>NC_138034.1:45605780-46930291 GCF_964106645.2 Podarcis pityusensis | reverse complement strand
TCCACGGGAGGTTGCCAGGAACGGACAAGACAAGGAAAATTCCTTACCATCTGCTTTTATTCAATATCCACAGAGAGAGGCTTGTGAATGCAGCCTCTCAGAATAATGATGTTGCCCCGAGTGAATCTCCATCTCTCCTACTTCCTCATGAGTCACTGTCACAGGTGCTGACTGTCACCCTTTGCCTTTGAGCTCTTCGCTCTTCTACTTTCAAGGCCTGCCATGTTCTGGGAGAGGGAGGGTCTGGAATGCTTTCTGAAGACACTGAGTCCATCAGCTGTCACTCCCCTGGTGGTGCTTCTTTCTCCTCCTCCTGTCCCGTTATTTCCCAGCTTTCCCCCTCATCTGCCTCTGAGCTGTGACCTCCCTCAAACCCCTGTTGTAATTCTGAACTGTCTTCTTCCTCTCTAGAAGGAAGGGGAGGCTGGGGAGGCGGTCTCCACCATTCCTCCTCTTCCCAGTCCATGCCATTATCTCTATTTCATTTCTGAATGAGAAAGCCAACAAATAAAATAGCTAAAAGCATGCAGAGAATCGTGACTATATTGGCCCTGCACCCCACCTGTTAACAGAATCCTTAGCATTGTCGAAAGTGATTATGAGAAAAAATTTGCTAACCCTCAAAGAACTGTGATGGTGAAAATCCCAGTTCAAGGCATCAGCTTTCACAATGTTGTTATAACTTGGATTGAGTACCACATCCTTTCTCCTCACCAACGTAGCCACTCTAAGTGACATATTTGGTGATGTTTGGCATATGGCATCATTATTGCCCCAAGACTGCGCAGTCATAAATTATTTATAGATTAACTCACTAATCCCCTCTGTTTTATATGAGTAAATAAAGAGCAAAATATAAACATTTTGGTCTGGCTGAGTTTCAAGAATTATCTCCGTCCTCTGCAAATATATATATATATAACCAGAAACAGACGTATTATTTGATGGAGTTCATCAAACGTTCTTTTCTCTTCAAGTGAAGACAAACAAGGGAGAGTCCAAGAAACTCATTTCCCCACCCCACCCCCGTGTCCAAGCTATCGTGTCGAACAACACCTGGGTTTTTCAGAGACCCAGTGTTTTGAGAAAGGTGCATGAATTTCGTTATTTTCCAAAATCAGTTAAATTAAAGCACATGGGTCTGTCACCATTTTCCAGATGTTCTGCACTAAAAATTGCACTGCAAATCAAGCATGCACATACATACGCAAAGAAAAAGAAATATCACAGGCAATAAAAAGGTTTTTAAAAAAACAAAACTATGCATATTTTGCTCAAGGCAAAGCATGTAATGCAATAAAGCAGCTTCTTTTGCCAGTGGGGGGGGGGCAGGTAAACTGCATAGTAATGTACATCCTAATCTTGTGTTAATTCAAAAGCAAAGCTCATTGAGTTTAGGGAAACATATTCCTAGGAAAGAAGGCATAGAGTTAGAGCTGCAGATATATCTAAAGGTGTAGGCCTCCCTACATAGAAGTTGGGGGTCTGGATGGAAGGAGTGTACTTTCCAACCACTGCCCTTTGTACACACAATGTGGCAAAAAGCAGTCACCAGCAGATCAGGGCTTGCATAGAGTCAAACATCTGCTGGTGTGATGAGACAAATGCATCTTTTAACCACTTGAGTTATGCTAGCAGGGAGTCGTGGAGATAAGCATAAAGAGAGGACCTGGAGAATATATCATCAGTTATAGCATGGAAGTAGAGAGTGTCAGTCTGCTATTGGAAGATATCTGAAAATCCTTTAATACACAATTAGTAACACACCATCACCTTAAAGTACATTCTTTCCCACAAAAAATTCTGGTCACTGTAGTTTGTTAAGGGTTGCTGTGAAATGTAACTCTGTGAGGGTAAACTACAGGGCCCATAATTCTTTGAGAAGAAGTATGTGCTTCATATGTGATTTAAAGGTATAGTGCATACACAGCCTTACTTCAATACTAATAATAGGACTATGTCTTCCATTGTACCTGAGGGCACCCTCCTAACTTAGCAGGCGTGTACAGCTTTGTCCTCCAACAACTCAACACCACTTCCTGTCTCCAGCTGCCTGAGGAAGTTACCTCATGCTCCTCAATGGTTGGTCTGACCCTGCACTGGTGATACAATGGTTTCTTTTTCTTCTACATTGACACTTCAACCCTTTATCTTTGGCATGTAGGTTGTGCTTAGAGACCCCCAACCATCTCAAAAAATGAAGATACAGTGACAAAGAATTTTAGTTTAAGTTATTGGGCAAAATTTAGGCCACAACTTTATTAAATACAGAATGTGAGTGGTATTGGCTTAGGCATTGGAATACCCAGACAATATCAGACTCCCAACCTGCGTCCACGGGGAATCTGATAAAGGGTGAACACTGCCAGAGGGAGCCCGGATGATGGCAACTGACTCAAGCTCACCTCCAGTGTCTCCAATATGGCCCTAGTCCCTACCACGGGGTTTCGGACAAGAACCAGTCCAACCACTAGATTCTTTTAATGGAGTACCCTTGACCTTGGAAGGGGAGGTGATGGCCGCACCTCCCCTCCCCACACCACGCTGATCCAATGCCTAACCACCAAACATTACAAAGTTGTGACGATTGCTATGCAGTAGCCGAAAACCAAATGGCCCTGCCAATTTGCCAGATGGAAAAATTCCTACCAAGCCCCCGCTGCAAAACAGGCGACTAACAAAGTCCATAGTAAGGCCAAATGCACCAACTAAAGGGGGTGTGGTGTGTCAGTGATCCACTGCGCGAAGTCAAAGAGGTCCATCAAATAACATGCAGGGTTTAAATAAGATTTTGCGGTCACCCCCCCAAGCCAATCCATTGGCTTTAGGGTCCAAGCAACTGCAAAACGACCAACCGGAGTGGAGCAGGGCTTTGCGTTGCCCACACCGGGTGGTAGGGATGTTTAGTGGTCCGAGCGCAACACGTACCCTCTTTGTACGATTTATGCAAATAGTACAAATATTTTACTAAATGACAAGTGAGTAGGACCAGTACACTTCCACTTGGACCAGACAAACACAATTTTGTAAGTGGTTTTTTGTTTGTTTGTTTTGGTTTTGGTTTTTTGCAAATGATTCATGAAACAAATCTCTAATTCACAGCTGCATCATTTGACTCTGCCTGAATTGTGACCACCACATACTACAGCATTCTTCTTTGGCAGTATTTTAGCCAGGGTTATATATTGTATATCAAGTAGCTGCACAACCCTTTCCCCCCATCCTGTAGCATGATCAAACATAATGCACAGATTTTGAAACAGTGCCTTTTTTCTCCTCACGGGAATGCCAGAATTATGGCCCCAAATCTTTTCTTTAATAGCTAAGTATGGCTGTCCCCCTTAATTAGGAAAATGGAGCCATGATAACATTAAGTATTTGCTATTAGCGATCTGTGGTAGATTTCTATCACAAATTTCCATCACAATCTCCAAGAGATTGACCTCCAGTAAGAAAGAATTATTACATTCAATGTAGAATCAGACAGAAATTAGGAAGGTCCTCTTGAAATGATTTTTTAAAAGAGAAAATCAACTTCATTTGGAAAACTTTAAATGTCTGGGATCTGTAGTGGAATACTTTTAAAAAAACACAATGGACTAGAAAGACCAAAAAATAAAATATGAATGGTTAAATAAAAAGTTATTTCCTAAAATAGACCCACTGACTCAGCTCACCTAACTCAGAAGAAATTCAGAAATTACTTACTCAAAAGCTAACCCTACTGAGTTTAATGTGGCTTATTCATAGGTACATGTGTATATAGGGCTGCAGCCTAAGTAGAACTGAAAGAAAACCTTTCTAAAAACTGGTAAAAGTCTCAGCACTGAATCACCCCATGCATGCAGTAAACAAGATGCACTATAAAAAATGAAGCACATATTTGAGGAAACACAAATATGCTCAGTGAAGAAATACTTTCAGGTTCTAAAAAATTCTGCTCAGATCTTTATTACAAGCTAACTTAAAACCTAGCAGTGAGAGTTCAAAACCCCTTTGAATGCTGAACTTTCAATTACAACTGAGTAATTATAACTGAAGTCTGAAGGAAGAAAGCACAATTCATTCTGAATGCCATTTTTATTATAAACCCTGTTGCTAGCTAACCACAGTTTGCATGCTTGTAAAACCCTAAACTGCTATCTCCACATTTCCAGAATGCTTTGGCTTGTTGCCACCTAGGAATGCCATGCTAAAATCCTATGACTATCATCATGATTTCTTAGAACCAGCAACCAGGAGCCAAAGATTTCTCTAGATGAAGCTGAAGTCAGGCTAGGGAACCTGTAGCCTTTCATATGTTGTGGACCTACAACTTCCATCACCCTGACCACCGACCTTTCTGATGAGGGATGAGTGTTGGAATCCTAACACCACCTGGAGGGCCACAGTTTCCTCTCCCTGTCCTAAAATACTGTGTAAATTCAGTGGGATTCTTTTTTCCCTCTGAAGAAAAGATCCAACATAATCTCTGCTCCTGCCCCCCTCCTCAGTACCATATCACTCTTTGCTTCTTTGGAAACTGTACCTCAGTTAAAAAACGGTTTGCCGTGTCTCACTGTTAGGGAGTATTCCTGCTTACTCCACACTTTGGATTGAACCTACCCATTTTGTCCCCCTGAGACCCATTTTCAGATCAGAACATAGTTCTGTGGATTAAGCCACATAATCTGTGAATTGACATGCACATAGATCCCCGTTGTACTTACAAGGTTGTCTATGAGCTGCCTCCTTCTTTCTTTAGCATTTAACAGCTGATTAGAGTAGACAATACTTCCTATGTACCTATGACGCAGCCATTTTTTGTGCAATTTCCTTGATAGTCTTACAGGAACATTGTATGAGGAGAAGGATGACTTCCTCCATAAGTAATTGGAGACAGCCATCTTTTCCTCAGTGCAATTATTCAGTACAGTTGAGTTTATTGTGAAATTGGTGCTGCAGAAAATCCAGGGAGTGAAAATAACCCATTATGCATTTGCAGTCACTGTAGAAGTTCATTAGCACTTTTGTGTGTGTGTGTGTGATTTGTCATGTGTAGTGTCCCACCTTTAGAGGTAAGTGCTGCATGCTGAAAGAACTGTTCTTTCAAGATCTCTACATGTTACATATGTGTAGGGGGTATCTCTAAGCGAAAAACATACATTGTTCTTAAAACAATTTAATAATAATAATAATAATAATAATAATAATAATAATAATGTAGCCTTATTGGAGTTCACCGATTGGGTCTGCGTTGCTCCGGGACAGGAGGAAGGAGGTCAAATGACACCGAGTTGGTTCAAAGAAAGAGTTTATTCTGCTCTCCGGATAGCAGAAGGCACTTGCGTGGTGAGTCCACAGCAAGTCCAAAGAAATGACAGGTTTCATGCAGTTTATATATCCTCCAGGCACCCTCTCACTCCTCCCCTAGGAGCCCAACCACGTCGGCCTACGTACGCAGGTTGACATCACATAAGTTCCTGCTCTGGTACTCGCAACCATAAAAGGATCTTCCTTCCTGTACTTCTGGCCATAAAAGGATCTTCCTCTTCCTACTCTTATCTGGGACGAGGTCACCATCTCCGGGAACACGCTTTTGGCGTTTTTCCCAGACATCGGTCTTGCGCGTATTTTGTGGTCAGCACATAAGATAAAGTGTTTTATTTGTTCAGCCAAGGCCTCTCTAGGGGAATTGTTTATGCAATTGTGTCCTTATTCTGCTTTTGCTCAACAGCTCAAGTTTTACGCATTTTAAAATGCTCTCTTTTGAAAAAACAAAAAAGGGGGGGTTGAGTCAGTTTTAAACTTGCTACACAGAAAGCCATCCCTTCAATAATAATAATAATAATGTGGAGGTCTTGCACAATATCAGTTTATCATTCTAATCCAACCTTTATCCAGTCCAGATAAATATCACTCTTATGCAAATATTCAGTATTGAGGCAGGAGGAACGGAAACATGCTAATTGTATAGCTAGTGACATTTGCTCTTATAGTAAAGGTACACAAATACACAAAGATAAAGAAATATCTGACTGCATGCCCCAAACAGAAAAAGATAGTGAAGGGTGAGCAAGGAGTGAATGAGGGACGGAACAACAGCAGCAGCAACAAAAACACCTCTCCATATATGTTCTGTCAAGCTCCACACACTGATGTGGATGGCAAGTAGCAGAAGAGTAATTAATATTATGGGAATATGTGGGAACTAATCTGTCAAAGAGAGATAGAGAGAATACCTAGATCTGAACAGTTCATTTGTGATATAATACCCCTATCTGGAAACACCCTAGATTCTTGTGTTGGTGTAGCACTTGACTCTATCAGTTTGCATCAGCATTTCACATAGACCACTGATGAGAGGGTATGAGCCATAAGATGAGTGGAAAAGAGAATCTGCATGTCAACTACCAGCACACCCATTGCCATTCATTAGGAGGTGCAGGTGTGATCTGAGGTCATATGAGGCCATTGCCTTGCTGAAGCTAGGCACCAGGGCCATCTTACCCATAGGTGCTAGGGGTGCAGGGAACCTGGGCGCCGGACTCTCAGGGGCACCAGGCCAAGATTTGGAGTCTGGGGATTGGGAATTTGGAGTCCGAGATTTGGAGTCTGGGGATTGGGAAGAGCCAACAGCCAATGCCGAGAGGAGCAGAGCCCGTCGGAGCACCGCAACTCTTCTGCTGTGAGTGAGCAAGGCGCTGAGGCAGCCGGCCAGCTCCCCCCTCCTGTGCACCTGGGATTGGTGGGCTGTCGAGAGACCCTCCCAGCGCACGCTGCTCACACAAGCCTCAGGCTCGACTGTTGTTGCGCTGGGCTCTGCTTGCCCACCCACCCCCAGGTGCCCTCTGATGCCCACCCTAAAAAAAGGTTGGGGCTCCCCCCCTAAAAAAGTCAACAATTCTGGGCAACCTGGGGGGGCGCAGGGCAGATCTTTGCACCCTGGTGCTGCGTATGCTTAAGACAGCCCTGCTAAGCACATCTGGGTTGGGGCAGCAGCTGGATGGGAGTTCACCGGGGAATCACATGGACATCTTGTTGGGCTCAATGATGAAAGAAAGGTAGGACATAAAAGAAAGAAAGCAAACAGAATAAATATATAAGTAAGAAAATAGCTTGGGCAGTTATCAGCATGAAGAAAGGAAATAAAAGGGTGTTTTCTACTGTGGAGTCTTATCATCATTCAAGAGTTGAAGGCCAGCACAAAAATGGACACAAAAGACATTTTGCGCTATTTCAGTAACAGAGAGACATAAACAACATGCCGAAGGATTTTTTATTTTTTTTAAAGGAAACTAGATATTTGTGGCTCAGATGTCAGACCAAACTAAAAAGGAAAGGCAGGGGGGAGATGTTTAACTTTCAGCTCCATCACCACTGAGGAAGTACCTTGAAGGGGACAAGAGCACTTTAACAAAGTGGGATGCTTAACTGATTCTCAGTCCTGCTTTGTCACTTTCATCTTAGCAGTACACAGAAGGAAGCAGACTTCCGTGCCAACCCTTGGCATGAGGAGCACACACTGAAAGAAAGAGAGCTGGTCAGCTCAGGGACAAAAGGGGAAGCTGTTAGAGACTGCAGCCAAATCTGCATAGACAAAGCAGCTGGCAAGAGAGAGTGACAAGGAAGAGGCTTGTGCCTGTCTCTTGTGGAGAACTGCAACAGCATAATCATAAACCCCAAAAGACCTTACCAAGGAGACCTGCCTGCAAAGGAAAAAACAAAAACAAAAAAATCCTCCAATTACCGCTTGAGGCAGTTCTATTAATCTGTAGAAGAACTCCTGACAGAATGTCTATTCAATCTTCCCCCAATGTATTCTGCCTAATGGGAACCTTATTATGTTTGACACTGAGAGTAATTACCTCATGAGAATTTTGCATACGAGAGGAGCAAAGGCTTTAATTTTCTGCAGGTGTCTTAGACACATTCAGTGCCCAAAAGAATTAGGTGCAGTAAGCTACAGTAAGTTCCATCTTTATGTTAGCCAAAGACCACATGACTGGTTGGGCTTTGGAAGACAGATGTTCTAGAATATTCCAATGCAGACTCTCTTGGAGATTATCTGAGCACATATGGCAGCTCATGTAGCAGTCTCTATTTTCCCTAAATGGCATGCAAAACAAGGAAGTTGACAAGCCCCTCTGCTTTCTTTGTAACTATGTGATTGGTGACTGTTTTAGATATGGGGAGCTTGGGAAAGTGGTCAGATAGATGATCTACCTAGTTGATAGATGGCTGTACCAATCACCCCACAATTTGAGCATATGTTATTCAATGTGAACTGGGAGTTGAAATGATGGGGTTGTGGTTGTTGGTTTTTTAGAATATGAATTCAAGACGCTTGCGATCAGTTATAATTGTGAACAGGCACCTATATATGTTTCAAGGAAAATAATGTTGTGAGATATATGCCTGACTCCACATGTGTCCAGTGCACATGTTGTTGTTTTTGCCATCTGTCTGTCTCGAGAGACAATGGAATGCGCCTCTGGGCATGAAGCCAAACCACTGTATTAGCCGCACCAAAGTGACCTCGCCAGGGCCCAAGCTTGGGCAATGTATGAAGGTCCTGGACTGCCCACATGACAAGACCCCCCCCCCCCTTGGCCTTGTTGATATGATCCAAAGGAAAGCAGAGCAATGTGTTTGGCACCAGCTGGGCAGCAGGAATTGCCAGGGGGAGGTTATAAGGCACCATCCAACAGTCTTAGGAACTCCACTCTGGATTGGTGTAGGGTTTACTCCTTGGCCTTTTCTTCTCTGGAAGATGTCCCAGAAGGCAGCGGAGTCTTAGGCTCAGAGTTTTCCTTCTCCTGGGTGGGCTACATTACCAGGTTGACAACCCCTATCTGCCCCTCATTTCCCTGTACAGACCAGCACCCATCATTACAATAAGAGCATGACCAGGCAACTGCAAGAGCTTCCCTCCTTCTAAGCTTTAGTTCAAGTATAATAGTTGAACTATATAATATATAGTTCAGCTATATAATATATAGTTCAACTATATAATATATAGTTCCTGGGTGCCTGAGATTGGTGCAGACACAGATTTTGGTTTTAAGAGAAGTCTTTCCTTTTAACTTTATTTTTAAAAATCCACACTGATTTCTTTAAAAATATAAAATACTTCATTTAAAGTAAGGGGAAGGATACTCAGAAACAACCCTTGGCCACTTTGAAGCTAAGGTTATACAGTGGTACCTCGGGTTACATACGCTTCAGGTTACAGACTCCGCTAACCCAGAAATAGTACCTCGGGTTAAGAACTTTGCTTCAGGATGAGAACAGAAATCGTGCTCCGGCGGCGCAGCGGCAGTGGGAGGCCCCATTAGCTAAAGTGGTGCTTCAGGTTAAGAACAGTTTCAGGTTAAGAACGGACCTCTGGAATAAATTAAGTACTTAACCCGAGGTACCACTGTAACAACATAGTCCTACACCCCACCCATGAGAATTTTACTGATATTTTCTCTCTCCTTTGATAATTTTGAATGCAATTGCTTTTCTCATTAATTGATGGAGGAGGCTCAGGAAAAAATGAAGGAAGGAATTCTTGGCACAACTTAAGGCATATGAAGCTCTTCAGTTTTGTTTCAGTTGCAAATTGGAATTAATTGTAAATTGGAGGAGACATCATTCTGTCATTTTAAGATAGAAGCAGGCCTGGTTTATGAGACTAACACAAAGCGCTTTCAAAATCTGTTTTAGCACAACCTATGTGCCCATGTCAAAATCCAGCAATACACAACCATACTGACTGAATACAAAACATTTTTTTAATGAAGCGAAGGAAACCATCATCATCCAACTTTTGCACAGCTTGTTAAAATGACATTATCGGAGCTGAGGCTATTTAGGAACACTTACGTCATGACAAAGAACATGTTTAAACAAGAGGGAGAAGAATATGTTCAAGCTTGTTTGGAAGTCTAATTAACATTTTGGACATTCTAAGTGATTTTAATTTGTTGCTCTGGAAAGGTGCCTTGTGGCTGTTTTTTTGTTTTTGTTTTTAAGCATCATGATTCCTTTAAAGTGTCTCCTACAATGAAGTGAAAATAGTGTGCCTAGCTATTGGGATATTCCATTGTCCTTTAAAGGGATATAGAAAATAAATATATACAAAATATAACCAAGTTGTGCTGAACTCTGAAGGACAAGAGTCGAGGGGACCAGCAAAGCACTAAATAAAAGGATAAGGGCAATTAACCTCTCTGTGTTGGTTTGTGCAGTAAGTTGTTCTGGGGAGGGAAATGGATGCACCCCAGACATGCTGGCTCTGCAGTAGGATCAAGTCCAGATGGAGTTTATAAAAACTGCATAAAACTCTACATGATATGGATAATGTCTGCTCTAGAGCTATTTTCAGTTTAACAAAGATGATGGAACAAGAGGGTATACATGAAAATTAAAGAAAATCTGATTGGAAACAGATGTTAGGAAGCCCATTTTCATGCAAAAAAAAAAAGCTGTTTTGAATAGACAAGGAAGCAGAGTTGTTCAGGTAAAAACACTAGTCTCATTCACAAACAATTGAAAAGCAACCTGAGGTGGAATAGAATATGAATGACTAATGGGTCTCATTTAGAGAAACATCTCAAATATGCAATTGCCGTGTAATATGTTCAGAAGCAGATTATCAAGGAATTCACGGGCTGAGATGACTGGATATTTTTTCCAGACAGCATTTGTTCTAGTTAGATTTAGAATTCCTGTCTCTAGTTGTCAATAGCTCCTTATTTTTGAGTTTTCAAAACTCTTCTGAAAATTAATTAAATTAAAGCAACAGTGGGGGTTTTTCTCTCTTGTGTCTTTTTGTTTGTTTGTTTTCAGACTGCAAGCATATAGCCACTTACCTTGGAACTGACTTCTGAACAGGCATGAAGATGATACCAACGGTAGTATTTTAAAGGGTAGCATTTAAAATTGTAAATCATTAACTGCAAGTGTCTTGGCACAAAAGCAGTATATAAATGCAGTAAGTATGTATTGAGTTAATGCTTTTCTTTTTAGTTATTTATTTTATTCAACAAAATTTATTTACTGCTTGATTGTAGTAAAACCTCTGGGCAGTTTACAAGAAACATTAAGGTGATTGATATTAAGATGAATGAGGTGTGGAGAGTGAGGCTTATATGGGCACAGCAGGAGTGTCAGGTGCTCAGAGTTCAGAAGGCTGCTCAGCCTGCGTCACCACTGCTGCTATAGGGGTAACCTCTTCTGCATGCATAGGTTGCCCTGTGATGTGAGTCCCTTCATCTTAAACCTGGGGTCAGCAACAAGGGTACCCTCCAAATACTGTTGAACTATAATTTCTACCAACCCTGTGCATCAGCCACACTGGCTGGCTGGCTGGCTGGGGCTGATGGGAGTTATAGTTCAACATCTGGATGGCATGACCTGAACTACACTTTTATTAAAGTATCCATTATACTCACCTTGAAAACAGATGCATCCATCATGGCTAAGTACTAGGGCCAAGCACATACTTTCAAAGCAGCTATGGCCCACGTCATCTACCTCATAAAGGAATAGTTATGATATTTGGGACTTTAATTGGGAGTCCAACAGTGATCTGCAAGATCTCATTTAGGCCATCCTTTTAAGAGAAAGAACAACTTTCTTGGTTATGTGTACACAAACTTTTGAATGCTTCTAGCCAAGTTCCAGTAAGACAATGAATATATTCTTGTTTACTCTGCATTACTGATTGTTCCCAAAAGATTTGACCTGTATAGCATTCAGACCACAAGTATTTAGAATCGCCTCCAACAGAGTACCGCTAATATAAAACTATTATAATCTCCATTTTTTAATATATAACATTTGTAGTGTCAAATATAAACTGGGCAGGGTTGAGCTGGCACCAATCCTATTTAAGTCTAGCCAGAAGAATAAAAGTTCTTTGCCAAAGAAGCTAGAAAAGCTTTCATCACAAACACCCAGGCCATCAAATCTTGGCTGGAAACATCTAGTACTTTCACACTGAGAAAAAAGATTCCAGGTTGGTCCATTTCTGTACTGTCTCTAAGCACTATACACAGGTAGTGAATGTCGGCAAAATCTGAAGCAACTCTAGTGCACCTATCCATTTGTCAATTTACCATGTGTTTGTCATATGGTTCTTGAACATGCATAGTATGGAACTTGTTACAATAAATCCTTAGATTGGACCAGTTTACCCCACGTAGAAGTAACATTCGGTTGCATGGTGGTCTGAAGCTTAGCCATGGGCAATTTCAAGTAGAGCGTTCAGAAATGATCAATTGCATTTTGAACTTATTTTTTATACTTCCTTGTTTATTAAATGGATTTATAATCCCCTTTTAAAGACAATTCTCCGCAAATCTATTTTAGCATGTAAGCAGAACTCACATGTCATATATACAATATATAGATAGAAAGACACATACATATTTACACACAAACACAAAAATACAGTATTCAACCATTTAGAATATTTCAGTCATAACAAACCAAGTTTCAAACCTGCACAAAAATAGCATCAGCTGCAATAAGTCAATGAAGGCCACAGAGAAGAAATGAGTATTAGGGTGCTGTCAGGGAACTGCCATCGGAAGGAAGGGAGGTGAAAGGGCTCACACAGGTTGGGAGAGACTCAGCAGCTGAAGAGGGAACCAGTAGGGGGAGAGGAGGTGAGCTGAGGGAAAGTGAGCTGGAGGGATGGCTCAGAGACACTTCCAGCGAAAACAGTGGGGAGGTTTCAGGACCTCCTGTAGGGACACCCACTCCTCGCCGGAAACTGTCACGCAGAGAGTCCAGAAGACGTGTTTCCGTTAAGGAGCTTTTATGTTGGAAGCGATTCCGAAAGCAACCACTGTCGGAATCTGCCAGCGACTGACGGAGCCATGTTTAAGGGGCTCCGTTACAGACAGAGGTTTGCAAACTTGACCAAACTCTGAGGGACTTGGATTTTACACACAAGCAGCTCATCGCCCCATCACAGGTGCATTTGAAATTAGGAAGATATGAGATCTGCCCTATCTCACAAGGGATCAAGTTCCATAATTATGGAAACACTGGTGGAAAAAGATATGTCAGGATGGGGGAGAAATTCAATTTTCTTTTCATTTTAATAAGAAACAACCTAATTTGCATTTCTCAAACCAAAACATGAACCCCAAAACCACTAGCCATTGAAATTCACACATTTTCCAATTTTCTGATGCTTTTTTCCAACCAAAGTGAACAAAAATGCATATATTCGTGTTGATCAAACTTCATATATTCGTGAAAATAACATACAGAAATGCATTGTTATAGGGAAAGTTTTTTCCACAATGTGTATATTAGACAAAACTGCATACAAAAAAGTATGCTGACAAATCATGAAGATTTTTTTATTATCAGAAATTCCTGAGGAAATGTAGGGAACTGAATTCAAGACTAGAAAAATGAAAAACCAAAAGTTGACAGATTTGCGAATCTCTAGATTTATATGCCTTCCTATGGAATATAAATCTCTATTACAGCTGTTGAGCTGGAAACAGTCAGCGAGCTTGGATGATAGAATTGGCTAGGATGGCATTCCAAGAGTGGTAAACTCTGAAAACTGATCAACTGGTGGTATCAAAATGCTAGAGAGGAATGATAGATCAGGTAGAGAGAAAAGAAAAGGCAACAGACAGAAGTGAGTAACGGAGCTAGGAGGACAGAACTGGATAGGCCAGTCTTGCCCCACCCTTTCCCCTCCTCCTTCCCTCACTAGGCTATTGATAGGGTATACATTTGATTCAGTTCACATTTAAAGGCAAATCTACCAAGTTTAACCATAACAAATCAATATGAGCTATCCTTTGAATTTTGCAGTTATCTGAATTTTGCAACCAGTGTTTACAAACATACTTATATAAGGCACAATTTTGCATAAAAATGAATATTACACATAGCACTTTACCCCTTTTCCTGGCACATGTAGCTTTTGCATAGGGAGCTTGGGTTGGGCCAGCAGAAGAATTCGAGCTGTAATGTTGTGGCTTGGTCCTGTCCTACATGCAGCATGGCAAGAGCTTGTGCACTCTACCCTCCAAGGAGAGAGAGGAGAGAGACGGAGGATTGCTCGTCTAAAATGTCCAACATCATGTCTGATAATTAAAATAAATAAAGCATCTAGTTAGTACCATGTAGTTTCTGGAATTCCTCTTGGAAGTGTTCCTAACATAGTGTTTCATGGAACATCTTTTGTTGATTCAAACTGTGAAATATCAAACCAGATGTAGAAAATTTCACTTGGAGGCGTCAAGAGAAGGAAGGAGACAGCTTTCATTAACAAAGATTACAACAATGAAAGTGCAGCTTTATATTCATTGAACAGATTTGTCTTTCATTTATTTCCACTTTTAGCCATGTGTCCTAGCGTTATTTCATTCTTTTCTTATTCTCTGTTGTATGGGTTTTCTCCCTACCATCATATCAGATTAGTTTCTTCCTTCCCACATGTATCCATTTTATTCCCCCTCTCTCTAGTTTATGAAAAGGGTAAAGTGCTAGGTCATAGCATAGCAATGTAACTCAAATCTCATCATGACTATCCTCCGCAGATATTTGAGCAAGGAATACTGAAATCTATATACACAATGCTATTGGTACACCAGGATAGTCAGCATGTCATTCAATTGATCTTTATTGCTGCAATCCAAGATCACTCACCAAATACAATTTTACAGTGTACAGTCCAGCAATAGACTATTTGGAATTAACAGGATAGCAAAGAGTCATCAACATGTCTGACCTTTGTGTCAGTGGTCTGACTAAATCCCTTTGTGGTATCATCAGATTTAAAGGAGGGCTCTAGATTAGCACATTCCCAGTAGTGATGTATGGAAGTGAGAGCTGGACCATAAATAAGGTTGATCGCCGAAGAATTGATGCTTTTGAATTATGGTGCTGGAGGAGACTCTTGAGAGTCCCATGGACTGCAAGAAGATCAAACCTCTCCATTCTTAAGGAAATCAGCCCTGAGTGCTCACTGGAAGGACAGATCGTGAAGCTGAGGCTCCAGTACTTTGGCCACCTCATGAGAAGAGAAGACTCCCTGGAAAAGACCCTGATGTTGAGAAAGATGGAGGGCACAAGGAGAAGGGGACGACAGAGGACGAGATGGTTGGACAGTGTTCTCGAAGCTACCAGCATGAGTTTGTCCGAACTGTGGGAGACAGTGGAAGACAGGAGTGCCTGGCATGCTCTGGTCCATGGAGTCGGACATGACTAAACGACTAAACAACAACAGATTAACACATTTAACTATGATCATTTGTTACAAAACTGTCATCTGTCCTCTTTTATTGATACAGAATTTCTCTCTGTGTGTGTGTACGTGTACATGTGCACGCATAAACCAGAGAAGCCACACAATTCTGGGTACCAAAGGCCTAGTTAACGCCAAGCCAATATGGTACCCTCCAGATGTTGTGGCCTCCAACGCCCGTCAGCCTCATTCAACATGCTCAGTGGTTGGCAATGATGAAAACTAAAGACAAACAACATCTGGATGGGAATTGAAGACCAACAACTTATGCTGTATTATTCAGCCTACTCCTTTAAAGCTTCCAGTAATATTGGAGATCTCCTAAAATCTCTTTTCATCGTTCAACACTTCAATTATTTATTTCTCCTGAGTTTTATTCCAATCACAAGTGAGCACAGCTGGGGAAAAGATATCACAAAATGCTAACTAATAGCCCCATGGTTATCTTTATTTGGACAAACAAGATGTTCCTTAAAACTAAAGCAACTAAAACAAGCAGTCTCCTGGACATTTGGGGAAGACGTTGCTATTGGCTTAATTACTGTTTTGAAAATAACTACATTACTCTTGAAAGACAATCCAAATGTTAACACAACAGCCAGCAACATATTCTTGTCTGCTATAGAAAATATGCCCCTAGCTAAAGTATATCCTGACATCCTGCATAAGTCAACAAGTTGGAGCACTAGCAGTGGCTCTTGCAGGGGAAACTGCCAGTTGAGAATTCAGAGCTTCATTTTCTACTGTACTTCTGAATGAGAATCATATACACACAAAGGAGCAGTGAAGCATTCATTACCAAACCACAATGACTGCGGCTTCTGAAAGCCAGATGTTGCATTGATTTTTAAGTAATTCAGATGACTAAAGTAGCTTCTCTGTGCTACACCGATAATTTTTTTACCTGTTCTATTTGCATAGAAATGTGCAACAACTATCCAAACAATGTCGCTAACATCTCTAAGCATTTTTCCATAGAAGAAGCATGTCAGAGTTTTGTTGCATGGATGCAGTTTGTTATTTGCTGATCATTTATTCATTGTTACAAATTAGTTTTGATATGGTTTCCCCCCATGCATTCAGAACCTTGAGAAGGGAATGACAGCCTTATCAGGTTTGGGCTCTGACTGAAACCTAGGACTGAAACCCATCTAGCTTAGCACTGTTTACACTAACTAACAGCAGTTCTCTAGAGTTTCAGACAGGATATATTTCCAACCCTACCTGGATATAAAATGGCTCAAGCCGACTTCCGGGGTGGCGCCATCGGTAATGGCGGACTCCCTCTGATCCGGAGGGACTAGCTCTACGGAAATCGGGTCTGTTCCGCTACGGTGAAGCGGGGACCCTTTAAAAAATCACAGGCGGGTGAAGCCTGTGACTGTGGGACTCGGCGGGCACCTTTCGCACCCCCCAATTTGTAAAGGAACCCAATTAAGGGCTCCGGAGCGAAGCGGGGCAAGCGGCGCGGTGCTGAGAGTCAACCGCTTCTTCCATGGAGCGAAGCCACACAGCCGTTAACTGAGAGCGCTGACTTTTTCCTGTGACAATCTGGCTACAAAAACAACTACCCGTGAGTAGGTTAAATTTGGAAATAAAGGAAAATAAAGACTTAATTCGGTACCGAAGCGGGGAGGCATAAACAGGAAGTCCACCTTCCGTTTCTTGTAAATAGAGTAAAGCAAAGAAATTGTAAGCTAAAACCTGGAAAGTCGATTGAAAAGGACTATAATCCTAACATCAAAACAAGCGATTTCCCCCCTTGGCTACAGGAGAGGAGGGGGGAAAGGTGTGAACTATATTTTCCTGCAAAAAGAGAGGAAAGGAAGTTAAAATCCACCGCTTAAAACCTGGGAACGGGCTGCCAATGGACAATAAGAATGCCGTATTGTGAAATGCGCTGTTGGTGAATAGAGTACTTTTTGACAGCTAACTCTGCAAGAGAGATACAATGTTTCTGGCTGGCTTCTCCTGGTTTTAAAGTAACTGGAAACTAACTGAAATTGAAATTGTTGCCTATTTTGTGAATTGGGGGATTAAAAAGGGTTATTTTTTTAATGCAACAAGTTTTGACTGCTACTGTGTCCCCCTAGAGGAAGTTTGAAATTGTTACAGCAACTGGGCCAGGGGAATTTTCCACTTCAAAACAAATTCTGGCCGTGGGATTGACCTTGGGCTTCAACTAGAGTGTTATGGCAGATAGAAAAGAAAAGATAGACTTGCTTCAAGAAAAAACAACGAGGTCTGGTAAATCTTTCCGCCCAGACACTTGGCTGCAGCGAAGAGCATCAGCATCTGGCCCCTCTGCACCATTAGGGGCTGCATCTGTACAACCTAAACCAAAAGGAATGGCATCTGAAGATGTTTTAGCTCTGGCATTAGGCAAAATTAATGAATCTTTGGAAAAACTAAGTAAACAAGCAGCTGAAGCATCAACTAAAATTGATCAAAATACTACAAGCATTAATAATTTGGGACAGAAGGTGAACACTAACACAGAAACTATTGAGAAACTGCTACAGGAATCTACTTTGACCCGAAAGACAGCTGAAGAAGCAAAGGAAATAGCAGTAGCTGTAGAAGAGAAGATACCACCGATAAATAGGCAACTCGAAGACCACAGGTCGATGTTGTCTATGATTGAATTGAAGGAGAAACAAACAAATTTGAGGATCAGGGCCGTACCTGAACTTGAGAAAAACAATCTGATTGACTTTCTTATGCAGGAATTTGCAGACTTTTGGAACCTAGATTTGGAGAAGGAAGATTTCAAGATAGTGAGTGCTTTCAGGCTTGGAAGAGGGGGGAAGAAGAACAGGGTGAGAGACTGTTTGATCACCCTCCGAACAAAAGAGGAGAGAGACAAAATCTTGAGTCTGCACTTTCAGAAGACTCTGGAAATACATCAGTCAAGAGTGGAGATATTTAAAGACATCCTGAAACATCTTTTGGACCTTAGGTCCAATTACGGAGATTTGGTCGCCCTGTTGAGAAGCAACAGAATTATCTTTAGATGGGAATTTCCCCAAGGCCTATCTTTTAGCTTCAAAGGAAGAAAGATAAAAATAAGATCAGTGGACAACAAAGAAAGATTTTTGAAAGATCACGGAGAAGATTTGCAGAAAGAATCTGGAGAAGAGCTAAGAGCACTAGAAAGAGGAATACTAGACATAGCAACACTACCTTTTGGACTGGACTGCTTAGAGAAAGCGATGCCACCGACAGAACAAGAACAAACACTTGGTGCAGTTGGAAGAAAAGCAAAGTAACTACATCATGGCTCTGCAACTATTAAGCTGGAATACTAATGGTCTCAATTCCCCCCAGAAAAGGAAAAGAGTTTTTCATTTATTAAAAAAGGAACAATTGGACTTGATTTGTTTACAGGAAACACATGTGATAAGGCTACATAGAAAAGTATTGATCAACAAAAGACTGGGTCAGGAGTTCATCTCATCGGACAAAGTTAAAAAAAGAGTAGTAGTGATTTATGCAAAGGAGAGACTATCACCGAAATTTATCTTTAAAGATGACCAAGGAAGATTTGTGGCAATTGAAATTCAAATACAAGGAGAGAAATTTTTGATAGTAGGAGTTTATGCACCAAATGAGGGGAAATCTGAATTCTTTTAAAAGTTGCATGAGACCTTGATGGACTATTTGGACTATAATGTGATTTTGATGGGGGATATGAATGGAGTGGTATCTACAAATATGGACAAGGCACAAAGACAGGTAGTCACTAAGGATGGTAGACTACCGAAAACCTTTTTTGAGATGACAGACAAATTGGATTTAGTTGATATCTGGAGAACAAAGAATCCCTTGGGTAGAGAGGGAACCTTCTTCTCTGAAGCCAAAATGACATGGACAAGAATTGACCAAATATGGGTAACTAGAGGAATGGCACCAAAGACAAGAAAAGTGGGAATTTGTCCAAAAACCTGCTCCGACCATAATGCCATGAAGATGGAGATGAAACTAACACCAACTGGCTCTTTCAGATGGAGGATGAATGACACCTTATTTAGAGATGAAGAAGTGACTAAGAAGGCCCAAAAAACCTTGAGAGACTATTTCGAGACAAACATGAACACTAATGTTGAAAAAAGAGTAATCTGGGACGCAAGCAAAGCGGTTATGAGAGGGTTCCTGATACAACAGAATGCAATAAAGAAGAGAATCCAAAATGAGAAGAAAGATAAAATTTTGGAGAAAATAAAGGAAAGTGAGAAGAAATTGAGAGCAAAACCAAAGTCGCAAGAGATCTTGAGAAAAATAAAGTTATATCAAGTACAATATATGAAAATGATGAATCAGGAAATAGAATGGAAAATTAAACAAATGAGACAAAAGACATTTGAGTCGGCTAATAATTGTGGGAAATTGTTGGCCTGGCAAATGAAAAAAAGACAAAAACTAAACACTATCATAAATCTAGAAGTGGAAGGAAAGAACATACAGAACCCAGTCGAGATTAGAAACTGTTTCCAGAGGTATTTTAAACAATTATATACACAAGGGCCACAGAAAGAAATTGATGTAGATCGATTTTTGAAAATAAATGGATTACAAAAAAATCTCTCAAGAAAACAAATTAATGTTGAACTATAAAATAACTGAACAGGAGGTAGAAGGTGCCATTCAGAATATGCAATTAGGTAAATCTCCAGGACCGGATGGACTGACTTCTAGATACTATAGATCTTTAAAAGAATGGTTAGTGCAACCTTTAAAGGAAGTCTGTAATGAAATAATGGATGGGAAAAGGGCACCAGAGTTGTGGAAGGAAGCGTATATTACACTTATACCGAAAACAGAGACTGAAAAGACGCAGCTCAAGAACTACCGCCCCATATCACTGCTTAATGTGGATTATAAAATATTTGCAGATATTTTGGCTAAAAGACTAAAAAAAGTGCTAGTGGAAGAGATTCATAAAGATCAAGCAGGCTTTCTCCCGGGTAGACACTTGTCTGATAATATGAGAAACATAATCAATATTTTAGAAAAATTACAAGTGAATATTAATACCAAGGCAGTTTTGATATTTGTGGAAGCGGAGAAAGCTTTTGACAACATTTCTTGGAGTTTTATGAAGAAGAACCTACAGGGGATGGGGGTAGGTCAAGGCTTTGGAAATGGTATAAGTGCAATTTATTCAGAACAAAAGGCTAAATTAATTGTTAATAACGTGGTGACGGAGGAATTTAAGATAGAAAAAGGGACACGACAAGGTTGCCCAATCTCCCCATTGCTTTTATATATCAGTCCTGGAGGTCCTGCTGAATATGATTAGAAGGGACCAATTGGTTAAAGGTATACAAGTCGGAGCTAAACAGTACAAATTGAGAGCATTTGCAGATGACTTAGTATTGACATTACAGGAGCCAGAATCTAGTACTAAAAGAGTTTTGGAACTGATTCAAGAATTTGGTCAGGTTGCAGGATTTAAATTGAATAAGTTAAAAACAAAGGTCTTAGAGAAAAATTTAACAGCGATTGAGAGAGGGAGGCTTCAGAATAAGTCAGGTTTAACAGTGGTTAAGAAAGTGAAATACCTGGGGATTAACATGACAGCTAAAAATGGGAATCTATTTAAAGACAATTATGAAAAATGCTGGACTGAAGTGAAAAAAGATTTAGAAATTTGGTCAAATTTGAAGCTTTCACTGCTAGGCCGCATTGCTATGATAAAAATGAATGTATTGCCTAGAATGTTGTTTTTGTTTCAAACATTGCAAATTTTGGATAAAATGGATTGCTTCAAGAAGTGGCAGAGAGATATTTCGAGATTTGTCTGGCAGGGCAAGAAGCCTAGAATAAAATTTAAAATACTAACGGACGCAAAGGAAAGAGGTGGATTTGCCCTGCTAGACCTTAAACTTTATTATGAATCAGCAGCTTTTTGCTGGCTGAAAGAATGGCTGCTTCTTGAAAACACAGACATTTTGGATTTAGAAGGTTTTAATAATGTATTTGGATGGCATGCATATTTGTGGTATGAAAAGGTCAAAGCACATAAAGCATTTAAAAATCATATTGTCAGGAAAGCATTGTTTAATGTCTGGATAAGATATAAGGACCTACTTGAAAATAAAACCCCAAGGTGGTTGTCACCAATGGAAGCGAAGGCTCAGAAAAAGCTCAATATGGAGGCCAAATGGCCGAAATATTGGGAAATTTTGGAACAAGAGGGAGACAAATTGAAACGGCAGAGTTTTGAAAAACTAAAAAATAAAGTGCGAGATTGGCTTCATTATTATCAAATAATGGAGGCATATAATTTGGATAAGAAAATTGGCTTCCAGGTGGAAAAATCAAAATTGGAAACACAACTGTTAGACCCCAAAACCAAGATTTTGTCAAAGATGTATAACTTGCTGTTGAAATGGAATACTCAGGATGAAACGGTGAAATCTGCTATGATTAAATGGGCACAAGATGTTGGACATAACATAATGATGGCTGACTGGGAACAGTTATGGACCACAGGTATGAAGTTTACGGCATGTAATGCCTTAAGAGAGAATATTATGAAAATGATTTACAGGTGATACATGACACCAGTCAAGCTTGCAAAAATCTATCATTTGCCCGATAATAAATGTTGGAAATGTAAAGAAACTGAAGGTACATTCTTTCACCTTTGGTGGACGTGCCCAAGGATTAAGGCTTTCTGGGAGATGATTTATAATGAAATGAAAAAGGTATTTAAATATACCTTTCTGAAGAAACCAGAGGCCTTTCTCCTGGGCATGGTTGGCCAACTGGTGTTAAAGAAGGATAGAACTTTCTTTATGTATGCTACAACAGCAGCAAGAATACTTATTGCAAAGTATTGGAAGACACAAGATTTACCCACTCTGGAAGAATGGCAGATGAAGGTGATGGACTATATGGAATTGGCGGAAATGACTGGCAGAATCCGAGACCAGGGAGAAGAGTCAGTGGAAGAAGATTGGAAGAAATTTAAAAACTATCTACAGAAATACTGCAAAATTAATGAATGTTAGAATGATGTTGGATTGAAGTTAAGTGGTTTTTAGCAGCAATGTTATAAAGGAATATGTAAAAATGGATTGTTAACAGGTGATAATTTAAAGCTATAATATATTAAGATAAAAGACTAAAATAAAATCAAAGAGGGAAAGGAATTGCTGAATTAACTAACTGAACTGGAATACAAAAAAGGGAGGTGTGAGGAGGTCAGGGAAACAAGCAAATGAAAGATAAGATATGGAAAGACTGATTTGTTTTTAACTGTTTTTACCTTGTATTTTTATTTTCGTTTTTTTTATTTTCTTTTATTCTTTTCTCTTATTTTTGTAATATGCTGAAACTTTAATAAATATCTTATAAAAAAATATATAAAATGGCTCAAGCCAGGTACTGTCAGCATGCAAAGCATATGGTCTGTCCTTGAGCCATGGGTCTCCCCCCACTCCATTTTATATATGTGGAGGTCACCACCGAGGGTCCTGGGACACTCTGTAAATTTGTTGGAACCTATGCTTTTAATTTCATCCTTTGTTTAAGGAAACAACAAAAGCTCCAGACTTATATACACACATTTGCAAATCAAATTATTTATAAAGAATTTCTGTATGTTATTTTCACTAATACATGCCCTCTTATGCACATTTTATCCTAGTATATTTTTGTACACAATACTTGGCACAACAAAATCTGGAGAAATGTGAATTTCAAAGGATGGCAGTGTTTTGGTTTGCCTTTGTTTCAAAAAGTGCAAATTATGTAGGTTCACCTTTAAATGTGAACTGCATCAAATCCCCATCCCTACCCTGGAAACTGTGCATGGCAAAGAGAAACAAATATCCACACTTTCAAGACATTAAAAAAAAGTTATTATTTTTTACCAGAACTCTTGCAACTTAGATACTGCCATCCATCAGAAGCCATATATTTAGCATTGTGGGCCTGATTCTGTCAAACTTTCTCCCAGCTGAGATCAGACAGATCCAGCCCTCCCTCACTGACCTTCAGATACTTGACAAATACCTTTCTATTTCAGCAGGCATTTTAAGGAAGTTTCTGGTTTTTACTATGTATTTTATTTTCCCCACTGTATACTTTTTTGGTAATCTTTATGTACACCGCTTAAAAACTCAGGTGATAAAGCTGAAATATATATCATTGAATTAAATCGCCAGGCTCAAAAAGTGGTATTTGCAAGAGGGCATCATGCTTTTAGTCTCTTGATTACACCTACAAAAATTTAGCACACAAGTAAGATGACTTCTTCTGCTTACCACCTGGCTAGAATGACGGTTCAAACTGTGTTGTGCTGGTTTCTGCTCCTTTATGAGCAGCTTACTTAAAGACAGGGAAGCCACTCTCAAAGGACCAGCACCCTACAGGATTGAACCCACCTATTCTCAGTCATGGAAGGGGGAGCGGGGGGGGGTATGCTGCATCTTCTCCTTCCCCTGTGCCCTCCCAACCAAATGACAAAAATACAACTTAAAAACTCAGCTCCCCCAACTGCTTTGGGAATGTCTCCAAGGCAGGATGGATGGTCATTGGGCTGGCTTCAGGTGGGTCGACCTGTTGGGGGGAGGAACAGATTAGGACCCAAGCATGGATCAGGAGAGCTGTGCTGCTTAACCTCCTCTGCCGTTTGCATCTGCCCTGTTTGGTTTGGTGGCATGCTTTAGTACAGTGTACCTTGGTAGTTGAACGGCTTGGTTCCCGAAAAAATCAGCTCCCGATCGCTGCAAACCCAGAAGTGA
Source organism: Podarcis pityusensis (assembly GCF_964106645.2). Classification (NCBI taxonomy): domain Eukaryota; kingdom Metazoa; phylum Chordata; class Lepidosauria; order Squamata; family Lacertidae; genus Podarcis; species Podarcis pityusensis. The sequence goes on along the minus strand of NC_138034.1, from coordinate 46,906,288 downwards.
GTGTTCCAGTTTGTGAACATTTTTCTAATGTCCGACACTGGTTCTGTGGCTTCCGATTGAGTGCAGGAAGTTCCTTCAGCCAAGTGGAAACTGTACCTTGGTTTTTGAACAGTTTTGGGAGTCGAACGGACTCCCGGAACAGATTAAGTTTGAGAACCAAGGTACCACTGTATGTATGGTTGGTTGGTTGGTTGGTTGGTTGGTTGGTTGGTTGTTATTTCTGTTCTGTGCCCCATCCTGGTATCTATACAGATGAAGGGCTGGTTATAAATATTTTAATAAATACACAAATAAAAATGTGTGAAGGAGGACTGGTATTGTGAAGTGGCAAGTGGAGGATTTGCAGCAAGACCTATATGGTTTTTCAAAGTCATACAACAGCACAGCATCTTAAAAATGTTTCTTGTGGTTATTCTTTTTATAACCAGAGCTACATGTGTCCTCAAAGAATAAATTGCATGTAGCATGAAACATAAGAGAGTGTGACTGGAGGAACAATGGATAGGGTGGATACCCATTTGCCCATGCCAACCTGGCAGCATCAGTGTCTTGGGAGCGCAAGAAGGAAACTGTGGTACTTTTGCAGGGTGGGAGAGGCAGCAAAGATTGGGGCAAAAGAATCAAGAGTGGTGCTGCTCCTCATTGAGAATGCATATATAATCTCAAGATTCAAGAAATGCATGTGGGTTTGGGCAAAATCCAAACTATTCACAAAACCTAGAGCCAGAAGACACTGAGTTGCATATTTTACCATAAACTCCAGAAGAAGAATCACAGACTCTCTGCAAGTATATCCAGATGACCATTTCCCCCCATTATGTGGTAATTGTTGTACAGTAATGGATTCCATGTGGAAATGGATTTCGTGAAGGGAATGCAGTGCATGGAAGAGCCACCGTCCCTTCCCACCCACAGTGCGACTCTCTTTGCCAGAAGCAAATCGTTGCACGGGGCCCAAAAAGGAAATGCCAGTTATCAGCTTGTCAGCCTCCACCCCAGTCATACTCATACAAAACTGGTCAATAATGCTAAACAGATCACCAGGCCCAACAGCAGGCAGGTAGGAATCAGCAGTAAGACAAGAACAATGGAAGAATGGTGACTGAAATAATATAGCAACAATGCTATATATAGCAGGCAGGGCCTGCTGAAAGGCAGCTGGGCCTTCCACTCATCATGGTGCGCTTAGATTTACTGTTGGCAATTCTATTATCATCCTACAGCAATTGTGTCATTGCATCTAGGGGGGAAGGAATGCAGAATTTCCCAAGAACCTCCTGTCTGACACAGCACCAACCCATTTCTCAAAATACAGAGTTCCAAGACCTATAAACACCATCTATCTGCTCTAGCTCCAAGAATGTCTTTAAATCTTCTCAGAAAAAGGTGCAACCTAAGCTGCGTCACATGACAGTTTATTCCGTTTCCCCAACATTTCCCTAACTGTTACTTTCTGCATTATATTTCAGCTTTCATGTGACATAAAAACCACTTTCAGAAATATAGTAGGATTATAACTAACGTTTAAGGTCATTCCTGTGTTATTGGCTCCCAGAAAAAAGTCTGTCTGGAAGTGGCTTTTACGTTGTGTGAAAGCTCAAATATAATGCGGAAATTATAAAGTTGGGGCTGAAACTGTCACAGTTAGGGCCATTAGTGGGGAGACTAGTATGTGTGGGCCCCTCCATATGTTCTCTGAATATATTGGGAAATTATGCCTAAATAGGGCTTGACTTCTAGTGGCAGTTATTTTTTCTATTACTTGTTAAGCACATCAAATAATAGATACTAACTTCATCAACATAATAAATGCTGGTAATGTAGTTTGGTCAATATTGCGTTGATTTAAGATATGAGTGGCATCTTAGTCCACACATAGTTGATAAATGCAAAAAAGTTGCCTCTATTTCTGTACTGGAACTTTGTTTCTCAATTGCAACTACATGTACATGGTTGTGACAGTGCAAAGACCTTTCATCTTAGCTCCATGGTTCCACATGCTCAACCATATTATATTATTATTATTATTATTATTATTATTATTTGCATTATTTGCATTTTCTTCAACGAGCTCAAGGTGGCATACACAGTGCTCCCCTTCCTCATTTAATCCCCACAAATACCCTGTGAGGTAAGGTAGGCTGAGAAGCAGTGACTGACCTAAAGTTATCCAGTGTGCTTCATGGCCAAGTGGAGTTTTGAACCCTGGTCTCCCATTTTCTGGACTGACACTCTAACCACTACACCACACTGGCTCTCCCCTATACTCAGTGGCTACCACGTCACATACATGATTTGATTACTCTGAAACAGTTCATCCTGATCTCCAAAAAAACAAAATAAAACAAAATTTACTGCTCAGAGAATAAAACCACATTTTTTGTGGTGGTGGTCCTGGAACACGTATCTGAACAAAACAACTGGTTCATCAGGGGCTGCTGCCTCTAGCTCTAGCTCTGAAGAATTTCACCATTGAAGCTGATAGTATTGTAAAAGAGTTTAAGGAGTATGTAACTCACACCTCTCGTAATAAGGAAACACCATCAGTCATCAGCATCCACAAATTGATCATTTGGTACAAAGGTTCAGGTGTTTTGTCATGCTATGAATGAAATGGGAAATCCATTCATTGAAGAAACAAGTTATTTGCCTGGTTCAGATACAAAGAGCAAAGCTAATGAATCTGTTGTCAAGACTGTCTGAACCACTCTTTACATCAGTGATAATGTACATTAATGACTTGCAAAAGAAAAATTGGTAGAGTCTGCTACACAGCATTACAGGAAATGCTCAATAAACACAAACTTTCTCTGTTCAAAACACAGAAAGCTGGATATAAAGTTGAAAGTGCATCTTTCATGCATTAGGAATGATTGCACCCCTTGTCGCAGCTGTACATCAGCTGTCTCATAAATGAAGGAAACTTGGATGAGTTTTTGAACATAATCCCAACAGATTTTCTATAACTGCGGGGGAACCAATGTGTCATATCTGGAGCAGATTTGGGGGTGGGGCAAGATGTGACATTTTGGTTGTCCTGCCATCGATACTTTATTTTTTGATTATCAGTGCTCATGCCATTTTTGAAACCTAAACTTCAAATGCTCATTTCCAGTGCTAAAACAACTTGAAACTGTTATGATTGCACATTATACCAAATTGCCTAAAGAAGAGAACAATTTAATGTTAGTTGCGATTCAGGAATCAGTAAAGAGAAACTTCCATTCCTGATGTCCTGTTGCTCTGAGTGAATAAGAATATATAAGATGGGAGATGGTTAAACAGATAGCTGTCACAACAATGAACAAGTCAGTTGTCACCAACATCCTGTGCTGATACATCCTGTGCTAGAATCCTTATCATTCACCCTTAAAAGCCTGCTTCTACTTGATGGTAAAATGGAAAGATGTTCTGTGTTTTCCTGTTCTTATTTCCTATTGATGCGTTGGAAGACACACTTGGAGTTGAGAGGTCAGAAGCACTTATATTTTCCCATGCTTTCTCCAGATGTGATACAGTGGTTTCATAGTCATAGTTAAAAGGGTGCCTCTTCCTAGATGTTGTCGTAAGAATTCACCTCTACACCACCTTGTTCATTACCCAGGTGAGAAACAATCGCTTTTTGAATAAACCACAGAACCAAGGGAACTATTTTCAAGTCCAGTATCCAGACTTAGGGACCCAGTGTTTATTACAGCTATTGCAATAGGACAGAGCTCACTCAACTCAACATGCCAGTTGAGAAGGTCTGCCCCAAGGCACTTCAGAACAAAAGCTTACATAGTAGTTCAAACACAGCAAAGAAAGAGTCATAAAACATCTTCACATACATCAGGAAAGGTTACAAGTCATGAGAAGCAAAGCACACTTGGCTCCATACTGGTATCTTCACCCCCACATCACCTTGGAGAGGTCCCAATGTGCCCAGACCATTTTAGGTCTTGGATGCCTGGCATTACCCTGGGAACCTAGTCTTCAGTAAGGGAAGAGCATCATAAAATCCCCACCACCACATGGAAGAGCCAGCGCTGATTTAGATTCAGTAGATATGTCAAGAGCTGAAATGTTTTATCTGACATGTTAAGAAAAAGAATTTCTAATAACCCTTGGCTCATTGTGGAGATGAGGCCCCACTGTCAAATCTGAATACACGTTTAAACTCTCACTCTCCCAGGTTCAAAGAATTCATTTCAGCCCCATATGTAGTGTGAGTGAGGGACTCATACAGCAAATCATAAATCTCATGTGTGATCCTTAGAAGATCCAGGCAGTGTTTACAAGGATGCATATGTGCAATTCTGATATTGCTGTGCCTTTAAGAAATCCAGTATATTTTCTTGCCATGGACAAGAAATTGCACCTCAGTACATTGTTGCGTCATGGAGACAAGTAAACTGAACAGCAAATGTGCTACTCTGGAATTTTTTTAACACCTAATGGGACTTCCTACCCAAAGAGGTTTGTCTGCTGCAGCCATGAATAAAAACCTAGGAAATGGTAAGTAGTTATGTCCATGTTTCATTTAAATCAGCATGATTTACATGCATGACTAAATGCTTAAATCCATTTGATTTCCATGGGTTTCGGGTTTACAACATTCTACAATTTGAAGGCTCTTGAAAATACTGGTAGATAGATTCTCACTTCAAAGAATTGTCGCATGCAGCTGTCCTGTAGGGTTTCTCTATTACCCACATACTGCAAATAGAAATAGGCATAATGGGCATGAGGTTTTCACCAAGTTGTATACTGCACTGTACTTATTTAAAAACAGGCACATTTCCCTTTAAGCAGGCAGAAATGCCCTATTCTTTTCCACTGAGAACTAATATTAATGTTATGAAGTGTAATGTTGGGCGCAAAACAAAGCAAATATGAGATGGTGGAGGGATGGAAACAGGAATTGTTCCATAGTCTGCACTACACACTGTGGGGAACTGCTGTAGCACAGCCAGTCCCAACTGGCTTGTAGTCAGTGCCTGGGGTCAGCTGCACTATGGAGAAAACCTTCTTTGCCAAGGAAATATTGGGAGTGCATTTTAAGGTTTCCAATTGTCACATATGATGTCAGGTGTGGGGCAGATGGATGTGATTTTGAGGAAACAGCCTCACAAGCCAAATTGGTTGGTACATATATAGCATGACACTATCAAGCCAATGTTTGTGGTGTGTTAGAAGACTGACTGGTTGTTAGTTTGATCTGAAGGCCAATAAAACTGAAACATTTGAGGTTGTCTTCTAGTCAACCTGAATCCTAGATATTCTTTAGCTTAACTAGAAGGTGGGTTGGGCTGGTTACTTTATTTTCAGTAGGCCTCTGCATAGCTATTAGGTGAGGTGGAGTAAGAAAGCATCCATATCTTATTACCAACCCTTTTATTTTTTTGTTATCTTTTATTCAATTTAATGGGAGATGAAGCAAAAATAAAAATTTCAAGCCAAGTATTTCACAATTACATCATTATCTTCTCTTGCGGTTATTCTGGAAATCTAAAGTGTGTGAATGACAGATAAAAATGACTAACATGGGGGAAATCCAACAAAATACATATTTGGCAGCTTGAAGATGTCATAATCTTTGAGCATAAATACTAATACAACATCGGCCAGAATCTACAGGACAGACTTTTGAGACAAAACATTACTCTCAAAGGGATAATTTAGTCCCTTTTTTCCCATTCATGAAATACATCAGCTGCAGAAAGTTCATTAATGAAAAGAAAGAGGCAAAAGAGTGTTCTGTTCCATTGTTAATATGTTCTCTGTAAACCAGCTGATTATCAGTTGGATACATATTTTAAGTTGTAGAAGTATTATACGTGAAGTATTACCCATCATCCATAAGAAGCGGAGTGCACCCAAAGCACAAAGACCAGCCTTACCAACTTGAAACCACTCAAATATGGAGCATATTCCCATCGGTTTGTGGTTATGTGATGATGAGAAACAACTGAAACAGAATTGGGCAAATAAAAAATTACAAATATGAGACAAATTCATATCGATGTTCTGGGCACATGATTAAAACAACCTTGGACCAATAAAGTAATGTATGAATAAGCTCTTCCTAGCATGGATATATGAGATACATTTGCCCCCTACATAACCTTCATTTAGACATAGTCTGAAAACATTCCCGATCATCCAGTCTTTTAGACATTTGAAGTGGGGGGGGGTATGTTCAGTGCACTGCAAATTTCTGTATGTAATTTTTAATTGTTTTAAATGCTTGTAATGTTTCTAATTATGTTGTGTTATTTATTAAGATGTATGACTGCTCTAGACACTATAAGGATGAAGTGTAGGATTAAAATTGATGATGATTATTATTTACAACAAAATATATGGGCTCATTATCAACACTGCTTCTACTGAAGTCAATCAGTAACCAACCCAAGGAAGCTCCTCTCTTACCTGGAGTAAGGAAGCCAAGATATAGCTTTTCAAGCTCCTTTGTGGCTCATGCTGTGTTGTCAATCAAAAAATTAGAAAACCTAGGCATTACACTTAATGCAATTTCTATGGGAATGACAAGGAAATTTAAAGATCCATCTCTAATACTTTGTTATTTGTGACAATGGTAAGTCTAGTTTCATAAATTCTTTGCAGTTGGATCTGTCACACCATATCCTTTTGCAGGTGCTTTAACTGAGTGCTTTGAGGTATCCTGATCATATGCAGAAACAGGTACAGTGGACAGGACCTGCAAAGGATGTAAACTGTGGTTTCAGTCCATATATTTGGCTCTCAGATATACAGATCCCTGACAATCTCTGTTTGTTTGTTTGTCTGTATATTCTATTCCTGGGACTGTAGAGAAGCAGAAGAGAAGGTGCTGCCAGGAGAGGATGGAACAACTACCTTCATCCTGAAATGTCTCTCTCCTATCATCCTTGTGAAGGTAAACTGTGAGCATAAAGCCAGGTTATTAAAACCAGAGGTTGTGCCCTTGCAGATGTTATACATAGCCCCTATGACTCAGTGATTGAAATGCCCACTGGACATGGTCATTAAGAATACTCCACAGGGAATGGCCTTGCATTGGCAGCCTGAAGAACTAGATGATCTAATAGGTCATTTCCATCTTTAATTTTTATTACCCTATGAACTGCATAATATCTCTGCTTAATGTTAAGGCGGGGTGGAACGCATGACAGGCCTTTACTGCCTTGCACTGTGCACATGTGAAGCTAAACAGCGTTTGAAGTGGAGCAGCTTTTTTTTAACACAAAAGGCAGCCCCTGAAGTCACAATCATCTGTGGAAGTCTGTTTCCTTAGCATGTGGACTCTGTTTGTTTAAATTCATATTTCAGCCAGAATATATGACATGGTATCTAGAGCGTTTGCAGCTGATGGGAAACTGGGAAAAGACACATAAATCCTATTGGCGCTTTGTTCCTGCTCCTGGAAAGTGCAAATGCAAAGACGTTTGCTAAGCTGTTTTGGGCAGCATATCGAATCGTAAGTGGGAGTAGACTAAACCAAAGCTGAGCAGAATGCAGATCAGGATCTACTGGTACTGTAGATCTCTGGGTAATTTGAAGTAGATCAGCAAGGGTTTCTGGCTCCCAACTATTTAACAATGGCAACAAGAAAATGATACACCCCTCCAAAACAACCTACAGTAAGTTACTGAAATGAATAAAGTGAGGTGTAGAGAATCCATCAATGGATTGTTGTGTGGAAGGAGTCTGAGCTTTGTTCAGTTTTGGTACTCAGATTCCTGGGCTTATTATAAATGTGTGGATGGGTGGGTGAGCATATGGAAGCTTTTCACCTAGCTCAGTTGGTGAATCTTGGGGTTATTGTAAAAAAATAAAGTCTATCTCGCAAGGCTGAAGTCTCTGTGCTCCTGGTATAGACTACTTGACCTTTTTAGTTTAGTTTTTAGCTATAAGGTAGATAGATGATAGAACGTCTGCCTAATCCATTTATATCCTGCCTGATCAATGGGTAACTCAAGGTGGCTTACAATCACAGCATGCCACAGTCTTAGCTAAAGAAACAAGAAAACTTCTATAAAAGAATTTTGTGGGTTTTGTTTAAATTCAAATTGGACACTAATTGCAGCTCAGACAGAATTATCCAAGCAGCCACAAAGAACGGATTTTTAAGACTCCAGGTTGTAGGGAAGCCCTCGGAAACTCCAGAGCTTTGGGACAAAGGGCAACATCGATATTTAGCAACAGTGAGCCTTCTGGAAGGAAGGCTTTGGGGGATGGGCATAAGATGAAAAGGTCTGGGAGACAGCAGACAGAAAATCTATAAAAAGCTTTTGCAAAAGCTTTAGGCTGTTTGTGTTGGGAAGCTTCCCAGTGCTTGGTTAGGCAAGCTCAAGGATTGCCCAGATCCTTTGTCCCCAAGGCTGAGGAGGTTTTTTGACCTTGTGCATAGCAACCTGGGATTTTAAATGTCCTCCCTTGGGGCTATTTACTTGGTTCTGTCTTAGCTCATGATTCCACTCCTTGCTTCCCTTGCTGCCGGCACCACCCTGTTTCATCTTGCTAGGCTTTCCCTGGTTCCTCATCTTTTTCACTGAACTGCAACCTGGTCATCATGCTCACACACCCTTGTCTGGAATGCCTTTTGGGAAATTACCTCTATAGTTGAAAAAACTGCCTTGTCTCCTCAGTAAGGATCCTCAGACCAACCTTCTTCTCTGAAGAATGCCCATTTTGAGATCCAGATCTTCCTGCTCTCACCATCAATATGATTTATCCAGTGCAGCCTTTGCCAACCTGGTGAGCCCCAGATGTTTTCAGTGACAACTGCAATCACGTGCTGGCTGGGATTTATGAGCGTTCTAGTCCAAAACATCTGGAGGGTACCAGTTGGTAAAAACTGTTCCATCATTTGCAGTTTTTCCCCTTTTTTCATCTAAACTAATTTTTCAGTTTTCTATCACACCACCTATGCTATTCTGTAACAGTCTAGGACCAATCTTCTTAACCCTTAGCTATTATGTTCAAAGTCATTCTGTGATAATCTATAACATCAAACCAACAAATATGGAACTAGCAAAATATTCAGTAGAGAATCAAGTCTCCTCTACTCAGTCTATTTTCATCTCAACAGATGAAAGATTTTGATTGATCACTGATACTGCAAATCATATGAAGTGTTCATTATAATAGTACATGTCTACCAGACAAAGCTCATCTTTCCTCATTATCCCCTTATAGTGGAAATGCCTTTGAATGAAATACAGGCCCAGTTAATTATTATTTTTTAAGAGTAGTAAAAGTTAAACAAATATAATAGGATTGTGCACTAATTTCCACAAGAGGATTGTCTGTAGCGGACTATTCTGTTCAAGCTACTTTTTCAAAAACAACTGGGTCAACCAGAATGTTCTCACTAATAAAGTATTAATGACTTCCTAAGCCAAATTAGTATAATTAGCAAAGCATATGTTGTGGAGAATCATCCAGTAATGCATGTACCATATTCAATTTTTAATGCATATGACAAGCAGAAGTTGAACAGGAAGGAGGTAAGCAAGAGGTTGGAGTTGTTGGTTTAAAGGGGGGACATCTTTGGGCAATGTATAAACTTTTGCAAATCCTCAGAATCTTTAAATAGGTTTAAAACAACAACAACCCAAAATACAAAGTTGTTATAAAAGATAAAACAGCTCTATCTCATTAGTAAAATCTGACTTGGGATCTACTATTGGAACGTTTTTCTTCAAATTGTTCTCTGTCAAAACATCTGCCAACATAGATTTACAGCCCTTTGGAAAGATTTGCAGCATCAGTAAATAAGTACTTCAAAAAATGGAGCATATGCAGTGCTCAGTTTCTAAAGAAAGCAGCCTGGTGCTTGACTGTTATAGCTCAATTCCTAGTGTATGGTTACATACAAATGGCTATTTGGTAGTTGGGATGGTGTGCTTCGGCTTAGATCTTGAGGAGCATGAGCAGCAAAGGGCTTTCATGTTCCATTTTTCCCACAGGACCCCTTTGCCTTCTGGAGATCTGCTACTGAGGGACAGGAGAAGCTCCCAGAATAATGTGCAGCGGGTGGAAAGACCTGCTATGAGAGGGCACCTTCTGTATACATAAATGCTCGGGCAAGGCATAGTTGGATCCAACCCTTTGTGTGTACAGTACTCAGAGGAACTTAGCGTAGTGATGTGTTCATTTATATATTACGGATTCCAACATTAGAATCAGCACCTCTGTGGAAAAGGGACCCTAGGCAGGACTGTGATCTCTGGCACAAATTAAGATCCAAAGCATACTCACTTCCATGACTTTGCAGCTCTCAGGAAATAAATGTTATCCCAATCGGTACATGACATTGTGTTAGACTAGGTGACTGTATCATAATATTCAAACCAATATGTCAACTCCAGTCTTCCTTGCCTGTGCCTGTGCTTGTGCTAAACTCGCATCTCTCCTCTCCTCATTCTTTTCATGCTCTCCCCTCTGGCCTTCTCCATTTGTCTGTTGGTTTTTTTACTGGAATTTATATCCTGCTCAACAAATAAAATACCAGTGTACATTTTAAGCCTCGAAAGCACATACAAAACACACCAGAAGAATAGCAAAGCATCTTCAATAGTATAGACACTGTGACTGGATCACACTACCGGAAAAGCTTGTGTGAATACAAATGTTTAAGCAGGAATTGGGGGGAAATTTCAATCTGAGGGCCACATTCTTTTCAAGGCCCATGCACCAGTGCCAGACAAAGTGAAAGGCAAAAGTGAGCACAGCCATGAAAGTGACTTTTACCCTTGCATAGGAGAATAGTTTCCAAACATACTCTATATGAACCAAGAAGTATTATCAGAGTTCAAGGACATATTCTAGCAAGGTTTTATGTTTGTTTTGGAGCAAGTTCTGTTAGTAAAGCTTTTGAACCCTATTTTTGGACTGGACAATTTTTTTTCAAGAATATTCATTTTTATTAATCCTATTACTTCCAAATGTGCAATATTAATGACCACAATATGTGAGATGACTTTGAGTCCCCAGACTTTGAGTTCCCCATCCCTGCTAAAACTGCTCGAACATCTCCCAATTCCTTTCCGGAGCCTAGCCTGCAAGGTTTGGTCAGTTTAGCCAGTGGCAGCCAGAGACAACTCTATGACATCAAGACAGCTCAACCATTCATTGCCAAAGCTTCATCACCACCACCAAGTTCCTTAAGCCATTACAATATAAATTATGGTGATACAGCTCAGAGCCATTCTGTCTAAGCAATGGTGCTAAATTTAAAAATATAGCTTAAATCCCAATTCAATAATCATTTTATCTCATCCCTCATCTACAAAGGTTTGATAAGGAATGGCAGTGAAAGACAGGAGTGCCTGGCGTGCTCTGGTCCATGGGGTCACAAAGAGTCAGACACGACTAAACGACTAAACAACAACAACAACAATGACATACTGTTAGGAAAGAACCTAATACAGCATGCAGTGGCTCATGGATTCCTGTGTGTTTGGGCTTCTCTACTGACCAGAGCTGGATAAATGTCAGCATAATACAAACAGTTCTTTAGTCTATGAAAACAGTGGGGAAGCTCTCTTGCATGTATTGGAACTCCCTGTGTACATCACATAACCTAGAGGGTTTTTTCCCCTACCTCCCATTAGCAGATGACTACAAAAACCAACATTCCCAGGGGGGAACTTTGCTGTCTGATGCATCCTCTATGTCTTTTGAACTGGGAATATGGGGAGAGTATCTCTTAAACACTTTAGCAACAGTAGTTTACTAGAAACAAACACGCATCCCTCCAGAAGAAGGTTCCGCTAAGTACATTTCCATACACTGCACACATTTACGTGCAAATTTCTGCACTGATCCTTATGGAGAACACTAACAAATGCCACAGATATGCAGGAAACAGTTTGCAGCTGAGACAAGCTTAGCACATTTCCTACAGGTTCAGCCAAAGGGAGAATCTTTCCTGGCTCCCTTGATAGGAATTATGCCTTTGAACCACAAGGGTTTCCTCTTGAATCTTGGCTAAGGCTGTTGAGGGCCAAAGTCCAGCCACACCCATCAGACAGGGGACTCTGCTAATTGGTTAAGACCTCTTTAATGTCTGGCCACCATTTGGCAGAGCCACAAGGCAGCTGCAACACTCATCTCAATTTATAAGACACTCTTGATTAACACCATATTTCAATACAAGGCCAAATCAAGTTTCTGTAGAGCCAAACATCTGTATTTGTACATTCCTTCGTAGGAACCCTCTCTGTTCAACTGCAGTGTTCACTCTCATGCTTTATTTGGAGAACACATGGTGTAACCTGGCTTTGTTCTTGTCCAAAAAAACAACAAATGCTCCACCATGAACCTTAGAGCTATAGCTCCAGATTCTCACTGGAACCTTCCAACTGTCAGCTCTCGTCCAGTAAAGCACTTTAGTCATAGGACTAGTTCCAGTCATTTCAGTGGCATTTGGTTTCAGCTTCGTCCACAGCCATAAATGTTTCATAGAACACAGTCAAGCATCACCAGCTTTCCAATTTTATGCCATTACATCTCTCTGCCCTATACTAAGCAGACTGCACTGTATTTGGTGCAGTGGAAGGGGCGCAGTTCAGCAGTTCCAGGTTCAATCCCCTGCATCTCTAGATAAGACTAGGAGAGAATCTTGCCTAAACTCCTGGAGAGTCATTGCCAGTTAGTGCTCAGCTGGCACCATTGATCTGGCTCACGGTAAGGCAGCTCCCTGTGTTGCTATGCAGAGTTTTGGATTAGGACCTGGGAGTCGAGGATTCAAATCCCCATTCAGCCATGAAGATCACTGTATTACCTTATACCAGTCACTGCATCCCAACCTAATCTACTGTCATAGATCCATTGTACTAGTGCCTGTTAGCAAATGGTAGAAACTGATAAACAGTAGCATTTAGAATATAATTGGGAAAAGGGAAATACAAGCTGCAAAACTGTGCCAGACAGAAAATTCCTGGGTTAGCTTATGCAAACCAGCCTGGCCAGGCTAGCTAAGTGCAGAGCCATAAAGGAACAATGAGGAACCATTAAAAGCAATTGACAATGCAAAAAGCTATCCTCCTATCCTCTTCCCCCCTCCAAGGAGTCGACAGAGACTGGGGGGTTGAGAGGTTGCCAAGGTGCTGGGGAGGCATGATGTCACAGGGAAATTTGTCCCTTTTGAAATCTAAAGATGGTCTGGGAAGAATGAGGAGGAAGTAGGCAGAATCATCTTGGTGCTGGATGGAGGAGGCTGCCCTGAGAGACCGGGTACCATGACTGGCTGCTGCTTGCTGAAACTATGAGATGGGCAATGAGAGACATTCTTTTGGTATAATGTTCTAATGAAGAATGCATGTGTAGATATGTGCAGAATAATCCATATTTCTTAAAGGCTGCTGCTGGGTTAGATGAGATAAAAACCAACAGTGATTTTGCTCCTTGGATGCCCCAAGATGGCCCTGTGGGGTGAGGAACAAAATGTGCATTTGTTGCACTGTCCACTATTGCCTCTGGCCCTGCCCACCACTGGTATGTGATCCCAAGAAGATTGCCCAGATGGAAATGTTGCCCCCATCTGAGAAAGGTTTCCCATTCCTGCTCCAAAAGACAATGTTTACACCCAATGTAGGCCTGGCTTCAAGGTCGATGGAAGCCTCCAGCAAACTGCCATCTATGTGGCTGCCTCCAGTGGACTTACTGGCTGTGAACAGCTGCTGCACCATTTTTGATTTCCCACAATGCCTCAGTTTAGGGTAGTTGCCTGCTGCCAGGTGAAAAATGGTGGACCCAATTCTGAGCAGGTGTCAGTGCTTGTGGTCCTTTGGCACCTGCTATCCTACTCCCCACACCACATCCTTTCAATCTAATATGTGATGTGTGATGGATGGTAAACAGTGCATTTCAGTTTCACTCACGTATGAAAGCTATTACTGAGGGCAAGAGTTCAGAAGAAAAATCAATCTATACAAAAGCCAAGACACATGTTGCATTTGCAAGGCATTAATTGCCTGTTTACAATAAAGCAGATTATTCCTATTTTGTTGTTGTTGTTGTTGTTGTTGTTAATGGCTGGTTGTATTCAAGCCCAAGCCCAGTTTTTTCTGATAATAAGCAGAGAAAATCCATAACAGGTGATCTTCAATGGCATAAGGCGTTAGGGTGGTTCTCAAACCACAATCTCCATCCACCATTCTCCAAAGCCTTGCCTGCTGCACCACCAGCGGTCCTTTCATTTGTGTAAGATCTGTGGGGTAATGACAACCTACAGGCTTCAGTACCAGCCAGCATACTGTCAGGTGATCTCACAAGCCAATCAGAACCCGCTGGACGCTATAACATACCAACATATGAGGCAGGTTGTCAGTCTGAGCTACTTGCCTTTTGGAGAAGATGCTGGACAGATGGGCTTTGCCCCACACTATGCCCACTCCATGTCTGCTTGCTCCAGAACTCAGTGTTGGTGCATCTGTGACATCACCAGTCTCTGCCTCTGGATTATTGTCTCTGTGCAATGAACCAACCCTCCAAGCACAAACTGTTTCTGAGCTTGGCTGAAGCCTTGCAAATAATACAAGAACACAGGTAGCTGACGTACCAAGCTGGAGTATCTAGCTGAGATAACCATGCTCTACTTTGTCAGAGGCTGCATGCCTCTGAATAGCTGTTGCTGGGAATCACAAGTGTGAAAACAGGATGCTGGACTCAGTGGAGCTTTGACCTGATCCAGGCAATGGCACTTTGGGGTTTCAAACAGAAGACCTGTCTAGTTACCGGTATATCACGATATGCCAATGATTTAAACTGAGGCCTTGTGTGTTCGCAGTTTGGCTAAGGCACAGTCCAGCCACATAAAATACACAATTTAGCCTAGTTTGTTCCAACATTACAGTTCAATGGAAAAGCAAGCAAGAAACGGATTTAATTCAGAAAAGCTATCACCCAAATATGTGGACATGTACAGATAGAGACAGTACTTTGTTCCTTAATCAGCTTAAACTGCCATCGTCTCTTTCTGGGCCCGCTAATCAGTTAAAAAGGCTTACACAACGATTAACTCGATTAAATGTAATTATGTCTATCACTAATAACTACAATAATAAGATTTAAATGAAGGATTAATAAATCTTAATTGAATCAGATTAAATGCTTATATCTACTAAAGTCTAATCTTTGTTTTCATTTGGCTCCTGAAGGTAATCCGTCAGTCTTTAAATAATGAGATCTAAATTTATTTACAGGCAAGAGGTTTTCAAGTTCTTGCTGTAAGAAATTAACCTGCTTTGAAATGTTTTCTTCAGTGCACGGCTACCCAGAATGCACAAGGCAGCCTAAAAGGACAGCGAAACCTATACAACAGGGAACCTCTGGCCCTCCAGATGTTGCTGGACTCCCTATACCATCATCCTCAGCCAGCACCATCAGTGGTCTGGGATAATCAGAGCTGTAGACCAGCAATATATCTGGAGGGCCACAGTTTCCCAACTCTGCTATAGGTGCTACATATGAACCTATGGAACTGCCTTTCTGGAAAACTATCAAGCCCAACATGACGTTTTACAGGGACACCAGGTGCCCAACATCTGAGGTAGAGATTCTCCCTATCCCTATTACCCAAAATAATTTAAGGAGAGATTCCAGGAACTGAACCCATTTCTTCATCTAAGTGAAGTATGTGTTCTGCCATGGAGATAAGGGAGCTCTCACTGTAACTTAAAACTTCATAAGACTTAGCAGTCAATGGCTATTCTCCATGAAACCTATGCTCTACGTCCCAGATTGGAGGAAATATGCTTCTGAAAAACAGCTGTGGGAATGAAGAGTACACTGGTACCTCGGGTTACATATGCTTCAGGTTACAGACTCCGCTAACCCAGAAATAGTACCTCGGGTTAAGAACTTTGCTTCAGGATGAGAACAGAAATCGCGTGGTGGTGGCACGGCAGCAGCAGGAGGCCCCATTAAGCTAAAATGGTGCTTCAGGTTAAGAACAGTTTCAGGTTAAGAACGGACCTCCAGAACAAATTAAGTACGTAATCAGAGGTACCACTGTACTCTTATGCTCAGGACTTTCTTGCAAGAGGGGTATAGCTAGCTGCTCCGGCACCCAGAGCAGCGGGGATGAGACAAGCTGCCCACTGATTCTGTCTGGTGGACGCAAGCCCCACACTGCCGTTTCAGGCAGAGCGGTCCCCCAAGCCACCATGTCACTCCAGGAGAGACGCATGGCTCAGGCGTGCTGTAGGCCAGGCCCCCTATGGTGTGCCATTTTGTCACCCCCTCAGGAATGACAACCAGGGCTAACTGCCCTCCACCCCCCTTCCAAAGTCCCTGTTTGCAAGCCTCCCGTGGGACCTGACTGGTCACTGTGGGAGCAGGATGCTGGACTAAATGGGCCACTGGCTTTATCCAATAGGGCAATTCTTATGTTCTTACAAATCTGTCAATTTCCCTTTCTCTCAGTTTCTCATTTTTCTAATCTTAAATTCAGTTCTCCATGTTCCTATATCAGGTTGTGCATTTAAAAAATAAATCCTCATGAAAAGTCAACAGCATTTTAACATGCTTTTTCCTAATATATGTAATTTTGCCTAATACACTGCACTGTTGTATTTTCTTTTCACTAATATCTTCATTTTTGTGCACACTTTCCCCAAATAGATACATTATTGAACACATTGCTTGGATGGAGAACTGCATTGTTTACTGTGGCCAGCAACATCTTTGCACCAGGTGTAGCATTTCCTGGTAGGGACGCGGGTGGCGCTGTGGGTAAAACCTCAGTGCCTAGGACTTGCCGATCGCATGGTCGGCGGTTCGAATCCCCACAGCGGGGTGAGCTCCCGTCGTTCGGTCCCAGCTCCTGCCCACCTAGCAGTTCGAAAGCACTCTTAAGTGCAAGTAGATAAATAGGTACCGCTTTATAGCGGGAAGGTAAACGGCGTTTCCGTGTGCTGCGCTGGTGCTGGCTCACCAGAGCAGCTTCGTCACGCTGGCCACGTGACCCAGAAGTGTCTCCGGACAGCGCTGGCCCCCGGCCTCTTAAGTAAGATGGGCGCACAACCCTAGAGTCGGACATGACTGGCCCGTACGGGCAGGGGTACCTTTACCTTTAGCATTTCCTGAAGAAGGCAAATATCACCTCTCTTACGCATGCCTTGGTTACATCGAGACACAACATTTATAGCACACTCTATTTGGGGCTGTATTTGAAAAGTATTCAGATACGCTACCTGGTTGTAACTAGGGATGGGCAAATCTGTCATTTTCAGTTTCTCTGGGTTTTCTATCTTAAATTCAGTTCCCCACATTTCCACACCAGTTTGCAATTTTTTAAAAGCCCTCACAAAAACCCAGCATTTTAGTGTGACTTTCTCCTAAAATTCACATTTTTGTATACAATTTTGCCCAATATACACTTTTCTGAAAAGCATATTTCCCCCAAGATACGACATTACTGCCTGCTATTCTCACTAACAAATGGATCTTTCTGCATGTTACTTGCCTAGAAAAACTGCATTGCAAAATTTGGAAAAGTGTGAATTTTGAAAAAGGCTGTGTTGCCATTCGTGCATTGTTTCTGAAAGTGTAGATCTGGTAGATTCACCTTTAGATGTGAATTGAATTAAAAGGAATAGGGTTGGAGGAGAACTTCAAGTTTCATATCTCTGTTTTTTTTGGGGGGGGGACGACTTCCAGGAGTGAACACATAAGGTAGTGGAGACAAGCTTATCAGCGTATCAGTGTATGACACACACTCAACAGCTTTTACAGTGGTACCTCGGGTTCATATGCTTCAGGTTACATACGCTTCAGGTTACAGACTCCGCTAACCCATAAATAGTGCTTCAGGCTAAGAACTTTGCTTCAGGATGAGAACAGAAATCGTGCTCCAGTGGCGCAGCGGCAGCAGGAGGTCCCATTAGGTAAAGTGGTGCTTCAGGTTAAGAACAGTTTTAGGTTAAGTACGGACCTCTGGAACGAATTAAGTACTTAACCTGAGGTACCACTGTATTCACATCCCTTGTACAATTATCATGTATTGCTGCCCTGCATCATTTGAATAGCAAAGATGACGAAAATGGTTTCATCTGTAATACTGGGACATTTGCTTAATGCAAAGGAGCATTCAGGACATTGGATTTTCGGTTTACTTATTTATTTCCAATGCTCAAATCTGACTGTGAGGCCTTCTCCATTCTGTGAGTCAGATGTGACGCCTTTCAGGAAAGTGACAACATCTGTTTTCTAAAAAGACATCTGTTGGGGAAGTGAAGAAAGCTGCTTGTAGATAATGAAGAAATAATTAATTACAAGGGGAAAATAGAATAAGATTAGAATCTGCATGTAATTAGCTGTACTTGAGATGCCAAAACATGGCTTGAGAAACATAATTAATGAGCTAGTAAGAATTCTTGGCGATTCCTTATAATGCCGGCAGAAGAAGGTATTACCATCTGCTTGGACCGTCTGCTGGGCAAGGGGCTGTGGAGCTGAAGACTACAGTTGCCAAGGAAATGCTGGAAATATGTGTCTGCTATACCTAAATCCCATGTCATCCTGAGGGTGGGGGATGGTATGGCTATATGAGTGAAGAGGAGCTCTGCATATTTCAAGATCAGGATCACAGAACAGGCCAACAAGCAAACATTCTCACGTTTCCCACAAATGCAAGTGTGTTGCAGGGCTCCATATGAAACTACTCAGCAAGATGGTCAGTTTTCCACTTAATCCGAGGCAGAGAAGTTTATTTAATTAAAGCCTTTGCATATGCCAGAAAGCACTCCAAAATTATAAATAATGGATCCATTTGACATTTATATATCCTGTTTGCTGTATATGCTAATCAAGGCAATTTTATGCTCTTGGTTTCAGTCTGTTTTACCCAATGCATTGCTGTTATTTTTCTAGCATTCCTGTGTTTTTATTTTGAAGTTGCATTGGGGGCCCTTCTAGGCATGGTTGAAATTTCTAAATGAATAAACAAGATTTAAACAAAAACATAAACCTGCTATGTAACCATTATAACTGCTGAGCTAATCTTATTTAGGGTCGTCTGAGGAAGAATATTATTACATTTATTTCTCACATTTCCTCCAGAGAGCTCAAGATGGCAAATATTTTTCTCCCCTCCCCCATTTTATACGATCTGAAGAGAATCCCCTCCGCCATTTTATCCTCACAACAACCCTGAGGGATGGATTAGGCTGAGAGCTGGTGACTTGCCCAAGGGCTACCAGTCAGCTTCATGGCCAAGTGGAATTAGAATAGGATTGCCATATTTCAAAAAGTGAAAATCCAAACAGACAAGTTGACGACCTTTTTTTGCAGAATCGCCACCCAAAAAAAAAAAAGAGTTTTTGAGCTACATTAAATGAAATTCACCAAAATCTACACTTCCAACATGGGCTGCCATACATCCGGATTTTCCTGGACATTTCAGTGATTTCTGCCCAGATGCTGCTAACAAGGGCCGAATACCAGCTATGTCTGGGAAATTTCAGACGTATGGCAACCCTAAAATAGAACCTTGCTCTCCTAGGTCCAACATGTTAACTACTACACCACATTGGCTCTCTAAATAAAGACTAATGAGATAATAAGCATTTTGCTCCAGGTCCTATCAGAGATGAGACTTGACTATTGTTCTGCATATTGATTTTATTAAGCTGAGCTTTGGTGGCCTGGTATGAGTTTTCAAGATAAAATGGGCTTAAAAATGGGCCCCATCAAGAACATCTCACCCTGCCACAGCCGGGCAAAACCCTTCAAATTCTACATGACGCAATATGTCTGTTTGCATGACAGGCAGTCATTCTGTCTCTTAAATGATTAAAAGATTAACCAGCCTAGCATCCATTGCCATTGGAAATTAGGGGGTTGTCAATAAATATATTGGCCTCGTTGAAAAGTATAAGCATTCCTCTTTCTCTAGAGCACAATTCAAAGTGTTGGTGCTAACCTTTAAAGCCCTAAACGGCCTTGGCCCAGTATACCTGAAGGAGTGTCTCCACCCCCATCGTTCAGCCTGAGGTCCAACTCCAAGGGCCTTCTGGTGGTTCCCTCACTGCGAGAAGTGAAGCTACAGGGATTCAGGCAGAAGGCCTTCTCGGTAGTGGTGCCCGGCCTGTGGAATGCCCTCCCATCAGATGTCAAAGAAATAAACAACTATCTGACGTTTAGAAGACATCTGAAGGCAGCACTGTTTAGGGAAGTTTTTAATGACTGATGTTTCAAGGTATTTTTAATCTTTCGTTGGAAGCAGCCCAGAGTGGCTGGGGAAACCCAGCCAGATGGGAGGGGTATAAATAATAAATGTTGATGATGGTGATGCAGACAGGATAGGCAAGCTGACTGATAGCCAGAATCTGAACTTTCTTCTTTACCATAAGAAAATGGGTCAAATTGCTTCTAATTTTATTCTGCTTATTCATTTATTCATTTAACAAAATTTATATACCACTTGGTGGTGGTTTCTTCTTTATTATTATTTTAGCCCTCTAATTGAATTTTCCTGGTTATGGAAGGTAAGGCCCAGCAAGAAGCAGAATAACCATACCTGCATAAGTCTGCCATCTCTACTGTTCTGTTGTTATGGGGGTAAACAGATAGTCTGTTTGCTGACTTCCCATCATGAAGGAGCAACCAGAAAATATCCATACAAAGATACACATCCTCACTTTTTATATGCAAGCATATCAAAGTTGGCTTAGTATAAACCTAGAGAGGCCTAATATAAATTATGTCAGTGTGTCATTGGAATCATTGCAGCCCCTGTCACTGATACACTTTTTTTTTAAACTTCTGTTTCTTTAATCTATTTCACTTTGATTTTGTTCATTGAGCTGCTTTGATTTTTATTGGGATTTTGTACACCACACCGGCGTATTTATTTTATATGAGCCAACAGTATAGAAATGAATAAAATAAATAAAATGTCTCACTAATGTGCTGAACGACTTGTGACTCACCACTAGTCATGTGGCACAGCCTGCAAAGGGCTCAGCAGACCCATTTTTGCTACCCAACTGGGACTTCCAAACTTGGAAGGGGCTGTCAAACACTGGCAAGCTGCACTACGTGGTTGGTGGGCTATATTCAGCTTGGTAGGTCACAAGTCATATACTGTCCTGGCTTAGTTCCACAAGTCTCCGTTCAAGCTGCTGTCATCCTTATTCCTGCTCTGTAACTTTAATACAATGCTGCTTTACTGTTGCTTTCAACTTATATACCTTATATGCCGGACAACTTGGTATTTTTACTTATTTACTACTTCTCCGTCAAAGGTCAAAATTACTGAATGTTCAAAAAGACCCGGTCAGCATAAATGTTATTTTCACAGACTAGGATATCAACGAGGCAGGTTTTTTTAAGACTAGCATGATTCAATGTGTTGGGTTAGAACCTGGGAGACTTAGAATCAAATCCAAACTTGCCTCGAGCAAGTTGTTCTCTTGGCCTCCGTTCACGTTCTATAAAATGTAAATAGGAGTCACCTATATGAGTGTTGTGGGGATAAATGAGGTAAAGGCTATACATCACTTTGTACATTAAATGTGCTACATGCAGTATAATAATGTTACAGAGCTATCCCATAACCAGTCATTTATTGCATGGCCACGGTCCCAAACTCTCCATTTCCACAAAGGCTCTTCTATCAAGAGTGTGATTAGGATACCAGCCTATAATGTGTCCAAATTCATCTCTGATACTAGTTGATGTAATATATCTATGTTGGGGCTCTGCAATCAATGGAATGGAGAAAGTCACTTTTAAGTAAAGCTTGTATATAAAAGAAGAAAACAGACACAATCTTAAATCCAAATGGATGGGATTATGCTTTCAAAAGAACAAGGGGGGGAGGCTTCCACCCTTCCTTCCAAGTCAAGTGTTGAGGATAGGGACCTATCTTGACTTGATTATATAGTGTGTTCAGCTTTTACAAGGAGTTCAAATTAAAATAGTGTGTGTGCCCAGCATTATGGGCAGAAGCCATCAATTTGTTATTTTTGTACAAAAGCCCAAGAGCATGGGATAGGCACATTGACTAAATGAAAATAAGTAACTAAATAAGTCTAGCCATTTCTAAAAATAGCCTCCAAGCCAGCCATGGAAAACAGAGCTATTTCACACATAGTCGCCTTGAACGTCTCAGGCCATAAGAAGCAGAGATGGAGGAGAAAAGCTCTCTCCAAATTCCATTTCCCATAAACCACAAGCCCTAAAACCTTTCAGGCCATTTGGCATGCCTACATGTGTCTTATCTCCTCAATCGGCACCAAATGATTCAAGTTGTGAGCTTTTTCAAGGTCCTGAAAACTGCCTTGCTATATTTAAGTAGCAACAACCAAACTCAATTCATGTATGCAACTATGGTTTTTTTGTACACAGAAAGTACAAAGTGCACTTATGACAGTAGATCAGACTGCTACTTAAATCTAGGAAACTTCCAGTTCTTCATGTACTATTTTCTTGTTCGGGCTATCAATGACTTTCAACTAAGCTTGTCTGAATGTCCTTGTGAAGATCTGTAGTTAAGACAACAGCGGTAAGGTAAGGTGTGATCCAAAAACATCATTATTAGGTCCATCTACAAGTTCATAATACAAATTGAAGGGCAGGCTCATTGCCATGTCCAGCTAATAAAAACCGAGACACAAATTTAGACTCCTAAACAATGGAGACTACGGGATGCGGGTGGCGCTGTGTGTTAATCCACAGAGCCTGGGGCTTGCCGATCGGAAGGTCGGCAGTTCGAATCCCCGCAATGGGGTGAGCTCTCGTTGCTTGTCCCTCCTCCTGCCAACCTAGCAGTTTGAAAGCACCTCAAAGTACAAGTAGATAAGTAGGTACTGCTCTGGCAGGAAGGTAAATGGCATTTCCGTGCGCTGTTCTGGTTCACCAGAAGCAGCTTAGTCATGCTGGCCACATTACCCGGAAGCTGTACGCCGGCACCCTCGGCCAATAAAGCAAGGTGAGTGCCGCAACCCCAGAGTCGGCTACGACTGGGCATAATGGTCAGGGGTCCCTTTACCTTTAAACAATGGAGAAAGCAAACCTCGTTGAGTTCCATGAAACCTAAGCCTCTAAAAGAAAGTGCCCATGAATTGTGTGCATGAAAAAGAACATGGCACAGCTCTCCTCCATGGGAGGGAGGGAAAGAAAACGCACTTGCTGGCTCTGCCCCAACACTGCCACTGTGCCAGTCCTGCCCATACATGTTCAGTACAATGTCTGCAAAGGAGAGCCTACATGCAAGGTATATACTGTAGCAGGCATCCCCAACCTTCGGCCCTCCAGATGTTTTGGACTACAGTTCCCATCATCCCTGACCACTGGTCCTGTTAGCTAGGGATCGTGGGAGTTGTAGGCCAAAACATCTGGAGGACCGCAGGTTGGGGGTGCCTGGTATATAGTATATGCACATAAGCCTCCACAGGTTCAGGAATCTTGTCCAACAAAGGTTCCTGATCACATGGAAGCCCATGCAGGTACTGATTGTTGGACTCAGGTTTTGCTATGGGGCTTTCCATAGACATTTGGTTGGCCACTGTCAGAACAGGATGCTGGACTACATGCACCATTGTCCTGATCCAGCGATGTTCTTATGTGTAGACTTCCCTTTACAGACATTGTACTAGATGCTGGGTCAGGGCAGCCAGGTATGTGGCGTTTGGGGCAGCAGCAGTAGTTATGTCCCTACTCCCCCCTTTATATGTTAGCAAATGCATGGAGAAGAATGACTAGAGAGGGGTTTTGGTCAAATGTAAACGCCATTTTTCCATGGGTGAGCATTCAATCATGCCACCACCTAACTGCCTTTTGAAGTGATGCAGTCCTAGGCTTTGCTTGGACTTTTCCTGTACATTAGCAGCAAAACATAGGAATGATACTGGAGGTACTATCTACTGTCTTGGTCCAAGTTATTTGCTGGGGGTGAAAGGTGATCCATACCCTAGTTTTCATGTTAGTTGCAAGAAGCAAACACTTCAAACATAAATATGCACCATTAGATGTGTTTGATAGATGAATGACTCAAATCTTCATTCCCTTATGTTTTTCCAAAAAGCATTTAAACTAATTTTGGCACTTCTCTACAATAAAAGTCCCTTTCCTTAGAGTCCTAGCCTATGCAAATGTAGACCGCTTGGCTGCAACACTGTTCCTTATTATATGATTTAATCATAGGGGGGGGGATCAATTGATCATGTTGTTTGGATAACAGCCTGGGTAAAAAAATAGTTCTCCTGTTGTTTCAGCAGACCGGGAGAGGGGGGGTTGTTCTGACTATTTAAAATACTTGCACATTTTCAAGCAGCAGGAAACATCAGTGTGCCACTGCAATAATGGTCCATGTACAGTCATACCTCATGTTACGTTTGCTTCAGGTTGCGCATTTTCAGGTTGGGTCCCGCAGCGACCCAGAAGTACCGGAAAGGGTTACTTCCAGGTTTCGCTGCTCGTGCATGCGCAGACGCACTAAATGACATCATGCACATGCGCAGAAGTGGCAAATCGCGACCTGCACATGCGCAGATGCGGGTTGCATTCTTTTCAGGTTGCGAATGGGCTTCCGGAACGGATCCCATTCACAACCAGAGGTACCACTGTATTTCTTATGCTTAAGTGGTCCATCACATCTGGAAAGCACCAGTTTGGTGAAGGCTGGTTTAAGATCATCAGCTACTTCTTTGGTCACTTTTGCCTGTGCTAGCCCTCAAGGCAACCTGTTTGCCTATTGCCTTCTTTTAAGTTCAACATGAATTTCACCTCCTTAGATTCAATGTTCCATGGCACATGGAAAACTGCACAAAGCCAGAACCCATTTTGTGGGGCTTGGTGAAAAGCTTCTCCTCATCCTTTACTTTCAGCGATTGCTTTCTATACTGTTTACATTTTTTCTCAATAACAGAACTCCACCCTGTTTACTTTGTTTCCCAGAGAACTTTGTTTAGCCAACAACATCATGCTTAAATGGAATTCCCTAGTAGGAGGCAGAAATGGCAAAAGAGGACCAATTAATGGAAAACAGATCAGTCTACTACACAAAGCACCGGTAAAAAAAGAACACCTTTCTAATTCTGGTTTTATTTCCAGAGCACATCATGGGAATGCATGCTTGTTTACTGACACATATATATTTTCACATGATGTCATTGTAAAACTCTGGTTACTACCCTACCCTTCTATCATGAAATTTTCTATCTCTCTATCCCCTCATTTTCTAGACACCTGTCTTCTAATATATCTCATAAAATCTCAAAGTGTCTGATTTGGATTGGAATGGATAGGCAGGCAGGCAGGCAGATAAACAAAGATGAATTAAAAAACAGCTGACTTTAAAAAAGAACTCTTATTATCTTATGCTCCATGGCTCTTTTTTCACTATACAATGAACAGTAATAAAATGGCATATTTGTTTGGCAAATACATGAAACAATTTTATTAAACATGATCTGAGAAATGCTTTTGATCACTATCTTTAGAACTATAGGCTCAAAAACAGTATAAAATTGAACAGTCCTATGATCTATTCACAGAACAATCCAAGTCTTCCATATCCCTGCTCAGGGCAAGATCGCCAAGACAGCTGGATATTGTACCAGTTAATTTTATTATATTCATATATATTCAACAATTTTATTTATACCACAAAAGGTATAATATAAGTACAGAGTAAAGGGGAAAATCATTTGATTTTCTGCTTGTGCAAATAATGTGAAGGTATTGCACTTGGCCCTGGAAGGATTCGGATTGTGATGAGAAAAGGTCAAGCTAATCAGAAATAGTCACTCTAGAGACTAGATAGCAATCTTCTAAATTTGCTTATTTGTAGTCTCAAATAGCTTAAAGACACATACACAGAAGTCTTTCGAGGTTTAAGCCGTGTATCTTTTCATTTTCACCTGTCTGGTGCCATCTAGCGGTTCCAAATTGCTACTGAATTTTTTAAAAATCTCATTGGCTAATCCCACCGCCTCCTAAACAGTTAGGCTAGACAAGGAAACCTTAAAAAAAAAAAAACCACTCAAAAGAGAAACAAGAGAGCTGAACAACACTTAAACAGTCAAATTTGTAAAAGCTTTACACTTCACACTGAAATATGTGAAACATGGTTGTGGTGGGGCAGCATGAGAGAATAAATGGATACTCTTGGAAACAAGTCACAGAAAGTATGATGCTCACAAAATTGTAAACCCAATCCATACAATTTAATAGAAAAAGGCTGGAGAACAAAGAAAAAGCCTATTGTGGGACTGGGGTGTTAGTCTGTATGTTATCTGTGGGGCTAATCCAAGCCTGTGGTTTTAGATCTGTAAATTGGGATTTGGTAAGTGGAATGAACTGGTGAAGTGAACAAATGAGTCTCTTTCTGAAGTTTAAAGTCCTACCCAGGCCTGTTAAGCATATATTTGCTTGTGAAATAATATCGGGCACATGGCATGGGCTGCCATGGGGCATTTCAGACCAACCTACAGATGTGTGGCTGGACAGCCAGCTATTAGGGATGATGTAGTATGGGACTTCCTGCAATGACAAAGAGTTGGACAAGAGGACATCTGAATGAGGTTCTTTCCAGCTCTGTGATTCTATGTTACACTTGATCTTACTCATTTTATTTTAAAAAGAGATTTCACAGTGGTTTAAATAAACAATAAAAAAACCAACACAGCCATCAAAATATTTACAAGAAACAAAACAGAATTTAAAAATCCAAATAAACGGCACTAAATAAAAAAGCAAGTACCATTTATAAAATCAGCTGATAGTGGGAGTCATTCAACAGAACTTAAACTGTTTTCAAATATATTATGGTGAGTTTTCAAAAAAAATGTTTTAAGCTCTTGTAGCAATTCAAAAGCAGAGAGGGTATGTGGAACTCTGGAGACAGTGCCAAGAAGGCTCTTCTCTAGCCTTCAAATCAATGGCAAGTGTTTCAGCTGTCTCATAGTTGTCTTCAGGGCAGATGACAAATGACATTTAGTGTTTGTCCCCAATGTTTTGTTCATTTCTTTTTACAAGCTGAAGCCATGGAGGCTGCAGTCTACAGCCAAAAGCCAACAAGGTGATGTGGGGGAGACTTCTTCACCCTGTCACCTTATGCCATTTATCTATTAAAACAGAAAGTGACTATAGACAGATGCTGAATTCATGCTAGCAAAAAGAACCAATCAAGAACTTCATACAAGAGTTTTGACTTCAAATCTACTACGAGGAAGATGGAGCTAAAGAACTGATCATGGCATTCCTCCTTAATCTGTTAAACCGTTTAGTCTTTCACACCTCTGGAGAATGAACTGAGGCCATTACAAATAAACAAAGAACACTATGCATTATTGTCAGGGCTGCCTCAAGTCTCAGCTCACAAAAGACCAACGCCTTTCTTTTCTTATATACAAACGTGTTTATTGCAGTTCATTGTTTGCTTCAGATCCGAGGCGCGCAGCCCTACGTCTGCTAGGCTTAGACCGCTGAAGTCCCTTCTGAATCTGTCCCCGCCCTGCACCAGTTTAAGAGGCTTGCGCTGCTCCACCTTTTTCTCTCTTTCCTTTTCCGCAGGGTCTTTCTGCCCGCTGGGGTTTCGCCCCTCCTGGATTCCTCCGACGCGGAATCAGACTGCTCTTGCCCCCTCCTGCGGGCTTTGGGACCTGGCCCCTCCTCCGGGCTCCCTGTACTTCCGCGCGCCTCTACATTTGAACTTGGCGCGCGCCCCCAACCTCTAACTTTCCTTTTGACAGCTACGCTACTCCCTTCACTACTCCCCTCCCCTTCCGGGAGGGTGGCTTGCTCCGACCTCCCTCCTTTCTCTACTGCCGGAGCCGCCTCCCCTGATACACTGGAACCTCCACCCCCTTCGCTGCACTCTGGCGGGGAGGCTGGTCCTGATGCCCAGCTGCCACTTTGGGATCCCCCGCTGGCCCCCTGCTCCTGACAAGTCCCCCCTGGGGCTCCCCTGGCCTTGACCACCGGCGCCCCCTTCTGGGAATCCTCTGATTCGCTGGAAAGACTCATGGAATCTCTAGAGTCATTGTCATCCTCTTCCTCGCTGTCCTGGGATTCATCCCCATCGCTCTCCATCTCCTGCCTACCCTGTGCCTCTGTCCCTGAACCCCTGACATCCATCCCCCCCTCGAAGCCCCCCCTTCCCCCCTCCCGCTGCTCGGGCGCAGGTTCCGGGAGCTCCGTTGTAGCGGGGGTAGACGCTGGATACAGTTCATCGACGTCGATCTCCTTTGCTTCCAGTTCAGTGTATGCGTGCTCGAAACCGGGGTCCTCCCCCAACACTTCCAAACCCTTCCCTCCCCCTGTTACTTCAGGCGATGCTGCTTGCCAAGGCCCCCTTCGCCACCCCACTTCTGGTTGATCGTCCCACCAATAAGAGCGGTCCGTGTCCACCCCCGAGCACGATCCCCTTGGAGGGCTCGATTCCGGCGTGGTCTCCTCTGCGGAGGAGAACCCCCGGAAGGTGCTGCCTGAAAGTGTGGGCATAAAAAGCCAGTCGTCAAAATACTCCTCTGGCATGGGCCTGTGTGGGAAGAGTGCATGGAACTCGTCTTTAAGAAGAGGTTCCTCCAGAGCATAATCTGGCACCCAACTGTTGGCGCTGGCCGGGGTACCTTCCCTGGCGAGGAGGTATTCCACTCCCTCCTCCCCCCATCTCGAGTCCAGAATTTCCGTGACCTCGTTGAGTGTCGGGGTCCTCGGTGACTCCCCCCCCCCTGGTGATTCTCTACGTGGGTCTGGTGCCGTCCCTGGCTCCTGAAATCTGTGTGGGGCCTTGTAGGGTGTAAGCACCGACCTATGAAAGACCGGGTGCATTCGGGAACCTTCTGGGAGGGTCAACCGAAAAGCTACGGGATTGATCCTGCCCTCAACTTGGTATGGCCCTAGCTGTTTGTGTCCTAGCTTCTTCTTAGCTAACGACTTGGCCGGCACCGCCTGGGCTGCTAACCATACCCAGTCCCCCACCTGGATGTCTTCTCCTGCCCTCCTGTGCCTGTCTGCCTGCACTTTGTAGGCGTGTTTAGCTAGTTCCAAGTGCCGTCGTAGCTCCTCGTGGACCTCCTGCAATTCTGCTGCTAAATGCTCAGCTCCCTGCGACTCCCCCTGCGTCATTGTCTCCAACGCCGGGAAGGTTCTGGGATGTCGCCCATTGTTGGCGAAGAACGGTGTCACCCCCGTTGACGCGTGCTTCGTGTTGTTGTAGGCAAACTCGGCCATCGGCAAGTAGTCCACCCAAGTTGCAGGCTTTTGATTGGCGTAACATCGCAGGTACTGCTGCATGATGGCGTTGACCCTCTCCGCTTGGCCGTTGGTTTGCGGGTGTCTCGCCGACGCTAAGTTGATCTTGACATTCAGGATGCCCAGGAGCTTCTGCCAGAAACTGGAAATGAATTGGCGACCCCGGTCGGACAGGATGGACCGCGGTAAGCCGTGCACCCGGAACACGTGGTCTATGAACAGCTTGGCGGTCTGTTCCGCTGTTGCCACCTTCGCGCAAGGAATGAAGTGCGCCATCTTGGTGAACAGGTCTACAACCACAAGCACCGCCGTCTTGCCCCGCGAACTGGGCAGATCAGTAACAAAGTGCAGCGCCACCCGTTCCCATGGCTGTAGTGGCGTCTCCAGCGGTTCCAGCAATCCCGCTGGCTTCTTGTGCACTGGCTTGGACCTCTGACAAATGTCACACCTGGCGACGTAATCCGTGACCTCTCCCCGCATCTGGGGCCACCAAAAGTCTCTGGCTACTAAGTCCGCCGTCTTTTCTTTGCCGAAGTGACCCGCGCTGGGTGCGTCGTGTAACTGCTGTAAAACCTTCGCGCGGAGATCGTCTCCGGGCACGTAGAGAGCACCTTTGCGGGTCAGCAGACCGTCGCGTATCTGGAATTCGCCGTCCTTTGCTGTCCCTCTTCGCACCTCCTCCATCTTGGATTGTGCGAACGGATCCGTCTGTAGCGCGCGTCGTACCGCGTCCAGGTCCACGGCGGCGGAAGCGCACGCCCACGCTTGCGGTGCGAAAATGTGCCTGGCTGCCACTGGTGCCGCTTCCTCGAGATACTGCGGTTTCCTGGAGAGCGCATCCGCTATGACGTTGTTGTCTCCCGGGATATACTCTATCCGGAAATCGAAATCCGCAAAGAACTCCGCCCATCTCATGTGCCTCTGGCTCTGGAGCTTCGCCGTGCGCCAATACTCTAGGTTCTTGTGGTCCGTGCGGACCTGCACGGTGTGCTTGGCTCGGATAAGGAAGTGCCGCCACGCCTTGAAAGCCGCGTGGATGGCCAACAACTCCCTGTCCCAGATGGTGTAGTTCTGTTCCGACTTGCTGAGCTTCCGGGAATAGAAAGCGCAGGGCCTCCAGTTCCCTTGCGGATCTTCCTGCAAGAGGACGGCCCCCACTGCTCTGTCAGATGCGTCAGTCTCAACCCGCATGGGCCTGCCGGGATTCACATGTAGCAGCTGGTCTTCGGACGCGAAGAGACTCTTAAGTCTCCTGAAGGACTGCTCCGCCTGGTCCGTCCAGGTGAACTTTTTCTTCTTGGAACTGAGGGTGTCCGTGATAGCTGCCGTCTCTTTCGCGAAACCCCTGATGAACTTGCGGTAAAAGTTGGCGAAACCGACGAACCTCTGGACCTCCTTCCGATTGCGCGGGCTATTCCAGTCCAACACCGCGCGGACTTTGGCGCTGTCCATGGCTAGTCCCTTGTCGGACAGCCGGTAGCCCAGGAAATCCACCTCCGTCACGTCGAACTGGCACTTCTCCAGTTTGGCGTAGAGCCTGTGCTCCCGTAGCCTCTGCAGGACCTCCTTTACGTCTCTCTCGTGAGTCTCCTGCGATTCTGAGAAGATCAGAATGTCGTCGAGGAAGCATACACACTTCTTGTAGAGGAGTCCTGCTAGCACGTGGTGCATGAATGCTTGGAAACAGTGGGAGCCATTTTGGAGACCAAACGGCATAACTCTGTATTCATAGGTGCCCAGCGGCGTGAACATGGCCGTCTTCCACTCGTCACCTTCCCTCATGCGTATTAGATTGTATGCTCCGCGTAGATCCAACTTGGTGAAGATCCTCCCCTTCCTCACCGTCGCGAGCAGGTCGTCAATCTTGGGCATGGGGAAGGCCTTGGGCTTTGTCATCGAGTTGATGGCCCTATAGTCCACAATGAGCCTTTTTTGGGGCGTGTCCTTCTTCACGAAAAACACAGGACTGCCCCCCACGGCCTTGGATTCTCGGATGAATCCCCGCTTCAAATTGTGATCTATGAACTCCCGGAGTTCCTGCATTTCATCTTCAGACATGGAATACAGCTTCGCAGTCGGCAGCGTCGCCCCTGGTAAGAGGTCAATTGCACAGTCGTAGGGCCGGTGGGGTGGTAATTGGTCAGCTTCCTTTTCACAGAAGACCTCCAAAAACCCCTTGTACTTGTGGGGCACTGCCTGCACCATGCCTAGATGCAACTGCTGCCCTTCCTCCTGGCCCTCCTCCTCCTGGCCTGTCTGGATGCAATGTTGTGAGCAGTAGGACGAGCCAAAGGTGAGCTGCCGCTGGTACCACGCTAATGATGGGCTGTGTCTATCCAGCCAACTCATGCCTAACACTATAGGCGTGTCTGACAGTTGGGTGACATTGAAACTGATGACCTCGCGATGATTCCCAATTTTCAGCAGCATGGGTGGCGTCTGTTGTACCACTTGCCCACCCAGCAACTTTCTGCCATCTACCGTGACGACGTTCAGAGGCAGCGTGGCTGGTAGTAGCGCTATGCGATGCTGCTTGATGAACTGCATCCCCACGAAGTCTGCGTTGCTCCCTGAGTCAATCGTAATGGGGACTTCCAGGGTGAGTCCATTAGGTAGCTGGAGAGTAGCAGTGAGCTGCACCACTGGCTTGGGTGGTAAGGGGTCTGTAGGCTGCAAAAGCGCTGGGGACTGCTTCACTGACTTGCCTGGTGGAGCCCCAGCATCTCTGCTTCCATCCAGGCATTCTCGTTTCCCTGAAACTGTTCTCCTTGGAACTCTTCCCCTGTTACTGTTGCTAAGGCTGCAGTGTGCTTCTGGAGCCTCTGGGGACACTCTTTAGCCATGTGCTGTGGGCTGTCACAGATGTAACACTTCCTGGTCCCTCTAGGAGGCTTCGCCTTGACTGCTCCAGACGCTGAGGCTCCGGCAGCTGACTGAGCCTTTGCACGACCCAGCTCCATTGGCTCCTCCCCTCCCTTCAGCATAGGCGAGGGATTTGTACGTCCCAGGTCCCTGGGAAGAAGAAAAGGAGGCGCTCTAGCAGGTGGGCGGACGTGACGCCCCTCCTCACTGTGCCAAGGGCGTTCTTCGTGACGCACCCCTATCGTGAGTGCCCTCTGGACGACGTCTGCTAGGGTTTGAGGTCTGTCTCCCCTAGCCAGCTCATCTTTTACTGAGCCATGAAGCCCCTCCCAAAACAAGTCTCTCACTGCCAGGGAGTCTTTTTCCCAGCCCAGCACATTCAGCAATGCAAAAAAGCGAGAATGGTACTGACGCACTGTAGCCTTGCCCTGCCGCAATCCATGCATCTCCTGGCGCGCCACATCAACGTCAACGGTAGATTGGAAGCAAGCGTCCATGGCTTTGATAAATTCGTCAGAGTCCCTGCGGGCAAGACCATCTTCGCGCCACAAATTGCGTAACCAGGTTCTAGCTTCCCCATGCAAGTGGGACACAATAAAGCCTACTTTCTCCTCCTCATCTTTGAAGTCTTTTCGAAGCAAATGCAGCGCGTATAGGACGTCTGCTCTGAAATTGGGATAATGCTTCAGGTTCCCATCGAAGTGGGCTACTAAATTGCCCCCCCCTTCGTCCCAGAGCGATTCCCTCTGATCTGGACCCCGGGAACCCCTGTTTGCACGCCTGATCCCACCTGGCTTGCAGATCCTGGCATCGCGCTTCTGCTTCGGCAACTGTCTTCTGAGAGACCCGTACTGCAACGGAGAGTTCAGCGACTGCGTTTTGCAGGGTCGTTATCTGCTCCTCAGTAGTCATGTCTGCCAAACTTCGTGAGCTTTGCAAAAAAAAAATTTTTTTGCAGTTTTTTGGAGAAGGGACTTACTGTCAGGGCTGCCTCAAGTCTCAGCTCACAAAAGACCAACGCCTTTCTTTTCTTATATACAAACGTGTTTATTGCAGTTCATTGTTTGCTTCAGATCCGAGACGCGCAGCCCTACGTCTGCTAGGCTTAGACCGCTGAAGTCCCTTCTGAATCTGTCCCCGCCCTGCACCAGTTTAAGAGGCTTGCGCTGCTCCACCTTTTTCTCTCTTTCCTTTTCCGCAGGGTCTTTCTGCCCGCTGGGGTTTCGCCCCTCCTGGATTCCTCCGACGCGGAATCAGACTGCTCTTGCCCCCTCCTGCGGGCTTTGGGACCTGGCCCCTCCTCCGGGCTCCCTGTACTTCCGCGCGCCTCTACATTTGAACTTGGCGCGCGCCCCCAACCTCTAACTTTCCTTTTGACAGCTACGCTACTCCCTTCACTACTCCCCTCCCCTTCCGGGAGGGTGGCTTGCTCCGACCTCCCTCCTTTCTCTACTGCCGGAGCCGCCTCCCCTGATACACTGGAACCTCCACCCCCTTCGCTGCACTCTGGCGGGGAGGCTGGTCCTGACGCCCAGCTGCCACTTTGGGATCCCCCGCTGGCCCCCTGCTCCTGACAAGTCCCCCCTGGGGCTCCCCTGGCCTTGACCACCGGCGCCCCCTTCTGGGAATCCTCTGATTCGCTGGAAAGACTCATGGAATCTCTAGAGTCATTGTCATCCTCTTCCTCGCTGTCCTGGGATTCATCCCCATCGCTCTCCATCTCCTGCCTACCCTGTGCCTCTGTCCCTGAACCCCTGACAATTATGTTCTTTTTTCTGTGAAACAAAAGCACAGTGTTTTTACATGATAAATTATCCCCAACATATTGTGCTGCAGGATATGGGTATTTATTGATCAAATAAGGTAAAGGTAAAGGGACCCCTGACCATTAGGTCCAGTCTTGACCGATTCTGGGGTTGCGGCGCTCATCTCGCTTTACTGGCCAAGGGAGCTGGCGTACAGCTTCCAGGTCATGTGGCCAGCATGACTAAGCCGCTTCTGGCGAACCAAAGCAGCACACAGAAACGCCGTTTACCTTCCCGCCGGAGCGGTACCTATTTATCTACTTGCACTTTGACATGCTTTCGAACTGATCAAGTAGTGGAGGCCTAATCTAAGACACCCAATCAAAGGTGCCCAACAGTGTTGTTTGTAATAATAACCTAATTCTGCCCTCATCTCATTCAAGGCTCTCGGAATCAGTGGAGGCGGAAGAAGGCAGTTTTTGCAAATTCTCTTGCAGTCCTCAATGCCACCTCCCCCTGCTCCCTGCTTACAAATGGGGTTGGGGGACCAAACGCTAGAATGTTTTGATCTGAAAGACAGCTAACTTGATATTTTTATCTACTCCTTGATGATACCTGATGGGCTCTTATTTGTATATTGTGCGTTTAAGTTCTATTTTTCCTCTCTGATTATTCGGGGGGAGGTGTTATTGGGTTGTTCTTGTTTTTATTTTGATTATGTATTTTGTGTTTTTATATTGTGATTTTATCCTGTGAACCACCCTGAGACCTGTGGGAATAGGGTGATATATAAATTGAATGAAAGACAAGAAGAAGAAGAAGAAGAAGAAGAAGAAGAAGAAGAAGAAGAAGAAGATTGCCTCCTCTGAAAAATTAATAGCGTTGGAACGAACCAAAAGACAATCTAGCCTAACCCCCTGTTCCAAGGCAAGACCAGCTGCATGCAGATCAGCACACACAAACCAAATGACAGTATCAAGAACTGAATGCAGATGCACTGTGTAACAGTCAGCAGTACATGGAACTGCAGTTGACTCAAGAAAGTTTAGTCTTAAGATGAAGCTGTAAACAAAATAAATGACAGGTTCACCAACCCCCCTGATCTGCAGGGAAACTCTTACCTAGGAAGAGTTCGGTGGTTGAGAACAGATTTCGCATTCAGAAGGTCTGGGGTTCAGTCTCCAAAGTTTCTGACAAAAGTGGGGAAACAGCATGTCCCAGTTTTTCCAGGTGTCTTGCAATGTATGTGATGGGAGCTGTAATCCAACTGCTCCCACAAGTTCCCCATCCCTGATTTAGAACATTTGGGAAAGGCTAATAATGCACAGAGTTCTGGTTCTGAAAGGTATGGTTATTCTGAGCTGAATAATAATAGCCCCATGTATAGTCAGCAATGTCTGTTCATTGCACAAAAAGGCACATTATGACCAGAAATGGAAAGCCCATACCCCAAAAGTTTGGATAAAACTCCAAGCCTCCCAGAAGCCTTTTCTTGAGAGTTTTCTCCCCTGCCCCTTTGGACAGCCTATGTATTTCATTGCCAAATTAAACTTTTAAAAATGGGGTTCTTTTTTGTTCAACTAAAACCACACAAGTTTGGAGAATCTCAAATAAACAGACATGTGAGAAGCTTTGGTAAAGTTTCAGACAACTATTCTAATTTTCATTCTTTTGTGGGGGAAATGGAGAGAGAGTTGTTTTTCTTAAAAGTTCATTCTTCCCTTATGAACTGGGGGGCTTCAGTTTTCCCTTGAAAGTATGGACGTGAGGATTCCCCACATGTTAACCAAAGGATGCATTTAGACCTTGCACATTTTTTGCAACTCCCTTTGCTAAACACAGGGTTGCTCTAGGAAAAACGCAGGCTGTCTGACTACAGCAGATAGAGTCAATATCCTGACCTCTTTCTGGGAGCAAGTGATTTTGAGACATCATAAAATTAACTCAGAATTAGCTTTCACATTTCCTAAAGTCTCAGTATAGGCAACTCCCATATCCAAAACCATTCACTTTTTAAAAAAAAACTTAAAAGCTCCCTGTATTCCATTCAGTTGCCCCTGTATGCTTTTTCTTATATTCAAATTACAAATCAATTTAATCTCATTGATTACAGAGTTTCATCATCTAGCAACTGACCTTCATCCTCCTTGGTAGGTGACAAACTCTTCAAAGACTGGATGCAACTCAAGCCAGAACTCAGTATAATATACACTCAGGCACTTCCTGAACTGAGTCTTTGTAAGTAGATATCATTTCCTGGTGCCTGTGGTGAGGATTTAGAATCCTTCGGAACATTGGCTGCAGGAGGTTTGGAGAATTATATCAAATGCACACACATGTGTAGTTCTTTAATCACTACCTGGCTGCAATGTCACCAGCAGCCTTACGAAAGGGCAACACTAGGTGTTTGCAATCCACATTTAAAGCTGCCAGAAGTAACCAGTTTTCTCCATACACAGTAGCTTAAACATCTATAGATAAATTTATAGCTACGCAATTTCAAATGGCTTTGAGGGTACTCTGAAAGCACCATCGTATGTTTGCTAGCAGCAGGAGGAGGAGAGGACCGAGGGTGAAGAAAGAGCTGTGAGTGGAGGGGGGTTTCTCCCATTCTTTGGACTCCCTTTCCTGGAACTGGGTGTGAACACACAGCTGTGGGGAGCCTGAGGAAATGCCATCCACCTTGAGCCTGCCCATAAAAAGCAAGTTGTAAGGCATAGTGATTTATCTTATGCAGAAATTTTGTACAATTCAAATGTAAATTCAAGCCCAGTCAACTGAAGTTGCCCCTAATTACATTCTCCTTTGGCTGACTCCCTTTCAAAATCACCCTTGTGGGATCATCTATATGTGATTTAGGTACACATATGCGGGTGGCGCTGTGGGTTAAACCACAAAGCCTAGGACTTGCCGATCAGAAGGTCGGCGGTTCGAATCCCCGTGACGGGGTGAGCTCCCGTTGTTTGGTCACTGCTCCTGCTAACCTAGCAGTTCGAAAGCACGTCAAAGTGCAAGTAGATAAATAGGTACTGCTCCGGCGGGAAGGTAAATGGCGTTTCCGTGCACTGCTCTGGTTTGCCAGAAGCAGCTTAGTCATGCTGGCCACATTGCCCGGAAGCTGTACACCGGCTCCCTCGGCCAATAAAGTGAGATGAGCACCGCAAGCCCAGAGTCTGCCACGACTGGACCTAACAGTCAGGGGTCCCTTTACCTTTACCTTTATGCTCTTTGATTACTAATGTGCAGTGTAGTCTTATCAATATCTACTTAGAAGAAAGTCCTATTGAGTCTAGGTAAGCGAATATAGGATTGCAGCCTTCACAAACTTGAGATTGCTATCTGGATGCCCTGTTGGGCCTGGTCAACCCTCAGGACTTGTAGCTTTCCCAGAGCATCTTAGCATTAACTGTCCTGATTCAGCATCTGTAGGGAACCTGGTTAAAGTCAAGAAGGGATTCACTGACATGCAGACCCAAAATAGGCAATTATTTTAGCCTGTTATATTTACACAATTATAGAGCTGGACGATCTTGTAACAGATGAACATAAAGAAAAGTAATGAATTCTTTGATCGTCCATCATGTTCATTTTGTGTTCCAGCATTATTCTTTGTGAAATAATGCATATCAAGCAGGAATTGCTAAGCACTGACAACTCTGACTGAATGCCTTTTTAAAAAAAAAACTCAGAGCCAAGAGTGTAATAATTGATGCTGCATGAGGTTTTATGTGCTACTAATGCCAAATTGGCTTTAGATTGCATCCTTTTTTCCAGTTTACACAGTCCCTAATTTGCCAATCCTACTGGTGACATGAACGTCTAATGGAGATGTTGACAATAAAATAGTCTAGTTAACACATAGTGATTTATTGCTATTCCCCACATCCTTGCATCTCAAGGAAAAAAAGAGAATAGATCTTTTAGTATCTGAGTATGTTTTCATGGGCTTTTTACCAGCATAATTAGACTCAACACAATGAAACCACCATCTTGGATTATATAATTCTCCAATTAAAATGGCTTCAAGCAAAGAACACTTTTGAAAGCTGCAAGAAAAGAAACCCATTGAGGCAGTTGAAAATCCATTGAAGCAAATACGGATGGTTTGGTTTGTATCTGTTCATAAGGCAGACTTCATTTAAATATATGTGCAGCTTCATCTCACAAAAAGTATGAGAATGGAGATATAAAACATAAACCAGGAAATGAGGAGAATTCTTACTGCCAAGTTCATTATCTACCACTCAGGATGGTATACCATTTCAAGGCTGTTCGCAGAGTTTAAGGCACACTCCATTGTGGAATCAAACCAACCTCTCATTTTACAAGGCAGCTTTAAGTTTATTACCCACAAGCATTCTAAAATGGCTGCAAATGCTATGTGGGATGTCCATTGATATAAATGGGCATATTCTGAGTATAACTAATGTTGGATATTTCTAGGCCTAGGTATCCAGTTTGACCTGGGCCTCAAGGTGGAAAAAAGGGTTCAAATTTAGATAGAGGCAGCATGCACCCTGTGAGCCCATCTTTATAAATAAATGATAGAATAAATCTGAATATATAAAATGATAATAGAGATTAATGGGAGACACGTTTCTATAACTAACAGGGTAGAAGTTTCGTATGTTAGATATCCAGAAATTGCTCTGTCGGAGGTGTGTAGTTAAGCTGAATTCACAAGTAAGATTCCTCCACACAGTTCAGTTTACTATACCTGTATCATCTAACTTCT
Organism: Podarcis pityusensis; assembly: GCF_964106645.2. Taxonomy (NCBI): domain Eukaryota; kingdom Metazoa; phylum Chordata; class Lepidosauria; order Squamata; family Lacertidae; genus Podarcis; species Podarcis pityusensis. The sequence goes on along the minus strand of NC_138034.1, from coordinate 46,867,747 downwards.
CATTTTCAAAGCCAGGTGATTCCAGCAGCGAATGGCCACCCTTACAGAAGGAGCCAGTTCCCCTGCCACAGATACAGTAAATAAACAGAACAGGCAAAGCAGATTCAGCAGCTGCTACAATTTCTTGTATAAGCAATAACACACAGCAGGGAACTATGTCAATTTCGAAGGCTACTGCTCTTAGTACAGTACCAAGTTGCCAAGGCAATATCCTGTCAAAGAGAAAATTTCATCAGTGGAACAGGAGATCAGTTCGAGCAATTCCTGGGAAGTAGCCTAAGAACATTGTGACTTCCTTTTTTAAAAGGCCACAGCTTGGCTGACATTCTCTTGGCTGACTAATGTGCATTTGCAGTGCTTTTTTTCTGGGGGAATGCAGGGGTACGCATACCCCTAAACATTTTGTGAATCTTTGTACTTTTGTCCATTTACTGTATTTATTTCCCCCCACTTATAAAATGGTGATTTTCTTTAGTCAAAATGAGAGTACCCCTAAACAATTTTTTAGAAAAAAGCACTGCACATTTATATGTTGATGCCCTCTGCTATATCTGCGCTTAGACAAGCACAACCCCTTATTGCTAGCTGAATTAAATATTGCAAAGTTTTCTGACTAGTACCATAGTTGAGAATGCACCTAAATCAACTTTAAATGACTGTTAAATTAATGGTCAGTCAGCAGCTGCTGATTTCAGATGTGGAGCCTTCCTGGAAAATGCATAGATTCCAGGCTAGTGGCCCCTTTACTGAGTGAGCGATGTGGGGAGAAAAGGAAAGAATATACAGATTTGTTGTGGGGGGTGGATTTCAGTTGTTCCTGAAATCTGGGTGGGCCCCAAAGCCTTGGCAAATGAGTTCCTGTTAATAACAATGAATAGCTAAAGCTGATCTTTGCCCAACTATTATGAGGTTCCACTTCCCCCGTAAAGTCTTGTCTTTGTCTGTTCCCAGGATTTGGAAAAGGTAGAGCTATATAACTTTTCTGCCAAATCTACCTCCTCATGAGGCCTGTCTATGCCCTTTTAATTTCCGAGCTACTGTGACACCTGTTCCATAGCTACACCTTTGCCTCTTTCTACCTCAACACACTGGCTATTGAAGTAGAGTGAATCTAACATAATTAAAACATTGTTTCTTTTGGAACTGTTGTGAGGTATTTTTTTTAAGTACTATTCCTGAAATATTACATTAACATTTCACCGTCCCCACATGTATATAGCAAGACTGCACGGCAGTTCTGGGTTCTGTAGACCTTCAGCTTTTGTTCTTTTGACTTGGGATGTAAAAGACACGTACTTGAAGAGTCACTGTTCAAAACAGATTTTCTCCGTTGAATACCGTATTTTTCGGACTATAGGACGCACCGGCCCATAGGACGCACCTAGTTTTCAGGGGGGGAAATCAAGGGAAAAAAATATTATTTCCCCCCCCCCCGCAGCTCTGGGAGCAGCGGACAGGCTGCACGCAGCCTGTCCGCTACTCCAAGACCTTCTCCCTGCTTTTGCGGGAGGTGGCGGAATTCCCCCACCTCCCGCAAAAGCCCACAGGAGCCCCGCGCGACTCCTGCGGGTTTTCGACCAGGAGGGAGAAGGGACTGAAACGGCCAGTCAGTCCCTTCTCCCTCCTCGGGGAAAAGCCCCCAAGAGCGGCGCGCTCTTTAAAGGGTGTGCGGCTCCTGCAGGCTTTTCTAGGAGGTGGGGGAATTCCCCCCCTCGTAGAAAAGCCAGCAGAAGCCGCGGAGCCCCTTTAAAGAGCACGAGGCTTTTGCGGGCTTTTGCGGGAGGTGGGGGAATTCCCCCATCTCCCGCAAAAGCCCAAAGGAGGGAGTCAGTCAGTCCCTTCTCCCTCCTTGGGGAAAAGCCCCCAAGAGCCGCTTGCTCTTTAAAGGGTGTGCGGCTCCTGCGGGCTTTTCTAGGAGGTGGGGGAATTCCCCCACCTCCTAGAAAAGCCGCGGAGCCCCTTTAAAGAGCGCGCGGCTTTTGCCTGCTTTTGCGGGAGGTGGGGGAATTCCCCCATCTCCCGCAAAAGCCCAAAGGAGGGAGAAGGGACTGACTCGGCCAGTCAGTCCCTTCTCCCTCCTTGGGGAAAAGCCCTCAAGAGCCGCTTGCTCTTTAAAGGGTGTGCGGCTCCTGCGGGCTTTTCTAGGAGGTGGGGGAATTCCCCCACCTCCTAGAAAAGCCGCGGAGCCCCTTTAAAGAGCGCGCGGCTTTTGCCTGCTTTTGCGGGAGGTGGGGGAATTCCCCCATCTCCCGCAAAAGCCCAAAGGAGGGAGAAGGGACTGACTCGGCCAGTCAGTCCCTTCTCCCTCCTTGGGGAAAAGCCCTCAAGAGCCGCTTGCTCTTTAAAGGGTGTGCGGCTCCTGCGGGCTTTTCTAGGAGGTGGGGGAATTCCCCCACCTCCTAGAAAAGCCGCGGAGCCCCTTTAAAGAGCGCGCGGCTTTTGCCTGCTTTTGCGCGAGGTGGGGGAATTCCCCCATCTCCCGCAAAAGCCCAAAGGAGGGTTGGAGAGTAGCGGGAGGGTGTCGCGCGCCTTCCCGCTGCCCCCCATCCTCTGGGGCTGGCGATGGGGGAAGCGCTGCTTTCCCCACCGCCAGCCTCGAAGCCGGGTTGGAGGGTAGCGGCAAGGCGTCGCGCGCCTTCGCGCTGCCCCCCATCCTCTGGGGCTGGCGATGGGGGAAGCGCTGCTTTCCCCACCGCCAGCCTCGAAGCCGGGTTGGAGGGTAGCGGCAAGGCGTCGCGCGCCTTCCCGCTGCCCCCCATCCTCTGGGGCTGGCGATGGGGGAAGCGCTGCTTTCCCCACCGCCAGCCTCGAAGCCGGGTTGGAGGGTAGCGGCAAGGCGTCGCGCGCCTTCCCGCTGCCCCCCATCCTCTGGGGCTGGCGATGGGGGAAGCGCTGCTTTCCCCACCGCCAGCCTCGAAGCCGGGTTGGAGGGTAGCGGCAAGGCGTCGCGCGCCTTCGCGCTGCCCCCCATCCTCTGGGGCTGGCGATGGGGGAAGCGCTGCTTTTCCCCACCGCCAGCCTCAAAGAGCAGACTCTCCTGGCTTCAGCGGAAGCAACGCGAAGCCTCCAGAGCGCAGGCTTCGGAGGCTTCGCATTGCTATCGCTGAAGCCGAGGAGTCTGCATTCGCTCCATAGGACGCACACACATTTCCCCTTCATTTTTGGAGGGGAAAAAGTGCGTCCTATGGTCCGAAAAATACGGTAAATAGTGAAGCATAAGATACTGATTTGAGACTGGTCACAAGATGCTGGTCATGCTAGGCTAAGTACTATGTTCTTGAAATTGTGTTCTATAATTTTATACTTTTTTGTAAACTGCCTTGGGTGGCTTTGAAAGGCACACTTTAAAAGGGGGAGTCAAATGAAAAGACCTTGTTTTTGCAACAAATTACATAATAAGATTGTAACAGTATGCCTGTGCTTTTTGGCATTAAAGAGTGAAAAATACTGTGATACAGATATTGCAAAAATATATAGAATGTCCGTTGCTGTGCTCTTCTATATTTTTCATTGTCCTAATAAGAAAAGTATATGTATGCTAACTATAAAACTAATGTCTCCAAGGATGTCCAAATTATACAAAGATAACATAAGGAGCCTGCAGTTTATTTTCTTAGAAAAAGAGCTTCCCTTAGATATGTGTAGGGATGCAGTTTTCTCAGAAATTGAATATTAAGTAGGGATTTTTTAATTAGCATGTGCATTAATTTTCTTTCTCTAGTCTGTCATAATGACAATTCCAAGGAATATATAAACACATTTCTATGACCTGCTCATGATAGATTTTATCTTGCTTATTTTCATCTTGATATTTGGGAGCTAGAATATGATAACCAAGAATAATGCATGCTAATGAAACTATAAAAAGACCATCATGAACCCAAGGAAATACACTATAATTACAGCTTATGAGACTGATTAACAAGATTGTCTCAATAGGCTGCCATTGGTGTGCAGAATGATGGGTGTCTGTTACACTGGGGTGGGGTGGGGTGGGGGTTTCCACTGTGGTTATGCTGTGGATCAGAGATGGAGAACCTGTGGCCTTCCAAACATTGTTGGGCTATAACTCCCATGAGCCCCAGTCAGCACAGCCAATGCACAGGGATGATGGAAGTTGTACTCCAACAGCATTGAAGGGCCACAGATTTCCCATCCCTCCTATGGAACATAATGGCAGACAGGAATGCAAGCTGCATGCAATATACCCAGGGGGAGAGAAGGAACACCAAACCTGTGAGATTTTAAGTTAAATTTTCATAGTTCTAGCTTTTAAACCTAAGAATTGGTAGGCAATAATTCTGATTTATTTTAATGGATTGCTTTATCAGCTTCACACATGCAACTGTTTCATTACTTTGTCTTAAACTTGTCAAAGAAAAGCTTCATACTGTTGCAAACCACCTCAGTCCCTGGGCAGTGCAAGATTTCAGGGGTCCAAGCGCTTAGCCAGAGTTCATATTTGCTTTTTGAATGAGGCACATCACAGAGACAGATATGGTCTATTTACACATATATACAACCCAAGCCTACGATGGTGGGGTTCATGTCATTAACACCAAAAAAGGGTCTTGTTTGTCTGGATTCAAACAGACATCAAACATTGCTCTGTCTCCTGCTTGCTGCTTTGATTCTAGTTCACATCACTGCAAAAACAAAAACATCTACTCTAAACTCTGGCTTTATCTGTTGAGGGAGGGGGCTCCACTCATTTGTCTCGCTCTGAACCCCTTCATCTCCCTTAATGGCACATCACCCAGGCTATCACCTCACCAGGCGGCTAGCTTGGCTATTCCAATAATTAGAAGCCTTGATTAAATTCTAACACTTGCTGGGTTCAGGAATTACAGGGCTCTGGCACCCAGTTTAACACCCCAGATGCTCAACAAGCACATTCCTTCACAACAATAAGGTAAAAGTTTAACTTAAAAGATCTTACTTTTAATAATTGTTGTTGTTATATGAGAGTCCAAAAACAGTCAAAGTTGCCACTGTTAGCAAATAACTTGGCATTGCCATATTGATGCTTTGGCTTCCCCATGAAAGACATTTAGCTCCACCATTTTATCCAGCAAATCATTAGATGGTTCTTTTTACTATTACGGTATGGTTTTTAAAATTAATTTTTATTATTATAACCAGCTGCAGCAGGCTCGTGGTGTTGCTTTTTACATGTTGGAAAAGAAGTGGCAGAAGAGAATTAAAGAGGGGAAGTGTTGGACCAAAATGAACAAGGAATGGGGATATTGAGGGGCCTCAACCAATGTGATTAGCTAACCATAATTGCTTTATTTTGGAAAAGTATTGGCAAATGAGTGCTATGTTCCCTGTGAAACAGTGTAGGTCAGGGAAAGCAATTTTGTGGCTCTTGTTTTCACTGGCAATGAAAGAAAATGAAATCCTTCATGACTTCATCCTGAATTCATGTTATTGTGAGGTGTTATTTTTGCATTCCTACAGTGAGCTGGGTTGCACAACATACTAAGCCAAACTATGGCTTACAGGAACCACACAAATCACCTATGGTCCCAGAGGAGAGCTTACAGCCATATTGCCCCTCCCCTGTCTTCTTCACTCATCTGCTGCCCTGAGCTAAGCTAGAGTTTGACTTACCATGTTATCTGAACCTGGGCTCATGATTAAGCTGTCTCCTTGCTTAGCTTGTGTAGCAAAAACAACTAACAGAAGCAATCCTGCACATATCTATGCAGAAATCACAATGGGAGTTCAATAGGAAGCATTCCATGTATGTTTTCATGGGATTTCAGCATAACGGTCCTGTAGCAATTTAAAGATAAACTGCTTTGTGGAAGTTTTCTCTTGTGAAGTCAGTGAGGTGATTTCAAAGTGAGCCAGGGTATATTTGTAAATTCTGGGGAAGCTGTTCACATGCATCTTTCCAACAACCAACAAATGAAACATTGGGGGATTTTTAATTTAGGGGAAGGGACTTAAAGTGGGAAGGCAAGAAACAAAATTTTATAAAATAACGCATGATATGGAGAAAGCAGACAGAGATAAGTTTTTCTTCTTCTCCCAAAACACTATAATTTGGTATCATCCAATTGGCAATAGATCTAGGAAACACAAAACAGAACGCTTATTTGTGCAACACACCATTAATATAGAGTATTTGTTGCCACAATATGTGGTGGTGGCTTTTGGCTTATATGACTTTGGAAGGAGATTAGACAAATTCGCAGAACATAAGTTTACCAACAACTAGTTATCAAGGCTATGTGACTGTTTCCTGTGCAGAGGAAGTATAACTATCAGTTGCAGAGGAATACTCTCCCTTCTTGCCTTCCTCGCCCTCCTTCTTGCCCAATAAAACTTCGAATATGGTAGCACTTCCTCAAAGTATGAGCATTTTAATGCATTTACACAGAAAATTTTATCAATTAACTTTTAAAAAAGTAATCTTATAAAATGGGTACTTTATTAGCTTATTAATATTGCCATCTTTACTATATCTATCAGAAATACTCACATAAAGGAAGGAGATATGGGCTCACATTTTGATACCAATGATGTCATGTGGATGCTGCAAAAAGCTTGCATACATGAGGAGCACCAATCCAACAAGCAGCCTAACAAGGAAAAGAAATAGCAGAATATCTACATGCAAGTATTTGCAGTACTCTTTCGCCAATACTTTTCATTAGCAAGAGTAAAGGCTGGTGTAATCATAGGAACAGAAGAATGGTATCATCTACACTGACTAGCAGTGGTTTTCTAGGGTTTTAGGCAGAAATCTCTCTGAGTCCTGGAGATGCTGGGGATTGATCCTGGAACCTGTTGCATGCAAAGCACACGTTCTACTGTTGAACTATGGCCCTCCCCTGATCACTTATCACAACAAATTGTTTTTAATAATCACCAGCCATGTTGACCAAACAAACAATGGAACAAGAAGAGCCCCCCCCCCCAAAAAAAGAGGTTGCTTGTGGGTCCTCTACTTCTGTTCTTTTCTCCACAGTAATATTCTCCCTGCTTATTTGGTCTCAGTGAGATTGCTCTTAATTCACTTTTAATCTCAGTGGTTTCAGAAGGAACAAGGGATTGTTTGCCTCATTTAACCTGCTAGCAAACCAGACTGCTGGATAATTATTCTACCTTATCTTTGGAACATCTGATGTGTTGGTTGGTAGCCCAGAGAGAATATCAGATGAGCCAAGACACTGCTCTCTCCCACTGTAGATTTCTTCTATGAAAAGGCTGGCCAAAAACCAACAATTGCTCAATAACAGAAAACAGAAGAGAACTCATCTGAAGACTTAGGCAGGGACTCAATGTTCTGAGGTGCCTCTACCCATAGATTGACATATATTGGGGTTTGTTTGTTTTGAATAATTGACAAAGCCTGATAATTGAAATTAACATGGGGTTAAGTTAACCAATGTTGGTTGATTCCATGAACAATGCAACATATAAAATCAAAGTCTCACAGTTATAGACTATTCCAGCCTCCCCCAACCTGGTGCCCTCCAGATGTTTTGGACTAAAGGCCAATTCTGACTGGAGCTGGTGGGAGTTACAGTCCAAAACAATTCTATGCACCAGGTTGGAGGAGGCTGAATTCTTCAGCTCATTAGACCATAGCATGTTTACATTGGCTTGGTGAAATAGAAGGAAAGGTTTGAAGGAACATGATGACGACTAAATAAAGGCATAGTCATTCCTCTCTCAGCCCCCAAAGTAAGTGTGGGGAGGCATCACTGGGTCTGGTACTACAATGTGGCACCCTTTATCTAGTGGAGGGAAGGAGAGTTGGAAAGATGTGGTTTGGCTGAAGATAATATGCCTTGATGTGCAGAAGCTTTCTTTGGGAATCTGAGGTAGGAACAGTGGCTCTGCTGCCTGCTTACTGGAGTCTGCTTGTGCTTGCTTATATGTTTCTAATAAAATAAATATTTAAAAGATACCATATATCTCAACTGCTATTTCATCCAAAGAAAACTAAACCATTTAGCGTAACCTCTAGACTCCTGATTGCTTGGACAAGTGGGAAGCAAGTAACGATATTATTTTTCACTTCAAGGGATGCTCAAAAATTGCTGTTATGATATTCTTCCTGGAAAGAGGGACAAGGCTAACTAAAAGCTTGTCAAGGGTTTGCATACTATGTCCTGAGCTGACTTGCTAAGCCTTCCTTATCTCTTTGACTCACTCTGTTACTCACTGAAGCTTGCCTAGTCTGTGTACCTGAAGCTTACCTAGTCACTGCTGCTTGGTCTTGACTTTTCTCCTGATCCAACTGTGTCACCTATATGTCTACTGAGAGACAGATGTACTCAGAACCTTAAGCATAGCATGTGCTGATACTTCATGCTGTAAGGCAGCCTTCCCCAGTGTTGACTATTGGCCATGTGAGGTTGATGAGCTATATGGTCCAAAACTGCTGGGAGACATCAGATTAGGGAAGGCTGATCTAAGAGGTTCAACCTATTGGTGAGTGTAGTACTGTCTCAGGTCACCATACAGATAAACCATACATCACTAGTCTTCACCAACTGGCCCTTGTATTTTTGTTGCAGCATAAAGCCTTGAATGGACCAGCTTATATCTACTTAGGATCCTCTGAAATACTGGGTACAAACACAGAATGAGCGACTTTGCAATATTATGTGAGACAAAAAATGCTATAGAAAGATTGTAGTGTTTCCCAAGATATTCAGCAAATGGTTTCAGAAGGCATGTCATGACTGGCTTCGCTTCTAGCCTCGGGTCAATCAGCTACTTGCTGACAGAAGTTAGTTCTGAAACATGCCACCAGAGAAATGTACTCTGGCTACCTTCCCCTCACTAATTCCACTTCCTAGCCTATTTGTTGGCCACATACATGCTACCAGCATGGTCACAGAATTATATCTCAGTTCTGTGGATATCACCACAAGATTTGTGGCCTTGGCTTGATCTATTGTTTCTGTGTTCATTGTGTTGACATATAGAAATATAAAAGGTAAAGGACCCCTGGACGGTTAAGTCCAGTCAAAGGCGATTTTGGGGTTGCGGCGCTCATCTCACTTTCAGGCCAAGGGAGCCAGCGTTTGTCCACAGACAGCTTTCCGGGTCATGTGGCCAACATGACTAAACCACTTCTGGCGCAATGGAACACCATGACGGAAACCAGAGCACACGGAAATGCCATTTACCTTCCCGCCACAGTGGTACCTATTTATCTACTTGCACTGGCATGCTTTCAAACTGCTAGGTTGGCAGGAGCTGGGACAGAACAACGGGCGCTCACCACCATCACGGGGATTCAAACCACCGACCTTCTGATCGGCAAACCCAAGAGGCTCAGTGGTTTAGACTACAGCGCCTCCCATATATGTGTGTCTGGGCCACTATCAAAGCTTTTGCCTCATTCCGTTCAAAGTTCCTGTCTCATCATTTGAATTTTTATTTTTCCAGCAGATCACTATCAATTCTGCATGCAGTTCTGCAAAGACAGTACCGGAATGGCTGCAAAGATCCATTGTTTAAGATCAAGCCCATCAGCACACCAAGCCCCTATCCTATTTACTTGGTTTTTATTTTATTCAAATGATATTTTCTCCATCAAACCATGGTGAATGGTTTCCCTAAGGGTGAACTCAGAGTACCCTAATTTGCATTGTATAATGAAAACAAATGTATGCTTGTGCTTAAACAAGAATTACATCTAAAATTCAGAAAAGAGCAAGCCCTTACTCTTTACCACTTTAAACAGTACTATAAGTGGTCTTACAAATATTTAAGGTATCTTTTTGAATTGTAAAACACAGGAAACACAAAGAAATAGCATGCAGTGATTTGAGTATTATATTGGTTTAAAGCTACTCATAATTTCAGATATTTTAAATGAATCGGTAAAGTCCTCTTGGGGTTGCAGTCTGATCATACAAGAGATCAAAGGAGTGTAAATTAGAAAGAAAATATAATAATTATGCCAGTGATTAGCATTAAAGAAAAATCGAAGGCAATTAGAGCTGGCAAAGAAAGGAACAAGCTGCAGAAACTCATAAAATAAAACCCTCATTAGCTGAGCAACATACTTCTTGTTTCAGTGGCCCCAGCTGGCAGTCATGCAGGGCTAAATTAATTGATTGACTTACAACCAGAAAGGAATGGCAATGCAGTACCCAAAACAGATTTGGCAAAGGAAAGAAGTGAGCGCTATGATTTATGCTCCATTGTTGTTCCTGAAGACTGTTCTGTTCTTTGAAGACTCTTGTAAACAGGGTGTTTTCACATATAGGAAAATCATGGAAGCTGGCTTAAACCAAGTTAGATCACTGTTCTATCATCAGCCTATTGTCTCAGCTGAACACTATTGCAGAGATGGAAATTTTCATTTTTGGCACTGGAAGCTATACCCAAAAAATTTTACTATCATGCCACAATCAGCTGGCTCAGGGATGTGGTATATAACAGTGTTTTTGTTAACGTAGTTTTAATGTCATTGGAACTTTATAGCACATAATCTCATGGTTGTCTTAAAATCTGTCATCCGCTATTTAAAAGAAACAAGTACAGTTGCATCTCATGCAAAGTAACTACAGAACAACATACTGTACATGTTGGAAACAGGTGAATTTTGGGAGCCGAAGTAACCAAAACCCTGCCATCAAAATCTTATTCTTTCTTTCCTCCAGATTGTTGCTCGAGAGACAATGGAAGAGTGCGCCTTTGGGGGTGAAGCCAAGCTGTTGGAAGGTTACAGTGCCTGCTGTTGCAGCTGGGGCAGATGAAGGCGTCTACTGCTGCAGTTGCACCATGACATTCCTTCTCTCTGCTCTCCTCCCAGTGGTCATCTATCCTCTGGTCACTGCTATGGATACATCATGACCTGACTGCCTGTCTCCAGGCACTGCAGTCATCTACAGGAGATTCCCACATGGCAGGATTGACTTTGCCATCCTTCATGTCACATTTCAGACATCTTTGAAATGCAGAGTTGGTCTGCCAATGGCCCTTGTGTCTGAAGCCAGCTTCCCACAGACCATGTCCTTGGGGATACTGCCATCCTCCATTCTGTGAACATGACCAAGCCAACATAGACTTCACTGAGACAGGAGTGTGAATATGCTGGGAACCTGGGCTTGGGAAAGTACATCTTTGTCTGAGACTCTGTCCTGCTATGTGATAACCAAAATCTTCCTCATGCAATGCATGTTCTCTCATACCATTGAACCATTGCTGTAGCTGCCTTGCCAATACATGTTTCCACCACAACTTCGATGGAGAGGTTGCTAGTTATTGTGGAACCCAGATATACAAAATTATCTACCACCACAAGCATGTGGCCACCAGTGCTGATGCGTGGAGTGCTGGCAAGATCCTGACCAAGGATGTTGGTCTTTGTCAGGCTGTTGGTAAGGCCAAACTCCCTGCAGGCTTGGGCAATGGTTGATGAGTCTCTGTAGAGCTTTCTCTGGGTGTGATACCTAGGCTGCATCATCTGCAAACAACATCTCTTGGATAAGGACCCTCCACACTTTTGTCTTGGAGTGGAGATGTACCAGGTTGAACAGACCCCCATTGCTTCTTGAATGGAAGAACACACCGTCTTAACAGGGAGAAGAATATACCAAAGAGAGTTGGGGAGAGAACACAGCCCTGTATCACACCGCTCTTTATAGGGAAGGCACCTGAGGAATATCCACCATACTAGACAGTGTCACACATGTTCTCATGGAAAGACACAATAATCTTGTGAAGCTTATATGGGCATCCTGTCTTGTTGAGCAGTGTAAAAAGTCCTTTTCGGCTGACAAGATCAAAGGCCTTAGTCAGGTCTATGAAGGTGATGTACAGGGGGCATTTCTGCTCTCAGCATTTTTCCTGCAGCTGGAGCAGTGAGAAAATCATGTTGACTGTTGATCGTTGAGCTCTAATGCCACATTGTAACTCAGGATAGACCCTGTCAATGAGTGACTATAGAGTGACTAGAGTCTTCTCCATATACACATGTACCATCTACGTCCATCTCAAGTAAGCATCATGACCATCAGACTAAACAAAATGGGTTCTGATATAAACAAAACTCTAGTAACTCTTCAAGGGCCATGCTAAATGCTAAACTTCTCTTCTGGGGCACATACAACTTAAACAAGGTTACCTAAGACTCTCTACTGCCCCAACAATCTGGAGAACATCTGGATGAGAGGTGGGCAGAGTTACCTCCTATTATTCAAAATGGGTGTGGGGAACATTTGGCCCACCAAAATTTGCTGAACTACAGCTCCCAGCATACCTTGCCATTGGCCATGCTTGCTAGGGATGGGGGGAGTTGTAGCTCAGCACCATCTAGAGGGGTAAAGGGTCCCCATTCCTGATGTAGAGAAGAAATAAATAAGTTAACATTTTCAAATGGAAAGACAAGATCCTATAACACTGGACAATCTTTTAGGATTGCCAGCTTCCTGAAGATGAGCACACTGCTAATCTGTTTTTAAGCTACTCTATTTTATCCTCAATCACGAACATACGCATGATCTCAATCATTTGCTTCTCTCTCTCACTCATTTACTTTTGGCCTGCATACACAACCATGTGGTGGATTCACACTGTTCTTCCAGTTACAGCAGATCTTTCTCAGTGACAGATCTTCAGGCGCCCTGCAGCTTGTGATAATGAGAAGCATGAGTTTCAAATCAAGGCATCAAACGAATGATTTTCTTAGAACATTATTGTGCAAAATAGAGGGGGCTCTAAAGCTGTTTTTACCCCTTGGGTTTAAAAAAAAAAAAACCAAACCAACAAACCCATCAGAAAGCACAATCTTTCTCATTAGCTTAGCAATTCATTTAAAAAAGCTCAATTTTCCATTTTGTGTGGACTTGATGAATGGTGTTGAACATAACTTGAACATGGATAACAGTTTTTTCCTACAGAGCTAATGGCTCTGTTCAGTCTGACATCCAGTTTCCGCCAACATATTCCTAAACAAATTACCTAGATCATCTCCATTTGTAGATGCGGCAACAGCTTAGTGTTCAAGTGAATTTTCCTCTTCACATCAAACAGAACAGAGCCTATATTTGGAGCGAGTTCTAAAACTCTTCCTGGGATTCCAATTCATTTTGAGTGCACTTACTGAGATAAACTTTCAGATAGATGGGGAGAAGAAGAAACATACATATTTCTGGAACCGGAGAAGAGTAGCTTAATTCCCCAGGAAACTCTGATGGGAATAGGAGTCTCCTAACAACTCTCAGTACTCTTAACAAACTACAGTTCCCAGGATACTTTGGGGAAGTCCATGATAGTTCAATTGGCACTGCTTTAAATGTATAGTGCAGAGGGGCAACAGATATCTAGAAACCTACATAGACACATGTGTCAAGGACCAGGTGAAAAATAAAGGGTAAAAAGCCAACTTAATTTTCCATTTATTCTCTTTCTGATTGGAGCCTGATGCTGCTAACCCCAGCATCTGACCCACTTCCACATCAGAAGCTGTGTTCAACTCACTTGCACCATGCACTTGCCTTTTTTTAAAAAAAAATCTGTTTTATGTTCCAGATGATTCCAGCTGTGCAACTGGTGTTGTATCAGCATCAGTCAGGTGATTGTGGACATGGGGTTGAAGCTGCTGGCAATGATGAAACCACCTATCCTTAAATTATCTGGTGTCATTGTAAAAATGCTAGAGGGTCTCATTTCATTTTCATTTCAAAGCGAACCAAATTTATCTAATATGTGAAATGAAGCATGAAAACCTGCAAGAAAATGCACTTCTTTAAATTTCATGATGCAGTTTGTTACCTGCACAAAAAAATGTTTTTACAAAAAGGTAAAAAAAAAAAAAAGCACAAATTTCTGGACTATATTTCACTATATTTCAGGATGGTGAAGAGGCTGAGTGGTGTAGTGATTACAGTACGTTTTACATTGTAAATGTAAAATCCTAAGCGCCAGGTATCCCTGCAGTTCACAACAATTGCCTTTAGAGAGCTCAGTCTCTGAAAAGTATAAAGACATGTGGGTTAAGATAATTGGGTATGCTTGGAAGCCCCACAGGCTTATGTTTTATTAGAGGTACTATCAATAAAAGGGCATTTTCAATAACACTATTAAACCCCAATATTATATCCACATCAGCCTATAAGGGAATAAAGCAAGAAGCACTTATGAACTGTACAGTGCACACACAACATCTGTTCATTTCTTCCTGGACATAATTGACTCTTTGGGGAAGAGGCCTCACTTTGCACTTTGCTTTTGAATATGATCACACAGTAAGAAGTATTTTTTTCATTGAGAACATATCTGGGAAATATTTGTCTTTGACTGACTTATGGAGACCTCATACCTGTATTCATTATTTAGGGGTCTCATACTCCTTTGAACTGCTTGTCCGCTTCCCAGGCCAAAGCACAACATGTGTCTTAAGCTCTTACAGGCCTGTTTCTTTGAGCTTTAGTTGGACTCTGAATATGCATATCTGGCCTGACTTTGCCTTCACATGAAGTGCCTGTGTACTGCATTCTCCAATTACAGTCATCTGGACGCATCAAGCATATGGGTTTTGAAGCCGTTTCCAAATGGCTTTGTCCTAAGTTTGCAAATTGTGGTTAGGCGGTGTTCTCTAGCTTTTGAGATCCATTAACTGCTATGTAACAATAGAGTCAGGCAGCAACAAGGCAAAACATATAAAACAAGTACTATACCAAAGCTATTTAGTGCTGACGGATGCAGAATGACCTTTCTCCCATCAACCGGAGGGCGCCCTTTGCGTGGCCACACGCAGGACCCTGATCCCTGAGACAACGGCAGATGTTCCTTGTCCACCTCCCCACGTCACAGCCTTTGAGGTTCCCGCCAAACCTCAGTTCTAATGAACCTATCTGTGGCGGGGGGAGGCGGAGCTCTTCGCGTAGATAAAAGGGGTGGAGCCTACCTGAGAGCGTGCAGTCAGCTCCAGAGCTTCACCCTCCCTACCCTCCCTTTGTTTAATGCTCTTTTATTACAGGTTACTGTATTTTTTGCACCATAACACTCACTTTTTTCCTCCTAAAAAGTAAGGGGAAATGTCTGTGCGTGTTATGGAGGGAATGCCTACGGGTGGCATGCCTACAGATTTTCCTCCTCTAAAAACTACGTGCGTGTTATGGTCGGGTGCGTGTTATAGAACGAAAAATACGGTAACTTCTTTTACAGGTATGCGGGCACTGCTACAGTCTTAGGAAGGTTGCTGTTAAGGGACCGGGAAGGAATTTCCCTGCATTGTGCACACATGTCAAAGGGAAAATGTGAATATAGTGATCAACTGAGACTTTAGGGAAGTGCTATATTTGCAATAGGATTGACTTATGCCTTAACTATTTATATTCAAACATTAAATATATTCCTTATACTCCTTAGGAGCAGTGATGGAAATAAACCCAAGCACTTGAATTTTTCTTTATTTTGCCACAAATATACATTTATCTTAGAAAATTAAATAAAAATCAAAATGCTAAAGGAAATGAAGTATGATCAATCCACAAAGCCACTTTTGATTCTGTTTTCACAGAATAAGCATTTCTCTGGTCAAGGTTTTATTTTTATTTTTTTAAAAAAAAGATCAAGCCTATTAATTGAGCGGATTCTGGCTGTTCCCATTGCCTGATCCTCTCCTTCTGTTCAGATTGATCTATTCATGTTCTTTGGGGACTGCCAACTTGGAACATCTCTTGGACCTTGACAAGTGGCAGATGTGGTCAATCACATCATAAAATCCTGCATGTCAGCTAAAAAAAATGAGTTTGGCACCTTAAAAGCAAAACAGTCTGTTAAACAGCTTAAAGTCTGAATCAATGCAAATGTTCTATAAACAAATTCATTTAGTGAAATTATCTTTATGACTTTTTAGGCTGAAGATGAGGTGGGAAGGGAATTGCTTCTCCTACAATTTTCATTGGTTCACTGTTAGGGCAAGGGCACAATTTGCATTCAGCAGAAAGATGGCTCATCTTCTCTTAACAAAACCCAGCATGTAAATGTAAAGACACTGTAAACAGGCTTTAAATTTATTTTCAGTTTTTCATGGAATTGGCCAAGTTTATGAAACCAGAACCCAGGCTAAAAGTTGATAATCACATGCTAACTGACAGTTAAAGAGATGTCCCCTAGTCAATCGTTAGTCTTACAATCAACCCAAAGTTGTACTTTTCATTCTTAGCTTTTCAAACAATAGTTTACTATTATTATGTTTGATCAGCCATTATGTATGTACTCTTATGCTAGGGCAAGGGTGGGCAGACCTCAGGCTTGGAAGATGAACCATTTATTTTACTTTGTGCAAAATGGTGGTTCAGTTGGGTAGGCCTGTTCTTTGGGGGGAACATGGTATTTTTCAGTTCAGAAGGACAGAAGTAATCACCAATACTTCCCATACTATTTCTTTTCTGCTTTTTATAGTCTTGCTTGGATTGTACAGAAGTAATTTAACACTGCTATTGCTCAGATGGTTTTGCCTTAGATGGTTGGGATACATGCATCAGTAAATTAGTTGCAAGTTGTTAATGTGTATACACAATACACCAACTCAAAAGACCTCAAAAGAGAAACATATGCAGCAATCCTACCAATAGCAAAAGCCAAAGCCCCTACTGCTACTTTGAGAACTTCTATTACATGAGAAATGACTGTTATGACAGCAATAGAATAAAACATCACTTTTCTATTCAGGCTAGACATAGCAGTAACAAGGGGAGGACATTTTCAAAAGTAATGGAAATCTCATCAGACCCTTAAAGTTAGATTCTGGATCAGCAACTGTATGATTTATTTCTCCTCTGAAGAAAGAATTTTGCTAGTTTCCTTTTACAAGCCGTTATGCGAAAGAAATCCATAGTAGCTAACATAACACAATCTAAATTTAGAGTTGGATCCAGACTTAAGCCTTCTTCAGGCATTATAAACCTGAACGTATGTGGAAGGCTCAGGATCATTCAAACTGAGTCTGCCCTCTCCACACTCAACCAGGCCTCACTCAGTTGTAAAGTCTGAACATATTTACATGAACACACCTCATAGTCAGGGATCCTGTATGCTTGTAAGTATGTTCTAGTGAATACACTTGTAAGACCCCTTCAGACCTTGCTGCTGAATGTAGCAAGGTCAGGGGTAGAGGGGATGGGGTGGTATGTATGGTCCCATGAAACACACCTTCAATTTTATAATGCCTGCAGAGGGGTTATGGCATGCTTAGATTTGCTCTTACTTAGAAGAATATCTTTAGCTAACCAACAAACCTCTCTTCATAATCAAGATTCTTGGGAGACTGATAATATCCAAATTATGTGCAAATGTATACAATTTTGAACAATTTCTAGTTCATTTTCACATACATTCCCTTTCCTTCCCTCCTGCCTTCCCCCAGCAGAAGGCCCAGACCCTTTCACTTTAAAAACAAAAGTAAGTCAATAGGTCAATCTAGATGGAAAGTTAGAAAGCAAAGTGTGGGAGCAACTTGCTAAGGCTTATTAGGCAGATATGGAGACCCCACTGTTGCTCAGGATTGCTTAGTCCCTTTATCACTTGATCACAAGGACAAACTTTTTATGTATTAAAAACTTCAGCTGGATGAGCTTGTACTGAGCTAGTTCCTTTTGTAAAATAATGAACTTGAGCTATAACTAGTTCATTTAAAAATAAACTTTCCAAGCATTGAGATCCAACAATATAAAAAATGACAAGAATTAACTGATTAGGCACCAGATACCAAGTTCACATGGCAATTTGTGTTTGTGTGTTTAAGTCTTCAGTCCGTAAAATTCTTATTTCTACATTCCCCCAGGCCTCTTTCTGCGTAGCTCTTAAAAACAAATTCTTATTAAGAAAGTGGAATAGGATCTCAAGTTTGCTTCATATATGCTCAGTTTACAGAGCAAATTAAGAGCCCAAAAAGTATGTTAGATATATCTTTGTCGTGTTATTCAGTCTCACAAAACATCCATATTCGGATATTACTGCATGACATCTCCCTGGCCAATTCCAATTTCTTTCTAAATTTTAGGATCCTAAAAACCTGACAACTTAAAGTTGCTTCCAGTAGGCTCATTCTGCATCTGAAGTGGAATTTCATCCAGTTCAGAACCCTGAGCATAAGCAGGTTTATCCATTCATCCTAGATAGACAAGTTCTGGGAGTTCCTCCTTTTGACGTGCTTGGGAGAGTCTTAGTGAGGAGGGCAGTAGTGCATGCATCTCCAAGATCTCATTCCCACACTGGATTTGTGAATGCAAATATAATTTTGATAGGCAGGATACATAAGAAAATTCTTGTATAATTAACAATGAACTTAATTTTGTTCATGTGACAAAGAACCAGTGAGCAAGCTCCAAATGCTGGACTCCAGCTTCTATCAGGCCTAGCCAGCATGGCCAATAGTCAGGGATGGGAATAGTTGTAGTCCAACATCGGGATGACCATAAATTCCCAATCCTTGATTTAGTTACATAGTTAACATGTAGATGTACTAGTGAAAGTGCCCTCCAAATGTTGTCACCTGGCTAGCCACAGGATACTGAATGAGATATGCCTTTCGACTGCTCCAGCAGAGCTCTTCCTTATGTTATTAATCATGACTTTATTTTAACTTTTATTCCTGATGTCTTTCTATATTTCTTTCCTCTGTTCTTCTCTCTTCCCTTTCCCCAGCACTATTGTTTCTACTTGTACCTCTCCAGGCAACATCCAGTCCCTTCCTAGAGGATCTCATCTCACACCTTGAGTAACATATGCTTACAATTTGTCTCTCCAATATAAAGATGGCATGTGTAGCCACACCCTTTAGAGTATGAAAATCCCACCATTCAGAAACCACGGCCCAAGGCCAGATGGCTACATAATGAACAGTGTAACTATTTTCCATCCCGAAAGGTGCATTTTGTTTATGCCAACATAAACCTTTTTGTGAAGAAAAGTGCACCCAAACTTGAGTGTGCTTGACACATTTGTATAACTGTAGGCTGGAGACCATTAAACTGACACTTGTGGTACAAGGAGTTTTTAAACTGCTTCTCCAGGATGTATGGATATAGTATATTTTGCATACTTAGGAAACCACAGATGCCACAAAGAAAATTACAGGTTTCTACAGAGAACAGAATAAGGCAAAAGAAACAAAGAGTTATGCCTATGAGGTCACAAATGTTTTGATTGTTGATTTCTCAGGATCATTAAGCCACCAGAAAGTTCTAGTTTGCAGAGAGGGGGCAATTTAAAACGCACACACAAAATTTCCTTGGGTCGCACAAATACAATGATAGTAATTTGTGCCAATCAAATGCTCCGTCCAAGGGCAATACATGGCACTCTAGAATTGTATTGCAGCTTGCCAGGTGCTTGATAAGTCCCTTGCATTTGTAGCCCCAAACCTAAGGAATGCAAGTTTGACAGCTCCAGTCTAAATCAATATAAATTGGCAAGGGAAGACTCTGAAAGACACTTAATGTGAGAGTCATTCTTTCCATGTATAAGGGGGTGGGTGAGGGAAGGAAGGAAGGAAGGAAGCTTTTTGGTGAGGCTTAACTTTGTAATCATTTTAGCATTTATTTCTACAACATTCCCTGAAGCAATTAATTGCTATATATCTCTAGAAGAAGAGAAATGAGTTTGTTCTCTGCCAAGAGAAGCTAATTAAGGCTTAATTAGAAGTGCTTTTTTTTTTTCTTTAAAAACATGAAATCACAGCAGGGAGACAGAAGAACAGGTACTGCACCTGTTAAGTGATTGTGAGGTGGGGCAGGTAATAGGGTATGCTGTGAAGTGGGAATGATGAAAGGGAAGCTGAAAAGAAACCTAAGACAGGTTGCTCCTTTCTGGAATGAGTCTGTCTTATCCTATGCTGGTCTATAGTTACATTAGTACAGTCCAGCGAGACCACTCTACTATTTAGCCATTAAAAATGGGCAGAGTTCACGACTTCAGCTTGGAAGCCCATAGACTAGATGGGCCAACAGTGCCTCAAAGCTTTCCAAGCCACAGCCTATAATGTATTACTGGAAAATGGAAAATATTTATCAGTTACCCTTTGAATAAGATTCTACCCATGAGGGCTTCATTTTTCTAGGCCAGCTCTCCTCTCCCTGCTCCCCCCTCCCCTTCATGGTTCCAGTCTTCCTCTTGTAACATTTTACTTCCTAGACACAAATGTATTCCATGAACATTGAATCATTTATTTTCCTCATTAAATACAGAGTATTTTACCTTTTAAAAATGTATTTGTCACTCACTAGGGGTTGGTACAGTACGGGGAGGAGAAAGGTCTGAGGAGTAAATGAAATATTAGGGATTATTTAATTCTGGAAGAAGTTCAGTCTCATCTTTCATGATTTCCCCCCCCCAGCAAATTGAAGCAGTTTGCCATTGTAATTGCTCATGTAACCTAATACCAATAAAACACCCACCTCCATCTTTATTAAATTTTAAAACTGGCTGAGAATGTGCTTTGCTCAAGCACTTCTGATGGGTGGAACAAATGTCCCACTGCAGTATGTTTGCATGGGGTGACAGCTTGCCAGACACCACTTAAGGCTCCTCCCCGCCACCTCAACAGCAGACACACGACTAGACAGACCCAGGCTCTATGGTGCAACACCTAACTAAGGCTTTGATGGTTTTGGCTTGGGGGTTTTTTTGCTCTCACTTACACTAAGGTAAACCAGCAAAGTAATTAAACTCTGGGTAAACGAGCAGACCTTTTTATTTCAGGCATTGTCTCACATTAATTTCTTTATCTTTCTTTGTGAGGAGTTCACCAGGAAAGTTCAGAAGAACATTCTGTTCTTAGATCTGTGTATTATTTATTTTCTGCAAGCATCCTTATCTGAAACATGTCAAGGAGGAAACATGTACCCAAGTTCAGAAGCTGTTTACATCATGCACAGAAAGGCTCTTTGCCTGCAAGGCTATGGTGGAACTGAAAGAAGCTCCACGGTGTTTGCTTTGCTCTATCTAAAGCTCTGCCAACTTGCTACAGCCTAGCTGGAAGGTGGAAACAGCTTTTTCCTGCCGCCACCCCGTCCCCTTCATTTTGTTTCTCCCCTCCCACTGACATTGCTGTTGTTGGCATCCTTTGGCATTGAAAGGCAATAGAGTGCACCTCCAGGGTGAAGTCAAACTGCTACATTTGCAGCACCAAAGTGACCTCTCCCCTGGGTGCAAGCCTAGGCAGTGTATATGGAGGTCCTGGGCTGTCCAGATAAGACCCTTCTCTTGATTTCGCTGATGTGTTGAAAAGGAAAGCAGAGCAATACATTGGCACCAGCTTGGCTGCAGGAGTTGTCAGAAGGAGGACGATATTCTGCACGATCATCTCTGCATCAGAGATTTAGGATGAGAGTTTTCTTTCTCGTGGATGGGCTACCTTCGCAAGTTGACGAGCCCATCAACCCATCACTTCCCTTTCAAGCACTTGCAGAAACTGCCTTCTTGACCATTGGACCCATAACACCAGTACCAGGGTGGGTAGTTTTTCTCTTTCTGAGTGGGGTCACAAAAATTAGGGGTTCTCAATCCTGAAGATGCGACATTGGGGGGGGGGATGAGAAAATAAGAAAAACTAGGCTTTACAGATTTGCTAACCCTACTCTGTCCGTTAGTTAATTGAGTAAGCTTAAAATGTTTGTGTACAGCTTTCTTGTACCATAGGAAATCATATAACTTGAAGGGTATAGGGTGGGGAAATATGGATTAGGTTTCAGTTTAGTAATTTTATAGAGCCATAAAACTAAACAAGTTTATAACAAAAGCTTTTCTGATTATTGGCAAAGGTTAGCAAAGCTTAATGATTGAAGTGTTTTGTTCAAGTGAATAATTTAAGGGGAAGTCGAGACACATTTTTTGGAGCCCAAATATTTTAAAGAGAATCATGGGCGGTGACAGCAGCCATCTTCATTTCTCCAGAATGCCTCTCTGCCCTGACGTAGTATGCAGAAGCATTCTGGAGAAATGAAGATGGCAGTGGCTCCTTCACCCAGCATCAACCTGTCTGCCAGTCACCAGTGCTGCTTTGTTTCTCCACCTCCTGCCGGTTACCTCACGAAGGAGCCCACCAGAATGCCACTCACCCAGGACCTCTTCATACTTGTTGCCACCCCTGGTAAACTCCTCCCTTCCTGATTTCCTAGATCGCAGAGTCCCACCCATCTACCTCTTCTACCTCTTCTGTAAATCCCCCATTAACAAGACTGTTGTGCAAATAAACTGAGCACTTTGGAGGAAAAGTGTATAAATGTAATAAATCAATTATTAACTCCTTATTTAACTGGTCTGGTTACAATTGTACTCTTATTTGAATGGCTGCTTTCAACCGTTGTGTTCGAGCAATGAAATAAATGCACTGCATCAAAAAAACACAAGCCAGACATTAAAATATCTCATTATAGGCACACAGTTCTATAAATCAGGGAGTGTACGATTTAAGTTGATGGAGTTTCAGAACTATAATAAGTGGGATTGAAATCAGTCCTGCTATATATTCTGGAACATTGACAGAAATTACCTTGAAATCAATGGGACTATTCATGTGCCTTAAAAAAAAAAGCCTGTGTGTGCAAATGTTCCCACACAAGGAATAAAATATTTAAATGCTCACAGTAAAGCTATCTAATAGTTGGTCTAATAGTTTAAAATGCAATCAATGGAAAGGTAACAAAACCAAAAACTTGATCATTTTAATGTACTAACTAGCTAAGATCTAAATATATACTTGGTACATTAAAAACAACAGAGGTTAAGATGGTGTTGGCTTTTATTTCTTAATAATTGATGTACCACATGTGTTGAATAACTGTTTATTCTGCTCTCATTTTATGTTTCAGATGTTGCTGCTTGGCTCCTTGCTCATAGCTGTTCCTTACACTGCTCCACAATGTTTATCGGAATCAATTTGCTAGCTCAGAAACAAATGGAATCATCATTTGAAACCCTGGTGCCAAAAGCCATCATTTCCTGTAATGAGAGACACAATTTGCCCATTAGCGCCACAGTAAACCTATCTAGCACATTTATGCAGCGTGCCATGAAAAGGGATTAATTTTGTTGTCGGCTCATTGAATCAAATGGTCTTCTTGGCAAAAGGGCACAGATTAATTTGTCAGCATGATTTATGTCCAAATTTTAGGGGCATTAAATATTTCACCCTGCAGGCAATATGCAACTACGCTTTTATCCTTGAACAGAGCTGTGTAGCAAGACCATTCAGCTTCCAAAAATATGTTATAGGCACTTGGCCCTAGAACAATGCATATTTGGAGGTCTCTGGCCAAACATGCCCCATCTTGCTCTATGAGGGTTGCAGTTTTCATGTAGAGTAGACCATTGACCTCTTCCATGACCTGAAACAAACCAAAAGGTCAGTTTAAAATAAATACACACTGGAGCATGGAGGTCCACTGAAATTCTGTGACCTCTTGCAAACCCCACACCTCAGCAAAACAGGCCTTTTTGTAGCACAGACTGCATCTTGATGCTCACTGATAAAATACTGCCAAGGCCTGTAACCACGGTAGCTTTTAAGTGTCTTGGGAGCAGTTCCAGGGAGATTTTCATTAGTACTAAAGGGCAATGTTGATAAGCCAGCATAAATATTATTGCATTCTGAGCTAGCAGGGTATAGATTACCTTTTGTAGCGTATCAAAGGAGAATGGATGCCAGGTTCCATATTATTTTTTGAGACATGTGATCTCAAAAGCATATCATCCCTTTTTGACCTTGTTTACAGCTTTACATCTTTATGTCTGTGAACGTCAAGAAGCTAAAAGGGTTAGATTCCTACTTCTGCAATCTGCCATTTCATGAAAACCAGGCTAGATAACAAGCTTTCTAGAAATGTAATTCTCCATATGTGTCTAACTAAATTACAGAGCTGTTAGACTGTCTCATTCTTTCTTCTGTCGAAAACCCAGCAATATATAAACTATTTAAAGCAGTGATAGCCAACAACGTGCTCTCCAGAAGTTGTTGGACTTCAGCTCTCATCATTCCCAGCCAGCATGGCCAATTGTAAGGGATAATGAGAGTTCAAGTCCACATTGGGATGGCACTACACTGTCTACCTCTGATTTAAAGTAAGAGGACTTTCAAAAAATTCTGCTATGTGTTGAGTCAAAGCAAAAAATATAATTTCTCCTTTTTCAGCTGTCCTCATTTATTACAAGACAAAGTAAGTTTCATTTTACTTAGTTCCCACCCCCAGGCAAAAAAACAACCCTTATTCATCAAAGAATTTCATCCCCTTTATCCATTATTAAATTTACTGATCTGCTATTTGGGGCAAAAAAGAGCAGCAGAATTATTGAAACATCATCATTTGACTTCACCTGGATAGGATAATGTTAACATCTCATGCTTTTGTTTCCAATTTCTCCCAGTAATTCTAACAAATTCAACTGTAAAGTCAAAACAAAGATCCCTGATCAAGTTTTCCCTCAATTTTACCTTTTTCTTCCAGTGTATCAAGTATCAAGTAGTGATTTTAGCTGTTCCCGCCTTTTAAGCTAGAGTTCAGGAAGGAGAGGACAAGTTGATAGCGCAGGGAGCATACCAGAAGGGGGAGACTATGGAATGCAGGAGGAATGCCCATCCTCCTGATGGAGGTCTGGCCCTTTAAGAATCTTAAGTTATCCACAAAAGGGCAGCGTCTAGCAGAAGTGGTCTGGGGCAGATGCCTATAAAAAGGCTCAACTTTTGTTAAAGCATGTTGCTCCCTCAGAGCTATCTGCTGCCTTCTTCATGGGATCCAGCATCAGACCAGAGCACAAGTTCCCTATTTTCAAAAATGGCTTTGTGGAGCCTATTTCCAAATCAAGCAAAGGTATCACTAATGAGAGCAGATTAATTGCTTTGGCAATGTGCAAATTAAAAGGGAGAAATAATTGAATATCCAACGCTTAACAGTAGTTTTACCTCACCCAATGTCACAAGCAGTCTATTCCGCATGGCTTTCAATTTGAATTTAGCCTGATTTTTTATTCCTTTCTCTTCTCTTCTCTTCTCTTCTCTTCTCTTCTCTTCTCTTCCCTCCCCCTCCCCTTTTTATGAAGATTACCCGCTCTGGGACCCCACAGCTAATTCTCCCCTGGCCTCCTCGCTGGCCCAAATAGGACTAATTTAGCCAGATAGCCCTGGTGACCATCTAATGTTTATTGGTTGGATTTCCCCCCAAATTGATTTAAGAACTTTGAATTTATTGTTATTCACGCTTTTATACTGTATTTTATGCTGTTTTTTGTTGTATCACAATTGTTTTAAATTTGATGTTAGCCACCCTGAGCCCGGTTTTCTGAACCGGGAAGGGCAGGGTATAAATAAAAAATTATTATGACAGTATTATTATTAATTCACAGCCGTGGTGTGACAAGTCTTCTAAAACTAATTCAGAGACCTTTAATCTCATCATCACTAACAGGACTAGGGCATACATTGCAAGCAGTGCTAGTTATTCTAGTAGCCTTGCATTCTGCCGTCTGTGGCTGACAAAGCCCTTCTTTCTTCCATTCTTTGTAGTGGGAGTGCTCTTGCCAGCAACTTTAAACTTAAACATAAAAAAGAGGAATTGCAGCCTTCCTGATCCTTCAGACAATTTAAAAAACACTTTCAAATTCCAAATGCAATAAACCTGTCAGAATCCGTCTCTCCCACTCAGATTTCCCACTTTTCTCACTCAGGCTTAAGGTCTACATTTTGAAAACATTTCTTGTGCTTTCGCTCAGGCTTGTCTAAGGCTCTAGTGAAATGTTCTCTTAGCAGTCTGGCTTCTACTGAATCACATCTGTGTGGTTGAGAATCCATTGGGCTGCAGCATCATGTCAGCAGCAAGACTGGAGCAGGGGCAAAGCAAGTATAATTTTCTATCCAGGAACCTACATACCTTCTTGTTCATGCTAGGCCCTCATTTTACTTATCAGTACACTTGAACTGAACCACTAGGATTGTTCTGACCACGTTAATTTTCAATTTTCAGTGTTGCTTGCAATAGTGTGACAGATAAGATAGACGCTTGGTCTTAACCAAGGTCTATGATACTGGATGCTAAGGGCTCCAATCCATTTCTTCTATTAAATCAAAGTAGCTGCCACTTATACACACTTTGATTCCTTAACTGATACACCATCAAGTTGCATGAGACCTATGGGAAATTTACACAGCTACCAGCAGTGAGTGTTTGAACAATGGATCTCATGAAGCTAAAAATGATTTCCTTTTCATGTCAAGAACTGGAACTGACATCTGGCTTCACCAAACACAAATCTCTAGAGACAAATCATTTACTTACTAACTTCAGAGATTTTTATCCAGCCCTTCAGAATAATTTTAGCAGAGCTAAACACAGGAAAACAAAATGCAATCAATAAAAGTATAAGTAATTTTTATTTTTTTAAAAATCAAAGCCAAATTAAAATGACAGATAACAACAGGATAAACCTAGCAGCTAAACTGATGTTAAAGAACCAGAAAAATAAAAATGGAGATTGAAAGCACCAGAAATATACCAGTGTAGCTGCCAGGCTCATCAGCCTAGGGAGATCTTTCCATAAAACCAAGATGCCACCACCATGAAGCCCTTCCTCTTGTTGCTGCCTCCTCAACTGGTGGAAATACTAGGGAAAACACGGTGAAATCTAACCACAGTAGAAAATCTGTATCCATGTGGAACACCATTGTAAATGTGAAGTTTTAATCTATGATCTGATTTACATAATTCACTGGGGAGTGTGTTTTCAAATTAGAGTTTGGGAGAAATATCAACTTAGTTTCAATGTATGCATGTTGAATTGATCTGCTTTGTGATGAGCTGTATGGAATTTTCATTTCCCTATCACGGTAATGTAGGAACCAGAATTCATTGCACAACATGTCTTTGTACATTTCATGTAGAGTACTTTGGTTTGGCTATAAAAAAAGGACAGGCCTTTTAAAGCACGGCTGGTTAAGAGCTATGGCTGACAAAGAGGTGCTTACTCCCGAGCCAACCTGAGTTTCATTTCAACTTCATTTCAACTTGCAGCCTAGCTGCCTCTGTCCCACTTTCATCTATTCACTTCCCAAAGCATGGGGTGGCTCTCATCCTGCTGCACAAACAAAAACAGACTTTTAAAAAGAGACGCACACCTAAGGGCTAAGCTTATGGCTTAGCTCTAAATCCAAATGTCCTTACTTAGCATTCAGGGTGGCTGAGTCTGTAACTGAGCTACCTCAACATGGTGCAGCAAGAATTCAGAGATTTATTGTATGCTACCGGCACTCACAAAACCCTTTTCTAGTCCACTATATCTCAAAGTACTTTAGAAAGCAATTAACTGCATGCTTTACCTACAGAGTAGTTCTACTGGAGTCATTTATAGCAGCCTCTGTGCCCTCTGCTAAATCTAACACTTAATTCTCACTCGATTAAAGAACCATTAGGACTTTCTAAATCCCAACCTAGACAGCGAAGATGGAGAACACCCATATTCTTTCCAGTATGTTTCTTTCGTGGGCACATGCATTATGATGCTCTTTTTTTTTTTAACTTTCTACCAGACGTTTCAAATTTTACAGCTCTGATATGTGTTTGGTCTACTTTCTCTTAATGATACTCTTCAATTTGCTATACTGATATGGTGAGACTGCTGTGACTCTATAGTTTTGTATAAAAAGCTTTACTGAAATATTAGTTACTTTATAATACCAACTTATCTGAAGGGGAAACTAGACAAATCCATCTACAAGGAATAATTGTGACTACTTTCAGAGCATTAGTGGCCTTGCTGTGAAAACAAAATAGTAATAATATTTTTTTAAAAAAAAAAAACCTTACAGCCCAGTCCTGTTCTGTTCCCAAGTTTTTATAAAATTCACATTTATTCATCCAAAGAGCACCAGTTACATATTTCCCATTCTATCTGTGCAGCATGTGCTGTCCAGCCTTCATGTTGCAAGAAAATTGTGGGTTTTCCATTGCCTAGGATGAATGGGAGGGTGTATGTTTTAATTTTTAAAAGCCTCAGACTCTGTAGGGAATGTCAGCCAAAAATAAAATGTCAGGAATCCCTGTTTGAACCCAAACAATATTGTATGTGCCTCTCTTTTTCTCTCTTGAAAAAAGACCAAGATTCTTAGCACACCAAGCTAAGCTCCTTTTACCACTGAAAAAAACCATAACTTTTACTACAGATCTTGAATCAGAGGATCAAAGTTGGCTACCCTTACACAAGGGATTCGGGATTGCAATTATCATTCTTTGGAAGGATCCATCCTTGACTTCGCCTCTTCTACAATTTCCTTGAGCAAGTCTGAAAAGAGCTGGGAAGAGGAAGAACTCCTGGGAAGTAATACCTACAGCTGGCAGCGTATCAGTGTGGTGACATTCGTGCTATGAAGAAAATCCTCACCATGATCCACTCGCACCCGGAAACCTATGTCCCCACTGTGGAAGGACATGTGGATCCAGAATTGGCCTCCATAGCCACCTATGGACACACCATTAAGACCGTATTCATGGAAAACAATCTTACTGTCCAGTTTAGCACTTCTCTCACACAAGACACGACACGCTGGCAGTCCAGCTAGTTGAGTTTAATTTATCAACAACAGGCTTACAGCAATCTGGGCTTCCCACTACTCATTCCTCCCTGTCAGAGTCAGTTGACTCGACTGGCTTTCGGCCCCTTCCAAGGACAGATATACACCAAGCCCACCCCCCGCTTCCTGCTGGTCTTCCTTTGTTCTGATCACTTGCTCCGCCTCCTACTTCTTGGAGACTCAGGTGCAGCCAATTCCTCCTCCTCTGGAGTTGAATCCAACCCCATACTACCACCTGCATCCTGCTCTTTCATCTCTGGGCTGCTGCGAAAACTCACAGGCAGCAATCCAGAGCGAGAAGGGCTTATCTCACTTTCGTGGTGTAAACGAATCAAGTTCCTGTTTTCCTCTGCCTCTTCCTTCCCCTCTGCAGATTCGTCTCCGCTGGCCATGTCTCTCGCACTTACTCGGCTACGAGTGATCACCAAAGAAAGAAGCAGCAGCAGCTTTTAGTTTGCTTTACAGTCATACCTTGCTTCATGATACGTTTTTTCAGGTTGCGTCCCGCGGTGACCTGGAAGTACCGGAAAGGGTTACTTCCGGGTTTCGCCGCTCGCGCATGCGCAGACGCACAAAATGATGTCATGCACAGAAGCGGCAAATTGCGACCCGCTTGTGCACAGACGCGCTGCTTCAGGTTGCGTTCTATTCATGTTGCAAACAGGCCTCCGGAACGGATCTTGTTCGCAACCAGAGGTACCACTGTATTTGTGAATAACTGTAATTTTACTTTGCTTACCTGCAACTCCCTGTTGTGGGGAAAACTATAGAACTTGGATTCAAATTGTAGTGGGGTGGATGGGGTGGGGGAGGGCCCCCAAATAGTGCACAATTCCTCTAGCAAACCAACCCCATGTTTTCTGAAAGAATGAAGAGGAGGTTAGTGCCAATGGGAGTTGTCATATTTATTCCTAAACTGATTATGAGGCAATTTTTGCTCAGTTTGTTGGTAAAGAAAGAAAGCTCCTCCCCACCCCGCCTGCCCCCCATGCCTGGTGGCTCCTTCTTACCATGTGAACATAAAGAAAAACACAGTAAGTCCAAGCATTAGTTGTGTATGACAACAAGATGCATGTGTCTTCTATATAGAAATGTGTGTTTTGAAGAAACCCTTAGCAAGCAGTGAATAACGGTGCCTTGTTGTTGTTGTTGTTGTTGGTTGTTTGTTTATACCCTGCCTTTTCCCCCAACAGTGACTAAATGCTGCTGACAGATTAAAAATAAGAACAGCTAAAAAATTAAAATGTATAAAACATTGACAGAATTAAAATGAGAGAGAGAGAGAGAGGACTGTTGACAGAGGAGCCTGCTCAAATTATAAAGTAGCAACTTTAATGAGAAAAGATAAGTCTGTCAGGAAATGAATAATAATTAACATCCTGGCAATACAGCTCCAACTGTGACTAACAAATTCTGTGTATCCAGTCTTCCCCATTTTATGATGGATTTACATGCTGGTGTCACAATAATCTCCCTCTAATGTTCCTTCCCAGAATGTAAAATAAAAAGTAAATCCACGAGTGATGTCAGATTTTGATGTGTGCCCAGCAAAGCTTAGTATCTCATACACTTTGCCAACACCAAAGTTTTAACATTCTAATCTCAGTTACAGGAGGGACTGTTGCCCAAAATTCAAGAGCAAGAGGCAAAATCTCTTCCATAAACATATCCCTTCTAAATTCAGTTTGTGAACTTTCTCTCTCACCCATTTCAGAAGTCAATATGGCCACCCTTCCTGATGCTAAATTGCCTGTGACTAATTATCTCCACCATGTTTTTTTCTGAAGTGACTAGTTTGGTTCATCTTTACTCATAGAATCATAGAGTTGGAAGAGACCACAAGGGCCATCGAGTCCAACCCCCTCAAATACTGAAACATTAAGGCTCCTGATGCAACAACATGGCAAACGTTTTTCCTAGCAATCAGTTTCAAGACTTCTCATAAATTTACTGCCATACACATATTTTGTTGTTAGTTTGTCTAATTTATTGTCAATATTTATTGCATGTAGCCCATTGCTAGGTATTTTTGTTTAGCTCTCACATTGTGTTGCTCTATAGACCACATTATATGTTTTCACTTTAGGTTTTGATCAATGTTTCCTTAACTTCAGCTTCAGGATCCAAGCCTTGTACTTTCAACCACATTTCACTCAAGCCCTTTCATGATAAAGAACAGTAAAGAATCATGCAAATGGGATGAAGGAAGGAGCCAAAGAAGGAAACAGCTAGCAGATTTATTAAGAGGATAATAGAGTTGTTAAAGGGAATGAAAGGTCAGTGGCAGAAAAGTGTGGTGTTAACTCAAGTTTGAGTTTTCCCCCCAAGTATTATTTGAAATAAAGGAAAATTACATGCTTCCTCTGTGCATGAATGGCCAGCATTCAGTCACTGGATTGTACAACCTTGTTTGCAGCCGTGTGACAAAGAAAACATTTTCTGATGCCAAAAGTTTATTTATAAGGTTGACAGAAACCCAAGAGCATTGGTGGTCTCCACTAGGAGAAGGATCTAAAGGGACTATTAATTTGCCTTTCGCCTGGCCATTCTGAAGGGAGTTTTCCAAACAGTGCAATAAACGGTCAAGTAGAATAGAACATCTCTCTTCCCTTCCCCCATCACCTCTCTCTTCCTGCCTTGGAAAACTTTTTACATTATCCCTTTGTCTTTACCATATGTGAACAGACTTTTAAAAATGGCAAACTTCACTATAGGAGACTCAGCACTTCTGAAATCACTCTCACCTCTGTTTAAGTATTATTAATTCTGTTTATTTACTTGGCACCATGATGTGTTCAGCAGTTCGGAGCCATTTCAAAAGAAACACTCCATGCCCCCACAGAGTTTATAATCTATAACAGGTATAAAAAAATAAACCATATGACTTCTCTGTAGTAACGTAAGGATTTGTGTGTGTTTTGTAAAAAATATCTGTGAGAGAGCTCCTGGCTCATTCATGTTTACAGAGGGTAATCAAATAAATCATTCAGGCCTAGTTTCCATCCTGCTTTCTCCTGAGAAGAAAATTTAGCTTTATATTTATCCTGTGCTCATTCCATTTGCCAATAAACAAGAAATCGATGCACCGGTTTCGAACAGTTGGAACTTGCTACAAGCAACATGTGTTATTTCATGTTAAAATGAAGTTTCATTTGCCGGGGAAGCTCTCAAGGCAATTGTATGTGACTGAATTTTCCACAGAGTCATAAACAACCGCTAAAATGGGGTTGTGTTCAAACACAGTTTGGCTCAGCAAACTGTTGTTAAGACCCCCCATCCCACCCCTTCCTTAAGGTATACAAACATTTGACTAGGTTACAATATAGCACTCCTCAGAGACCCATCGTGGCATTTGAACACTTGGAGAGAACATAGCTAGATTCAGATTCAGTTCTTCCACAATCTGCGCAGCTGGGCCATATCTGATCAGTCCATGTCCAAGCCCATCAATTCAGTGTGGCTGATGTAGCTGAGTTGCACTAAGAAGACGAAGTAAAGGAGCCTCGAGACACACAGACATAACATACTTTAAAAAAGAAATACATTAACATTTCCAACTGTCCACACATTCTCAAGAAAGTCTCACCTTTGTTACATTTCTCAGCATCTGGTTTCAATTGTAACAACAATGCACATTTGTTCGACTGCACGCTGGCTTCTAACTACAGTATTTGCTGTGTTTGAGTATGGCATGGCCTACGACTCCCCTTTAGAGGTCAAGTGTCTGGCATGTGCTCACTGTGCTATGGTGGTAATAATCTTAATGATTACTGAAACAGCTTTAGATCCTTTGATGTCTAGAAAAACTTCGGTGTACACAGTGTTACGCATTCTGTAAAAGAAAAAATGGAAAAGAGTAAGAGAAGGAAGAAAAAAGTCTAGAATCCTACAGGCCTTCAAGCATATAGTCATTATAAAAATAAAAAAAAAACAAATGTCTAAGTGACTGTGCATTATACAATTCTCCCTCAGGAAATAAGTTGTATTTTACTCTATTATTTGCCTGCAGACTTGTTAATTATCTGACACTGAAGTTAATTGCCTGTCACAAGAGGAAGAGTGGCATCTTGTGCTCTACTCACGAAATGTCACAGCAATACTATACTACTTGGTGATTATCAGAAATTACCGTACTTTTCCCTCTATAAGATGCCCCCTGTTTGGGGGGACTAAAATTAAAGAAATGGGGGGAGATGGCCCAGAGGATTGACCAGAGTTGTTGAGCAATTTGGGGGGGGGGGGAATACAGAAAATCACTCACCTAACTGACAAAAATTAAGAATCACAAGCAACACACACCAAATTGCCGAAGCAGCAGCCAATCCAAAGCAGCTCTTGACAAATCCGCAAATAACCCACCCATTTGACAAAGCAGCAGCCAATCCAAAGCAGTCCTTGATACAGACACCATTCACCCACCCAATCGCTAAATCCTGCTCGTGGTTACAACCAATCACCCGTTCCCCCTCTGCACTATCCATGTACAAGACGAACCCCCCCCCCCCCATTTTTAACTTGATTTTAGAGTAAAAAAAACCCTTGTCTAATACACAGAAAAGTATGGTACTTCACCAGACTGGAGGAATATTACTGACTGTTGACATGACTCAAGTTTTCAGTGGACAAAAGATGAAGGCCCATTTTAAGGTTTCCATATAGCACACTTAAGAGGCAACACTTTTTTATTCATGTTAAATAACTCTGCTCTAATTGACAATAGTAATTTGAGTTCAAAATGCTGATATATATAACCCAGATGAATTATTCTTCTAAATATACTTATCTACTGATAGTTGCTATTTTCTAATTTTGGCAAAATTGTGACAAGTACAATGCATTCATAATATAATCAGTTATTTTGAAAAAGAGATTACTCCTTATGAAATAAATATTTCTGGGTACTCTTCTTTCTCTATCCTTTCGTTGTCGCAGCCTCTGATTATAACACTATTGCAAAATGGAGGTTTAGGGTACAATTATGTTCCCTATGCTCTGAAATAAATCTTTGCATAAATGTTACACAAAACCACATAAAACATGAGGGCAAAGAAAAATCATGCTAACGAACAAGCCAATTAGCTAAATGGCAATGGGGGGAAAAAACAACAACCCCAAACTCATGTAAAGATATCATGTTGGTCTCTTCTGAAAAACACAGCATCTCATTTGTTCCATCTGGTGCCATCATACTACCACAACAGCCAGACCTACCCAAGCCGCACCCAAGACTTTTATTTGTACCATAAAGGTCATGCCATAAAAATGGTACAGCAAAGTTCCACAGAAATGCGTGGATATTGAAACACATGTTACAAATGGAAGATCAAGAATAAGAATCTTAGATTTTAAGCTTTATTTAAAGTGGCCCTTCAATGGCAATGGATGGATTTCTAAAGGATCTCAACATGTTATCTTGAATGCAGTCCAGGATCTGCTTTTGCAAGCGTGACAACTGATTCATATGCATTTTAGCATAGTGAGATTAGTTTCTTAGCAAATGGTGAGCAGTGAATCCACATCAAAGTAATAGTCTGTTTGCTTTCTCATGCACTTAAGTCATGGCTTACCTATTGCCCTGTAAACTTTACAAAATGAGTTGAGTAGTGATGTAGTGACCTCCTACTTAGGCATTTTTTCTAGTAAACCAGGTGGACTCTTTGTAGCATTCACAATTTCCTCATTTCCTCATGTCTCACTACATGTAATACTTCTATAGACTAGCTATTGGTATCATTTTAAAAGCATTATACCTGAATTGTGACGAAGACCCCTGTATAAAGCATTTTCCACACAGTCCCCCTCCCCCAGTGGGGGTACTTTTAGTGTGACATTTTTTTAGAAATTTGCCCAATTACATTTTGCTTACATTTTATAATTCAATTTTCCTCTTCAAAGCGAACCTTTTGGTCTTTGAAGTTTTGCATATCTTATTTTTTAAAAAGCTATAAAAGCAAAAACAAAGCAAAATGTGAAGGAGCTAGGACTGAATCATATTAGTAATGCAAACATCATTCCCAGCTTACATTACATATCACTGATAAACTGAACGAGACGGAACCAATCCGTCGTGGCATGTGGTTGCTATCACAGTCCTCCTGGTGCAGATTATTGGACACACATACTTTTTCTATTGGATGCAGAGGCAAGCGTCCAATATTACACACTAAATAACAAACTAAAAAAAGGAACAAGTGATTTGACCAGTGTGTGGCAGGACAAAGTCCCTTTCTCCTTTTGAAAGTTGATTGCAGTAGCTTCTTCTATAATAACTCACATAAACAGAAGAGTGTTTCATTTTTCAGTACCAACATGTAAACGGCCTGATTGTAACCCAATACTTCAGAAAGTAGGAGGAGTGAAAGCTCAGTGCTAGTTCTCAAACAAATACATCTGGGTTGCATACTAATGCATCTGAACTGCAGAAGTAGCCGATGTATTGAGCAACTCCCATCAGCCCTGGCCGTTGCAGTCCAAAACATCTGGATGGCACTATGATGCCTTCCCCTACTTTGTTGGCTCCAGGTTATACCCAAAATACTTACTGCAAGTGGTGAATAATTTTTGCCAATGCTTAGATCATTGTAGTGCATCCAATAGTCTCTCCATCATTGTGGAACTAAAGCTTCTAGATGCTATCATATATATCTAGTTGCACCATGGTCTCCTTCTGCATCCAGCAAAGCATGTACAGTGGTACCTTGATTCTCAAACTTAATCCGTTCCAAAACCAAAGCATTCCAAAACCAAGGCGCACTTTCCCATTGAAAGTAATGCAAAATGGATCAATCCATTCCAGACTTTTAAAAACAACACCTAAAACAGCAATTTAACATGAATTTTACTATCTAACGAGACCATTGATCCATATAATGAAAGCAATAATCAATGTGCTGTACTATGAAATAAATAAGACAGTATTGTAGATGATAAAAAAAATAAATTCTTACCTGCACTGATGATAGTCAATTTTTGGATGGGTGGCTTTTATCCATTTCCACAGTCACACAATCAATCCATCAGTAGCTGAACTGTGTGAGGTGTGCGTGCAGGAGCCAGGCCCTGTGACCAATAGGACTTTACAGGACTGGGGCCTTCCTAAGTTTGTTCTGAAGAGGCAAGGCACGGCCTCACAGGTGAGGCTGATTGGTAACTCACAGCACCTGGTGGCAGGAGCTGGGAAGGGATATAAGGTCAGCATTTCCCTTTGACTCTTTGCCACAGCAACACACTTCCTGCCTTGCTGTATTTGGCTTCTTGCTTCCTGATCCTTGAACCTCAGCTTCTTGACTCCCTGCTTCTTGATCCTCGGACCCCTGACTTCGTGACTCCTTGCTTCCTGATCCTCGGACCCCTGGCTTCTTGACTCCCGGCTTTCTGACGCTTGGACTCTTGGCTTCCTGACTCCTGGCTTCTGGACTCCTGTTCCTGCTCCCACCCCGCCATCTTGCCCCTGGTCCTGACGTCCCCTGCCAGGACTTCGATCACCCGTGAACTGGACCGTGACAAACTGGGTTCCACACAGTCACCAAAAAAAATTAACCGAAAAAACCTCAAAAACAAAAACGCAAAATAAATAGCAAAAACAAAAGCGCCAAACTTTATCCGTTCCGGAAGTCCATTTGACTTCCAAAATGTTTGAAAACCAAGGCACAGCTTCTGACTGGTGCAGGCACCCCGGAAACAATAGCCAACAACCGCATCGGACATTCGGCTTCCAAAAAAGGTTCGAAAACTGGAACACTTACTTCCAGGTTTTCGGCATTTGAAAACCAAAGCATTTGAGTACCAAGGTACCACTATTTATCTCACCAATGAAATCTTGATGAAATCTTAGTTCAGGACCTCTTATCTACACTAAGGTAAAAGTGGCAGATTGGAGGATACAGTGTTCCAGGTTCAGTGCTGTGTAAGGTATATTATTTTCTATGCCAGTCCCAAAGTAGCTCATATTTTGAGAGCTCCGACCCTCGTCGAGTATGGCAAGGCCTGCGACAAATTACAGGGCAAAATATTAAAAACGAACTGGCTAGCAGCAGTGCGCACCTGGCTGATCAACTGAATCAATTTTTTAGTCGCTTTGAGGTGGGAACTGGAACTACCGTCACTACAGCATTGGCTACCAGCACATCATCAGAAACTACTACTGATAGACAACCATTTTTATTACAGACCTGTGACGTACAACGTGCCTTTCGGAGCATTAACATTAGGAAGGCAGCTGGACCGGATGGAATCATGGGACGGGCTATTAGGGACTGTGCTGCAGAATTAGCTGGTGTGTTTACGGACATTTTTAACCTATCCCTGTTGCAGGGTTCTGTCCCTACCTGCCTGAAGACATCGATTATAGTGCCAGTCCCCAAGCAGTCAGTGGTGGTATCTCTCAATGACTATAGACCAATAGCCCTAACATCTGTCGTTATGAAATGTTTTGAGAGATTGGTGCTAGATCATATTAAGGCTGGTCTTCCATCCACTCTAGACCCGTTCCAGTTTGCATACAGAAGAAATAGATCTACTGATGATGCTATTTCCATCGCTGTCCATACTGTACTGAGTCATCTAGAACGACAGGGAACCTACGCAAGGCTGTTGTTTGTGGACTACAGTTCTGCCTTCAATACAATTCTGCCAGACAGGTTATTTCTTAAAATGACCAATTTGGGTATACATCAGAAGATCTGTCTGTGGGTAAGGAATTTCCTGACTGATAGGCCGCAGACAGTGAGAATGGGCCCTTACTATTCTTCTACTCTAGTATTAAGCACAGGAGCCCCTCAGGGATGTGTGCTAAGTCCCTTTCTCTATTCCCTGTACACATTTGATTGCACCCCACTGTATAAGTCCAACACAATCATCAAATTTGCGGATGATACAACAGTGGTGGGGCTCATTAGTGAGAACGATGAGACTGCTTATAGGAAAGAAGTACAGGGGTTAATTCAATGGTGTAAAGAAAACAATCTTATGCTTAACACCAAAAAAACCAAAGAACTCATAATTGACTTTAGGAGAAAGAAAAGTGTATTTTTACCATTGCACATAAATGGCGAGGAGGTGGAGAGGGTTGGTAGTTTTAAATATCTGGGCATTTACATCTCTGAGGACCTCTCATGGACTGCAAATATTAATATGGTTGTGAGGAAGGTGCAGGGGAGGTTGTATTTCCTGAGAATGCTCAGGGGACTGAATCTATCTCAGCACCTACTTCTGTCCTATTATCACAGTACCATCGAGAGTGTCTTAACCTATAGTATATTATCGTGGTATGGGAGCAGCTCTGAAACGGATAAAAAAGCTTTACAGAGAATAATTAAAATTGCCCAGAATGTTATTGGGCTCCAACTACCAACCCTGGATGAGATCTTCACGTCTCGCACTTTGAAGAAGTCACACAATATCCTGAGAGATCCCACCCATCCTGCTCACAACTTCTTTGAACTGTTGCCTTCGGGCAGAAGATATAGGACAATGAAAACACGAACCACACGCCTTCTGAATAGTTTCTATCCAAGAGCTCTGATTGCACTAAATAATGATCTCAGGGCCAGTTGCAAGAAATAGCAAGCAGGGAGTAGGAAGGAATGAGACAGGTTTTTAGGTTATGTTATGCCTTTAATAGGTTATGTTACATTCTGGAGTATGATATGTTTTTATAGATTATGTCTGAATAGGATGAGAGTGTTGGAGATACGTGCAAATGTGTATGTGAACCCGGTCTTTGGGTGGGTGTTTGATTTTCGTTGTTGTGTATACTGTGTATATACGGACAATGACAATAAATTTATCTTATCTTATCTTATCTTATCATATGCATTATTCCTCAGTGAATCAAGAGTCTGAGGTCTCACTTTGTCATATGTTCCCAATACAGTTATTTGCCTGAAATTTTGATTCACTATATATTGAAGAAATATTCTGGCTCCACAGAAGCCAATGATCTCAAAGGAGACAGATCATATATTGTGTTTGCAACAGACATGCAGTTCTTAAACTCATTTGTGCATAAATCCACTCTACATGTTACTCTTGCCACAAGTAATATCGCCAAAAATGTTATCCCTGTGTCAAGGCCTCCCCCTCCTGGTCTGAATTGTGGAGGCCAATATTATGCACTGAATAAGCTTTTTTACGGAGAACAGAAATCACACAGTGAGTATGCTGATTCCCATCATTAGCGGCCAGAGATGTGGAATGGGGACAGGGATATACATTACATTGTGCCTGCAAGCCATATAGCAAGAGGTTGTAAATGTTTCAGTGGGAAAAGGGAAAGCTCACCATGGCCCCATGGCAAGAATAGCATGTACATCAGCTCAAAGTCCAGGCTTTAGAATAAAGAAATACGGTAATATAAACATAGTTCTAACCATCTGGTTATATATGTTCTAACTTTCACATTCTCCATGGGCAATTCAAAACATATTCATTTGTTTTTCATTCATAATACTTGGTATTCCCCTAAGAGCCAACAAGAGCAGAGAAGCCTTATGAAATATATGGGAAAAGATGCCAAAAATTGAGTGCCGGGTGGAAATATATGGGAAATGTAATGCTGACAAAGCTCTGTTGATCGTAAGTTCTTTCCTTTTCTTTTCAGAAGCTATGGGTGGTCCTCTTTTTTCAAAAGGCGTTTAGCCACAGTGTGGCTTAAGTGGCAAATATAAAATCAAATATCTACCATTAGGTGTGAAAGGGCTGAGACACTCCCAGTGCCATTGGCCCTTTGCAGAATTTGCAGTTCAAGCAAGATTTCTCATCTCACACCTCCTTTGTTCGGCCTCATCACCTTCCTTGAAACAGCCTTGGCATTAAGGAAAACGATTCCCTGCTTACAATAAGTGTTTTAGGCATATCTGAACCACCTCACAAAGTGTGCAGTCCGGATATATCACTTCAAGAACTCACACTGAGTCTGCTGCACTTTCTCAACCAAGGCCTGCTGAGGTAGGAAGTGGGGATTACAACCAAGCATCAACATGTATGCAACAGAAAATAATGGTGCAATAAGACCACCGCCACCAAATTTCTCTATCAAATCCTGTGAATATCAGGCATGTCAGCATACAGTCAGTTTGTTAATTATTCAAATTACAGTGTGTGTGTGTGTGTGTGTGTGTGTGAGAGAGAGAGAGAGAGAGAGAGAGAGAGAGAGAGAGAGAGAGAGAAGCGGTTTTGGAGGCAAAGGGATGAACGGGGGTTTTAGTGGAGAAAGCAATTGTCCCCATCCAGACATTGCTACAGAAGCAGACATCCCAAAATATACATGAAGCTCTTCAGCCTTCCAGAACTTCCTCACCTGTTTCCCTGGTTGTTGTAGCCCTCCTTCATTTGTGTGACCTGAACTATACTAGTCCATTGATAGAAGTTATTCTGTATATACAGCAGCTGTTTATGCACCAATGGGTGCACACAGATGTCTGGTTTCGTCAACTGTGAATAGTCACAGAAAAGGGAGGTCTGCCGGGCACTGCTGTGAACAAAGGGTTAAACTAGAGAGTATTAAAAATGTGTGTATGCATTAATTTTTTCCCCCTTCACTTTCAAAGTAAGTGTCCTGGGACAGAAGCTACCATTGGTTCCAATGGGCACTTCCATCTTGGGGAAAATAGTAGTTGTGATGTGTGATCTGCACTGGTTCAACAGGAGGGAGTGGAGGAAAAAACTCATATTTGCATGCCACAGGCATCATATTGAATGGGATCCCCCTGGGTTTTGGTTTTTTAAGTAAAAAGCAAGACACATTTAACATACTGCATTGATTGGCCCATAGAGACACAGAGGAAATACTAAAATTGATGTTGCTTCCAGACAGCTTGTTCATTGAACATTTATCATTTTTTGCTTGTGGGGAAGTTGCAGCAAACAAATGTTGTCCCATACTTTATAGTTCATCTTCCCTTATTGCAAAAGTCTGATTGGGAGGGGTGGAAACAAGTTTGTTGTGCAAAACTCCAAATCAGCTTTAATTAATTGCCCAACCTGAATTTGCCAGTATAACTGAATGCCACCTTAAAATGGCAGCAATTTGGAAGTGCCCTTAGGTAGCAACACATAGTAAGTGACTCAGCACAACAGCAAAAAAATGAGGCAGGGGCAGTCCTTCTGGATATCCTTTTTATTGCACACGTGTGATGATTTGTGCTCATGATGCTACTGGGACTGTCATACACAATCCTGCTTTATATACTATATACCAGGGGTCAGTAAACTTTTTCAGCAGGGGGCCGGTCCACTGCCTCTCAGACCTTGTGGGG
This sequence comes from Podarcis pityusensis, assembly GCF_964106645.2. Taxonomy (NCBI): domain Eukaryota; kingdom Metazoa; phylum Chordata; class Lepidosauria; order Squamata; family Lacertidae; genus Podarcis; species Podarcis pityusensis. Next base: position 46,826,944 of record NC_138034.1, on the reverse strand, counting down.
GGCTGGACTATATTCTGGGGAAAAAATATGAACGAATTCCTATGCCCCACAAATAACCCAGAGATTTTAAATAAAAGCACACATTCTACTCGTGTAAAAACATGCTGATTCCCGGACCATCTGCGGGCCGGATTGAGAAGGCAATTGGGCTTGATCCGGCTCCCGGGCCTTCGTTTGCCTACCCATGCTATATACTGTATACTACCTCATTTCCAACCAGTACATATCATGTAATTTCCTGCTGAAATTTTGTAACTTTGTATCCTGCAAATGTTCTGATTTGTGTGGTTTTTTTGCTGCTTTTGTTTTGCTACAGTCCCTCTGGACAGCAATACTGCCATAGCATTGGGGAAGCATCACAGAAGAAACTAAAACAGAATAAATCCAGCGCCAACGCACTGGTATCTTGTCAACAGCAATACACCCACAATAAAACATCAGTATAGAGGGGCCCAGCGCAGGAGGGACACAGGAGAAGAGGTTAAGCAAACATTTGTAGATTAAAAGTAAAAACATACTTGATTTTTAAAAACATACTTGTATTTTTCCGTGTATAAGACGCCCCCTATTTTGGGGGACTCCAAATTAAGAAAACACCCTCACCACTACCCATGTATAAGACGAGCCCCAGTTTAAAACCTAATGTTTTTTGGGGGGGGAACACAACCTAGTCTTATACATGGAAAAATATGGTAACTCATGATTGACAGCTAGCAAGGACCCAGGGCAACCATTCAGCATTGGAAACACCTGCTGCCCAAGCTAGGTGTGCCCCACCTAGGTGTGTGCGTGCACACACACACACACATATATATACACGTGTGTGTGTGTGTGTGTGTGTGTGTGTGCGCATACATAAATATTTGCAAGAAGCTTTGTATTTTCCAGAGTCTTTTAAAAAATTATGTTTCATTACGTAGCTATTGTATGCCCAATGGACCTGTTACTGATGAAACCAGTGCAATAAAGAACCACAATGTGGACTACAGCTCTTATCAACCCCTGCCAACATGGTCAGTGAAGGCTGCTGTATGGATTTTAAAAAAAACCCACATCTGCTTTGTTCTACACTTCTTCTGAAATCACGAGTTTCAAGTTGTTTGGAAGAACTTGTTGTTAAGCAAAAGTTGCCAGTCTTGTGGGTTTCCTGTGGAACTGGAATAGGCTTTTTTTGCAACAGCTGTGGTAAATTTTCGCGAGCCATGGATGACCATTTCAAGCTGTTCTTGACGTTTACCAAAAGAAATAAAATTTAAAAATTGGCTATCTCAAAGGGCAGCGGTTTCTGTTGAGCAAAGACCCAGGAATGGAGAGATGATACACTACATTTTTAGATTAAATGAGGACACCAACTTTATTAATTATTAACAGAACATGAAATAAGCTAAACTTTCATCTTAATTTGTATTAGTTCCTTCCCTGCCATTTCTGGCAGTATCTAATCACAGAATCATAGAATCCTCGTGGGATGAGCTGAGGATGGGGACCTTTCGCCTCAGTGGCGTAGCGTGGGGGGTGCAGGGGGGCCGGCCGCACCGGGCGCAACATCTGGGGGGGGTGCTCGCACTCGCAGCTCTCTGCCCCTACCTGGCTCACTCACTCTAGGGGGCGCAAATTACTTGCCTTGCCCCGGGTGCTGACAACCCACGCTACGCCACTGCTTCGCCTTCCTCATTTCCATATCTGGGTAATTCTGCCGTGGAACAGCATCCAGTTCTCCTCCTAGCTTTCTACAGCCCACACATCAGAAACTTGCTGAGGAAAGCCAGGCTGAGCCACATCCACCTCTCCAACTAAGAAGCCTTGGAAAAGTGAAATGGCCCAATGAAGATTTTGCTATAACCCTGAGAAGCCGGCTTAGGGGAAATTCCTCCATCCTCAATTGGTTATACCTTGCTCACCAATCATTTGTTTAGTCGTGTCCGACTCTTCGTGACCCCATGGACCAGAGCACGCCAGGCACTCCTGTCTTCCACTGCCTCCCGCTGTTCGGTCAAACTCATGCTGGTAGCTTCGAGAACACTGTCCAGCCATCTCGTCCTCTGTCGTCCCCTTCTCCTTGTGCCCTCCATCTTTCCCAACACGATCTGTCCTTCCAGTGAGCACTCAGGGCTGATTTCCTGAAGAATGGATGTGTTTGATCTTCTTGCAGTCCGTGGGACTCTCAAGAGTCTCCTCCAGCACCATAATTCAAAAGCATCAATTCTTCAGCGATCAGCCTTCTTTATGGTCCAGCTCTCACTTTCATACATCATTACTGGGAAAACCATAGCTTTAACTATACGGACCTTTGTTGGCAAGGTGATGTCTCTGCTTTTTAGGATGCTGTCTAGGTTTGTCATTGCTTTTCTCCCAAGAAGCGGGCGTCTTTTAATTTCGTGGCTGCTGTCACCATCTGCAGTGATCATGGAGCCCAAGAAAGTAAAATCTCTCACTGCCTCCATTTCTTCCCCTTAATTTGCTCTGACACTGCAAGCTGTCACCTATTTAAAGGACCTTACAACCAGATTAAAATGCAACCAAACCCAGCTCCCTACGTTATATTGCAGAATAGGCAAACAAAGTTAGCTATTTTGCCCCTGATCCAGTAGGCATCTGGCTAACTTACCTTGTAATAACGGGAACTGATGCAGCGAATGGCTGATCCAGTCATAACTTGCAAGGTTAAGAAGGTTGCAATCCTAGTTCAAAATGGCTACCTAAAGATCCAATAGCTAATAAGAATAGATAAAATGTAATTAAATCAGCTGCTGCAAAGCCATTCTCTTCCTGTGAAGCAGAGAGAGGGTTAAGAATTATATTTGCAAATGGAAATGTCACTGGTTGTGAGGAATGAGTGCAAAACAATCCAATTGTGGACAAATTGCTACAAAAGAGGGAGGAGTGGTGATTTACACATAGCCTGCAGGGCAAGCTGAAAAGAAGAAAACTTTCCATCGGTCTTTGGTGAAAAGTTCCACAAGGAGGAACATACCAATGATCGTGGTGATGGAAGAAAATTACAGACCAGTAATTGCTGGTGTCTTGGGGTGGAACACTGCTTAATTCAGAACTAAAGACAGGATTTCAAGCCCCCAATATGATCCCACTGTTACACTTGGCCATAATGAGACCTGCTTCTTCAGAATGTAATGAGGGTTTTTTTGGGGGGGGGGAGCTGGGACACATCCGACAACCTTAGCAAACAAGGGAAATGTTAACATCCAACATGAAACAACCTTCCAACATAAAATGAAAGAAAATGTGTATTGTAGGGAGGCAGGAATCCCACTAGTGATAATTTAGGCAATTTTAAGTTATTTTCAGGTACCTGTGGTTATTAAATTTAATTTCCTTTGGCAATCATGTCTAGCTCCCTCAATAAAAGCTTCTGAAAAAGACTCCTGTGTCAAAGTGTTTTGATATTTTAGTGAGGAGTCAATAGTTCTTTTGGCTCCACTAAAGCAGCATTTCGGGATTATCCTACTGGGAATTCCAGAGTGTTACATATATTCCTATATCACATGACCAATATATTCACAAGAAATGTATGAATACGCCTTTGAGAACTGCAACAGTATAACAGTGAATTAGTGGGTTCTTGCACTCAATTCCCTTTGAATGCAATGCCATCCTTAACCTAATATTGAGGAGAAATGATGTCATGGTCCTTTCAGGTTACCTTCTTAGCATAAGTGCAAGTTTTAAGATGAGGACATTTAAGGTATTGGTTAATGTACGGAAGTCACCACAACATGGCTTTTGTGTATGGAGGGGCTGCCCATTTGAATACTATGCTTATGACAACTCAGAATGAAGTATTCACGCTGTTATTTAAATGAACATCAAAATGCAAGAGAAGCAGGCCAAAGGTCCATCTACTCTCTTTTCTAACCAGATGCCTGTGGGAAGCCCAGAAGCAGAACATGAAGGCAACAGCATGGCTATTTGGAGGCATGAAATATTCTCCCATTACCTTCACACCATATCAAAAAGTAATCTGGAATGTAGGGATGGAAGGACATGTCAATTTCCATTCTCTCCGTTTCTCAAATTTCGAATCTTAAATTTCTAGCTTTGATTCCTGCACCACTCGAGTCCATTTGCTGGAACAGAGGGAACTGCACGCTGCTTAGATGGGGACACCTCAGTATTCCTATGCTCTTGAGGAGTAGGTGATATGAGACAACCCATCCTGTGTCACTGCTTGCAATAGAGATAAGACGCTTTCCCTCATTCTGGGGAACCTGTTGCTGAAGGTTTGTGTATTTGGCTCCAGACAACCTGCTGTCTTACTAACCATAACCCGCCTTTCTGTTCCAAGTACTTGAGCACCTGAGAGGCAGAAAGGCAACTGCATCACTCTAAATCGTTTTAGTGAAACTGTAAAACTATGGGTGCTTCCAGAAGGCTTCATCCCAATTTGGTTGGGGACGATTAGTCCATCTTGGCTTTTTAATGGGCATTCATTCTGATGTGTTTGTGAGGGATGAAGTCTTCTGTGAGGAGGTTGGATGCAGTTGTGACAAAACAAATGTGATCCCACACTCTCCAGTGCATTTTCCTAACACTTTCCTCATTGCAAAAATCTGAACTTTGGGGGAAGAGGAATTGTTGTGCAAGATTTCCCAGTTGACTACAGCTGTGTTTTCTGAATTTGCCAGTTTGTGAATGAATCCTACCCCAAAGTAATGGAAGTCTTGAAGTGCCCTCTATAGCTTTCCTGGTGCTTCCCTGCCTTTGTTTGTTTTTTACAAATTGTGAAGGTGAATAGGAAGCCTAATCACAAATGTTGAACAGGAGATTGCATTTCGGAGGCTGGTTGCCATTGCCCTGTTTATGTGAGCCAACAGGGCAGAGTAAAGGTAAAGTAGGGTGTTAGGATTGGTGTGGCAGGCCATGCCCCAGTCTCCAGGCACCCGTCGGTTATTCTGTGCAACTTGTACCCAGGTAGCTTCTTTGCAGTAGAGCTGAGGAACACATGGAGGAGGTTTGCAGTCTCATAAACTGGGCTCGAATCTTTCTTTTGTACACACCTAACCAAGTGAAGTAACAGATACTCCTATTCTTCCCAAACTAGTGACTGCCAAATCTTTTCCCCACTTACCTTTCTATTCCCCATGACTGTATTTTGGGTCTATCTGTTAGCAATTAGTAACCAGCCATTTAGTACCTGAAGAGCTGGTCAAAGTCCACATTAAATACATAACAGTAAGGTTCGATTAAGCCAGATTGTATATTCTGCAAATGAATCAAGTGAGTCGTCTTCTGAAGGAGCTGAAGACACACTGCAGGAATCCTTTTACATAATCATTTAAACATATGTGCAGAGGGAAGGGGGAAAATAATAACAACGTTGTGCTCAAAATCTTCTGCAAGGAATTTCTGCTCAGCTAGTAAAACATTTACAGCAATGACCACATTTATCTATGGATTCAAAAATCTAAATGGACATAGCAATTCATTATGGTATATGGTTGAATTAATAATAATATTATTCAGTCCCTTGTAAAGATCTATTATTTTTCCTTCCAGCAACAACAGCCCCTTTCCAACAACTTTCTTGTCTGGTTAGGCTTGTTTCTGTTGCTTTAATAACTGATATGTGAATGCCTGGTATATGGGAAGAAATTGGTGAGGTGGATTATGATTATGATTATGATTTATTAAATTTGTATTAAATGTCTGCATAGAAATAATGTGAACAAGTTTTCTCTGTAATTGTATTTCCATATTAGAAAAGGCCAAGCCTGTTGAATTTCTGTCTGCCACACAGCTCTTAAAGGCATAATAACCATGTGTTTCTCTAATGTTAGCCCTAAACCAAAGCCTAGGCTGCAATCCTGTACCCTCTATCCTTGACTAATTTCACGGAAATATCTTACAAGGGCACCTGCACATTTTGTCCATAACTTTCTTTCTAGGAGGGCTACAGACTTACTTTAAAAAAGAAGATGTCCCATGTCTGGGGCCGCTGTCTGGGGACACAAATGAAAAAGTTAACATACATCACAGCACGTCAGCACCTGTGGCAATATAATGCCACGGGGATTAGAAATCATCCAAAAAGGACAACATTAGTGTGTTTTTTTATGATGAAATTTGTAAGGATAAATTTTCATAGCTCTAATGATACTTTGCCCCTATGCAAGGGATAGAGTTGGGTCCAGTTTTACAGAAGGAGGAGATGCTGGGGCTAGATTCTGTGTACCATGAATCAATGCAGCAGAGCATTCAGCCGGATTAACAATTTGTTACCATCATAGCAGTGTAACAACAATTCCTATCATGGGTATTTGAAGGGCTCACCAGAGACTACACCCACTTACATGATGACTTGTGATTCTAATTATGTGATGCTGCTCCTAGTGTTCTAAGGAGCTTTTGGTTTTTAACATGGCAAGATCCTTAGTGCTGATATATCAATTAAATGATATCCAGATGAAAGCTTGTCACCTGATATGACTTCTCCCAAGCTGGACAACCATAAAGCAAATACTTTGCAATAAAAAGGGGGACACAGATCTGGAAGCATGTCAAAAAGGGACTTGATTGGAACATTAATAAAAAGAAGTGGCTGCACTGAGGGTAAGGTTAAACTTGCACAGAATTCCAAGGATCTGAATGTTTGCAAAGTGCAGAGATGATGGGAGGCTGCTAATTTAAATTACATTTTGTTAAAAAAAAACACCACCCAAATAAATGAGTTTTGCTTTACATTGTCACATAACTTGAAATATTCAGCCCATTGCCCCATTGAGATTAATTAAAACAGCAGCCTTGCCTATTGCATTGCTAATGGATGACTTAAATGTTTTATGCAGAAAAACTTGGGATGATTAAGCTAATATTTGCTTAAAGCTATGGGTTAATGAATGATAACTTCTTGCTAAACTACACCCCTCCCACATGTATGTGTGGACTTCAGATTATATATAGATCTTTCAGCAGACAAAGATTACATTGCCAGTATTTTTCACGTTTCAAGAGGTGGTTTGCTAGTAGTAGTAGTAGTAGTAGTAGTAGTAGTAGTAGTATACCGCCCTATACCTGTAGGTCTCAGGGTGCTTCACAAAGTAAGTTACAATATAAAAACACAAAATACATAATAAAAACAATTAACAATACTAATTATAAAAACTAATAAAAAGTAGACTCCTCAACAAAAGCCGCTAAACAATACAAAAATCCAAATGACCATATAACATTTAAAAACAATTTAAAGCAACCTCACCTGCCAAATAAAACAACACCCACCCAAGTTAACCCCCACCCTATTAAAACAATGATTTTAGCACAAGGGGGCTGGCCCATGCCCTCACTCTACCCCTGAAGTGTCCCCCCACACACACACACACACATACCTCCAATGTCTCTGAGTCCACTGACTCCACCTTCATGTGTTTAGTACAAAGGGTCTTAAAGGTGTTCGTAGGCATGTTTGCCAGAACAGTCTATCAGGTTCCTTGTGACCAGGAACTCTGGGGAGCCAGGGCTGCCAATCACATAGGAACATAGGAAGCTGCCTTATACTGAGTTAGTATTGCCTACACTGACCGGAAGTGGCTCTCCAAGGTTTCAGGCATGGGACATTACCAGTCCTAACTGCCAATGCCAGGGATTAAACCTGGGACCTGATCTTCCAGATCCTAGTACACAACAAACCACTACACAACATTTGCTTTCATACACATTTGCATGTTGTGTGCATCTCATTCCAAACGAGAAAATTCTATAGTGCCAGTTATAGGTAGAATACAAGCATTCTGCATCCTGCGCTCATCTATCTTTCCCACGCTCTGTGTGTCCCACAAGCTCGTTAATCCTTTTATAGACAGCGCTGATGTAAATGTGAAAACCACCTACATCCCTTCAAACAGAAAAGTACTCTTCGTCAAGTCTCATAACTTAGAATATTGCAGCAACACCTTGTCTCAGCACAAAGCAACAGTCAAAAAAATTTTCCCCGCAGCTGGTGGTCCCCAAATGCCAAAGGTGAACAATGCAATGTACAGGCTGCGTGGGCTCTTCAACAGTCTTCGGACTCAGATTTCAAAACATATGGGGCTAATTTCAAAGCTGTGGTCAATCCCTAAATCAATAAGAAAAGAATGAATCATTTTAAATGATGCCTTTAAGCAGCACAATGTAAGAAGCCATCAAACTACCCCCAGGTTCTGTTGCTGAGGTAAGAGGAAGACTCATGGTGGGCCAATAAAACCTGAAAGTAACATTCCTTTAGGTCAAATGGGCTCTCTTTCTGGTTAAGTTGACGTCTTTCTCTAGGTGCAGTCCAAAGCCTTTTTAAAAGGCCTAAAACCCACTGGGTTTTTATTAAGGACAGCCTATCAACAAGGAAATTATTCTCCATTTTTGTAGAAATTTTGGGCCTTCCTTCAGCTGTTATGGAACTACAACTCCCATCATCTCTGACTAGAGATCCTGGCTGGAGCTGATGGGAGTTGGAGTTCAACATCTGCAGTGCCACAGGTTACCTGCCCCACCTGTAGAAGCATTTCTGTATGACAAGATATACATTTTTGTGTATCTTGTTCAAGGCTTTGTCTCCACTGGGGCTGTGTACAGTACTATACCCTTGAAGCACATTTGAAGCACATTTCCTCTCTCCCTCAAAGAATTCTAGTTGTTATAGTTTGTCAAGGCTTGCTGGGAACTGTAACTCTGTAAGGAGTTGAATTCTTTTAGCAGGGAACTGTGTTTCAATGTGCTTTATAAAGCCTAACACTATGAAGATGTAAGGAGCATAAATATATGTTTTTGTTATTCTGAATCAGAGCCCTGTGTCCGACATGGAATGCTATTGTGAAATGTTGGTATGCCACACGTTGTTTTGTTTTGTTTTTTAATTGGAAGCTTATTTTTAAAGCAGGTCCCAATATTTCCACTGCATTTTTCAATATTAAATTCATTACTTTAAATGTTAAACACATTACACCTTTAAATGTTAAACTCATTGTTGTCATCGACAAAAACAAACCCAGCTCTCCATCTGCATGTGATCCATTTGGAACCATTTCAGGATAAGGAGAATGATAATTTGGATATAATCCATTCTATCTTCTTTCAACCCTGGTATCATCCTTTCGCTTTTGGGTCACAATACAAACAGAGGCACAATAACAAGGAGAAAGGTACAAAAGAAACATTTGTACATGCATGTCAAGCCACCCTTTGAACGTGGAAAATGTTGTGGTACCAGTGCCAACCTGAATGACTGCCCTGAAAAAATAAAATAAAGTAACAGCAGCAAATAAAAATCAAAAGAAGACCCAGAAGTTGGAAATCTTTTCCAGAATAAAATGAATTCAGCCTGAAACATGAAAAGTTGTGCAAGACATTTGATTTTGAGTTGTTGGTTTTTTTAAGGAGCATAGTTATGGGAAGTAACTTGGGAGGGGGTTGCAAATAATGTCTGATAGGAGTATACAGACATGGGGGCAGTGAATAAAATCACAGAATCATAGAATTGTAGAGTTGGAAGGGACCCTAAGGATTCTCTAGCCCAACCACCTGCAGTGTAAGAATAGGCAGTTGTCTCTTTTGGGGACTGAGCCTGCATCCTTGGTGTTATCAGCACCATACTCTAACCAACTCAACTATAATAATCTAGGATGGTTCAGCCACAGTTGTGGGTTGCGGTATAATTGCATAACTTAATTCTATGTAATTGCACAAACCAGCCAAACTTCTCCCCATGGTAATTACTTATAATGAAGTAAGGAAAGTCTAAAGATGGAGTGATGAAAATTCCACTGACTGAGGGCATAGCTCATTGGTGGTAGACCAAATGGCTTTGTGAGCAGATGGCCCCAAGTTCAATCCTTCGCATCTCCAGTTACGTGGTCAGGTAGCAGGTGATGGAAGAGACCTCTGCCTGGGATCTAGGTGATACCAGTAAGAGCAAACAATACTGGGATTGACAGACAAATAATCTGACCAAGTATAAAGCAGCTTCCTTTGTGGATATAATCCAGATGTGTGCAGTCATTGGTAGAAATTTAAAGAGGGGAACCGTATGCAAGAGCAAACAATCAGATGGTTGTTTTCAGCACAGAACCAAATGCTGTGAACTAGCGCTGCCCACCAACTACAGGAAAGCTAAATTACAGCACAGACATACCTCAAGTGGCACTAATTGCAAACATGTTTCTAAATAGCTCAGTAGTGCTTTTGCCAATAGCTAAGCCATTTCCTTTTGTTACACTTGTTCCTCTAATATTAAATATTTTCATGGAGTAAAGGGATTCTGTGTCTTGATAACAAGCTACAAGCACGATATCCAGAACTAATCTCCATATAAAACCCTAAATAAATAACAATTTCCAAAAGAGAAGACTATGTAGACTAAAAACTTTGTGCAGTATGTCGGACTACTAGTTTAAAGGACGAGTCAAAGCAAGAAATCAGCACAGAAAGAGTTATATCTCCTTGTGATTTGTGCATGATTGAAATGCGAGTTAACGTTAAGCATCTGTTGTCCTAGAGATTTCTGAGTATTATTCTATCTTCAGTGATGGTGAGGCATTCTTAGTATCAGGAAAAGTATAGAGTTGAGCCAGTGGGAAGGATTGCTGACTCTGTTTTCTATAAACAATAGGGGGAACATGAATTGCTGCAGGCTCTGGTTTCTTTTCTGTCCTTTCATGCTATTCTACAGCTTTTCTCAAATAAATACACTGCCCGCTGCAGAAGAACAGCCAGTTGGCAGTGCTATTTTGAAACCTATCCACCGACTACCTTGTAATCATTTCAATCCAGCTGGAAAGATGGCTATTTCCTTTGGCTACTTCTGAAACGTGACCACTCATACAGCCCTTTGGGGCTCGTCTTGGAAGGCTCAAGCTGTGTCCCACTCTCTGAGGTTCTCCTAGGAGGCACAGCCCATAATTTGTTGAGCTAACTGGACCCCAGCAGGAGTTCGGAGCGGTACTGCCAACTGAAAGCTAATTAGGGGTAGCTGAGACTGGCAAAGGACTTGACCCAAAGCCAGCACAGAGAGCTCTCACAAAATAAAAGAATCCGAAATGAAGTAGACTGACTTGGTGATCCCCCAGTCTACAAACATCTGAGATTTCTTGTTTCCTCCACCCTGTATTCTATTCTTAACTACCACTTGCTCATTTGCTTGAGATCAGAGGTGGGGAACAGCTTCCATCATCCTTGATCACTGACCATACTAGCTGGAGCTGACGGGAACTGGAGTCCAACAGTGAAGAGCCACAGGTTCCCCATCCCTGCTTTAGCTCAATGACTAAGACATGACGTTCTTCTTCTTGCACCCTCTGAGGTTATCTCTTTACCTACAGGGCTCACTGAAGTGCTTTCATTCCCATATGTAGTTCAGTGTGTGGTGTATGGAGATTGCTGCACTAGTCTGTAAAAGAAACAAGTCCTAGTGATTAGACTGAGTAGCCAGCTGGCTTTAGGGCTGCTTCCTTTACTAGGTGATGAGCTGTTGACTTAGTCTTACAGAGACTCCCAGCCTCTGCAGGGGTGGATGACTTGGTAGGTTGGTCCACCTCTGGAGGCCAATGCCATACTACAAAGTCATAGATGACAGATAGATAGATAGATAGATAGATAGATGATAGATAGATAGATAGATAGATAGATAGATAGATAGATAGATGATAGATAGATAGATAGATAGATGATAGATAGATAGATAGATAGATAGATAGATGATAGATGATAGATGATAGATATAGATGATAGATAGATAGATAGATAGATAGATAGATAGATGATAGATAGATGATAGATGATAGATAGATGATAGATAGATGATAGATAGATAGATGATAGATAGATAGATAGATAGATAGATAGATAGATAGATGATAGATAGATAGATAGATAGATATAGATAGATGATAGATAGATAGATGATAGATATAGATAGATAGATGATAGATAGATAGATAGATTAGATATAGATGATAGACAGATGATTGATAGATGATAGAACAAAATAAATTGAGCTTCTATTCAGCTGCTCCCAAGCTTCTTCCCATATCATTCAACATGAGCTTTAAAATGCCTACCTTGTATATTTCACCTCTTTCTACCATGAACAGCTGCTGAGGCAGCATTTATGTACTGCATTTCAGGTGTTCAGAAGTATTTCACTTAGTAATCTGTGCTGATCTGACTAGGCCCTGCTGGCCAAAAAACAGACAACTCACAGACAATATACGGGGAATTTCAACTCAGCGCAGTTAAAGTGGTTTAAATAACAAACATTCATCTGCTAGGCAGGAAAAGCATGGTCAGAAATTACTTGGGATGCAATCAATACTAACAATGAAATATAGCAACTGCCTTCCCACCCTGGCTTTGATGGGTGTGTGCTTGATTCCCTGTTGGTAGCATTTAAAATATTTCAGTGATGAAGTTACTTTACATCTGCAGCATATCACATTAAATTTACGTTAATGTTAACATATCAGCTATCGTTTTAAATTACTGCCAAAATACACATGGCATTTGAGTGGATGGACTTACAAACAAGTCAAGGCAAACAAGACTTTTAGAAAAATTCATTAGAAATATTAACAGTCAAGGTTAACAAAAGAGGCTTTTTGTTCTATTTAAAAAAAAGACACCAATGTTTTTTCTCTCCTGACAGCTATATCTTTGGCACATCTCTTCTTTAAGGCAGAAGCTTTCCATGTTTGGTCTCAGTCTGAGAAGTTGCTTTGCCAAGTATGACATCTTCAAAGTAACCAATACACAGAATTATGGAAATGAGGTTATGATTCCAAGCACACTTATTTGTAAGTTACTACCATTGAACATAAGTCACGGTGCCAAAATAACAGGCCAATCCTCCCCCACCACATGTGTTTCATAGAGAAATGGTGTGTGCATGTGCATGTAAATGTGTTGAGTCAGTCAACACATGGTGCTAGAAATGCAAGCAAGAAGAACAAAGCCATTTGTCTTCATCCTCCCTTCCCATTCCCCTGTTCTATCATAAAAAAGAAAAAGAATTCATATACATAACAAGTCCCATTATTATTGATTGATTGAGTTTATATACTGCCCTTCATCTAAAAATCACAATGCAAACAGTTGTTGGTGTTAGTTGCTTTATCTGGCCCAGGACAACCCAAAGCAACTTACAAACAGTTTAGAATCTAAGGAGTATTTGACTCAAGGTGAAATCCCTGTATATCACTTACTAATCAGTGTTTCTCCAGCAGTTGTTGGACTACAACTCCCATCATCCCTAGCTAGCAGGACCAGTGGTCAGGGATAATGGGAGTTGTAGTCCAACAACCACTGTAGACTAGATTATGCATTCAGAGCGATGGGGGTACGTTAGCAGACCAGCAGCCATCTTCATAAAACCAGCTTCTGCTGTGAGTGTGCCAGTGAACATATTGCTCACCATTTCTGTGGCACACTTCAAATGTCAGCACTGAACTGAAATTTATCATGTGATAGGACAGGAAAAAGACCCTTACAACTTTCCACTTGTTCTCAACACATTTGTTTGTGTTTCCAGACCATTTCTGGCTCATTTTCTTTTAATAGCTTTTATATATATATATATATATATATATATATATATATTTCCATCACTTGAACTCTGAAAACCTGAGTTTATCTTCAAAATACAAGAAAATATGTATTTTCTTCCTTTTCTGCTAAATAATTGCTTCCATATTTTTGGCTCCCTCTGGATGCAATGTCAAATTGTTATGATTATTAGCTGCTGAAAATAAGGAAAGTTTCTTTCCATTAAGCTTCCATGCGGATCCCACCAAATTAGAATAACTTCCTTTTTAATTAAGATTCATATGCACCATTTAACCACTTCATTCAATGAATGTATTTAAAAACAAACGCACACAGACACGAGATTAGCAATGCTACAAAAGACATCTGCTGAGCTTCCAAACACAGTTCTCACAAGAAAATCCGGCATGAATCTAAAAAACATACAAGTGAGAAACTGTCCCAAGAGATGGAAACATAAAGTAGCTGCTACCCCCATGATTCAAATTTTTGTTGTACGTGGAGTGGAAGAAAGTGTTATACGACTGAAACCACAGCTCAAATCCTATCAAAGTGCTACTATTGTTCCGCTGCCTCAGGAGAAAATAATTTCCTGGAACAGAGACTGAACAACGCATCGAGTTATGTAAATAGAACTTCCTGATCTTCAATATTTTTCTGCTTCAGTTTCATCTGTGTCTCTTATTAACATATACATCTTCCATGACTTTTCATAGCTGGAAGAGGCAATAGATGTAGCCCATGTGCCAAATCCAGGCCCAAGGCACTTCTGTGTGTTCAACAGGAGTGCCTTATAATCCAGGGAATCCCAGCTTCAGTTTTTTTAAGTACGTTTCGATTCGTGCTCTGTGTATATCTAAGATGATTCCCATATGAATCTCTGAAACAATTTGAAGCACAGAGTTTGGACCTTTGCCACCAAGAAGCAACCAGTGCCATCCATTCGTGGCCCTTTCCTCTCTTTGCTGACATTTATTTCTTTTTAACCAGAAGCAATGGCAATGTAATGTCCACCTACCCTCCAACATTTCTCCAATGAAAATAGGGAGTCCCATTCCATAATGATAATTTTACTATTTATACCCCACACATCTGACTGGGTTGCTCCAGCCACCCTGGGCAGCTTCCAACATATATAAAAACATAATAAAATATTTTTTAAAAAAATTTAAAAAAACCATCCCTATACAGGATTGCCTTTAATATGGCTCGGAGGTCAGATAACTCCATACCCTCCAACATTTCTCCACTGAAAATAGGAACAACCTACCAAACCCTCCAACATTTCTCCAATGAAAATAGGACATCCTAAGGAAAAGTGGGATATTCCAGGTTCAAATCAGAAACCAGGATGGCTTCTCTAAATCAGGGACGTCCCTGGAAAATAAGGACACATGGAGGGTCTGTGTCCATGTATGTGCATGTTAAAATGACTGCCACAAGAAAAACAAACATGTACCGTACATAGAAGGGCCAGGAGCCAGAAACAAGCAGTGAGGGAAGCAGCCAGAGCACCAAATCTGTGCTATATCCTTTTCTAAATGTCCATACCTTCTATATACAACTTCATATATGGCCCCTATAATTTTGTAATAGTTTGGCAAAGATTTTTTTTTAAATCAGAAGAAACTGGAAGACAAATATATAATTTTTCAACACCCATAATTTCCATTCTGGTCCACTGCCTGGGCCCCCAAAATGAAACTGAAAATGGAATCCTAACGCAGATTTCACTCTTGACTAGCATTAGCTCCTGCCCTCAGACTGACTGCATTTCTGATGTAGCCCTTGGAGCACAACAAGATGTTTTACATTCTGAGTCATATCCCCAACTGGCACAATTAAAAATTAGGTCAGTGTAGCAACACTTATTAGCATATAAAGGAAAAACGTACTAAGGGGATTCTTGAATGCATAAATGCACATCTCCTTTGATGCAAAGAGAAAATCGTATCACTCTCTCTCTCTCTCTCTCTCTCTCTCTCTTGCTGTCTAGCTGCCAACTGAGACTCATTCAGCAGTGTGTACCACTAATCACAGCAGGAGAAAAAGAGGCCACCTAACCTCTTAGACGACAGCACGATAGCACAGGAATAGCCAGATAATTTATGACAAAGGGTTTGCTTCTCACTTGTTCGCTTGCCTGTAGGTACGGAACCACAGTAACAGAGAAGTACAAAAACAAAGATGGAAACAAATGAGAGGAAAGCAGGGGAGGAATAAACTGACCATATACACTGAAATTTTATGGAAAAACAATTTCCTCTATGGGACAATAGTGAACCCCAGGTTGTACTGTGGCCAGATTTTTTTCCCAAGCCATTGTTCCAAAAAAAAAAAAAAAAAGGCTCCACACTGCTCCTGCATTCACAGAAAACACTTTATATTTTCTCTTCAGCTACTCCATTTCCTCTGTGGGTATGTAGTTTTTATTATGCATGATTGCCACCTTTGCTCACTTTATGATGCATCATGTTTTTTGGGAAATTGTTCCCCAACTCATGGTTTGTTGGTGACGTATTATGTTCCCTACATGTGTTTTTTCCACTTGGAAAGTAAGCCATCCACCAGAAAAGATGGCTAAGTGATCTCCCGCATTTGCTTTTGGAGGGACAGAAATAATTCCAATGGCGCCTTGCAGGGACGACAGCTTGAGAAATGTCAGAAATGTCTCATTGCTTTCTAAGAGGAAACTAACAGAAAAGGATAAAATGGAGAGGAAGTCATTGTGGTTTTCCATTGTCCCCAAATGTTTATTTTTCTCCCGCACGGTGCATTTTTAAATTCACAGCTTAAATCTGTGGTCACAGCTGTAGTCACACACAAGGGCATGCATCAAGAATGAATGAATTTTCATCGTATCTTCTCTGCATAATCATGTTAATCATGTTATGCTTAGGGCTGCCATGCGTTTGGGGTTTGTCTAAAAATAAAAAGCTTAACAACTTTCGGGGTGTCCTGGTTTTTACTGTCTGAAATATGGCAACCGTAGTTATGCTAGTATACTTTTGCCAGTTCTGTTCTGGCCATAAAGTTTGTGCAATTCTGCATAATCAAACAATAAATGTAGAATCTGTTATTGCATGGAATCCTGAAATCTCAATGGCAGCTAAAAAAACAGCAGGTTTCTTCCCCCGTTGCAGTGGTGGCGAACATCTAGCCTCTGGGCTGGGTGTGGCCCTCCATGCCTCTGCCTGGCCCTTGGGACTTTCCAGGCCAGATCCCCTCCCTGATCTTACTGGTTCAGCTGAACCGCTTCCTAGGCCAGGAGGCTGCAAATGGGACCCCAGTTCTCAGTTAAAGTTTACTTGAATGTCGCTGTCTTCTCCAGTTTATGCCAGGGCTTGTTTAGCCTATGACAGTATGTTGGTCCTAACCACACTGGAGAGCCAGTGTGGTGTAGTGGTTAATAGTGGTGGACTCATAATCTGGGGAACCGGGTTCACGTCTCCCCTCCTCCACATGCAGCTGCTGGGTGACCTTGGGCTAGTCACACTTCTCTGAAGTCTCTCAGCCCCACTCACCTCACAGAGTGTTTGTTGTGGGGGAGGAAGGGAAAGGAGAATGTTAGCTGCTTTGAGACTCCTTTGGGTAATGATAAAGCGGGATATCAAATCCAAACTCTTCTTCTTCTAAGAAATAGGACACATGTATTGGATTTGGGATGGTTGGACAGTGTTCTCGAAGCTACCAGCATGAGTTTGACCAAACTGTGGGAGGCAGTGGAAGACAGGAGTGCCTGGCGTGCTCTGGTCCATGGGGTCACGAAGAGTCGGACACGACTAAACGACTAAACAACAACAAACTGGATTTAGGGGCATACCAGTTTTTGTAATGAGCAGGTCCAAAGGAGGACAGATCTCAATCAAATTTCAGCAAATACAGCTTTGCCTTACCACTTGATGACAAGCTGTACCTGACAAAATCCCTTTTTCTGCACAACTTAGAATTTCTTTGAAGGGAATAAAGTGAATAAAAATTCATTTAATCAAATGTTGAACTTCAGATACTTTTTATAAAATGATCGCAGAAACACAGAGCCTAGCAAAGCTTTCACAGAAAGAATCACCTCAGCTTAGTGGTAGAAACATGTTTTGCAGACAGAAGGTCTCAAATTTAGTCCCCATCATCTCGAGGGTCACACAGCAGGTGCTGACAGTGATGAAATTTGGTAATTTTAGAGTCTGGATTTGGTGGGCTTCTGTTTGAATGGTGATGTGAATTTCTTCAGTAGCTTCAAAATGTGGCAAGCCAGTCCAACTGCATTTGGGGGCCCTCTGATGAATGGGGCCCTGTACCTTTTCGCAAAATCCTACCCCAGTGGCGGACCTTGGGATCTGATATTTCAGTGGCACCCTGTGCAATGTCAAAATTTGGCATCCCCCGCTGATCACTCTCCACTCCAAAGTATAGTTGCAGCATCCCTTGTGGTGCCTCCAAGTCTCCAAGCCAAGCACAACCGAACCAGTTGCGGTCCCATAAATTTACCTCTACCCTAACAATACCGCTGAGAAAGATCTCTTCCTAAAATGTTGAAAATCAGCTGCTAATCAGGGTAGTCAGTACTGAACTAGATGAAGTTGGTATAAGGATCTCTGCTAAAGACCATTCTCATAGTCCCTAACTTGAAACAAATAGTCCCTGTGTTCAGACCAGCTTCCAAACCAACCTCACTCTATATCTGTATTCCATTCTGCTTTGTTGACATGATCATTTCTATTTAAACTAGGTCAGAATACAAGATCAAGCCCATCATGGGCAAATTCAACTGTAGGATCAGCAAAACTAAGACAAAAGTAGATGTATAGGATAGCATGACATGAGGAGGTAAGACTGTCACCCATTACAGTACTGGAAATGAACTAGCAACAAGTTGTAACTGATACAATATGCTGCACTTACTCTGTTTTCCAACATTTAACTCCAAAGGTCAGGATTTATTAAGGCTGTGGCGCCTTCCACACTAGCGAAGTTGGAGCAAGTAGAAAGTTACAGATATGTTGCTGCAAATTTGTTGCAAGCTTAAGCTGCTTGAGTGGTGTATTTTTTTAGTAATAATGATGAAGGAAGAACTGGCAGAGAGAGGAATATGGTTTTCACTTAGCCACACGGAATACTTCCAGCATGCAAGAACTGGATATGGAATACTGTTCAGAATCCACAGCTGGCCACAGGTGCCTTTCTTTTTGCAAAGAGAGACAATCTAGGTTCGTTGAGTGTTAAGCCACATGTGGTAACATTATAGGGCCTGGCAACTAGGATGGAAAATGGTCAACTCAGCACTTGTCATAAAAAGTAGATTTGTGCAAAACAACATTTTCTTATTCCTCGATCCTTCCATATATGGAGCCTCCTCTTGTAAACTATCCCAGTCTTAATGGCAGATTTATTTTCACCATATATGAATACATGCAAAGAAGTGATAGATTTGCACATTGATCTCTTTAGCAAATTAAGCTGAGTGAAATGAATGTCCAGAAGTGTCCCCAACATTCATCACAGATCCTGCCATACCAGACTTATTTTATATATTAAAAAACCACAACCATCTGCGGTAGAGGTTCACCACCATGTGATTTCCCTCTGTCCCCTTCAGTATTTACATCGTACGTGATTGTGTTTGCACTGGACCATATATCAGAATATTCTAGAAAACAAAATTATTGTGCCACATGAACACTGAGTGTATGTCTGTGTGTATCCCCACCCCCCACCCCGGCTCTCGTAAGGCCTGTCCTGCACACTGTAAACCTCAGAACATTTACTCAGAAGTAAGGTCAACTGTGTTGAATGGGACTCACTGCCAAACAAGTACACATAGAATTCTAGTGTTAGGGTAGAATTAAGTTAAATCCAGACTTAGGGTGTTAAAGTTATGGTTTCCCAGTAGTGATGTATGGAAGTGAGAGCTGGACCATAAAGAAGGCTGATCGCCGAAGAATTGATGCTTTTGAATTATGGTGCTGGAGGAGACTCTTGAGAGTCCCATGGACTGCAAGAAGATCAAACCTATCCATTCTTCAGGAAATCAGCCCTGAGTGCTCACTGGAAGGACAGATCGTGTTGGGAAAGATGGAGGGCACAAGGAGAAGGGGACGACAGAGGACGAGATGGTAGGATAGTGATCTTGAAGCTACCAGCATGAGTTTGACCAAACTGCGGGAGGCAGTGGAAGACAGGAGTGCCTGGCGTGCTCTGGTCCATGGGGTCACGAAGAGTCGGACACGACTAAACAACTAAACAACAACAAGACTTAGGGTAAAACCACTGAAATTAATGGGACTTTGTTCAATTATGCTGTAATCCTAACCTTTTTACCTGGGAATAAGGCTCACTGAATTCAATAGGACTTCTGACTAGACATGTTTAGGATTGTTCTCTTACTTAGTAACTTGTATCTTACTGATTTCAACAGTTCTGCTATAAGAATGACTAATGCCACATCCTATATCAAAAGCACTCTTTTGCCACTTTAATAGTCATGGCTCCCCCCCCCCCAAAAAAAAAAAAAATTCTGGCAACTGTAGTTTAAGAGTGCTGGGAGCCATAGTTCTGTGAACAGCTCCTAATTCTTAGCACCCTTAACAGGCCACGGCTCCCAAGATTCTGAAAGTCATAACTAATAAAGTGTTATAAGAAGATTTTAAATATATAGTGTGGATATGACCTAAGTCCGTATTCAATCCCAGGTAGAGCTTTTATGCATAAGCTACTTTTCTATGCAATGTTGCAAACACAAGTTCAGATCTCTGGTGAAGGTGGTATCTTGAAAACGGATAAGCCCTGGGCAAAAGAAGGGTTAAGCACACCTCCCTCCCACCTGATGCTTCTCCTTTTCAAACGACTTCCTCCCCTGCTGCTTTGCAGCTGTTTGGCAGAAACCTTGGTTCCCAGACTTGCATTTCAGCTGAACGCCTTGTTGCACCCTCTGTTGGGTTTTATCTCTTAAGATCCTTAGGAAGAAATGTCTGAAATGCATGGCGGTAACTGCACTCTGCAAGTTTGACTCCATGAAAGAAAGAAAAATCCTCTCCAAAAAAAAGAAAGAAAGTAAGTAAATGAAAAGCCCTCTCACATCCAAATTTCTGGGCCAGATAGATTTGAGATGGAAAGAAGCCCAGATTTCTTACTGTGCTCGCAGACTAAATTGCACTAAATTATTTCATGCTTCACTACTACTGCATATTATCTGATGTCCTGTGAGTACTGGCCTATTATGCAGCACTGTGAACCCTGGTCTACCACGCTGAGCTTTCTTTGGGGCAGCATTCCAAGAACTGCAGCACAGGTTGGATAATTTATACTTCACTGCCAGAGGGGGAAATGGCACTGGGACATGCTTGTGCGCCAACTCCAGCTGGGCTCACACCTCTTAAACACTCTGAAAAGGGAATAGCGTTTCAAAGTGTCTTGCTGGAGGTTTTTGGTTTTTTTAACAGGGCACAGCCACCTCCTTCGTGAACATGGATCATTTCTGGCCCTTCACAGTGGGTCCTTTCGAATGGTGAACAAATCAGTTCTTGAGATCACATAACCCACACAGCTGTCTCTGCTTAACCGGTGGGCTGGTATGACCATATCCTGATCATGGACCCGGTTCAGAGGCTACCTCCCTCCCAGGACTTCAGCTGCCAGAATTTCACTGATTATTATTTTTTTTAGGAGGTCAGAGGGCTGCTCATATTCCCTCTTCTGGGCCAAGCAGCTACAGACAGACAAGACTGATATACAGGCTTGATTTACATGCAAATTCACTCTGACATCTACTCAAGTTTCACAAGCTTGATGCAGCAAACAGCAGTCCGTTCAGGGCATCTTAGGCTGGGAGCTTGCCGAGGCTTGGAAAGCCAGTCAGCCTATCCATGACAACCTCACAACACAACAGTCACTGGTAAGAGAAGTGCACATGCTCATTAGTTACAATAAAATTTAGCATTTATATACCACTTTGAAGTGCTCACTGTGCATCACGTCAGTTGTGTTGCTGTAATCACTTGCCATTAAATGCTGCAATCCATGGTATTGTTCCTATATTTCAGATGCAGAGTAGGGGAATGGAGGAAGGTGGGACAGTGCCTACAGTGAGTGTGGGCCAAATATAAATCAAGGTTTATTGGTAGATCACTGCGTGATTTTTAGTAGATTGTTGGGGGGGGAGAGAATATTTGAAACAGAATTATCTAACCCCTCCACCTGAGGGCTTAATCTGACCTCCCCTCCCAAGCGATTTTTTCAGACCTTGCAAGACCGATTTTAACAGCATCACCAAAACAAACTAACACTCTGTCCACTCTATCTATCTATCTATCCACAGAGAGGGGGAGGAGAGAGAGAGAGAGAGAGAGAGAGAGAGAGAGACCACTGGACAGGTCAAAGAGGTTTGAACCTATCTGCCCAATTCAGTGCCCTAATGGGAATGCAAACTATCCCATTCCCAGTCATCGGACTAATCATCTGATGGGCAAAGAGAAGGCCATAACCTGTTGGGAATCAAGCCTTTATCAGGAGAAACTGGCCACTCTCCAGGCACCCGGCTTGATCTCCTGTTGACCTCCCTGTCTGCATTCCCCAGCAGGATCCAGGCAGAGGTCACGATAGGCGATCCTTCTCAGAGTGAGAAGAACACACCCCCTCTTTCCTGCCACCCCAGGCAGGGGAAAGAGATAGACAGAAATGTATTTACATTCCTTTATTTCTGTCTTTGCAGCGTTACAAAAATCATGACTGCTCTCTTCAAACTCCTGTAGTCGAGAGACAAACTCCTCCTGTACTTCCTGTACAGCTCATATTACACTCTGAGCTAATTCCGGTGCCCTCTGCACTGTGAATTGACTGTCCCTCTGTTTCCCACGGAACAGTCCCAACATTCCCATTATGTTTTGTTTTCAAGCTACCAGCAGCTCGCGGCTGCATTGATTCAATATCGTAACATACTCCCCCATATGAATCAATGTGTGCTGCGAGCAAAGCGTGATCCAGAGAAGAAAACAAACAGTTGTTATACATATAACACTCCCCTGTTGTTTCAGTTCCACCCTTGGAACTACCCGCCACTGGTTTCCCCAGTGTACCTCTCTGGTTGTCTGACTTCCAAGGAATGAGTGCATCTGCATTTCCTTGGCTAGGGAATGTAGTGTTACGCTTAGCAACTCCCTGTTGTGTCTTTGTCTCTGACTTAGACACACCTTTAACCTGTCTTGAGTTGTCAACAATAGTAACACATGCTACAGCTGAGTTAGCAAACTCTTTTGAATACCTCTTGGGTGGTACACCCTTTGTAACTCTCTCGGACCTGCGTATGAGGTGCTGATCCTCTCTGCTCACTGGTTCAGTCTCAGGACTCTTTGGAGAACCAGTTCCGATAGTAAACAGTGGTTCATCCTTCACCTGTGAAGGTCTTTCCATTGTGTGAGATTTCCTCTCAATGACTGTGTCAACTGAGCTCTTTGAGCTATCACTGTCACTCTCAGTACCACTGTAATCAGTAAAATCATCATCATCATCTGAATTGTCCTCAGTGGGAAATGTGTGAACAATTACTCTCTCCTGTTCAGGAGCACTCTCTAGAAATTTTGTGAGAACCACCTGACCAGATTCAGACAAAATTACTCTGTAGAGACCCTTTTCATAACCCACAAAAATGCCTCTAGCATTCTTTACTCCACCTGGAGCATCAGATTTCACATGAGACCCAAAAACCTTAAAATGGGCAACAGAAGGTTTTCTGTGGAATAGCTTTTCAAAAGGAGAACTTCCCAAACCTTTTGAAACCTTTCTCATCCAACTGTAACAAAAACACATTAACGATTCCGCCCAATACTCATGTGGCAAATGTGAACTCAGCAATTGCGCCTTCATGCCATTTTGCAATTCTTTGTTCACTTGCACACAGATACTTCTGTTCCATGCTCCTGCAGAAACAGCAGTCTTGTGCCTTATCCCTTTCTTATCCAGGAAATCCTGAAAATCCTGTAAAAGAAAAACTGGCTTTTCATCTGTGAAAAGACAATCAATGTTAGCATCATGAACATTCTTAACCTTGTCACAAAACTCTTTAAACCTTTCTAAGGCTTCTTGTGGTTTCTGCAATATATATACCCGCACATAATGAGAGAAATAATCCACACACACAAGATAATATCTTGCATTGCCTCTAGATGGTGCTAGAGGACCAATCACATCAGCATACACTCGCTGAAAAGCTTTGGTTACTTGTGTCGTCTTCTGGACGTTTTTCGACACACCTGCGAGAGAAATCATGTTAGACTCAGATGCATTACAACTTATGCAATCACTTTGATCAAAAGTCAGCGAATACAGTCCATCTTTCTCTCTGGCAGAAAGATACAGCTCTCCATCTTTGAAGATTTTGCAGCTTTCTCTATCATAGGACAAAGTCAGTCCTTTCTTTGTGATCTGCGAAACACTCAGCAGATTGAACTTTAAATCAGGAACCAAATACACATTGTTTATAGTCAAGTTCAGACTCTCAAGATACACAGTTCCAAACCCGGTCGCTTCCAGCTCCTGACTGTTGGCTTGTTTCACAGTGAAGCTTTGCTACTTAAACGTTGAAAACAGATCTCACCGCGACGTCATGTGTTGCGTGCATCCCGTGTCAAGAACAAAAGCGTTCTCCGTTGAAAATGCGGCTTTTGTTGACAGCAATGCCTTTGCAGGTTTCACCTGGGACTTGGTACGACTTTTGCCTGATGCCTCAGGCTTTGCAGAGCTTCCCCTAGCTCCTTTCAGCTGACGTGGCCTCTTACAGTTCCACTGAAGATGCCCAGTCTGTCCACGATTGTAACAATGGACAACGTTCAAAGCAACAGCCTGTTCTTCACTAGCAATAGCAGTGGGGGTGTCAGAACTCCGAGCTTCTCTCCCCCTGTCTTTGACATCTATTGCAGCAAGTCTGTCTTTCTCATTGAGAATCATGGCACAAATTCTCTCCGTCAAAAGATCTGCGGCAGGTAGAGAACCAAGCTGACTTGCAACCGTTTTATAAGTCCGATTAAGGCTGTTAATAATCATGAAGCAGAATATCTCTTCCTGTAGAGGGAAATTGCGTTGCGCCATCTGCTGGCGTAAGAATTTCATCTCTGTCAGATGCGCTTGCACATCTCCATCAGGCGCTAGCCTTAGATTGGTTAGCTTTTCAAAATGCAGCAACGCTGAAGAACCAGCATCTCTTTGATGTATTCTACGCAGCGTTTGCCAAATCTCACGCGCGTATTCCAAATCCTGAATATGCACGAGTTGATCATCTGAGATACACAGAATTATGGCCGTCCTGGCTCACACATTCTGTGAATTCCAACCTGGCGTTGGTGCAGCAGGGATGGGGTTATCAATCACCCCAAAAATCCTCTGATTCTGAAGCAGGGCTTTCATCTTTACAGACCATGAGGAATAATTGTCATTAGTCAGTGGAGGTGGGTAAGGTAAGCCACCCCCCTTCTTGGTATCCATTTTGAATCCAAGTGTCAGCTCTCACTCTCGAGCCTGTAAAATTCTAAGAGTCTATTGGCTGTTTACTGCCTCACTTGGCAGCTAAACGCAGGCTGTTTTGAAAGTCCCTCCAAGAGCAGTGAGATAATAGACAAAACAAATGCTGTTTACCAGCCTCTCACAGTGCTAGCCTCACTTCCGTGTTGGCTAGTAACTTTCCACTTTACTGACGTTTTGTTGCTTAGCAACTGGACATTCCAGGCTTGGGCAGCAGCCCTTATCAATCCCAGGAATGCGAAGTATGCAGGCTTTCTTTTCCGTGCTCTTTTCAGCCAAAAGCAGACACTCAGTGAACCGAAGAATGCTTCAATTCGCGTTCACTCTCACAGCCATAAAATCACCATACCTTGAGGGAATCCGTTGCTCAGCAAAAACACCTCCTCCGGTGCTCAGCCGTCCTTGTAGCTTCCATCCGCACGCTACCATATCTTCCTTATCTCCTTGCAGAGGATGAAGTACGATCCATCAACCTCTCTTGCTGCTTGCATGGATCAAAGCCATCGGCTCCTTGCTACCAGATGTTGGGAATCAAGCCTTTATCAGGAGAAACTGGCCACTCTCCAGGCACCCGGCTTGATTTCCTGTTGACCTCCCTGTCTGCATTCCCCAGCAGGATCCAGGCAGAGGTCACGATAGGCGATCCTTCTCAGAGTGAGAAGAACACACACACCCTCTTTCCTGCCTCCCCAGGCAGGGGAAGGAGATAGACAGAAACGTATTTACATTCCTTTATTTCTGTCTTTGCAGTGTTACAAAAATCATGACTGCTCTCTTCAAACTCCTGCAGTCAAGAGACAAACTCCTCCTGTACTTCCTGTACAGCTCATATTACACTCTGAGCTAATTCCGGTGCCCTCTGCACTGTGAATTGACTGTCCCTCTGTTTCCCACGGAACAGTCCCAACATTCCCATTATGTTTTGTTTTCAAGCTACCAGCAGCTCGCGGCTGCATTGATTCAATATCGTAACATAACCTACCATCTCAACTGACCTTCAAAGGTCAGCAGAAGTTAGGCCTGTGTATCTCATGTGTGTGGCATTTGTGCAAATAATAATAATAAAGTGGTACATGCAACGTAATGTTGCAGTGTGCCGTGTTCCTGTTCACTGTTCCAGATAGTCAGGTATACTCTGGGTTCAAGGTTCTTGTGCCGCTGTACAGAGCACTGAACAATTCCATATCTGCCTTAAGGACTGCCTAAACCCTGGTACCCCAGCTATAGTCACTGAGATCAGAGAGGATGGAGTAGAGTATGAATGTTCAATTAACAGGTTGTCTAGAAGCAACTGCAGTGACAGATAAGGAAGAGAGAGACAGAAGTCAGGGCTTCTGTGATAACTAACACTTGAATTTATCCACAAAACCTTTTGTTTGCATCTCTATGTATAGTCTTTTTTCTGTTTAATGCCAAAGCATCTGCATTCTCCCTCCTTCTTAATCCATATGCATTAAATCATTTCCTCGAAACTCACAAAAACCAATTTACCCTGTGACATCAACCAAATCTCTACTTTACATAGACATGGGACTCTGTGGTCTTGTCTTAAGGGGAAATTGATAACATTTCACAAACTGCAAAATAGCAGGAACCAACTGAAATTTGAAAGAGCAACAAAAACTAGAACCAAAATGGATTCCTGAATTCACTGTACAGAGAAAACTAGCTCATCAGTGAACTAGAGTCCTTCTGTGCGACATAGTAGCTTTCCTCCGCAAGTGGGTTTTCTACATGGACAATATCTTTAGCTTAGATTACTACAATGCGTTATATGTGGGGCTGCCTCTGAAGATGCATTGGGCCCTCTAACACACTAGGAATCAGTGTAGCACCATATTAAACAGGATGAAACCCTGCCAATTTCCCTTACGAATACAGGCACTTTTCATGAAGGTTGCCATAGCATTTGGACTAACACAGCTAGTTGGTAAGCTCTCCGAGGCCAGGCTGCTTTCTCTGTAATGCTCCTCTTTCTCCACAGCAGTTTTTTAAATTATGAAATCTTAATACTCTGTTAAATTGCTTAATAAAAAACCTAATTTATTAACTAGTGTTTTTTAAGCGTCAAGACTTTCACTGAAAGAAAAATATGAACCAGTGTTGGCTGAAGCCGGCGGAGTTTTCCATTTACTTGTATGAATAAACTAGAAATGTTGTATGCTTAACAATTTGAAAAAAGGAAATAATTTTTTAATTTAAAATGATTAATACATACAGAGCAACATAAAGAATGGAAAAGAAATGGTTTAAGCCATATGGTGGCTGGAAAAGTTATTTTAAAAGCCTTGGCCTCAAAGCTGCTTGATGACTGAAAACTACCTTTAATTCGCTATGCTATTTAATATTAAGCATCGTGTAATTTGCTTTTAGAGTGTAAGGTTTTATATTCAAACCTCCCCCACATTAAAAAAAAATAAAAATCCTTTTTCGATGGTAGAGAACAAATAGGATTCAGACCAACAGAGTTTTCTGCAGGTTGGAAAAGATTGCATGCTTGTTAAATACTTAAGAGGCCACTTCTCGTGATAACCTTATCAGTTGCTAGTGCCCTTCTTAATGCACACAATGAATATTGTACTCAGACTCCTCCTGCGTTGCCATACATATGTTAAATGCTCGCCTCCAAGCATACACAAGGTGGCAAAGCTCCCGTTTTTCCAGGGGTTCCTGTTACCTATGCACATGTGCTTATATATATGGGAGCAAGTTGCAGACAAATATCAGGGAAGGTAGGTTTGTCACCATCCCTGCATTTGAATGGGAAAGAGCCCTAATGACTTCAGTCTTCAGTCAAGGGACTCATGGCTTGATTGGTGCCTTCCTTGCAATAAGACTCAACAACCAGCAAAAATAGTATAAGAACATGAACATGGCAAGCTCATATCTGCTGTATGTGTATTTTACTTTGGAAACCCATCCCAATCAAAACCTGGTTTCTTTTGCAGAACAAACATTTAGGGTACCTTCTTGCCTGGGCTGACTTTCAATGGCCATGGGCAGTTTTTGTTGTTTCTGTTGCTGTTATTTTGAGCAAATCGTTATTTGATTGTGAAGCTTCTTCAGCAAAAATAATGCAGCTAGCTTTACCCAACCTCTTCCTTCAGCGGGTAACATAAAAACCAGGACACAACAAACACATTTCTTAATTCTCTGAACATCCAAAAGATCAGTACAAAAAAGTACCTCTGGACTGGATTGAGATGGTAATGATGCACACGCGCTGTTCATCAAAAATACTTTCTAGTTTTAAAAAGTCAGCTGATCCTTATGGTTAAATTGCTGCTGTCTGTACTTCTTAGCAATTTCCCAAAGGTCAAGTCATGATAATACAAAAATAGAGTAAAGAAAATGATAAGAGAATAAGTACTGCTGTGTTTTATCAGAACAAGGCCCATTTAGTCCAGAATTCTGTCTCCAACAGTGGCCTCTGGGAAGGCTCACAAATTTGGGAAGGGGTTAGGCTTGATGCAAATAAGTTACTCTCTTCTAGCTATAATTGTATAACACACAACAATTTAGTTATAGCATGGAAAACTTGGCTTAACCCAGCAGTGGTCCTAGGTTTTGGATAGAAAGTTCTCATGTGTAATTATCTAATTTACTCAAACAATTGCTTTCTGGAATAGAAGTAACTGACTTATCCAACTGTGTTCTGGCAAGGCCCAATGCTTTAGTCCACGATTGTTTAGAGCTGAGCCATTCTAAAGTTTAGAAGCCCTGCAGAAAATATATTTATCATTCTCTGATGGCTTCTGACATTGCTTCATTTTCTACAAATCACAGTTGAGCTATGTATTCTGTTCAGAGTCACAGACTCCTATGTTTGGCTCTCTTTTGGATGATGTACTAGGAAAAGCCAGGTACCAGATCAATGCAGCTATGAATATGGTTGGTGATATTCTCTCACCCAGAACAAAAGCATCTCCTAGTGGGACAACTAGTGCTTTACTCCAACTCAGTTTACTTAGAAGTACTTCTTGGTTAGTGTGTAGACAGCTTTAGTGAAGGAAATCTGAATATTCAGGTAGAGCTAAAGCCCTCCAAACCTATTTCAGAACACCCAAGTACAAACCAAACAATATATACTATGGGATCAATAGCATCTTCTGGTTGCTTCATGCTTATCGTTTAAGCTGACATTAAACTATAAAGCAATGATTTGTGTGCTTTGCCTTCTGAGGATGGAGGACACAGAGTTCCAGCTCATAAATGGTGTTCACATTGGGCACAAGGATGAACATGTGCACATTAAGGAACCTTTGTTAGTCCATTAACTTCAATGAATCTAGCAGGGCTAGCATTGAATACCACAATGATGTTGGAGTGATGGCAGCTACTCTTTATTACCAAAACACTGAATTTACAAGGAAGGAACTGCTGGTGAAAGAAGACAAATCTAGTAAATGGAATACATGAGATGCTAACTCATACCTCTTTTGAATCACCAGATCAGTCAGGAGAAGAAATAGTTATTTGGAATTCTCTTAGACTGAGAAGTTTCGCAGTAAGTATTTTCTCATTGTGTATCTTCTGGAAGCTCCACAGACTTTTAAGAACCTTGTCATATTTCCAGAACTTGTCTAAATTTCTCATTAAACTTCCCATTTAACTGAGTAATTCAAGTAGGGTTGAATTTTCATCTCCCTTATCTGGGAGTAAGAAAAGCCTGCAGTCAACAGTCCTCCTTGACTTTGAACAAATCTCTACTCAGCCTGGGATTCTACTCAATATTGTAAGAGCTTGGGGGACTGCTTATTTCACCAACCATATCACTGCATCCTATGCTTTGGTGTGAAGAGTCCTTCTCTTACATTATCCCAGTATTGAAAATCGATCCTCAGCCCCTTCTGGGGAAACTTAAAAGGAGTTTGTAATTTGGCTTTATTTTCTAAAAAGTCTTTCCAAGATTAAACTTGGCAAACATGCTCTTAGTTTTAGATACTTTTCACGTCTGTGGGTGCTTGCGTCATGCTTATACAATTGCACACAGAGAACCACTTGTGTCTCATTATACTGAGTGTACCACCATCTTAATGGAAGACATTCAACTGGATTCCATCTTATTTGGGTTTCAGGTTTGTTTATTTCGGTGCAGGTGGGAGTGGGAGGAGGCCACAGCAATAAATCAGGTCAGGCTAGAGTCTACGCCTCACGTCTCAGCATGATAGATAAAGCAGAAACACAGAGAGGGAGGTGTGGACTTGATGATGAATCAGAAATATTAGAGAAGCAGAAGAGGGGAGAGAAGGTGGAGAGGAATTGTAATAGCGCATTTCATCCTGCTAGCACAATGAGCAGATTGTTGGGACAAAGCTAAGTGGGTGGAGCCCTCTAAAGCAGCATCTGAAGAAAAATGAGAGCAGAAAGGGGATCGGGAGGGAGAAACCCTCACACTTTGAACAAATGAGAAGACAACAAGAAAGAGAAATATTGGAGTCAGGGGTTGGGACGAAAAGCCCTACTGGAGAACCTATAACAGGAGACTGGAACATAAGGAAAGTAGGGATAGGACACATCATAAAGGACAAGCCTATGGAAGGAGTCCAATCAATCAGAAGTAAGTTTGCACTCTTGTAGCACTGGCCCCCACCCAGTATACTCTGAAGCAAGCATATGCTGGCACTTGGAGGATTCTTGTGGTGAGGGCTGATAAACACAGAGGCCTCATCCACAGTTCTGCTTGTCCCATGCCTAGAAAACGTGGGTCTGAGTCCTTCCCCACTTGTCCCATGTTTTCTAGGCATGGGTGCAAGTAGTTTTGCCTCCCCCCCCCAAAAAAAACCCTCCTGTTCTTTAGTGATAAAGCAAAACAAAGGAGAATCCACAGAATACCCGGTTGCCATTTGTTCCAAATCAGCACAAAATCATGGGTTTTCCTGGGGTGGGGTGGGAGAAGTCAGGGAAAAATGGAAGTGTGGATAAGCCCCGAGTGAATGCAACAGGGAGTTTTAGGCTCAAGCACCAGCACATCAACAGAAGATCACAAAAAGGCTTTGCAGGGTAGAAGCCATAATGCCACAGTAGCATCTGCATGGCTGCTACTTTGAAAATCATGTCCACTTAGAACATTGAGTTAAATGCGGCTTCGTCCCCCACAAGTGAATAGCACTGATTTCACTGGGTTTCCACAATTATGAATTATGAATGGTCTCATTCGTCCATTGACCACAATCCAATACAGAGCTAGGCACACTTCAGCCCCCTGTGCCGTGAATTACCGCTCACAAATTCAGTTCAGAGAAAATTAAGAATCATTAACCGTGCACTAAAATTATACAGGTTTCAATGAGGCTTAATCGCACTAACCTCTGGTTTATGACTCGTGTGTTTTAAAAAATCAAGTTGCGCAATGTACACTTTAATGCATGTGATCGAAAAGCTCAGAAAGCCTGTGAATGGAAATAGAATACAGATATCTGTTTGTGTGCTCTTCTTGTAAGACAATGTCAGTCTTCCTGGCAAGGCACAGAGTGTCCCCCACAGGTAAAGAAACTGAGAAGTGTAGGTCAAGGGAAGCTTAAAAAGCCGAGGGTTCAAAAGACACAATAGATGTGCCACGATATTTATTTATTTTTAGTGCTGAGCAGAAGTATTGAGTCCAGGATTGTTTCTTCAGCACTTTGGGGGATGAGGTGGCAAAAGCCTCTCCAAAGGTTGTACTAATCTGGGGTGGGGGGCCGAGAGAAGTGGTGGAAGTCACAATACTATAGGGTGATAGTTGGCGCTTACACTTTGATGAGCTAGATGTTTTTTCCTTCCTGTTTTTAACTTTGAGAAAAGTGACCACTCCAAGCAGTTGACTGGCTGCCATTTGCAAATGAGCTAGAATGCCTAATGGAAATGATCTTAATGATCTTGAGCAACTGAGATTAAAACACTCTGTAACCATAGCACAACAAGGCCACTTTATTTAATGTTTGTTTGTTTTTTTGTTTTTTTTAAAGAATCTGATTTCTTGCAGTTAGGAAAGTGATGGAAAAGTGCATTGGTAGTTGTGGGTTATCCAATGGCTAACTTGCAGACAAATCAGGATGAAAGCTGGGTGAATGTGCATTGTCATTTAACTGTCCAGCAAAAAAATCTGAACAGATGCTCAGTAAAGCTCAGATATAATCTAACCTCCTTGTAAGCTTTGTGCAAGCAAACCAGGTTGAGCACCCTATAAATAAGTCGTCTAGAAGAGCCTGATGTTGTAAAAAAGAAAAAGAAATGAATCATTATAACAGAATTGTTTTCTTACGAAGGAAGGGGGGGGAACCTTAGCTACCTCATCTAATGTAAATCTACTCACCACTTGAAAATATTGCCACTTTCACCCATCCTCTTAAAGTCACCAATATTATCTCCCCATCTTCATAGAAGTTAGTAATTCTCACAAGGGTGGGTGGGTGCAACCCAGTCAGATGGGTGGGGTACAAATAATAAAATTATTATTTTAAAATTATTATATGAAGGGGGTTCTGCCATTTTTTATACTGCCATTTAGTTATATTCTCAAGGCTATTCATGCACAAAAATAAAAAATTATAATTTAAATGCAAAAAAGGTAAAAGCCATAAAAATGTAAAAACAGCATAAAACCATCAACAGGATTTAAAAAGCATCTGAGGAGATTTTTGGGGAAATAAAACAGCCTTTGTGTGGAACTGAAAGAACAACAAAGTAGGTATCATCCAGGTAAACCATTCTGGGGACAACTTGTGTTGTTAAATAAATATGGAAATATTTGACATACATATATATCTGCCCTATGAAGAATTATATATAACTTTCCAAGCCCTATATGTTTAGCAACGTAAGATGAATCAACAAAGGCTAACAACTATTGTATTTTGCCCATCATGTAAATGTTTCTTTCTGAAAAGCGCTTAAAGCTCTTAAATACTTAGCTTATATTTTAAACTTTGTTATGTAATACTTTGTCAGGCCAACAATATATAGAGCATGGCTCTTAAGTTGTTACCATGAAGATTTACAAAACATAAAGCAGTTAAAATGTAAATACAAATGAAGGCTCAATGGGCAGCAAAATTATCTTAAGACATGCATATTCTGTAGAGCCAGGAAACATGTTTTTATGTTTTGTAAAATTTTGTTGTAGTGATTGCCTCAACTTTCTGGAATTTGATACTTCTGGAGTTCTATTATGTATGTAAAGACAATTGTCTTATGGCTCTTGATAAACAGAGATTCTTAATTAGCTATATTCCTTTGTTGTCTGGTGATTATCTTTTATCTTCTCTGCTTGAAATTAGAAGACTAATAAGATTAAATTTTTTAAAAGACTCTGCTTCTCCTAAAAGGAAACCTCCAGTTGAAGGATTTAAATTACCAGACTGCCCTCTAGTGGTAAACCCTTCTGTTTCTTTCTACTACAAGACGACAAAAAGAGTTTTCTATACCATAATCATCACATGAACTACTGAAAAAGCTAAATCTTTTGAAATGTGTTTTTTCTTTCATAATTGCAGAACATAACTATTAAGGTGCTATGAAAATACACCATAGCTCAAGTTTCTAGAATGACTTAAAGTCCAAAATTAGTTGCACAGAAAAATATATTTTATAGAATCAAATAATAGCAGAGTTGCAAGAGACCACAA
Organism: Podarcis pityusensis; assembly: GCF_964106645.2. Taxonomy (NCBI): domain Eukaryota; kingdom Metazoa; phylum Chordata; class Lepidosauria; order Squamata; family Lacertidae; genus Podarcis; species Podarcis pityusensis. The sequence goes on along the minus strand of NC_138034.1, from coordinate 46,793,306 downwards.
GAGCATCTAGTCCAACCCCGTGCAATGCAGGACCTGAGATTAAGAGTCTCATGCTCTACTGACTGAGCTATCTCAGCTGAAAGCTTAGTTACTAACCTTATGCACTGAGTGTTGCATCAGAGCTATCTGCAGCCCTAGATGAAAGACCTTTGTGGGGCAGAGAACAGAAGTAGATAGCAACATGGCAGTCCTTATATTAACAAAACTAGAGACTGCACAGAGTGCACTGCTTAAACTAAGTATACTAAGGCGCTCAAATTCATGGAGGATAGAGCCATCATTTGCTACTAGGCATGAGGGCTATGCTAGACCTTCATGGTCAGAGGCAGTGATGCTTCTGAATACCAGTTGCTGGAAACTCCAGGGGGCAGGGAATGCTTTTGTGCTTGTATCTTGCTTGTGGGTTTCTGACAGGCATCTGGTAAGACACTGTGAAAACATGGTGTTCAACTAGATAGGTCATTGGCTTGAACCAGCAAACTCTTCTTAAGTTCCAAAGCCAACAGAATTCCTGCTTTGTTAGCATTCAGCTCGATGATGAGCTCCAGAGAACTCAGAATAATATTCTCCACCATACTTGGTAGAATTACTCTGTTGAGCAGGCTTCTCCAGTGTGAGAAAGCCCATTCCAAGGTAGATTAGTCAACAGTGCTTAGGTCAGGGCTCGCCAATCTCTGCCCAGAGCAACCCTCCCAGCTAAATACTCTGTGCAACCCTCTAACAAGACCCATCTATTTTCTCTCAGTCTTATGTGGCTATTTTTCAATCTTGGTCATACAAATTTGTAGCCCTGTGCATACAGTGGTACCTCGGGTTACATACGCTTCAGGTTACAGACTCCGCTAACCCAGAAATAGTGCTTCAGGTTAAGAACTTTGCTTCAGGATGAGAACAGAAATCGTGCTCCGGCAGCACGGCGGCAGCAGGAGGCCCCATTAGCTAAAGTGGTGCTTCAGGTTAAGCACAGTTTCAGGTTAAGTACGGATCTCCGGAACGAATTAAGTACTTAACCTGAGGTACCATTGTAGTATCAAGTACATTTCCTTTCTTTCAGCCACATCCTCTCTTCCCTCCCAGCCCCAGCCCCTTTTGAATATTATACCTAGTACACAAAATCACATTTGGGCAGGAGAACCACACATACCTTAGACAGAACAGCTAGGCCTATGCAGATTGAAGCACATGCACTATCCTGCTAATGCGCAGGAGCTTCTATTCAGGCCCTCTTGGGCTCTCAGTAAGATGTATGTGTTGGCTTTGATTTTTCCTTGGTCTGCAAGTAAGGGAAAGCAACTGCAGAGGAAACTCCAAGGATCACGCTGCTTTGCTACTGGAAAACAAAAGCTAAAAAGCAGAAACAAGACAAAAGGTCCATGAGTAAAGCCAGGCTCTAGCCTATATTGCTAATGTAAAGCTTTTCCTACCATAGGATAACTTTCCACAATTCTAAGCCCATTGTCACCAAATGTGAAGCTTCATGTGCCCAAAACCAGCAAGAAGCTACAAATGAACTCTCTCCCGGACGAAGGGAAATTCAACCAAAATGTAAAACTGAATCTGACAATAAGGAGGAGCACAGTCTGAAACTCAAAACTTCCAGTCCCGAGTGACCTTTCTGGATGAATTATAAACCACTGATTTAATATGTCATCAACTGCCAAGGCTTTTTTGGGGGGGGGAGTGGCGGGATATAAATACCTTCCGGGGATAATTTGTGTGAAATGGAACAGCTTATTAGGTATTCTTTCGTTGAAAAGACATAAACAAGGGTCTCAGCCACATACAAAAAAAAATCCCCAGGCAAACTTTATGGTCTGATTTCTCAGAAATACACTGGAAGACTAACAGAACAGCAAGAAATAGGGCATCTCACAATGCTTTGTTTGCATCAATGAAATACAATACAGGACCACGCCCAGCAAATATTTAACCAGAATGCCACAAACCAGCCCAAAGAGAACATTCATATTCCAAGTATAAATAGATTAAACATAACACCAAACAAGAGTACAACTCCTTCACGTATCTATCTCTCAACTTTTATATTGGTTCCAAACATTTAATCCCATGCTTGAGACTTACTTCCAGGTAACTGTGTGTGATCTATCATTTGACCTATCTTTCTAGACATCCCTTCCTCTAAGGCAGCAGTTCTCAACCTGTGGGTCCCCAGATGTTGTTGGACTACAAGTCCCATCATCCCTGAGCTCTGACCTTGCTAGCTAGAGGTGATGGGAGTTGTAGTTCAACAACATCTGGGGACCCACAGGTTGAGAAAGGCTCCTCTAAGGAACCCACAGAAGCATATTTTCCTCTACAGTAGTTTAGGTCAGGGGTGACTAAACTGTGGCCCAGTGTTTGACGTTTGATGTGAAACAGGAAGTATCTACCTGCCACTGCTGCTGCTGCCACCGCCAGCACCACCCACCCTGCCACCTCCACTGCTGTTGGAAAAGCAGCACCAGCACCAGTGCCGATTTGAGGTGAGATCTCACCAATTTCCATTGGCGGAGGAGGTCAAGGGGGGGTGCTGCCTCAGTAGCTTCCAGTGTATTAGAACAGCCTTGGAGAGTGAACACGGGGCAAGGCTTCTTCTTTCTTTGGCGATCACTCATAGCGAAGTAAGATTGTCTTCCATGAACACGGTTTTAACAGTGGGTCTGTGAGTACCTAGTGAGTAACTTGCTCCAAAGAGTCAGAACTGAATCGAGGCATTTTGAACTTCTGCCTAAGTCCTTCTCTCCTAGGCTTGGCCCCTTTCGGACAACTGCAGTCTCTTAAAGGGCCAACTCTCTGGCCTGAAGATGGTGACTTCTCTTGTGCTCCATGACCTCCCGCCTGGTGTATTCCTTGCTCTGTCTGACTGATCTTGCCCTCAAAAGTACAGTCAACCTGATTGCTTATGACCAAGAAGCATTTGGCTGTGAAACTGCCGCTCACTAGTCCAGCATTCCATGTAAGAACCTGTTTTATACTTGACAAGCTTTTATGCTGAAAACACTAGCCTCGACAGGTACTGTGTCCACCAAATGGATCACATCCCACCAGGGCCGTCTTAGTGATAGGCGCTAGGGATGCTTAGCACCCAGGCACCGGGCTCTCAGGGGCGGCAGGTCGAGAGTCCAGGGCCTGAGAGTTGAGTCCAGGTAAGAGCCCGTCCATCAGTTGGAGCGCCGCGGCGGGCTCTTCTGCTGCGGGCAGCTCTGCACCGTGAGTTTGGGGGCGACAGAGCCAGCGAGACGCTGAGGCGGCCAGCCGGCTCCGCTCTCTTGCACACCTGAGACTAGGCAACCTGGGGGGGTCGCCAGGTGGGTGTTTGCACCCCGGTGCCACATATGCTTCAGACAGCCCTGCAGTCTACCTTTTAATCCAGTGAAACTGAATGTTGAAAGATTCAGGACACATCAAGAAAGAACTTCTTCATGCAGTGCGTAGTTAAACTATGGAACACTCTTCCACAGGAGGAAGTGGTGGCCACCAGCTTGGATGGCTTTAAAAGAGAATTTAAAAGACAAATTCACAGAGAAGGTTATCAATGGCTACTAGCCATAATGGTTATGCTCTGCCTCCACAGTTGGATGCCAATTGCTGGAAATCACAGGAGAGGAGAGTGTTCTTGTGTTCAGATCCTGCTTGCAGGCTTCCCACTGGCATCTGGTTGGCCACTGTGAGAACAGGATGCCGGACCAGATGGTCCATTAGCCTGACCCACCAGTCTCTTATTAAGTTCTTACATTTCACATATCCTCTAACCTTGAATAGAACAGACAGAGAGAGGGAGGAAGAGAGATGTGTTTCATGAATTTCAAAAATAGAAGCAGAAGCAGAAAAGCTTTGAGGTTTTGTTTGTTTACTCTCCTTTTTTCTTGTTTTATGGAAATTAAAAAGAGCAATTCTCAGATTTATGTTTTCCCCAATAGGTGGAGCTAGCTATTCTTCTATCTCCTGCAAAGTAAAATCAGGAAGTTGTGGGAAACCATCAGTTTTCCATATCGTAGAGAGATTTATTAAAGAACTTCAGAGCAATAAAATTCCAGAGCACTAAGGTGAAACAGGAATAGGTAAGTGTATAAGGGTTAAGTTGGACAGTGAGCCCTATTCGGAAACCCTCTTTGCAACCCAAGTATTTAATTAAGACTTGCGTGTCAAAATATATTACATTTTAATGAAATCTCACTCATGAACAGACATTTACTGGTAAGCATCTGTCTTCAGCTTTGTTTTTAAATGGAGACAGATAACAAATCATCAAGACACATTTGTGTAAAAAGACAATATGAATAATATACTTACCATAATTTATGTGCCAAACAAGTATTCACCATTTATGAAACCCGGGGGGGGCTATTGGTAATGTTTCTTTTGAGTGAAATCCAGGTGGCAGATTTATAACTTTCCTGCTTTATTGAAATAGTTTGGTTAGGAAAGAGAGAAAAATGTGTGGCTTTTGTAGCCGAGGAGGAGAATTAATGAGAGCACGAGATATCTTTATACTGCCTGATTTGGTTTCACACTCCCTATTTCCAAATGAAGTTCCAGGGGCTGCCTTTCAGGGTTTAGTATCTTTTCATTGAGAGAGCATGGAGAGACGGCAGATTTATTTACAAAGAGGATGTGGCAAAGGTCAAGATAAGGAAGCAGCACTGCACACATCCAATTGCCAAATGGCAACTTGCAGAGCACTCTCAAAATGCTCCAGTTAACTCCCACTATAAATATATATATTTATAGAGTACATGACTGGTGGGTAGAGAGGAGGAAGGATTGCTGCAGCAGGCACCACACTTGACCTCACGCATTTCCAGACTGTCATATTCCAGCCAATTCAGGCTGCACAATTAAAACTCACTTGGAGCTCTTGTGAAACACAAACCCATTTTCATCCAAACACTGGACTTTTTGAGATAAGGAAAGTGATGGAGAAATGCATAGGGTAACTCTTGCTTGACACAACTTCATCTAATCTCCCCACAAACAAATCAGGATGAATGCTCATTAACTAGTGGACATCATCTTTCTGCAGACCAGTCAGGCTGAATGTTCATTAGGCAGGTTGCCTGGAAGCGACCTTACACAAAGTATTAGTGCTGCCCATCTCTTGCATGCTGAAGGTCCCCGGATCAGTTCCTTCCATCGACAGCTAAAATAGATTCCAGGTCAAGAGGTTTGGGGCAAGACTAGACAAAACACCCATTGAGACAAACCATGACTAATCAAATCAGACTGAAAAACCACAAAGCATATTCCGCAATAAATCACGGGAAAGATTGTCTAAGCATGTTTAAGGATCCAAGACTACTGCTCATCTTCCTTACTGTATATGTGTATTCTGTATGTGAAAGAGAAATATGGTTTCAATCTTTATCGTTTGCAGTCAAGACAAGAACCTTATTCATGATACTTATCCGTTTAATCAAACAACACATGATGCAGGCTATGGTATGAATAAATAGTTCTGTGTTGGCTTTCTCAAGTCTGAGCCTCTTCTCCCCAAACCAATCTGCCAAAGGGGCTGATAATTCCCCACTTTATATTAACAGTAAAGACTAAGGGCTCATCCGTAATTCTATTCATCCCATGCCTAGGAAGCACGAGTTGAAGCTGTTTTCCACTTGTCCTGTGCTTTCTAAGCACAAGTCCCAGTGGTTTTGCCTTTGCTGCTTTCCCCCAGAAAACTTTCTCTTTATCACTAAATTGGAACAAACGGTAATCCACAGAAAATCCTCTTGCTGTTTGTTCTGATTCAGTACTAAACCATGGGTTTTTTTCCAGGGGGAAACAGTGGGGGGAACTGAAGTGCAAATGAGCCCTAAGGTATTCGTTTGGAGTCCTGGAAAGGAGAGAGACTTTTATTGGAATTGTGGATTGTAATTTTGTCATATTTTAATGTCTTTAAATTAACTCTGCACCAAAAACATGCAAATTTTAAGTCATAATCATCATACTGAAAGTGAATCCTCTAACTGGACACTGAAAGCAGTACTGTAGTTAAATGTTCGAGGCCAAGTCTGTATCAGCAACTGAATATACCACTGTTCAAATCCAAAATCCACATATGGAATAAAATCGTGATGAAGCTTATTTATTTCTTGAGAATCAGAAATCAATAATTAATTGAAATTGGTGGAGTTCATGTGATTGGATTCAATTTGCGGATCAAGGAAAATGTTCAGCTCTTCAGACTGTGATTATTAATGTCCACCTTTATTTGCTCTGTTTTGTTTTACACTGCTTTGTAACTGCATAAAATGTTTTTAAATTGTTTAATGGTTAAATTATTTGATACTTGGAGGCAGTAATTTATTCCTCTTATATATTTCTGGCATCATTCCATCAATGGTTGCCTTACCATTTTTAGTACTACAGTACAATCTCATATGTAGCACATTTGTTATAGAGAAGTACTCAACTTAAAAGCACCGCCTTAGCCTGCACACCTAACTGGCTTCAGTGCCTTCTTCACATCTGACAACCCAAGGCAGCAGTATATTACAGTTTTGCCTGAATTTAATTTTAGCCACTTCCTCATGATACCTATTTGAGTGGTAGCCATGTCTTCCTTTAGGAGGCAAGGGAGAAGCATGCCAAAATGTCTCCTCAGGGCAACATATATTCACTGCCTGAAGAAAAATCTGGAATGTTGAACTGGTTTTTCATTGGTAATAGAATCCAAACTGGAGGAATTTCTTACGCCAATATCTCAATGACTTTTATTTAATAGTAAAATATCAATGTTTCTCAATTCCCATCATGTGCAACACCTCCCCGCCACAACCACAGTATCAAGGAGATGGTAAAACATGGGTTTTACATTTAGATTTGAGATTTCCTCTTTACAACTCACAATAATATTTTTTAAATGGAAACTTGCAAAAGCCAACCTTGCTTTCTAAGATATCGCTTACAGTTAAATATTTACTATATTTAGCTTGCAGATGAAAGACCAAGGGTGCAGGAACTACTGTATTCCTTTGGAGTGCAGTGAATGTTTATTACTGACTCTGCTGTCAGAGTAAGTTTCTATACACGTCTTCACAAGGAGTTTACTCTTCCGGTGATTGCATTCAGAGGGGGAGAAATCTGAACCACTAACTGGAAGTCCCTGTAATAGCGATCCCGCTTGGAAGGAAGCCTGAACTCATATATTACATCTCAGCCGGCTCCAACCACCACCACAGATGTCATAGTGGTTTGTCAGTAGAGACAAGGAAGGAAGGAAGGGTTAGGCTATAAAAAGGAAGAAAGTCTGTGAAAAGAATGTCTGAATAAATATGTATGTGGGTGTAGGCTAATATAAGGCAACTGGGATTGAGTTAAATGTAAAGTAGCTTGCATTTCCCCACTGGCTCTCTGCTTCTAACTACTGCTCACACCACCAGTGACTACATTATACCATCAGTGGTTTTATTACATGCCGGCAAGCAGTGCGCTTTCATCGTAAAGGACAAACACATCTGTTCCAAAAGGGCAAGGGGTCACAGTCAGTACTTTGAGCGGAATTCTCTCTCTCTCAACCTTTTACTTTCTTTCAGCTTCTCAGATCATGCTGTGCCCACGCTATTTAACTCTGCTAAGGAATGTCACCAATGCGGGTCACCATTACAGGTGTTCTTTGCCTGTCATGTCATGCTTCTCTTTTCTACAGCGATGGCTGGTGTCCATTAGGACTCGTAGGGCACAAGGCAGGGAGGCCAACAGTGGATGAGTCAGGGGACAACGAAAGGAAAAGCCAACTGATTCCAGTTTTGTATTCCTGTACTTATCGCTGCAAGCTGCTCCAATTGGAAGAGAACAAATCTCCTCAAAAGGGAAGAGACAGGAAATGCCTCACATTCCTTGGTTCCGATTGCTTAGCAACCGTGATTAAGTAGCTAAGTTTCCATAGCAACAACAGCATCTCCAAATCAGCCTAATAAGCCTTGGAACACGGGTTCCCAAACTGTGGCCCGCCAACTTCATTCCAGTGGTCCACAACATTTCTGTAAAAATAAAATTAAAGATCATGCAGAACCCAGCACAGTGCATTACAATTGCTACAACCAGCAAAAAATCTTTATGTGGTCCACCAATAACCTGTTTGGGGACCATTACCTTAGAATGCTGCCTCCATGCTTTGTTTTCTAACTTTCTTTATAAATGTCAATTTTTTATTTTTTATTTAAAGAAAGCTAAGAGTCCAGCCCTTCTGCTGCGGGGGTGGGGTAAGTAGGTAGGAGATGAAAGTGAAGATGAACTACAAAGTGTTCAAAGTTCTACCCCAAAATGAACTTAATTGACCTTTAGTTTTTTGATAATTATGAGGACTACTTTCAGATGCATTTCAGAGATTTTTGAACTAGTTCATTCCAAGCACTGTTTGGAATTCCCATGTTAGTTCCAACTCCTTGACCTGAGAGGATAAATGACATTATTATTATTATTATTATTATTATTATTATTCTCTTATCCCCCAAGTGCATTTAGCAGGGGTGTCAGTGGTCTGGGAATCTTCCCCATAAGGTTCCCATGACTTACAGGTACGTTCAAAGCAGCCATTTTAAACACTACCTTGTCTCACTGAATCAAGTGAGGAAGAAGCCAGTAGCCAAAGCTGTGTAACAAATCTTAAAAGGACTTAAAAACCAAGCACTTGTAACATTTGTCTTGCTGTTGAGAAAAATGCTCTCTCATTTCACTGGTTATATTGCAGACCTAAATGCAGACAGGAATGACAAATGTGGCAGAGATTACTGTAATTGTCAAACATAACGCAGGTGTCCTTCATAAATGTCAGCTATGTAACAATGGTTCCTAAGAGACTGGAGTTTTACAAACATGAACATTCTATAAGCATTCATCATTGAAACAGACGAAGTGTCATCCCTATAGGCCAAAACAATGCCAAGCGTTCTCAACCAGACACGTCCAGCCATCCCCAATTCTAAAATGGAAAACAGAATATTTGTTTTTAAATTATCATGGGGAGTCAAAGCAGAGTCCTACAGACTGGTTTGCAGATTTCAGCCAGAACCTCATTCTTTTTCCTCAGCATTTTCCAAAGGAAAAAGTAATAAAATGAACTATTTCAGAGAAGGGAGAAATGCCATGGTTTTCCCTAAGGAAAATTGCTGTCTCTTAGCAAGTTATATTAGGGTTCCGCAGTTGGTAGATAGACCTATGTAGACAGATATTAAAATAAATTGGCCAGTAAAATAGTAATCATGACACATTTTTCTCTTCAGTATAATCTTGCCACATGGAGCCAATTTCTGTTTAGATGAAGAAACAGTAGGAAGTTTTCGGAACAGCAATATCATACACTGTGAATAAATGTATTTAATTATCATGGATAGGATTATTCATCAGACTGTTCATGGACTTTTACAATATTCATCAGAGTGCTCTGAAATCAGACACATTTCTGTATGTGAGTAATTTGGCATATAATGCTAGTGGCTGCTATGAGGATAGAGTAAGGTTTGGGAAATTAATATATTCAATTTACAAACGATAATACCAAAGACAAGGTTTCATCTGGTAACCATTTAGCAAGTGAATTATTCATCAATGGAGCTTGATTTGAACTTTAAATGTTCAAGTTTCAACAAACTATCATGCTGTTCTTGTGACCAATCATAGTGGGAGGTATAGTTAGCAAAGTGTCATCTCTCCAGCCTGCAAAAACTTAGATTCTTCAGTTTCTCCAATCTCTGGAGAAAAAGTAGCAGGAAGGTGCTGTACCTATGTGAGGTTGTCCAATGAGTTTATCCAACCAAGGCTCCCTTTGCCATGGCTTATTTTGAACCCAGCTCAGTAGAACTTACCTCAGAGCCTGTTTGGAATACCGGGGTTCAGTCCTGAGTTGGAACATTGGAACATGTTCTTGGACTCCAACTCCCATCAGCTCCAGCTAGTATGGGCAATGCTCCAAAATAATGGATGCTATAGTCCAGACATGTTCAACCGGTCGACCGCGATCAACAGATGGATCCCTGGGGTGATCCTGGTTGATTGCGGGATTAAATAAAGCGGGCAAGGAATGTCATGGCCCCCGGAGCTCGTCCCTCCGCTGCAGGTATGGCTGGTGATCGATTTTCTCTATACAGTGGTACCTCAGGTTACAGACGCTTCAGGTTACATACGCTTCAGGTTACAGACTCCACTAACCCAGAAATAGTGCTTCAGGTTAAGAACTTTGCTTCAGGATGAGAACAGAAATCGTGCTCTGGCGGCACGGTGGCACAGGAGGCCCCATTAGCTAAAGTGGTGCTTCAGGTTAAGAACAGTTTCAGGTTAAGTATGGACCTCCGGAATGAATTAAGTACTTAACCCGAGGTACCACTGTACTCCCCTAAAAGAAGCTTAAGAACACTGACCCCTCCCCAAAAAAGCTCAACACCTCTGGGCAACCCACCCCACCCCCCACTCATCCTCCTTCCAATGACAATGGGTAGATCACTTCCATTTTTTTTATATACTGGGAGTAGATCGCAGTCTCTTGGGAGTTGGGAGTATAGTCCATCAACATATAGTGAGCATCACGTTGATTATCCCTGACCTAATTTTTTTTATCCAACTCCTTTTCTAGTTGACACAGAACAACTATACTCAGTGTTCCACCCTTCTGCCCTCTTCTTTTCCTTTTTTCTTCTATCTTCTATTTTTAGTAACTCCACAGAGGCCCAATGCTGTAACAAGATGCTCATCAAATATGAGAAGCCTCTTTTGTCCACAATGTGGGTTTTCAACCACGCAAATGGATGATGCATCTGTTTTTGAAAACATCAAGTTTTTCATTTATATTTTTTTCTCTTTCATTTTGATTATACCATTGTTCCAGGTCATCTTAATATATCACTGGTACAATATTTTGGGAAACACTTGTATCCGAGTAAGTATTCGCCAGTTAATGGTAACCTTTTCCATATGCCACACTCACCACAACCCAAGGTCTTGTTTCTTTAATCAGGTGGCTTATTTCCAATTTTGCAACCCACTAGGTGTTGGAAAATGCCCAGGGGTGCCTGCAAACCCCCGGAACTCCAAGCGTCCTCCGGTATGCGCAACCCTGGAAAAGGCATCTCCCCCATTCTCCAGTGCGCTCAGCGACATAAATCAGATGATCTATGCACACTAATCTTCTAGCTTAACACAGCAAGAAGCGTGAAACATCATAGTCTAATCTACTATTTATTTACACACTATGTACAGACAAAGGCATAATGGCGTCTGTTCTCTCCAGCTCTCAGAGAACAAACAAAACAAAGCAAAAGCAAAAGTACAGACAACAAAAGAGAGAAGGCTGTCTTCTGTTCCTACAGTCTTCTCAGATAGGCATGTGAATTATACCAATCACAAAATGCAGCATCGGAGGAGTGAAATTGCTAACACTGGGGTGGCAGGGAGACCTGTTTGAAAGAAGACGTTATATGAGAAATCCTTAGGTGGGGAAAAGTTTACCTCCCAACTACCTGTTCTCCCCTGCAGATGCCCTCCATCCCTGCTTTAATATTTTTAGATGAACACAAATTTAGCAACCCTCTATTTGCCTCATAATTCCACATCACAATTAGACTAATTTGTTTTATTACTTATTGAAACTGTTATCTCCAAGCAGCGTTATCCAGTAGGCATGTGCAGTGCTTAAAAGACTGAGTACACTGCTCCTGCTGACAGAACAGACATCCCAGGTTTGTGCATATCATCATGGTCCTAAACCACAGTTTGGCATGTTGCTCTTCTAGAACTCAACAGAGAGGAGGCCGAGGACAAAGCTAGAGTTAGATGGCTCTGACTGTCATTGCCTCTTGCTCCACCTACTGTTTGGGTCCTCCCTGCCCTCTGCCCCACCAGTGGGGATGGGTGGGAGATGTAAGACCCGCTGCAAAAGAGCCAAAATCTCAGCCCCCCCCGAACTGCCCCCTAACAACTTCCCTGCCTAAAACTGCAAAAACAAAGGATTGTCCAAAAAAAAAGATAGACCACAATACATCATTGGTAGACTAGTTTTGCTTGTGCAGACCACATATATATGAACAAATACATATTTGGTACTAGTGTGTGGTTTATCTGATATACATAGTAGCGATCTACTTTCTCTGCCCATGAGAGAAATATTACCAGATGTTTTACATTTAAGAAACTGTTTTAGAAAAACTGAACTCTTTTTAGGGCTCGTCAATACTTCCATTCACCCCACTGCTTTCCCCCAGGAAAACCCATGGTTTAGCACCCATGGCAATTGGGTTTTTCACGGATTGCTGTTTGTTCTGATTTAGCACAAAAGAGCGAGTTTTCCATGGGAAAGTTGTGGGATGAAGGCAAAACCACTCAGACCCTTGCCTAGAAAGCATGGGGCAAGTGGAAAATTGCCTGGATGCATGCTTTCTAGCCCTTATAGATTCTGTTTTACCGAAACCTCACCCTATATAGGTTTTGTTGGAAAATCCGTCTAAAAATATTGCACAAATTTGGGTTGGTAGGCTCTCCAGTCTTGGGAAATCCAAAATGTACCCTTTTCCCAGATTCATACTCACAATTCATACTCACAGGAGAGAGAGAGAGAGAGCGCGCGAGAGAGAGAGAGAGAGAGCTCCCTTTCCCTGGTCTCTGCCACACTGCAGTGCCCTGAAAAAAATTGCACCTGCCATCCATCTTTGAGTTCTGCAGCTATTTAAAGCACAGGAGTTTACTGAGGGTCAGGCGCTGGCAGTGTCAATGTATATAGGTAGCTGCACCAAGTGAAATGCAGAAGGAGGTAGGAGTCTTCTTTGTGTTAACATCCATGAATCTCTCTTCTTCATCATTCAATATCTGACAATGAGGATAAATCCAGAGAGGTATGGGGTAGTGACTTGTGTGTGAATGAAATATTTTAGAATGTGTGTATACTTGTGTTATTATAATCCATGTTATTGAACGTTTGATTTGATGAGGAAGAGGAACCTAGTAGAACAGAGAGATGTGGGTACAGGAAGAGGTGGATACAGAAAACTGTTTATTTTTTCTGTTCATGCAAAAGTTGTCAAGTATCTGCTGAAAGCTTTAATAAGATAACAAACACACAAAATTGTGCTTGGAAGTATACTACGTGCTGTACATTACTTAAAATTCAAATGTCGGCCCACAGGATCACAATCCCTCTTATTTCCATGTACACACAATGGAGGATATACAAGCAATTGGTTCTGTGGAACTGGAGCGAGGTGAGAATTAACATGGGAATGCAACCTTTGGATTGCACCCAGGAGCTGAAGCATCAACGACAGCAGAGGAAGTAGCAGCGGCAGCCACTAATCCTGCTCTAACGCCACAGCAGCTTGTCATTCTAGTGGATCTGCTAATGGAGCTACAAACTGCCTGTGTCTCTCAGGAAACCACACATGGAAATGTCCCAGCAAGTCTGGAGGAGGTAAGATACTGACCCCCAAATACAAAGTAAATTTCATCAGTTATGTTCCTGAAGGTTCAGGTGTTTCGTATTATGATAGGTGAGAATTAAATGGAGGGTGGGGAGAGAATGGTAATGTAAATTTTAAATCAGATGGTTTGTTTTGTTTCATGTACCCATGCATGTTCATGGATTCATTATACAAATCAAGTGTCTGGAAATCAAATAGTTTCTAATTCAGAATTCCCAACGGAAATAGTAACAGAGCCCTGCAAACAGAATAGCTATGTGCCTCATTTGGACTTAAACATTGCTGTTTTTCTTTCGTTACAACCTTTATATCATTTGGTTGCATAATGACATTTTTCAGAGCAAATGAATATCACAGTCTATTTTAATCTTATCTGAGTACCTAAAAACACCAAGGGTGGCATAACATTTGCAAAACATTCTATAACATTGGCAAAACATTTCAGCTTTGGGATTCTGAGCAGTTCAGGCAGCCAGAAGTCCAGATTAAAAAAAAAGAAGACAACTGTCTTGGTATTTGGAGTTGTTGTTGTCATCACCCAGAAAAAGCCACTGGCTATTACAACTCAATGAAAGTAAGGTAGTTGTCAAGAATGAAAAGACTTGCTGTCAGGATGACTGCTAGGTACTTAAAGGATTCTGGGCAGAGACTCACAACACACATTTGCATTGAAATATAGCATGCCCCTAGGAAAATTAATATGGTTCTCATTAGCACTGCACTTTGCTGCCCACCCAGCCATGTTAAAACAAATTTTAAGGGGGAAAGGGAAGGGGCAGCAGATCAGAGGACCCTGTGCTACCCACTAACGATGTCTTTGTTTGCCCTCATGGTTTGAACAGCTTTGGATATCATACTGCATAGCTTCATTTGAGCCAGAGTTCACCCAGGTTCAAATAATTATTATAGGGCCAGGTGTCATATATAAGTGCCTTTATACATCTGCATGTATAAATGAGGAGCAAGCAGATCGCCAGGAGGCAGGGGCTTATCCAGGTCTTGCTCCCTTGTTGACCTTGCCTGTGGTTGGACAACAACTGGGAATACCCCACTACTGAAGCCTGACCCCTTATAAGAGAACCCAGTTCTTTAGGACAATGTGACAATTTGTAGTAACCTTCCCCATCCTGGGGCCCTCCAGGTGTGTTGGGTGCTGCGCTTAGCAGAGGCTGATGGGAATTGTAGTCCCTAACATCTGGAGAGCCCCAGGTTGGGTGAGGCAGAACTGAAGGAGCACAAAGAGAATCAGGATGGAGCAAGCCAGATGCTAGAGAGCTGGAAATAAAGCAAAGCAGGAACTGGGGAGGGGGAAGGAGGGAAGCTGGAGCCTAGCAGGCTTGGCTAGAATTTCTCAACTGCTTGTAAACATGTAGCCCAATAGGATGTGTTTCATAAAGCAGATGGCTCTTTGCATTAATATTAAGCCTTAATGTGCTAATTCAAGGTTCTCAGAAACCCTAGACACAAGTCACCTTTCTTTTAACTTCCTCTTGACCCTTTCTCTTGCATGCTTCCTTTAGTTATCCTCTTTTACAAACAAACTTTGTTTTCCCTTGATTCGTGTCCAAAAATATTCTGGTTTTGATCTTTGTCAGCAACAAGCAGTCATCCATGCACTCACACACTCACTCCTGTGTTATCTTTTCCATTTTTCTTGGGTTCCCTTATATCCATTGCACTGTTCTGTGATCAAATAGCTGCACAGAACTCAGGACTCAAAACCACATGTGGTTCCTGCCAAGATGGCATTCAAGCCTGGGTTGGCATTTGCATACCCTCCAACATTTCTCCAATGAAAATAGGACATCCTAAGGAAAAGCAGGACATTCTGGGATCAAATCAGAAACCAGGACGGCTTCTCAAAATGAAGGAAGTCCCTGGAAAATAGGGACACTTGGGTGGTCTGCATTTGTTGGGGCTCATAGTCATCAGTGCCTAGAACAGCAGGGGGAAAGGAATGTTACTAAACCTAAACACATTTATTTAAAACCAAGCTGTACCAAATTCAGTGGTATTCATTCATTCGCTAGCCTAGACCCAGTTTAAAGTGCATGCATCATGCATAATCTGTGTGAGAAACATTTTCAGAATCTGGCCATAAGATGGGCACTTCCTGCATTTTATGGCCTCCCTCATGGTGAACTCCCTGTCTGGTTAGTATATGGGATTTTTTACAGAGCCTGGTGCCATGCCATCAGGTTCAGTGGGTTCCTGCCTACCAGCCTCAGGTTCAGGGCTCCCCTGATTACCGGCATAAGGCTGAGAGCCAGGTACCCAGACTGGTTCCTAAGCCATTGACACATTGGCTCTGATGGTGTCCTGGTCACTGCTGGACTATGGAATCATAACACTCTGGTTGTTTCAGTTGTAAGTGCTTAGGCTTACTTACAAGCTGAGTTACATTAGGGTGTGGGAAGGAAGGGATTGTGTCAAAGATTCCACAGGAAAAGTGGACTTTATGGAGGTGAGAGAGGTAGCATTCACAGGTGTTTGGGGGTGTGATTCCAACCTATGGGGCAACAAGGTAGAAAGGGTGGAGGCTTTTAAGGGAACAGGGGATCTCCAGATGGCAGAGGGTGGTGGTGCCTTAATTCTTTGAAGGGTAAAAGCAAACCCCCTCCAGCAGTGACCCAGCTCAACTCAGCTACCCCTGCTTCCCTCTGACTAAAAAGATGCTCAGGAGCATATCAAAGAGTCCCTGCAGTGTCCTCCAGCTCCTCAACTGAACAAAAGCTCTGAGCCTCTTCTTATAAACTAAAAAAGCCTGTCTAAACTAGATTATACTCTTCTGGGCACGAAGGGGCCATATATTCCCCTTTCTCATCTCTAAATACAGTGGTACTGACGCTTCAGGTTACAGACTCCGCTAACCCAGAAATAGTATTTCAGGTTAAGAACTTTGCCTCAGGATGAGAACAGAAATTGCGTGGCAACAGCAGGAGGCCCCATTAGCTAAAGTGGTATCTCAGATTAAGAACAGTTTCAGGTTAAGAACGAATTAAGTTCTTAACCCGAGGGACCACTGTACTCATGATGGCCAGTGAAAGCCCACCATCATAATACTTCACATACAAAAACCAAGGGTTGACTTTAAAGTGAGTAAATTTGTGGTGGTTTTCACGTTTTTCATCATCACAATCCTCTCCCATCCCACAGAAATACCACAGAAATAGAGGACCTTTCTGTTCTTGCGTTTAGCAAAGACTGCTGTGAAATACATAGAAGGTCAGCTTTAAAACAGGTAGCTCAAGCCACAGCGCTTCATGACAATAGCAGAAAAACAGTCCTTCTGCTTAGAATCCCCTTTATACTTGGAATCATTGTTCTTTGCACACAAAAACAATCAACTGGTTGGGGGCTATTAAAGAGTGCCTAGGAATAGGCACTTTCAGCCAAATAGTCTGAAAGCATTACAGCTGTCAGGATTTGGAGGTGGGGGCAGGGGTGTATTTGACAGGAAATAAAGCTTATGTTGACTTTTTTTTTGTAAGGTCTAAGAAGAGGCTAAGTGACTGTGCTGAGAATATGAATAGGCAAAGTGGAAGAAAATCCCTCCATTTTCAAAGGAAAAACATAGTGATTATATTTCATTATAATGGCTGTACAAGCATAAACTAAGCCATATATTAGTAACAGAGCTGAGCTGTCTTCTCAAGGGCTGGGAGAAAGGAGTGTGCTGTAACAGGGAGATTAATCACTGGCAAATATTAAGAGATTATGAGGAGAGATTAAAAGATTAAAGGGAAAGACGAAAGGAACCTAAATCTATATATTGTGTCCAGATGACAATATAAGGGGGGGAATGGTTTTCTGTGCACATAAATCACCTGGCTGTACAAAGTAAGAAGTATTAACTATACATGATTGTATTAAGGACTGTTAAATGGAAATATAAGGAGTCATCATTCATTTATATGTCTGAATGGAGTTTGAACCATGACTAGCCCATTGAGCTCAATGCTGGAAGGTATCATTAGCACCTCTTCTGTTGACTTTGCAAACTTATTTAAAAGGCAGCATGGTTGAGGGTCCCAACTGCAAATGTGAGCTCACCAGTGGTAAGAACATACTTTAATCTGGGGAGATTGTCCAGTAGGAGGTCAGAGATAGTCCTTACCTTTCTCCCTGTTCAGGAGAAGATCTAGCAGTCTCCTAACATTAGTCTGAGCCACAGAAGCTTTCAGATTCTCCAAAACGACTTCAGACACAAGACTTGATCCCTCCCTAAATTGGGTGAGGGAAAGGATCAGTGTTCAGCACTGATCATGGCTGTCTACTAATGGTGGTCAAAATTTGTATATATTTGGACATGGAAATTAAGAAGGAAAAGCATGTGAGAAACCTTTTCATATAACCATTCATCACATAAAAATGTCAGCCCCAAAAGCAGTCTTTTATATTCACCCTAAGGCAGTCTTTACATACAATTTCCTAATGGGTTTAACCTTCAGGTTAACATATCATGAACATCACATGTACCTATCTATGTGCAATTAGCATACACATGCCAATTTAGCTGTGTATACACCCATTGGGACACCATAGTTGATCAATAGCTTCCAGAGATGTGTTATTGAATAGATATGTGTCAAAATAGCCACATGTTTTCTTATCACACATAGCATAGTGTAGAAATACAGAAGTGTTATCCATGCACCTGTGCAGCTCCTTGCCACTTGGGGGTTGCCCTTCCTAGTGGACTGTGCAATACAGCCCACCCAATTGCTACATTTTCAAATAGTGTTTTTTTGAAAACCTCACAATATTGCAATGCTGCTCATTCCTTGCTGTCATGGAGTCTATGAAAACATATGGATGGGAGCCTCAGGCTCAGGAGCCAAATGCTGCTGTGAGTACTTCCTTCCCCATCCCCTGCTTGCCCCCGTGTGTCCCAGTCACTCGCTGAGATCCTTTTCCTCCTCCCTGTTGTCCTGCCAGCTCCTGACACTTTTATACATTGACTGAACTGTGGTGCAGTAAGCTCCACCTCCACAGAGAAGCTGGCTTTTAGAGGACCTTGCCTTATACTGCAGTCAGTTTCCTGTAGGGCTGAGGAGACAAAAGTACCCTGGAAGACTCCTCCTCTGACTCAAAGTAAGGTGGCAAGGCTGTGTTCTCAAGTGAGGAGAGCCTTGAAGATGGTCCTGGCAGCTCTTCCCTCAGTGAAGGTTATCCTTCTCTGAGTCCATTGCACAGTGCAGGGTCTCTGAGTCATGACAGAAGAGTTTAAACCTCCCCACCTTACCACACCTCACTGTTATGTCATCAGAAGGAAATACTTCATTAGTGCCATTTTTCATATATATATTTTTTAAAAAGTTTCTAGTTCTTAAGGCATTGACGATATGCATGAAAGTTTGTGCTGCAGTCTCAGGATCCATAAGGATGTCTTACTAAGGTTTTCAGTGATGGGTGTTAAGGTTCCAGGCCCCTTCATGGCTTTATTTATACTAGAGCTTTCTGCTTGTGTAACAGCAGCATTGGACACAACACAATTGCTGTGTGATTGAGATACTGTGACCATTATCATATTTGTCATTGTGTTTTATTTTCAGATCATGGAAGTTTAGCTCTCCTGGTGAATCAAAGGTGGCCGTCCTTTTCTTTTACAGTTGCACATTTCTGTGGGGTTACCCAACTTACCTGTTTTGGGTAAGGCAATCATGGTCTTGTTCAAAATACGGCTCTTCCTTGTGCCCGTTGTATAGAATAATAGTGAAAAGGGAAAGAGTTGCTTTCCATGAAAGCCTTGGTCTCATATGGCAATTAGCCCCACATACACCAATGCTCTCTATTTAAGGGACTGCATTTTCCCTACAAGAAAGGTAGTAAAATAAAGACTCTAATCATTATATAGCTATGGATATAGATAAAGATATAGTTGTATAATTTGTTGAATCAGAATTAGAATTCAATCCTGCAAAGGCTTATTCTTATATCTCATGATGGAGCAAACTATTTTGGTAATGCCGTTGACCTCCTGCTTTCAGACTGGAGAAATATATTAGTAGTAGCATGCTAAGAATTGCATTAGGATGGCCACTTACACATAGCCAAAAAAGAGGAAATGCATCACACACATAATACATCAAGATGAAAGAGGGCACAGATACGCACATCTTATGCAAATGACAGTTTTTATGTATAGATGCAAATTTAGAAATAATTGCTGTAAGTTAAATAGAAATGCATCTCACTATAAATGGGAATATTGTGAATATTGTGACCAGGTGATCTTGATCAGTCTGCTGCCCAGCTTCTAACTGCTGATGGACAACTACAAGCCACCTCCCCTGGCTCTCCTTTTTATGTTTCTTTCTTTAAACTGAACTTGGATTTGGCAGCACCACAAACAGAGGACTAGCCTCTGTAAAATAGGACACCTTGCCAACCTAGATTATATAAAATATCATTGTAATATGGAGTTGGAAGAAGATAAACTGGTACCGATATAATCCAGGGCTACCAGTATTTCTGGAAAATAAAGGTAAGAATTGATATACCAGTACACTCTGATCCTGAAACTGTTATTAAGAACAAATTTCTGTGGAATTACATCCAAGCAACTGCTCTTAACAGTATGATAATGATGCAGTTGATTCATGGTGTGCATCACATCAATGCTGAATAATAATGTACAAATGGTTATTTCAAGCCAATATATGTCTATTATTACTTGGCCAAGATCCCAGATTCTAGGCAATTCCCCTTGGTTTACAGAGAAGAAAGGAACAGACAAAAAGAAATCCTGAAAAGAGTTTATCTCAACTGACTCCATGAAATGCAGCCAATATTAGAAAGTTTATGGTACTTGTTATCTAGTGTGATATCAAACTGTTGCATTCCATTAATATGCTTTTATTTAAATAAATGATAGACATGCCATATCATACGGATATCTGTATCTCACTGACCTGAGAAGGTAGAAGGTTCTGCATTTTCTGGACTTTAATCTATACAATACAGTACAAATATAATACATTATTCTGTTTATATTCCCTGTTGCTCTTTTTATGGGAGGGAGCTGGCTGGAACTTTTCCCAAAGCTTTAGTGTGCAATCCTTGGCTCAGTTTAAGTCAAAGGCACTTCTGTCATTGACTTCATTGGATCATTGGATCAGGATTGCATCTTTAATTCCTTAATCTGAGCATAATTCTTCAGTCAGCTGGCGGGCGTATTATGGAACAAATGGTAGTATTTTATCTGTGCAGAGCAAAATTGCCAAGCTAAATTGAAAACAAAGATCAGAAATATATTCTAGAACAGTACTTAGCTGTAATTTATTAGCATCTTTCACTTTATTATATTTCATGAAATGAGAAAGGGGAATATCTTTGCATTTAAGTGAATAGATGACTACAGTTGTCACAGGATCGATTTTCAGAGCGGCTTTTACAACCTCTAGGCTTTGATACCTACATTTACAAAATGAAATAATCATATTTTCATGAGAAGTGAAGTTTTAAAACATTTTCTATCCAAGGCGAGGGAAAAAAGAAAAGCAGGAATTCAACAGTAACCTCCCCTTTGTTTGCTTCTCCTCCAACAGTGGTTTCTCTGCCTAATGATTCAAAACGTCTCTGCAAAATGCCTTTCCCTTCACTGTCATTCACGTTATGCATCTCCATAGCTCATTATTGTGGCTATGTATAATTAAACTGACTTTCTGGCATGGCCATACTTCTGGTCCTTACTGTTTAAAGATCTCCACTTCTCTTCTCAACTAAGCAATTGCCTGATTAACATTATTTGAAATCCCAATATGCTTTTACACTCAGTTTGTAATGATGCCTAAGCAACAATTCATGTAGAAACATGGGAGCCAGTTCCTTGTATCTGGACCTCATGTTGCTGTGGCAATATCTGTAGAAGGAATAACGTGGAACAGATGGATTACTTATCAGTGGACAATACTGTCCTGGCAAGGAAATATATAATTTGCCCAACCCGTATGGTTCTTTCCTAAAGACTTTAATGGAAAATCTACATGTAAACAGCTCACCCATAGAATCATAGAACCGTAGAGTCGGAAGGGACTCTGGGGATCATGTAGTCCAACCCCCTGCAATGCAGGAAAATATGCAATTCCGTAACATATAAATTGTCACTTTGTGATTTGGAAAACTGATGCAATTCCGTAACATATAAATTGTCACTTTGTCATTTGGAAAACTGATGTGTAGACTAAGCCCTCATTTTGAGGGTGTCTGTATCTCCTATCTACAGGCTCAATGTCAGGAGTTGGCATAGTTGAGCAGCTGCTGGATTCTCTGACCTAGCAAAAGGCCCATTGCAAAGCACCACTCCAAGCACCTCCATCTTTGTTAGGTCATCTGCATATATTTAGACACAAAGCTCCATCATTTAACAACAACAACAACAACAACAACAACAACAACAACAACAACAACAACAACAACAATTTATTAGTTTCCCCCAGAAGCTAACAGACATCCAATATGAATCAGGTGCAAGTTACCTCATGCCCTCAAACCCTCACACTGCTTATTTCTCAGAAACCTGGTGACACAGGAAAACCCACAGCAGGTTTCTTGCCTGTGGCCCACAGAAACCTGAAACTTGGTCACGCCAAGTTGGTTCACGCCAAGTTCTTACACATCTCCTTGTGTTATCTCTTCTCAATAAGCTTGCCTACTGTTAGCTCCTTCTGCTTCCTCATACTGCTTGCCTATAATATTCTGTGTCTCTTTCACCTCTCATGTTGAGAAATCTCTCAAGAACTGCTCCTCCAGTTCCATCCAATTCTCGTTTCTGTATCCCCAGTTATGGATTTGTCAGTCCCTAACTGTTGAAAGCCACCTTGAGTAGTACATGGACACTAGAAGAGTGGGATAGATAGCATAGATAGCAGAGAGGTTGGGGAAAGAGAGAGAGATTTCATGTAAACAGTATACATACGTAGGCAGCCAGAGGTCAAGTATATGACTGGTGCTTTTGTACAATGATTTGCATGATGTTTCAGTTTGTGTGCCAGTGTATCAGATTAGTTTCAAAGTGTTAAGACATTTGTCTATTTTCATTGCACAGATTATGCCGTTATCTTTTAATACCCTGTGGAACGCCCATGCTACCTTCCTCCTTGGGAATGCTCTGATGTGGTTCCTCTTCTTAAAAGCTTCTATGATGAACCCAGGTTTGCTTCCTCAACACACTGATGAATATTACCAGGCCATCAGACAGGTATTTCTCTCGTACACCTTTGCATATGCAACCATCTCTCACACATTAGTAATAATTCTGTTGCTGAATTCAAAGCATCCTTCTTTTGTCATCATTTTTTATACATGCCTAAATGTTGAAGATAAGAAAATTCAATTAATGCAGGCAGCTAGCAAAGAAAGGCTTCAGCACTTCTGCACACGTATCTGGGAGAAAGTCCCATTGACTTAACTTCTGAGTAGACAAGTATAGAATTGTGCTGTTTTGGTGACTGATTTTGTTTTCCACTAAGAAGTCATGTTTTATAATATGATCACGGGACATCCCGATAGTATAAAACAATGCAACTACATGAGAATATGAACCATTCCCAATATATAATATGGATTGAATCTTCCTGCCACACTTGCCATCCTCGCCTGTCACACCTGTGTGGTGCGCCACACCCTTTGAGAACCACTGTATTACATGCTTCCTGCTTTGGAAGGGAGAAATTGCACTTTTTGCTGATGCATTTACCATGGAGATGGGTAAACTCATGCAAGTCCACCTAAACATAAAGCATGAACAGCAGCTGAATCACCTGGTTTTCTGAAATGATGCTATTGTCCAAAGCACATATACAAAAGCATTAGGTTAGTTGGTGTGACATTACCATATATGAGAGAGTGCTGGAGGGGAAATAGTTAAATAGGTTGCACAGACAGGACCCAGGGGGGTGGAGTCAGTGGGTTTATAAAACCAGTTCTGGGACGAATTCGTTGGGAGTTGTGGGTGGGTAGTTGGTTGGATTTCGTGGGTTGGCTGGTTGGGAAAGGCAGTTGGTAACAGAGAGACAGTTAGGGCCGTGGGTTCTTGAGTGTGGGGAGGTAGAAGAGATAGAGAGAGGAAAATAAGACTAAGAAAGTAAAGAGCAACAATGTTTGGAATGCTGTAAAAGTTTTGTTTGTGTCTGAAATAAAATACACTCTTCTTTATTAATTGAAAAGCTGACTGAGACTGAAGTGATTTTACCAGGGAGGACCTGGTTGGTGGCAGCGGATTAGTGGTGTATGGGTCAATAGTCCGTGCGACGACCGGGGGCTCCGTACAAACACCACAATTGGTTCTTAGATTCTGCCATTGCATTTTAGATTCCATCCTGGATGTCTTCTTCTTTCTAAGGTGGATTATCTTAATTATTGGGAAGAGGGCAAAATCCTGTTGCCTAGACTATGTCATGTGTGCCACCTTGTGAAACCTCTTCGAGCTAAACATTGTCATATCATCAATCGTTGTGTGTCTGGCTTTGATCATTATTGTCCTTTTATCTACAACAGCGTGGGATACAGGAACAGGTAAGGTAAAGGTAAAGGGACCCCTGACCAGTACAGATGTGCAAAAGATGTGCAAAAGAGATTTTTCCTGTAGCATTTAAGATAGCCTTCCACAACCCATTAGCTTTCAGATGTGTCATCAGTTCCAGCCAGCATTGCCAGCAAGGTGATGGGAGTTGTGACCCACAACAGCTGGAGGGCAAGAGGTTTGGGAAAGATTGTTCAAGATATTTTTGCTCGTCTACTTTATAAGTCTTTAGTAACTAAGCGTTCTTCCCCCCCCTTTTCACAACACCGTCAGATGTTGCACTGTTGATATCTTTCATCAGAAACATTAACATGTGACACAATAAGTCTTTGGATCACCACTGTATCTATCAGCCATCTGTGGCCCTACAATCAGCAGGTGGACCCTGTTGGTGTCACCCCACTTGGGGTATACCCAGCTGGTGGTGACTTGTGTCAGGGCCTTCTCAGTAGTGGCTCCCCATTTGTGAAATGCCCTTTCTAGTGAGCTGCATCAGCCTCCCTACTTACAAACTTTTTAAGGGAAAAATATTTTTTAAAAAAATACTTATTGATACCTAGAAAAATTGTAAAGTTTTGATGGTTGAAAGTTCTGTCCCTGAGACCTCTGAAATTACTGTATTAGTTTAAGGGTAGATTATTACTTTCAGGAGTTTTAAACTGGTTTTTAGGAAGTTGTTCTTAACTGTTTTTTAGAATTTTTAATTGTGTTATTTTAGTATTGAAATGTGTACTGCCCTTGATTCCTTTGGAGCAGGGTGTGAGATATACATTTAATTAATTAATTGATAAATAAGTCATAAACTTATTTATTTGGCAAAGCCAAAAATGTGGTACACAAAACAGATTTAAACTGAGAAAATGGTTGTGGCTCCTTCCTCCACCCCATGAAACAATGGGGGAATTGATTTTCTGTAAAGGGGGAAATGGTCAATGCCATACTTAGAAATCCAAGACCAGGTATTTAGTGCAGAAGACATGACAATTAAGCTCATGTAAAACCCACTGAAGGCCAGTTGATGGCGTGTATTATCAACTGCTTGCTTTGCTGTTCATTTTTAATCATATACGCATCCAAGTCACACAGAAGACATTTCCTCAGAAATAAGGTGCTCATAGAAGGCACTACCACAGTTATTTCCCCACATCATCTTTTACGGGCATATTTATGAAAGGTGAGGGACGCGGGTGGCGCTGTAGGTTAAACCACAGAGCCTAGGACTTGCCAATCAGAAAGGTCGGTGGTTCGAATCCCCGCGACGGGGTGAGCTCCCGTTCCTCGGTCCCTGCTCCTGCCCACCTAGCAGTTTGAAAGCACGTCAAAGTGCAAGTAGATAAATAGGTACCGCTCCGGCGGGAAGGTAAATGGCGTTTCCGTGCGCTGCTCTGGTTCGCCAGAAGCGGCTTAGTCATGCTGGCCACATGACCCGGAAGCTGTACACCAGCTTCCTCGGCCAGAAAAGCGAGATGAGCGCCGCAACCCCAGAGTCGGTCACGACTGGACCTAATGGTTAGAGGTCCCTTTACCTTTACCTTTTTATGAAAGGTGACCTTGAGCACACTCTGCTACCATTTGAGGTTCTTTTCTGACAGATTTTGTTTTTAATGTGATCCGACTTCATTTTAAAAAAGTGGTGACACAGCAGGAGCCAAGGACTAAATTCACAGAGTAATCAGTACCTCCAGTAAAGAGTACTATAAAGAGAGTGCAGTTTTGGTTAGCTTCTGCTTCCAGGCTGCCCACGGACATCTGGTTGGCCACTGTGAGAATAGGGTGTTGGTTTAGATGGGCCATTGGCTTCATCCTATGGTCTTATGAATTAAATCACCACATCAGCTGCATATGAGAGAGGTTGTTCTAGATACTGACTGAACTTTGCAAAGGCTTTGTTAGCTTTTTACATAGTAGAAGCATTGCTTTGTTTCTGTTTTGCTTCATTCTAGGCCCTATTTTGTAGGATTCCTCACTACTATGTGTCTGAACTCTGTGGTTGGAATATATCTATGCTGGAATTGGTTTAATGTAATGGGACGTAGTATTTTCATCGGGATCGGATTTCTCTTTCTTTCCGTCATTGCCACAACATCAGCAATGATGACTTCACTGTGTGTATGTATTGTCTTGAATGCATATTTTTTATTAGCAGGCTTTGGGGAGATGACAAAAATGCTTTTGGCATTATAGCTAGCTATAGGATCAGTCAATAGTTTTTATTAAAAGGATTTTAAAAAATAAAGTAAAAAACGGCAACATTTTAAGGGGTCACCTTTTGTCATCACGGCATCGAAGTAGAGGACTCATAGGAGCAGAAATGTTTGCTTTTTAATGACAAATTGGGGGGAGGGGTCTTCAGGAGCCAGCTATGAGCCGCTGGGTAGCCACTGCTGCCCTCAGAGATGGCAGGGGTAGGATTTTCCCACATAGTAAAAAATGAAGCAAAGGCACTGACTCTCTGAGTGGTAAGACAGGCCTCGTTCTTATCCCAGACCGCATATTGACAAGTCAAAGGGAAAAGACTGTGTGAACCTGAAACATGTCACAGACAGCATGGTCAGTAGTCAGGAATGATGAGAGTTGTAGCCCAGGGACATCTGGAGGCCCAAGTGGTCCCAATCTCCTGCTTTCGGGTTTCTGCATTCTGCCTGAGGCAATCATTTTAGTATTTCGTAGTATTTAGATGCTGGAGTTGCATATTAAAGCTCACCAGCTTTGTTACATAAAGGGCAATCTTCTCTCCCTCAGCCATTCACACAGGATGCTGATGTTAGAAAGATTGTCGCCTAAAAGAGGGAGAGCAATAAGTTACGAAAAACCAGATGAGGTTAATGTGTGTTATATATAGTACTGTAGAGTGGGAACAGCAGCTCACTTTAGATAGAACTGTTAATGCCCTCTAGTGTCTCTTTATTGAAAGCCAGAGAGAAAGAGAAAGTTTGCTCAAATAGGATGCTAAGTAACTGCACTATTTTCGACTGGCTGATTTCAAGTGGGATCATACTGAAAATAAAACAATAGCATGCTTGGTGGGAAATACATTTAATTTGCAAGGGAGTAAGTTTTAGCCAATCCCTTTGGATATACGGTCTTTTACTGTTCTGGTATCTGCATATAAGCATATATTAACTTTATAACATGTACTGAAGAATAATTTATGTTTTGATATACCACCCGCATAAATAATACAGCTGGCAACAGAAATGATTAAATTGTATGCTTGTGTGATGGGACGATGAGCTGCTTGTGCGTAAAATCCAAGTCCCTCAGAGTTTGGTCAAGTTTGCAAACCTCTGTCTGTAACGGAGCCCCTTAAACATGGCTCTGTCAGTCGCTTGCAGATTCCGACAGTGGTTGCTTTCGGAATCGCTTCCAACATAAAAGCTCCTTAACGGAAACACGTCTTCTGGACTCTCTGCGTGACAGTTTCCGGCGAGGAGTGGGTGTCCCTACAGGAGGTCCTGAAACCTCCCCACTGTTTTCGCTGGAAGTGTCTCGGAGCCATCCCTCCTGCTCACTTTCCCTCAGCTCAGCTCTTCTCCCCCTACTGGTTCCCTCTTCAGCTGCTGAGTCTCTCCCAACCTGTGTGAGCCCTTCCACCTCCCTTCCTTCCGATGGCAGTTCCCTGACATCCACCTCCCCTCCAGGGCCCCCTTCACCCCCTCCCGCCCCCTCCTCTATGGGCGGTGAGGAGGCAAAACCCCGGAAGGAACTTCCTTCACCTTCCGATGTCTCGAACACTTCTCTCCACCTGTTGCGGTTCCTGGTCTCGAAGTACTCCTCCTCCTCAGAGTCCATCTCCCCTTCCCCTTCCGAATCCGTGAATCCTTCCAACTCCTCCTCCTCATCAGTGGTCCCAAAGTATTCCCTCCGGAACCTCTCCACAGGCTGAGGTTTCCTTGGGAACCTTTGATGGAACGTTTCTATCAATACCTCGTCATTGATATCTTCTGCCATTACCCAAGTGTTTTCTGACTCCGGTTCTCCTTCCCACGCTACCAAATACTCCACCTGATCCCCCTTCCACCTGGCGTCGAGGATTTCTGCCACATGGCTGCTGCATTCCCTTTCTTCTATGATCGGTCCCCGAGTGGACATCCCTTCTCGTCCCCCCTCATACGGTGACAGTAACGACCTGTGAAATACTGGGTGCAGTTTCATGTGGTTGGGTAACCGGAGCCTGAAAGCCACTGGGTTGACTTGTTGAATGACCTCAAAGGGACCCAACCTCCTGGGTCTTAATTTCTTACAACCTCCTTTGAACGGCAACCCTTGGGTTGACAGCCACACCCGATCTCCCACCCTTATGGTTTCACCTTCCCTTCGGTTCTTGTCTGCCTGCCTCTTGTATTCTTCCTTCGCCCTTTCTAAGTTGAGTTGGAGCTGACGATGGATTGCTTCCATTTCTTCTACAAAATGCTCGGCTGCCGGAACGCTCCATCTCTCCCCTCCTCCCCCTGGGAATGCCCTGGGATGACACCCATAATTAGCCAAGAAGGGGCTCATCCCTGTGGACACATTCTCTGCATTGTTGTAGGCAAATTCCGCCAGCGCCAACTTCTCTACCCAGTCATTCTCTCTGTCATTGACATAACACCTCAGGTATTGCTGGAGAACACCGTTTGCTCTTTCCGCCTGCCCGTTGGTTTCAGGGTGCCGGGCAGTCGAAAAGTTGACCTCCACCTGCAGTAAGCTCATGAGCTTCCTCCAGAACCTGGAAGTAAATTGTTTTCCCCTGTCTGAGACCACCCTCAATGGCATCCCGTGCAACCTAAAAATGTGTTCTACAAATAACTTCGCTGTCTCTTCCGCCGTGACTGCATGCGAACAGGCTACAAAGTGGCACATCTTTGTTAGTAGGTCTACCACCACCATGATGGCTGTTTTCCCCTTGGACTTCGGCAGATCAGTCATAAAATCTATCGACACTGCCTCCCAAGGTCGTTCTGGGGTTGGTAAGGGTTCTAATAGCCCCGCCGGCGCCCGCCTCTCCCCTTTGGCTCGCTGGCATTGCTCACACCCTCTTACATACTCCCGTACATCTTCCCTCACCTTAGGCCACCAAAATTCCCTGGTGACCAACCACATGGTTTTGTGTTGTCCAAAATGCCCCGCCGTGGGGCTGTCGTGCAACTGCTTGAGTACCCTCCCCCTTAAGTCTCCTTCGGGGATATACAGTGCCCCTTTGTAATACAACGCTCCATTTCTTTCCTCAAAACCCCCTGGTTCCTCTCCCTCACCCCTAAGACCTCTGAGCTTATTCTGGGCATATTCATCATTCTCTGTTTCCTCTACCAGTTCTCTTTGCCCCACCAATGCCGCCCCACACACCCAGCGGTCCTCTGGGATGACATGTCTCTCTTCGGGTCCCCCCTCCCCTTCCAAATATCAGGTTTGCGTGAGAGAGCGTCCGCCCTAACATTTTCTGGACCTGGCACATAACAAATTTCAAAGTGAAATTTGGAGAACTCCTGGGCCCATCGCACTTGCCGTTGGTTGAGCACTCGTGCCGTTCTCCAATACTCTAAGTTCTTGTGGTCCGTGCACACTTGCACCTTATGTTGTGCCCCAATTAATAAATGCCTCCATCTCCTGAACGCTTCATGAATGGCAAGTAGTTCTCGGTCATACACCGTGTAGTTCCTCTCAGATTTGTTCAGCTTTCGCGAAAAAAAGGCACACGGTCTCCACTCTGACTCCTCCTTCCCAGGCTGCAGAAGCACCGCCCCCACAGCCCGGTCTGATGCGTCCGTCTCCACTCGCATCGGTTTTTGTAAATCCACATGCAGGAGCTGTTCTTCCGAAGCGAATGCCCTTTTCAGTTCCTCAAAAGCTCGCTCCGCCTCCGCCGTCCAAACGAATTTCCTCTTACTGCTGAGACAGTCCGTAATGGGAGCCGTCAAGTGGGCAAAATTTCTGATGAACTTCCGATAGAAGTTTCCAAATCCAAGGAATCTTTGCACATCCTTCCTTGTTTTCGGTGTTTTCCATTCCAGTACCGCTTGGACCTTGCCAGGATCCATGGCCAATCCCTTGTCCAACAAGCGGTACCCCAGGAATTCCACCTCCTTGGCATGAAACTGACACTTCTCTAGCTTCACCCACAGCTGATTGGCTTGCAGTCTGCCCAACACTTCCCTGACGTCTTTTACATGCTGCTCCTCAGTCTCTGAATATACTAACACGTCATCTAAGAAGGCCACACAATTCTTGTAAAGCAAAGGCCCCAGGACGTGGTTCATAAACGATTGAAAGCACGCGGAGCCTGCTTGTAGGCCGAAGGGCATAACTAAATATTCAAATGCCCCCAAAGGGGTGAACATGGTGGTTTTCCATTCATCCCCCTTCCTTATTCGTATCAGGTTGTACGCCCCCCTCAGGTCCAGTTTAGTAAAAATCTTTCCCTTCCTGACCCTTGTCAAAATGTCATCAATTCTGGGCATCGGGAAAGTCACTGGTTCTGACACTGCATTTAAGGCCCTGAAGTCCACTACAAGCCTGGGTTTGTCCGTGTTTTTTTTTGTCCACAAAAAACACTGGGCTGCCCCCCACCGCCCTGGACTCTCTGATGAACCCTCTCTTCAGGTTCTTGTCAATGAACTCCCTTAGCTCCTGCATCTCTCTGTCTGACATGGCGTACAGCTTGCCTACAGGGAGCTGTGCCCCAGGGAGTAAATTGATTTGACAGTCAAAGGGCCTATGTGGGGGTAGTTTGTCTGCCTCCCTCTCGCTGAAGACGTTGCTCAGGTCGGCGTATTGTTGGGGAACCTTCCCCTTCTCCGTTACTTCCGTCCCTGCTAGAGTGGCTCTGGCCCCTCCTTGAGCCTCCCGCTCTTTGCAGTGTTCTAGACAATGTGCTGACCCAAAGGAGACCACTCTCTGATGCCAGCCCACTAGCGGATCATGTAACGCTAGCCAGCTCATCCCCAAAATAATGGGAGCTCCTCCCAAGGTAGCCACATTAAACGCTATTAGCTCAGTGTGTCTTGCTACCCTCATTATCATTGGGACGGTCTGCTGGCTGACTTCTCCTCCCAGCAGCTCCCTTCCATCGATCGTGGTCACCTGCAAAGGGTTACTTAAAGGGATAGTCTGTATCTGGTGCTCAGCAGCAAACTCCTTACTCATGAAATTGCAGGAGCTGCCTGAGTCCAATAGCGCCTTTATCTTTAGTGGGTGTCCGTTAGGCAGCTCTAGTAACACCTCTATCACTAGGGCGGGTTTAGGAGGTTCCGGCGTGGGCACTTTCACTGCTCTTTGGCCTGGCTGCTGTGCCCCGACGGTGGCAGCCAGGCGTTGGCTTTTACTTGCTCCGGTACCTTTTCCTCCCTCTCCCCAACAGCTCCCGCCATTCCTTGCCATTCCTTTCTTTGGGGGCAGACTCTGGCAAAATGACCTGGCTGTTGGCAGAGATAACATTTCTTGGCGCCCTTTCCCTCCTTCTTCCGCTCTTCACTGGGCTTTGAAACTGCGCGCGCGCTGTTCCAATTTCCATCGGCTCTCCCGGCGGGAACGGTGGCTCTGGAATCTCTGGAATGCGAAGCTCCCTCCAACGTTCCCCCTTCCCTTCCCGCCTCTCCAAGGCTCTCGCCTCTTGGCGCGCTCCTATGGTCAGCGCTGATTTGGTCAGCTGGTCCATAGACTCCGCCCTGGGCGCCCGGGAAAGTTCATCCTTTACCGCCGAAGCAAGCCCTTCTTCAAAGAGCATTTGAATGGGTTCCGCCGATAGATCCCACCCCAATTTATGGATCAACATGGTAAACTCAGTCCAGTACTCACGCACAGATCGGCTCCCCTGTTTGCACGCCATTAACTGTCTGCGTACCACTCCCTGCTCAATATCGCTGGAAAACATCAAATCCATTGCACGAAAAAACTTCCTCGTATCCTTCAGGATGTCATTGTTTGTTGCCATCAGGGGCCTCACCCAGTCTTTCACCCCCTTTTCGAGATGCCCAATCACAAAAGCCACCCGCGATTCCTCGTCGGGAAAGTCATCAAACTGCAGATTAAGGGCATATTGCATCTCTGTCCTAAAGGCATGATAGTCCTTGGCCTCCCCCCCCAAACTTCTGCACCAATCCTGGCAACTTTCTGGCGAGCGGGGTGGTTTTCCCCTTCTCTGCATCTTGAGCCCTCCTCTCCTCAAGCCTCGCCGTCTGCAGCACTAGCTGGACCTCCAACGCCTGGTACCTTTCCTCCAGGCTTGGACCCGCTCCAGCTCCTGCTTCTCCGGTTCCGGCTGGGTTGCTCATGATGCCTTCTCCTGCACAAACTGCTCACAGAGACTGTCGGAATGCTGTGATGGGACGATGAGCTGCTTGTGCGTAAAATCCAAGTCCCTCAGAGTTTGGTCAAGTTTGCAAACCTCTGTCTGTAACGGAGCCCCTTAAACATGGCTCTGTCAGTCGCTTGCAGATTCCGACAGTGGTTGCTTTCGGAATCGCTTCCAACATAAAAGCTCCTTAATGGAAACACGTCTTCTGGACTCTCTGCGTGACAGTTTCCGGCGAGGAGTGGGTGTCCCTACAGGAGGTCCTGAAACCTCCCCACTGTTTTCGCTGGAAGTGTCTCGGAGCCATCCCTCCTGCTCACTTTCCCTCAGCTCAGCTCTTCTCCCCCTACTGGTTCCCTCTTCAGCTGCTGAGTCTCTCCCAACCTGTGTGAGCCCTTCCACCTCCCTTCCTTCCGATGGCAGTTCCCTGACAGCTTGTATTATTTCTGTTTGGGAGTTTCTACTACCCAATGACAGGATAGTCTGATATCGTGGGATGAACTCTCATAAGAAGAATCATTAACTAAGATGACAGGCAGCAGAATATTTGGTAGTTCACTTACGCTACTATTTGTTCCTTATGGTCCTTGCTTCCTTGAACATGGAAAGCTGCCATATACGAGTCAGACCAGTGACTCTCAGCATCTCCACTAGTTGTGATCCACTTGGCTGGATCTTGAATTTTGGACTTCCACATGCAAAGGACTTATTCTGCCACTGAGCTAGGGCCTTTCCCAGTGGTCCATTAAGGTGAATGGGGCACTGCCCTACCAAGCTCAGTCTGCCCTTGACCAGCCTGCTTTTCTTACTTCCACCCAGCCCAGGTTTGTGGCACTGCCTGACAGTGGCCTCCTCCTTAGTTTCAGTGCTGCTCTTGTATACCCTCCAACATTTCTCTGATGAAAATAGGGATGTCCTATTTCATCACCATAACAACAATAATTTTTATTTATACCCTGTCCATCTGACTGGGCTTCCCCAGACATTCTGGGCATCTTCCAATATTCCCTACACAGGGTTGCCTTGAGATGTATTCTAAAGATTGTATAGTTACTTATCTCCTTGGCTCAGGGGGTCACATAACTCCATCCCCCCCAACATTTCTCTGATGAAAATAGGGACATCCTAAGGAAAAGCGGGACATTCTGAGATCAAGTCAGAAACCAGGATGCCTTCTTTAAATCTGGAACTGTCCCTGGAAAAGAGTCTGCTCTTGTAGAACTGCGGAGGGAGGAGGATGGGGACAAAACTAGAATTAGATGATTCTGGCTGTCATTGGCTCTGGCACCACTTGCTGCTGGTCTTCCTACCAGTCCAAATAGGCACTAACCACTGCTGGCCTTTCTCCAAACAGCCAGTCACAAAACTGATGGTAGAGTTAGCAGAGATAAAACCAAGACCTTCTAGATTTGTATCCTGCTGCCCAGTATGATAAGCAACTGGTCTTGGGCTGCTACTATACCAACAGGAAAAGTACAAATACATTTTGTTTATGTTTGAATACATCACCCACAGTCATAAGAACTGGAATGTAGAGATGATTCCAACAGACTGGACTAGGAATGGGGATTCTGTGGCCCTCCAGCTACTGCTGAAATACAACTCCCACCATTCCTGACCATTAACCATGCTGGCTGGAGCTGATGGGAGTTGGGAGTCCAACAGCATCTGGAGGGCCACAAGTAGTAGTAGACTGCACAGAGGGAGGGCGGCACCACTTATGTGACCTCCCTCTGCCCAAGTTGCTGCTGTATACCAGGGTGGAGAGGCAACAGAGTGGTGAGGTTGACCAGGTACAAGCACACCAGTAGTAAATCTGGTGGTCCTACCACCATGTTTGCACTGTGTTGGCCTCGCCTTCCCCACCCCCTTCCCTCTTCCCCCTTCTCTGTTCTTGTGTGCAGCCGTGACTCAGCTGGAGGAAAGTCAGGTAAGTGCCATCCACTACCAGCCACAGGTTTCCCACTGCTGGGTTAGACCATAGTTTCCTGTGAACTGAATTTAGAGCTTTGGCTGCTATTGTGATCCTGCCTGACACTCTCACTTGTCTACTTTTGATAGATGATTTACTGTTTTTCTAGTGTCCCAAACTGGCTTCTGCAGAACTTGTCAGACTGTCCCTGTATCTATTGCTGGGACATTTAGCCTAGTCCATATTTAAGTATAGCTTTGCTCTGCTTTCTCAGTTCAGTGACCATTGAAATAATCTATATTGTTTCTTGGTGTATACACAACCTTTCTGTCAAGGACTCTTCTTGGCAGTAAACTAACAACTGTTATATGTGTTGGTAAACTCAAATTCTTCAGCTGCTATCCTTTCTCCATTACACCAAAACACCCAAGAGTCTATTGCCTCTGGTCTCCACAGTTTAATTGCAGGTGTTACATACAAGTCAGACATTTATTATAATGATGAATTATTTCAGAAAGTTCAGCTGGTCAGCTTGTAGTGTAATGAATCTTAGTTGCAGTACGGTGTCCTCTGCTGCAACAGCAGCAGTGCAAACAGTTTATATGTAAAGCTGAAAGTCAACTCTATGTGTTTCACTTCTAAAGGTTTATATGGCGGCAGTCAACTTAACTACTGCAGAATGTCTCAAAACAACGAAGTATGCATATCTCCTGGACCATCAAGGGAAGTTCTTCAATCCATTCGATAGAGGAATTATACTAAACTTTATGGAATTCCTTCACATCATCAAGCCTCTAACAGAGGAGGAACTGAAAAAAGCAGATCTGACTTTGGTATAAAGACTATAGAAGAGTCATGTACTCTATAATATACATCACTTTTTCAGTAAAACTGGCAGCATGTAGTGCATGGTTTTGAGCATGGCCTCTCCCTAGGGAAAAGAAATGTCTTGACAGAAACCTTTGCACGTGTATGGAATGTGACAGACCTTTGAACATGTACAGATTGTGAGTATATGTATGGAGTAAATGGACCTTTCTCCTTAAGTGCAGGATATGACCTTAAGCACAGCACAGCAACACATTTATTGGTTCATTTTAAAAATTGCATATTTCAGTCATTGTTCCCACCCACCCACAATTCAAGAGAAAGGGCAATAAATTATCATTGTACAATACACATTTCATTTTCAAACACTATTAATCACTGTGCACATTTCATTCTGCCTTATTCAGTATTAAATATATGCATAGCCTATTATCCATTCTAAGATGCTGATGGAGTTACAACAAAGTTAACATAGAATATAAAATTTCCCCAGCAGTTCTTAACTCAAAATCTAAATACTGTATTACACTGCAGTTTTGTATTTCTATTCAACACTAGATGGTGCTGGCTTACTTTTTTTTACTATGATGCTGACTTAGAATGTCTTAATAGAGTAAATGTTCAAACACAACAGAACTGGGTGAATTTCAAGTTCAGATTTTGCACTTTTGCACCCTTCCCCCTTATGCTGGCAGGCATGCTGTTATATCCTGCAGAAATGTAATAAAATAGCACCCCGTTGCGGACTCTGTGACTTAGTGACCCTAAGCCTGCGTGCTCAAGACTCAACAAATATAATTCTTCTCAGTGTCAAAGGTTAAAAGATTTGCAAGAAATATTTGTGAGGGTTCATTTTCACTTGCTTGAAGCTTTCTTCTATTTCATTCCAATGAACTTTTCTGTAGCTGGGGGATATATAAACATATGCATAAAAAAATAAAAAGCACTTTTCCTCCTTCAGTCTGTTCACCATGTTATTTTAGATTGGTCTTTTTTGTTCTGGATTTTATATTCTGTACATATTTCTCAGACATTTCAGCGATTTCCACCTGGGCACTGCTTCTGACAACCGAATCCCAGCTATGTCCAGGAAATTCCAGACCTATGGCAACCCTATTTTAACATGGTATCTTGCGTAAAAACATTTCAAATCATATTCAGTTAACATGCTGGATGTGGGCAGAGGCTTTGCCCTTGGCCTACAAACACATAAAGGTAAAGGTAAAGGTTCCCCTGACCATTAGGTCTAGTTGCAGACAACTCTGGAGTTGCGCGCTCATCTCACTCTATAGGCCGAGGGAGCCGGCGTTTGTCTGCGGACAGCTTCCGGGTCATGTGGCCAGCATGACTAAGCCACTTCTGGCAAAACCAGAGCAGCGCACAGAAACACTATTTACCTTCCCGCCAGAGTGGTACCTATTTATCTACTTGCACTTTGACATGTTTTTGAACTGCTAGGTGGGCAGGAGCTGGGACCAAACCATGGGAGCTCACCCCGTCACGGGGATTCGAACTGCCGACCTTCCAATCAGCAAGCCCTAGGCTCTGTGGTTTAGACCACAGCGCCACCCGCATATACATATACGCCTCTAAACAGCTATAAACAAAAGAGACAGCTCCCTGCCCCACGGAGCTGACAACCTGGACAGTGGGAGAAGATGAGAGAGAAGGGAAGGAGACACAGGAGCAACAAATAATACAGAGAAGAAGAAGTCAGAAAATCACAGGCCATGAGGGAAGAATGCTTAGCTCCAAGCTTACATGCCTTGGCCACTGTAAAAATAGGGTTGCGCTGAAAAGATACAGTGTGCGGAGGGATTTAAAGGAAGACAGATACATACCATCATATTTGCACTTGGACAGTGTCCCAGGCCCACTGGGCAACAAAAGAGATTGGACTCATATAACTCTGGGGAAATTGTACAGGCACAGACCCATTTATTTATTTATTTATTTATTTATTTATTTATTTATTTATTTATCTATCTTTTTAAACCACCATTTCTCCAAGCTGGATCCCAGGCTAGTTAACAAAATGCTGTTTAAAACATGACAATTGCAAGATGCCACCAATAAAACATGATTTAAATAAAACCTCCATCAAAATTTGAGGTAAAAATTATTGCATACTATGAAATCAGCAGCATTCAGTAATTGTGCTAGGACCCCGAGCAGTCAATTTCCTCCTTTCTTTTATGCTGTCTCCATTATTTTAACGTAAACAGCTTTTGGTGAAGCTATTTCTGGTTTTTAATGAAACTGCTCTTGAGCAATATTTAAGTTTGGTCTTTTGTAAGAGAGTACTCAATTTTGGTGTCTACAGGAAACATCTGTGATACAGATCTGTGGGAAAGGGTACTGGCAAACTTCTTCTAATCCTTCTCAACCATAGCAAATCCCTTAAGTTTGTTTTTTATTGTGAGCCCTGAGACATTGCCAAGTGGAGTGGCAGGCTGAGACACATGAGGTGGGGGAACAAGGGGATGACATGGTGGTGATCAGAGACAGGGAAATAAAGGCTGGAGGAGGCAGGTACAGTACTCCCTTCTCCCAGGATACGGCTGCTCTGGATGGGAAAGCAGGTCTCCCATTTCCCCTCTTCCCTCCCAGAGAGAGAAGCAATAGAATCCAGGATAGGGGATCATTCAACCGCTAGGGGTGGAGGAAGCAGAATCAGGACAGGAGACACAGCCTGGTCACCCAGGACCCAGCAACACTCCCATTGCTGGGGACAGATTCATCCTCCCTGATGTAGTGAGCATCTACATGCTCAGCAATCTTGCAAGGCACAAGAGTCTTGCAAGTAAGCTTGCCTTGCCTTTCTTTAAAAGCATGGTGGACAGGTGGGCAAACCCATTAGGACAACTCTGTTGCTTCAGCACAGTTCTGAACTCCTTCCCCAAGTCTCCATAAACTTGAACTGCTTGTTCTAGCCCAGATAGTCTTGACTTTTCTGTCATCTAGCCTGAGCCTAAAGGCTACCTGTTGCTGAGTTACATTGCCTCAGTAAAAATCTCATGTTGCTCTCAGTTAAGAGCCTATTTGGTAATGACTGGAGTCAGATGAGTTTTAGCAGTTGAGAGTTGGTATATGTGGCTCTGCCATTAGGCACAGGGAGGTCGCTGCCCCAAACAGCTGGTTTTGGATTTCATGGAAGGGCAGCAAATTGTTAGATATTTAATTATGTTGTATTTTTACTGTCAGGGAGGGCAAGAGGTGCTTGTGGGATTTTCTGCCTTAGGTAGCAAAATAATTTGATCAATCTTGGGTCCTATGCACCCAAATTTGTTTTGTTTTGCCATGTTTTGTTTTGTTTTGTTTTGTTTTGTTGTTTTGTTTTGTTTTGTTTTGTTGTTTTGTTTTGGAGGGGAAGTACCATTTGCTATTCCAACTCAGGTAGTAAACTATCTTGAGCCAGCCTTGAATATATTTGGGTATCTTCACTTGACCCTGAAAGCATCTTCAAACCTTTCTCATATCACACATCTGCATCTGCAAATAAAAGTCAGCTTCGGATAGAAAACAGACATGACCCTTTTGCAGTGAAATTTACCAGAACAGAATTCACATTCACACTACAGAGACAACAAAGGTTTTAAATGTCATGTGTGAAAACCTCTTAGCAGCAAATGTGATGACCATCAGCCATTCTGGTGGTGGCTGGTGGGAAATGTTGTCCCACAACATCTGGAGGACAGCACACTGACTACTCCTATCTTAGACCTTATATCATTATAGACGTTCTGGAGAAGATGATGAGGCCATCACAAAGAAAATGTTATGAGCCATTTCTTCTCAAATATGCATTGGTGTTTTGATAGCAAAATGGTGGCCTGCTGCAAGGTAAATCTACAAAGCAAGAATCTACAAAATTATTCCATTTTCAAGTGGTTGATTGGGGTTTTAAAGCATTTGTAAATGGAATATATTTATGGCTTGCTTTTTAACCAATAATAATAGAGATACAAAGTTAGCATGATCAGATGTGTTGGCTGAATTCTAGTCACGTCTATTCCAAAGTAAGTCTTACTGAGTTAAAAGTATTTCACCTGCTTAAACAGCCAATATTGTGTGACTGTTTTATGAGTGATTCTCTAAATAAAAATGTTTCAGGTTGTAGACTCTCTGGGAGAAATTAAGCAGAGGTCCTGCTGTTTCTTACCGGCTGAGTGCTCTAATTGCAACTTGAGCCAATTTCACATGTTTGAGTATTGCAGTTGCAAGCATTGCAAAGTCAATACTCTTTTCTAAGAAATATGTGTTGAGGGGTTAAATTAATTTTATTTCTGTAACTAAAACATAAAAAGAAACATTGTCAGTTAACATTAACAATAAAAACACTCATATGATCTTGACTTAAGCATGTAA
This sequence comes from Podarcis pityusensis, assembly GCF_964106645.2. NCBI lineage: Eukaryota > Metazoa > Chordata > Lepidosauria > Squamata > Lacertidae > Podarcis > Podarcis pityusensis. Next base: position 46,754,004 of record NC_138034.1, on the reverse strand, counting down.
ATTAATATAGGAAATCCATATGTAATAATCAGTATTCAAACTAGATTGATGATTGTAAGCTATACGTTCAAACATAGAACATATCTTTGTGGGGTTTGTCTAATACATTTATTAAGGGATTTATTAAGGTTAACAGAGCAACTTTACACACACACACACGCACACAAGCAAATTACATTCAATAGAAAGGATGGGTTGTAATTTTACAAAAGAACAGCAACAGTCAAAACAGCAGATGTTGTTATTGCTTAGTCGTTCAGTCGTGTCCGACTCTTCGTGACCCCATGGACCAGAGAACGCCAGGCACCTCTGTCCTCCACCGCCTCCCGCAGCCTAGTCAAACCCATGCCGGTAGCCTCGAGAACACTATCCAACCATCTCGTCCTCTGTCGTCCCATATTAAACACAGCAGATAAAGCTGCATAAATCTAATTCCATCCAAATTAAGAAGTTATTAAAAGGCCTGGGACATTTAAAAGGTTTATTATGACACTGAAAACTAAGTAGGTACTAGGTGATATTTTCTGGAAAGAGTAGTCTACTGCTAAGAAGGCCCTGGCTGTTCTTCCTACCTGCCTCTCCTCAAATGGTGGGGTCACCTAGAGGAGACAGTCTGAATATACAGGTATGTTGATGTGGAGGCAAGACATTATCTAGTGAGTTTATTCCAACCCGTTCAAGACTTTAAAAGTGAGCATCAGAACCTTCTGAACAAGAGATAGTCCACTGCTCATGGAACATTAAATCACACACACATGCAAATGGTGGGACAAATTTCAGCGCCCACTGCTGTTGCCATTGGGCTGTCAGTGGCATTACTACAGCTGATGAGGCTTTCTTGGGTAGTGCTGGTGCTGATGGGAGCTCTAGGTCCACATGGTGCGCAAGTCCTGCCTGGTATCATTAACATGAGTGCCAGCCAGCTGATATGCTTGGTTCATGGGCTCTGCTTGGCTGCACTACCACCTGTCTGTCCTTTACTGATCTGATCACAAATATGCTCCGCTCTTTCTGTTGTAAAAGTATGCAATGATGAAATATTTGCAACGCAAATGCAATGATGAAATATTTGCAGAAGGAATGCCTACCAGATGGGCAGGGTAGAAATAAATTATTATTATTATTAATTACCTCAGTAGGTCAGAGTGAACGGATGGGGACGGGGTAAGGGGCAGATCCACAGCATGGAGAAAAAGGGAATTAGATAAGGTCAACCTAGAATACACTGTCATTGTATGCAAGTACTTTACCCCTTGAGTTAATTCATACTACACCATACCCTCAAAAAGAAATACCTTAGCTTGTGGAAACTTTCTACTAATCTCATTATCTCTGGTATGTAAAAACACACCCTCTTACACTTAAGCAAACTCCTCTTATTTCACCTATATGAGGTGAAGTACTGGACGCGGGTGGCGCTGTGGTCTAAACTACTGAGCCTAGGGCTTGCCGATCGGAAGGTTGGCGGTTTGAATCCCCACAGCGGGGTGAGCTCCTGTTGCTCGGTCCCAGCTGCTGCCAACCTAGCAGTTCGAAAGCATGTCAAAGTGCAAGTATATAAATAGGTACCACTCCAGCGGGAAGGTAAACAGCGTTTCCGTGCACTGCTCTGCTTTCGCCAGAAGTGGCTTAGTCATGCTGGCCACATGACCCGGAAAAACTGTCTGCGGACAAACATCAGCTCCCTTGGCCAGTAAAGCAAGATGAGCACCACAACCCCAGTGTCGTTCATGACTGGACTTAACTGCCAGGGGTCCTTTACCTTTACCTCTTTACTAGCTGTACAAATTTTTATGGTGTATTTCCATGTTGCTTCCTGAAATGACCTGCAGTCATTTTTCTCCAGTGGCATTTGCAGCTGTTTCCTGAATCTGAGGTTAACTGGAGTGTGTTTAATAATTGTTGATTTATTATTATTATTTTATTTTGGTGCCTACAAAAACACCTAAGGCTGTGTGCCGGGGGTTTTAATGTGAACAAATTCTCAACAGTCGTATTCCCCCAACCCTGTGTGTATCAAGAGAAGTCCAGTTGTCAGCTGTTTCACAATCAGGCGCAAAGGACGGGGTAATGTTAATTTTATATGATATTTCTTACCCTTTTCCTCTCAGAAATCAGATACCCATCTCAGCAAATGTACATTTGGTACTGAATAAAAATACAGTAAAGAGTGAAAGCTCCCCCCCCAAAAAAAAATTTAAAAAAATCCTGGGAAATATAGTTTGCTAAGCTATTGTTTGTATCATTTCCCAGGGTGGTTAATCATTCCCTCTTCCCAGGAAACTCTGGGAATTTTAGCTCCGGAAGAGGAATAGGGATTCTCTTCCTAACAACTCTGAGCACCTTTCACAAACTACAGTTTCCAGGATTCTTTGGAGGAAGTAATGTCTGTTTAAAGTAGTACGATGCTGCTTCAAGTGTATAGCACAGATGGCAGCTATATTTTCACTATGGAGTAAATCAATTTTGCTTAAACCACTTGTAATGCTGTTTTCTGTGTTGCATGAACACCCTTCAGAAACAAAGCACACAAATATCACAAGAGAGCTCATATTTTTGGCATCCTGAGATTAAGTACGTTTATTCAGAACCAAGTGTGTGTCACTGAGCTCTATGGGACTGACGCCCGGCTAAGTTCACATAAAATTGCAGCTTTTTCGTGTCTCGATTTTAAAATGGCACGAGCCCTGCCTAATTTTCAGAGTTTGAGGGGACTCTAAGACCCAGGAGAATAAGAGAGGAGGAGGAGGGAGGGCGGACAGGCGTCCCACCTGCTCTGCTAAACTAGAGCAGCAAACCGCGAAGTTTCATCTGCAGAAGTAGTTTGCTGTTGCAACGGCAGGTTAGGGCTCTCTCCCGCTTGCAGCTGGCCATGGGAAGAAGGTGGGGAAGTGAGATCTTCGAAGGAGGTGGAGATCGCCGGGTGCTACAGACGCCAGAGATTGGGAAGTAAGTTGCTTCCAACTCCCGGACGCAAAGGGCTGCTAGCAGCTTGGTAGGTTTCGACGACCCATCTCTCCTTCTCTGCGCTGTTTACCTTGTCTGGAGTCGAGGAGCGGTTTTGCAAGATTGTGCATGAATCCCGATGGACTCTGCAAACGAGGCTTTGCACCCCGGCAATGAGGAGGAAAAGGCGCCGTCTCTTTCCGCAGCATGTTCCGCGTTAGCAAGCGCAGAATCCCCAGACCTGTCACCAGGAACCTGGAGGATCTGGATTCCGTTCAGAGCATCCTGCTGCACAGGTGAGTGCGAACCATTGTGGACTAAGGGAAAGTGCCGGTATGGGGAGCCAGGAGCCGTCCAGATGTTGCTGAACTCAAGCTCCCATCTGCCCAAGCCAGCATGGCCAATGGTCGCAGGCATGGCCAAACTTGGCCCTCCAGATGTTTTGGGACTACCATCCCTATATCCCTGACCACCGCTCCTGTTAGCTAGGGATGATGGGGGTTGTAGTCCCAAAACAGCTGGAGGGCCAAGTTTGGCCATGCCTGCCTCAAGGGTGATGAGAGCTTGGAGTTCAACAATATCTGGAGTGCACACTGATTCCCCATCCTTAGTTAATGCTTCCCCTTGGAATGTGATATGTGGAAAATGCTCAGTGTCATAATTCTGCATATAGCAGAGGAGTCTGCAATATATTATAAGGGGCACCCTCAGCTCTCATAGGGCACTGGCCAGGTCTGATAGGCATTAACGTTGCCCTTATGCCTGCCAACACATTGCACATTATAATGTGAGACACACAAATACTTGTGACTATGGTAATGATCTTTATTAAGATACATATAGTACTTAAAATTGTCGGCTTAGATGAAGCCCCCCCCCCCATACACACTCTTTCTGAGAAAGTTGGGGAAAGTGTGGTGATTAGTGTAAATCAAAATCATGGAGTGCTTAATTGCAAGTGAATGATGTAACTATTTTAATGCATGGATTTAGTTTTTATATCCTTTGAGTTTAAATGTTTTGTGTCTATATCAACCTATTTTTCAGCAGCTAGACATCTGTAAGACTGAATGGTCATATATATCTTTATTTTACTTACTGAGAAAGCATCATTTAACAGACTATTAATTCTTCTGAAGGTAAACATAGTTGACTATTTTTGGAGAGAGAGGAACTCTTTTCTTTTCTTCCATCTACTTCATACACAAAATTAATCATTGTAAAAATAGCTATCTATCCTTCACACTTTACTGGTGTAATGTTGCTGTAGGTCATAGGTAGTCAACATGGTCCCATGTTACTAGATTGCATCGTCCATCAGCTTTGGCCAATCTGTTCAATGGTCAAGAGTAATTGTAACATCTGGAGGGCACCATGTTGTCTACCTCTTCTGTAGCCTCAGTAAATATAATTTCTGTGTCAAGGATAATTGCTTCTTTTCCACAGTTTAGTATTTCTGTAGTACACTATATCAAACGCAGAAACAAAAGATAAGTGGGAGTAGTATTCACTCTGTTGATTAAGGTATGCACATCACTTTGTCTCCCTGACTGAGATGGCAAATGGTAGTGTTGTAATAACCTGCCTTTAATTCCTAGTCTAGACAGAACAGAAAATAACAACAAAAAAGACTTTAAAATACTGCAGGACATCTCCAGTGAGCTTTACTTACAGACTGTGCAATAAAGAAATCATCTCTTGCTGTTTTCATATAACTTAATTTATAGACCCTGGTGCTGGACATACTGCTGAGGAGCAGACGGTAGCCTCTGTGTAACAGGAGACTTAATGTTGCTTATACAAGTAGCAGTTCAGCATGGCTACTGCTATTGCTTAACATAACCACAAGAAATTAAAGCCAAGAATGGCAGTTGTTAAAATTACACGTTGTTTCTCCATTTCTTCACTGATGAGTCACAATCTACATTTACTCCTTTTGAGATTTATCCAAGAAACTGACGATTGGAACACTCTTTTTAATGTTTAGAAAATAAAGTGTGCCTTCTTCTTAGAAATGTGCTTAGTTCGAAAGAGGGACTTATTTCTAAGTAAGTAAGTATAGGTGTAGGCTGTAAGCCCCAACTGTAGCATACAGGAGAGGAACGGGATAAATATTTACTAGTCAAAATATTGGCTGTGCATCTCTAGTACAAAAAAATGAGAATGGCACCTAAAATGAAAAACTGAAATGGCACCCAGTGACTGCTACGTGCTAGCAGTTTTTGGAGGAACTACCTGCATGACAGGCAATTCCTCTATAAACTGCTGACAAATAACATCTGACTTCATATTATATACATCTCTCCCCATTGAAGTTATGCTTGGATCTTCCTCTGCTTTCAAGCTGGAGAGGGAACGTTTCCTGCCCATCATCCAGACCTATAAAGTGCCTCAGATAAGAATGCAACTGAAAAGTTTCCAAGACTTGCAGCCTTAAGAGCTCAGTCCTAGGCATGTTTGACCAGAGAGTTAAATGGCACTTACGTTCTAGTGAACACAACCGTGAACTCACTTACTAGGGAGTAAGCCCACTGAACGCATTGGAATTTGCATTTGAATAAGCGTGCGTAGGATTGTAGGGCAATGATCCATAGCACATTCTACCTAGGAATAAGTCCCACTGAATTTACACGTGAGCAAGGATTTGCACGTGCGCAGGATTGCGCCGCAAGGCGCCCAAACCCACTTTATCTAAGAGGGGGGAAACCCGTTGAATCCTGTTGAATTCATTTGTCAGTAGATTGCGTTGCAAGGCTACAGTCCTCGCACCTTACCTGGGAGCAGGTAAAGTGCGAGGACTGTAGCCTTGCAAAGCAATCTACTGACAAATGACCTGGGAGCAGGTAAAGTGGGCTGTATCTGGCCCACTGAACCGAGTGCATTAGGCAGGGCGACGAATGAAAAGGGTATATAAAAGAGAACGTTTCCTGTTAGCATTCAGAGCGGAGCAGCTCTTTGCAACGAGCAGAGTTTGGGCTCAGGGAGCTTCCTGGGTTTCCATGGTTACCGCAGCCTGCGCCAATCGGCGAGCCGCTTGTGCGTCACGTGCTGCGGCTCGGGCTTCCGGAGTTCGCTTTCATGGCGGCGGGCTGCTGCGGATCTTCCTGAGGGGAAGCTTCCTCCGGACGCCATGGACAAAGCGTCGCCGTTGCCCTTTGAGATTCCTCGAGAACCGCAGCAGCCTGAGGAATGCGAAGGCCGCCTCTCGCCTGGCAGCGGAAGCTCCTGCTCTGCGTCTCTGTCCAGCGGCTCCGAGTAAGGAAGAGAAGGGGGTGGACGCAGCCTTTCTCAACCTGTGATTCCCCAGATGTTGAACTACAACTCCCATCACCCCTAGCTAGCAAGGCCAGAGCTCAGGGATGATGGGAGTTGTAGTCCAACAACATCAGGGGACCCACAGGTTGGAGAAGGACCCACGCTGGAGAAGGGCGCTGTGTAATTGGGGCCTCCTGCTGCTGCTATTCCAGCGTTTTCTGTTTCTTACTTCCAAATGTTGGGATTTAGACTGTTTTTTTATTTTAAAAAATCTGTCCATATGTTATTCTTTGCTACTCCGAAAAGATCGAGAGGTGCGAAGGACTCACAAGGGTCATCTAGTCCAACCCCATGCAATGCAGGAATCTTTGGCCCAGCTTGGGACTTGAACCCACAACCCTAAGATTAAGATCCTCATGCTCTGCTGACTGAGCTTTTCCAAGCGGCAGAACTAGGATCTTTGATGATGGATGGATGTACCTGCTTACAATCGCTGAGCCCCTCCTCTCTAAACAGCAGTAACCTTCCTGTCTCATTTGGACATTCTTCGTGCCTCTTCGTGCTATGTACACACAGTACATTTAAAGCACTTTACTTCCCCCAAAGAATCCTGGGAACTGTCTCTATTTCAGTCTCTATATCAAACTTTATTTTGGTCACAGGCCAGCATAAGATAAAACATACAGATAAACTGAACACATAAGACTTAAAACAGGTAAGGGATAAAAACGAATAATTAAAATGTGATTATACCATACATAACTTAAAAAGATAAAAATAAGGACAAATGGTTAAAAGTGACCATAAGGGAAGGAATGTAAAGGAGCAACTGGGAACTGTAGTTTACCCACCACAAAGCCACAATTCCCAGCACCCTTAACAAACTGCAGTTCCCACAAAATGATTTTTCGAAAAAATAAAAATATGGTGTATACATGAACTATATTGGAATGGGATAGATGGGAATTCCTCACCTTTGTTGATTCTTGGCTAGGTTTACTGAAAAAGAGGGCTGCTGATTGTTCAGTTGCCATGGGCAAGAAATTCAGATATTCCTCCCTTTGGGGTGTAAGTATAAAATGTAAGCCTTCACTCACTAGCCCTGTTTTTGCTTTTGTTCTACCCAGTTGTAGCATCTGTGGTTTACATACCCTCTCTTTGTTCATCTTCAGCCTCAAGCCCTTCAGGAGCTAGGTAATCAGGGTGCTGTTATTTCATAGAAGTTTAGATATTTGTGACTCTTTATATTTTATATTTCAAGATCTATGGAACTCCTTGCCACTTTAGAATTCGTCAGTGTATCCCTTTTTTGCTGCCACCAATTACTTCAGAATGCTTTTAAATCCATCTAATAGCTTGGTATCATAGGCTTAAGTGTGAGATTGATACTGACACTGGAAATAGGATGAACTGTTAACTAAGATAATTTATCAAATGAATATTTTGTATGTAAGGGAATACTGATATTTACATTGGAGTCATACTTGTATTGGACAGTTTCTAAGGACGCAAGAGCCACTATTGCTGACACCAGCTTCTAAGTGGTTTTACCACAAGCTAAATTCCCTCAACCTTCACCTCAGCCAAATTCACTCAGTTAGGTTCCAATACTAGGTACAATCTGCCTCTTACTCCAAAGCTGCTCCAGTTGTACTTCTAATTGCTTGGACCGTTTAGCTGGTTTTAAAAACCCACTTGTGCAACCTTATTTTGGTAAAAATATTTGGATAGAACTTCTGATCGAAACCAGAGATGAATAGTGTTAATATACAGCTCTCTGCTGTCCCCTTTAACATTCTCTGTTTTTTACCTAAACTTCCCTCCTCATCTGACTCCCATCACAAACAGTTTCACTGTCAAGAACCTCTAGCCTAGTGGAGTCTATTTTTCCAAGACCAATCACAATGAATATACCTGATCCAGACCCTGTCTATAAATACCTTCTCTCCACTTTCAGAACCTGTTACTAAGCAGCTACCACTGAACAGGTTTGCCAAACATAGCAGCACAAGGCCTTGAACTCTGGCATCAACAGAGGTCAAAGAAATATTAAAGCACAAAACACAGACTACCAGACATACACACAGTATTTCTATACACACATCTACCCTGACGCTTCAAAGCAGTTTTTGCACCTCATCCAGACAAGTACTAGTAATGCTTGCAATGTTAGCAGCCTCTCCTGGGTTAGAGCATGGTGATTTATTTGTATTCAACCTGTAAAGTGTCTGAGACAGGGGAAGAGTAGGAAAGTGCAACAGGAAACTTTTTTAGCCATTGTGCTCTTCTTTCTTTCTGCACCTTTGGCCCACAAACCATTTTTCCCATCACAATTCATATAAATTCAATCTCCCTTTATTTGCCTTCCCATGTCAAGTCTTAATGCATACAGCTCTTCCAGCAGCAGTGCTAGACCCCAGGGTTTTTAGCATGTAGAGTGTATAACAGAAGTCTGGCTTTCTCAGAAGCAATGTGCACATTTAAATAGTGCTATTACCTTCCAACCTGTTCCTTCTCTCAATCACGTAGAAAAACCCTTTCTTTGTCTTGTGATTTTTTCCATTCAGAGTAGGATTTTAATTGCTATCAGGTCCCTCCCATCCTTTCCTGGTAATCTGACATGCTCTTGCTCTTAAAAATAGAAAAGCATCCTAAGGCATCTGAAATTTTCTATCTGGTTTTAGTGACAGAACACAGATTATAAGCTCTAAATTCCAGTACCTCTTTATTGGTAACATTTTAAACCACATAATTTGTACAGATGTTTTAGTTGCTGACTCTTAATAAAATCATACGAGTCGTAGGATAATGCAATAAGTTGTAGGTTGCAAGGAAATATGAAACTTGATTTTGTGCTCAGATAAGTACCATATCCCACTAACTACGTCAAAATCAGAAATGTAAGACTTGGAAGGGAGCTGGTAGAATAGGCCTTGGTTTACAGTACAGTCCTAACCATGTCTGCTGAAAAATTGGCTTATTGAATTTCCTGGGATTTACTCCCAGTTAAGTGGGGTTGGGATTGCAGCCTTAATTTCCTAATTATGTACAAATCATAGAGTTGTATTCGACTAACCCATACTCAGTCATGATTTCAATGGATCTGTGCTGCGTATGAGTTATTTGGATATAACCCTTAATTTGCAAGTCTGCACTAAAAAAAAATGCAGGACCTAATATGTACTAGAAGCTGTTTTGAGAAGTTAATTCAAATTTGACCATAAAGGCTGCCTCCACCATTTTCTTGAAATTATAGTATCAATCTTCTGTTGGGATCAAACAGACCCCCTGGTCATAGTATGCTATTGCTAGGCCTGTCTGAGTAGTGTCTGTCTGACAACAAAATGTGCTTGCCAGATGGCTATATTGTACCCACCAACCTACCCCTGCTCCATCTTGATCACTTTCCATTTTGACAAGTGATCAGTTTCGGTACTTTAGATAGGCACCCATTCAACTTAATTGGGTAAGCTGTGAGTAGCAACATTTTAAGAACTGTTTGGTAACCCTGCTGTGTCCCATGAAGCAAGCACATAGTAAGAGAGACAGTTCTGTAGTACTGGTTGAAGAAAGTGGGAATGGTGTCCAATACATTAGGGAGAAAAAGATCAGTCCATGAAGGAGCACAAGCAGAAAGATCCTGTGTTGTTGTGATGCAGCGTTAGCAAATAGCTGGGCAGGTTAGTGTTTTGCTTTTATAGTGGACTGTAGACATAGGGAGACAGCTGAAGGTCAGAGTGTCAGTAACATCCTTTCTGAAATATTGGGGTTAAGAGTGATGGAGTTGTATACTCCATCTTACACCCACATATCAGGCCACATCCTGCTAAACCATGGGCTCGTCCACTCCCTTCTCCTCCACTTGCTGGGAAAATGACTTTTGGTGTCCTTTAAACATGGCTGCTTGTTGAGTCTGAACCGAGGGTGATAATTTAACACTAACATAGTCAGTTTTAAAACAAGCCAATGTCAAACCATCGTTTCTGAAGCTGGCTTGTTGAAAATAAGCATTGGATAAACCAGGATCCCCAGTTGTATGTATTTAAAGGAAGTCAAAAGTAAAAATTTCCAAAGTCTTTGTTCTAGCCACACAAGATATAAGAGGGTGCAATGAACAAGCCCAAGGCTTCCTGCAGCTCATAAATATTGTACTAATCCATTATTTAGCTTTATATGCAAACTGTGCCACAGTAATTCAATTGCAGGGAATCTGCATTATTATTTCTAAATTGCTTAACTAATAAAAAACAAGTTTAAAATGCAAAAGTAGCTTTCTTGGTTTGCTTTTATCAGTCTGAAATGTCAAATGGGGAACATTTTTAGATGTAACAACAGAAAATTTCTCTAATGTAGGCCAGCAATATAGTTTTAATTTGCATGCTGCTCATAATGCCACAGCAAATACTTTTCTTTCCATGTGCTTAGACTGAACTGGAGATGGGGCAGGTTGCCTTGTCCTTTTAATCAAAATGAGACCTCTCACTTGTAAATGTATGGTTGCTTATTGAGGCATGGGTGTGAAAAGAATGCTTCAGTAATGTTGGTTTCTATGATAGATGCTTTTGCCACGTCTGAATAGTAGGTCTCTGTTGAATGCAGCTGCTTTAGACTGAGGTCTGTGGTTCATCCCATCCCCCTCCTTGTAAGTGCTTTTATGTTACTAGCTCCAGAGGGCTGCAAAATTAAGCACATTGTAAGTCATTCTGTCTTCACTGTCATTCTAATACTGCCCTTGTCTTTCACAGTGACCTTGAACCTGAATGGTTAGATAGCGTACAGAAAAATGGAGAATTATTCTATCTAGAGCTGAGTGAAGATGAGGAAGAAACTCTCCTTCCGGACACCTCTCTGGATATGCCTGTGGTGAACCGTGTCAGGTTTTGTGAAAATGAAGCTGAGGTTATTCGTGAGCGATCTCAAAAAGATAGAAAGAGTGAACACAGACTGGAAAAGTTCACTAAAATATTGAAATATAAAAGGTTTTTATCAAAACATTCTAGTAAGAAGATGTCAAGTGACAAGTGCGATGTTCGTGCCTCTGGCCCAGCATCCATACTGAAACACCATTCTGGTCAGAGGGTGGAGGATGTCGCCCAGCAATGGTACAAAGATGTCTGCCTTTATGTAAATCCGAAGAGGCTATCAAATGCTGAGACAGGAGAGCAGTTCAAGCTTCTGGAATCATTAATAGGGATTATCCATCAATCTCCATGGAGAAAAACTGAAAAACATAATCACAGTATTGAATCTAGAAGTGCCAATGAAGAGAAACTCGTAGTACATGGTTTGATACCAGGAAGCTCAGCAATAAAGTCTGGTCACATCTTGATTGGTAAGTGTCACAATTTATGCATTTCTGGCCATGCAACCCAGTATTGTGGGAGGTGAAAGGGTTACTTATTTCAGTCCAAGTGACAACTTTTTAATTGGTTGGCATGGTCGTAGTCTTGCCATGGATCGAGGAATCTCTGCTCTCTTTTGACAATAGACTTGTCCCTGCGGCATGTGCAGGCAGCAACCATATTGTGCAAGGGTTCCGTTACTGGCCCCCATGTGCATCGGCAGAGCAGGCATAAGCGCACTCTGAACTGCCCTCTTCCAGGTCTAAAAGGACCTGCGTGTCGGCAATCACGTGTCAACTGGGCACACCTAAAATGGTTGTTGCCTGTATAGTAATACAGTAAGTATGGGGGGGGTCGGTCACAGTTTTAATATTTTTCCTAATTTCAATGTAAAACATCTCCAATAGAATACCTCTCTGGGTTCCAATATTATTTTTCTTCCCTGAGCAAGCATGTTGTGGTAGCTTTAAAGCACACATACTCATCCAGTAAACACTGTTCCTTTAAAAAGAATTACATGCAAACACGCACAATGTTAAGATTTCCTTTTGTGTACGTATCCTTTTACCGTATTTTTCGCACCATAGGACTGACCGGCCCATAGGACACATCAAGTTTTTTGGGGGGGAAATAAAGAAAAAAAATTATTTCCCCCCCAGGCGCTTGTGGGGCCGGCAGCGGGGAGAAGCGCTCTTCTCCCTGCAGTCCGCCTTCAGATCAGGTCCGGGGACAGCGGGAAGACGCGCTGCGTCTCCCAGCTGTCCCCGGAGCTTGGGGGCAGGCAGCGGGGAGAAGCACTCTTCTCCCTGCGCCCGCCTTGAGATCAAGTCCGGGGACAGCGGGAAGACGTGCTGCGACTCCCAGCTGTCCCCGGAGCTTGGGAGCAGGCAGCGGGGAGAAGCGCTCTTCTCCCTGCCGCCCGCCTTGAGATCAAGTCCGGGGACAGCGGGAAGACGCGCTGCGTCTCCCAGCTGTCCCCGGAGCTTGGGGGCAGGCAGCGGGGAGAAGCGCTCTTCTCCCTGCCGCCCGCCTTGAGATCAGGTCCGGGGACAGCGGGGAGACGCGCTGCGCCTCCCAGCTGTCCCCGGAGCTTGCGGGGAAGGCAGCGGGGAGAAGTGCTCTTCTCCCTGCCGCCCGCCTTGAGATCAGGTCCGGGGACAGCGGGGAGACGCGCTGCGCCTCCCAGCTGTCCCCGGAGCTTGGGGGCAGGCAGCGGGGAGAAGCGCTCTTCTCCCTGCCGCCCGCCTTGAGATCAGGTCCGGGGACAGCGGGAAGACGCGCTGCGTCTCCCAGCTGTCCCCGGAGCTTGGGGGCAGGCAGCGGGGAGAAGCGCTCTTCTCCCTGCTGCCCGCCTTGAGATCAGGTCCGGGGACAGCGGGAAGACGCGCTGCGCTTCCCAGCTGTCCCCGGAGCTTGCGGGGCAGGCAGCGGGGAGAAGCGCTCTTCTCCCCGCCGCCCGCCTTCAGATCAGGTCCGGGGACAGCGGGAAGACGCGCTGCGTCTCCCAGCTGTCCCCGGAGCTTGGGGGCAGGCAGCGGGGAGAAGCGCTCTTCTCCCTGCCGCCCGCCTTGAGATCAGGTCCGGGGACAGCGGGAAGACGCGCTGCGTCTCCCAGCTGTCCCCGGAGCTTGGGGGCAGGCAGCGGGGAGAAGCGCTCTTCTCCCTGCCGCCCGCCTTGAGATCAGGTCCGGGGACAGTGGGGAGACGCGCTGCGCCTCCCAGCTGTCCCCGGAGCTTGCGGGGCAGGCAGCGGGGAGAAGCGCTCTTCTCCCTGCTGCCCGCCTTGAGATCAGGTCCGGGGACAGCGGGGAGACGCGCTGCGCCTCCCAGCTGTCCCCGCAGCTTGCGGGGCAGGCAGCGGGGAGAAGCGCTCTTCTCCCTGCTGCCCGCCTTGAGATCAGGTCCGGGGACAGCGGGGAGACGCGCTGCGCCTCCCAGCTGTCCCCGGAGCTTGCGGGGCAGGCAGCGGGGAGAAGCGCTCTTCTCCCGCCGCCCGCCTTCAGATCAGGTCCGGGGACAGCGGGAAGACGCGCTGCGTCTCCCAGCTGTCCCCGGAGCTTGCGGGGCCGGCGGCGGGGTCTCCCTGCCGTCAGCCTCCAAACCACTTCGGGAGACAGCGGGATGGCGGCGTTCCGCCTCCCTCTGTCCCCCGACCTTGTGGGGCTGGCGCTGGGGCTCTCCTGAAGCCTGGAGAGCGAGAGGGGTCGGTGCGCACCGACCCCTCTCGCTCTCCAGGCTTCAGTGAAAGCCTGCATTCGCACCATAGGACGCACACACATTTCCCCTTCATTTTTGGAGGGGAAAAAGTGCGTCCTATAGTGCGAAAAATACGGTAATTCCTTGAATGGCACTTCTGCTTTTGGTTATACTGGTATTATGTAATACCTAATCTCATTAATGTTAGCAGAAATTAAATCCATTATGAATGCTACTGAGTGATTATGAACTTTACATTTATGGAAGGTTCATTTAGGCATATGGCAACTTGGAAAAATGGCAATGAAGAATTAAAACTTTTTTTTCCCCAAAAGCATATTAGCATTGAACAAAAGCATATTTGCAGTATCCCAAGCTATCAACTGCTATTTTATATTATGTTCTGTTTTTCTTTCTATCATACTTCAGTCCTTTGGCTTTGAACTGGTAAGTGAGCTGCATCTTCTGCCAACTCATATCCAGATATATAATTTCCTTATAAAGTACTTTAAAATTATAGATGTGCAGTGAACACTGGGTACTTTTAGATCTAAATGTGGCATACAGCAAAATGTGTATGTTACAAATTTTGTTATAGTTGGCTGAAATAACTTGTAATTAAGCACAAATACATTGCTTTTTAGTCAAATGTCTTGATCAAATTTTGCTTTTTTGGCAAAAGAAATATGTTAGTGTAGTGTATTTAGAACTAGAAAAGTTTTTAACGAACTGTACATCTTGCTTTTAAAATGAACACTTAGCTTTAATTTTAAGACACTGATGTGATCGCAAAGTTTTATAAAAACAAGCAAACATACAAAAACCCCACTTACTTTGAAACTTTAAATTCTCTACCATGTTGTTTCAGGAATAAGTCGGAATAGGACCTGAGTGGAATCCAAAAATGGAAGTAGGCATGGATACGTAGGAGAAAATCATGCAACCAGATGGTGTTTTGTTTTGTGTGTTTCCACAGCAGTTGTTACTGCCAAAGAAACAAGCTGTTTGTTAAACTGGACAGCTTAAAATGAAGGTGATATTATGCTGTATGCCCAGGCTTCCTCAACCTCAGCCCTCCAGATGAATTGAGACTACAATTCCCATCATCCCTAACCACTGGTCCTGCTAGCTAGGGATCATGGGAGGTGTAGGCCAAAAACATCTGAAGGCTGAGGTTGAGGAAGCCTGCTGTATGCCTCTGTGCTAAAACTCTTAAAAGAACACCAATCCTGCCTGACCTACCAGCAGGACAGATACCCTTGTAATGATACAGGGTCCATAATAAAATAGCTATGAACATAATGAAACTTGGTCTGCTATGGGTAAAGAGTTAGCCTGGAGCAGTAATCTAGCATAGTGTTTGTTGGGAAATGGCAACACTTTGTTGCATTTGCCATCTCGCTAGCTGGGGTTCTGCCAATAAATCCTTTCGTGTATTTGTAACCTGAATTATTCCTTTTCTTTATTCTTCTTTCTTTCTTCCCTTACCTGAACGGTAGGTTAAACTATATTTCCTGGCCTTAATTCAGCTAAAATTAGTTGTGGTTATATTCTGCTGAAAGCAACGGGACTTACTCAGAACTAACCTTAGCTGGATCAGGGCCTACATCATTCTCATTTATTGCCTCCATACAGCTTTCTAAGATGGGCTAGGCAAGGCTTTCTCAAGATTATCCAGTGAACCTCGTGGAAGTCATTCCCTAACCACAATGTGACATTGACTAATTACAACATTGGTACATGGAAATCCGTGTATTTGTTTAGCCATCTTTAGTAAGAATATTTGGTAGCTATCATCATAACTGGCAAGATTTGTTAGCATATAAAGTGGCACTGTAGAATTCATAAGTCAACCAACATCTAAACAGTTTTTTATTATAGAATCGCTTTACCTCAAATGTGCCCACTTGGCTGCTTCAGTCTGTGGGTTGCCACACAGTAGTTCCACACTTATAAGAAATCGTTCTTTTAGTGTGGCAGCACCTACACTTAAGAACCCTCTGTCTCCTGACACCAGACAGGCACTTTGGCGTATTCTTTTTGGTGCTGGCTTAAAACATTTTTGTTTAGGCCAGCATATCCAAACACATTGATGTTGAAATGTTTTCAGTTTCTTTACTATTGATTTTAATTGTTTTTGAATGTTTCCAATTACTTGTTTTTATTTATAATTTTAATATTTATCATAAACCACATGGAGCTTTTGTTACTATCAAGCAGTGTATGCGTTTTGTTAAATAAATACAAATAAGTAAATTTTGAGAAGACCGCTATTTAAGACAGCTGTCTGAAATTTGCGTGGCATATTTCTGTTGTGCACCTTATATATGAATCTATTTCTGTACCTTATTAAAGGGGCATGGGAGTGCCCTTTTACTTAAGTAAGAAAAACAATGGCCTGCAATTATAAGCCTTAAAATTCTTGAGCTTGCATATATGGGCTATCTGATGAGGTCCGTGAAAGTGCCAAATTTCAAACTGATCTGATTTTTTAAAAATGCCACAGGTGCAGCTGATTTTAAAGTACTGAAAATTGATATTTCTTTCTCCCTTTTTCTGATTTTTGACCAAGTGTGTCATCCCCGCCCCCCATTTTAAAGAAAACTATTGAGGTTCTTTATTCAGGCTTTATTTGTGATCTAAAAACAGCAGTTTAAAATCATTGCCGATACAGTGTGAAGTGGATAAGTATTCTTGCTTGCCCAGCTTTCTTTCAAAGAGCTTATGCTAGTACAGGCCTAACTTCTAAAGCATGCCAAGGAATTCTAAACTCATTTTTTCACTTTTTGTTTATTGCCTGCCATCCAACATTTCCCCCCATTAATTTTTCTGTATTCCAAGTAAGACACCTGGCATATTAACCAGGTGGGTGAAGAGGCTTGGAGCTACAAGAGCCTTAACAAGAGGCGAGATTGTGAGTTTTCAGTGAAAATTGGCATCCCTTACAACTTCTGTCATCATGACATTTTTGAGCAGCTTACTCCTGCAATGCATTATTATGAAGGAATTGCCTAAAGAAAAGGTAATAACGGTGATACTCTGGTGGCTAGATTTTAGGTATTCAGTTTCTATGCAGCCACAATGGAAAATTTTAATGTTACAGCTGCAGGAACAAAATAAATAAAAATGGAATCCCACAGCTGAGTACAGGAAACTTTATTTCCGTATTTTTTCCTCTCTAGTTTTTGAGATATTAGTTTGATTGATTAGTGGTAATTTCTCTTCAGGGAATCTTTTTTGGGTGGGGAGGTGCTGTGGGCAGGGGTAACAATTTAGCTTAGTGGTAACAAAATTGACATGGTTCAGGCTGATGAACCATGGTTTGTCTGGCATAGAAGCCAATCAGAGATGTAAGTGAGGAGAGCCCACAGCAGTCAGAAGGCTTTTTCCAAAAGAAAGTTTAGAAAGAAGACAAGATGATGTCATATTGGCCACTTGTCACTGATACTCACTATTGATTTATATAAAGCATTTTTATGCTGCTCATCAGCCAAAATTGATTCCTAGAGCGGTTTACAAATTTCATTAATAATAATAATTTTATTTATACCCCACCCATCTGTCTGGGTTTCCCCAGCTACTCTGGGCAGCTCCCAACAGAATTAATGATAATAATAATTTTAAAAATGATAAAACATCAGACATTAAAAACTTCCCTAAACAGGGCTGATTAGACTCAGATGTATAATCTAAAAAGACATGGCAGTAAAGGGAAACGGTTTGGAGGAGATGAGTGGGGGGAAGCAAACTCAAAGTTTTTTCAGTTGTAATGGCTGACTGAAATGGAAAAATTTCAAGGAGAGAAGGCTCAAGAAGTTGCTGGTCTTTCTACAGAGCAGGTGAAGAGGTTCTACAGTCCCAACTCTCTTTCCCTCCTATATTAGCCTTTGGCTAATGAAATAATCTATTGCCTTTTAAACTGTGGGGTGGTGTTCTGTTTATGGTGGTGGAGAAATTTTATAATCATCATCATCGTTGTCTAATGGAATGGCTGCTGATGAGGGAGAAGCCTGACAGAGCTAATCTTCCAGCAAACCCATGGGGACACTCTGCAATCCCAATTCTCTCCCTTCCAGCGTGTTGGGGGGGGGAGCAGGCTGTCTGATTTGAATTTAGTAGAAATAGATGTGTGCCTGCTGGGCAAATAGAGAAATGCAAAAGATGAGCTGGATGCTGTCTCAAGGAGAAACTTGCTGTCGCCATATAGCAACTTGCTTGATGCTGAGAAACCTAGAATTGGTACGTTCAAACATGGCAGTGCTCTTCCTTCTTAGTTGTGTTAGCACACATACTATTCTGAAGAATTCCTCTGCTGCTTCCAGTGATGACTGTGTAATTAGATTAGGAATGTGATTGGCAGATGAATTCAAGAGTCAGTCAGACCTCTATATAAACTTCTGCTAAGCAGGCAGAATAAGAAAATGTTATTTGAGGGGAACCGGAAGTTGTTGTTTTTTACAATGGGCCTTCCAAGAATTACTTTACATCGGGGTGGGAAACCTTCGGCCTGTGGGCCAAATTAACCCTCAGTGTTCAGTAGTAGCTTAACCAATTCTTAACAGAAAAACTTCTGTGCCATACTTTCTTATAAAAAAGTGTGTTCTTTTCTTGTTCTGCTTGCCTGCTGCTATTTTAATCTTATTTTTTTGTTTCAACTTTCAGGAGATGTTCTTGTCGCAGTAAATGATGTTGAGGTAAACTCTGAAAATATAGAAAGGGTTTTGTCTTGCATTCCTGGTCCTATGCAGGTATACTATACTCAGTTTTTAAAAAATTAATGTTTTAAGAAAAACATACAAACTTGAAGTCTGCGTTTTTACATGTAATTTATACAAGTACATTTCTCTATAAAATTCAGCCTCCCCTCAAAATATATCCCTTTGTTTCGGAGTGTGGGGGAGTTGGGGGAGGGAGAAGCATGTAATTCCACCCCAAGGGCAAAGTCATACTTGGAATAGACCATTGAAATCAATAGACATAAATCCATTGATTTCAATCTGTCTAACTAACATTGAATATCACCCTTTGTCTTTTGACCTTGGATAAGAGATGGTATTATGCCTGAACTTGTTAGTTAAAACTAATGTTAAACATTGGATGGTATCCAGTGAGAATCTAGTTCACTGGCTGCTTTTAGCCAGACTCAGAGTTGCTGTAGTTACTGCAGTATGCTGGCATTTGAACAGGAATAGGCAATTTTGTTTAGTGAATTCCCTGTCCATTTATTAGTAGAGCGTTGATTTGCATGATGCTCAAACATTCCAGACAAAACCTTTCATAGCAGATGGCTGCTATGAATTAAATGCTTCCTGCATTTCTAAAGCTATTGGATAGTATTCAATAGAAATATTTTATTGCTTCTCACATAGGTTTCCCAAAATGCTGTATTATATTTCGCTTGTTCCTCATGTACTGAACAAGCTGAGCCAAAAGAGAAGCAGGATCACTGAAAGCAAACCTCTGGAGAGCTTTAACTTGGATGCTTTGCAATTGAAATTAATTCTTATACTGTAGCAGAAATTGACTATTTTTCAGGCTAATGCTAAAAACTTCTGAATAAACCAAACACTTGTGCTGTATTGTGAAACCTGCTCACTGTCACACTTTGGGATTAAGTTCAAAAGCAGTTTAAAGGACTGGTCTTCACCTAGCAGGTACAAGCTGTTAAATTATTTTAACTCTTACAATAGGTGAAGCTTACATTTGAAACAACATTCTTTGAGTCAAAAGATGCATCCCAACAAAGATGTAAGCAGACGCAATCCTCCATGAATAATCTGCTCAAAGTGTTGTGGAGAGACCATTACAATGACCCACAGTTCTCTATCCAAAGTATACCACATATTATTATGTACCTCTCACTCAAACTGGATTCTGATACATCTAAGGATGAGGTATGTATTCTTAACATAAAGAATTTTGAAACCCATTACTAATACTGAACTACAGTAATAGCAATAAAGAAATATAATACTCAGAACCGTGTGTGCATTTCTGCTGTGTTTTTTTAAAAATAGCAACTTTCTAGTTTTTAGTGCTGTGAAAAAATGTTTTAAAATGTTTTAGCAGGGGCAACTGATACCTTGTACCCAGAAAAACTGCTGAAGGAAATTAATCTGCAAGGAAATCACTGTTGCAGCTAGTTTTAATCTTGTCTTGCACTATTAATATGAATGTTACATGCCATTGTTTCAGCTTGGTGTACCTGAGCTTGCTTCATCTTTATATGATGTGTGTGCCTTAACAGAGCAAGTGCTGCCCACACCATTAGAATTTTAGTGCTCATCTAAACCAAGGACTCGGGCTTCATAAGCTCTTTCTGGTATGCAAATTCTGAAGTTTTCATAAGATAGCTCCTGATTTAATACCATGAATTTGAATGAGTTTCATAGAAGCTACGGTTTTTTGTTTACCACAGAGCAGCAGACTATTATCTCCTTTCCCTGAGAAAAGACACTCTTCAACAAAGGGTGCTTTTTTAGAGTCCAGTTCTTGGAGGCTCTTGCAGCCTTTCAGCTGCACAGTTCTGTGTCAAGAATTCCATTCAGTGCTCTCATAATGCCCAAGCTCTGTTGATTGGAGGAAAAGTACATTACATTAGAAACAACCAAAATTAAAATGTAATTTATTTACTGTCAAACTAGTTAATAGAACACTGCTCTGTTTAGAAAAAAAACACTGCGTTTACAACTACAATTTCTTTTATTTTATTAAGTCCATTATCCCTGGCTTTTGTACCCATTAAAACCTCAAGACTCCTTTCAGTTTGTTTTGAAGATGCCTAATCTGGTGCAGCAATACGTGTTAGACCTTACCAACACTTAATATTTAGAAGCGAAGCTGCTGCTAAATTCTTTGTTTTGCATTTTCTTTTCTTTCCCTGGGATAGAGGATAGATATTTCATAGATGAACCTTGTAAAAGTATTTTTGTTCATTAAAAAGGAATAAGGTTTTTTTCTCCGTTTTGTGCATTGCGATAAAAAGACAAGCCCATTTCCCCCCCTTGTTGAGACAGATTGATGCATAATAATATCCTTCTTAGTTGGGCATTTTAAAGACAGATAATTAAACTCAATGAAAGTGGCACAGACTTGCCAGTTCTCTCAGTTGTGAGATTGAAGGTCCTTTTTAATAGTTTGAAAAGAACAATTTCCCAACAGGGTTTTGGTACTGCCTAGAAAGAAAAAGGGAAAGAGCCTCCAGGACACAGTTAAATTAGTTAAGAATAATAATTAAGGTTGCAATTCTAAACGAGCTTACTAGGACACAGTGGGACTAACTTCCAAATAAATATGCCTAAGATTGACTTTTAAATCTGAATCTTGAGTCTTGTTTTAAAAGGTTTAGATAATTATGCAATGGTATCCTGAAACAGGTGACATCATATTTCAGTTTATTTCAGACTAGTGTTGAATATCACCCACAAAATTAAGCATTACAACTCATACATACAGTAATTGTAATTGTAAGAAAACAAAATAGAACTATCTATTGATAGTATATGCTTTTCACAGAGATATTTTTAAAGCAACATTATCTGCAGTTTTTCATGTAGGAGATTGGGGGGGGGCTGCTAAAACCTGCTAAAATATAATTCATCAATCATTCTTTCTTAACTGATACACAAACTGGCATTTTTTGGCAGCAAGAAATTCTTTACCAATATCCCATATCAGAAGCTTCCCAAAAAATGAAAAGTGTAAGAGGAATATTTCTTACGCTGTGTGACATACTGGAAAACATGACAGGAACACATATAATCAGGTCAGAGTCCTTTATTTCCTTCCTTTTTCTCTCCTTTGCCTTGTGGGCACAAATTTTATAGATATACTAGTTTTACATCAGTAATGTTTAACTGTCTCATATAAATTATGCTGCTTGTGGAATTTGCAAATAAAGAAATAATAAAACATTGACTGAAAAAATAAATCATATAACTTTGTAGCCAAAAACATCCACATTACCAATCAGGAAAAAGAAACTTGAATTGTTATTGGTGATGCTAGAGTTCACCCCCCTCTATCCAACCTTCCCCCTAATTATAAGCTCAAAATCACAGAATTAACCATTTTACTATGTAGCCACTATGGCCAGCTAATCAGAGTTATGGGGCAAGGTATTCTAGCCTATATATTTCTTTATAAGCTGCTTTCATGATAAATTGTTCCCTTGTGTGCTGATGTTTTGTAGTTCATCAATGTTTTTATGTGGAAAACTGATCCATGTCGCTTACTGGAAGGAATCGGATAATCTCCTTGTAATTGGCCTTCCAGCTGAAAGGTAAATTTGTGAGATATTTTTTCTAAGTGACATTTTTAAATGGTGGTGGTGGTGGTAATGTCTAAAATAAGCCACTAGCTCTCTTATATTGTTGCTGGATAATGTAGATAGTTTCTGACATTATGTAACAGCTGGTAATCCTAAATTCAGAGCTAGCATTCAATTACTTTCAGTGACACTTAGTTTCAACTAATTACCTTTTCCTGGATTGTGCTCATTTTGTCATTCAGCTGTATCTGTATTCATTGTATTATGTTAGCACAATTCTTAGAGGAGTTGTTTTGGTTTTACAGTGTCCCTCTCTCTCAGCTAAGGAACATGATTGCAGATGTTGTCCGGACTTTGAAATTTATGTATGGCTCTCTGGACAGGTAAAATACTCCTAAATATACACTGTTTTGTAATTACTAATCCTTTTGCAAATTTGGGATTTGGATATGATGTTGTGTTGCTTGAAACCTGATTTCAGGAGAATTTTCATTTGGATCACAAATCCCTGTCCCTTTATTTGCAAACTTGCAGTTCCAAAATGATTTGCCTTGAAGCGGCATAGTGAGAAACTCAATTTCAAAGCTTTATTGTATACAGAACTAGCTGGGCAGTTTAAGGCTATGTGTAATTTATGTGTTTCTTTGACATAATTTGCTAAAGGTTATCCTACTTCATTTCTCAGTGACAGAATGAATTTTGTGTTCTGAGCATCATAACTTACTCATATTTCACTTTACTTTCCAGATGCCACTTAATAATAATCATAATCATAAACTGGAATGAAAGACATTCCATGCTTGTTTAAATTCTTGCATATGCCCTGTGACATTGTTTGTACTTTCTTTGAACAGTACGTCCCCATTCCATAGCTCAAACTTCATTTGAATGTTTCACTATGTGGCCTAGGGAGATCCTTTTAGAGAAACACAAGCCCCAAAGTTGTTTGGATACTGTAACCATAGAAAAGGTGCTGCAGGGGGTGAGGCCAAAGGGATGTACATTTTTCATATTTTGGCTAGTAAAAATCACCTGCTTCTGGGCTTGAGGATTATATTTTCAACCAGGAGCTCTTCCAAGCCTAACTCCCTCCTACCCTAGGCAGGTATCATAGATGCGCAGAACTTGTTGTATGGTTCTTTGGATCACAGTCAATGTCTAAAACATTGTAAAATATGTTCCCCAGTAAAATTTTAGAAAACATTTTAGTCACTTCTTATATTTCAACTATTAATATACCTCTTAATTGTCAAACTTCCTTAAGTGGTATTTTTTCCCATTAAACATTATGTGTCATTGTCTTCAAAGATTTAATTTTAGTTGTAATTTAAGTGAAGGCTAAAATAATGTGTGTGAAATGCTGAAATGTGCATAACTGAAATTTCCTCCAGTTCCTTTCCTTTTTATACCTTTTGAATCTCATGCTCTAAACAGCATAGTTAATGGTTTGCCATGAATGCCCCAATCCCATCCACTTTTCTCCTTGCTGTATATTATATATCTAAGTTAGAGTTTTAACTGTGAATTATCATGACATGCAAACAACGCTATTGAAGTTCAAATAGCATGAAAGGGGAAATTATGGTGTGCTGTCTTGTGCT
Source organism: Podarcis pityusensis (assembly GCF_964106645.2). Taxonomy (NCBI): domain Eukaryota; kingdom Metazoa; phylum Chordata; class Lepidosauria; order Squamata; family Lacertidae; genus Podarcis; species Podarcis pityusensis. Next base: position 46,730,395 of record NC_138034.1, on the reverse strand, counting down.
TCCTTCTGCCTTCCAGAAAGTTAAGTCAAATTGTGGTATCCTGCCATAAAACAATTTCTGCTGTGCACACAGGTTATGGAAGGACATTTCTTGTTGTTCTAAATTTTGCTTTATGTTTGTTCAGTGCTTTTTGTCACGTAGGAAATGTTTCTCGGTTGGATCACTTTTTCAACCTGTTCTTCCAGCAAGCCCTTCACCCTGCCAGACTCCGCTCATGTACCAGTCCTAGTTCTCAACACTATGATAACTGCAGTGCATTGCTTTTATACAACTTTCCAGGAGTGCGGTGGTTGTGCCTTCCACAAGAAATTAAGGTAACCCTGACCACAGCTTTTTAGAGAATTATTAACAGATGAGAACCCAAGGTTGAAGAACCCAAGGTGCATAGAGAAATCTTCATATATTACACATATTATAAGGCACAACTCTTGCCTAAAACGGTGTGTTCTCACTCTCAGGCTCAAATTGAGTGGGGGGGTAAGAGGGGGCACGTGCCTTGGACAGATGATTAGGGGAGTGGCAAAACAGCATCTTATCATGACAAACCCACGACATGGGAGATAAGAGGAGAGAGGAGCAACAGCTGAAGCACAAGCTCATTCATTCCTTATGGTCCAGCCAGGTTCTGCTTATTATAAGATGTGGGTGGTTGTCCACCCATCTTCTCTATTAAGCACAACCCAGCCAGAATGTAAGGGATCACTCGCTGAGCATGTACACCTTTCTCGCTGAGCATGTACACTCATCAGCTTAACTCCTCCTCTTTTACATTCCTGCTGGACCAGCAAGAACGTAAAGGAGAAGTCAGGCCCTGATGTGGTGTGCCTGACAGTTTTGCTTATTAGAAGAGGTGAGTGGCCATAGAAAGGCCTGCCACCTCACCTACCCAGGAAGAGGAAGGTAAGAAGCCGGAACATGAACGTAAGGCTTCCTTTTTGCAGCAGCAGGGGAGGGACAAAGGCTCCTGCTGCTGCCACTGAGAGAAGGAACCCTGCAGAAGACACAAAGGGGAGAAATACTTTGCCCCACCCCCAGCAACCAAGAGAAGGAAGTTCATGAAGCTTTGCTTCTCTCAGTGGCAGCAGGGGGACACAAACCTGCATAAGAGGGAGTGGCAGGGCAGACTTTTGCCCACTACAACAAAACTTTTAAATCAGGCACACTTCATTCTCACAACCTAGCGTAGTGTATGTATGAATTTCAGTAGTAAATCCGAGGTTTAAAGGGCAGCTCTAAAGAAATGTGTAGCTCAGAAGATATTTGGGCTTGTATTTCTGAATACTTAGCCCTGTGAAGTGAATGCACTAATAATTATTTAATAATTATTTAAAAGGTCGCTATGCGCAACTCAGTTCCCATAATATTGTCTGTTAAAAGCATACCCCTTTTCTATGTTTTGGAGTGATACAATTGTAGTGCGAATTTTTATATTTTTGATAGATTCAGTTAAAAGAGTAATTTTGCCGTAAAAGTTACTTATCCCATTATTAAGTGGAAGGCTAGCAGCAGTTTCAAAACAAAAAAATCCCACAAACTGAGAAAAATTGATTGCCTACATGGGACAGGAAGTGTTTTCAGTTGGAGATTAGGAAGAACAGAGAAACTAACTATTTGAACACCAACTGTGTAGCTGGCAATTCTGGCAGTACTGGTTTAAACCTAATTTTTCTCACTAAGATATCTTGTTCACATACTCTGCAGGAAGTGCTTTCTTACAAATTAAGCTCTTTTCACTGTGGAACATATTTTTGGCTGGTACCTTATGGAATGATTATGAAGATCTATAAATAAAAGGTTTTCTTAATGAAACTTACTGTAACGCACTAGATCCTGAAGTGTGCAAGTTTGACACTTCTTGGGTGAAACAATGGTAATGTGTGAGAATGTTTTGGAAAATTTCCATAGAGACAAAAACTAAATCCTGAGTGAAAAACATTTTTTCTAATAACTCAGCTGGATACTAAAGCTTTGCCAGTTTTCAAGGGAACTTCAGGCCTTGTTTTAATCCATGAAAATAGTGAGATTGGCATGTCTATTATATTAAACAGTGGGTTTAGGAGACTGAGAGAGAATATTTTTCTTTCAATTCTGAAGGGGGAAGTATGCAACCACTGGGTGCTTTTCTTTCGACCCTGATTATAGCAATCTACAAGAGTTTGGAACCTGATTTTGCTCTGGTTCTGAAATGCCATATGCATCTGTTGGTGATTCTGTACTGTGTACTATTGTCTCAATACTGAGAGATGCCTAGGAGGCTTCGTCATTTATTTGGAATAAATTTAATGCTTTAATGTTTTCATTTGCTAATGTTTTTCAGGTAGAAATTGATACAGCTCTGAGTGAGTTGGAGGCGGCAGACTTTGCAGAACTAGTAAGGAACCTTTTTTTTTCTTTTTACACACACTCGTTAGCTCTTTCAGGGCCACAGTCGGGGGCACTGCTAGAAGCCCACTGAAACCCCTGTCACAGCAGGAAGACACTGCCTGAGATCTGCAGCCCCATGGCCTAGCTCATGGGTAGGTAAACTAAGGCTCAGGGGCCGGATCCAGCCCAGTCGCCTTCTCAATCCAGCCCGCGGACAGTCCAGGAATCAGTGTGTTTTTACATGTGTAGAATGTGTCCTTTTATTTAAAATGCATCTCTGGGTTATTTGTGGGGCATAGGTATTTGTTCATTCCCCCCCCACACACACACAATATAGTCCGGCCCCCCACAAGGTCTGAGGGACAGTGGACTGGCCCCCTGCTGAAAAAGTTTGCTGACCCCTGGCCTAGCTGTTCCTTCTGGCGGCTTTCTTCCTCTGACTCAGAAGGGGAGGATCAAAGGCCTGGAAACGATGCCTTATGAGGAACGGCTAAGGGAGCTGGGCATGTTTAGCCTGGAGAAGAGGAGGTTAAGGGGTGATATGATAGCCATGTTCAAATATATAAAAGGATGTCACATAGAGGAGGGAGAAAGGTTGTTTTCTGCTGCTCCAGAGAAGCGGACACGGAGCAATGGATCCAAACTACAAGAAAGAAGATTCCACCTAAACATTAGGAAGAACTTCCTGACAGTAAGAGCTGTTCGACAGTGGAATTTGCTGCCAAGGAGTGTGGTGGAGTCTCCTTCTTTGGAGGTCTTTAAGCAGAGGCTTGACAACCATATGTCAGGAGTGCTCTGATGGTGTTTCCTGCTTGGCAGGGGGTTGGACTCGATGGCCCTTGTGGTCTCTTCCAACTCTATGATTCTATGAGGATCAGCCACCTCCCATTTGTTCCCTTTCCTCTGGGCCCCAACCTAACTTCAAGGTAGAGAGAAAAGCAGGCAAGCAATGGCTTCTGCTTTCCCTCACTGTCATTGCCTTTGAGAGAGGGTGATTTTCAAGAGCAGCCAGAGCCCATGCTTGCTTGTCTCTCCCTTTGGACACCAATGAGATTTGATGACAGCTAGCCAATATTGGATCCACTGAGGGAAGGTGGGGGGAGGCTCTGTAGTGGGATGCAGTGAAGTATATCTATGTTTACTTATCTGTAAGCCATTATAAACAGTACAGAAAAAAGAAAATATAATTTTAAAAACTGAGGATTATTACAGCTATCTGTTGTACAATGGTTGCTGCAGAATATATTACTAGTAAATAGTATGTGCCTGTGCTACATATACTGACAGAAGCTGTGTGTACATGCTGTAATCATTGTGATACGTTCTTTTGAGCTCTAGACATATTTTATTATTTCTGTCTAATAATAAAATATTGCAGTTTCTCCAGGAAACTTTAAAACTTGCTTCAGGGAACTTGAATGTGCCAAAAAGTGATTTAGTTATTCTGAAGTAAATGTAATATGCGTTTAATACTCATTTTAATTAAAGTAGATCTGATTTAGTAAAGTAAATATGTACATCTGATGCATAAAGAAAACAATTATTCTAGCTCTTTCACTTACTTTCTCCCCTTGTGGCTTTTATTCTAAACATGATTTCACAAGTTTTCAAGAAATACTATACATATGAAAGGCTATGCTGTTTTGCTGTTTGTGCTGGAAGAAGTCCCTCTAGTGGCAAGAGCTGCAACTTTGAAAGCAAAAGAACTCTGTTCTGACAAAGATAGCTTTTGAAAATGAATCTAAATTGTATTATATTAGTTATAATCAGCTTGACAAAATTGCTGGTAATTTTGTGACAAATTAGAACTTCTAGAAAGAAGTTTCAAACTTCTTCAGTGTCTATGTATCACTATTGGAAGACCTTTGCTGGCCATTTAAAGAAAGTATCCTGAGGAATTAAAGTACTGTGTTGTATAATCCTCAAATTGCTTAGCGGAAATCTGAAATGGTGCCTTAATTGTTTTATTTTACAGTCGGAAGATTACTATGACATGAGACGACAGTATACAATTTTGGGCTCATGTCTCTTCTACAAGGTAAGACATCGAACCCTTACCAGCATACAGTCCCTGGGATTCTTTGGGGGAAATCAAGTGCTTTGAATGTATGGTATGCAATGCAGCCTAAGTCCATGGAAGTGGGAATAATTTGATATGAAAAGGCAAAACTTTATACTAGACCTCCAAGTCTCAGAGCTTTTATGAAGTAATGGCTTCATCTTTTCAAAGTTCAACTTTGCAGCCTTTGGGGTTGGAGGTTTTGCCTTTAAATATAATGAAAGCTGGATTTCTTGGGAATCCAGTGGATTCATTGCTTGGTTACAGGCAATGTGGCAACATTCCCTGGTTGCTATGATTTCTTTTGCAAATAAAACCAAACCCTTGCAGGCAGAAAACTCTTTGAATAAAGAAACTGGTTATATATGATATCTTGAATCTGTGCTGTCTCTTTGTTTTTAATTCAGGGATATTTAATTAGTAATCACTTGCCAAAGGAGGATTTGATTGATATTGCATTATATAGCAGGCATTATTGCCTCTTGCCCTTGGCAGCAGAACAGCGCATTGGTCAGTTAGTAATATGGCGAGAAGTGTTTCCACAACATCATCTTCAGGCATGTGAAGCATCTTCTGAAGGGTATGAAGAACCCAAAGCAAGATACTTTTTACTCATAGTTGGTCTGGTAAGTTTTGTGGGGGGTTTGGTACATTTGCAGCTGTTTTTCTGTTAAAATGCATGCTCTAATGAGCACGTGCTAAAGTTCCATATATGTCATTTATGAGCATTTCCTGTCTGCTCAAGTTATTTGAAGTATATTTTGTGTCAGGTCAACAAAGGAGGTCCTGCTTCAAGTAACCCACAACACATGCACACATACTCCACTGAGCGGGGTATTGACATGATACAATACCCACTCAGTTGCAGTACTATACCACTAGAAAAGTTTGGTTGCCACCATCCCTGTCATCATAAATCACGTTTTTTTTTTATGTCTGGTAGTTGCTTTGCTCTCTGAGTTCTGAGATTTTGACTCTTGCTTGTTCTGGCTTTTCTGTATACTTTTGAATGTCACAGACATTGAAAAATGGAATCCCACTAACATTATTGTTCCCTTTTTCTTTCAGAGGCACTTTATATTGAGTGTCTTGTTGGAAGCAGGAGGTTGTGCTTCCAAGGCCATTGGAAATCCGGGGCCAGATTGCATATATGTGGATCAGGTCAAAGCAACTATCCTTCAGTTGGATGGACTAGATCTCAGCATAGATGAGAGTTTGGAATCACCCTCCACTCCACTGCTATCCTGTGTAGACTGGTTCCTCCCTGCATCGCGGGACAAACTGGAAAGCTTGACCAGCTTGTCTTTTCTCAACAAACTGCAGTACACAGCAGGCACTCCTGCAAGTAAAAAAGTGTCATTTAGTGATTCTTCCTTAAGGACACGTAAGCCTAGTCCCTTAAGAAATAGTGGGATGCCTGACAATGATAGCAACAGCCCTGAAGCTGGAAGTGGGAACCTTAATACAAATCCTGTGCAACTGAAAGGTCCTGGACGACTTGATGGAAGTAATAGTCTGTTTACGGTAATGCTCTTTCTTTCCCTAAATTTCTTAAAATTATGTTTCCCACATAGTAATGTGTTGGCACAAACAGCGAAAGCAAGCTGAAGGAGTACTTCCTGAGTGTAAGGGGAGGATGTGGTTCATGTCCATGATGTAGCTTCCCAGTCTTACTTCCTTTGGGTTAACTCCTAAATCATTTTCCATCCATAAGCACAGCTTGGAGAAGTGAGAGTTGCCAAAAATGAGTTATGTATATGGGTGTGCCATGTATTCTAATGAGAAGGTTTTTGTCATAGTTGTATAACCCTGTTTCAAGGGTGCTTTGCATGCCGTCATTGCGAGATGAAGTTACCAAAGTGTTCCTCTCTCTTGCCAGTATTCAATAAATACCCAGCTGAGTTCCTTTTTCTTTCACATGGCTTCCCCCCAACACCTATCCTACAAAGGTTTTTTCACACTACTTAACCAAAAGTATGTGTAAAATAATACACATTTGGAAGTACAGTACTTCTAAATTCCAAACTAAACAACAAGAATCAAGCATGAAATTTTAATTCTGATTGGCATCAAATCAGTTTAGTCTGATCCGCAAAATTTATTAAAACTGCATAATACGTATTTGTGCTAAAAGCTATGAGTTGTATGCAACTAAATTATACTTAGACGCTTTGAAATCTGTGAACACACATTAGTATTGTCCATTATTTCTTTGGGTTTACTCAAAGTATGACTTCGTTGGCTACAACCGTCCATCTCTCCAATAAAGAGCACAAAACAATTTGTAACAGAAGATTTGTTCAAGTTGGTTTTGAAAAACAATTACAGTTTTGAAAATAACCGTAAATCTTTCAAAAATAATGTAGCATGTCACTTGATAGCTCAGCATAGGATCAGAAAGCATGTGAATTGCTCAACTAGCTTAATATTTTTAATAACAGCCTTGGTACTTGTATGTTAAAATCTGAATCACACACCTACTATGAGCTTTTAATTCTGCTTGTTTTTCAGATCGCCAAAAAGAAAAATATTCTTCCAAATCCTTTTAATTTAGGAACCCTCAAAAAGAACCTTACAGATAAGGAAGCTGAACTGTATAATGTTATGAAGTAAGGTGTTACTAACTTTTGTTCTTTAGCTTCTGACTACATTAATATTTTGTGTGTGGATGTATGCAAATATAAAAATAAGGCTGGTGTGCCAGTTATTAGACTGCCTATTGGAAAGTGGTCAGTTTCTGAAGCTGTGAATGTCCTTGTGTGGCTGGTAGCCTATCTTTATAACTACATTAAGGTGTACAGCCATTGCATAGCCAGTGTGCTATTGTGAGTGTACACACTTTTCCTTAGAATGAATTGCCACTAACCATGTACCTCCACACAGGAAACTTCCCCATGCTTTCTTCACCTTCCCCACTTAAGCTATGTGGGGCAGCATGAAGAGCTCTTTGCTAGGCTTTCCTTGGGAATCTGGTATAAAAACATGAGCTTTTCACTAGTGTGCATATTTTTTGTGTGCAAACCATTGCAGTATTTCATTACATTTATTTAGGATTGAATCTGACCAGAAAAAACCCCCATGCAAAATATTTGTTAATTGTTACTGGTACAGGTTTCTTGCTGTTGTTGCACATTTCTTATAAACTCTTGCTTTAAATAACTTAACTGTTTCGACTAATCCTTTTGCGCTAAGCCCAGTTCCCTGTACTTTTGCTGGGGCAACTTTTTATGCTTGGTGTGGGAGATTGTGAAGAGTGGATCTTGCTGTCATCTCGTGCTTGGGCATGGGCCACAATGGACTATGCTTAGGAGTGGCCTTGCTGAGAAGTAAGAGGGACTTTCAGGGTCTGGACACAAAGATCGGTCCAACATTAATAATGACAGTTAGAATAAACAGCTGATTTCATCTGCTGTCTTAAACCACTCTTCCTCCACGGACAATCCAACCAAAAAGCTGGTTGTTTCTACTGTCAGCAGGTAGACTATCAGCAAAATTAGAGTTTCCCTGCTTAATTTGACCAAATTCTTTGAAACTGTAAGGAATAAAATTGTGACCCTGCTACAAGTTGGTTCAAATGCCAAATCCTACCAAAAAAAAAAAATCTAACTTAATTTCAGCTAAACAGAATAGCTTGGAATCTTAAGAGAAGTCACCAGCTTCTTAGGACAGAACATACATGACTATTTCAATAAAGCACTATCTATGTTCACAATTAATTGGTATAGAAACAAGCCACGCACTAGGAAAATTTCTTACTATGTTGCAGCTTTGCACAGTAGGATTTGTGTTCTTAATTGTAAAAAGGTGATGGTTGATTAACTATTTTCTTTTGCTTTTGAAGGTTGACATCTGGTCCTGAAAACACTCTCTTCCACTATATTTCTCTAGAAACAATGCATGGAATTTTTATCACTCCAACACATGCTGAAGTCGCACAGCTGAGTGGAACTATCCATCCCCAGCTCATCAAGAATTTCCATCGTTGTTGCCTTTCCATCCGTTCCATTTTTCAACAAACTATAACAAGTGAAGTATGCATCATTATCTTTAATTATGGGGAAACTCTTTTGTTCCAAACAAGGGAATACATAGCTACTCAGAAGTATGCCCTACTGAATTCAATGGGACTTTATCCCAGATAAGTGAGTATAGGATTGCAGCATAACTCTTTTCTCTTAAAATGGGGATAAATTCAATTTTTAAAATAAATTTAACTTCTTAACTGCATTACTATGGCAAAATTAACTGTTCATTAATGAAATATGATCTCAATTTAAATAACGGCAGAGCCAGACTTTGTGGAGTTTATAGAGTCTGTACTTCCAAGTAATTCACTCTGTCTCATTCAGATATGACAACAAACCATGGTTTCTTGTTACAATAATGAGCTGTAGCAAGTATTGGGCTTACACACACCTTTCTACAGTTCATAAGTACAAGGAGAGGATGGAAGGAAGAGAGGGGAGCACTAAGTCTGGAGCATGCTATGGCATGTCCTTGTATCAAAAAACTATGGTATTTGTGTTAGGTTGAGACACAGAATTTAAGCTCCCTGGAAAGATTAGTTCTACCATTCATGAAATCAAGAGAGGATTTGGTTATTGTGGTCTGATGTTACACCTGAACCAGGCTGCTGCATTGTCAACTTTCTTTAATCAGGACTGCTTTAGCACAATGGTCAGTACTATGTATGAAAATTAAATCTGTTTTACTATATGTATTCTTAATCTCAAATTTGATGCATGTGATTATGTCAAAAATAGACATGTATTTACATAATGTTTTAATGTAACACAGATAAAACTTTTTTTGTTATAAGCTGAGAGCCAAACAAAGTGGATAAAATGTGATTTAAGCGAATTCTTTCAACTGCTAACTTTAGTAAGAAAATCTAGCTGAGAAGTATATTTAATTATCATTTTCTTCACTATATATATCTCCTTAGCTGAGGCACCATGCCTAGTTTTATTCTTTATGTCTGCAGCAAAGTCACTTTGGAAGCAAACATTCAACTTCGAAGAGAAATCAGAGTAATGTTATATCTCCTGAGTCTGAAAATTTCTTTTCAATTCTAGCTGTAGCTGAGTAGACAGCTATTTCTTGGTTCATACATCACATTAAACCATAGTTTAAAACAAATTATGATTTAATGTGAAGACACATTGTGCTGATGCATGCTGCTGAAATGTACAGCAGTGCCAGGAAACAAGCCAGAATCTGGATTTTTGTAATGTCTGAATCCAGCATGGTTGGGCTTTTTTTCAGCCGGAACTTGCCAGAACTCAGTTCTGGCACTTCACAAGTAGGTGCCATTGCCATTATAAGAGAACAAGGGAAGTGGTAATGGTGAGTTCTGGCACCTGTTTTTATAGAAAAATAGTGCTGAGCGTGGTTGCTCTCTTCAAACAATCCATGAGCAGTAACCAAGGTTTGTTCTTGTCTTACTGCTTATAGTTTGTTTGGAGAGAAACGAACAATGATCCCACGTTCAGACAGCACAAAAAGCCAGACTCTGGTTTGTTTCTTGACACTGCAAAATTAGCACTTTTCAGGAGTGTGCACCAAGTACACTGTATGGTCACATTAACCCTTAGTTAAAAACAAACGATGGTTGAATTTGATGTGTGACTTCAGCCAGTGTGGACAGCTATTTATCAAAAGGTGTAAAAACGTCCTTAGTCATAACATTTCAGAAAATATTTGATCTATGTTTTATCACAGACAGTGAAACCAAGGTTCCTGTTCCTTGCTCATAATGCTAATTCAAATTTCATTGCCCATTTACTTTCTTGTCTTTCATTACAGACTAAAAAGACTGCAGGTAATAGAAGTTCAGACCACAAAAAAGCAAATTCTGGCCTACATCAAGTGAAAGAACATGGGGTGTTGTTTGAATGTTCTCCTGACAACTGGACGGACCAAAAGAAACCTCCACCAACTATAATGTACTGGGTTGTGGGGTAAGTGAGCAATAATACCCTTTTTTCTGTTTTATGGACTGCCCAAATCCTCAAAACTTCTGTTTTCCAAAGTTTGTAATTCAGCATCTTTTACATGGGTGGTCTTAGTCACTTCCCTAATGCAGCTATCTATTTTTAACTTTTGTACCACGAAGGATGAAAACGTAGCAGAGGATCAATTCAGTGTGCATAAATATACCTAGCAAAGAACATTTTGAAAGCTCAGCACGTACTGCTGTATAGTTATTCCATTTTTAGTTCTTTATTAAACCCTTACAAAAGCACGGACTGTTTTTAGAATAGCCTAAAGATCTTATTCTGACACAAAGTTCTTTTTTTTTTTTTTTACAGGAGACTCTTCATAGATCCCAAGCCTCGGGAGTTTTATGTCTGTTTTCATGACTCAGTTACAGAGGTTGCTGTTGAACTGGCTTTTAAGCTATCTTTTGGCTTAGCTCTGTAAATTTGTTTAGCTATACATCATAAACCTTCCAACACACTTAAGGCACACAAATAAGAATTAAATTATGGTTTTGTCCTGGATGCTCTTTGAAGTCTTCCTCTAGAATAATCTCGATGAATAACTTTTCAAATGTTTATAATAATACATGAATGTCATCAACAGTATTCTGAGTTGACTGACTTTTCAAATTACTTGTTTTAAAAAAACTAAGCAAGTGGTATTTTCTCTTTACTGCCTTGCAACAAATTTTGCACGTAAGCACTGTGATCAAGAAGGATCTGTACATGTGAACCATATGTAGATCTGTATTCTCAGAGCTGAGTTTCTTTCTTGCAAGGTTTAAAAGCTCAAAACATGTTATACTTTCCTCAGGTTAAAAATGCAGTTGGGCAGGGGCAGCGATCTGTGGGGCACTTTGTGCATATGTGAACAGCCGTAAAGACCTCAGTTTCACACACACACTTCTGGACTTCAACTAAGGGAGTGTAATGTTTAATATATTACATAGGGTACAGAATTCTAAACATGCTATGGAATGTATTAAAGATCAGTGGGGGTGAAAAAAAACCCTGAACGTTTTCTGATTTTTATCTTACACAGGGGGCGGGGGGGGGGGGGGTTGAGAGGAAAAAGACTACCTTACATTAAAGGGCTATAATATTTTATACAGTAAATGATGTTATGTATAATTATGTGAATGAATAAACATTACTTGTTATAAAGTAACATTGCCCTTATTGCAGATGCTCTGCGGCAAACATCAGAAGTAAATAACCATTTTGTTTTCAAAAACTTTGTATAAACTTTTTTATTTTATTTTTTTACAATAAAGACATATTTGCAGAACGTGTCCTGTGTATTTTTATATTCTCTCATGGGACTGTATACAACATTTCACAAGCAGCAGGCAGGTCACACAACCAGCATTTCCACTTCCCCATAAGCTCCCTATATGCACAAAAGCCTCTGCAGAGGGTTAAGGGCATCTACTTAACTGTGGGCTGATCTTATGGGGCTGGCAGAAGAATCTTGCATCATTCACACAAGATTCCCCATTACTGCATTCATCCTTAATGTTTACTAATTATGGCATAACTTCACTGGAAACATCACTTCTCTTACTGTAAAATATCCCCTGGGCCAGGGATGGGGAACCTGTGGCCTTTTAAAACATACTGGATTATCATTCCCATTAACCCCATTCATAACCAACAATTGGGGATGGCGGGAACTCTAGTCTGAGGTTCCCCATCTTTGCCTCAGGCAATCTTAACAGCCTTGTGGGTTTGCTTGGTCGTAATTCTCCAAAATAATAAAAATAAGGACACTGTGGCCTCTTAACTTTTGTACCACTAAATTTTGGACGCTAAATTGTTGTTGCATAACTACAGAACCCACAACACTGCTGAAAGCCTCTTCTAAGAAATGCAACAAGAAATGCTGAATTAAGTGGGGATTGATTGAGTTAGGCCCTAGAGTTACGGTGCTGCTGCCTTTTAAAGCCAGTCTGAAATATTTTAGTCCTAAAATGCATTCCACGAGGCCTTGTGGGATATCTTGCCAGCCAAACTTTTGTTTTTTGCTCGGCAGCCAGAGCTTGAACACCTGTTAACCTTTGGTTGGAGAAACTGCGTTCAGAGGAGCCCATCATCGTGATTCAGGCAATGTCCCTCTCCCGGTGCTTGCTTTGCTGGTTTCTAGGCCCTTGCTAACAGAGGTTCCTATTCCTTGCTCATAATGCTAGGCCCTTGCTAACCTCCATCTCCAGGAGGCCCAGAATCTTCTTGGAGAAGGGATGCCCAGGAAGAGAGGCTCTCGTGATTGGGCGCTGCCAGGTCATGTGGCTTGAGAATGCATGCTTCTGATCCGGTTGGGGGAGGGGAACTCCATTGGCTCTTCCTGAGCAGTGGCAGTTAGAAGTGTTGCCTGGTGCTGGGGGATGCCACTTGGGGCTTCCATTTCCACCCAAACCCCTGTGCCCACCCAGTCGACAACATGCTGGCCGCAGAGGGGCAGCAGTTTTTCGACCCTGTCTCTTTCGGGAAAGACCTCATGATAGGCGGGGTGGCGGCAGCTGTCTCCAAGACTGCAGTAGCGCCCATTGAGCGCGTGAAACTGCTGCTGCAGGTCCAGGCCTCGTCCAAGCAGATCCGGGCTGACCAGCAGTACAAAGGCATGGTAGACTGTTTTGTGCGCATCCCTCGGGAGCAAGGTACGTCTTCCCCAAAGAATAAGCCCTCTTCGAAGGGTTGGTGTGGTGTGAGAGCCACAAACATTTGCCCCTTGTTTAAATAGTGCCTCAACTGTGAACAAAATAAGTGGCAATTCTGTTGTGCCAACCCCCCCACCAGCTGCAATAAGAGGCTAATAATTCTGGCCTACCCTTTTGAGGTGGTTGTAAAAGATAGTGGGGAAATGTGCTATTAAGTTCTCTGAATACCTAGCACAAAACAAATACTTATTACTAACACTCTGAATAGTTTGTGTGTGTGTGTTTGTGTGTTTTCTCCAAGGCAATATTCCAGCTTTTACATTTTTCCAATCTTTCCTTAATGGCTGTGTGCTTCCAATAAGGCCTAACTTCCATATTCCTATGTTGTTTTCATTCCGACCAAACAGTTGCACACTCCAGAGTACATAGTGCATAATATCCTTTTTACGTCCTTCCCCCCCCCCCCCCCCGATTGTACAACTCCCATCACCTTCCTGGCTGCTTCCACCACGCCAGGTTTCCCTAATTCATACTGACCTATCTACACATGCAAAATTAATACAACATGCTCACATTTCAGCTAACAGGGAATATATTCACCCAGCAAGCAAGGATTTCTTCTGTAATATATACTCCTACTTCTCTAAGCAACAGAAATACAAGACTCCCACTGCACCACACATGCAGCCTGATCCTAGATACGTCTGCTTGGAGCAAAGCCCCACTGAGTTCAGTGGGACTTACTCCCAGGCCATTGCGTAGGATAGAAACTTAATTTGACTTCCTGGAATAATAGCTGAAGATCTCATAGGTGGTTATCTTTCTCCAAATAATTATTATAACATTGTACACTGACCTGTGCCGTGTATTTTTGTGCAGCTACTCTATTTATGGTGAATTCTAGGGGTGTTTTGTACGAATGTTCATACTTTTAAATTAGAATTGTCAGTGTAAGCAGTTCTTTGTGTTTATAGATCCCCACTACAGTGCTGATTTGATTAGGAAAGTAGCAAATCTAAAACTACAAATCCACTAAACAACTAGTTCCAAGTACCTCCATATACCTTTAATTCAATAGGCATCGGATCTGATTCCTTGCTGTGTGTATATAGTGTTAATGTGCACTAAATCTGTAGTTTAGCATGCCTCCAGTGTCTGTTTTACCAGCAAAATATTTAGCCTGGCTTATTTGGAGCCCACATCATGAAACAAAGATTCTGAACATTTTAGCTGCAGTTCTAAACCACTTTTATTAAGAAATGTTTTACTGAACTCCGCAGGACATACCAGACCAACCTGTGTAGAACTAGACTGCTAGTGTTTGGGTAGTAAGGTGAAATAGGACAATACAAATGTGTTATCCCTAAATGTGAAGTGAGCTTTTGGACCTAGTAAAGGAATATGTATCTTGAAGATATTTCAAAACAATTGGCAGTTCTTACCATGGCTTGATGACTCTCAAACTGTGATACCTTTGTGCATTTAACTTGAAACATTTGGTTCCCGTTTTAGAGTTATTTTACATGATAGAAGATGTTCTTCTGAGAATGAATGCCTTCGTTGTCTTCGTTTAAACACTACAGATTGAAGGTTGTCATATTAAATGTTGGGTGCAAGCTAAAATTTGTTCTATAAGTTGAATGAAATATGGATTACCAACTGCTCAGACTTTTATTTTCCATGTCATTCAGTTACATAACTTTAATAAAATATGAACACAAAAATGAACATAATTATCTACTATTCTTCATCAAATGTTGGAAGTATGCCCTTCATTTATGGTCTGCCAAGCTACTGAATAAAACAGGAAACATGCCCTGCTTGCTCTTATTAGCAAAAACATTAGTTTTAACTTTTTTCATAACAATCTTTTGCACTCCTGTCTTGACAGCCACTGATATTTGAAGCAATACTTTCCTTATCACTTTAAATTTAAATATTTGGTCCTGCAGTGTAAGCCCTCTCCTTACAACTTGTACTGAACTGCAGTGGTCACAACAGTAAAGATCTTTCATCGTACTGAATGTTTGCAGAAGCCTTGTTTTCCATCAGAATATATAGAGTGCCCATTACTGATTGCCATTATTTACCTTGGTGCCTGCAGATGCAACACTTTTCCATCCTTTGACAACTTTTTGTCTTAAACAGATCTTACTTGCATGTTAAACTCATTTTCCACTGATCTAAACTCATCCTGTAAAATTGCCCTCTTTGACCTAACCAAGATTCTCAGATCTTTCCAATAATTCTTCCTCCCTCCTTCTCCCTTCCAGTTAACTGGTGCCCACAAGCTTTCGTATTGTTCGGCTTCCTGCTCCTTTTCAGCTCTCTTTACATTCCTGCAGTGAGACCATGGCTTCTGGGGTCCTCAACATTTCCATTTGTCCCTTTGTTCGACTTTTCCTGTTCTCAAATGCTGCTCTTTATACGTGGTATTTCCTCTTGAAATACATATGTAGTTTAATCCAGGTCTGCCTATCTCCCTTTCTTTTGCCTCTTCAGATCTTCCTCAAAGCCTAGTTTTGCCTTCACTTTCCCCAGCTCTCAGCAAAACTCTTCCTCCAAAATAATTCCTTTTGTTGATCTAGTTTCACTTATTAAGGCACTAACACACTGCATCACCTGAGTCTTAGTAAGGTCACCTGAGCCTGAACAGCACAGTGGTGAGAATGTCTAAAATAATTATCGTTTGGCTAATTCTGGTTATTTAAAATTTATGCATGTATTCCTCCAATGTCCACCACTCCTTATTAAAATAGGTTTTGCACCCCCTCTGGTGGTGAAAACATAGCCTAAAAAACAGCTGTACAGTACAGTACTATCTTACTAAGACTAGGTTGTCTATTTGATGGCAATCAAACACACAGATTTAGCATGCTTTACCATCACGTGGATGGCGCTGCGGGTTAAACCACAGAGCCTAGGACTTGCCGATCAGAATGTCGGCGGTTCGAATCCCCGCAACCGAGCTCCCATTGCTCGGTCCCAGCTCCTGCCAACCTAGCAGTTCGAAAGCACGTCAAAGTGCAAGTAGATAAATAGGTACCGCTCCGGCGGGAAGGTAATCGGCGTTTCCGTTCGCTGCTCTGGTTCAGCAGAAGTGGCTTGGTCATGCTGGCCCGGAAGCTCTACGCCGGCTCCCTCAGCCAATAAAGCGAGATGAGTGCCGCAACCCCAGAGTCGGCCACGACTGGACCTAATGGTCAGGGGTCCCTTTACCTTTTCCTTTACCTTACCATCACAGTGTGCTTTCTATTTCCTGCTGTTTATTTGCTAACTCTGGTTCTTTAAAAGATTAATAGCATCCCGCTTGCTGCTATCAATCTGAGCTTCCGTTTTTTCCAGGATTTGCATCTCTCTCTGCTTTTTAAAAAATCAGTACTGAGACAGTTGTACCTAATTATAGGGGAGCTAGATTTGAGGTGAAAGAATTGGATGATCACTGCACATTGAACTCTTTATGGATTCACTTATTCCACAAGTACCATTTCAAGCATATGAATAGGTCCAAGTTCAGTACACATGAACATGTAGTTATGCAACAGTAACAATTTAAGATCATGTCAACTGTACATTTTTTAATCTTCTGTCTGTAGGATTTGCCAGCTTCTGGCGTGGCAATCTTGCCAATGTTATCCGGTACTTCCCAACTCAAGCCCTAAACTTTGCTTTTAAGGACAAATACAAGCAGATTTTCATGGCTGGAGTGGATAAAGATAAACAGGTAAATGTGGTCTAACATTTTGTTTATTGCTGATGTGTCCAAAACCATTTCGCTTGGTCCAAACATGAAGAAATTGGGATATCCTTTTGAATTATTAATAGTATACAGTACATTTCAATAGGTGGTGTATAAAAGAGGCACTGGGATTTGTATTTAAGAAAAAAAGCCAATGAATATGAGTAATTGTGTGAACAATATTAATGCCCATCATATGTGACAAGTGGGACTTGCAATAAAATGTTCAGGGTTACTGCCAACTCTTTTCCAAGATACTTCATTCCTGCTCTCCTCCCTACAAGTAGGCCAGTGCCCCAAAATTACTGTGCATGCTCAGTTCCCATTGGGATATTTTGGGGCTACATCTTAAGAGTTTTTACTGTGATTTTTGTTTTTGTACTTCTGCAAACCTTGGAGGTCACTGAAGCCTGCTGATACCTCCTCTTGTTTGTGAATGGTGCTATTTGAGCAATGCAAGTCTGTACTCTGAAGAATGAGCTTATTAGTGTAGGATGTTTCTACTTGAAGCTCAGTATACATTCTTTATCTGAATTAGGCCTTTAAAAAAAAAAAGGCCAGCTGGTACTTTAAGCCAAAATGAAAAAAGCAATTGCTCTTAGTAAGTGGAGCAAGCAATCCTCTCACTGATTCCTGGAGCTCTCCAAACCTGTTCGACTTGACCAGTCGCATGGTATGCAGAGGCGTAAATCAGCAGTTTGGAAATGGTTTTCTGTTAATAGCACTGATGGTACTGACTGTTCCCCAGCTCTGCTTTTTTGATCTGTAAAGGTAGATGCATGTATTTTCAAAGGACACCATCAGAGTGCAGAGCTGCCTCCTTCGAAAGGAATACTGAAAAGGCAGTCTTTAAGGGCAGGTTTACACGTCACTGTTGTTCATCACTCTGTGACTGCAGCATAACATGAAAATTTGTGCATGTGAAAGTGCCATTGCAAATCAAGCTCTATAAGTACATTTTTTTAAAAAAAAGAAAAATCAGTGGAGACAGTTCACACATTCAGCAACAGGACTAGTTTAGATATTTGTTTGGGCTGCTGTCCCCCCCCCCCCAAAAAAAACCCCCCACTCATGCACAGTAATGTGTGAGGCCGTAATTTCAACATCAAAGTAAAGTGTGAGGTGACATTGTACTTTACACAGAATTTTTAGGCGCTGTTGCAGCTGTGGAAATTACCGCTGTCTGTTTCTGATTCATATCGTTCCCATGTGCATGGGAGTATTTCTTATGGAGCAAAATAAATGTGTGAATTGATCCCAAGTGATGGGGATTTTGTGAATCAGCTTAAAGAGGGGACCCAACCCTACTTGATCCGCTTCCCTGGCTACGCCTCCCCAGTTGCGATAGATACTTTAAACTGAGGTTTGGTAGGAACCTCAAGGTTTGCGACTTGGAGAGGCGGTCCAGGAGTGCTCTGCCAGGAGTCACGTAGGATCGAGGGGGGTTCATGCAGGCATGCTAAGGGCACCCTCCATTTGATGTGGAGAGCGGTCATTGTGAATCAGCCCTAACGTTCCACAGTTTGAGAAGGGGGATCAAACAACATACAATCACCTCAGCATATGGCTGTTATAGTCCATATGTTGTTGTTGTGGTTTAGTCGTTTAGTCGTGTCCGACTCTTCGTGACCCCATGGACCAGAGCACACCAGGCACTTCTGTCTTCATATGCCTTTTGTCTTTGTCCATGGAGTTTTCTTGGCAGGGATACTGGAGTGGCTTGCCGGTTCCTGCTCCAGGTGGATCATGTTTGGTCAAAACTCTCCACTATGACCTGTCCATCTTGGGTGGCCCTGCACGACATAGCTCATAGCTTCTCTGAGTTATTCAAGCCCCTTCGCCACGGCAAGGCAGTGATCCATGAAGGCCATATAATATACTATATATGTATTTTGGGGACATCTTTTATTGCTATGTAATCTTTGTTTGATACTGTCATGGGATTTTTTAAGGGATTTTTTTCTAACAAGCTGGTTCCTTTTATTTCCTCCCAGTGCCTTCTTGCATTGCCAGAATCATACTTTCTAAAGCACCTGGTACTATTTCATGCTTAATAACCATTTACAAATACTCTGCATTTGGATTTAATACCTTGCATTGCATACTTATTTTCTGTCAGTATTCATATGTAAGCCATTTCAGTTTTAAAGCTCTTACTCTGAAAGAACATGAAATACATCTTGACATACTTTGTGATATAAATGCTCCAAAGGGTAAAAGTCTTTTTGATTTTTTATATTATCATACTGTTATATTTTCAAATAAATAGTTTCAACAATGTGTGTCTTGAATATTGAAGTTCCCATCTAGCTTAAGTTAGTTGTGTGTAATAACTCCCATTGAAACTGTAAAGTTGTAAATGCCAGTACCAAAAGATTCTGGGTCATATTTAACTAAGTTAAGGGTAGACCCGTTTAAATTAGGCCCATCAATTTTAATAGGTCTACTCTGATAAAACTCAATTGACTACCACTCAACCTTCCCTCAAATGTAAAGAAACCAAAAAAATCTTCTACTTCAAAACACAGCCTTAACCTAGTTATTCAAAAATAACTTGTGGCACCATAAATACTAAATATTCTATTATGGCAGAAGCCTTTATGGACCACAGTCTACTTCATCAGATGAATGAAGTGTTATCCTGAGTTACGTATGTGTGTATAAATAGATACACACACACACATGGGGAAGGGGAGAAGGTAAACAATGTGGTCACAGGTAAATGAAATGCAGTAAGTACAGTGACAGTGATAATTGCATAATTTAATCTGGTCATTCATACAACGGTTGAGGGTAACACAGACATCCTGGCGTTGGTAAACCAATTATCATGAGTGTAATAATTAAAAAACAACAACTTTGTCCTGCTTCAAACTACAGGTTTGAGACTACATTGAACCTCTTGATGAATTATACCTAATTCACTGGTTTCATCTTTCTGCCTCCCTTTGAAGTGCCTTTGTTACTCAATTTTCATGGCACAATTTGTGTTGGGATGGATTTTGTGAAAGAGCCTCAGGTTGTCTAAAATTTGTTTTACACACAAGCCAAGTTTCACCACCAAGTCTTGAGTTTGGTGCGCCCTTTGCAATGCAAGTTGTGGATTTTCTCATGGGAATTTGCAAGAGGAAACTCCATATTGAATTCCCTCAACTAAAATGTTGCCGTTCAATCTAAGTTCCATAGAGCACTGTTGATTTATTCAAGCGTCACCATTGGGAATGCAAAAAACCCCAGTAATTTCAGGCTTGTGTCATCGCACCTTTGCTTCAGGTATTTGTATTAAAAAATGGAGGATTGTTACAAACCCTGTTTTTGAACTCAGCAGTTTTTCCTTTTCAGTTCGGGAGGTGGTTTGTTTCAAATCTGGCTTCTGGTGGAGCAGCTGGAGCAACTTCATTGTGTGTGGTATATCCATTAGACTTTGCACGGACCCGGTTAGGTGCTGACATTGGAAAAGGTAAGAGCTTCATCTTCATATTTTAAGGGTTGTGTGCTGAGACTGGCAGTTTGTGTTTCTGCCTTCTTTGTGGTGGTGCCCCAGTTTATGGAGTTCCCTTCCTAGAAATATGCATTTGTTCCCTCCATTACTGAAATATACTCAGAGTCGCAAAGTGATTTCATGCTCTTTATTCAGCTCATAGTGGTGAGGAGGAATGAATAAATGTCCCCTCACAGTATCTGCTTTATATACATTATTTACACAATGGGCTGCACATGATTGGCTAATTCTGGAATTCTACTGTAAGCCAATCAGGTTGTGGATTCACTTCTATCTGGAGCAGGATTGGGTGGTTCCTGCCAACCAATCATACTGCTGCATTGTTCTAGGACCAATCAGACTGCTGCATTCTGAATCCTATTGTTCTAGGACCAATCAGACTGCTGCCTTTTGGATCCTATTGTTCTAGGACCAATCAGACTGCTACAGTTTGGATCCTATTCAACTCAGTACATAACACCCCTCCCCTCTAAGTTCCAGTCCTGCCCGGGAGGTCGCATTCATAGTCCTCAAGGTATGCCGGCGGCCTACGTGTGCGTTGTGGCCTGGGGTGTTCCCTGGTCCGGGCTCCGGGTTCTGGCTCGTGTTCCAAGGATGCTGGCTGTGATGCGGCTGTTTGGTCTGGTGCAACCGGCTCGCTCAGTCGTGGTTCTGGTTCCGGTGTCCTTTCGGCCTCACGGGTCCTCTCTGTATTTACTGATTCTGCCTCTCCTGCTGGCCCCTCCTGCTCTATGGGCCTCACTGCCCCGCTGTTCCCTTGGGACTCCTCTGACCTGTCCTCCTCCTGGTTTTCTCCCGGGAATCGTCGCCGTATCTGGTCGCAGTGGCGGCGCCAGCATTGCCCCCCATCCGTTAGCACCTCGTACGACACGGGGCCAGTGACCCTGGTGATTGTGGCGGGTACCCATGCTGGGCCTGCCCCAAAATTCTTTGCGTACACTGGGTCCTGGGCCTCGAAGGTCCGGGGGTTCCTGCCTTCCCCCACCACTACCTCATCCTGAGCTCTATCGGGGTGAAGGCGGTCCAATCTGATTGCAAGGCGCCGACCCATTAGTAGTTCAGCGGGGCTCCGGCCAGTCGTTGAGCTGGGGGTGCTGTGCTGTGCTAGAAGGAATGTGGCAAGGCAGTACTCCCAGTCCCCTTGCGTCATGCGGCGAAGGGTGTCCTTGGTGGTCCGCACCATGCGTTCTGCTTGGCCATTGGTGGCAGGGTGGAACGGCGCCGAACGGATGTGGCGGATGGCGTTCTGCGCTGTGAAGGTTTGGAATTCTCCTGACGTAAATGCAGTCCCGTTGTCTGAGACGAGAGTGTCAGGGAGCCCGTGGGTTGCAAACAGCCTGCGTAGTACCCGGATGGCTGCGGACGTGGAAGTGGACGGTACCAGTGCGACTTCCAGCCATTTGGTGTAGGAGTCCACCACTATGAAGAATGTTTTCCCCTGAAAGGGGCCAGCGAAATCCACATGCAGGCGTGACCATGGTGCTCGGGCGGACTCCCAGGACTGGACTGGGGCCCTTGGGGGGTCTGGGCGGGATTCTTGGCAGGCCTGGCAGTGTTTGACCCAGGCCTCTATCTCTCCATCGATCCCCGGCCACCACACATAACTCCTGGCAAGGGCCTTCATTCTTACTACCCCTGGATGTGTCTCGTGTAGGGCTGTGAGGACCCTTTTGCAGAGGGGCTGGGGAACAACGACTCTGCTTCCCCATAACAGGCACCCCTTGTGGGCCGACAGTTCATGTTTGCGGGTTGTGTAGCCGGCGAATTCTGGCCCGGGGCTGCTGCTGGGCCATCCCCTCCACACCCAGTCCAGGACCCGGGAGATGACCCTATCTTTCTTGGAATGGTGTGCAACTTCTTGTGCCTGAATGGGGCGGTCGGGAAGCAGCTCCAGGCTCATAACCTCTTGTGCAGGTGCTGGGTCAGGGCCTGTTTCCGGTAGTGGTAGCCTGCTGAGGGCGTCCGCATGGCCCATCGCCTTCCCAGGTCGGTGAATCAGTGCATACTGGTAGCTGGCAAGGAAAATTGACCACCTGAGGACGCGAGGAGACAGCACTTGGGGGGTCTGCTTTTCGGGGGCAAACAAGCCAAGCAACGGCTTGTGGTCAGTCACCACGGTGAAGGGCCGCCCGTACAAGAAATCATGGAATTTTTTTACTCCCTTTACGATTGCCAGACCCTCCTTGTCGATTTGCGAGTAGTTCCGCTCGGTTGTGTTGAGTGTCTGGGAAAAGTACGCCACCGGTACCTCTCTTCCATCCGGGAGTTGGTGCCCCAGGACAGCTCCAATGCCATAGGGTGAGGCGTCGCATGCTAGCACCACCGGCAGCCTCTCGTCGAAGTGTGCCAAGACCGAGTTTGAGACAAGCAAGTCCTTGACTGCCTGGAATGCGGCCTCCTGGCGCTGGCCCCACACCCAAGGGGCCCGCTTGTCCAGGAGTCTGTGTAGGGGCTCCGCTACCGCCGCCTTGTGGGGAAGGAAGGAATGGTAAAAGTTCAATAGTCCCAAGAAGGCCTGAAGTTCAGTCTTGCTCTTGGGCGCTGGGGCATCACAAATGGCCCGTACCTTGTCCCCAGTCGGGTGGACCCCTTCTGCGTCCACCATAAATCCCAGAAAGTCCACCTGAGGCACTCCTAGTAGACATTTTTCCCGCTTCACCTTGAGACCCGCCGTCTGGAAACGGTGCAGAACGGTGCGGAGGCGGTCCTCAAACTCCTCTGGTGTGGGGCCGGCAATCAACACATCATCGAAGAAGGGGGTGACGCCAGGAATCCCTTTAAGGAGAGAGTCCATTATATTCTGGAATATGCCTGGTGCCACGCTGACACCGAATTGCAGCCGCTTTACCCTGAACGCTCCTCTGTGCGTCACAATCGTCTGTGCCTCTGCTGTGGCCTCATCTACTGGCAGCTGTTGATATGCTTGGGCCAAGTCCAGCTTGCCAAAAATTTTCGACCCAGCCAGGGTGGCAAGGACATGGCTGACCACTGGCACTGGGTATGCGTGGGCCGTGAGGGCCTTGTTTATGGTACATTTGTAGTCTGCGCAGATGCGGACCGAACCATTAGGCTTGACGGGTGTGACGATTGGGGTTTCCCAGGGAGCATTAGGCACCGGCTCCAGCACTCCTTGCTCTACGAGTCGGTCCAATTCCTCGTCTATACGGGGTTTCAAGGCGAACGGGACCCGGCGGGCCTTGAGCCTGACCGGTCGTACTGCGGGGTCAAGCTGTAGCGCAATGGGGGGGCCCGTATACTGTCCCAATCTCCCATCGAAAACCCCTGGAAATTCCTTGCATATGGCGTCCACGTCCACTTGTAAGCTAGTGTGGTTCACCCCGGTGACAGCTAGCCCCAGTGGTCCAAACCATGCCAATCCCAGTAAGCTAATGTAGGGGCCCTTGACCACAAGCAAGTCCAGTTGCCGCGTCCGCCCTCGGTATTGCACCCTGAAGGTCCCCACCCCCATTGTGGGGACCTTACGTTTCTGGAAGTCCCGGAGGGTGAATGGGGCCGGCCTGAGTTTGGGACCCCCAGTGGGACACAGTTTCCTTAAGGTCCTTGCCGAGATTATGGATAGAGTTGAACCCGTGTCAAGCTCCATGCGGCATGGGGCCCCCTCTATCTGTACCTCTACATAAATTTTCTCTACGTTGGGGTGGGGCAACTGGTATACCTGGAAGTCCGTGAGCTCCGTCGAGTTGCCTTGGTGCGTTGGGCCCCGGGACCTGGGGCTCTTGGATTGGTCATCTGATGCCTGGTGTCGGGTGGGCCGAGCCCGACACACCCGGGCGATGTGTCCCGATTTTCTGCACTGCCTGCACTCTGCGTTGCGGAAACGGCAGGTCCTCCTCTCGTGACTCTCCCCGCAGCTTGCGCAGTTCCCTCCTTCTCGTCGAGGCAGCTGTGGTCTGTGCGCTGCTTGAGTGCGCTGCTGTACTCGGTGCACCTCCTCCCTGTCGGATCCTGAGTCGTCGGTGAGGTCTTCATGGTGGACCCTCGGTTGGGATGGCAGGCTCGGCCGTGCCTCTTGGGTCGA
This sequence comes from Podarcis pityusensis, assembly GCF_964106645.2. NCBI lineage: Eukaryota > Metazoa > Chordata > Lepidosauria > Squamata > Lacertidae > Podarcis > Podarcis pityusensis. Next base: position 46,706,057 of record NC_138034.1, on the reverse strand, counting down.
CCTCTCGGCAGCTTCTGTTGCCAGGGCCTCCTCCAGAGCGACCTGGAACGTTAGGTCCTTCTTAGCGTAGAGGCGCCGTTGCAGCTTCTCATCCTTCAGGCCACCGACGAGGCGGTCACGAAGCATGTTCTCCAGCTCTGAGAAGTTGCAGAACCGGGCGGCTTGGCGGAGAGAGGTCACAAACCCAGTTATGGTTTCCCCAGGGGCTTGCCGCTTTGCGTAGAAGGCATTTCGACGAGCCACCACTGAGGGCTGCGGCGAAAAGTGCCCCTTCAGCTGTTCCATTATTGTTTTGTATGGAACAGTAGCGACGTCTTCAGGCGCAAGGAGAGCCCGGGCGATTTCAAACGTCTCCTCTCCGCAGACGCTGAAGAATATCACCCTCTTCTTGGCGTCTTCTTCGTCGGTGACCCCTTTGGCTTCTAGGAGGAAGGTGAAACGGGAGGCGTACGCTTCCCAGTCTCCAGATGCTGGGTTGAATGGCGAGAAGCTGCTGTTGGCTGCCATTCTGAGTTCCTTGTGCCCCGGAGCTGAAGCCTGGATACACGGTGCGAGGCAGCGGTGCGGCAGTTGGCGGTGCTGCGGTGCTGTGTGTGGCAGTCAGCTCAGCGGGATCCCACCCTCGTCGCCAGTGAAATATACTCAGAGTCGCAAAGTGATTTCATGCTCTTTATTCAGCTCATAGTGGTGAGGAGGAATGAATAAATGTCCCCTCACAGTATCTGCTTTATATACATTATTTACACAATGGGCTGCACATGATTGGCTAATTCTGGAATTCTACTGTAAGCCAATCAGGTTGTGGATTCACTTCTATCTGGAGCAGGATTGGGTGGTTCCTGCCAACCAATCATACTGCTGCATTGTTCTAGGACCAATCAGACTGCTGCATTCTGAATCCTATTGTTCTAGGACCAATCAGACTGCTGCCTTTTGGATCCTATTGTTCTAGGACCAATCAGACTGCTACAGTTTGGATCCTATTCAACTCAGTACATAACAATTACCATCATTTTGATGTAACCTGGGGGGGGGGGGGGATTTCAACCCAACTGTTTAGTATGTGATGGGTAGTAGGTTTTCAGCAGCTGAAAATTGTTGTATTTATTTTGAAAAATGTTTTTCATGATATTTTACCTGTTGTATGGCTCCTTATATGGCTCCCTGGGCTCCTTTGGGATGAAGGACAGGATAAAAAAATGAATTAATAGTAATAGTTCGCCTGTTCATTGTGGGGAATGCTTAGAGTTAAGTGCTCCCCTAGTTTTGTTATTTCGTCTTTCATTTTAGGTATGGAAGAGCGACAGTTCAAAGGCCTTGCTGACTGTATTGGTAAAATTGCAAAAAAAGATGGCATTACCGGCCTATATCAAGGATTTGGTGTTTCAGTACAGGGGATCATTGTATATCGGGCATCCTATTTTGGATGTTATGACACCATAAAAGTAAGTTTTCTGATCAAACTCACCCTTTTCCATTAAAAAAGAGGATTATTTGTCACCTTTATTATGGATGCATTTTACAGTATTTATCCTATCAGCTAAGATATTATTAATCCTATTGCAGAAACAGAGAGCTAAGACTTAAAAATAAAAAGACATGCCCAATTTGGTTTGTATTCCTTTAGTTGGTTATTATTTTATAAATTTAATAAATCTACTACATGATCCGGAGGAGCTCTGTGGTTACCAATGGTTGATGATAACACTTGTTTTAAAGCTAATTATTTCTACACATTTATTCATCCCAATTTGCTAATTGGTTCCTGAAGCCCAAAGGTCTGATGCAATATGATGCTCCTTTGCTCACAATGGCTGCCCTGTTGATTTAAAATGAGAAAGCAAATTGACTGTTAAATTGGGCAGCCCTTACAATCAAGATCTCAGTGTATTCATTGGACATGGGGATGCTCATATGTATAGATAAAACATTTATACTATTTAGTTAATTAATGTGCCTCACAGATGAATCCTGTGCATTTTTATTTAGAAGTAAATCTCTTGTGATTTCCTGCTACAGAAATGGCTTTTAAGCTCTAAGGGATGCTAACCAGGCTCCTGGACAGTCTCGTTCGGACTGCGAGAGATCTTGCAGGAGCCTCCCAGAGCCCACTTGAGACTTTCCCAAAGCCCAGTAAGCAAGCCTGAGAGCCTAAAAGCTCTGTCTTGTGTGTCTTTAATTTGTATGATATCAGCTGGCCAGCTGCGAAGCGTGTAAAGCTGCAATCACACAAGTTAAATGTGCTTAAGTTGCAATCTTAATATATGTTATTTGCCCCCTCCCCCAAAAAAACCATTTGGCTTGTTTGCCATGTGTAAAGTGTAAAACAAAAGGAGAAAAGAATATGTTTCCAACTACACTGACCATGTAAAATAATCCATTCAAAATACAATGCACTTAGGAAATTCTGAAGCAATATAATGATTTGACAGCATCTGTTTTTCCATTTAGATTCTCAAGATACCCCAGTGAATTCTTATTTCTCTTTTCTCTTCTTAGGGAATGTTGCCAAATCCAAAAGAAACACCATTTGTCGTATCTTTTGCAATAGCTCAAGCTGTGACTGTATTTTCTGGCATACTGTCATACCCCTTTGACACTGTCAGAAGACGCATGATGATGCAGGTAAACAACATATACTTGCTGGTGTCTAAGCACAGGAGGCCTATCTAGAAGGGTAGAGTCCTGGGGGGAATTCTAGGAGGGGAAATATTAAAAAATTTCAAAGCTACACTCTTCTCCTGTCCCCCACTGACATCCTTCAATTTGCATTTGCAGAGGCTCCTGCAGCCATTTTTATCAATCAGCTAATTGCACAACATAGCATGTCACATATAACAAGTGCTATCACCAGGACTCTCTCAGGTGGGGAGGGGAAGCATTTACCTGGGTATGTGGACCCTACATTTTGACCACAGATTTGTGTGGTTGCCCAGCTGGCTAGTCAGAAACATGTATTTGCCTGTTGATGTGCTGAGCAAACCAGGTGATTTTCCTTTTTCATGATTTAATTTCAAAGCAGCAGTGTGTGTCTCTGTGTTAAGAGAAATACATTTATTTTTATTCTTTTCCTGTTGGGGGTAAGGGGGCAGTAACCATCCTGTTGTCGCCCTGTGGTGCAAAGAACGCAAGCTCTGTCGTGTGCTTTCTTGAAGGTCTGCTGTGTATTTCAGCAATGGGTCTGCTTGACAGCTGTTTTATTTACAAAAAGAGAAACAACTTATGTAATTTTATGTAATCTTCCTTCTGGATTTTTTTTCAACATTAGAGACTTTTGAAAAGGAAGTACAGTATGCCAATTTGAAAGCAAGAGAAATTAATTTTTTATATCTTACAGATTTATATGGAATACTATTTGACTATCTCAATATAAATATCTATCTTAAAAAATAGATTAAGAAAATTCTCCGGTGTAAATATTTTGATGCAAACACATTTTTTAAAATATCTATCAAAAAAACCATACTACCAACTTTGGGGAAATCTAAACACTTCTAGATTGGTACTTGTCGGTGTTGGTGATGGGGGTGGGGAACCATGTGAAGTTCAGCGAAAAGGCAGTGAAGAACAATGTTCCAAAAATATGCTTCAGACATTATCCAAGAATCAGCATGCTTCAAAACACCCTGAGGAATGACATGACCTTGTTTAACTCTGAAGCTTAAAAGAAACATCACAAGAAGATCACAGACTTGCTAAATTTAGCTGCAGAGAACTACATCAGGGAAGCATTTACTCATTAAGGTTCTTATATTGAAACAGAGATAAAATTAGTGAGAGGTGTTTCTAGACTTATAATTACAAAAATGCCTAATACTATATATCAGACCTTAGTCTGAAAATTATAAAAATACCAAATGCCAGATTAGTCCCTTGCCACATAGTAAGCATGTACATTTTCCAATCATCTGTCTTTGTTTAAAATTATTTTAACACAGAGTGGAGAGGCTGAACGTCAGTACAAAGGAACCATTGACTGCTTTTTCAAGATATACAACCAGGAAGGATTAAATGCCTTTTTTCGGGGAGCCTTTTCAAATGTACTTCGTGGGACAGGCGGTGCCTTGGTGTTGGTCCTATATGACAAAATTAAGGAGTTTCTTAATATTGATCCATCAATAGGCCGATCATCTGACTAAAGTCACTGATAATAGTCACCTGTCCCTACTGTTAAAAATGTCATTCATTATTATATGATGAGTACTGTAAGAACAATCAAAAGTTTTGCATGGGTCTGCTAATCATTTACACTAATGATTTGAAGGCAGCTAAAGCGTGATTTGTTTCCTTTCATAAAGAGTTGCATTTACTTGTTTTTGTGTGTGTGCATTCCTTTCAAATGCCTGGCTTTCGTTTTTTCACTTGTATTTGTTGTGTCACTCATTTTCACTACCAAGTCAAAACCAAGGTTGCTGCTATTTTCATCTAACAATTGGGCAACTTATAGTGACAAAACCCTGTTGAGTTCATGAATGAGCTGAGGTTGGAACCTAGATTTCCATGAGGCAAGGTCAGCACCAGTCACTAGAGAGCATTGGGGAACATGCAGCCCTTCAGATGTCCAAATTTTCTTCAGCCCAAACCAGCATGGCCAATGATCAGAGATAATAGGAGTTGTAGTCCCACAACATCTGGAGGGCCACAGATTCCCTATCCATGCACCAGATTTTAGATTTTTTTTAATTAGTGCAGTCAGAAATGAGGTGCTTTTCCTGACAAGACACACATCCGTCTGTTTTTATGAGGCAGTTTAATATCCACAGCCATCAAGGTAGCAGAGCTCTTGCAAAAGTTGTAATTTTCAAATCTTTAACTCCACACTAATCCCTTCCAAGTTAATAGAATTGCTCTGGTGTAAATTACAGATATGTGGAGGAAAGCAAATGGCTATGAATAGATGTAGCTTATGGTACTTAGTAGACAGCTTGCTTGCATACGTATTTATAGCACTTCTATCCGGCCTTTTGCCAAATAGCCTTAAGGCGGCTAACAATGTGAAGTAGTAAAATGCAATAAACATAACAACAAGAGATAGCTAACTAAAACAGCAGATAAAACAATAGAGAGGGTAATTAGAAACTCAGATAAAGACAACATAAACAGAAGTGAGAAGAAACTATGAGTCATTAAAGGCACAAAGAACATGACAAACTTCATCTGACACTTAAAAGATTACAAAGAAGGTGCCAGGAAGATATGCCTGTGAAGGGAGTTGCCCTTTTCTCCAGTAGCCACATGCCTACTGTGGTTGGGCCCCCAAAATAAGGGCCTTAGAAAAAGATCTGTCTGGTTCATGTGGAAGAAGACCGTCCTTTATATATCCCTGCCACAGAGTATAAAGAGCAAAAACAGCACTTTGAATTGAGCCCATAAACAAGCAAAATGGGAGCCAGTGAAAAATATTCATACTGAAGTGATGTATCCTTAGCAGTTAGCTTCAGTAAATAGTCTAGGGATGGCATTCTGCACCAGTTGAAGCTTCCATGGTGCTTTTCAGAGGCTGCTTTACAAGTGGTGCGTTACAGTATTGTAACCCGGGTGTTACCAGTCTGAGAAGGACAGGCCAGAGAATACCTTAGAGAACATGCCTTGAAGAATTTGAGAAAGAGTTGAAAGCTACTATTATTTAGTCATGCCCAAGAAAACAACATTGATTTGCCCAGCTTGATATGTAACCCTGACCGACCTTGGGGATATACAAAACAACATTTGACCATTAAGTCAATGTGAAATCGAGGCTGGTTGGGTTCCCACTCCTTCACCAAATCAAATGTAAAAAAGCACTCAGGGTTGCCAGCTGAATGGCTGACTTCCACCACATTGAAATAGAAAATTAAGGAAGAAAAAAAAATCTGCTTCTCATTCAACAGATGGTGGGAGTGTGTTAATTCTTATACTACTAGCCAACAAGCTTGCAGGAGAATCCTTTCCCCTGGTGTATTCCTTTCACGCTTGCAGAAGAAACCTGCGGCGATAACAGATGCTCAGTTGGCAGCACCCTGAAAGCGTGTTTCAGAGAGGACAAAACTTCAGTATGCCACGTTTGCATATGCCTACTTTCAGAGGAAGTCCAAAAGAGGTCTTGGAACGTGGGGTTTAGGTGATGGCACTCTCGTTCCTCCTGGAAATAATGGGTCATTATTTCCTGTTCCATCGTTTAGAAAACCACAAGGTTCTTTGACATGAAAGGTGGTAGAACTGCAGAAGAATCTAGCAGAGCAGAGGTTCTCAAAGTTTCTACCCTCCAGGACACACTTGAGAGGGGTGGAAATTATTGGAACCCACTAAGTGGCAAAATGGCAAGGAAAGGGTGGAGCCAAATAGTGTTGGGTAGAGGAGGAGTTTGGCATAAGCACCAGTTATGGACATCAAATTCTGTTGATAATTAATCCCTCTTTGTAAATTGTTAATTTTGGCAAAATTTCATAACTAATTTTTCCTCACGCCAAGAATGGGCATTAGCCCTGATTGTAGTGTGACATGCTCATTTTAGGGACACCTTACTCATCTAATGTCTCTATCTGGACAGAGTTTTTTATTCTGTATCCCTTATGCCTTTCAAAAGTATTTTTACTCAAATATAATTTCTTTCCCCTTTTTCTTTTCACTCTCAATTTGTACCTTATTTCTCCACACCCAGACTGTCAATTCCTTTAATCTCTCTGTCCTTCCTCCTAAAGCAGCTTTACATTATTAACAATTGTACGCACTCACTATTTCCTTTAGCACATCCTATGGCCCTTTCCCTTCAGAGGAAGGAAGCACCTGCCTTCACCCCTCCCAAATTCACCAACAACCCTTGCTCAGTGTGTGGGGAGTTGCTGGTGCAGGCTTCAGTTCAACCCAAAATTATGGCATGGCCAGAGGGCTGGTTGAGTGTGTGAGGAGGCACTGGGTAGGCTATGGCATGAGGATCAGTTGTGGGCCCTGGTCCACCATTTAAGAATCTGGACGCCCAGATTCCCTTTCCCTCCATCTCCTCTGAAAACGCCCCCCCCCTTGCCTACCTTTGTGGACCTTGGAAAGTATTTCTTACATTTTTTTAAATCTCATGTAAACCATAACAGTTCAGTGGCAACCTTTATAGGACATTGGAGGAGAGAAGGAACCACAAAATATGAAAGCAGCAGTAATACGTTGATGCAATAGCATGACCACCATTAAGGGCAAAAGGTCCAGAAATTCTACAGGATGGTTACCATGGCAACACACCAAAAGCCTACTTGTTTTCCTTGGGAATGAATTGTATATGAGCGTACGAGGTGTTATGTTCAGTGGTTTGTTTTTCATAAGCACTGCTACTCAGTTGTGGCTCTTAAGGGAGGCATAATGTTTGGAACTGAATATGCTGGTAAAATGGTTTACAGCCTGCTGCACAGGCAGAGATGAGGTTGCAAGGCACATTATATCTATAGTCTTCCCTAGTGAAGCCCTCAGAAAGGCAGCTTTTCTCACAGAATAGGCTGTATTTGTCAAGAGATAAGAACATTTGTTTTTCTATGCAGTTCTAGGACAGCCTTTAAAGGCGCTTTCTCATTAACAGTGTAGATTTTCCTGCTTTAAAAGAGGAGAATGCAATTTCATTTGCTTGTGCATTTATAACATTATACTGGAACTTTTTAAAAAAGTGTATGTATAAGTGTCAGTCTTGTTGGCATCCGTATGTCTCGAGAGACAATGGAGTGCACCTCCGGCTGTGAAATCTTTTTTTTTTTTTTTTTTAATAAATGTTTATTAGGGTTTAAAATACAAATAGATATAATAGACAATATAACATATGTCTTAACACAGTTTCACATCTTCTTTGGACTCCCTCACATCTCCCGCTCCCACTTTCATCGTTATAACTTTTTGCCAGCAATTTATCATCTTGTTTGTAATCTTATGTCCCATCTGTTTATTTTAATCTTGTAATTCTCAAAAGAGTTTATATTTTCTCAATCTCACTTATCATCTTAAATCATCTAATTTAGTGGTGCTCAATTGTTTATGATCTAGCATCCTGCTTAACATTCACTCAAATTACAGTATTTTTGTAGATAAATCTTGAATTTCTTCCAGTCCTCCTCCATCCTCTCCTCTCCCAGGTCACGGATTCTGCCGGTCATCTCAGCCAGTTCCATATAGTCTATCAGTTGCATCTGCCATTCTTCCAGTGTGGGTAGATCTTGAGCTTTCCAGTGCTTTGCAAGCAGTATCCTTGCTGCTGTTGTTGCGTACATAAAAAATGTCCGATCCTTCTTTACCACCCCTTGGCCGACAATACCCAAAAGAAAGGCCTCTGGCTTCTTTGTGAAGGTATACTTAAATACCTTTTTCAGTTCATTATAAATCATTTCCCAGAACGCCTTCACTTTAGGGCAGGTCCACCAGAGGTGGAAGAATGTTCCTTCACTCTCTTTACATTTCCAACACTTATTATCAGACAGGTGGTATATTTTTGCAAGTTTGACTGGGGTCATATACCATCTATATATCATTTTCATTACATTTTCTTTCAAAGCATTGCATGCAGTAAAGTTCAACCCAGTACTCCACAGCCTTTCCCAGTCCTCAAACATGATATTATACCCAATGTCCTGCGCCCACCTTATCATAGCCGATTTAACCATTTCATCTTGTGTATTCCATTTTAACAGCAAGTTATACATCCTTGAAAGTACCTTAGTCTTTGGTTCTAACAGTTCTGTTTCTAGTTTCGATTTCTCCACCTGGAACCCTAGTTTCTTGTCATTTTTAAAAACTTCTTTAATCTGAGCGTAATGTAACCAGTCTCGCACTTTATCCTTCATTTTCTCCAAACTCTGCAATTTCCAGTTGTCTCCATCTTTTTCTAGTATTTCCCAATATTTTGGCCATTTGGCCTCCATATTGGATCTTTTTCGGGCCTTAGCTTCCAAAGGTGAAAGCCACCTTGGAGTTTTATTTTCCAGCAAGTCTTTATATTTTGTCCAGACATTAAACAGTGATTTTCTGACAATATGGTTCTTAAAGGCCTTATTGATTTTAACCTTGTCGTACCATAAGTATGCATGCCATCCAAAAGTATTGTTAAACCCTTCCAAATCCAACACATCAGTGTCTTCAAGAAGTAGCCAGTCTTTTAGCCAGCAGAAAGCTACGGCCTCATAGTACAACTTTAAATCTGGCAGGGCAAAGCCCCCTCTTTCTTTCGCATCAGTTAATATTTTAAACTTAATTCTGGGCTTTTTGCCCTGCCAGACAAACTTAGAAATATCTCTCTGCCACTTCTGAAAACACTCCGTCTTATCCAAAACCTGAAGTGTTTGAAACAAAAACAACATCTTTGGCAATACATTCATCTTAATAGCAGCAATTCGGCCTAGCAAAGAAAGTTTCAATTTTGTCCAACTGTCTAAATCTCTCTTAATTTCTGCCCAACACTTTTCATAGTTATCCTTAAATAGACTTAGATTTTTTGCTGTTATGTTTACCCCTAGGTACTTAACTTTTTTAACCACATTTAATTCTGTCTCTTTCTGAAACCGTTCTGACTCTGTATCTGTCAAATTTTTCCCCAAAACCTTAGTTTTCTGTTTATTTAATTTGAATCCCGCCACCCGACCAAAATCATGAATCAGTTGTAATACTCTTTTCGTACTAGACTCTGGCTCCTGCAGGGTCAAAACCAAGTCATCTGCAAAAGCTTTAAGCTTATATTGTTTCTCTCCGACCTGAATTCCTTCCACCAACCGGTCCCCTCTAATCATATTCAGGAGCACTTCCAGAACCGAGATAAATAACAAAGGGGAAAAGGGCAGCCTTGTCATGTTCCTTTTTCAATTTTAAACTCTTCTGTAACCACATTGTTAACTATCAATTTAGCTTTCTGCTCTGAATATATCGCCTCAATCCCATTCTCAAAACCCCGTCCCACTCCCATTTCTTTTAAATTTCCCTTCATAAATTTCCAGGAAATGTTGTCAAAGGCCTTCTCCGCATCTATAAAGATTAAAACTGCTTTTGTGTTTATATCTGTTTGCAAAAGTTCCAAAATGTCAATAATGTTCCTTGTATTAGCAAACAAGTGTCTACCTGGGAGAAAGCCTGCCTGGTCCTTGTGAATTACTTCATTTAAAACTTTTTTAAGTCTACTTGCCAAAATGTCTGCAAATATTTTGTAATCCACATTTAAAAGAGAGATGGGACGATAGTTCTTAAGTTGTGTCTTTTCAGCTTCCGACTTTGGTATCAATGTGATAAACGCTTCCTTCCACGACTCCGGCGCCCTCTTCCCCTCCATAATTTCGTTGCTGACCTCCATCAAAGGTTGTATCAAGTAATCTTTTAGTGTCTTATAGTACTTGAAATCAAACCTCTGTGTTAGCAGTACCAAAGTGACCTCGAGGTGCAAACCTGGGCAGTGTGTATGGAGGTCCTGGGATGCCAAGACAATAAGACCCCCATCTTGGCCTCACTGATGTGGTTTAAAGTAAAGCAGAGCAGTACATTTGGCACCAGCTGGGCTGCAGGAGTTGCCAGAAGAAAACATATAAGGCACCATCCAACAGTCTTAGGGACTCCACTACAATTTATGTAGAAGGCTCCATCCAACAGTCTTAGGGACTTCACTCCAATTTATGTAGGGTTTACTCCTTAGCGTTTTCTTCTCCTGGAGATATTCCGCAAGGCAGCAGAGGTTTAGGATCAGAGTTTTCCTTCTCTTAGATGGGCTACCCTCCCAGGTTAATGAACCCCATCTGTCCCTCACTTCCCTCTGCAGCACAGGCAGAAACTGTCTTTGTCATTGGACCCACTATTGGTCTCATCTGCTCAATCTGCTGGAGACTGCCGCATGCAAAGGGAAGTTCCTAATTTATCCAGGGTTTGAGACCCATTGTCTACCCTCCCTTGGTTTAGCCAGCCAATCTAAGCCATTCTCAGGGTGTGGCGACTGCCGCACATGACGGCTTCTAGGAGCCACTGCTGAGAGCTGAATGCAGGGTGGAGACCAAAGGTGGACAAATTATCCCAGATGTGTCTCCCACCAGAGGTACTACCCCTCCTTTAACATCCCATGTACCCCATGTGTAAATACACAATTACAGTGGTGCCCCGGGTTACAGACGCTTCAGGTCACAGATGTTTCAGGTTACAGACTCTGCTAACCCAGGAATAGTACCTCGGGTTAAGAGCTTTGCTTCAGGATGAGAACAGAAATTGCACGGTGGCAGCGGGAGGCCCCATTAGCTAAAGTGGTACCTCAGGTTAAGAACAGTTTCAGGTTAAGAACGGACTTCCAGAACGAATTAAATTCTTAATCCGAGGTACCACTGTAGTATATATGACCAAGTAATCTGTATTTCCAGGACTGTCCTGGGAAAATCGGGACACTTGGAGGGTATGTGACCAGCCTGCACAGTTCACATGGGCAGGAAGTGCCTGATGGAGCTGGGATGAAATTAACTCTGCTTCACAGCTCTCCCACTGAGGAAGTTTGATGGAATGGCTGCCCTAGATAACAGCTAAAGGGGAAGAAGCCTGATGGTGCTGGTCTATGTCTATAGTGAAACAGTGGTATTTCACTATAGACTATAAAAAGTTGGATCAAGGAAACCAATAGGAAGAAAAACTGATACTTGGATAATTCTTCATGACTCCTCCCATTGAGATCAACTAGAAACTCTCAAGCAGGCAGGACCCGCTTACCAGTACACTTCCAATTAGCACTGGAAAGGACATTTGCTAAAATAAGACCTGTGAATAAACATGACAGAAATACCTTTGTCATGGATAAGAGCATTAAGTGCTGCATTGAACCTCCATTTTCATTCAGTTTCCGCCTGATTATGAACAAGCAATGCCTCAACTGTTGTAAAAAGGGTTCTGGTCTGTGAGCAACCTGGTGCAACAAATATTATCACGAAAAATGTATCTAGAAAATGACAAATACAAGTAAGATACCCAGCTACCTATGATGGTCCCTAAAGCAATGTTTTTGGGGAAACTATCAGCATCATGTAGCTGCCCCTCCCAACATGACATTTTCTGGTGAGCTTAGCCTCCTTATTCCCTTGCTGGCACTTCTCATACACATCTATAAATCTGTAAACACTGCATTTTAATTTTATTCAGTGCAGCAACACTTAGAGGCCACTTTAGTTCATTGACATATGTATCAGAAAAGGGAAAATAATGATTTAATGATGGAAATCTAGTGACTACTCCTTTAATCACCTCTTGATTTCAGGCCTGATCATTTAGTATTTGGTTTGCTATGCAGTGTAGGTAACTGCTACAAGATAGTACTGGAAGTAAAACCTGTTCCTTTGATGCAGACGGCATGTTTTACAGAAATCCCTCTGACACATGCCCTGACTAGTAATCGCTGCTTTGCTAGATCACCGGGTGTGGAAATTTCTTTTCTTCTCTCTCTGTCTCTCTGTCTCTCTGTCTCTCTCTCTCTCTGTCTCTCTCTCTCTCTCTCTCTCTCTAGTTTACACTTTTAATTGTTTTCTTCACAATAGATTTCTATGACATAGTTACTTGTGACATACTCTGGATGACACAAGAGCATTTGAGTAATGCAGACTGTTCTGAGACCACATTGGATTTCTGGGTCTTCAAGACACTTCAAGTGCTCTAGAGTGTCACTACCCTAGGCACTCTTTGAGCATAATAGTAAATTAAAATGGCAGCTCCACTTCCAGGTCTCTCTTTGAGTGTTGCCGCACCACCACTGCCAAGTGCACCAGGGCGCCTGAGGTGTGCTGACGTCACACACGCCCGCCCCATGGCATGCATGTGCTGCTGAGTAGAACTTGGGGGGCAGCCCCTTCACTGAAAATTTGTGGGTGCCGGGGCCCCAACAGCCCCACATAGATGGCGCCTATGACCATTCCCAAGTGAGCCTGAGATGGCCCACCAGCATAACAGAGGGTCCAGCAGAGTGCATTTGCGCAGACCTCCAAAAACCGCCGTTATTTTTAGTCAGAGTTGGCAGAGCTGGGCTAGATTTCCCAATAGTCTAACTCAATAGAATGCAGCTTCATTACATTCATATATTGTAATTGTCGCCACTGTGTGAAGGGCCTGGTGAAGGGCAGGTAATTTTTTTTAATAAAGTAAATTAAATACATAGTCCATCAGTTACAAATGGGAGTAGGGTTTGTGTGTGCATAGAACAATTACCAGATATATACTTTTTTGTGATTCTGGCCTGAATAGCTGTAAAAGGGGCAAGAGCTTGTCTGGTCCTGCTGTCAGGAAGAGACCATGCTGTGATTAATCAGGGCATGTGAGGGGAACCTTTGGCCCTCCAGATGGTGTTGAACTACAACCCCCATATGTCCCCAATGGCCAGGGATGATGGAAGTTGTGGTTCAGTAACATCTGGAGGGCCAAAGGTTCCCCATACCTGAATTAGGGAAACCATAATAAGCAAATACTTCTGCTGCTATGACAGCAGTGAGCCTTGAACATTCCTTATTCTGCATTCCTTTGGCTGCTTACCTAACAGTGTGGAAGATTCTAAAGGGCGTGGAATCAATAGAACAAAACTGCCCTCAACCTCTAAGTGATGTGGGATTCAGGTCTCCTTGATCAGAAAAGTGCTATGCAAAGTCCTGAAGTAATAACATATAGACAAGGAAGGTGATGACTGAAATAAAACTACACCTGAAATACCTTTCTGGTTTGCTCATTGTAAAGGTTATTTCCCCCCACCTGCAAAGGGAGTCTAGTTCATGAGGCAGTGATACACTGCATGTGTCAGAATGTTACCATGTTTCATGTCACAATGGTATGACATCTTCCCCAAAACACATCACAGAAGTTTTTGATAAGATCTATAAGATTTCTGTGCGATCTTTGTTGCTCATGTATTGAGGATGGGGGTTGAGTGTGAACAATCAAGACATGAATTGAATGGATAATCTATTAATTTATATTATTGTCCAATTAATTTTTGCTATCAGCCAGTGTCTTTTTATAACAAAACATTTGTATAGCCTCTTATCATTGGAATTTAGTTTTCATTAATATCTAGCAGTGCTGGTGCATGTAGTGAGTTCAGGTTACATGTATAAATTAACTCATCACTGAAAATCAGGGCAATGTGCTTTTTCTGTAGTGCGAAGATGTTTGTTTTTATTCCGTTCTTCTTAAAATACATTGTTGGCCCTTTTTAAAAAAAGTGATTTTATTGTAAATATGCAGCAAAATACATAACAATAAAAAACAGTAATAAAAACGTAGTTCCCCTCCCCCTTTCTTGTATTACCTTTTTATTGAAATACAGATCCTTCCATTGCCTTGCAACATATTTATGCTGTTTAATAATGGGAAAACCCTTTCATGTCTTCAGATTTACAACATGAAGAATAATATATAACACCCACATGAAATAAGATATGCTTAGCTATGTCAATCTGTGTAATTACAGAAAATGATAAGTTAAGAAGCAATCATGGTTTAATGAAATAATGACTCATTGAGCTTCAAATCCTCAAGGACTTATGTCACAGTTGTCCTGTGGAAATTTCCAGGACTACTCTGGGGTGGAGACTTACAATCACAGGGTGTGACCACATTTCCATTTACTGTGGCTCCAGTGCACTCCCAACCCCGGATTTTTAAGCCGGGTTCACATGATGTTGGACCCAATCCATCTGTATCCTGCAGCTTTTGGAGAAATGCTCCTCTTCCATACACGTTTTCCTCAAACGAGCTTCAGTGTGATTTGAAAATGGAAGCCACAATTGGTGTGAACAGTTCAGGATACGTGCACACAAATAATGGCACATGCACAAACGAAAGCTTCACTGACGGGTGTTCAGAGCAGGAAAAGCAATAATTGGGTGAAGACACACCCAGCCGGCTGTGGTGTGAACAGAAGAAGGAAGTAAATTGGAAATGCAGCAGCGGGAAATAACCTCATACTGTTTCAATCAGAACTGCCTATAAAAAAGAAGTCCAGGAAGCTGGACTCGATATATGGGCAATGGTGGAGCAGCATCCCACCCAACCTAACAAACCAACCTCCACTGTCATCCCCTGACAAGGGAGAGCAGGGGGGACCAGCTGCCCCCCCCCCCCAGATCCACAAAAAAAATATTGAAAAGCATCGAAAGTACTCAATTAACTGAGGTTCTGCCCCCCCCCCCAACCAAAGCCCAAAGCCTTCCCCCCATAATGTCCTATTTTGAGCGGTATATTTACCCATGATTTCTCAAAAAAGCTCAACAACCTTGGAATCCTAGCTATGCCCATGTTCCCTGAACTGTTTTCACTTAAAACCTCATCCATGACACTCCATAAATGTTTCTGGTCAGAGTAAATTGTAGGCCAAAGGCTTCACACCATAATGTATACTTTGCATAGCAACTGCCACCTCCACCCTGTCGCCCGACTAACAAACATGTTTTCCCAAGATGCAAAATTTAATTATTACTATTGTGTAAGTAATATATATTTTTGGACAATAGGAACACTTAACATCTGTTTGCTTATGCAACACGATTGAGTTCTAGTGTTTCTCTTAATTTTTTTCCCTTTTGCTATTATTTGCTCATCAGGTGCCTGGGAGCGCCATTTTAATAATTAACCAATCTCTCTCTCTGGATTTTCAATTCGTTGCTTAATTTATTTCTGCATAACAATATCTAGGGCTGCTGGGCTGGCCTCTGTCATGTTAGGCCACACCCAGAAATACTTTTTCCAAAGTCACATGTTCCTGCCGCGCGACCAAACCACCTTAGCAGCAGCAACAGCAGTACTGACATCTGGCCACAAGATGGCGACCGAGGCCACCGCCCCCCCCCCCCTCCCTGCGCGCGCTGCTCCCCTCTCCGCTGCTCACCTTGCCCCCTTTCCAGATCTTTCTCGAACTCGGGGAGGCTTGCCGGAGAGCCTGTGCGGAAAGAGCCGAATGCCGCAGCCGGAGTTTCGCGGCGTCCCCGCTTGGCGGCCTCGGGCGCGTGTGGGCGCGCGTGCGCAGAGGCGAGGAAGTGCCGGTTGGTGGCTGTTGCTCCGCAGTGAGTGAGAGAGCGAGCGAGGAACCGCGTCGCAGCAACAGCCGCAGCCGACAGCAGCGCCCGCCCGACGAGGCACCGCCGCCACAGCAGCGGGCAAGCGGGGGGAGGAAGAAAGGGGACCACACCCGGCGCAGCCATGTCTGTGGTGGGCATCGACCTGGGCTTCCAGAACTGCTACATCGCGGTGGCGAGGAGCGGCGGCATCGAGACCATCGCCAACGAATACAGCGACCGCTGCACCCCGTGAGTAACCGGCCTTCTCGCCGCCGCCGCCGCCGGCCTCCCAACCGTCATTTGGTCTTAGGCCCCGAGAAGGAAAGCGGCCCCCCTCCAACTACCGCTCCCGGCACGCTTCCCCCGCCCCCGCCCCAAATAACTACCGGCTTCCTCACCTTACGCAGCAACTACCGGCCATCTCCACACCGCATAATGAGCTTCGAATGAGAAACGGCCGGGCGCCGGTGTCTCTCCTCTCTCTCCTTCAGCCGCTGCCCGCGACGGCCGGGCGCCTCCATTTTCATTCATGTACCCCTTGCTCTCTTCGCCGCACCCCCGTCCTTTTAATTTCCCCCCTCCCAAGGATTGATTGCATTCATCTCGCTTAAATGGGTGATGCTCCGCACCCCCGATTCTCCGTAAGAGAACGGTCTGGGGGTTGTTGTTGTTTTAACCTCCCTCGGAAATTAATCACTATGATGACAGGTCTGGATCTCCTTCAGCCTTTAAGGGCTTGGAACCCACTTTTAGCCTCAACCTATCATAGGGACTGTGGACCCTCTTCCTACTTACTGTTTTAGAAACCGTGCTTATATCTTTCCTGGGGGGGGGGGGTCTTTTGCCATCTCATCGTCCTTCTGAATTTTACTTCTCTTTGAAAATAATCCCCCTCTCCATTTTTTTAAATGGTAGAAGTATTGGTGTGCAACTCGATCACAACCCCGTGGTTGAAACCCTGTGTCTTGCAGGTTACAGCATCAAATAATCCCGAGGGAATTATTTTGTGCATTACTCAGTGTTCTGTTCTTTTTGTGAGCTCTTCACTATACGACTTAATTAAGTTTGGACGGGGGGAAAGAATAAAGCATTTTCCTACTTGGTAAATAACCCCAGATGGTTGGATAGTGTTCTCAAAGCTACCAACATGAGTTTGATCAAACTCCGGGAGGCAGTGGAAGACAGGAGTGCCTGGCATGTTTTGGTCCATGGGGTCACAAAGAGTCGGACACGACTAAACGACAACAAAAATAACCCCAAGGTTTCAATGTTGACACAGTCTTTCCAGAAGCTTGAAAGGTGGCTATAATACTTTACATGAACAAAATAAAATACTCAGTTTAGGGGTAATTCTGATTGCAGCAATGTGCAACATTTACAGTCCACCCTCTGAATTCACCATATTGGAGTTGTGTGGATAAAAAGGAAAGGCGGGATAGAAGGGATAAAAGTTGACGCAGCTCTTCTTCTCTTTTTACACCCCACACCCTTCTGTCTGACCTGTTACTACTTGTTCAGTTCCCTCACCTGGATGTAGGGCATGGAAGGTGATGTCAGTGAATAGTTGGTGTGCTGTACGTATAATAACAGAGTATGCAAGAGTAGGTGGAGATTCCTCATTCTCCCTTGTTTCCATGGGTTACAGCTAGAAGTGGTAAATGAGCAGTATCTCTGTGTAGTTATTCTAGCACAAACTAGGGATTCACATAACAAAAAGCAGGGGATCTGTAATTGCTGGCTTTCTGTCTCTTTGAAAAGCAAGCTTATTGCTAGGAAAGCTTATAACTATTCATTAATCACTTAAATATAGCATAAATGTAGTGAGGATGTGAAAACATGATTATAGGAAAGGTTAGAATGTTCATGCAAGAACTTTTTTGTTGGATCAGACCAAAAGTTCAGTATTTGAATGCTCACAGCCAGGTCACAAAGATATTTCTTTTCAGCATTTTGCTCCTTTGAGATACTGCCTCTGAAACAGATGGGATGGGATTGAAATAATGGGAAAGCAAAAGTAATAAGGGGTGGACATGAGTAAAAGCAGTTATACTAGGGTCCTGTTTGCAAACAGTGCTAAATTATAGTTTAGCAATTACTGGGGAGAACCTTGGCTTGCAGGCCCTGGGTTTATGCACTCCAAACCCTTCTCTCTCCTCCTTCACAGCTTTTGTTGAAGCATACTAGGACCATAAAGCATAGTTTGCTCCTGAATTGTTTTAAAAATCTGAAATTTAAATGAATCCGTTTGTTTTTAAATGCCCATCAATTCCAGTCTCTTGGTGGTGTCTGTTCTGGAGAAGTAGGGAGCATGTGAGCCCAACGTTTGCTCAGGCTTGTTTTCATAGTGCTAAACTATGGTTTAGCATTGCATCTATACCTAGACTTCATTGCTGTTGAGGATAAAAGCTAAAGGTTAAGGAATAGCTTTACTTTTTAATAAGTGTATTACATGGCTACTAGAAAGGTTTCACAGAAAATTTACCATAAATTTTTAATGACTATTATAAGAAATAATGTATGTGGACAAATGCTGAATAGTCCCTTTCTGCTCCTCCTCTCTCCATCGAATACTTTTCTGTGAACCGCCCTGAGACCTCTGGGTATAGGGCGGTATATAAATTCAATAAATAATAATAATACTAAGGTAGCTTAGTTATCAGATGAAAAACATAAGAACCTGCTGGATCAGGCCTGTGGCAAGTCTAGTCCAGCATCCCGTTCTTGCAGTGATTCCCAGGGGTATACTGCTTCTAGCAGTGAAAGTAGAACAGCCATCATGGCTAGCAGCATCTCCCATGAATTTGTCTGATTTTCTTTTAAAGCCATCCAATTTGGTGGTCATCACTACTTCTTGGAGGAGCATGTTCCATACTTTAGTTATGAGTTCTGTGAATAATTTATTCTTCCTTTAGTCTGTCTTAAATCCTTCAACATTCACCTTCATTGGATTACCCATCACTTCTGATGTTAATGAAAGAGGGAGAAAAACCTTTCTTTCTCCACTTCTTCCACACCATGCATAATTTTATAAACTTCTATCATGTCTCCTCTTAGCTTTTCTCTAAACTTGTTGTTTAGTCGTGTCCAACTCTTCGTGACCCCATGGACCTGAGCACGCCAGGCACTCCTGTCTTCCACTGCCTCCCGCAGTTTGGTTCTCTAAACTAAAAAGCCCCAAATATTGTAATATTTCCTCACTGGGAAGTTGATATATTCCCTTGACCTGCATTTGCTGTTTTACTGCCCATTAATTCAGTTTGGAGCTCTTCTCAGTCCTTTTTTGTTTTAGTCTCCCTGAACAATTTAGTCAGCAAGCCTGACTACCACACTACTCTATCCCTAAAAAATTCATGAACAAGTTAAAAAACACAGGTCTCAATACAGATTCTTGGGGAA
The DNA here is from genome assembly GCF_964106645.2 of Podarcis pityusensis. Classification (NCBI taxonomy): domain Eukaryota; kingdom Metazoa; phylum Chordata; class Lepidosauria; order Squamata; family Lacertidae; genus Podarcis; species Podarcis pityusensis. The sequence continues at coordinate 46,686,672 of NC_138034.1, read as the reverse complement.
TGACACTTTCTACATTCCTTCATTGGCAGAGCTGTCCATTTACAGTGGTGCCCCGCAAGACGAATGCCTCGCAAGACGGAAAACCCGCTAGACGAAAGGGTTTTCCGTTTTTGAGTTGCTTCGCAGGACGAATTTCCCTATGGGCTTGCTTCGCAAGACGAAAATGTCTTGCGAGTCTTGAGATTTTTTTCCCGCTTTCCCCCCCCCTTTATCTAATCCGCTAAGCCTTTAATAGCCTTTAATAGCCTTTTAGCAGCTAATCTGCTAAGCCTTTAAGCCTTTAATAGCCACTAAACCGCTAATAGCGCTAATCCGTTAAACCGCTAATAGGGTTGCTTCGCAAGACGAAAAAACCGCTAGACGAAGACTCTCGCGGAACGGATTAATTTCGTCTTGCGAGGCACCACTGTATTCCCATTCTTTGCTTCCTGTTTCTTAACCAATACCCACTCTTCAAACTTTTGTATGTAAAGGACTTGCTAGATGCAGCTATTCAAGGCTGTTGGAATTCTAGCCAAGGAAAGCACCGAAATATGTCTTACTGTTGGAACCATTAAAGGAACAGATCTCTCATGCTATGAAGTTTCCAAGCTCTCTTATATAGCTCTTGTAAAATCATAATTTAAACTTAACAGTGTAAGTACCATGGTAGGAAGCTCATGATCTGGGTTGCCCTAGTACAATGGGAGAACCCAGCTCCTGGAGATAAAATTTAGCCAATCTCTGCTTATATCCTAAGAATCCTAGTCCACTAAATTGATAATACAAAATGAGCTTCCATAATCTTGGGAAACATGCCTGATCAAAAGATAATTGAAGTGGGGTATTCCTAAACTAACTCAAAATGCCATGTTTTCTATTTCGAGCCTTATGCAGTTCATTGAGGTCAAAGAAGCCCAAAATTTTCTGATTTGTATTAGACCTGATGATGTAGTCTAGCTCCTGGAGAACATACAGTTATTGGTATTCTGCATCTCGACCTTAGGTTTCCTAAAATTTAGCACTTTGGCCTTTTCATAGTTATACAAACATTCAAGGAGCTACTCTAAAGAAGAAAGTCCCAAATGATGTATCAGATCTTTTTAGTATAAGGCTGGTTTTGGATGTTTAGGTTTTATGGCTTCATTCTTGTTGTGACACTTGGAATGACAGAAGTAAGATACTGTTTGCAATTGCTGTTTTGAAGCTGCATTGGAAGGCTTGGTAGTGCTGAAAACTGGGAATGCTCTTCACAAGGAAGTAACCCTGTAAAAATCTGCTCCTAAAACTCCCTATCATTTAAGGATTTGACAATTGTGAAGGAGGATGATTACCTGCACAAATAATCAATGCATGTGAAATGAAGTTGCTGTAGATTGATGCAATGCATCCCATGGTGCAGTACATCCAGTGAACCAAATAACTGTAATAAACAAGATATTTGTAATTTCCCAGTCATTTGAGTGCTTTGGGAGGAAGGGTGGGATAGAAATATAATAAATGGAAATAATAAACAATGATTTCAGGACCTCATTTGCACCAACTTTAAAGTGGTCAAGAGTTTTAAAAACCCTTATTATAAACCTTACAATGATCATACATGTAGGATAAGAATGACTTCTGCTCTTTAGGCTGATAAGGAGCTGTAAATTAACTAGACATGAATTGATTAGGAAGTGCTTAAAAGGCATTATTGGGGCATATATAGCTGAGACTATAATTATTCTTAGTAATGGGCAGCAAGAAAACAACTGTGGAAAATAATATGTACAAGTTTTTTATTTTTTTTTAATTTAAATCATGCCATGCAATATGCAAGCAAAATGTACTGTGGGCAAAGACTGTCTCTAATTTCCTATCCCACATTGCTGAAAAACTACTGTCTGCAATTAAAACAAGAATTAGCTTTGGGTTGCACACCAGGGGGTATCCATGTTCTTGGCTATGAAGTGCAACTGTGCCTCTTTGAAAAAATGGAGGGTGGTGCATCACTCCATGTGGAAAAAATGAAAAAAGGCTAAGGCTGGAATTAGTCAGTCTTGGGCATATACTTACTTTTCTGGCTGAAGAAAGTCAATATATACAACAGAACTGAGGCAGTCGTTAACTAACATTATACTATCAGGCAAATGTGTACTTTAAACTAACAGTATTACCCAGTTCCTTTGTTTGTGACATCTCCAAAGGAGCTGTGTTTTTGTTAGAAAAAGATGTAAATTTGACAATCTTACTAGAATGCATTACATAGAATTCTCCATATGTTAGCTCACCAATTTCTGAGATAGATTCTTGAGATTAAGACCATCTGTCCTTTTAAGGATGGATGAATAAAGCAAGTTGGCTGAATTTGAATACATGTGGAGAGTGTCAAGATGATAGTTCAAGGTTCTGCTTTGCAAATTATGCTAATGGTTGAGTTTTTGAGATGCAGGTGTGAGTTCAGTCTGTTTGTGTGATTGCTATTTGTTCTAGTACCACAGTGGTTTACTTGCATGGTTTTGCTACTAAGATAACTAATGACACAACTTTAATCGTGTGTGATGGAAAGAAAATCTGATTGTTTCAGAAATAAGTCTCCCCAACTGACTGTTTATTCTTTTCTGGACTCATTTGAAAATTGAATATCTTTTATATTTCAGAGCTTGTATATCACTAGGAGCTAAAGCCCGGACTATTGGAAATGCAGCAAAGAGCCAGGTAAACGTTAAATTATTAGTACTTTAGTGAAAGCTGTTGTCATTCCAAGCAGCAGTTCTTGATTCTCATGAGAATTTATAAACATTGGAAATTAGTAATGGCAATTTTATACTTCAACAGATTATCACAAATATTAAGAATACATTGCATGGGTTCAAAAAACTGCATGGGAGAGCATTTGATGATCCTTTTATAAAAGCTGAAAGAGCCAAACTGCCCTATGAGCTTCAGAAGTTGCCTAATGGGAGTGTTGGAGTAAAGGTGAGTGTTCCAGCCCGTCTTGCAATATCTACATTTAAACTGTTAATATTTATGGTGTTTTGTGCATCCTATCAAATGATCCCTTCAGTTTGACTTGCCAGAATGTTTAATGCCAAAACAGGGCAGTGTTGATGATTTGATGAGATAGATCTGAATATTTGCAGACGGTATAATGGAGATACTGAACCTGCTCACGTAAACCTGTCTGTGCATCTTTGGAGGCACTCCTCAAATGGGAGATGAGGCAGATGGCAACTGGAAGAGGGCCTTTCTGATTGTTGTGTGTCACCTGTGGAATATTTCCCTAAGGAACCTTTCCTAATGCCTACTTTAAGATCCTCTTGGCAGCAAAGAAAGACTTATCTGTGGTTTTTGTTCTTTTGTTTTATTTATTTAAAATGTTCTGTGTGTGTGTGTGTGAACACTGTAAGTGTATATATCTGTAACACTGTAAGTCAGAATTCCCATATTGTGATTGGTTGTCGATTCCTGTGCAGTGTACATTTAGTCTCATCTGCCTAATGTACCTTCATGACATGTTAGTCACATGCATGATTTACCTTTAGGTATGCATACAAAATATCTTGAGTGGATATCTGATACGTCCATGGGGCATTTTATATTGTAGTTCAGAGGGTTATTAAATGTTATGGCAATATTTTGGAAGATTGCATTAAACATTTATTGGAAACACATTATGATAAAATGTAACACTTCTGGGGCACTGTGTGCTTTAATGGATACTGTTTTCCTTTTGTTGCAGGTACGATACTTGGATGAGGAGAGACCCTTTGCAATTGAACAGGTTACAGGCATGCTCTTGGTTAAGCTTAAAGATACGTCAGAAAGTGCACTTAAGAAACCTGTAGCAGATTGTGTAATTTCAGTAAGTTGGCATTTTATGACTTTAATATGCTTAACATCAATTGTGTTGTATTCTATTGGGGAATATCAAAATGAAACATATTGCTTAAAAGGAAACATAAATATGCTAAGATGGTTATGCTTTGCAGAATATTTACCATAATTTCTCTGAGTTTTTCCAGCTGGTAACACTTATAGAAATGTGAGCAACAGAAGTCCTTTCATTTACTGTTGTATTCAGTGCTGTAAAATCTTTTCAAAGACAGGCTTCAGGTAAAGTTGAAGGTTGACCTACTTAGTTTTACTGTGTTCTCTATGAACAAGGATGCAAGAGGGAGAGACTAGCTCGGTGGTAAGTCACATGTTGCAATCTTAGAAACCTTGGGCAGCCTGAGTAGCTAATACTTAACTTGGTAGACAGACAGATCTTGTTCACACAAAATGATACACCATGGTTTGGTTAACCAGTGTGATTTGTTTGAATATGTGAGCCCAGCCCAACAGATTAACTATGGTTTCTTTTCTGTCAACAAACCATACTGTGAAGCCATTGGGTTTTTTTCTCTTGGTTTTAGAACCATGGCTTGTTTTAACAATGATGAACCCAGCAGCCTTGCTTAAACTTTGGGGTTTTTTTAACCATTCCACTCCAGATGCTCTCTGATAAAAGGGCTCAAGGCAAGAACAGCTAGAAAACAAGTCAAGCTTTGGAGAAACAAGCTGTTGCTTGTTTGCTCATCTGCAAGATGATTCCTGAGTTGTTGAATAAATTGTGGCTTAGCATTAAGTGTTAAATGAAGCCAATATCTGACATGGTGCACGGCTGCTTCCTCTTTTCAGTGGGAAAGGAGTCCAGGTTCAGGGAGTCAAGTTAACCAGCCTTTGATATAGAAGAAGCATCAAAATGCATGGACAAGAAGTAGTTTTAGTGTGACAGATTGATAGAAGCTGTACTTTTTTGTTTAGTAAATTGGTAACCACTAGAATCAAGTATTTCATGCAGCTTTGGATAAAAAGTAAGAAATCTGAATTCAACCAGGAACCAAGCTTTTAGAATCTGACTGGATGTGTACATGATATTACCTTCCATAATATACCACTTCTGCAAATATCACTATTAGATTACAACACTCTTGTCACTTTGTGTTACATTTGACTAGAAAGAATGTAAAGGAATGTATAGGCTAACATTAAAGGCTTGATTTTGTTGTTGTTGTCAAATGAGCCTCACCAACTGGGAAAATGACCAACAACACTCCTGTAGATGTTCTCAGTGATCAAGCTGGGATGTAAGGGTTCAAGCAGTCCCTGAGCTACTCTGGACCTAATTTGTAAATTAATACAATAACCTTGAACTTGGCTTGGTAGTAATTTTCATTTTGAATCTAGATTCAGTTCGAACAGAAATATTTAAGAAACAAACTTGATTCCTTTAATAAATTTCCATGCATAGTCATAACATAACACCAGCATGAGCACCATCAAAAAGACTTCTATCCAGCACTTTGCAACCATTATTCTCTTCTCTTGTCACTCCTTCTGTGACTCACTTTCTTAAGTCCTTACTTTTTCTGCCCATTCCATGTCCCTTCTATCAAAGCCCTTCACATCCTTGTCCGTCCCTCTATATTTCTCCATTCTAATAACCTGATGCACCTCTGACTGTGTTCTTTACTCTTTAAGCTCCATTGCCCTCTGTGGTCCAAAGGACTCTTCCTTCCTCAGCTCTTTATACCTTGAACTGCTTCCCAAACACCTCAGTTAAGCTACCTTGAAATTCAAAACCCATATTTCATTAGGCTTTTGGCACACACCAAATGTCCCTATACCCTAAACCTGAGTATATGCAACTGAAATAAATGGATATTCTTTCCCTATTTACACCTATTGTCTTGTCCTTCTTTTGTCTCCCTTGTGCTGGACTATGGATAAGTTTTTCAGGATAAGGACCAGTCTTCCTGTACTTACTAATGCTGAAAACCTAAAACTGTAGTGATTTCAGCATTTCTACTTAATTGGAATGTGAATTGAACTATTTAAGTACTATGCGTTAATAGACTTATATCTGCTTAAATGGAGTATTTTTGAGTTTTACAATACAATAAGATGTTTGGAATATGCCTTGTGTGAAATTCATTAGCAAAAAAGGAATGCAGTGAAGCTAATAAAACATTTTTTCAACAGATCCCAAGTTTCTTTACTGATGCTGAAAGAAGGTCAGTAATGGCAGCTGCGCAAGTAGCAGGTTTAAACTGCCTGAGGTTAATGAATGAAACTACAGCAGGTAAACTTGTGGCTTTGATTATTACTATATAGCATACAGCTTAGTTTAGAATCAAATTTACATTGAGTGTCAAGATGTAAACCAGAGCAATTGCTGAAATGGTGCACTACATCATCACCCCCTAGGGCAGCCTGTTTACAAGTAAACCAATCTATAGTAGAGGTGGGAGGTTAAGGCAATGTATATGCAAATCCATCATAGTTTTTAATCTTACTCTGAGATGTCTCATTTAACTCCTTTCACGTTTTTAATCAAAACATTTTGAAGATGAGTGTTTAAAATGTCACTTCTTCATGATGGCTTTTAATTTGGCACTATCCAAAATGCCACTTAAATACTTACATGTACTTTTGGATAGATCTTAATACACAGAACTTTCTAAGTTGTTACAGTTACCATCATAAAGCTATTGATGACACATTCAGTCTGTTTTAATAATAGTAGCTAGACAAAATTGCTGATCATGTGTGGATTCTGGCTTCAGTGGTTACCTAGCCTTTTGATTCCAGCAGGACATTGGAATATAGGAGCCTACACTGAATCGTTTGTTCTTTCTGTCTTTGCATGTTTGAAATCAAGTGCAAAACACCATAATTGGATAATTCAGACACTGATTGTATTTAGATATAAAATGGTTTGGATCTTATCCATTGCTGTTGTTCTGCTAGCACAACAGATACCTGCTTGCACAATGAAGCTTTCCCCTCCTCTGTCCAAAGGTTTGGCAGACCCTCCAGATAAGATTTTGAGGGTATGCTGGGAGCAGGAAACAGAACTCCACACAAATAACACTGAATACAGTCCCTTTTTCTGTTAGAGAAGATAATAGATTATTCTAATGCAAGTAAAGCAGACTTCTTGGAAGAGCCTGAAGATATATACCTAATGCCTTTTTAGTTTTTTCATGATTCTATAATGTATTTCATAATAGTATTCTAATGCTACTTAAGTTTCACAAAATTTATTCTTTACTGTCTTGCAGTTGCACTGGCCTATGGAATTTATAAACAGGATCTACCAACCCCAGAGGAGAGACCAAGGAATGTGGTTTTTGTTGATATGGGACACTCTGCATACCAAATTTCTGTTTGTGCTTTTAACAAAGGAAAATTAAAGGTAAAATATTGAACTCATATGTGATTCAGAAAAGTAAAGAAGCATAGGAAATTATCACAGTTACCAGTAATTCATATCTATAATGGGCTGCTGCAAATCAGTGTCTGGTATTATGACCATTCCTTTAGATCAGGCAGTCCTTTCTGAAAGGCATATAAAGAAATATGATTTGCCTACTACTTCATCCTAACCTAGTTTTTTTGTTATTGTGGCATGACAATAACAAAAACTTCTTTTCTGAAGGAGGCTGTATAACATTTTTTCCAAAATCCTGTCCTTAGTACCAGTGCATCAGGATATAAACCATCTACTCATCCTCGTATTACTTTGTGGCAGTCAAAATATGTCCATCCCCTCTTATTCAGGTGCAAATCTTGGTTTTGAATCCTATCATACCACATTGGCAGGGGCAGGGAGGGAAAGCTATTCATGCCATAAACTTTGCCAACACTTGCTCAGACTCCAAACACTGCTGACATGTGACTCCCAACAGATTACCCACATAGGAATGCAGCCCTAGATTAAAATACTTTTACCACCCTGCTTTAGAGGCTTGGTATCTAACTTGAATGCATTTCACTCTTTATGTAGCTGAATAAGTTGTCCCTAGCTTATAAATAGTTAAGTGTATTAGTAAGCATTTTAGACATTAAAATGCTTGTATTTCCCATTAGAGTAACAAGCATCTTCAAAACTTCTTAGAAAATAAGTGAGCCAAAAGCAGTTTGAAATGTCAATATATTGGGCAAAATCCAGCATAATGCAAGTCAATTTTCACTTATGTGACAGGACTTCTCTCCTGTTCCCTCACACCCTCCTTAAATTTTAGGAATGCACAGGAGGCTACAGGGACAGGGAAAAGGTGAAGTCCCATTGCACAAACCATAAGTCCATTCCATAACCACACAGGGACACCATTTATCTCTTATTACTGCAGCTTTTTGGCAGAGGATAGTGAAGACTAAATCTTAAAGCCACAAAGAGATTCATACATGTTTGATCCAACTTTCACGAAGGCAACAGAAGCTGAAATATCAGCTATCTGTTTCTTTATCCATGGATACCAATTGTTTGGTTTAAGAGGTTTAGAAGCAAATCATAGCTTTAATCTCTGCCATCTTTGCAAAACAGTTAACATTTTTTGGACTGCTACTAAAAGATGTTTATAGTAAGCATTGCATTAAACTTACTGCACGATACTAACTTCCTGGGAGGCATAAACTTAACATGTTTGGCACCTCCTAAAATATTTATTCAACTGGGTCTTTGCTGGTCATTGAGCCCAAGCCTTTGAGAATTGTCTGGCTACTGTGGTTCTTGCTGTTTTTACTGTATATATTAGATTTTAATTGACTATTTTTATTGTATTGGTATTTACAGTCTGTATCCAATGCTGCAGCTCCAGTTGTGCAACAGACTGCTCTATAACATAACTTCCTCTCCTGTACCTTCCATCCCCACCCCACAATCAGAACCAGCTCCAGAGGGTTGGGGGGCCCTTTGGAGCAGATTTGGGGTTACATAGAGGGAACAGAGGGAATAGAAGTCACATGGTGCAAGAAGAACTTCACTCACACAGCATTTGATGCAACTCATGTGTTTTAAACTGCCCTAAAGGGTGGTGGTATGAAGGACAGTATTAAAAAGTGTTAAATAACTTACTTTCCTTACCACTATCATGCTGCATCTTTAACTTCACAGGTACTGGCTGCTACATTTGACCCATTTTTGGGTGGTAGAAACTTTGATGAGGCTTTGGTAGATTACTTCTGCGAAGAGTTCAGATCAAAGTATAAACTAAACGTGAAGGACAATCCTCGAGCACTGCTGCGTCTGTATCAGGAATGTGAAAAACTGAAGAAGCTTATGAGTGCCAATGCCTCTGATCTTCCCATGAACATAGAATGCTTCATGAATGACATTGATGTCTCTAGTAAGATGAACAGGTATTGTGTTCAGTTTTGTATAAGGCTTAAATAAAAAAGTAGTCATTTCTGTCCATAATATTTAATGGATTCCTCCCTTTTAAACAGGGCTCAGTTTGAACAGTTGTGTGCATCGCTTCTGGCCAGAGTAGAACCTCCTTTGAGAGCAGTGATGGAACAAGCAAGTAAGTGAAAATTGCTTCAGCTTATTATGAATACCTGTCTTCTTCTTGTCTTCAAGCTAAAGTTCTTGTTTGTCAGTCTGACCAGTATTTATTATTACATTATTTATTTTTAAAATTTATATACCACTAGAGTGTTCCTGGCATTGGGCAATCAGGACAGATTAGGGATTCTGCTGGGTTACTGCCCACCTTGCTGCCCAGCAGTCTCCCTACCTGAGCTGACAGCTGGTTTCAGAGGTGATGTTGAAGACCCCCAGATTTCTGGTTTTGGGGGATTTCAACATCCATGCCAATCTGACTGACTGGGGTGGCTCAGGACTTCATGGCTGCCATGACGACAATGGGGCTGTCCCAACATGTCATTGGCCCAACACATGTGAGGTGATGGGAGAGTTAGGGGCAAACATTGTGGGACAAGGTTTGTCAAAGGGATGGGAGGTTGAAGGGGTTTGGATTAGATGTAAAGGGAGGGGGTGGCAGTGTGGGGTAGGTAGGCTGGGTTGGCAAGCAATGTGAGCAGCAGTGGCAATCCCTAATAAAGAAATATTTGCTGCAGTCATGTATACAGTCATGGCGTGGAGTGCCAGTTTTAACAGCAAAAGGGACACATCGTTCCTCTCCCTAAGTACTTTTCCCCCAGGCACAGAGTTCCAGTATAAAAACTGCAGTATCTTCTCCTCTAACTATGGAAGCAAATTGTCTGCTTATGTGTCTACTAGAACTGCAGCGTGAAGATATTTACAGTATAGAAATAGTAGGTGGAGCAACTCGAATTCCAGCAGTGAAGGAGCAGATTAGTAAATTTTTCTGCAAGGAGATAAGTACCACACTTAATGCTGATGAAGCTGTTGCAAGAGGCTGTGCGTTGCAGGTATGTTTACTTAACAATATTTCATTAGTCAGCAATATTACTTAATATTTCTGGGATTGGTAATTTGACCTCAATGAGACATGCTATAATTATAGTGGGATTTGGACCAGGCCATCATAGTGAAAATTGCAAGGCACTGGTATAATGCCATATTTTAATTGTTCACACTATTTTTTTGTAGTAATTTCCATTTTGAGTATATTTTTTATTGGGGAAGAGAGTTGCCATTCTTTCTCTTCTTGTTCTTTGCATATCCTTTTTGTGCTGGTGGCTAGTGTAAACAGGTCTTCATGAAAATCATTACTTTGTGAAATTAAATGTATGTTGCTGGTCATAAAGCCAGACACAAAGCAAATATGTAATAATCACAAGACTTAGTGATATTTTATCTTTTTTCCTAGTGTGCAATTCTTTCTCCAGCATTTAAAGTCCGTGAGTTTTCCATCACAGATGTTGTTCCATACTCAATTACTCTGAGGTGGCAGTCATCTTATGAGGAGGGGACAGGGTAAGAATTTGAGCAACATTCCAAATCGATAGTGTGTCAAAGGGTCAGTAAATAGATGAGTTAGATTTGCTATTTGTAATACAGGGAAATTTCTAAAAATGTGCATTGGATGTAAGCAAAGCAGAGATACACAATCACTTTGACATAGACATTCCCATGAAGAGCTTTTCTTTCTTCCTGTTTTGCTTGATAACATGGTCTTGTGTCCTTTCATAGTAAGCTAGATAGTTAACACATGCTGGAAAACATTTGTGTGACCTATGCTATACAGATAACTAGGGATCTTTTTAACCTCCAGCTCTCTAGGGAAGGAAACTAGGACAGGAGCACATCATACAGATTCATTTGCGATGTTCACCTTGGCAAGCATTCCTCTCTCTTGTAGTGTGAGCACCTCTGAAACTCATGATGACATAAAGAGCCATCCCCTAGCTTTATTCTTATGAGATGTATTCATAGTGGGGAAGAGGAGCACGGGGAAATGCAGCCATCCTGGGCATCAGAGGTACTTGGAGCACCCCTGAAGCTTAACATCACTGGGAAGAGAGCACCCCAAGCTCTTTTCTTCTTGATTCCAAACTAAGGAGGAGAATTGGGACTTGTCCTTAACCTTGTGCTGGACTTTGGAGTTGTACCACAAGCATCTCCAAATCTCAGTATGATATCTGAGATGAGATCCTGCACCTCTTAGGTAAAGTTAGTAGTGACAACAAATTTTGGGCAGCTACCAAGGACTTTCTTATAACATCTGCTCCTCTTTCTTTCCACAAACTCTCTTAATATACAGGAGAACTGGGGAAAGGATATAGTTGAATTATAGAGTCAACATATGCAAATAAAAAAGTTTGAGTTTGAGTCAACACATGCAAATACAGTGGTGCCCCGCAAGACGAATGCCTCGCAAGACGGAAAACCCGCTAGACGAAAGGGTTTTCCGTTTTTGAGTTGCTTCGCAGGACGAATTTCCCTATGGGCTTGCTTCGCAAGACGAAAATGTCTTGCGAGTCTTGAGGTTTTTTTTTTGCTCCCCCCCCCCCTTTATCTAATCTGCTAAGCCTTTAATAGCCTTTAATAGCCTTTTAGCAGCTAATCCGCTAAGCCTTTAAGCCTTTAATAGCCGCTAAACCGCTAATAGCGCTAATCCGTTGAGCCGCTAATAGGGTTGCTTCGCAAGACGAAAAAACCGCTAGACGAAGACTCTCGCGGAACGGATTAATTTCGTCTTGCGAGGCACCACTGTAAAAATGCCTGCAAATAAAAATGCCTGCACCTCCGAAACTCATGAATGAAACTCTGAAATGTCTGATATTTTATTGTTGTTGTAACTTATATGGTGTACAAACTTTCGTATGTTGTATAAAGATTATTTTATTTTTTGTAGTGAATGTGAAGTGTTCTGCAAAAACCACGCTGCTCCATTCTCAAAAGTTATTACTTTCCACAAGAAGGAGCCTTTTGAGCTGGAAGCATTTTACACCCATCCACATGACATTCCTTATCCTGATACAAGAATAGGTAACTTGTTTCTTTACTTCTTGAGCATGGCATTACAGTATGTTCTAACTTTGAAAAAGAACCATTGCTTCAAATACTCAAATACTAGTATAACAAAATTAAGAAATGGTTAGTCTCAGAATCAGTCTTTGAATCCGCTCATGTACAGTACTTTCATTTACACTTTGTCCTTAAATATATTTAATGTTTAGCTTTTCTGCTTCAATTACTTAAGACTGTATTTCTCTCCCTTTGAATCCAGGCCTCTGTATTTAAAGAACAACGTAACAATCCTCATTCCCAGGGGAGCTTTTGATTTCGGTTTTTTTAACAGTGTCTTGCCTGTAGTGTTTTTTGAACAGTGTCTTGCCAGGCTTGCATTGCAAGTCTCTTGGAGAAATTTTCAAAACCAGTTTGATACGGCAAGAAGTACCTGCCATTTAAAAGTTAAAAGTAAAAGATTCCATGGGTTGGCTCTGAGTGAACCCAAAGTTGCTCTTGGATTCCAAGCTCAGTAGTGTTTCAACAGATAATTTAAACAACATGTACTGCAAAATTCTAGCAATACTTAGCTGAGGAATGATAGCTGCGAGTTTACAGTGGGCAGAGGGAAATAACATGAATATAGTAGTTGTCAAAAGGGACGCTGGTGGCGCTGTGGTCTAAACCACTGAGCCTCTTGGGCTTGCTGATCAGAAGGTTGGCGGATCAAATCCCCGTGACGGGGTGAGCTCCCATTGCTCAGTCCCAGCTCCTGCCAACCTAGCAGTTCGAAAGCACACCAAACAGTGCAAGTAGATAAATAGGTACCGCTCTGGCGGGAAGGTAAATGGTGTTTCCGTGCGCTGCTCTGGTTTCGGTGTTCCGTTGCTCCAGAAGCGGCTTAGTCATGCTGGCCACATGACCTGGAAAAACTGTCTGCGGACAAACACCGGCTCTCTTGGCCTGTAAAGTGAGATGAGCGCCGCAACCCCAAAGTCGTCTGCGACTGGACTTAACTGTCAGGGGTCCTTTACCTTTTTTTAATAGTTGTCAAAGCAGAGGCACAACACTGTCATTTGAAAGGCAGAAGCCACTTAAAATGCAGTTTGGCCTCCATTGACTGCTTCCATTCAGTATTAATATGTTCTGGCTTGGCTGTGTAATGCAGTGGAGTGGCACATCCTTAAGGCCATCAAGCCATGCAGCTGTTTCCCTCCTTTCTTCTAATTTTGCTGGTAGAGGTTATAATTTGCTTCTGGGCCATTTTGACTTCTCCCTGTATCTGTAAGTGTTCTGCTTCTCTGGCATATCTTCCTTGGTGTATTTCCTTTTTCCTAGCAATCGTTGAGTATTCCAGTCTGGGATGAAGCTACAATTGGGAGCTGAAACAGCTTTTCTTACCTACATGGGCTCATTGCTTTTAGATTAAACAATCATAGTGGTACCTTGATATTATTTTAAATTAAAGCTTTTCTTTTCTACAGTGTAGTTGCATAAGTTCAGAAGGTCAGTTCCTGTCAGGAGTATGTGATGACTGACTCATCTGTCTCAGGGTGCAGTAACAGACAATACTTCGTGGTCTTTTTGTATGCCTAGGCAGATCAACATTTGAGCTCTTAGGAGCTTACCAGGAAGGCAGGGACTTATGCACCTCTGTGCATGTGCCCTGAAGGCTAGGACAGGCCTCTGCATAGCTCAGGAAGTTTCCAAATGTTGATCAGTGCAGAAACAGAACCAGTACATACAGAGCCAGAACCCATTTCAAGAGCAAAAGTCCTTTAGCTTGAGTCAAATGTCACTCAATGTGTTTATAATCCCACAGTAATTTAATTAGATTGTGAGCACTGGCAAAATAGATCTTCTGGTTCGAGTTTGTAGAATATTGAAATGTTAAATAGCGCACATCACATTACAATGCACATTGCTGGTGAGTCTACTCTGTCTACTGTGCCATCTTCTTTTCAGCTGTAGATTTGTTTCAAGAGTTTATCTTGTCCTTGTTGGGGACAGAAGCAATATAGGTGCCTCTGATCAGAGGCAGCCTTCATAAAGCATCTTTATGAACAAGTTGTAATCTAGGAGTTGCTAGTTGCTAACATTAACTTTTTAAAAATGTGTAAATAAATGTAAGTAATCATGAGGGCTTAGCACAAAAAAACAAGTCTACAAGCCAATGTCCAATGTCTGCTTTGTATTGTTCAGGTCATTTTGTTATTCAGAACGTTGGACCCCAACATGATGGTGACAATTCAAAAGTGAAAGTGAAAGTTCGAGTTAATGTCCATGGAATCTTCAGTGTGGCTAATGCATCTGTGATAGAGAAGCAACATGCAGAAGGTGATCCAAGCGATATTGCTATGGACACAGAATTGCCTTGCAAGAATCCAAGCAAAGAGGAGCTGGTATGTTAAACTATGAAATCCTCTCACAACTACAAGTAGAACTTAATTTTTACTAAAACTTTATTTTTTAATGATGTACTGAAAAATCTATTTGCTTAAGTATCCCCTTAGCTTTTAGTAATATTTAAAAGTTATGTAAGTTCCTGTCCCCTTGAAGTTTTCTTTGTCCACCATTAACTCCGTTTCCGACTTCTCCTGATCCTTTTCTGGTATCCATACTTGCTCATAAAGCTGCAGTTTGTAATTGTCATTGTAGGCAGTTCACCTGCACTAATACAAGCTGCTTTCAGTAGCTCTATTTTTTATTTTCCTTTTACCAAAATACATGATTCCTCTAATAAAGCAGGAGTGAAAATACACACACACACACACACACACACACACACACAAACAAACACACACAAACACACATATGCATATATAAGCTCGATAACCCAGCTGTGCACACTAATACTCACTTTGGATTAAACTTCAGTTTCCGCAAATAGATTCCCATTTATAAATTTTTGCAGTGCCTCCTTGGCTTGCAATGTTTAAAATTTCATTCTGGAAGTTTTTAAACATTTTACTAAAACAAATTCTTACTGAAGGTGAGCAGTCGATGCTTGTGTTTGTCTGTCTTTGAGGCATACAAGTAACCTGAATATCTGCTAAACCTAGTTTTTAAAATTTTAAATGTCCTGAATACTAAGTAGAAAAATGCTTTTCTCAATAAAAAGTAACCATTTTTAATGTCTAAGTCTTGTTTTCTGTGGTGTACCAACTAATTATCTTCTGTTTCTACTATGATGCATATCAGCAATTAGCTTTCATAATTGAGGATGACTTCCTTGACTCTGAGGATGAGGTTTGTTTATATACGTAGCATTCAGTTTGCTTTAAGATAGCAAAGATACTTTCCCCTCAGTTTGTTCCTTTTCTGAGAAAAGTGGGACATAAATGAAAGAAATCTTTTCAGAAAAGGAAGTTCTTAAGTACTTGGCAATAGCTATGCATTTCGGAATTAAAATACTACCAGTCTTGGTTTTAATATTGTGATATTTACATCTTAATATTCTATAAGATAATTCAATATCTTTAGCAAAAATTACTTCTCATCTAGTGGTTGGTTAACTGCTTCAAAACTAATTATTAAATGAAGCATGCTATTGGTGCCAGTGTAGACACTCAAAACTAGTAAACGGTATAAAAATACTTGCCTAAATTTCTTATTTACTGAAATCTCATATACAGGATGAATGCTCTGCTATCCCTGAGTTCTTATGCTTCTGTATCCCTCTGTGACTCCTTGTTGTATTAGTTTGCTAGGTTTGGGGCCTATACCGTAGGTTCTTTCCACCATCTGTTTCTTGCCGTACTCCTGCTTACCACTATAGCTGAGTTTAAATCTTCCCATTTTTCTACTCAGCTTTTTATTTTTGTAAGCTAGAGGAAGTCCCTAGTTGCAATGCTGTTTTTTTCTATATTATATTTTTGGGCTTCTTTGATATATTGTGACAGTGTATGTCAAAAAAATCAGATTACTTCTAAACTGTCACTAATGTTGTATTTATAAGATAGATAGGCATTTGGCAGAGCAGTTTAAACCTCTTTACACTGGCCTTGGAGAGGAGAAAGAAGTTGGATTGGGTGAAGGTGCCAAATGGCCAGGCAGAAACCAGCAGAAAGCCCTGAAATGGGAGGGGACTGAGTTGGCCTAGGATTCATTGGTTTCCAGGCTGGTTCCACTCCTGTCACGTGGCTGCATCAGGCTCAATCCAGACCAGATTGCCTCATCATCTCAAGATTTATACAGAGATCCACCTGTCCCCTTCTTCTGTCACATCCAGCAATGCGGATGCAGTGGTGGCCCTGCTAGTTAGTGTGTTAAACCCCACTGAGCAACGACCAGAATCTAATAGAATATGAAAGGATTCAGGACCCATAGTTCTGAAAAGTTTTGTCTTCATTTGGGGTTAATCAACTCCATCCTCTTGTCGTCTTTCATTTGTTTTCCAGTATTGTGGGAGTAATCTAATTGCCACCATTTAGAATTTCATGATCTAGAATATGTTTTCCTTGCCTTTATCATGTTGAAGGAAACAAGGCTTGAGAAGCCTTAAACATTATGCTAAGAGTAACAGTTATGTGCTTCAAGTAAACAAGCACTAGTTAAGTAAAGTGCTTTTTTTACTGATACATCTTGTCTGATTGCACAAAGCTGCTATGTAGATGACTAGAGTACACCTTCCTGTAAAGTTTAGTGTGGAGGTAAAACTTTTCTTTTTTATAGGCTAAAATGCAGGTTGATCAAGATGATGGCAATCACAAGAACCAACATGAGCAGCATAATCAAGGCGATGAGGAAGTTGATCATATAAGCTGTGAAGGAAAGGTCAGTATGAAATAGCAAAGATAAGTTTGAGGACCTCAAATCTTAGAATAGGAATGGCTCTTGTCCAAAACTGCTAAGAAGTTGATGGGGAAATACCCTTGTACTATTGTGTGATCAGTCCGCAATAACTTACTTAAATATAGCCATGAGTTTTGCTATCTAGGCATTAAACACTCATTCATGCGCTAATGGGCTTCAAGTGCATCCTGTGACACAGAGAATTAAGATAGCCTTACACACCCTCAGTAGAAACTGATGCAGTAGCTCTTCTTTGGTTGTTAATCTAAAGCGCTTCTAAGAGGATTTTCTATTTAAGCATTGCTTGAACTAGCTTCCTTGCTTGACTTAAGTGTCATCCAAAAAATCCTGCAGCATCCGCAGATGCTAAACAGTAATATTATCCTTCTGTGGATCTTTCATCTTAAAATTGTATTTCGTCAAATCTTTATATGACACATTTTTGTACACTGGGTTCAAATATTCTGAATGTTGACATATATTTCAATGTGTAATTCTGCAGACTGCTTCAGGAGACAAGATTGACACAGCTCAGTCTGGCAAAACTAAAGCAAAGATCAAGAGTATTGATCTACCTATCCAGGTTAACCTATACAGACAGGTGGGACAGGACGTTATTAACTGCTACATTGAAAATGAGGTAAGGATACAGAGTTATTCCATGTCTGTACAGCAGATGTCTCAATTCTAGATTAAATAAAATAATTAGAAGAAACTGAGTTATAATAGTAAATCTATTACAGTTAAGTGATGGAATATTGTTTTTTTATTATTATTCATAAGTTTACCAAGTTTAGAGTACATGACACTGTGGTTGGTTCAGTTCAACAGATTCCAGAGTCTGAAGAGGTTTGTTGTGGAAGATTCCCAAAAACATATTTGAAAAAAATAACATCTCTGTACTTGTCAAGATTTTAAATGACTTAAAATTTTCTTACAGGGGAAGATGGTAATGCAAGACAAGCTGGAGAAGGAAAAAAATGATGCCAAAAATGCTGTTGAAGAGTATGTGTATGATCTAAGAGACAAGCTCTGTGGTGTCTATGAAAAATTCATCACTGAAGATGTAAGAATCATTGTGTATTTATAACATGAGGAATCTGTTTAATTGGCAAATCATACTGAAAGAAAAGGAGGGTAGCTGATGTCGGAAAAGTGCAGTGTGCCTTAAATCACAGCTGCACTATAGCATTGAATTCACCCTACTGTATTTTCATTAAACAGCACATATAACAAAATGAAAAGTTTTTGAAGGCATAAGTCTTTGTCACATTGGAGAGTTCTGGCGATTAGTCTGGCATAGGTCTTGCAGAGCTCTTGAAGATCTTTGCCTTCACCTCTTTAAATAATAATAATAATAATAATAATAATAATAATAATAATAATTTATTATTTGTACCCTGCCCATCTGGCTGGGTTTCCCCAGCCACTCTGGGCGGCTTCCAACAAAGATGAAAAATACACTAAAATGTCACATATTAAAAACTTCCCTGAACATTGGCTGCCTTCAGATGTCTTCTGAATGTCAGGTAGTTGTTTATCGCTTTGACATCTGATGGGAGGGTGTTCCACAGGGCGGGCGCCACTACCGAGAAGGCCCTCTGCCTGGTTCCCTGTAACTTGGCCTCTCGCAGTGAGGGAACCGCCAGAAGGCCCTCGGAGCTGGACCTCAGTGTCCAGGCAGAACGATGGGGGTGGAGATGCTCCTTCAGATATACTGGACCGAGGCCGTTTAGGGCTTTAAAGGTCAGCACCAACACTTTGAATTGTGCTCGGAAACGTACTGGGAGCCAATGTAGGTCTTTCAAGACCGGTGTTATATGGTCTCGGTGGCCGCTCCCAGTCACCAGTCTAGCTGCTGCATTCTGGATTAGTTGTAGTTTCCGAGTCACCTTCAAAGGTAGCCCCACGTAGAGCGCATTGCAGTAGTCCAAGCGGGAGATAACCAGAGAATGCACCACTCTGGCGAGACAGTCTGCAGGCAGATAGGGTCTCAGCCTACGTACCAGATGGAGCTGGTAAACGGCTGCCCTGGATACAGATTTGACCTGTGCCTCCATGGACAGCTGTGAGTCCAAAATGACTCCCAGGCTGCGCACCTGGTCCTTCAGGGGCACAGTTACCCCATTCAGGACCAGGGAATCCTCCACACCTGCCCGCCTCCTGTCCCCCAAAAACAGTACTTCTGTCTTGTCAGGATTCAACCTCAATCTGTTAGCCGCCATCCATCCTCCAACCGCCTCCAGACACTCACACAGGACCTTCACCGCCTTCACTGGTTCTGATTTAAAAGAGAGGTAGAGCTGGGTATCATCCGCATAGTGATGAACACCCAGCCCAAACCTCCTGATGATCTCTCCCAGTGGCTGCATGTAAATGTTGAAAAGCATGGGGGAGAGGACAGAACCCTGAGGCACCCCACAAGTGAGAGCCCAGGGGTCTGAACACTCATCCCCCACCACCACTTTCTGAACACGGCCCAGGAGGAAAGAGCGGAATCACTGTATGACAGTGCCCCCAGCTCCCAGCCCCTCAAGACGGTCCAGAAGGATGTTATGGTCGATGGTATCAAACGCCGCTGAGAGATCCAGCAGAACTAGGAAACAGCTCTCACCTTTGTCCCTAGCCCGCCGGAGATCATCAACCAGTGTGACCAAGGCAGTTTCAGTCCCATGATGAGGCCTGAATCCCGACTGGAAGGGATCCAAATGGTCCCTAAATCAGCATTTTACTTGCATTTTTGAAGTTCTAATACAGGATTGTAATGTTTAAACTGGTCCCATTAGTTAATTCTTAAAATTGATTTTGGAGTTATATTATATTAGAATATTAAAAATTCCCACTGTTACAAGACTTTATGTTTTGAGAAATCCATTTTGCATAAAAGTAGTAACATAATGAATATACACAATGCTAATCAAACAGGGCAACTTGAATGAATAAAATAGCAGACAAATGAAATTTGTAATTTTAACAGGAACCGTACCCAGATTCCTATGCATGCTGAAGCATGTATGTTTATTGTTTTAACTGCTTTCAGTTTTTTCTTATATTCTAATCTAAGTAATGTAAGGGAAGTTCCTATTATCACATCATGTCATAAAATATATACAAACATTAATATATACAAATATTCTAATAATCATTTCCAGGTAAAACATTGAATTTGAATATAACATTTAAGTCATACGAAGTATGCTTTAGGAAGAAACGTCAATCAAATATTTCAGATCAAATACTTAGTGGACTATTGGAGAATAACTTTCAATATTTGTACAGCATATTCTAAAGTTAACATGGCATACTTTAGAGTAGCAGAAACTGATTTTTTAGTTGACTACAGTAATTAGTTAAAAGAAAGATAATTTGATGTATTGATTCAGTGTAAATACATTTGCATATTACCTAAAACATAAATGTTCCTTTTTGAAATATGAGGGAAAGTGTGAAGTAATAAAGAATCAATAAACGTATCTTTCATTTTTAGAGAAAAGCCACATGTCATTTTCGCTTCCAGTTCTTTTATAATAACATACAAGCTCAAAATATATGGGTGTGCTTTTAACTTTCAATCCTATCAATTTAAAATCGTTTCTGAGCTATATGCATTTCAGCTACAGCTTCAGAATTTCATCCCCCCCATTTTGTTGACTTTCCTGCATTTCCTATTGCTACATTTGTCACAAATCACTTGATGAATATATATATTGGAATGGCGAAAAATAAATTAGTTTGGCTTTCTGCATGACTATAGATTTAAATGTACTACATTTTAACTACAGCAACACTAAAATAAATTAGCAGGGTATTTCAGAGAGAAGCTTAAATGGAATTATAGCCTTCATGCATTGCTTGACTAATTAACCATTAGACTTAATTTACTTAGCTTTACCTTGTCCTGTCATTCAGGCTGTGGCTGAGTTAAATGTTTATGCAGAAATTATGAGGGGTAAAGCAAGGACACGATGCCCTTGGAATAATTGTAACAAAACTCAATTTCTACTAGCTGTTTCTATACCTTAGCATAATGCATGGGACCCAGTTAGCATTCCAGTTTAGTTTTTAATACCATTATAGGTGAAGCGCTGGAACTGTTTCCCCCTTTTCTGTAAAATTCTGTAAAACTGAATTTCCTATAACACATTATTGTTACAGTGTCAGTATTGGATATCAGTGTTTGTAGCTGAATGCATTCTTACACAGATAGCTTCTATTTTCACTCATTCAAAATGGCAAGGCTTTTTGTACTGCTTTTTCTAGGATTCAAGAAAGATAACTTTAATGTTGGAGGACACAGAAAACTGGCTTTATGAAGATGGAGAAGACCAACCAAAACATGTATATGTGGAAAAACTTCAGGAAATGAAAGTAAGACCTGTATTTTAAGAAGTGTAATAATTGAATGTCGTAGATATGTGGACTAGTAGCTTTGCTGTCTTAAAGCCACTGAAATTTGACCAGAGACAGCAAGAGATTCAAGATGTCACAAGAACATTAATTAAAGTTGATTAAATGGAGTAGTTGCAAGTACTATAGCTTCATACGGACTTTGAGCATTTTCTTTCGCATACCTCCCAGTAAAAAAACTAAGCCTTCAACCTGTACACTTGTAGAAAAATATATTACACCTTCCTGCCAACCCAAGTACCTTATGGTGACTGACTATAAAATTAAAATTAATTAAAAAAACAATCAGGTAGTTAGTCCTTCATGGGTTGAGGCTTACACCCAGCCTGTTTTTTGTTGTGACTCCTGGTAGAAGATGCAAGAAGAACCAGGGGACCAGAGGCACATAGGTATTTGCAAGTCTCCCTACCAGCCCCCAAAAAACCTTGGCTAGAGATCATGATTTGCTTGGACTGAAACAAGCCTTGATTCCCAGTGTGGACATAATGCTAAACCAGTGGTTGTTTCTCCTGCACCAGGAAAGGAGCAGAGTGGCTCTGATAAGGTGGCTTATGGTTTACCATGACATTGAAACTGAGTTTTCATTTGCTCCTAAAATAATAGCCTTCCAAAATAAAATTATCTTCAAGGACCAGTGAAAAACATTGAGAGAGGGGACCAGCTGCACTTTACAATGCAAGATGTTCCATAATCTCAGTGCAGCAAGAGAAAATGCCCCCTTTCAAGTTCTGTCCAGCTATGCCTTCACCTAGGCAGGATTTGTATTACTCCCTCACTGAGCAAGACTTTCTCATCTGTGGTGCTGATAATGTGTGTCACAGCAACTTGTTGATGATTAATTTCATTTTCCCTGCATTTGTCTCATACACTTCCAAACCAAGGTTGGTAAGATGAAATTATAGTTGGGGATATACTAGCTCTGGATTTCTTGTATCGAGCATTAGCTGGAATTTGATGGTCTCTAACTTCATGAATTGGTTCCAGACCTGCTGTTCTAGGAACAGAAAGCCGCCTCTTGTTCACAGAAGTGAGTCTGATCCAGCAGAGGCTCCCACTCTACTAGGCACTCCTGCAAGCAGTAGGGAGGGGTTTGCACCTCCTGTGCTGTTTGAGAGGGCCTTGAACTCTGGAGCAGATTGTGGAGGGAAATAGCATATCCCCTTCCACCCACAAGAGCAGTCAGGTTGTAGAGCTTGGCTCTGCAACTCTGGATTCAACCCTTTGATTCTAAATACAGTAGAGGCTTGCTAATGCTGGTATGTGAGCCACTTTTCTGTTTCCCCAGCAAAGTAACTAGTTCATTTGCTTCCCCAGATTGCCATTATTTTTTCCTGTAGGTTTACAAGGAATTCTGCTTAATAGTTCCAAAAATATGCTACCTTTATTCATGCTTTCTCCAGTTTTTAGGGAATACTTTTTAAATACCTCAACTTCTGCTTCTTCTGTTGTAGAAATTTGGCGGTCCTATTCATGATAGATACATGGAACATGAAGAGAGGCCTAAAGCATTAAATGATTTGGGAAAGAAACTCCAGCTGCTTATGAAAGCTGTAGAAGGATACAAAAATAAGGTAGGTCCATAAGATTTACAGGATAGTTTTAATAGCACTATATTGAACTTCTGTATAACTTATCTAATCTACAAATTATTTGTCAACAAAATATTTTGAAAGAGGGTAAAATGTGTCTCCTTTAAAGAGAAACAAATATGTCTTCTTTTTTATCTTGTAGTGTCTTGATTTTTTTTCTTTCATATCCTTAACATACTATATTCACAATTAAACATCTCTTCTGTGGTATGTAACAATTGATAATATATTTTATGTCTAAGCTTTGTTTGTCCATCAGTAAATAAGATGGAGTGACTTTTCACAAATTGCATTTCCAAACCAAGAGTTCCTTTTAATATATAATTACTCAAGTTTGCAAAATTGTTCTGTTTGGAAAAGACCGTAGCATAGAGGAGAGATGCAGAACTCCTGGCTCATAGATTGGATGTGGCCCATGAATATGGTATTCTGATTTTTCTGATTTGCTTGCTGATTGCAAATCATGATTTATCAGTTCACACATCATACATAACCATAGTTATGCTTCCTTAATAATAGTCTGGAATGACTTCAGAAATGAGCGTATGTATTCATTACCTTTCTGAATTCTGAATTTAAATAACTTATCAATAATAACAATTTTTTTCCTCCTCTAGGATGAAAAATATGATCACATTGATCCTGTTGATATGGAAAAAGTTGAAAAGTATACCAGTGAAGCAATGAATTGGTTGAACTCAAAAATGAATGCACAAAACAGGCTGAGTCTCACCCAGGATCCTGTTGTGAAAGTGGCAGAAATAACAGCGAAATCTAAGGTAAATGTGAAATTTCTGTGCATGAAATGGGATTAATATAAATATGGATAGACCAAGAAATAAATGAATATTCCAAATAATAGAAGGGGATAACAAACATTTCTGTTAAAGTTAATAAAAAGGATATCAGTAGTACAGTTACTCTTTAGCATCCGTACACGGTGAACTCCATCTACCATAACTGATAATGTCACCCATCTGTAGACACAGGGCTTTGAATCACAGTGTCTCAGTATGGTGACACCAAAAATCAGCTAAAGCTCTGATTGATGCAGAAGGATTTGGCCTGGATCTTAAAGTTTCACTCCATCAATGGAAGGAGCATCTGTTGTTTTTCTTACACTAAATGTGCATAAAGGGTATATAGGTGTTTTTGTGTATGTCTGTGCGCATGCCTGTGTATATTGCAGGTAAAACCATATATCTGTTTTGAAAACCCTGTGTTCTGATATTTGGCAACAATTTAGATTGATTGAAAATGTGCAAAGCAGTAAACAGATTTTGACTAGCAATGGATAATTTCTGTCTCTAGATAAGCAAGAAGCAATTTCCTATGTGTGCCATTTAGCATACTTTGCAGAAAGCTTGATGATTCAACAATTGGAGCAGATAATAATTTAGCTAACAAGATTTGTAGCAGTTTCCAATATCTGAAGGCTCTTCAAGCTGATTTGTAAACAGTTGCTTAATACCAGAATCTTTCAGTCATGGGCAGCTCTTTAGTGAAATAATTACCCGCAGGTATACCTCCCAAATACCACATCGAAATCCATTACATTCGTATTTTTTGCCAACTTACCATATTTTTCCCCTCTTCATCTTAATAACAGGAACTGGACAGTTTATGTAACCCTATTATTTACAAGCCTAAGCCCAAGGCAGAGCCACTGTCTGAAGATCAGTCAAAATCTAGTGAACACAATGGACCAATGAATGGACAGAGTGGTGCTGACACAAAATCAGAGGACAGTTGCCAGCAGCCTAAATCATCTGAAGAAATGGATGTGGACTAAGTTTTGCATTTCTTTCAGTCCATTAAAAACAGTGCAAGTAATCAGAGGGTCCATCTTTCTTTTATGTCTGATTCACACTACAGATGTTCAGTTAGTCAACTTTCTGTCCTTTGTTCTTTGCAGTAGGTTTGAAAGTGTTTTTCTATTTGAGTGCATTCCCATTGTTCATTCCATGATACCGCTTATGTGGAGCGTTAGTTGAATGTAGATTGTAAAAGTCAGTTTAAGCTTTCCCGATATATTTTATATCAAATAGGCAGAATTGCTATATAAATGACAACAATCTACCTTATTTAAAGCTTTTATTGTGGGTAAGCCTCTGCTCCTTTATTCAGGAAAGGCCACTGTATTGCACTACTGATGCTGAAGTCTAGATCTCTGCATCTTTATTTTGGAAGATATTGGATTTGATGTGGCTTAAATATTGCCACTTGAAGCACTGACCTTTTTCTAGTTGTTGTACTGTTCTAATTTAAATATTAAAATAGAGGTTAGCTGGCAAATTAGTTAATCTTGTTGATGTACCATGAAAACTGTAAGAACCTTGTAGACAAAACATCCAAGGCTTGAAAGGAGCTCATACCAGCAGCATTCTTTGTCATAAGCCTTAGCAACATGACTCAAAATAAAGCTCATGGTCTCCGTGTACACACAGTCCTATATATCATATTCTGTGTTGATGCTGAGGACACTGTTTAAAGTTGTAATAGTATGAAACGTTAGTGAAAGTTTGAAGGCCATAACTGGGGACTCACTCATGTTTTCATTTCTCTTAATTACCTCCAGACTTGCTAATTTAGCTTAATTTTGAATGCTGCCTATGCATGTTCTTTAAATATGTCCTCCTCAGAATTAAAAGTGGAAAATACACACACATTAACTGGTAATTGATCTCTGTCAGTGTTCCTTACTGAAATACTTCTACCATTTCTCTTGGCCAAATTATCTTCTATTTTTGTTTCTGTGTTTAGAAAAGGAACACAACAAAAGTCACAACAAAAATCTGTCAGCAATGGTCCCAAGCATCCTTTGGCATCCATAAAAAACTCAGCCCAAAGATACATTCATGCAACTAATGTTCCAAATTTGCATTGCTTTAAACTTGATTCTACTATTACAGTTTTAAGCCTAAAAATTAATCAAAGGAGATAATAAATCAACTACCTTGAAATATGAGCAAATTGGGGTCAAAAGAACTCGTAATGAACAGACATCCTTCATGAGTAACCCAGTTTTTGGCTTAAATGTTGCCTTTGTCACATTAGCAGAGTTTTGCTTCTCTTTTTCCACAACTACTATGCAAGTTCTATTACAGTATTTTTCAAGTTATTCAGTCATTTCTTACAGTTTTTTGTGCACCAGGTTCCATGCAGGAAGGTTCTCCACTCTGTTTTGTATTTTTCTCCACATCTCAGATTTTAACAGATTAGTGAATATTGTAGGCAGAATTTCTTTTAGTTGTGCAATGTACAATATCTCCATAATGTTACTAAATGTTTTAGCATTCTCTAGGGTTTCTGTGGTACTAATCCGAAGTGATTGCAGGATGATAGGCAGACTTCACAAAAAAGAGGCCCTTTTGGAATGCTATCAAAATTCTCTGTCCAGGATTTGACAGGTTTTTTCTGAGGCTTTGACTTCGGTTGACTTTACCAGACATTCCTGTACTGGACTTCATTTTTCAGGCTTTTATCCATCTTTCTTCAGGGTAGAAAGAAGGCTATGTTGCTGCTTAAGCCATTTTCTGATCTTCCCTTGGGACCATGAGGTTGGACATGTGGAATCCTAGCTTTCTTGTACACTCCTTTCTGCAACTTTCACACCAATAGGTTGATTTTGGGATGGCTGTGAAACAGGATGGTGAATAACAGAGATCTTCATCTGGTCTGTTTAGAAGTACCAGAACAATGCAAGGAAAGGGGGTTTTGTTTGCTTGTTTTAAACACTCTTAAGATTTACTGAGTACAGTGAGGAGGCTTTAGCACCCAAGTGTACCACACCCCTTTCAGATGCCTCAGCAAACTAATTCATCTACTGCCATCTTAATAATGAGTGGTGCAGATGTTTTCTCTTTGTCCCCGATAACAAGAGCTCATGCAAGTGGAATTCCTTGTCAACTGGAAGAAGCCAGTTGAAATTACTCAACATTTAGGGGCAATTGTGGATTCTATCTTTCAAGACATTGTTATTGAATAATAAACGGGATTGGGTGGGAGAAGAAGACGGGGGTCATTCAGTATTCAGTCTTCCATGGATCAGGATCCTTTCTTGAGCTTGGGTCTGTGGTGGATTTCCTACCTCCTTGCCAAGAGATGCTTGCAGAAAACTTAGTGCTTACCCCGTTTTATGCCAGTCTGCCAGCTAGATAAAATGCTTGTTTTTTTAAAAAATGTGAAGGGAAGAATTAAACTTATTATTGTGTTAGGCTTTGTACACTGGTAGATACTTGGAAGCCTGCTTTATTGGGAGGGATTAGGAGTCACTTTCTCCTATTTGCCCCTCCATAAGTCTGTCTTATGATACCAGTGGAGCATAACCCAATTTTACAGTGTTTGATAGATAACCCAAAGGAAGTCAAATCACAGATAAGCAGCCAATTACTGTTTTTATGACCAATACCTAGGATAATGGATTATGCAATTTTGCTACATTCTTTTGACCTGTATTTTTCTCTTATATGTGGAACTAGTGATGTCCTTGCAGTCAATTTAGCACAGGCATTCATGGGATGAGACCATTCCTTTGACTTCCAGCAGCTTCAGTGTGAGGTAAACTTTTCATGTGCATATTCAAGCATATTCTGAATTCAGCTTCTGGTACGTCACGCTGACTTCGTAATGACTTACTCTAAACAAATGAATTCTGGATACTAAAGTGATTATTGGTTACAGAGAGCTGTGTATAAAATGTCCAAGCTAGAATATTGATGTGGAAAAGTATGGCAGAAAAGAAAGGTCTGTTACAGCATTAGAAACCCCCTGCTCATATCTTCAGGGATGAAGCATGGTTCCCACCAAATTATTTAAGGAAATGTTGCTCAGATGAGAAAGGAGGTTGTACACTTTTGCAATTGTTCTTTATCCCTTGATTTGTTGCAGAAAAATATTCCCTTAATGAAATGGTACAAAGATGGAACCTTGTTTGTATTAATAGTAATCTAGCAGTGTAGGCATATGGAGTTTGCCCAGAATTCATTCAAAAAGTTTCTAAGCTGGCCTCCCAGGGGTTTTCCACACTTTTCCACACTTTATCTTCAAAGTAGCTTGAGTGCTTTGCAGGGGAAGCTGCTAAATCAAAATCAGCCTATTAAAGTGTGATATATATGTAAAGCCTCTTTGTGAACGTGGACTCTTTCTTTTTGGGATAGAAATGCTAGATTTTTCAATGCATCTGTTTACATTTTACGGCATGGGTTTAGCTTTATACACCTTTCTGTTTCTGAGTGAACATTATTTCTTAGTTGCAGACTATATGTAACGAAAGCACTGTTCATACGTTTGGCTTACGTTTACCATTTTGAGTAATTTTAAAGTACATTTTACGAGTTAATATACTAGACCATGGACTGATTGATACAGTATGTACCCTAAGTCACAATGGTATGTCAACTGGTGCTAGAACTCATGAGGCACAGTATCACATAACCAGTAGAGCTAAGTATCTTCTTAAAACATTATTTAAGAATGGATTTGGCCTCTCCAGTTTAGGCTTAATAGAGGATAGTGCCTTGTGTCTGAGATGAATTTCTTCCCCATCATGTTCCTGTGGTTCATTGTGACTCCAGTAGATTTATCAGTATGTTAGTGTAGTTAAATGTGTCTGGGATGGGGTATTTGCATGCTACTGAGAATGAAAAACACATGAGCAAAGTGCTTAGTGAATATCAGGAAGGCAGACTGAGCAGTTTTGCATAGTCTGCTTTTTTTCCTCCTGTCTACTTTCTGCCCACTTCTGGTTGTGGATGATATTGAACATGAGTGATGGGGAAAAAATTAATTAGCAACTTTGTTTTACTCCCCCAGTTGTTTATATGCATGAGTTATCTCTTATCTCACAACAGCAAATTAGTGGTACACTGCCTGCTTTTGTTCAGCTCCTATTTTCATCTCCACCTAGCACCAGTAATTATAGTTTTATAGATTCATTATTCATAGTCATGCCACCCACCCACACTTGTCTATAAAACAGTAGCCCATAAGTCTTGGCCAGTTTTACTGGAATGCATCAGATTATTTTCTTGAACCTGTTTAGAATCATCAGGAATTATAATTTCACTCCATATGTCATGTCCTTCTGCATTGATGCCTGCTCATGTTAACTGGTTATTCCTTCATCTTCCATGGCCCTTACCTCAAAAAAATGGAACCCACCATTTAAATCAAGGATGATGGGAGTTGTAGTCCCAAACATCTGGAGGGCCGGAGTTTGCCTATGCCTGATTTAAGCAGCTAGTTTCTCACTTAAATTTGGTGTAATTTTAAATTGGCTACAATTTAATTATAGGTATTTATTTAACTGAGTTGGAATGCAGGCCTTGATACTAATTTGGGGGGGGGGTATGAATCCTTGGGGGGCTATGAATAAAAGAATCGGCTGGGTGCCTGGATTCAAAATGCAGGGCTGAATGAACTCTCCAGCAGGAGAGAGCCTCCAGTAGCAGAGTTTAAACTCACAAAAGTCAAGCAACACTATAGCATGGGAATATAGGCTATTAAACCCTTTTCATAACCCATTTAGTTGCATACATCACTCCTTTCTTTTTACCCCTCTGGCAATGAACAAACCACACACTGTTAGTTTAAAAAGCTTTACTTACAAAAAAGTCAGATTCATTCATTTATCCAAGCAGCAGCAAGGAGAAGACAGAATGTACAGAATGAAAACTTCAAACTCGTGCTCTAAGCTTGCTCCTTGATCAGAGAGAGAACAGGAAGAGAAGGCTTCGCTTCCTAGCACATCAGAGAAGAGGGTGTGTGACATAGCCAAGTCTGGGAATACAGCTCTATTTTCTTAACCCATTCATGCAGTAACTAGCAATCATGCATATTATGTTTGACTGCAATTTCCCACAATTTTTTCATCTAAACCCCCGCTCCATTTTAATTCCTAATTGCTACTTAATTTAAGTAGGTATCTTACAAAAATCAGCAGATTAATAGGCCATAATTCGCAGTACAAGCTTCTCTACAGAGCTGTTATCCTACAGACAAATGTTGTCGTTTTTTGAGTTACCTTTCTGTATAAGTGGAAACTTTCCTGCTATCTTCCTTTCTTGCACACAGACACAATACACACACAGAGATACCTAAGGTTCCAAAACAAGACTGTTTTATTTCCAGCCTTGCTTCAGAAGAGCTACTTTAAACAGCAGTTAGAATACCCAAGGCTGCCAGCTAGCAAGTTCAAGTCAGAAGTGTAAAATCATATGAAGAATGATCTTTGCAATTTCAAATTCATTTCCATAGTTTGGAATTTGGAATGGGTTCCTGTGAATATATTAAATTAGTATGTACGAGGAGGACAGAAGCTTGCTAAATTGCATTGTCCAATTAAAAAAACCACCATTTGCTATTTTGTTAGGATAAACTTGTGAATAGCAAAATGGTACAATTCTTGTAAGCTGCAAAGTGACTCCATTTAGTTTTCTCATAAATGTACCTCAAGATACAGAAAAATGAAGGTGTGAATTGGGGAAATCAGTTCACCATAACAAGCTGAAGCTAAAGTCAATCAGCTGCCATGGCCAGGGTTCTACAGACATTTTATATTTAGCAAGTGTTTTCTTATGTAAATGTGTCTCCATGGGACAGGAGTGTGTTCAGCTTGAATAACCTTATAGCAGTGTTTAAGTATGCAAAGTGTTTATATGTAAAGGGATGGAATCCTTCATAGTGACATCATGCACAAATGGATGAATATGTCAGTTGATTTCCAAGTGGCAACACTAATTTACCAGAGATTGTGTGTAAAAATTTATAATAAATATTTAAATCTACTTCTTGAACCAGAAGTGATGTTCCCCTGAGACTTTTTTATTGTCACTAGTTTCAGCTTAATCTGCTACTGTAATACAATAATTGTCCTAACCAATGGGATTAATGTCCACGAAGAGGACTGATCTCTTAACAGCCATCAAAGTTCTTTGGTCAGAAAAAACCACATCAGCACACTTTATAAATTCTGCTTGCTTTTTACACATCATACATTTGAGAAAAGTTGCTTGGTTGCTTAAAGGCTGCCTCTGCCCTGCAGCCTGTCCAAGAAGCTGTTAAATTTCCAACTGAAATGGGTCGTCAAGTTCTGCTGCTAGATTTGGTTTGTGGAAGGCAAGTTGTGTGTCGGCTAACTCACACAGTGGAAGAGAGCGATAAGAATTCATTCGGTTTGCGTCATGTTGAATAGGTTTCCACTGGAACTGCTTTGATCTGAAAGGTAAATGGTGTGCTGGTTTCTTTCTGGCTAGTAGTTGTAAGGATACTTTTCCAAATGATACAAAATTAAGACTTCTTCCTTAAATTTGGGAAATTAGGTGAGGGAATGGGGAGAGAATAGATTATATGGATAGCTAGGAGTCTGCAGATCACTTCCAATAATTTCTGGGAAACTACTAACAAGGCACACAAAGGGAATGGTAGATGCAAAAAGCAGTTTTTTGAAATACATGTTGCTACTGTATCAAACACACAGACTGCGCACTTGAGTATGGACTCATCTGTCAACAAAATTTAATTTTCAGTTGTCCTGTGTCTTTTATAAAGTGCAGCATTCTATTACGCCATGCAAGACTCGCATATCTGTTAAGTTAACCTAGTATGGGCCAGTATGTTGTCGGTGAATAAAGAGGATTTAAATCCAAGTTGTACACACCTGTGTAGTCTGTCTATCTGCCTTTGCTTCAGTTCTTCAGCAAGTTCATCATCTGTTACCATCTTTGAAGTGCAAGTGTCCCAAATCATCTATGGGATAACATACCAATCATTTAGGCTGGGCAGAGAAGTGCCCTCAAAGTACACAGGGGGCAATGATTTCCCAGAAAATAAAGGTTTTTGGTGAAACAGCAACTATAATTACAAGGCTTTCCCAGAAGGAAGAAAGAGCTTGTGGGGTGAGTTGGTGACACAATTGTGCAGTATAATTTTAGCTTCGAAGCAAAGGGTGATAGTAGCAGTAGGACTGAGAAAGGGTAATAAAATGGTTGCAAGGTAGTAAATTACTTTCTATAAAACATATATTACAGATCAAATGTTATTTTTTTGTTCCGAAACTAACAAAGTATTGTGTATAATGTGTTTAGCCATTATGTTTGGTATATTAAAAGAACAGGGTTTTTTAGACAATTTCAAATCAAATTTACTTTTTATTTTTATTTTGTTACAAAGAACTAGAAGCTGCTGGAGCAGGCAAAAAAAGTAGCAAAACCAGGATAAGCCAACATAATAGTTTTTAAATATATATATATATTCTGAAAATTATGCTGTTTTCCAGTCCCTCCACGTGTCAAGCAGGCATAAAGCATTCATTTCCATAAAAAGAGCTGAGAAGAAGGCAGAGGACCAATACAGTACTCAATGAACACTACATTAAATTTTATCCCATTTTCTGATTCTTCATATTTTTCATTATACTTATCAGAGACTTACAAAAATTGCAGATCTGCCCAGATTGAAAAAGCTATGTAGTTTCACATCTCAAGAGCTATTGAGCTTGGGGATGGGGGGTATACTGTTGAGTATTTCATGGGCTGCAGGCCACTTCATCAGATACATGCAATGTTATCCTTATCAGGAATATAATATACCTGGTTTGGGGACAGGAGCTAGTTGGCAATGAAGCCAAATGCTAATGAAAAGACAAGACAATGGGAGATACTCAGCTACCTTAATTTTTAATCATAGTGGACCTTTCGAAATTAATGGACCTAGCTTAGTCATGCTCATTAATTTCAATGTGTCTGCTCTAAATAAAACTCAAATACTGCCCAGTGATGATAATATTCCTACCTCAGCATCCATCTTGGATTTCTTCAGTGTGTCAAAGGTTCTTGTAGAATCTTGTCCAAAAGAGTCAGAGGTAGTTTCTGAACTCGGGTTGGATTCTGATAGTCCCCATGATGACTTCTCTTTTATGTTCCATGGTTCTCTTTGACCAAATGTACCTTTTTTAAAAAAAAAGTAAAGTTACCGTATTTTTCGCTCTATAACACGCACCCGACCATAACATGGACGTAGTTTTTAGAGGAGGAAAACAAGAAAAAAAATATTCTAAATGAAACAGTGGATGTATGATTTTTGTGGTTCATGCTGTGGCCACAGACATGTGATCTGACAGTTTGGAGTAGCCCAATGCAAAAATCCTGAGGATCCATGTGGATCCATGCTTTGTAACCACATTTTAAGTGGGGAGGGAAGGAAAAGCACTCAAGGGACAAGGAGCACGTGTGGGGTATGTGGAGAAGGATGCTGCTAATAATGCAGAAGAGGGGTATAAGGGGAGAAGGCTCCTCTCCTCTCCCACTTTGCTCCTTTAAAGCAAGCAGGCTCTGCTTTTCTCCCTCCTCCCCACTCATCCCCGGCAGCGGCTCTTCTCCCGCTTTGGTGTTTCAAAGCGAGCCACAGAGGAGGGAAGGAAGGGGAACCATGGATCTTCTGCTCACGACTGCAGCAGATCCCCCCCCCCCCCGCCACCCATAGGCATTCCCTCCATAACACGCACAGACATTTCCCCTTACTTTCTAGGAGGAAAAAAGTGAGTGTTATGGTGCAAAAAATACGGTACTTTAAAATGCTATACTTGACTACCTCAGAATCTTCTCTGTTATGCATATATTCAATTTTTACTTGCATGTAGACAAAGGACTATATCCAACCAAGTTGCCCTGTTAGATAAAAACATCTGCCTGCGCAATGAAATTTCTGCTCCCTGCCTCCCCCAACCAATCTGCTCCAAAGGGTTGGAGAAAACCACAGGACAGATTTGGGAGGACAACAGGAGAGTAAAGGAAGAAGAAGTCCCATTGTGCAGGTGGAAGACCTGCTAACTGAATAACTTGATTGGATACAACCCAAAATAAAGCTTTCAAAAAACCCAAACCACTGTTACAGTCCTAGGGAATGAACAACCACATAAGAACATAACAAGAGCTTGCAAGATCAGGCCAATGGCCCACCTAGACCAGCATCCTGTTCGCATAGTGGACACCTATGAGCATGCCTGTGGGAGACCTGCAAGCCAGACCCGAGCACAAGAGCAATTTCCAGCCCTATGCTTTCCAGCGACGTGTGCAAAAGCATTACTGCCTCAACCGTGGAGGAGAAGCAGTAGCCATCATGGTTAGTAGCAATTGATAGACTTCTGCTCCGTGATGATGCAGTGGTGATGGTTCCGTTCCAGATGCAATCAGAGAAAGTTTGATGTGGCAAAAACAGGATCGGGGTATGTGGGTTGCAGACAGATCATGCAGTGTGTGTGTATAGTTATCAGTTTGTGCGTGCAACACCACCTTATTCCTGGGTCCAACAAGTGTTAAAATGTAAGCCAGGCTAGCTTTGTGATGAGGTAGTTGCCTGGGTGATGGGCCATTAAGAGAACATAGGATTAAGGGGGCTCTGTGCAATACAGCAAATAGGTAGGGCCCCTCCCTCAACTCACAGATAGAACGCCAAAAGCTAGAGTTTAGAGTTGAGTTTGGTTGTGTTGTGACCGAGAAGAAAAGCAGAAAGACAGAGCACGATGTTTGATTTCTGTTTGAATTCAAGGCTGCTGCTATGGAGGAAACAATACTCTCTTGGGTTGTTGATGCTGTGAACCCCTCCACTGTAGGCTTAAGTTGTATATATGTGTAAATAAACCATATATCAAAGAAACCACAGCGTCCACTGTACCTCATTACCAAAAGGAAACATGAACCCTGGATAAGCGCCTGGAATCTCACACTGCTGGGTGATTGGAGTGGTGTGTAATAATGTATATGTATTTCCATCTAAAATTAAATCTTACCTATATATTCCCCTTTTAGGCTCCACAACTTTGCATTATAGTCTAAAGAAGTAGTGAGGAGAAGCTGGTGCTCATTCATAAGGCTGATGCTACTCCATTGGAAAAAGAAAATGGGTTTAGTTTGTTATATTGACAACTGCTCTGAAAATAGGCACTGCTGCGGAATTTCCTTACTCTCTTAAACATCTTGTTTCTCAAGTTTTTTCCACAGCTAGAATGGCAATACTCGTAGAACTCCTCAATGCCAAGCCATACCCACATGCCCAACAACCGACATCATATATGATGTCACGTGTGGGGCAAATAAAGACGCAGTTAAGCCAAAAGGGGGGTTGTACAAAGCCCGGTACATAGTGCCATACACAGTACTTTGCCAGCGCAGACAACTAGCTGATGCTCGGGACTTGCAAAGCACAGTGCTGATTGTTGTGGCTTGCAAGGCACCCTGCATGGTGCTAGGGAAAAACAGTCACCTAATGACATTGTGGTGTCATGTGCCTTTCAAATGTTGTTGTGATGTTGTGTGCCTTTCAAAGTTGGCCCACGGGGATGGGGGGGGGGGGAGATAAGCACCCAATCCACTGGCTGAATCCAGCTCCCCACTGCTCTTCTACAGGGTCTGTGCTTTCTTACCCAAGCAGACAATGCAGGCAAAAGAGCTACACTGCAGCAGTTCCTCCTGCCACACCAGTGCACCATGAGAAGGGGGCCTAAGACGTATGTAAAGGGAGCTTGTCCCCAATGGATTTGCCAGCTCCTAATCTTTCCGCAGGGGCCTTGTGTTTCTCAGCGTGTCTTACCAGGTTATGCTGCAGTTGTGAGTGTTCCAGCTGTGAAGTACTATTTGAAAAGAAGGAGGAGGGGAGACTAAGGTAAGGACATACTGTACACTTGGGAGCAAATATGAAACATTTGGGTTTTGAATAAAAATGTTTCTCTTACAAACTGGTGGCTTGGCTTCTGGGCCATTAATGGCATATTCTGCAATGTTCCAGATATAGAGAAAGCCCAGCTGGTCTCCTGCACACAAGAGGAAGTCCTTGTCATCAACTGCCATGTCACTGACTGTGGATCTCTCTTTTGACTGCAAGCAAGGATAGATAGATAGATAGATAGATAGATAGATAGATAGATAGATAGATAAATAAATAAATAAGCTGGATTGCAGAAGCTTCAATACTAAAGTTGTGGCGGAAATGTCCTTTTTAAGCGATGCATTATTTTATTTTTACTCTCAAGAGGGAGGACTAACAGCATAATTCTGTGATGATGTTCTCAGAAATAAATTCAACCGAATTCAATGGAACTCACTCCCAGCCCTGCCTAGAAGGGTGTGTTGGATTGAAGCTTCCTTGTACCCTAAGGAGCACTTCGTTACTTGTGTCACTTTTGGTGAATGATTAGTTTTGCATTTCAGTTGGTGCATGTGGTGAGATTTTAAGTGCAATTTCGGCACACGCAGGCAAGAAGTGCCTACGTTTTAAGGTTGTCCTTAAGCCAAGCAAACATGTGAAATGCATGGATCCAGCCCAGCTATCAATAGGATATTGTTTACTCTTTATTTTGATTGCACATTATGTTACATACTGGGTTGATTCTAATGTAATACCAATCCATGGTTTTCTGTTATGCAAACAGGGTTGTTGGAGGGGATAGGGTTGTGCATGCCCCACACTCTGTATCTCCTAAAGTAACCTGTTGCCCTCAGAGAGGGATACCACCGAGATTCAGCTCTCAGTCTAGCTAGCTTCTGTATGTGGAAGCAGCAGGGTGGCATCTTGTCCTTTGTCTCTGATCGCAAAATGCCCTGGGCTAGCACTGTCTCTGGGTTCACCTTGATGCTTAGACTACCATCATATGAAAAGTCAGAAGAGGATACAGGCAAAGCCCTAATGCACAGAGCAATCCTATGCATATTTACTCAGAAGTCGATCCTACTGCATGCAACGGGGCTTACTCCCCCAGTAAGTGTAGCTAGCAGGGATAGGGAACCTATGACATTCCAGATGTTACTGGACTCCAGCATGGACAGTGGTCTGCAAAGATGGGAGTTGTGATCTAGCAACATCTGGAGGACTACTACCTACCCAGCCCTGGTGTTTAGGATTGCAACCTAAATGAATGTGTGCCACTTCCACTTATGAATTATTTAAAGATCTAGTTCTTATTTTGTTTGTTTCCAAACTGTTAGGAATCTCACAGCACTAATAAAAACATACAGAGGCCTTACAAATGGAAATTAGTAACATGTAAAACATTTTTCCAGAAAATGAGCAGCACTTACACTAGAGAAATAAGCAAAAAGGCTCCCACGGCCATATATATTCCAGAATGCAATATAACCTGGGAAATAACAGCAATCACAGTATCAATAACAGTATCACATAGATGAAAATGAGATTTTTTTGTGTTCCCCCCTTAAAGTAGAAGAAGTCTGCCCTGCGGTTGGAGGTGGGGTGGGGAGTGTTGGCTTTCTGTTAGAAACTCTGAAACCTCTGGTTTTTTTCTCTGTACTGAAATGTTCATTCTCACCCTACAATGGTCACACAATGGGTTCTATACTAAGACAGTTTCAGAAAGCTTCTACAGAGTAACATCCTCCCACAAATCTAGGTACTGATGCAAGTCATTTAAACATTTCTAAAGACTCTTCTCAATATGCAGGGAAAAAAATTGAGTTGAATTTCTTAAGAAAGGATCTCTCTTGCTAAAATGTCTGTTTGATATGAGTGCTTCTTTCAACAGCACTAATCTTAAGCGGCATTGCCATGTTTTGATAACATGGTGTCAATGGTTGAACAACATCCTCTTAATAATATTTTGTATTTGGGTATCACTTTCAGGTGCTTCGAAGTGCTTCCTGTGCATTAGCTAATTGTCATCCTTACAGTAACCATGTAAAGTAAGTCAGGATTATTCTCTCCCATACTGCAAATGGTGGGGTACTGAAGGAGAGAGGAAGAGACTCTTACCTAAAGCCATTGAGTTAATGGCAGAGGTGAACTTTGGACTGGGGGCTCCATCTGATTCGTAGCTCAGTCTCTTGGCCACGGTGCTGCACCATCAAAGTCACAAGTGCTGCAACTTATGACAGCCTCAGGTGCCATCGGGGTGTTCCCACCCACCTCCCTGCCTTGCTTGCCTGATATTTGGATTGGGAGGAAAGCTCTAATGGCTGCAATGGGAGTTTTTTTTTTCTCCCAATGACAATATTCGGATCACATCCACACCAACATTTAAAACGCTTTGTTTCTCCTAAAGAATCCCAGGAACTGTAGTTTGTTATGGGTGCTGGAAATTATAGCTCTGTGAGGAGTAAACTGCAGTTCCCAGATTTCGGGGGGTGGGGAAACAATGTTATTTAAATGTATGGTGTGAGGAATGCAGCACGAATGCAAGCCCCCAGCCTCCCAAATAACCTTTCACACAATTGATGGTTGTATGAATGGTGTCCTGCCTAGCCTGGCCCTGAAACACCCTTTGGACTGCAGCCCTTGCACTGCATTGGCAGCCATTTTGAAAGGTTCCCCAATCTGTGAGCAGGTTTTTGGTAAGCACCTGGAGCCGTGAAAAGAATATGGGATCTGAGCATATGCAGGCCTCTGAACCCCAGCCCCACACTCTTTACTTTTTTATTTATTTTACTTTTGTCTTTACCTCTAGGTCCACTAGCCACTAACATTGCAGCTGTTTTCTTCTTTTCCAGCCTTGATAAGAGGAAAATGATTTTATTGGTGGTTAAATCCTCTGGGAGGGGACAAAATGAACCATGAAAGCATTTCCAGCACAATCCAGCACAAAGTATTTCCACAATCTCACACCAGCACAGGGTATTTGTCAGCAATGCATTTCAGTGTTGTAATCTATAAAGCCAAGCCCAGCTCGCCCAGGTACAGTGGGAGACTCCACAAGACACTTCCTCTCTCACACAGTCTTGTGGCACCATCAAAACTAGCAAATTTATTACAGCATACATTCTTGTGGGCAACAGGCTACTTCATCGGATGCATGAGGTGTTATCCGCAATTGATGGCACAGGTACATATACCTGCAGGTACACAGAGGCAGGCAATTGGGTGATATTTCCATTGTGTGGACTCTGCGCTCCCACAATAAACTCTCACATGAAGCCCTCTCAGTCCAGGCTTGAGATGGTGCACATTACCAACTATGGAAGCAGGCAGGGAGACTGGTGTCAGTAGTGGAGGCAGATGGAGGCCACCTGTGCATATGATTACCACTCCTTGGAGAGTGGCTTTAATTGTTTTGTGTGGGAGGATGTTGCCGTACGTCAAGTAAAGGTGTAGCACCTTGTCACATAGTAAAATTTGCTCACAGCTTCCTCAATCTACTTGGTTCATCTTGTGATTTGAAAACACACCAAATGACTTGGGAGTCTAAGTTCTTTTAACTCAACATTTTGCGCTTGGAAATGGAGACCCAGATAAAAAAAACCCCTGTGTGTATCAACATAGCCACTTTCCCCTTTAAAATATGTAGCAACAGCAATGGGGGCTGGAATTTGCACATACTGTGGCTGTCACACAGAATAATATTTAAATGTCTTCCAAGTGGTTATTGCCTGGTCAGCTAGGTTTGTGCAGTGGTTGTAGCCCACCGTGCAATTTACTCCAGTTACCACAGATCCTTTTTTTTACCATTTGTGGTGGCACAGACAAGAAATCCATTTTTAAAACATTTTCATTACTGACACTGTACATTCTTTGTTTTTCACTTCTCTCACCACACCTTGTGAGTTCTTTTAAGCGTTTATTTTAGCACAGCAAAAGGTCTAATCCTGCTCACCTGTTTCTCCTTCCCTTGCTGCTCTGTCTACAGCATGAAGACGGATGCAGAGATGTCCTGATACCAGATTCCATATGAGAACTTCACCATCAAAACTAGAAGTGGCCAAGAAATGTGGAGGACACGAAGCTACACATAAAATATCGTCCTTGTGGCCCTGTTCCTGCATGGTGCAATGGCAAAGTGGTCATTATCATGCCGTCATTGCCCTATCAAGCACACATGGGGTGTATCTTATGCTCTAAACTAAGAGTAGAGAATCTCTGGCTCTCCAGATGTTATTGGTCTCCCAAGTCTCATCAGTCCCATCCAGCATGGCTAATAGGCAGGGATAACAGATGTTGTAGTTCAGCAACATTTGGGTGGCCCTGCCCTGCTCTTAGCAAATGCATATAGAAATCTTTTCAATTTTTATTCATGTTTAACTACCATTTCTCACTGCAAGTTAATGTCTTACCATACTTCTAATCCAGTCCAGTTGTGGGTATGATCCTTCAACGACTTCATCATCAATATCCTGAAATTAAATTTTTTTCAGTTCCATCTTTGGTTCCAGAGATTCATAATTCTTTTATGGATAAACAAAATATTTTTTTTTACTTAAACATAGGTTAATAATGTATGTCAAAGCAGTGCTACTGGTACTACTCATATTTCTAGAAAAAGGCAATGCTGAAGCTATAGAAACTGAAAAATATTGTCAGACAACTTTGCCTTTCATTTACATCCATGGGGTAGGCAGGATCAGCTGTTGACGCAAGACAATTCTGATTTGGGGGGGGGAGCCATATAATAGAGATTAGAAACATAATAACAGCCAACTGGGTCAGACCAAAGGTCCATATAATCTGTCATCATACTAGAAATGAGCATAGGAAATACCAAGCCACACCATCAATCCAACCAGATGTGTATTGTGGCAGTAGCTCACCTTGGTTTCAGGCCGAAGTGTTTCCCAACCCTACTTGGTGACTGAACCTAAGACTTTCTGCACATAAAGACTGTGCCCTGTCCCTGAGCTACAATCATTCCCCAAAACTTCCTCCAGTGACCCATCAGATGCTTTGAGGAAGCCTACATGGGATATCTTGAAGGAAACACCCCACTCCCAGTTGTGCTCCCTGGCATTTGTTAGAAGCATTCTGCCTTTGAACATGTAGTTGTCATTACTAATAGCCTTCAATAAACCAATCATACTTATGCACATATAGACACCACACTTTCTGTTCATGTCTGCAGTATTAAGAGGGAATGGGAACTGTTCCTACTACTCAAAGAAGTCATTGGCTGTAAGGAAAAGCTCTATGAACTGATTGGACAAAAAAAATTCCAGAAACCTGCTCAGACAGATGTCCATTATCCTGAACAAGTCATTCTCCATATTAGATGCCTGTCCTCTTTCGGTGCACAATGCTGGTATAGTTATTCTGGACTTCCAATTTCTTACTGAGTTCATTGTGGAACACTTAAAATTTCCCATTTTTGGCCTTCCCAACATCTTATAGTGGAGCAACTAAACTTAACATTAATTTATACTTACTAGGAAAATACTGATCTTCCTGCCCCATCCAACAGAGATGATGTATCTTTTAAAAAATTGAAACGTGTTATTTAAAGAGGAAAGCCAATTCTCATATAACCCCTTTTGTGTTGAATCCCAAAAGGAAACAACTACATAAGCAGTGTGGCATCACTGATTTTCATATGTATACAAGAATCCAGAAGCTAAACAATGGCTTATTATGCGCTGACTGGCATGATTTATCATCCTTAATCTACCTATACCCACCTTCACAAATGTTACATTTATTTTCAGCAAGTGTAAGGGCTATAAACACACTACAGTGGTACCTTGGTTCTTGAACTTAATCCATTCCAGGAGTCGTTTGACTCCCAAACCGTTTGAAACCCAATTGGCACAGCTTCCAATTGGCTGTAGGAGCTTCCTGCACTCAAGCAGAAGCTGTGTTGGACATCCGGCTTCCGAAAAACGTTTGAAAACTGGAACACTTACTTCTGGGTTTGCAGCGTTCAGGAGCCAATTTATTTGACAACTAAGCCGTTCAAGTACCAAGGTGCCACTGTAAGTTTAAAACACTAAGGTTGGAAACCCAAACACTCAGCTGCAAGTATGCCCCATAAAATTCTTACTCAGAGGTAAAACTCGCTATTTTTTATTTGCCTTACTGCCAAGTAAGTGTGCACAGGAGAAATCTGTGTCTTCCCAGATGTTGTTGGACTTCAAGTCTAGCCCCAGCATGTATAGCCTATGGTCAGGAACGATGGTAACTGGAGTCTAGCAACATCTGCAGGGCCACAGGTTCCCCACCCATGCAAATCACATACAAAATATGCAAAGTCTTTCCTGAAGACTTATTGGATAACTTGCCTTAACTGCAGGAGATTCCATGCTAGGTTCAATACTTTTCTATGCTGCCAGAGTTTGTGTGTGTTTCAACTGGCTGAATTGTCTGAAACGTCCATCTTGCAGGTGTCCAAATTATTCTTATAAGATCATTCGGTATAGACCTCTTCCCAGCTTACTTGTATTTTCTTAGCCATTTATGCTTTTCATTTTTAAAATAGCAACAACAACAACAACATCCTTTGTACCTGTTGTCGTAAAGGTCAGCATAGGTGCAAGCAGTGACTTCATCAGCTGAACTGGTAGCTGAAAGAGAGAGCAAATGATGATCATGTTGCAGTTGCTGGCGAAATATCAGAGAAACTAAGAGGCTGGCCATTAGCTCTCTACCTTGCTTAATGGTATGCATGTATCCAAGGGTGCTGCTATCCCATTTCTTCAGACTGCCATCTGCGCCACCAGTGATCAACCTAGACAGCAGGAGGAAACTGTTCGTTGTAATGGAATTGCAAACTGGCAATTGAATTAATGACAACTGACAGTATAGAAAATTGTTGGTAAAACTGTTGTCTATTCAGCTTACTGGCTTTGTACCTCCTGCTGATCATGCTGTGAACACTGCATTGTTGATGCTTCCCACCCACATATATCTACATCAATCTTCTGATGCTCAGGATCAAGTATTGGCATGGTTGGGCATCTGTTGAAGACTCACCATCCCAACAGGGGACCTGCTGACAAGAACTCCCTAGACCTGCTAATAGTGAGAAAGTAGGCTTGAGGGCGGGGAGTGGGGGGAGGTGTCCATAGATAACAGAGCAGACATTGATAAACTTAACATCTGCTCATTCCATGAATGCATCAGAAACGTTTTCCTACCTGAATATTATTACCCTCCCTCCAAAAAAACTAACTCTGAAAGAGCTTTAAGTTTGACAGCTGGAGAATATCATAATAAGGTGTAAGGAGAACACAACTCAACTATACCTGTATCTACAGGTGTGGCTGGTGGTACCTACCTGCCAGAAGCATCTCCACAGCTTTCCAGGAGGCAATGGGACAAGGTGGCGGGGAGATTGGTGCAGTACCAATGCATTCAACCTCCTTGCACCCTTATTCTTCCACCTTCCAGGAAGCTGAATCAACACACATCCTGGGAGGTCAGGTAAGCGCTGCTGCCCCCTCCCTGCTGGCTGCTCTTGTATATCTATCTCTGTGAGTGTGCATGGATGCAAGTGCATGTGCATATATATTTCTACACTGCCCTACACAATACAGTCCCCAGGCGGTGTGCAAAGCATTAAAACACACCAGTACCTATTTCTACAATCAATTAGGACATCGGTACAAACACAGCATAAATTAAAACAACAGAAAATAGCAACAAATACGACACAAGCCAGCCTCAACAAATTATACCTCCTTGCCTCCAAAACCCTGGTGGAGGAGGTGTGACATTTGGAGGTGAGAAGGTGTAATTCTGTTAATCTGATGATAACTAGATATTGAATACCTCTTTCCAATGGTATCTAAGGCCATGCAAGTTACAGCAGCTGCTCCGTGAGCTTCACACACTTTAACAATCAGCTGTCCAGTTTTAAGATCCCACACTTTTATAACCTATTAGAAGAAATAAAGGGGATAGGAATGGGGAACTGAGGATTGATCTCTCTTCTCTCATGCTGAATAAATAAATAAACATAAAGAGAGGAGATGAGGAAGCTTAAAGGTCACAAGAAAAGATGCCTATAAACTATTTCTAAAATTCAGAATAAAATTAGCATTAACTGTTGAAGATGCAAAAGTTTCATCTGAACTGGGACAGCAGGGAGTAAAGGCATCAGAACCCACCTCTTTTTCCTAAAGCTGGCTTTTCAAGCCCTGCTTGCTGCCACTTGGGTATGGCAAGAAATCCCAGAAAGGTGATTTCTGCCACAACTATTAATATGTTTAATTCCTATAGGGAGAGCAGGTATTTCTGACATCCAAGAAACCAAACAAGTTTTAAATTGTTTAAGGGTTCTCATGCAGCATTGCCACAGTGGACCTTTTCAGACATAGCCTTTCTGGACTAATAAACCACAGTTTATTAAACTGGGAATGAGAATTAGGCCCACATGCTCTCCACCAATGCTGCTTCCCTTCATGTGCCAACTTCAGCACTTTGATTCTGGTCTGCTTTAGTTACAGGTCTCCATGACATCTGAAACGATGCACTGTGTCTTAAAGTTGGTTTACAAATCAAGATCT
Source organism: Podarcis pityusensis (assembly GCF_964106645.2). Lineage (NCBI taxonomy): Eukaryota > Metazoa > Chordata > Lepidosauria > Squamata > Lacertidae > Podarcis > Podarcis pityusensis. The sequence goes on along the minus strand of NC_138034.1, from coordinate 46,642,507 downwards.
TAAACCACAGTTGTAAAAGCCTAGTTAGTAACTTGATATTAAACCACAATTTTGGACATAGTGAGAAGCTGTAGTTTAAAGAGGCCAGGATCAATGTTCTGAAGCCAGCACAAAGGGGAAAGCAAGGCAAAAGAAAGGGCAAAGAGGGTTAGGGTTGATACTACTTCTATGGCTAATAAATGATGGTTTGTAAGGCCAGGAATGTTGCACACAAACTGGGTCATAGTCTCAGGGTTACTTACGGAGTCTTCTGAGCAACTAATCACATGCTGCAGTTGCTGGTTATACTGGCAGCAAAAGATAGGCTTATTATGGGATGTGCCTGAGTCTTGGTTCTGATTCTCCCTGAAAAAGAAAACAACACAAGATGACGAAGAGGAGAAATACACTGGGGCTGTGTTCAGATGATTATCCCAGGGTTCATAAGCCATGATTTATGAAGCTGTGCATGAGTGCCATGGATAGGATAGGTGACCCAGCTTTAGTGTGAAGCTCCTGATGTGCATTAAACCAGAGTCTCCTGCTACATCCAAACTGGGGACGCTCTACCTTAATGCCAGGTAACAGTTCACTTTCCTGGTTTGTATACTAACACTCACCCAGAGTACCTGGTTCAGATGCAACAGAAAACTCTGGCTTCATGCAAACAAGGATTTGCAGCAGGAGGAGAGAAGGGGCAAAGGAGAGCACTGTTTCATGGCTTCACAAACCAGTCATCTGAAAATGGCCTGCATATGGGCATGTTTTAATCTCAGTATATTTTCCACGGCAGGCACTTACAGTTCTTTTAATGCCATGTCTTGGAGAACTACATGACTAGGAAAATATCTGACCCTGCTTTTATCTAAATCCAAGAGAGATACACGTGGGGCCATAATTAGGACTTCTTATTTGCTTGTGATGTTTTGACCACTTCGAGTGTCAAAACGAGAATGACAGGCAGTGGCGTTGGGGGGCCTTGCTCTAGAGCAGGGTTTTCCGAACTTAGGTATCCAGCTGTTTTTGGACTAGAACCTCCATCATCCCTAGCTAGCGGGACAGGGGTGATGGGAATTGTAGTCCAAAAACAGATGGAGACCCAAGTTTAGGAAACCCTGCTCTATAGTAAATTTTGATTTAAAAAATGCTGTTCAAGTTAGTGCTCGCATAACATATGTGTTTTTGATGTCTCTTCTACATGGAGCAATGTATTGGTCACCACCCATTTGATTTTATATAGTAACATTCAAACACACTGCCCATAGAAGGAACTATGCATAGATTGTGCTTGACTCAATGTCTACAGCAGATTGGTATATTGTTTGCCTACTTATATTGGAATTGTAGGAGCCCAAAAGTTTCAGCTGCAACATAAAGTGCTCGCAAGTCAGGTGAAAAGTAGCAGGCTTCCATCTCCCCTCTGATTTGGCTGGCTTTGGGCATGACTGTGAGGAGGCAGGAATGGTCTTCAATATCCCAGACCTTTGAGAAGAAATATACGAGTTCAGAAAAGCTGTCATCCATATCACAAATCTATTGCCCTGATAGCACAGAAACTGTCCCATGGTAAATGATTGAAAAAATAAATTGATCAGCCCAGTTATCTCCTGAGATTGTCACAATATATAAATATATCTCCCCTGATCCTTTCCCAGGTATTACGATATTAAGATTTTGAGCTCCATGAGGCAGAACTTTCAGAAAAGTGAAATCTTACAAGTGAAAACAGTGATTTGCCATTCTTCGTGACTGATAAGACCTATTAGCACTTTGTGGTTGTTCAATAACACATGTGGATAAAATTGTGTGAGAGAAAAATGGATTCACCGAACACCTAAGGAAGCCTCCAGCCGTTACTTCCTTTCTAGCAAATTGAGAAGCAATCATATTGCAACACTGGAAGTGCGAACTGTACCTCTAGGAAGAGGTAGCTGCTTGTGCAGAGGTTTAATTCTATGGCTACCATTATCTCCATCCACCCTTCCTTCTACTTTTTAGCAGTGATCACTGACTCTGACACTACTAAACATTCCATGCCAGTTTCAGGTGTTAGGTAGACCGTATGTTGCAAAATCCTATATCTGGGAATCTAAACCACACACAGAGAGAAAAGCCCAAACCTACATTTGCAAATATTTCAGTGTGTGTCTGATTGCCCGAGTTGTGACATCTCCGCCCCCACCCCCGGACATTATAGTGACTCCTTGCTTGGGATGAATAGGCCATCTGGCACACGAGACAAGCATGACTGGCAATTTCATATGACACCATGGCAATTGCAGATGATACCACACTGAAGAAGCCTTTGCAGGGATGTGCAGGTTTTGTTCTGTGTTTGATGCAAGCAGAGGAGGCATGATAGTTCAGTGGCAGAGCACACAGAGATCCATACTTAGACACACTTATTATAGACAATCCACAGAATCCAGGCTATGTGGTCATATGGTGACATTCTGTCCCATTTGTGGAATGTTCTCCCTAGGGAGGCTCACCTGGTGCCATCATTACATATCTTCAGGTGCCAGGCAAAAATGTTTCTCTTCAACCAGAAGGAGGGTCTCCACCCCCATCGTTCTGCCCGGACGCTGAGGTCCAGCGCCGAGGGCCTTCTGGCGGTTCCCTCATTGTGAGAAGCCAAGTTACAGGGAACCAGGCAGAGGGCCTTCTCGGTAGTGGCGCCTGCCCTGTGGAACGCCCTCCCATCAGATGTCAAAGCGATAAATAACTACCTGACATTCAGAAGACATCTTAAGGCAGCCCTGTTCAGGGAAGTTTTTAATCTGTGATATTTTAGTGTATTTTTTGTTTCTATGGAAGCCGCCCAGAGTGGCTGGGGAAACCCAGCCAGATGGGCGGGGTACAAATAATAAATTATTATTATTATTATTATTATTATTAGTTGACTGATGAACATTCTATGGCTTTTTTATGTGTTTGTGGGTTGAGGTTATTGGTTTGTTTTTGTTTTATTATGTATTTTGTATTCTCTTTTTGCATCTTTCTGTTGTGAACTGCCCTGGGGTCTTTGGATGAAGGGTGGTATACAAACTGTACTACTAGTAGTAGTAGTAATAAACCAAGTAGTTTGTTGCCGATCAAAACCCTTACCTTGATGGTGCTGTCCAGAGAAACTGAGAAAATATTTGTACTGCCATGAGCAATGCATAGGAAACCAATTGGGGAAGTATGTCCTCGCAGTATTGCAATCGGCCACCTAGTGTAGTGGCAAACATATTTTTGGTTAACTTAGGAGTAATTTGCTCAGCAATCAAGCATCAGAGAGCCTATAGATTTCTTTAAAATTAATAAGATAAAGCACTTCCCATAGCTGTCAACTTTTCCCTTTTCTTGTGAGGAATCCTATTCGGAATAAGGGAATTTCCCTTAAAAAGGGGGAAAGTTGACAGCTATGAGCACTTCCATTCACAGTAAGGTTGAAATGCAATTGTGAATATACCTCCTGCACAACCACCAATCCATTTAAAAGTGCATTGAAAACTGCATTTCTGTCTGCCATGTATGCTCATGAATAGCATGAGAGCGCCTCAGAAGTGCTTTTGGGTGGCATGTGTGAAATCCATCTAATAACACTTTGTCACGGGGAAGGTTAATTGTCATTGAGTCAACCACCTGCTTCCCTACCTCCACTATTTTTTTTTTTAATTGTAAGCTCCTCAGGGCAGGGCCCTGTTCTGATGCACTCTGTGTAGAAGCAACATGCACACTATATAGATAACAGCAGCATCCATCCAAAAGACTTACCATATTGGTCTGAATATAGGCTGCACTTCCCTCCCCCACCAATGTGGCTTATATAAAGCCCTATAATCGGGCTAAGACAGAGAAGCAGGGGTCTCATTTTACGGGTAAAGTCTATATTTGGAGGTGGCTTATATTCACACCACAAAGTATTTTCACTTTTACATATGTTTAGGGCTGAAACGTAAGAGCCTGCAGTTGCAAACACATGCACATATATACATTACGGTTTGGAACTATTCTTTAAAGATTTGCTCCTCTGTGAAGAACGTTTGCATTGAAACAACATAATGATAGCTTTTAAAAAATACCTCAAAGCCATCAGCTAGCAAAAGGATAGAAATAGGCAAGTTTTAACCCATTTTAGCTTTATTTACCCAGGGACGTAAGGGTTCCATAGACGGATATTCCGGTCCAAACCACCAGTCACAAGAATATTGCTTTCTCTGCAGAAGTCAAAGGTCTTGACTCCTTTGTGCACCTTAAAAACAGATTCATCACACTGAAAGCGCCTTGCTGGAGAAGCAGTAGCTGGTGGGGCGAATTTGTTATGGCTGACAGTGCTGGAACCCATCAGAGTTTTCAAGCGATGCTTCACATTTTTGGTTCTGCTAACGTAACCTGTGACAAGAAAATAGAAGAGTTGCATGGGAAAGGAAGGAAGACAAACTGAAAGCTCTCGAGGTAGAGAGATAATTGATTCCATTCCTAGGAAAGGGCTGTAAGCTCAGGTGGTAGAGAATATGCTTTCCACGCAAAGTTCCAGGTCGCCAGGGAAGAGAAATTCGATTCAGTGTGCATTTAAAGCCAAATCTATCAAATTCACACTTTCCAAAACAATAAGCAAGCTGAAACACAGCTATCCTTCAAAATTTGCATTGATCCAATGCAGTTCTGCAACCAAGGAATATTTACAAAAATGCATATATTAGGGAACTTGCTTGCAAAAATGTGCACATTAGTCAAAACTTCATGGGCAAGTGTGCTTATTAGGAGAAATTCATACTAAAATGCTGATGAATTTTCATGAAAAACAATTAAGAAGGAAAACTGCAAATTGCTGAAAAATGTGGACAACTGAATTTAAGACTGGGAGACATGATACGATACGATACGATACGATAATCTTTATTGTCATTGTCCCATACAGAACAACGAAATTGAAAAAATCTACATCAGACATTCAAAAACCAACAAGCCTGCTATCCCAGCCTGGTCAACCCTCTAAAAACTCTGATACCCCATAATTAAATACAAGATACTCCCATAGAGACTACCTTACACTGCGTTTAAAACCAAAATTGCATTTGAATAGAAACTGTTTGCGATTCGAGGACCCTCCTCCCCCCCGCTTGTGGATAAGAAAGACACACGGACACAGATTTAAAGGTTAATGGGCTAGAAAAGGCCACAACTTTATTGATTACAGCATGTGAGAGGTATTGGCTTAGGCATTGGAAGAACACCAACGGTCGACTACGCCCACAAGGAGGGGCGAGTCTAACAGGGGTTAACCACCAATAGGGGGAGCCTGTTGATGCAAATACAACTGTAAGCTCTCCCCTGATGTCACCAGGGGTCATGCCATGGCCCCCAGCCACAGCAGGGCATCGGACAGGATCCACGACCGCCGGATTCCTTTAACAGAATACCCAAAAGGAAGGGGTAGGCGATGGCCTAGTCTTTATAACCCTGTACCTTCTTCCAGAAGGCAGAAGCTGAAAGACATCATTTCCGGGGTGCGCAACTGAGAAACAAAGAGAAATGAAACTGACTGAACTGATCCTTCCATCTCTACTCCCAGGTTCACTGCTGGGAGCTTCCAGGTAGGGCTGAGAAACACTCTTGACCTGAAACCATAGAGATCCACTGCCAATTACTGTTGACAATACTGAGATAGATGGACCAGGTGTCTGATTTGGTATAAGGCATCTCTTTGTGTTTCTATGAACAAATTTTCTGCACATTTGTTGGGGAGGAATAACATAGTGGAATGAGGACTACAACCAAGAGTACCTGGGTTCAAAACATTGTTCAACCATTTGAGTCATGTGACTCTGGTTGAGTCCTTAGGTCGGTCCCTATCTTTCTTGCTACTCTACGCAGAAAGTGCTTTTGAAAAGACAAAATAGAGAGTGAGCAGAAGAAAGCACATCTGTTGCCCTGACCTCCTTGGAAGATAGGCTGGATAACAATGAGATCAACTAAAATAAACTATCCTCTTTAAAAAAAAGTGAAGGAGAAACGACCGCTATCTTTTAGCAAATCTTACTTCAACTTCAAATTCTGACATGTTTATTCTGCTAGAGAATGCCCAACTTACCTATAACCAGTGCAGTGCAATCATCATTTGAACTAGAGATGATGGATTCCATGGAAGGGATATATTGAATCTGCAATAGCAAGTGTGCAAAGGAAAATCCTATGAAATTCAGAGTGTCCCAAGGATATCCCAGGCAAATACCATGGAGCAACAAAGGCAAATCTGGGAAAGGAAGGAGAAGTACAACCTTCCCAAAAGCAGGTGAGGTAAGATGTGCTGTGCAGAAATAATCTTACAAATAATATGGTGGGATCGTGAAATAAGAATACTGCTCAAAAACCTCTTCAAAGCAGATGCAAACAACTGCACCCACCTGCTCATGGGAAATAATTATCTGAATCCTTCACAGTTAACAGAAAGAAGATAGTAGCTGAACACGTAGAAGACAGCACAAATGTCTGAAGTTCTCTTACCTTTGTCACCCAGTCATTATGAACCTTCCAGCGAATGAAGGTGATACTTTCTTGCTCATAAATAGCATTGGAAGAAATGGTTGGGATTTCTTCCACGGGTGGATATTTTGTCCAATTCCTATCAGAACACACACACACTGTTAGGATGGAAGTATGAAACCCAGACAATATCGGATTCACCACCAAACATACTATTCTGAATTAGCAATCTAGGAAATTATTCTTGTAAAGTTTCTCTTGATGCAATAATGCCCCAATAGATTTTGTTTTGTTTTGTTTTAAAGGAGCTTTAAGAAAGTGTGTCAACAAATGTGCAAATAACTGTTACTCTCCCTACCTCCAGAATGGGCTACCGCTGGTGGGAATTCTTCTGCCCACAATTTTGGGTGGGCAGAATTGGGAGCTCCACACGTGCAGTGGTGGAGCTTCATTTTTCAGCACCGGGGGGCAGAGAGCAGGCAGGGACGGGGCTGGTGCGCATCCTGGGGGTGGGGCATGCCACCCGCAGGGTCAGAGAGCACGCCTTGGGGCGGGGTGCCCAGCGCAGGCTGGGGAGCAGCCGCGATGATACCTTACTGGGATTGCACTGCCAGGGGCGGTGCGCTCCCCCTGCACTCCTCTTCCTCCACCAGTGCACACGAGAGGAGTGAACTTGACATCATTCTGTGGGCAGAGGCTGGTGATGCTTTTTTGAGGACTCCACATCATCCAAACCCATCCAGTGTGGATTGCAGCCATGTTAGTGGAAGGTCACATCCACACCTTATATTGAAAACACATTTAATGGGCATTTAAAGTACATGGACCCCTTCCTCCAAATAATCCTGGGAAGTTAAGTTCACAAAGCTACAATTCCTATACCCTTAAGAAACTACAATTCCCATGGTTCTTTAGGTTAAGTCATTTTCTTTAAATGTATGGTGTGGATATGACCATTTTTATTTTTTTAAAGGACTACAGGGAAGCCATTTCTGAAGCAAGGCATGGTGCATCTACCTCAGTATTGTCCACACAGTTTGGTAGAGGCTCTCCAGCATTTTAGACTACAGTCTTTCCCAGTCTTTCCCATCTCTGGAGATGCCAGAGATGATGAAAGATTGCCTGGGAATAGGGTAACACTTTGTGTTGAAATCCACATAGGCCTGGTCAAACTGTCACGTACCTCAGTGTTTCTGCCACAGAACTGATCAACAGGATATTAACACAGCCCTGTATTTAACAGAATGCCACCATATCAGTACCCAGATTTATAATCAGCATTATTACCACTACAACATATGCCTAAGGTCATTTTTAACTATTGGTTAAAAGAACAGCAGGTGGCGCTGTGGTCTAAACCACTGAGCCTAGGGCTTGCCAATCAGAAGGTCGGCGGTTCGAATCCCCACGACGGGGTGAGCTCCCGTTGTTTGGTTCCAGCTCCTGCCCACCTAGCAGTTCGAAAGCACACCAAAAAGTGCAAGTAGATAAACAGGTACCGGTCCGGCGGGAAGGTAAACGGTGTTTCCGTGCGCTGCTCTGGTTTCACCAAAAGCAGCTTAGTCATGCTGGCCACATGACCCGGAAGCTGTCTGCGGACAAACACTGGCTCCCTTGGCCAATAAAGTGAGATGAGTGCCGCAACCCCAGAGTCGTCCGCGACTGGACCTAACGGTCAGGGTACCTTTACCTTTACCTTTTAAAAGAACAGGAGGAGGAGGAGGGTAGTCTATATCCTGCAGCGAATGCCCAACAGCAAAAAATATCTCTGATTATATTTAAACCTATATTTTGCGTGTTTCACTTTTACAAGTTGTGGATACCTTTCTTAGAAACAAACTGCAAAACTCAGAAAGTTCTAGCTGTGCCATTTTCTCAGTTTATATCTGAATTAAAACATACCAGACCTTATCAACATACCTGCTCGTCACCATATGATATCACGCATTCACCTTCTCCCCGAACACTTTAAACAGGAAGAAAAAGCATTATACAACCTGTCTGTAATTTGTTCAAATAAAGCTTCTACGCTGATCATAGCTAATACATAGCTCCTTGGAGAAAAGGAAGAATACAAATACAATGAATAATACATGTGTACAAAAGCCAAGATAGGTCTATTCCCCCGCTCTGAGGTCTAACTTCTAGAAATGCTGGCGGGGCAGAGCTGAACCCTGAAGAGCTTCCATGAATGAAATTTTAAACAAGGCATCTCCATGGTGGAATCCACACACGTATTTTAAAAAAAGCAGTGAAAATGCTTTTTTAAAAAACGTTTTGAAAAAATGTACTGAATTTGCCATACCTCACCATCGTCATCTAGTGTCACATTTGTATATTGCACTTTACAACACACTTAAAACATTTTATTTGCAGCTGTATAGCAGAGTCCCCAGAAGCATAAAAGAGGAGAAAAACTGGGACAAGCATAAGAAAGGACAGGCTGTCCCTGGTAAACAGAGGCAGTTGGATTGTATGTGTTATGTACTGAAGTTCTCACCCTGGGCCAGCAGGGGGATACTATAGATAGTTATGCAAATGAAGGATCGAAAAGTGACGTTCAGTGATTGGATAGTTTTAGAAAATGGAAACAGTTGCATTGTTCTGGAGCTCTATATAAGCAGGCTGACTGAGCTCCTCAGCCTAGTTCTGTTCTGGCATCTGAATAAAGAAGAGCTGTTTAAAGAATCGCTGTGTCGTCTGACATGTTCACCCACAATTTAACAGTATGTTTTTCCATTGCTATTACAACAGAGTAAGAACTGCAGTTAATCTGATGGCGTTAATTCTGTATTTCTGCTCCTAAATAGGTTTTAGTCTCATCTGAGCTCAATATAATATAGGAAATGTTAGAAATAAAAAATAACTATATGTCTTCTTTCTTCTATATTCACGGGAAAGGTATTTAAACTGGGGAATGGGTGGATGTAATTTGGGTAAGACTGTTGAGTCCAAACTATACCTGTAATCCAAACACAGAGGCATTGTTTCAAGGGCCACAATTTGGCAATACGGTTCCAAGTTGGAGAGCTCATAGAGTCGTATCTCTCTGTTACTGTAAAACACAATGTTAATTAAACACTTTTAAAGCCCAGTAAATGTTGCTTTTTAACGCCAGTTGATGTTAATAAACTACAATTTTCACTCCACCTTTGATTTAAAAACAGCTTGTTTTAGTTCTTGCGTTAGACAAAACTCAACAGATTCATTTTGCATTTTATGGTGGATTCAGATTAAGCATTGATTAAACAACAATAATTTGTTTTCTTTACTTGACATCAGCTGAATTATATAGATGTCTAAAGAGCAAGGAGTGTGGATGAGAAAAGATTCCTGGTTTGCCACAGAACTCCAAGAGACTCCAATACCATTTCTCTCCTGAATCTCCATGTTTCTGAAATGGGTGCTGCCATATTGAAATCAACCACAGAAAAATCCAAAATGTCAGCACTAGCACCACAGGTATGCTCCTGCAGTGAATTAACACTGAAATACCTACAGGACACTTATTCTGAAGCAGACTCACAGAGACTCGGGTGGAATCTACACACGTTTAAAACATTGTGAAAATCTTTTTTTTTATCGTTTTGAAAAATGCATTGAATTTGCTATAGCTCACCATCTCCATCTAGTATCACAATTGTATATTGCAATTTACAACACATTCAAAACGTTTTCTTTGCAGCTGTATAGCTGAGTCCTGTGGCTTGTACCTGGAACAGCACCTTATAGTTTACTGCCTATTTACTCCACGCAAACTATAAATAGTTTGCATTAACCATAATGAAACAAGAAAACATCAACACAAACAAGGTGTGTTGCCTACAATTTTCTCTTCCTTGTTTGCTGTTCACATGTTATATAAATATGAACAAATTTGTGAAATTTCTGTGACACTTTTCAAACGGTAGTAGCATATTCATCATACTTAGAAACACAGAAATTGACTACATACCAGGTTCCAATAATTAGCTTGTTGTAATGGGCCATTAAAATAGAGTCGGAAACCCACTTTAGCCTCCTGTTTTGTAGTTTGTTTTCATTTTCATCCTAGACTCCAAAAGAGAACATGGTCAAAAGTCTGATCTAAACTGAAATATATCAACCATAGTTAAGCCGCTGGGCTAGGTTCGCATAGAACACAAAGTCATGGTTTAATAAAATACAGTTTACTAAAACCATGTGTCAGCCACTGGAGCAGGGGCCTGGGGATGTGCTGCCACCTTCTCATTTATCAGCAGATGTGCATCATTCAGCTGCCAAGTCTGATAAGCTTTGGGGCAGAATCCAGCGGAAAAAATAGCCTGGCGCTCCCCAAAATACAGCCAAATTAACAGACTATAGTGCTTTAACATGCCTCTTCCCCCTGACTCAATCACACTGTGGTTTAGCATTGTATTTGAACCAGGCCAGAGGCTGTTCTAATGGAAGCAGCAGCAATAAGAAAGCCCTGACTATAACAACCTATGAAAAAACTTGTGATTTGTTGGTGTGGTTGTAACCAACAACCAAGTTAAAAGCAGTTGCAGCTTACAATGGGCACATAAAAATGTTAATCGAACAAGGAACTCTCAAACTCCAAATAAGGAAATCTCCAAATAAATAAGAAAATAGTTCAAAAACTTACTGGGAGTAATTGCTACTTTTAACAGAATAAAATATCTGTTCACCTGGGGGTCTGGCTGGGCAGCCATTCCCGCATGGCGCAGCCGTGGTGGGTTCAGGGAGGCTGCCATCTTCCAGGCGTTGCTGGGGGAGGGGATGGCTGACACTGCCCACCTCCAGCTGCATTGGACCCTCGGGTAAGGGCAGGCAGTAGCCGGTCACACAATCACAGGCTGGGGCTTGGAGCTGCGAGCAGCCCACCCCCAGCCCACTTAAGGGGGCAGCCAGGTGTCGGCTGCCCTCTTGGCCAACTGAATTTTAAAATGCATTGATTTATTTAGCTAAACAGAGATTGCCCATTAATTCCATATGTTCATAATCTATTCACTTATGGAAATACACACAAAATGTTTCACGCTGTGGAGTTCCTCATTAATGTCCCTGGGATTTTAAAAAATTGCTTTCTGACTTGCTTGATAATTTATCGTTCTGTTTCCTATTTTATATGCATCTCCCCCCCCCCCCGTTTCCTCACTTTTTCTTCTTTTCTGCCTTTTATTAATCCTTCTGAAACAAATGCCCATTGTCTTTTTTTGTGCTGTGGAAAAAATAAATACATAAAGGAGAATTCCTTGGATGCCAGGGTCCAGGTTTGGGGCAAGTATTATTTGGTGACAGAACCTCAGCTGAAGTTTAAAATCACTAAACATGCAGCAAAGTAAAGTGTGAAAATATAGGCTGATATTCTTTTGTGAGTTTCAAAACTTCCCCTAGTATAGAAAAAGACCACATGTTTGGTGAATTATAAATGGTTTACTTACAAACTCTCCAAAGGTCAGATTTGTGTACTTTTCTATACAGCATTCAGAAAAAGTTGCACAGGCAGTAAAACTTGGCTTGGTTACAGTAGTGAAAGTTCCTAAATTATTGGTATAGGAACTTGAGTGGCTTGTTAGAGCCAATGATCGCCCCAGCTTAGCCTCTTCACATGCTGTGCTTCTCAGGTAGAGTGAGGGGGAACAAAGGCTTGATTACCTAGTCCCTCCCAAGGTGAGCTAAGTCTGGCAGGACCACTTAGTCAATGGCCTTAACCCCTTGATGCATTAATTACATTTAAGCATGGTGGTTATATGAGGCTGGTTATCCCACAATTTTCAGAATGAAGGCAGCACCTTTTGTTAGCAACAGGCATATGAACCCTTCTGCATGTCAGCCTCTGTGCATGCATGTGTTTGACTTGATCCTTTGGCAGAACGTTAAGAACATAAGTGGTATGCTCCCAAACCTTTGTGGATTTACCAGTTCAGGGTCTGCTAAAATACTTCTCGTATTTCATAGAGTTCAACCTTTTGGCTCCTTAAACCAGACTTTTTCAACCCAGATGTTGTTGTACTACAATTCCCATCATCCCAAGCTAGCATGACCAGCGCTCAGGGATGATGGGAGCTGTAGTCCAACAACATCTGAGGACCGAAGGTTGAGAAAGGCTGCCTTAGACGATACCATAGACCCACATAACTCATATCATCCTTTAATCCATCTGGTTCGGTGTAGAGACAAGCATATATACATTTATCAGAGTTAATTTCATCACAGTTATACTTGGCTGACATCATTTTGAGAAATACAGTCATGAGTGAATGTGTTGGGAGAGAATGATAATGATTGTTAGGACAGCAGAAAAGCAATCTCCTTTTCATTTTAGCCTCAGTAGGAAGATCTTACACCTATTATTAGTAAATATCACAGTCTTTAAATAATACCTCACTTCTTAAACTCACAAGAATCAGAGAGGTTTTCTTCAGTTTTAAGTTTGCACTCCAAATGGAAACCAATCCGTCTTGGCCAACACATAAGATGTGACCATCCACTGTTGAGGAGACGTAAAGGAGTGGCTCTCTGTGAGGTGTTTCTGTCACTCTGGATGGATGGAGAAGTGATGACATTTGCCTTAGGTGGTGCTCTTCCAGCTAAACAAAGCAGAATTCAAGTTTGGGTTAAGGCCACACACACAAACTGAGGCAAAGGAACATGTACGGGTTGTGAGCTACTTTCCTTAGTATGCTCATTGTACAATATACAGTATATTTTGTTCTGTGGCGCTTAATACACTCATTTCTTTTGTACAACATGGGTAGCTGTAAAATATGGATATTGGTCTCCCTGCTTGCACCCTGGTTAATTACAGGACAATTTAAAGTGAACAAACAGCGCAAAGAGATGCATAAATCCCTCACTCCGTCATGCTACAGCTCAAATCTGAGTTCTGTTGCTCTCACACAGCTGCTCTTAAGCAACAAAGAAAGACATCAGGAGATCTGATTATACACCTCCTGTGTTGCATCTAGTTTGGCTCTTACTGACATTAATTAATGCTGTCCTCTCACATGGAGACTTGCTTTAATCTAGCAATAAAAGCTCTTGCAAAGTATATTTTGTTGATCAGAATCATTGATAACATTGCTTAAGAAACTTCAGTGAGGCAATAAGAGATTGTAGTGCATTAAATGATGAAATAGATCAGAGGAAAAGATAGAATTGGGTAAATGTGTATCCATTCGTGTCAGTGGAAGCTTGGCCACTGATTTCTATGGGAAGTGCATTGCACTTCCAGATTGGTAGGGACTTAATAGATGATCTGAATAAACAAGGCATTCTGGATAACACTCCCCCTGAAAACTAGTTTGCCCACAAGAGCTACAGTGCCCAGTGCCCAGGGCAAACTACAGTTCCCAGGATTCTTTGAGGAAAGGTTTTTAATGTGTGGTGTGGGTGTGAGTATGGGTTTTATAGGTCAAAGCTAGCACTTTGAATGGTGCTTGGAAACAAATAGGCAGCCAATGTAGTATCATCACTGGTCATAATAAGCATGTTTACTCAGAAGAAAACGTCCTGGTTTTCAATACAACTTTCATTTCCAGATAGTAGCCTTGGAGCAAGGCATCTTAGTTAACTTGCTGCCTACCTAGCCACATTACCTGATTGCTTAACTGCATTGTTTGCAGTTAAATTCATAAACATTTAAGGATTCCCTTAAAGTTACCCCAGTGAATTCAGTGGAACTTGCTACTGAATAGACATGGATGGGATTGCACTATAAGTCTAGATACAACTTGGAGTGCTTTTTATACTGGGCTCCTTTAAAACTCCTTGCACCTGGTAAGAGAACATAGTGGGCTCATTTGTCACTCATTTATCTCCTCCCATTATATTTCACTTCTCTGATGTTTTACTGTCAAATTCATTATTTCATATGTACATGCAGCTACATATGAACCAATATTAAGAACATATATTGACAGAAAATGCAATTAATTGTTCACTGGTAAAGAAATTACTTTTTAATACAGTAAACACACTTGCAAGCTTCCTTAATCACTAGTGCAAACCTTTCTTTAAAAATGATTCCTCCCCACAACAGACAGTTTATAGAAAACATGTACCACTTTGGTATCAACAGATGTTGTTTGCTCACTTTTTAAAGCTTTAGATAAGATCCACACAGATTTTGAACTGAAAAAGAAGCATTACTGCCTGACTGGAAACCAAACAAATTAAGTCAGCTATAAATCTTTCTCGTTGTTCAAGAGTTTGTGGTCCAGTGCCTTTGATTGAAAATGTTATGTTGCTATGTGCAAATAAGCGGGAACAAAATCAGACTTATTTCTCATGAGTAATTGTATATGCAAAGCACTCACTTTCTGGATGCAATCCCACCTGCTGTAGCACTGACTTTGCCTCTTTTGGAAAACAATGCAAGGTTTATTTATGGGCTCTCCAATCTGTTTCGCCAGTAAACTATGATCCGAAAGGACTACTGTATTTTGTAATGCTGAAGTTGTTATGGTGACGCAATGCAGCAACATCAAAACAAAGAACTGCTAATGCTAGTAACAGTTTCAGGCTTCCTTGACGATACAGAGTGTGAATAAGTTCAAGCATGCTCCTATATTGAGTTCAGTAATTATCATGCCCACCAAATGCTTTGAGGATTATGGGCATAGATCAGAGGTTTTCAACCTTTTTGAGTCCACGGCTTCTTTATCCAATCTCTGTCAACCCTATGAGGCTCAGGAACCCAGTTATGCCACCCCTTGCCAGCAGAGCTGGCAGCCTCTCACCCTTTTTCAAACTCCCTCCCTTGTGGAGTCTCCCCTCAGCCTCTTCTCCTCTCCCCTCTCCTTGGGAGTCTTCCAGGCAGCAGCTGCTGCTGTCCCTGGTCTCTGAGCTGACCGCCCCCCCCCCGCCCCAAAGAGAGGTGTCTCCCAGAGGTACCAGTCACTTGCAGAGCTTATAGCCAGGACTGCTGCAATAAACAACTGTGAAAGCCTTCAGGAGGCAGAGACACGAGAAGGCATCAGAGGAGGGAGGCAAGGAAAGAGGGACAGAGGCCAGTGTTGCCCGTAGCACCCCTGACAATCATTCAAGGTACCCCAGGGTGCCATGGCACACTGGTTGAAAACCATTGGCATAGATCACGGTGCAGGGGACATGGATATAAGGCTCGAGGAAATGGACACGGTGCTTGGAAGGGTCAGGGTGACCACTTGCACTCTGGACCCTTGCTACTCTCAGCTGATAAAAACTAACAGGGTGATGACAGCTGGCTGGGCCAAGGAGGTGATTAATGCCTCCTTGAGAGAGGAGGTGGTCCCTGCATGCTTGAAGGAGGCAATGGTAAAACTACTCCTCAATAAACCCTCCCTGGACTTGGAAAATCTAAGCAATTACTGGCCAGTTGCTGATCTCTCTTTCTTGGGCAAGGTTCTCGAGCATGTGGTTGCAGGCCAGATCCAGGCGCTTTGGGAAGAAAGTGATTTTCCAGGTCCATTTCCATTGGGGTTTAGGCCCAATTTTGGCAAAGAAACTGTTTTGGCCATCCAATATGTGGACCTCTGTCAGGAGAGAGGTGGGGGAAATGTGTCCCTGTTAATTCCCTCAACCTGTCTGTGGTTTTTATACCACTGACCATGGTATCCTTCTGGAGTGCTGTCTGGGTTAGTAGTGGGTGGCACTGCTTTGCAGTGGTTCTGGTCCTACTTGGATGGTCATTTCCAGGTGTTTGGGGAGTACTGTTCAGCTCCATGGAGCCTTCAATGTGGGATTTCTCAGGGTCCAATTTTATCTCCCATGTTGTTTAATAGCTACATGAAACTGCTGAGTGGGGTCATCCAGAGGTTTGGACTTGAAAGAAGCCTTCTATTTAGCCAATAGAATGGGTTGTGGTGTGCACTTACTTGCAATGTTTGTAGTGAGAAGTTTCCTCAGTCTGTATATGTGCCCATGGGTCCCCAAAGGATGGCAGCCAATGATCTGCACTCTTAGTTCCATGCCTCCCTCCCCACACACTACACCTTTGAAGCACATGGTTCCACTCAAAGAATACTGGGCACTGTAATTTGTTAAGGGTTGCTGGGAATTATAATTCTGCGAGAGATAAAATACAAGGCCCAGAATTCTTTAGGGAGGGGAAATATGCTTTGAATGTGCTTTAAGGGTATAGTGTGCGTACAGTTGTAGGGCCAATACATTCACAGTGGAGTTGGTATGATATTGTAATGAAGAACATGACATATGAGGCAGAAATTCATGACACAAATTTCAGCTTGGTTGTATATCTGTTGTGTGGCCTTTAGCAAACCACTGAGGCTTGGGCTCCAATCTGCAATACATATTTATATTGGCATATTTTAGAGAATGTTGTAAAGATTGCTGAGACAATATTTGTGACATGCTTTCAGTATTTATGAAAAGGGCTATTTGAATACCAACTGTGTGGGAGGGTCTTCCCAGAGCACTGGGCTAAAGCTGCCTCTGTTCTGAAGCTTCTACAAAAGCTAGCAAATTCTTCCATAGATCATAGTGGTTTGACTAACAACAACGGAAATGTCAATTTTCAGAGACACAAAGACACAGGCAATTTTCCCACAACCGTCTTGCTAATTAACAAATCTCAACATTGTTGCTGATACGGTATGACAGACCATAAGAAGTGTAAGCGCTTATTCACAGTCTCAGCATGGCTTTCCAAAGGAATTGTAAGTGATGCACCTACTAGCACTGTGCTGCTGACCTCCTGCATTTAACTCTAAGTACAAGAGACAGGAATGGCAAAATGTGTGTAATAAATTAAAGAGCGAAGATGATACAGCTTGAAAATTATGCATCTCTTTATCAAGCTTGACTAGAAATCCTAATCAGCAATAAACAGCATCTGACAGGGAAGAAACTTGAACAAATGCATTTATGACAAGCAAATAGCTGTATACAGCCTAAGCAAGGAAGGGAACAGATTAATGTGTTACACTAATTCATACTGATAGTTTGACATTATGCACTAAAAATTAAGTGAGCAAAATAAAGAAGTACATGTCATAAAGAGAAATTAAAAAGTCCACAAAAGGAAATCACAAGTGTGTGATAAGCTGCTGAGAGGTACTCTTCACCATTTATTCAGTTAAACGCCATCTGAAAAGGACACTGGAGTCTAGATTAAAGGTCAAATTGAACAACGTAAGAAAGATTCCCTTGCCCACCAAATGAGGGAGAAATACATGTCAGCAATTTCTTCCAGCCGTCTTGCCCTTGAGTTGCTGCTGTTCTATTCAATACTCATTTTTAGAAGAAAAATCTATTAACACAGTGCATCTCCTCTGCTATTTCTTAGATATGATTGCATAGACATGTATAGGATTCCATCTATGTATATTAAGACTGCAATCCTATGCATAATTACCTGGGAGTAAACCCAACTGAACACAGTGAGACTTTTTTAACAGAGTAAACATGCTCATGATTGTGCTGTAAATCTTCATAATTCTACCAAACACTTACGCCCAAGATTTGTTTGTAAATCCCCCCTCAGATGCCCCCTTGAGGTCATGCATGTATGTACAAACAACCCTTCCCAAACCAAAAAACCTAACCAGCTGAATTTAAGTCCACATTCCTAAATGTACTTATTGCTTGCTCAGTCCTATAAATGTTTATTTGGAAATAATTCCTCCAAGTTCAGTGGAGCTTAATCACAAATAAGCATGAATAGGATTACAAGCCTTGTTTGGCAAGAAATGTCATTCAAATCAATGAGGCTTAGACTGTGTTCACACTCCAATGTGCTGTGCTGGTTTTTTTATTCATGATGTTCATACGGCAACAGCATTGTTCAAATTGCATATCTATTATTTAACTCAGAGGAAGAAAAAAAAAGCTGATTGCAATTCTTTCTCATAAATCAGGTTACCTGAATGTACCTTATGTACCCACTTATGTACCTTCTGTACCTACCTGAACCTTATTATCTTTCCCAGAGGCCAATTGTTGCTGCCAAATGAAGTGAGCTGAGTAATCACCAGAGACAGGATCTTTTTAGTAGTGGCATCTTGATTACGTCACACTGTTCCCAGAGAAGTTTGCCTGAACTCATCTTTGCCCTCTTTTATGCTGCAGGTGGATCTTGTTTATTCAGTGCTTTTAAACAACTTGTGTCTCATTATGGCACGGCCCTCTTAATTTTGAACTTGGGTTTTAACTGTGTTTTTAGTTTGTAATGGTTTTTACAGCACTCATTTTTATTGTATTGTAATTGTTTTGTTTCGCGAACTGTCCCTCAGGGAACTTATGTTTTGGATAGCCTTGGTGATTGAGGAGGATTAAGTGGCTTGGTGCAATGTGGGACCGCTGGAATGTCGGAGTTTGGGGTGGCAAGGAGCAATATAACTGAGGCAATGAACTGTGTACAGATACTGACATGAAGTTGAATTAAAAATGTTTTTTTAAAAAAGATTCAGGAGACACAAAAGAAGTACTTTGCACAACACATAGTCAACTTGTGGAATTCACGCACAGAATATGTTGAATTATTTCCGTCCTGCCTTTACTCCAAGAAGCTCGAGGCAGGACACGTGGTTCTTTCTCTTTTCTCTTCACAGCAACTCCGGAAGGTAGGCTAGCATGAAGAGGCAGCATAGCGAGAGGTGAGCTGCGTAGTGTACATTTAAGGAACAATGCGGTGGGAAGAGACCGGAGGAGGGCCATGACATTTACGCCCTGCTCCTGGGTTTCCTTAGCAGCGTCTGGTCGGCTAAGGCTGCCGGGATGACTTCGACCCAGCGGAGCTCTGCTTACGTTCTTCACAAACAAAGAAAAGCAAATGAAAACATGGACGTTCCGCATCCTTGCCACTAGAGGGCGGGTTTCCTCAGCAAGCCTAGCAGAGAACACTGACTTGTACCGCGCACGCGCCCTTCTGCACGGCTTTTCTCCGAGGCCGCAAACAGCCTTACGGCGCCCCGCCCCGCTCCCAAGGAGCCAGGGGATAGGCGGAGGGGACGGCGTGATGGCGTCATGCGCAAGTGACGCAAAGGCGGCTTTGGTAACGGGCGGGATTTTCAAAATGGAGCCCCTCAAGGAAGGGGTTTCTCCCCGACCCCCGTAGCGGGGAGGGAGAGGCCTGCGGAGCGGCAACGGTGGCGAAAGAGACGCGCATTACCCGGCCATGTGGTAGCTTATAGGAAAGGAAGAGAGTGACGCGGGGAAGAGCGAGCGCCGCCGCCGCCATGGCGACCTGCATCGGCGACAAGATTGAGGTGCGGAAACGGCCATTACGGGGTGGGTGGGGACCGAGCCATTCGCGGCCTCGGGGGAGGGAGAGTCTGGGCCCAACCATATCTCAGTGGAGGGGGAAGCAGGGTTTGGTGTTATTACAGGTGGTCCTGTCCAGCTTGCTGACTGGCGCTGCGTGATGCTGGGCGGGGTTTCGCCTTACCAGCGACTTAAAACACTCGATCCCTCCCACTTCGCTGGTTCAGGATGAGGTCGCATCTCTTTCCTCCCTTTTCCTTGGATGGCACCACCAGGTTGCACATCCCCTGCTTCTATGCTGCCTCCGCTTTAATGTCATTAAGAGCTGCGTGGCAGGCAGAAAACCAACCTATGCTTTATTTTTACAATGCCTTTGATTTGTTTTGATATCTGTCTTCCGCTTTTCCAGCAACAAATGCTGAGCTCAAAGCGGATCACAATAATCACGGTGGCGTTAAAAATGGGAAGTCTAAATCTGTAGAATTTGTACCCATCTCAGTTTTTCATGGTGTAGAAGCCCTGCCGGAATAGACAGGCAGCTCTGCACTTTAACATCTTTAAATTTAATGTCCTTTAGTGTATGACTTAAAAAGAACAAGTTGTTCATAGGGCTGAACTCTACACAACTCGAATGTTTACCATTAACCGAGGATGTGTGTAGCTGATGTGGGAATTCTAATCCGTGTTTATATAAATTCTGTAGAACTAAGGTGTGGTAGCTATTTTGGACTAGTTAACAAGGTTTATAAAGGATGAATTTTGGTCCATATTAGCACTCTCACAACATTATTCTTAGTACTGTATACGTGTCACCATACTTCTACCTTGTATGGTGTTCCCTCTGAACACAGTTGCCTGAAGATGGTATTTCTTAGTCACAGGTGACCAAGCAAATGGTTATGTGGTTTTAATTGTAGCCTTTGTAATGATCATCTGTGCAGCCTGTAATTCTAGAAAGAGATTGCATCTACCCCTGAGAAATTCTCATTTGTATCTAGTAATTTTTTACTATGATAAATAAGTGAACCAATGTGCTTTGATAAACCAGCATGAATAATTTGAAACATTACCAAATTCTGCAGCATTAATTTTTAGCTCACAGAGCTCAGATAAAAGGTCTACAATTGCTACAAGTGTTGAAAACTTGCATCTTTTGTAACATTTTTTCTCACGGAGGCTTTGTTTACATTCAAGGTCTGGCTGGTTGCCAAATTGGGTTTGGAGCATCTTCCCCCAAATTTCCTCTATTAGCGAGGCATAATTAGGGTACTCCCATAAGTATGCTTTGGAGGAAGTGTGTGCTAGATTTCCACCCTTAATCATGTGAAAAAAGTATCCACCTTGGCCTTCAAGAGATTACAGCCTCAACACTAAATTCAGAGGGATTTTAAATGTGTGTAGGATAAGCCTGCATGCTTGCAACCCTGTGCACACTTATTAGAAAGTCAAACCTATTGAACTTAATGGGGCTTACTTTCAAGTGAGCATAGAAGGATCAAGCTGTAAGTAGTTAACATGAATTAATCTTTAAAGTGTTCTCTGAAATGTGTAGTGGTAAACTATGGCCTGGCAAGTATTATGATTTATACTAAAATGATGGTTTCAACAGTAGGTTATACTTTTATTTGTGATACACATTTAAAATATGCTTAATATTTCAGGCAGGAATTAACCAAACAAAACAGATATTGGATTTTCCTTTTTTGTACTGCACAGTTGGGCACATTAATAATCATGCTATTCATGATTATTAATGGTTGACTTCTACAGTTGGAGGCTGTATGCTTATGAATACTAGTTGCTGGAAACCTCAGGAGGGGAGTGTCCTCTTGTGCTTGGGTTCTGCATATTGGCGACCCGCAGGTGTTTGGTTGACCACTGTGAGAACAGAATGTTGGACTAGATGGGCCATTGGCCTAATCTACCAGGCTCTTCTTATGTTCCTATGTTGAAGGATCAGAAGTACTAAAAACACTTCACTGAGTTAGGGAATAGATTTAGAATACAAGAATATATGCTTGTGTTTGCTGTCACTTTGAGTTTTCGTGATCAATTTTTTTGGAAGAGAATAGGGAGCATTTGAGATTCTCACAGATGGGCTACAAGAAAAGCAATTGTAAACTTGCCTGTAGAGTTTGTTTATTTTGATGATGATGACAGGAAATAAGTGTTGAGAAAAGTTGACCTGTTTTACTTCAGGAATAAATATTTATGTACTGTTTTGGCCCGAATATAAACCACACTTTTTTCCAAATTCTGACTGAAAAGTTAAAGTGTGCCTTATATTCGCAACCTAACGCCACCGGCAAAGCGGCACAGCTCTCCCCACCCCCCCATTCAGGGTGGTAGAGCCTTGAATTTTAAAGGTGCGGCTTATTTACAGGTGGGTCTTATATTGGGCCAATATGGTATTTATTCATATTCATCAGTTATGAAAACATTGGCAGTGGGGGAAGGGGTAATACAACCTCCAGAAAGTCCCAGCACATGCTCTCTATTTCCCCGCTCCTACTTCAACTCCAAACCACCCATCATTTCCAAATCATTAGGTAACTTCGTAAGGTGATATGCAAACTAATTAAAATATATTATCAGTCATCCTCATCACCGTAGTCTGGGGGTTGCCAAATCATGCAAACGAAAGAGGATCTATGTGGGTGCACACTTGTCTTTTTATGTTGATGGAGTAGAAAAGACAAATCAGTTGGAAGGCGTGGTGCCCACAAAACACTCTCAAAATTCCAAATATTTTGCTAGTCCCCTAAAGGATGGCAATATAACAATTTGCTTTAATTCACGTACCTCATGATATAATCATTGCCCCTAGAAAGGTGTTGGGAAGGTAGATGCCAAAATCTAAACTCCCCAGGCGGTTTTGAAAATGCCACATTTTTTGTAACATATGCAGATATCTACATCCTTTGAACCTTAGGACGTTAGTTTTTTGACACTATCTCTTGGACTTCCACTACCCGCAAGGCTACATAGGTACGGAAGTCCAGCCCTATAGAAAACATCCATCGCTCTTAAAACGCAAAATCGGTTTTTGTCACGGGGGCAAAGTTTCTAACCGCAAGCGCCTTGCGTTGAAGAAAGGAGAAACCCAGCTCGCTGGTATTTCTTAAAAGTGGGGCGAAGCCTCTGCAGGACACCTTTCTTTTGCCAAGGAGTTTGCAAGCAGTTTAACGGTGCAGCCCTGTCCTTGCAAGCCCCGGACCGCTCGGGGGACCTTACTCCCTCTCGCGCGAAGAGGGGGCGGCGGGGGGCTAAGCATTGCCGTTCTCGGCGGCGGCAACAGTAGGGCGGCGCGCGGGCGGGGGGGGGGGGGCGCCTCCGCTCTGGCGTCTCTCCCCCGGGCCGTTTCCTTGGCGACGGGGGATGGAAGCCGCGTCTCCCCCGGGAGCGGGAGAAAGCGCGGCAAGGCGAGAGCCGCCCGCGAGCCCCGGCGCCGCGAGCTCCTCAGTGGCTGCGAGCTCCTGGCAGCGCGATGCCGCAGTGGCTGCTCAGTCTCCTGCTCTCTCCCGTGCCCAGCGCCGGCGCAGCCTCCGCAGCCGGCATGTCCCAGTGCTCGCCTTGGGAGAGCTCCATTCAGGTAAAGCCGCCTCCTGCCGCCGGCCGGTCTCTGCTGAGGAGCGCCTCTGCCGGAGCATGCGCCGTCGGGGCGAGAGCGCGGCCAGGGCGCCCTTTAACTGGCCCTCAGGGCACTGAAGTGTTTTCCCCACCTGCATCCTGAAAGGGGACAGGACGGTTTTTGAGGGGAGGGGGAGAAGTACGAGGATTGCCCAAGGGAACCAGGTTTCAGCTGGGCAAAGCTGAAACACGTGGAAGAGCCTGTGTTTTTTGTATCGTGTAAAAGTCAGAAACTGCAAGACTGAACTTGTATGGTGTCGACACATCTCTGTATTTGCTTCCTTTTGCCCTACCTTTTATAATACATTCATGACCCTAGTCCAGAGAGATGCGGATTTCGAAGCAGGCTTTCTAGTAGTCTGTGAAATATGGCACTGCAGAGTGATGGGAGCAAAACATGGATAAGGGTAGATGAGGGGAGAGTTGGTATGTGAAAGGTATGAACAGGATGCATTTTTAAAAACAACTCCCCACTGCATTGGGAAGTGGAAGCAGTACTTTCCTCCCACACTTCAAGCTAGCCTCACAGTTTTCTCTTTAAAGTCTTTTTTGTTTCAGAACAGGGATTAATTTTAATCAAGGTGACTCTTCATATCAGCTATTTAAATTACAAGGCAAGGGGAAATTTCATCACATCTCTGCAAACATTTCAGGGGGAATTTTTTACAGGTAGCATATTAAAACAAGTAGATGTTTGACATCCCACACTATCTCAGTAGCTCATACGGAGCTGTCAGATAGAAGGTGAGGAGGCAGTAAGAGCAGTGAACATTGCTTTTTCTTTTTCAGGATTTCAAGGTGGGGAACCTTCTGGGGAAGGGCTCCTTTGCAGGAGTCTACAGAGCAGTATCCCTGAAAACAGGCCTAGAAGTTGCCATCAAAATGGTAAGTTGCCATTGGATCAGATACCAAAGTAACTGAATTTAGCCAGAATATAGGATACCAAGCTGCTGGGTAAGCTAATAAATGCAATATTTTACTTTCTAACTTACTCCTTATGTTCTCACAACTTGTTAGTTCCTGACTTCTGTTGTTCACCTATCAATTTGAATCCCAGGCTGCAAAGGTTTTCTCCATATAGCACTTGCCCTATACTTGACTGTGCAAACACATAAACCAGTCCAGTCTTTTAAGCACTTAACATCTGAAGTGCTTCATCTGCCAAACTCCTCAGCACAGATGATTGTTTTTAGTATAGAATAGCTTTCAGGGTCAAGGCACATTATAATGTGAAATTAGACGTGTCTTTTGCACACTGAATATGTTGAGTCTTATGTTTTGTTTTTGTGAAAATAATAAATAGCAGCAGAGGGGGGAAATTAGGATTGGGACCTTAGTATAAGGGGAGATTTTTTAAAAATGGTATCAACGGCAGCAAGAGAACAGCATTTTTAATTAAGATCACAGCACAAGTGCTAAGAATTTTGTTTGTTTTTTACATATCCACCTGCACTATGGTCCCAATCCTGATTCTGAACTGTGTGGTTTCTAATTTGTGACCCTCCAGATGTTATGGACTCCAACTCCCATCAGTCCCAGTCAGCATGGCCAACAGTCAGGAATGATGGGAATTACAGTTCAATATCTGAAGTGTTGCAGGCTAGCCACCTCTGATTAAAAGCAAAACAAAACAAAACTGAAGAGTAAACCATGCTTTTAAAATACTGTGTAGTAGTTTGGCCATTAGTCAGTATTTGTTGAGAAAGTTCAATATATATCTGTAGGGATATAATACAACATTTAAACCCCATTGCTATGTTTATTTGGAAGCAAGTCCCATTTTATTTAGTTGGGCTTACTTTCTAGGCTGGTGTCAAGCAGATTTCTGAAGAATTGTTATCTATACATGAGACTAAAGCAAGCTAGACATACCTGAAATAATGGTATTAGTATAAAATGTAACAATAAACTCTTTCCAACCCTCGTTTAGCTTAAATCTATTCCTGAATTATTATTATTTTTAAAAAATCGTTACTTTTATGTGTATATGAGATTAATTTTAAAAAGAAAATCTTTTCAGATTGACAAAAAGGCTATGCACAAAGCTGGAATGGTGCAAAGAGTTCAAAATGAAGTGAAGATACATTGTCAACTAAAACATCCCTCTATACTTGAGGTAAGAATTTACACTAAGAACTTGATATGCTGATAACTAAACTTTGATGTATATTAAAACTAGTTTTCATTTTTCTAGTTGTATAACTACTTTGAAGATAGCAACTACGTGTACCTGATACTAGAGATGTGTCACAATGGGGAAATGAGCAGATATTTAAAGAACAGAAAGACCCGTTTCTCTGAAGAAGAAGGTAAGGCTGAAATATTGCTTATTGTTGCACCTTGAAGCAGCCTTTCCATCAAGTAATTAGATTGGCTATGTCCAAGCCCTGGGTGGATTCCAATGAGATTATTTTTCTTAAGACATAGTGGTCTGTAAGACCTTGCTTTTGAAAGTCACCCAATCTTGTAGAGTTTGTTGTGCAGCTATTTATCAATTTTAAAGGGGTGTAATATGCTTCTTACATATCAGCAGAGGGGGCACTCTTGGTAGTTCCTCTGCCCTCAGAGGCTTGGGTGATATATATATGTTTGTGTGTGGCATTTCCTTGGGCAGAGACTGGCAAATGCAATTTTATTATACTAAGATTAGGTGTGTGTTTGAGCACTTCTCAAATGGTTTGCCGTGTGTTTTGGGTCATTGTCATTCTGGAATACCCATCCGCGACCCATTTTCAATGCCCTGGCTGAGGGAAGGAGGTGCTCACCCAAGATTTGACGGTACATGGTCCTGTCCATCATCCCTTCGATGGGGTGAAGGTGTCTTGTCCCTTTAGCAGAATAACACCCCCAAAGCATAATATGTCCCCCTCCATGTTTGACGGTTGGGATGGTGTTCTTGGGGTCGTAGGCAGCATTCCTCCTCCTCCAAACACGGCAAGTTGAATTGATGCCAAAGAGCTCAATTTTGGTCTCATCTGACCACAACACTTTCACCCAGTTCTCCTCTGGATCATTCAGATGTGCATGGGCAAACTGCAGACAGGCCTGTACATGTGCTGTCTTGAGCAAGGGGATCTTGCGGGCTCTACAAGATCTCAGTCCTTCACGGCGTAGTGTGTTACCAACTGTTTTCATGGTGACTATGGTCCCAGCTGCCCTGAGATCATTGACAAGTTCCCCCTGTGTAGTTCTGGGCTGCTTCATCACCATTCTCATGATCATTGCAACTCCATGAGATGAGATCTTGCATGGAGCCCCAGACCGAGGGAGGTTCAGACAGTTATTTTGTGTTTCTTTCATTTGCGAATTATTGCACCAACTGTTGTCACCTTCTCCCCAAGCTGCTTGGCCATAGTCCAGTCCAGTCTTGTGCAGGTCTACATTCTTGTCCCTGACATCCTTGGATAGTTCTTTGGTCTTGGTCATGGTGGCTACTTTGGAATCTGCTGGATTGATTGCTTCTGTTGACAGGTGTCTTTTGTGCTTCTAATCTTAGCTCATTACATACAGTGAGGATACCAGGTAGCCTGGCATTTGGCTGGTTGATAGGGGATCAAATATTTATTTCACTCATTATAATGCACATCAATCTCTGACTTTTGTCTTCTGGGTTCCTGGCGGTTTTCCTGTTGTTATTCTGTCTCTCACAGCTACAATAAACCTACCATTAAAATTATGGACTGGTTATTTCTTTGTCAGAGGGCAAACAGGCAAATTTAGCAGGGGCTCAGATACTTTCCCCCCTCACTGTAGATTCATTTGTAAGTTTCATTAGTTGCTTAAGTATGAATTTCTGAGCTGCAATAATAATTGAATCTACTAGTTATAAGAAGTAGGTGGGGAGCATGTTTAAAGACAAAATAGCAAAAATGTTTCTTAACACCCGTCTTCCTTTTTTTATTTCATATAGTTCGGAACTTCATGCACCAGATTATTACAGGGATGTTATATCTTCATTCCCATGGAATATTACACCGGGACCTTACACTCTCTAATCTTTTACTCACCAACAATATGAACATCAAGATTGCTGACTTTGGACTTGCAACCCAACTGACAATGCCTCATGAAAAGCATTACACAATGTGTGGGACTCCTAATTACATTTCTCCAGAAATAGCCACAAGAAGTGCGCATGGGCTTGAGTCTGATGTCTGGTCCTTGGGCTGCATGCTCTTTACTCTTCTGGCCGGAAGACCACCTTTTGATACTGATACGGTAAAGAACACCTTGAACAAAGTGGTGCTGGCAGATTATGAAATGCCAATGTTTTTGTCAGAAGAGGCTCAAAACCTTATTCACCAGTTGCTTCGCAAAAATCCAGCAGATCGTTTAAGCCTTTCATCTGTATTGGATCATCCTTTTATGTCCAGGTGTAGCTCAGCAAGAAGCAAAGATTCAGGAACTGTAGAGGATTCAATGGACAGTGGAAATGCCACTATTTCTACTGCTTCTACTGCCTCTCCCAGTGTCAGTACAAGTGGCTGCTTAAAGGAGAAGAAAAGACTTCTAGGGGGTCAGCCACTTCCCAACAAAATGACCATTCTTCCTAAAAATAAGAATGCCAGTGAAGTCTCATCTGGCTATGGAAGTAGTTCCCATAACAACTGGGGACTCCCAGTAAAAGAAATGGGAAATACTGGTAGGGGAAGAGCAATGCAGCTGATTGAAGAAAGACCGCATTCGCGCTACCTCAGGAGAGCACACTCCTCTGAAAGATCCGGCACATCCCATAGTCAGAGTCAAGGAGTACTGAATAATGTGGAGAGATGCCATTCCCTGGA
The DNA here is from genome assembly GCF_964106645.2 of Podarcis pityusensis. Classification (NCBI taxonomy): domain Eukaryota; kingdom Metazoa; phylum Chordata; class Lepidosauria; order Squamata; family Lacertidae; genus Podarcis; species Podarcis pityusensis. Next base: position 46,614,452 of record NC_138034.1, on the reverse strand, counting down.
AGTCCTCTCAAAGTCCAGAGGAGGACTAATAGGAAACAGGAAGGATTTTTCACCTGCAAATAGCCATGGTGATATTCCTACTGTATTTAAAGAAAAATTTCCGACCAGCTCTGGCTCAATGGAAAAGAATCTGTCTCCACCTGTGAAAGATCAAGCTCAGTAAGAATTGTTCTTATATATCTCTGTTTTTTGAGTGCATCATGTAAAATTGGTTCCCCTATAATATAATGACCTTGTCTGGATGGAATACCAAACTGTGATATTACATAAATGAGTCTTGGTCTCATCAGCTGCACCCTTTCCTTTCTTCTAGCACATCTGTGAGGACATCAGAAATGTTCAGTTTTTGCCTGCAGTCTGGCATATCTCGGATTAATTAGTCACAAACTGTGATTAATTTTAACCATGGAAATGAACCTACTTTAAACTCTGGCTTACAAACTTAGCTTGTTTCATTTTAGTACACCATAACTAAGATTAAACACAATTCTGGATTTGTACGTAACACTAAACTGTGGTGAACTGAAAACAAAAACAAGCATTGATCTCCTTTTAAATACTCCATGCATGAGGGGTTGGGAGTGATCTCTAATGCTTGCATACATAATTATTTCCCAGTCATCTATGTAAAAGGCACAAGGGTGCTGGTGGCAACAGAAAGTCGGAGCCAGAGCCTATGTGACCAAAGGAAATATGTATTTAGCTGTGCAGATAAGTGGACTGCAGAAGGGGGAGGGATTCGACTCATGGCTTTAAAAAATAAAGTCTAGCTTTCATATATAGTCCTGTTCCTGATAGGCTGCTTGTGCATCCAAAGGACTCAGAATGTCTACTGTAGTCAAGCCAATGAGTTATTTCTCGCTCCTATCTTGTAAGTGACAAATGGACTGGGAAAAGTTCTAGCTAAGTTCTAAAATACAGTGGGGCTCATTTTGCGTGTAGCCGTGGATCATTATAGCTTAGAACTGGCCTCCATTGATTCTCAGCTATTAACTTAATACTATGAAATTCCTTTAAACTAAGAAATTAAAAATAATCTCTAATTTTACATATTGTCATTTGAGTATAAGAAACTGATACTGAAAAATTGCAAGTTGTCTCAGTACAAAGTGTTCGCCTATAGTAGTTTAAAATATTAGGACTATGTAGTAGAAAAAAACCTGTTATTTATATCATGTAGTGATACAATATGGGACGTGGGTGGCACTTTGGTCTAAACCACAGAGCCTAGGGCTTGCCGATCAAAAGGTTGGCAGTTCGAATCCCCGCGACGGGGTAAGCTCTCGTTGCTTGGTCCCTGCTCCTGCCAACCTAGCAGTTCGAAAGCATGTCAAAGTGCAAGTAGATAAATGGTACCACTCCGGCGGGACGGTAAACGGCATTTCCGTGCGCTGCTTTGGTTTGCCGGAAGCAGCTTAGTCATGCTGGCCACATGACCCGGAAGCTGTACGCCAGCTCCCTTGGCCAGTAAAGCGAGATGAGTGCCGCAACCCCAGAGTCGTCCGCGACTGGACCTAATGGTCAGGGGTCCCTTTACCCTTAGTGATACAATAAGTTGTATCTATTTTTGTGATCAATAAGTTATTTGTGTCCATATTTATGAAGTGTATTTATGAATAATTCTTTGTCTTTAGTTCAAATTATCTCTGTCCAATGAAGCCCAGCGTTGGTTTATTAGAACCGAAGTCCCAAGCTGAAACAATGCAGCAGTGGCTTGGAAATATGCAACTAAATGGTATGGATTTATTTAATGAGAGTGTTTTATTGCCTGTGTTGGACACATTGAATTCTCAAAGGATACCATTCCTATCAGTAGAGCTTATATAGGTACACTGTGTGTCCATCCAAGGATAATGTTTTTAACTGAGAGATTAACTTAGAAGTGATTCCATGTGAAGATGAACTTTAGATCATGAAATGTGTTATGGGTTGTGGAAGGGCTGGTGCCCTCCAGATGTTGGACTCCCAACCCCCATCAGCCCCAGGCTGCATGGCCAATGATCAGGATGCTGGGAGTTGTGGTCCAGCAGTATCTGAGTAGCCATAATGTGTGTGTGTGTTTTATTTGGGGCATGTTCTCTAAAGGAATCTTTGAGTATTTTAAGCCCAGCTTGGTCATTAAGCACTCTCTACATTTAATAATTATGGGAGTTGCCTTGGATTCCCCCTGTACTTTTCTCAGTCCCTCTTCATACATAAGTACCACTTGAAGGAACATGCTGTGGTGATGGATAATGCTGCAGAACTCCCAAGTCATACCACCTTTTCCCGAGCCCCACTGTATATTATGTAATGCCAAGCCCATGTTTGCCATCACGTTTTCATAAAGATACAATCCAAGTTTCCAGACGAGTGCACTGTTTGGCATATGTTTGAATTCAGATATTCCACCTTTATGTGCATAGATGAAAAATTGTGCAGATGGACCTCAGCTGTAACCTGTGTAGTAATTCTATGAAAGGTAGATATCTTAGTGTAGAGGGTTAATTGTGTCCAACAAGTCATAAATCATGGTTTGGGTTATGCTGTCTAAGAGCCCTTTCCCCTCTTGTCACCTCCAATTGCTACAACTAAAGTTAGCTCTTAACTTGACTAACAACAGAAGAAGCTCCTAACTATGTTGTGAAGGAATATTTATTTAAGAAACACATATTCCAGTAGTCTATTCAAAAGTTTATTTTGGTAAGCTGTCTAAAGTTATCTGTCCTTACTAAGAAGGCAAAATGCAAAGATTATCTATATTTGCACATTTAGGGATGGATCATGACACTGCATTTTCTGGGGCTACTGGATAGCCACACGTTGAAAGTTATGTTAAGATGGGAACATGGATACCTATGTTAAGGCTCAGTATAGAATTCTTACCCCTCAAACTGGAAGGATAACAATTGTGAAGATCTGCATGTATTGGGCTCTGTGAACTGGCACGATCTTGATCCTGTGTGTAGGTAGAGAACATCTGTCTAGCGCTAATAACTGATAATAAATTATCTGTGTAGAGAGATCAAGGATGAAAACAGCAACTGCTTATTATATAAACATTGCGGCAGAAGGGAGGGTAGAAAGAAGAACAGGGCCATAAGGGAAGGAGGAGCTTTTGTTCTCCTGCATCAAATTACTTCATTTAGTGAAAGAGCACTGAATGTAGCTGTAATTTAGCCAAGGATTACTTAAATCTTCTCAGACATTTTCTTTTGTTTTGAATTACCAGGAATGCCTTGGGGAATTGTCACCATAGGACACACAGTTGGGATTATTTGAATCCTCAAGCAATTTTCTTCTTAATTTTTGCTTTTAATTGCTTCTGTACTTAGAAGGTGCATATGGTATTTCATGCACTTTACCAGGACAGACGTGGTGCTGCTTTTTGATGCCATCCCAAATGCTTTATTTAACCACTCCCAGTCCATCTGTTTGCATGGGAAGAACGCATAACATGCTGTTTAATCTCTTTCAGTAGTTAAATTTAAGCAAGCTTAAACCAGTTTTCTAGTAAATAGTAAAGGAAGTTGTTGCTATTAACATCGGTTACAAACAATTCAGAAAAGTTGGTTATGTGCCACAATATTTAGCTTTTCATACATACAACAGTAACTTTCCCAGGGTGTAAACATTGTCAGTTTGTGAGTAGACAAAAATGATGTGATGCTTTCCTATCCTCATTTATAGTTAGAGACGTAACATTTTTCTCCTGTAAAAACTAGGAAGAATCCTGTAATGCATTTTCTAAATCATTAAAATATCCCTTTGCTGCTTCAGCTCAGATGCAGGAACCTTTATATGACAGTAGTATTAAGAACACAAGTGGAGATTTTCGATTCCATCTTGGTGTGCCTCAAGAAACACTGAAAAATGCATGGAATGGCTTAAAATGCAGAAGACCCCCTGAATCTGCACAACCAACAGCACCAGCTGTAGGGCCACTGGACACAAGGAAATACACTGCTGAGAAGGCTCTGCCAGCACCTGCATTTGGTCTCCCTCTAGCGTCTGAAAGCAGAAGAAATGGGGGCAAAGAGCGACAATATGGACATCCGAAACCTGCACTGCAAAGTGTTGTATCACCTCTGAATGCTCATAGACTAAAGCCAATTAGGCAAAAAACAAAAAATGCAGTGGTATGTACTGTACTATATTTCAAAATAATGAATTGCAGTGACAATTTTATAAAAATGGAGCTCTTCCGCATTTTTAAATACCTACCAACTATCACAGTATGAACCAATTAACTTGACTGGTATTAATCTTCTCTTGATAATCAGGTGACAAGAACTATAACATTTCTTCATTTTCAGAGATGCACACCTCTATTAATAATATTAATTACCCTTACTTACTTACTTCCCTTCTCATTGTCTGGGACCAAACGTTCAAAGGCACCTGAGCAAGGCTTCTTCCAATCAGGTGTTGCTCAAGTAAAGGTGGGAACTGGAGAGGTCCCTAAAACCCATGTTGCACTAATTCACAACTACAGCCTCACTGCAAATGCCGAAGTAGCAGTCATCAGCATTCTTGCCATGACGGTTGCTTCTTGACTGGATCACACCAAAGCCATCCTATTAATAGACCACCCCAGTTGCTGGCTTGCAAGGCGGTCATCCAATTCTGATTGTTAGAAAACCAGCTTCCATGAGATACCCCACAAAGGGCCATGGGAACACTGACCCCAGTCCCTTGTGGGATATCTTATTGAAGCTGGTTTTCTAGCGATCAGATGAGAAACGGCTGGCTCTGCTTTGTTTGCCAGGAATTGGCTCTTACAGCAATACAGCTAAATTGAATGCAGAGGACTGGGTTGTTTATAGGATGGCTTTGGTGTGATCCAGTCAAGAAGCAACCGTCATGGCAAGAATGCTGATGACTGCTACTTCGGCATTTGCAGTGAGGCTGTAGTTGTGAATTAGTGCAACGTGGGTTTTAGGGACCTCTCCAGTTCCCACCTTTACTTGAGCAACACCTGATTGGAAGAAGCCTTGCTCAGGTGCCTTTGAACGTTTGGTCCCAGATAATGAGAAGGGAAGTAAGTAAGGGTAATATAGTCTGTTGGTCCTTATTCTGTTGCAAAGTATGCAGGTTTTTAATAAAAATCTCTTAGCACAGTCATGAAATAGTATCTTATCTACTTCCAGTATGTATGTCATTTTTTTGTCATCAACATAAATGTACACTGTCAGATTTTAGTTCAGTTATTGGACTTAAAAGACTTCTAGTCAATTCTTAATTTTTTTACTGTACTAGGTTTACTTTCCAGTATGTATCATATCTCATTCTATTGTGTTTCCCTCTTTTGCTTTTGTTTTCATGGTATTGTTTTCCCTTTGATCCTCCCATGAGAATACTCCCTAGTATTTGTAAATCCAGTGAGGTTGGAACAGCCTGATTGGCTGCCTCACAAATCCTCAGCAGCCTAATAGTTTTTCAGTCACACTGCAAATAGTACCTCCTCTGTTCAGGCTTAAAGCACTCAACAAGGAGCACAAAAACAAGTTCTTTACTTCACTGCAGTATTTTAGTTCATTTTGATGTAAATGGTGGGGAAAGGAGGGGGCATTTACATTGGATTGCTTCGAAAGTGTTTTATTTAGGCTGTGTTCTGTTTTCAATTTACATTCTAGGTGAGTATTCTAGATGCAGGAGAAGTATATATGGAATTTCTAAAAGAATATAATTCGCAAGAGTTTGTAAAAGAAGTTCTGAGGATATCTTGTGATGGAAGTGCAGTGAGTACTAATTTTTTATTTCTTCTAACTTCATCGGCAGTATTGAAATGATGTGTTTATGCCAATATTACTAAGGTGTAATATGCCTCATCACACTGGAATATAAGCTTGTTTCGCTGATTTTTTGCTTCTGGAAATCAAGTAGATTTTTTTCCAGAACTTTGTATGTACATATTAACACAGAGCCCTCCTTTATGCTAAATGCCTATACGTCAAGCATGTGTGAAATCTGAAGCGTCCAGTGTAGTTTAAATAACTGACTTAATTTTGCTACGATTACTCATTTTCTGGTAAAATTGCTGGCACAATTCCATGAAAGAGTGAAAGGCATTTCTTTTTACTAATTACTTCTGTCTTTAGAAGCACTGATCTAACTAAAATATCTGTACCTGTAAAAGCTGCAGATAATCTTGCTTAGTGAGGATAGGAAACTGTTCTTTTTTGAGGAAATGAAGACTTTAGACATGACACATGCCAGATTCAAATTTTCAGTATCCTGTAGTGCATTAACAACTTGTTCATTTTCCAGAAAGAAGCATTAAACAAATAACTCTTTGGCTATGAGATTGTGTTTTTTCTGTGTATTAAGGTCACAGTTTACCACCCAAATGAAGGAAAAGGCATCCCTCTGAATAATAGACCCCCACCACCTCCTGAGGACTCAAATATATATAGTTTTGGCAACTTGCCAGGTAAGGTGCATTTCTATGGGCCCATTCAGAAACAGTGGCAAGGAGCCAAACAACCTGGGGTGGGGGTGGGTGAGCTTATGTTTCTTAGCCTCCCATGCAACATAAATAACTATATCTGAAAATGAGAAGAAATCCAAAAGCAGCATGTGACAGAGGTTTGTTGTTCAAACAAATAAATGAACAAGGAAAGCTCCCTTTGTAATTCTTTGGATATTCGCCAGTAATTACAGGTTGGATGCAAACACTTCGGCCAGTGCAAAGGGTAAAAGCTATTTTCAGCAGTTCTTTGTTTTGCCTGTGTTCCCTGAAAAGCTGCTCCAGGGTTTGGGGGACCTTGCAAAATAGTATGGGAAGTAGTGCTGGGAGCTGCAGAAGGAAAGATAGGTGAGCAAAGAATCCCCCCTTCCTCCAATGGATCAGGATCCAATTGCAGTGTGGATCCAACCCTATATACGGATGTTGTTCTAGTAATTATGTTTCCCTTCACTATCAGAATATCATAGGTATTACAGATGCATTAAACTTCCATGTAGTGATTTGAATTAAAATATTCAAGTTACTGAAATTCTTATACTTCATGTGCCATGTAAGCTTATTGCCCTAACTTGCAGTGGTTGATAGATTTATGTTTGTTTGTTTTTAATTTTTCATTAATAACAATCCAATGGAGGCCACATTAATACAATACCAAATCATAATACAGTTTTAAAAAGCCAATTAATCAGTTCCAAATTCAATGTTTTTGGATGACTTGCTGTGTTCCAGCTATCAGGAGTTGGTGTTATTCCTTAGTCCTGCTCCAATTCACTGTTTGTTACATATTCATTTTAGAGAAGTACTGGAAAAAGTATCAGTATGCTGCCAAATTTGTGCAGTTGGTAAGATCCAAAACTCCCAAAGTCACCTTCTATACAAGATATGCCAAATGTATGTTGATGGAAAACTCCCCTCCTGCAGATGTGGAAATTTGTTTTTATGATGGTATGTATCCTTAAGCTGTTTTCTACATATCCCTTTAGCCATTAAATTTCATTAAATTATTAGCCAACTGTTAGGGCATTTTAAAACCTAATAGAGATTTAGTTTAGTTTAATTTTTTTTATTTTAAATAACTCTTTCCTATTATCATATACCACATAAAAATTGTATACTTCAAAAAATCCTAATTTGAAATGTAACACATATGGCATTATTATTAGGAGGAAACTACATTCTTCTAATACTTTGTTTTATTGATGATTAAATGTAAATATTAAGAACAAATTGAAAATCCAAAAATTATATGAGTTGTAGCAGATAGCACCACTTCTTAACACACTCAAGTCAGTGATAATTGTATTTGAACTGTAGGTAGTTGTTAAGTGCAATCTCCTGTTTACTAGTTTACTTCTGCTAGAGTGTGATCGTATTGTCAATGTATGTGTACCCGAGGTAATATGTTTTTGTTTTTTATAGGGGCAAAAATCCACAAGACAGCGGGCGTAATTAGAGTAATAGAAAAATCTGGAAAAGCCTACACTATAAAGGAGGAGAGTAAAATTGGTTTAGAAAAGGATATACAAATATATGTGGATCATGCAAATGAGGTAAATATTATTTGTAATGTTTCAGTGGGTGTGATGCACATGGGTAAGTGATTCCAAATGGCAAATTAGCAGACTGTGATTCCTTTTATTGTTCCAAATATGTGACTGATTTTGAAAGGTTCCTATGAAATTGAGGGGTGTGGAGATCAAGGAAATGTTATGGATTGAACTTTATACTGTTTAACATTGATCATACTCCATGTCATACAATAGGAAGGTTAAAAAAAAACCCTGTACCTTTTAATTTAGCACAATACATCAATGTTTTCTTCGTTGCCTCTGCCCACTGTCCCCGAGTATTGAATTCCTGCCCTTTTTGAAAGTGTTAGCATGTTTTAATGCAAGTTTTCTATTTTTCAATATAGGGACATCGCATTTGTCTTGCACTGGAATCTGCAATTTTGGCAGAAGAAAGAAATGGAAGTGTTCCATTTTTCCCCATTATTGTTGGGCGGTAAGCAGCCTCTTGTATTATTATTTTTTTCAGTTGCTTCTCACTCTCCACGTGAAATTTTTAGTTTGTGCCTTTTGATATTCTTAGTGGAAGTTGGAAAGTTTAAATATGTGACCATAATTCTTCCATTACCAGGAAACCAGGAAATCCTGAGTCTCCAAAGGCTTTAGTGCTCCCTCCCACTTTGCCAGATACAAGCCCTTCTTTGGCGGAAATAGCCTTGATGAAGAGAGATACCGCCACCAGCTCTGATGCTTCAAGTGAAGTGCCTAACATTAATCCCCCGGTAAGTACGTGAGTGTGTAGTTCTTGCTTTTATTGGAGCCCTAAGAAACACTATGCTGGAAGGCTAAATGTAACCTGTCAAGTAAAAACAAAAGTTTAAGATGAGTAGAGCCAATTGTATTGGGTTGTTGCATATTTTAACTAGGTAGGTCTGAAACCCAAGTCAGGTATGGTACACCCAAGGAAGGTCACCATTTAAACACTGAAGTATATCATGGCTTTATGGCTCACAGCTGCTATTTTCATAATTATATTCCAGATATCGGCATATGAAGGATCTGCATTTACATCAGCAACAACTGAATCAAGGAGCACCCTAAGTCACCCAAATGAGAGTGCTGTAAATTCAGCTCAACTGTTAAAGTCTGTCTTTGTAAAGAACGTTGGCTGGGCTTCTCAGGTGAGCTGGTAATCAACAGCCAAGCAGAAAATTCAGTCTCTTGTGTAAAGGAAGATGAGCTGTAATGCAGCAGTTGTTATACTTCTACTGAAAAGGAACTGATAGTATAATTGATGATGCATGGAATCAGCTCTGTTCCCTATTGAGTTTTTTTAAAATTTATTTTACTTATTTGCCTCAAAATCTGTTGCAGATCAGGAAGTAGTTAATGGTAGAATACAAAGCTTTGTATCTAGTTTCTTTCTGCACTTTTAACTGGAATATGTTCTCCTTGTGCAAATTGTCAGAACTTGCATAAGAATGTGCTGAAGTTACACAAAATACTAACTAGGTTGCACAAAATGGGCAAAATTGGGATTGTCTATTTTGCATGACAAAACACAGTGGATTGTATCCAAATTCTACTTCTGGAAGAACAAGTCTTCTGAAGGAAATGAACCTTCAGGTGCAACTTAGCATGGCTGTGCTGTGTCAATCCAAGCTAAATAAAGCTGTTTGACTAGAAAGATAAAGCACTGGGAAAGAGTTTATTGCTGTATTTCAGTGCAAACTAATTCTACAATATTTTTCCCTATTAGCTGACTAGTGGAGCAGTATGGGTTCAGTTTAATGATGGATCCCAGTTGGTAGCTCAAGCTGGCGTTTCCTCCATCACATATACATCTCCAGCTGGTGACACAGTGAGGTGAGTGTCAGTTTTGATACTGATAGCACATTTCTGATTATTTCAGTTACTTTTCCAACATTTTGTATTGGTACTGTAACTTAGAAGTTGTATGACCTTGAAGTACCATTCCTTGTATGTCATACATAATAGCATTTGCTGCTGCTGTAGATGTTGTACTACTGTGTATTGGTAACTCTCACTCTAGCCTAAGTTAATAATTGGTGGGAGTAACAAAGATATATACAAAAGAGAAAACTAGATGCACTATATGTAGTAAAAGTAGAATATCCTAACTGTACAAATGTTTATCTGCTAATTTTCCTATCCCTCTACCCTTCTTGTATTGTGTTTTTTAAATCTACCCACAGGCTTATAGTGGGTACCTATAGTCTTTTTTTAAATCTTTGTACAGCACTGAAAATACTTTTTCAGCCAGTCTACATGCCTGTCAACTGAACACAAGGCTGTTGCCTGCACTGATTGTTCTGATTTAGCCTGGGAGGAAGTCCAAGGGGGCAATTTAAGTAGATTGACCTTTGTTTGCAATCTGAGATATTGAGTGGGTGGGGGTCCACTTCAACCTCACTTCTGACTTGCAGTATTACAGTAACCCTCCTATGAAATCTACTGTTAACAGCTACTTTTTCTCAGCACAGCCCTCCAGCCTGAACTGCACTGCTTTTTCAGCTCAATCTGCAATATGGGGTTAAAAGCAATAGGTAAAATTGAATGGTTGTACTTACAGCTTCAGCCCAATGCTCAATATGTAGTGGGGTCTAATACTGCCGGGAAACACTGCAGAGTTGTATACCTCGCAGAGACTGAGCTACACTTCCGGGCTGTCAAAAGTCACCATCTTCCAGGAGGCAGTATGAGGACAATGAACTTCATTTGCTTTGAAATTTGCATATTAAATAAGAACTGAATTAAGCCATTAGGTTTGGATCTGGTGATATGATAAGTTATCCTGGAATAACAGCCCCTCAAGTTGGAATATCTGGTTTATATACTGAAGGAGTGAATTTGGAATTAACAAAGCCTTTTAACTTCTTAAGCATGGCTTTAAAAGGAGCAATTGTATACAAGCAATGGACCAAAACGTTAACTTGCTGAAATTGGTACTGGGTTTATTTTATATGTGTGCTATTAAATCTACTCATCTAAATATTTTGCTGTTTCCTAGGTATGGAGAGAATGAAAAATTGCCAGAGTACATCAAAGAGAAGTTGCATTGTTTATCATCCATTCTGGTAATGTTTACCAATCCAGCTGGTCCGCACTGACAAACTTGGAACATGAAGGCTAATAACTTGGTGGTGATGAAATTACCTACTGTGGTGGCATGAAGCAGAGCTTCTTCAATGAACTCGGACCTTCCTGACTGGTTAAAGCATATGACCATAAGAGTTGCTGTGTTCTGCTTAGCTAAGCACTTGTAAAGCTTTTTAAAGTATGACCAATCAAGGCCAAATTACTTGCATTTTTATATAATGGATTATAGAAACTGCTGTGACCACTGGTGCTTGTTACTTTCCATGAAGGGAGTCTGAACTCTGTATGTGTGTTTGTGTGTTATTCTCTACTGTTCTTATAACTCTGGCATCAAAGCACATCTCTGCAGTTACAGTATTTGTGCCTGTAAATACTTTGTATTTTATGTTACTTTCAGCTGATATGTAAAGTGTATTGTTTTATAATTTTTATATTTTTCTAACTGTTTTTCTAATGATATAACCCTGCAAAGAACCTTTAAAAAATAAATGCAGTGGTAACTGTTCAGACCCCTTGCTTTATTCAACACAAATGCTGAGGTATGTTCTACTAAATACACTATAATTTGTCAATAAAATTGCACTTCTACAATAGCAATCATAATCATTTGCACATCTGCGCATATGGAGTTGTATCCAAATGCTTGCACAAGTAAAAACACAGCTTGTATAGCTTTCCTCCTGCAGCAGATGGTCTGATGTATTATCATGACCAGGGAGGGCTGTGTCACAGAGGTGGAAGGATTCCGTGCCAGTGAAACCCTGCTCCTTGGGTGCAACACTCTTCTTTCTCATCTTGGACAGTTGTCCCTTGGCTGTACTTCTGTCCAACCCAAAAAATGCTCTGAAACAATTTCCTTTGTATAAAATATTCTGTACGATTATAAAACAAGAACTGTCAACAAGACACTTTTAAGTGAGACCATTTATTAGTTTCTGCTAAGTCATGTTAGAAAGCACTCGTTAAAATTTAGAAGAGGTAGCTAATTATAAAAGTGCCTAAATACAAAGTTTTTTCAAGTTGTGTTTGAAAAACACTTTTAATAAGACCTGATTCACAGAATCGAGGCATTTTAAGAAGTACACTACCACAGTAAGTAGAATTAGGAACTGTGTGAACTTTTGGAACGATATGCATCAAAACAGTTTCATTATCATGTTCAGTGCTGTACCAGTGATATGTCTGACAATAAATTATCAGCAGTAAAACATAGCATTTCTATAGGACACATTGGCTACAAAAAAAATATTTGAATAATAGTTACCCACAGCTAGGAGGTCTGCTCTTGAAGTCTCTGATATAGGACAGAAAATGCAACAAGTCTCTTGTACACAATTTCCAAAAGTAAAAGAGAGAGGAGAACAATTCCACATATCAAGCTGAATGCCCAGCGGGGTCCCAAGTACGTGTAGAGTTGACTGACAAAGACTGGGCCAAGTATACGTGCAGCACTTCCAGAGGCAGTCAACCAGCCCATGTAGACACCCTAGAACAGATCAGAGAATTTTGAGTGCTGATGCGAAACTTCTGAAACATTCAAACACAAGCTATTATCAAGCCATTCTTATCAAAAAAACTTATTTCTAACTCTAAAATTGATTAAAATTGACTTTTAGGCCACCTTTTTAAAAAAAGACAATTTAACTAGATGTTTGCATACAAACATTTGATAGAAAAGCTGGAATGGGCCCAAAAGTGAACCCATGGCTTTGCATATCCCCTCTAATGTGGCCAGGAAACAGACTTATGTGGCATTTAACTTCAATTTCTACATATCCTGTCTTGCTGCTACATAGTTTGTTGTGTAAACAAGGCCACTTTCTCTGCCACACATAACTTGGCAGCATGTGTTCTAAGGGAGTGGCATATGGTACTTTCTTCACTCTCACTTGGAGCTGCATAGTCTTGACACTCCTGAGGCCTCACTTTCCCACAGACACCACAGGAAGATGTGAAGGGTACAGAAGAAATGGGAGAAAGAATAAACTTGGGAAGGATGAGTAGTTTTTCCCTGTATCAGACAGACACATAAGACTGTCAGAGGCAGGATGTGCCTGAATACCTGCTGGTGAGAAATGCAGGAGGGGAAACTGTTGCACTCAGATCTTGCTTGTGGGCTTCCCACAGGCATCTGGTTGGTTGCAGTGAGAGCAGGATGCTGGACTAAATCCAGAGCAGATTTGGGGTTGATGCAAGGGATGTGGGACGAGGAGCTCCATCCCACATATGCAATGGTTTAGTTGGATATAACTTGTGACCTCCCCTGCTACAATTGGATTGACTAGACTACAACAAAGTGCCACTGCTCTATGGTATTTTCTTTGTGTGATGGTGCAGAACTCCTCCAGCAAGAAAACACTCTTTCCTCTTGACAATGAAACATTATTCCAAGTTCAGTAAGGTTACTGGCACTCCTGCAAAAGTTTCTAGCAAAATTAGAAATTAATTTTGTTATTTGTAGAAAAGACCTTATCTACACACATCACACACATATTTCTTACCTGGGGCTTTGGTCCTATGATTTTTGAATATAAAGTGTAAGACATGACATTACAGGCTGGATAACCAAGTCCTAGTAGAATGACAGTAGTGATATATTGGCCCAAATAGATGACTGGAGTATAGAGGCACCAGGACTGTGACATAGGACATCCTGTTGCTTCAGTAGTATTACTGGATGGAAGCATCCATTCTAGTGTCCGGAGAGAGGCAAGGCTTTCACCAAAAGTCATTCTTGGAATAGAATTATTCTTTATGTCTGTGAAAAAGCAAATAAAAGGTATCATATACAGATATTCAGTAGGAAGCTTAAAAGTTTAATATTAATATTTGTACCTTCCCACTGGATGTTAGGTAACTGATGTCCCCAAGGTAGTAAGACAAAGAATCCAACCAAGATAATCACTAGGCCTCCATAAAGTATAGCACGTTCACCAGTCCTGTCAGATAACGAAAACTATGATTACAATATTCATACTTAGGCTAACTAAACCAAATCTGTGTACAATGCAAATGTAAAGTCTGTTTGCTTTTCTTAACGATACAGGTATGTTAGTAGGTGCACTCTGGGGATCAGGGTGCTACTGGTGCTACAAGCAACTAGTTTAGAAAGGTTTATGGACAATCATTTGCAACCTAGAGTTCATCAAACCTTTTAATTTCAGAATTTGTTGCTATCATACTTAGTAACTTACCTTTTGGAAAGTACTTTAACTGCTAAAAACACAATGACAGATTCAATGCCAACTGCACCAAGGATTAATCCATTGATAAACACTGCTTTTTTCCTGGTCCAGGAATACATATCCATTGTCAATGGTGTGGCTATGCTAGAGAATAAAATAAAACAAATTAGTATTCTCAAATTGTGCCTACGGTGATTGATAAGTGAGTTATTTGGACACCAGGCAGCAGGAATCTCGGGGGTCCTAAAGAGCTGCTGGTTTCCCCTTCCTTTGTTACAGGTTTCTGCTTCTGTCTTATTTTTTTAGCCCTTGGACTTGTCATAGTTTGGCCTTCCTTCCCCAAGCAACTAGAATGCATCTTCCTATGGTGGGTCACCTCAGTTCATGTTGCCCCTTTAATATATTTTCTGCAAATACTACTACAAAATAGTTCACTGTATAGTTAACTTACAGTACAAGGCAACACCTATCTACTCAGAAATAAGTCTCTGTGTTTAATGGGGCTTTCTCCTAAGTAAGCAGGCACAGGATGGCACCCTAGGCTTTGGACTAGGATTGGCACTGAGGGGGAAATAGGGTTCTCCTACATTTAACAGTTGCATGGCAGGCTGAAATTCAATGGGTTAAGTGTTTTCTAGTACAGAAATACAATTATAGAGAAAGCCTCAACTTGACTGTACTCTGTGCTGTATGATGCCCCTTATGGAATTATGAGAAAGATTCTAGAAAATGGAGAAAGCCAAAAGTATGTAGAGGAGGATTTTGTGAAAAGAAGCCATGTAAGCAAGAACTGAAATAAATTATTAGTTGGGCTGTTAGTAGAAGTGAATGCTTAGCAAAGAGAACTGTTGGTAGGAAAGATGAAGAGTTTACTAGCTGAAGGCCTTTAGCCAAGTATGTTGCTATGCTGTGTGAAATGTAACAAGCTGAATAGCTAAGGCTTTGCTTTGAACTGATGTATAAAAGTTATTGTACTCCTCTGTTTCATGCGCCATTTCCCTCACTTATAAAAGGGAGCCGCACTGCAATGATGATAAACGCCATTTCGAAATTTAAAATGTGCCCACTAGTCCAAAAAGGATGGTGGATCCCTGGCTTAAACGATCTCTCAGCTCTACAATAATTAAATGTAGATATTTGATAACGAACAGATTGACTACAGTAAGGTGGTAAAGCAGGAGAATAAGAAGTAGGTCATCACCATCATTTTATGAGACATTGCTAAAGATGTGCGAAACACCTGCCGAGAAAAAACAACCACCTTTTGAAAGTTCTGAGAGGATGAGCAACTAATACTAAGAATGTGTGTTTTTCTGTCTGGATACTGAAATGTTTAGAGACCTAAAATTTCATTTTATATACCACTGAATTATTGACTGGATGTGAATGTTCTGGAATTTGTACTGGCTTAGATGAAGTATTATCATAATATCTTGTTTTTTAAATCCCATATCAGCACATCCTTAAAACTAGAGCAATATCTACACATTAAACTGGAATATGGGTTTATAATATATCACATTTTTCCTTGAGGAACTTTAATGCCTCTCCCTGAACATGTACCGTATTTTTTGCTCTATAAGATTCACTTTTTCCCTCCTAAAAAGTAAGGGGAAATGTGTGTGCGTCTTATGAAGTGAATGCAGGCTGCGAAGCTATCCCAGAAGCCAGAACAGCAAGAGGGATTGCTGCTTTCACAGTGTAGCGATCCTTCTTGCTGTTCTGGCTTCTGAGATTCGGAATATTTTTTTTCTTGTTTTCCTCCTCCAAAAACTAGGTGCGTCTTGTGGTCTGGTGCATCTTATAGAGCAAAAAATACGGTATGTGGTACCTCTCTCTGCCTCTCCAAATTTCTATAAACTCCATGGGAGGCTGGATCTGGGACAGATTTATTTTTGCTTATATAATAAGTGCTACATATATTTATTGTGCTGTATAATGTGCTACACTTGACCTTAGCCAAAAGGCTGAGAAGAGATGCTGTGCCAGCTGAAATTTCAGTTGTGTATCCTCAACTATCAAATTTGATCTTCTTATATTGGGGTTATTAGGAGAGATTTCCAATATGAACTGCTTATGGGAATACAGCTAGGTTTCTTATTGCTATGACTTTGGGTCTTACTGTACTGCTACAAAAACAGATATTGGAGAATCAAGTGTACTCACGTTTCAAAGACTGCAAAAACAAATAAGACAACAAGGAAAAGAAGGTTTGTTGATACAACAGCCACATGGTCAATGGTTGCTTGACTATCTTGACTCCTCTGCTCGTTTTCTGTATCAAAACAAAAAAAAGTAATAATAGGACAGTGTTACACAGTTCAGAGGTAATGACCTTGGTTTAATAAACCATTGTTTATTAAGTCAAAATGAGGCAAGCCCCTGCAGTCTTTTCCTCCTTTTCACTTACGAACTAGAACAGAAAATGTCTTCTGTTACATCTGGAAAACTAGGGTTTACTCTTGGGTTACTATCTAGAATATTAAACCAAGGACTGAGCTATTGTTTCAGAGCTGAAATGTAACAGGAAGCTATAGTCTCTCATAATAGTTTAAGCAAAGAATAGAAGTTACAAATCCTTGTACTAGCAGAACTATTTCATTGGATAGTGCCCTTTGTATGTGAAGTTTCACAGTAGCCATTTCTATTTATATTTCAAAGTGTACTACAATATTTTATTTCAAGTTTTCTACAAAAATATTACCTTCAGTTTCAAAGTTAATGCTGCTTTGTGGTCTTCCCATGTCATCTACATGATGTTCTCTAAAAATAATTATTCATTAAAATAATTAATGCACTAAGGAAGCTTTGCAAGCTACAGCAATACATTTCAACACTCAATCTTGTAATATCATGTTATGTTCCCAGTGGGTTTTAATATTTAACCACTTCATTTTATTATCATTTCTAACCCAATTCCTCAAAATCCTTTGTGTCAACATCAGTTCAGTAACTTTCTAGGTCATGTTGAAGTAATTTTGAATGCCATAAAACTGAATAATTTGCATTAGCTATTGGAATCAAGTGTTCCAATAAAGTAAATCCATCTGCAACTGTCCTGTTAGTTTTTGGAAGGCTGACGCCTGACAAACATCAGTTAGCCTGATAATGAAATGAGTATAAATGATCCCTCATTTCCACCAGCAAGATTTCAATTTCACCTTCTCAGAAAAATGAAGCCATGCTCTTAGAAGATAACAAGTATAGTCCTCAGTAATTTATTCTGGAAAAAATGAAGTTCAAATTACCCCCAAACTAAACTTCGATTTCTACTCCAAGGAATTTGGCATATGGTTTGGACTTGATTGCTCCAGGACTTCAAAATTCTTAGTGGCAAGTCCTCCACTTTCAACTCTGTATCATGGAGATGGTTTTTCTAATTTTCAGAATGGGAAAATAAATCCCTAAATGACAATAATTTGAGAAAAGTTTGAAAGCTTTGCAGCAGTCCGTAAAAACTAGCATGGAAAATGAATCATATTATTTGCACAAAGTTACAGAGATGATTTCTTCCCTATAAAGGCCAGGAAGAACTTGCCATTGCTAAAGTAAGCCGCTACTGTATAGTGTACATCAAGGAATTAAAAGAGAGCCAAAATATATTTATCCAGATTGCACACTTGTTAGATCCAAGAAGAAAATAAAATCTAGAAGTCCCAAAGAGGAACAAAGATTTAAAAATCACATATGCATAGACACCCCTACCCCGCACAAAAGAGAAATTAAGGATAAACACTTGGTGTCTTAGAACAGTCTCAGTTTCTAATTACCTAAACATAGCAAATATCAAAACAATGTTGATGATTCCTAGGAGAGCTCCAAATAGTGCTGGTGTGGTGTACATGTTTATCTGAAGATGAATGGTTCTCCATGTGACTCCTTGTTCTCCAATAAGCGTAAAGAGGGTCTGAAAAACTAATCCAAAACAGAATAGAGTTAAAACAGAACATTAAGAGCATGTTCAAATATTGATGTTTCGCTCTTAACATGGAATCCAAAGTATTTCATAAGAACAGTGCATTTATTCCACAAAACAAAAATAAATCACTTCAAATTATATGGATTCCATGGATTGAAATGATGACTTTAATGCTGCCTATAATGTATATATATATAAAAGATCCTTGTGAAAATTATAATTATTAAACGTAAACATTCTGTGTTCTTATACTAGAACACATTATCCTTATGTTGCAATCCTACACGCTTACATGGGAGAAAGTCCTATTGAGCCCTAAGCTCAATAGGGTCTGATTCACTTGCCTGCTTAATGTACCTTTTACTAAGCTGTAGACAAGGGATAGGGAACCCTTTTCCTATGAAGGGCCAGTTACTCACAGAAACATCAGTGCTTTGGCCATAGATTTCCCACCCCAGATAGATGTTAGAGAGCATGATGAACTACTAACATTATCCCCCAAGGTAGTCACCATAAATGAAAAGCACCATAGGTATTGAGGTGCATGGAACCCAAGAGTGTTTCTGATGTGGAAATGGTCCCATTTTTTCCTAAATTAGGAACTATTACCCAAACCTGCTGCTTCAGTACATTAAAAGCATATGATAAACCATCTTCATACCCCTTGGTATCATCCTTAGAATTTGAGCTTGCAACTTTCTTCCAAATACTGTTTTAACTAAAGTTTACTTTAACACAGCAGGAAAATTAAATTTACACATACATATGCAAATGATTGACGTAACATTTGAAGTCTTTCTGATTCAGAATGCCAAGTTTCCACATACACATCAGGTTTCATTTGAAAATAATGAAAATACAACCTACGTTGTACCTGGTCCCAATATGAAACCCACTGCTTGACAAGCACTAGTGTTTGCCATGGCACTAGTTCTTTCGGTAAGAGAGGTGGCACCAGCAATGTATGACCGAACTACTGCTACATTTCCTAAAGAAAGATGAACAGAAGGAAGTACGTTTACTTGACACAAATAAAACATTAGGAATTAATTTTGTTTACCTAAATTACTAGAAATGTTACATTTATTCCTCTTCCGCCATGTCTTATTTTAAAGAGATTCACAGATATTGAAAGCCATCTGATTACAGAGACACCTTTTCGCTGAAGTGATTATTCACAACTGTATCCATCTAATTTCAGCTGTTAAAACTTTTCAGTAACTTGGAACTCTTTAGCAGTCAGGAGTTAATAGCTCATGCTTCTTACATAACATTTTTGAAGCCTAATGTGTAAAAGGCTCCTGAAGAAACTGCACTAACTTCCCCATGCTTTTACTCTTGCCAAATCTCTTATATAGCAGCTCTTTCAGACCCTCCAATTTCACAGTGGATCTCTGTCACTAGTGAGTCAGCTACTTAAAAATATTGCACCTTTGGGCTACCACTGACTCAATTGCAAGGCCACAGAGAGCTATGGGCAACTCACCTGGTAAAATTGGGAGACCATGAGTCTATATTTTGAAGTTAAGCAACAATGGAAATTATATATTTACACAATTTCTGAATTACACCTTGCTGGTGATGTAGCAAGTGGCGCTATGAAGCAAGATAGATTTCATAGCTGCTTATGAGATTCTGATTAACCTAACAGCATAGCTGCCTTAAATAGTACACAACAACTGTCAATCTTTAGTGTAAATGTTTCTACAATTACCTGCGCCAAATCCCACCAGAGCTCGAGCAACCAGCATATAGTATTTGTTGTGTGATGTAGGTAAATGGACATAGGCATAAAGAAAGTTAGCAGCCACTGAAATGGTAGTTGAAACTACAAGAGGCTCTCTTCTTGGCCTGTAATTGGACCATGCGCCAAAGAAGGGGGATGCTATCATCTGACCAATGCTATATGAAGCAATAATCCAGCCCAGAAAACTTGGATCTGCAGTTTTATCTATCTATGGAAACAACAAAAGCAACTTCAAAAACAAGCACATCTCATTCATCAGTTCCCAGCAAGAGTATTACAAACAGCATCACAACATTTCCCAAGGTAATATAAATACTTTGAGGTATTGTCCTACTACTGAATTTATCCGTTAGCTAAAACTGAAGAATTATTTGGGGAGAGACAGTTGAAAGGTATAATGCATTGCAAGGCGACCGAAAATAATGTGAGCAAGCCCACCGTAGAACTAACAAGGGACTATGTTTGGAAGATGCTTATTAAAACCACCCTGCTTAATGCCCAATTTATAAAAATAATTATGAACTGCTTTCTCAATAGCACTGCTACAATGCTAAGGTATAACCAATGGGTAGTATTCAACTACATTTTCTTCACACTTTAGACGAGCCATAAAACAGTGAATGAATGTTAAATAGTAATATTTTGAAAAATAGGGTTTTAAACTAAACCTCTTTTGATTCAGCAGCCTGAATTTGCAAAATTGACATAAATCATCCCAGATTAAGACAACCACTTCAAATATCACAACAAAGAAACTCATTTATAGTCAAGTACAAAACAGATAACTAATTCAAACTCTCATGGTTACCTGTTGAAGATAGGGCCATATTGACATAATCACAATAGAAAAACCTGCAATGTAAATAACTGAAGTTATGCTTCTATTATTAAATCATTACATAACATTCTTCATATATCTGTCTGAATAAAAGGATTGTGTCCCTAAATGTTCAAAGTCCACAGAAAAATCAAAGTACAACCTGTTCCCTTATAATTTTATGGAGGCATATATTACCTTTTCTGTTTTATTCCTATTGGCTTTTTAGTAGCATGTGTCCAACTAAACAATCAGAAATCTATGACTCACTCCTTAAATATATGATCCAACAGAGCTTTCTTCCCCATACCAAGTCACATGCTTTAATTAAGGCACAAGGTATCAGAGTTTATGGCCAGTTATTCAGGCTGAACTGAAACCAGTTGAGCTAGACTTTGGAAAAACTAATATTTGGATTAAGAGTCTTCCTACAGCTTTATCACATAAGAATCCCACTATAGCAGCTTAGGGGAGGAAACCAAATTATAGCTGCAAGCAAAATATTGCAGGAAGATTTTCTTGAACATTAACCTTTAAAAAAAAAACCCAGGATAAACAGCAGTTCATTTTCTCCAAATTAGACAAGAGTGCACTGAGAACCTGTCTATACTTTACAATGGCTGGTATTCAGCTTTTTACTCCGTAGACCTATTGAAATTAATGGACATAACATAGAAATATTCATTAATTTTAATGCAACTACTTAGTTGCATACCAACCAACTAAATTTTGGCATTTTCTCCATACTGTGGCCAAAACATGTATAGTCGTACCTTGGTTGTCGAACTTAATCTGTTCCGGGAGTTCATTCCGACTCCCGGAACTGTTCGAAAACCAAGGCACGGCTTCTGATTGGCTGCAGGAGCTCCCTGCACTCAACCGGAAGCTCCGTTGGATATTTGGCTTCTGAAAAATGTTCGCAAAAGGGAACACTCACTTCCGGGTTTGCGGTATTCAGGAGCCAAAACGTCCGAGTACCAAGGCATTCGAGAACCAAGGTACGACTGTACAATACATTTCCATTAAAAAAGTTTCCATAAAGCATTTTAATTTACATTCAATATAGACATCAAAGTGGTGCTGCAAAGTTATTTTACAAACCAACACTGCTGAAGAACATTGTGAGATACATTATCCGAATGGATCTCCACCGGCTATTGTAATGCTGCAGGGTTTCCATAACACCATCAGATCTGTAACAAATGAAAACATAATTAAAGATTAACAACTCTCGGCACTTGTTTTTGTCTAACTTACAGCAATCTGTTCAAGAATAATAAGCACTCAGAGCAGTCCCTCTATGACAGGGATAGTCAACCTTTTTATACCTACCGCCCACTAATGCACCTTTCTTGATGGTAACATTTTCTTACCGCCCACCAGTGCTCGACGGAAGGATTCAGCTTGTGCCCTACCACCCACCTAGAATCCTGAAACACTCTAGTGGGCGGTAGGGACCAGGTTGACAACCCCTGCTCTACGACTTCAGTATTTAAATACAACAATTTTAAAAAATCAGGAAATGGGCATAATGAAAGCCTTTCAAAGGCTCAACTAAAAAAATGCCACCGGATTAAAATAAATAATAAGAGCCCTTTTAAAAGGAGGCGCCATAATACCAATATTCATTGTGACGCTTCGCATTTTTATCTGGAAGCTTAATATTTGATTCTAAAGTTCAAAGCCTACTGACCTTTTGGCGCTAATTAGAACAGTATAGGAATATACCGTAAGCACTAACCCCCAATCAGAGACATCCCCTTGACAACAAAGGTCCATATAGTTAAAGCTATGGTTTTCCCAGTAGTGATGTATGGAAGTGAGAGCTGGACCATAAAGAAGGCTGATCGCCGAAGAATTGATGCTTTTGAATTATGGTGCTGGAGGAGACTCTTGAGAGTCCCATGGACTGCAAGAAGATCAAACCTCTCCATTCTGAAGGAAATCAGCCCTGAATGCTCACTGGAAGGACAGATCCTGAAGCTGAGGCTCCAATACTTTGGCCACCTCATGAGAAGAGAAGAATCCCTGGAAAGGACCCTGATGTTGGGAAAGATGGAGGGCACAAGGAGAAGGGGACGACAGAGGACGAGATGGTTGGATAGTGTTCTCGAAGCTACCAGCATGAGTTTGACCAAACTGCGGGAGGCAGTGGAAGACAGGAGTGCCTGGCGTGCTCTGGTCCATGGGGTCACGAAGAGTCGGACACGACTAAACGACTAAACAACAACAAACCCCCAATCAACAAGAAAACAGCACTTCCGCCCTCGCCTGGACCACCAGGCGCTTCCTTCCCTCAGCGACTGACAACCCGACACCGGCTTTTCTTCAGGGGCCTGACTCCGAGGCGAGACCCCGTCAAGGAGCGCAGCCCCCCTCCGCCTACCTCCAACTGGGGGTCCGGGGGTCCAGCAAAGGCTCCTCCTGCCCTTCAGGCACAGATTCCCAAACAGCATCGTCGGCCATGGTCGGCTTACGAAGAACATCAGCAGCAGCGAAGGCAAGACGGAGCAGAGACGCTACCAGGAAGCAAGGAATGGGTGGGACGGGAATCACGCCATTCCCCACACGCCCACAGCCGCCCTCCTTTCCTTTACTCCGCGTCTTCCCGTTCAAGCCGTGAGGTGACGCGCCACGTGACTGACGGCGAACAAAAAAAACAATCACCAGCCTCCCACAACGCCAGGCACTTGTTGGTCACGTGAGAGGCGATGCGCTGATTGGTGTAAAGGCGGCTTACCCCGCCCCCTACCTCTTGCCGCTTCTCGCGCGGAGACGAGAGAGCGGGAAGAGGGAGTGAGTGACAGCGGCGACCTTCGAAGTGCTCCTCCGTTTCCCCGCCTCCCTCCCTCATTCACTGTGGCGGGACGGTGAAACGGAGTTCCGAAGGCTGGCGGATGAGAGGAGAGGCAGGGAAAGGGGAGAGGCTGGAGGACGAGGACGAAGAGGAAGGAAACATCCCGCTCGCCTCTCCCTTCTGCCGCTTCTTCAGTGTGGCGGGTGGGGAGAATTCATTTTTTGCCTCCGCGCGGGCTGGACGTGCAGCCTGACGCGTCTCCCTGGGTGGCGGGACATGGGTAGGTCGTCGCCGTGGGACGTAACGGAAAAGCCTGTGGGCTCCTGGCCGTCCTTGCCCAAGCTTGCTGGGAAGCGCCAGAAGACCTCCTGCACCTGCGCGGGGTCTTGTGGCACAAGTTGGGGCTGCACACCTTCTCCTCCGTGCCTTCATTTCTCGGGAGGAAGGGTAAATGTTATCCAAGGACCCCCCCCCTTTCCACCCTCCTTTTTTTGGCAAAGTTTTGTTTCTGGGTTAGTCGGCAATCCAATGCATCTTCCACACGGGAACCAGCTCCATTGAATGCCGTGATTTCGCTTCCCAGCACGTAGGTTCGGACGGTCCATCCCTGCCTAACCAACCCCGTTGTAATTTTATTTGTTGGCGGGTGGGATTGAAGGCGCGTTTCAGGGACAAGCTCGCAGTTGAATCAAACACGACACCCCCCCCGGCGCCCTTATTCATATGTGGGAAGCTTTTGTTTACTTGTGAAGGTTATAACGACAGTCTAGAGTTCACCCGTTATGGTGAGAGGAAGGCCAACGAGAAAGGAACTTCGTTGAAGTGTGTGGATGCTGTATTTGCTTTGCCTTATATGTGTGTCTGTTTTCTAAAGCATTGCTCTCTCTGCGGATCCAGTGGCTATTGCTTATTAAAACACCAACGTTAGGAGGCCAGAACAAAATTCTGAAGGTCTGAAACATGCTGATTCTGGCAAATAAAAAAAATGATCTGCCTCCTTTGGGTGATACTATATTACCCTCTTTTTAAAAACTAGTGTGAGAGCCAGAGTAGTTGAGGGTATTGTAGCAGCACACATTGTGAGTGACGTATAGCTCATAACTCTGGCCTCTTGGTAGTGGGTAAGTATCTCTGTATAGGGTTTACAGTGTCAAATAGAATCTGTCCTCCAGATTTGTTTTATAAAAAGGTGCTGAGGGGAAATCTGAAGCCTTTCCTAGTAGCATATATACTCTTAATATTTTGAATTACATACAGAATTTGACTCATTCATACTTTGAACCAGCAGATATGAAGAGAGTTGTGGGTAAGAGAATTCTGGACTGACAAGGTTTACAGGTATGAACAACTTCTGGTTGAGAACCTTAATGTATGTTTTAGTGTGTGGGTGTTGTACAAAAGTGTGGTATGAAAACATTTGTTTCCTTTTTATTCATAAATTACATGGCTGATCTTGTTGTTTTCAGGGTTGTCGTACATTTCGCAGTGTAGATTGCCAGTGATTTATTGTAGGGGGGAAATGGTGTCAACTTTTTCTTTTTGTATATTGCAAAGATAATGCATCCAAACCACGACTAAGACAGTCCTATGCACAGTTAGCTGGGAGTAAGCCACATTATATTAAACAACTTATATATTAATGGACATGAATAGGATTGCACTGTAAATCACATTCCTGATGTTATAATACTGCTGTGTTATTCATGGCCCACTAATTATAGTTTTATTATTTCTGTTCTTTCCTGTTCTCATTTTGATTCCGAATTTCAATGTGTTTATTTGAGGACAGTGTTTCTGAAGCCAAGGTTGTTGCTACAAATATTTCACACACTTTGGGATTAGTAAAGGCTGGTAGATTAAGTTTGCCAACATATTATCTTCTCAACATACTAACCTTGTATGCTATCATTGTGAAACTTTACTTTAGAAATGAAGCATGACTGCAATCATGTTTTTACGCTCTGGAAAAATGCTACCTTATACCAAATATCAAGGTTAATGTGACATTACCAAAAGTTGGGAGGGGGTCATTTGCTAGGCTAACCATCCTGTGTTTCCTTGGGTTTTTCTGTTTGGAGTGTGTCCTTGTGTGAATGAAAAATAACTAGCTTTTGCAGTAATCAAAGTATATTTTGAGCAGAATGTTGTATGTTTGAAAGATCTTACGTACATTCTAGACTTAAAGCACTTCAGCTCCTTGTTAATTTTTCATCCTGTGTTGTAATTGTTGGAAAAAATAGCAACAAAGAACCTTAGCTATCAAATTCCTGACATTGTTCTTGAAGAGTGAGATAGAAATATGATTCTATTGATTTGTTTCCAGTCAAAAAGCTCAGTGGTAAATGAAAAGACGAAATAGCAGTGGTGAAATATTAACTAAGCAATTACATTATGTCAAAGGATAAGGCAGGTTGCTTTTGTTTGCTTTACTTGATAAGCGGTAGATGACCACAGCAATGATACTGAAATGATTTTCAGGAAGGAAAAGTCTCTCAGTGTTCGGCCATAGCTTCTGTTTCTTTAGATGTACATTGCAAAATTTAATACTTTGACCTAGAGCTATCTTACAAAAGTCACATCTTCTATTACCTTAGAGTTTACTTTGGAAAGCATTCTAAAAGATCTCATTTTGGTGATGCAGAAGCAACCTAGTTTTGGAATGCCTACCAATAAAAATATATTCTTGCAACCATCATATTATGTATGAATTTAAGAGATTGAAAAGAGTGTGCATGTTTTAAAATGAAGTTGAAAACAGTGGGAAAGTTCATTCAGTTATTGCAACATTTACAAAATTGAAAGATTTACCCCCCAAAAAAGGGGTGAACCAATCACCTTTCCCTTCACTCAACCAATGCATGCAAATTGAGCTCTCTTTGTAAACTCCTTACAGCTCTTTTCATTGTTACAAGGTGCACATTCTTTTCCAACTACAACAGTTTGTACTCTTGGGATTTTTCCAACATCTTTATCCACTAGGATTCAGTTCCTAAAATTAGGTGGCTCTGTACTCTGTGGTATGTTGCTTATGCCACAGCAAGTATTGCTCTGTTTAAACAGCTGTGTCCTCTGCATTGGTCTAGGCACCCTTATAATTTACCCATTTGCAATACAAAATAATTTAACATGCAGAAGGTTTCTTTTCAATATCTGTGCAGTGTGAACAGCTGTGCAGGTAATAGGCTGTTTCAGTGTGTTTTACATTTTAAAAGGTTTTCATTCTTCTGTTCAGATTGGTTCCTATTCCTGAGTGGGAGATTATCAGCCAAACCTAACCACTGCATATTTTTGCTAGTTAACATAAGAGGGGCTGACACCACAGACCATAGAAAATGTAATTGGTAGAGAGGGCTCTGTGTGTTGTCACTTCCCCTCTTCTCCTGGGAGGGAAGAAATGTATAGTACTTCCTATTGCTCTGTCTCTCTTCCTTTGATCAGCAATGGATGTGGACATGCCTCCACTTGCTCCAGCTTTAGGCATATGCCTGAATCTGGTTATACTATCAATATAAGTATTTTGCCTACATAGCTTTTCCCATTTGTAAAAGAAAACAAACTGGATTAATAGAATGTCTTTCTCCCTTCACTGATATTTGCTGTTGTAGCAGAATTGCAACAAATTGTTGACAGGCAGCTTATTAAAGGTGCATCAAATCAAGTGCTAATAAATTCTACTTCCTTAGTCATTTTCTTAAAGCAAGTACAGGGTTTCTTTTTAATGAAGATTAATGTGCCAGTTTCAAGCATGTTTTTGAAAGTTATATTGCACAATTTCTCTGTGTTTAAACTAGCGTTTGCTTTCATTGGAAATAAGAGTTGTATTTTTACAGTTACGAGGTAAAAAAACAACAGTACTTTTCACCAGTATGTTAAACAGCTCTCTCTGCCCTTTCTCTAGATGTGTTTTGCTAATGGGTGTGAGTAAACTAGATGTCTTATACAGGCGCCTACTTCTCACTAAGCTTTTTATTCAAGGATGGGGAAGACCAGAAGACTTGAAAAGGTAGTTATGCTCACTCATGTTTATATTCCAGATTGGTGTACATGCTCTGTTTTTAGATTTCAAAAAATAGTACCCCCAAAGCTTATATTCTGAGTGCACACTGAAAGCTTAAAACCGTTTTCTTATACTGTATGAAGGAAAAGTTAGAAAAGCATATGTCTCAAATTGAAGGGTAATACTTGTGTTAATACATGTTTAAATTTAAATACTGGTGTCACATTAAAAATAAACAATACTTGTGCAGGAGTTATTAATGTTAACATTGGATATTATAGCATCCTAGGTAGGGGTGGAATTAAAGATCATTCAGGCCAAACAGAGACAAAATTATAAAACACATTTTTGTGTCTTTTATGTAGTAATAGCTGAAACTTAACACTATTTTTTGTCATTAACAGAATATTTGCATTCAGAAAGATTATTGGAAACAGAGAAAAATGTCAAAATCTGGTTTCAAGAGACTATCCAGTGCACATCAACAAGGTATTAAGGTGCATTTATTTTTTAAGTAGTTTACGAGTCTCTGCAGATTTGCAATCCTGATTATGAAAAAGAATAAACATTTGTTCAAAGGGGAGGTATCATTTGTTGAGTTGAAGTATATCTATAGAAAGGAACCTATGCTTGGTAATCTGCATGTTGCTAGAATTCACTAGATATTAGAGGAAGGGCTGTAGCTCAGAGGTAGACCATCTGCCTTGTGTGCAGAAAATCCTTGTTTCAATCTCCAGCACCTTCAGGTAGGGTGCAGATATATTCCCTGCCTGGAGAGTTGCTGTTAGTCAGTGTAGATGATACCGAGCTAGATAGACCAGTGGTCTGACATTGTATAAGGCAGCTTCCTCTGTCCCACCAAATGTTAATGTTTGACAGCTTCAGTAAGCATGCAATGTTGTTACTGTAGGTTGAAGAACAATCAGACTGTAAGATCCTTGATGGACAGTTCATTTCCCCCTTGGCTCATTATGTACCAGATATCATGCCACCAGAATCCATCATAGCAAGGTAAGGACAGGCACCTAATGTAAGTTACGAAATTACAGAGAGTGAGATGAGACGAAATGCTGATGAAAAGGTGACGCATATGTGTGTTAATTTTGAATAAGGATAGGTTTGCATGTTGGCTAGGGCTTTGTCTGCACTGAGTGCCACTGGGAACAGCTCCTTACCTTATGTGCTGAGAGCTCCTCTTCAAATTTTTGTCCCAGTAAGTATAATACTACGATTAAAAAGGTCCTAACTAAACTTCTGCATGCCTTAAGGGACATTTTAGATCCCGTACAACGTTTTCCCCCCCATACACATGTGCCAGTTATTCTGGATTTGCCTTTGATTGGAGAAATGCCATATATGATGGCTAGCAGCAGTTTTAATTATCATGGGAGCTGGAAACATTTTCTGCAATGATGCTTATTACTTAAGAGGGGGGAAATGCATTACTAGTCCTTGATATAAAACATTTTTGTGTGATATTAGTTGCTAGTCTGTTAACTTTATTTCATGTAGGCATAGTTTTCAAATGATTGCTTTCTATTTGATAGGTTTCAGTTTTTAGTACCCAAGCTATGGAACAGCAAATACAGACCAGTGTGCATTCATTTGGCAGGCACTGGCGACCATGTAAGCATACAACATTACTTCATTAATGCTTTTTTTAAAACCTGTTACACTTGTTCTATTTAATTTAATCTTATTAAACTTTTGTCTCTTTAGTACTTTTGGAGACGACGCACGTTAATGGCCCGTCCAATGATCAAAGAGGCCTGCATGGCTTCACTGTTGTTAGAAAACCCTTATTATATCCTTTATATTAAGCAAAATGTATCTGTGAAGCACAGATCTAGAGAGGAAAGATGCTGTTGCCTAGTCATGTGCTTAGTTCCAACACTAATATGGTGAATGGATATGTCAAATATGTAAAAGCATATGAAATGTAAACCATTTATATGTTTCCTGTATAGATTGGTAGCTTGGAAATTGACAAAACTATAGTAAATGACCTGTAAGTGACCTAATGATTATACTTAAGTATGTGTGGTTCTGCTTGAAAAGAAATCATATATTCTGTGGATATTTTGCAACTCTTAAATCTCCAAAAGCATAAATAACTCAAATTAATGTTGTGTGTATGTAATCATATATAAAGTTAAGCTATATGCAAATAGACTCCAGGGCATCATTATCTAAAATTAGACACATTTTAAATGCAGCTTGGGGAGGGCATGAGGACTATTTAGAGAGAAAAATAATAGGAAAAGAATGCATTGCTCCACTTGATTGCCATGTTTTCATTTGGCTTGTCACAGTTAAGAGATTCAGTTTCCAAATTACCAACCAGCAGTCTTTCATAAAATATTAGTTTTCTGTCTCCCTGTTTGAGGCCGCTGCATTAATTTATCTATCAATAAATCTGAGGTTTTTTTAAAATCCAATCCTCTTCTGTTGGCGTTTTGATAACACAAAAATGGAAATCTGTCACCAATTGGGCAGCTGTTAACAAATTCTGAATTACTTTCTTATAGAGATATTATTTTATCCCATGATGTAGCCCAAGAGGGCAAAAATTTAATTCACATATTATAATTTTCTTAATACTAGTTGGCAGCAATTAAACATTCAGAATGTTTGTGTGGAACGTGTCTGGATCATGGCCATTATTCTAAGCAATGTTACTGAAATTCCTAATAAAGCAGTAAGACAAGTTTTTCATATTGCTGTTTAGTTATATATAATGACTTGCCTAGATAAGTCATTCAATGATTGAAATGTTACGCATGTGTGAACTCAAATCTCCTATGTCTAACATAATGCATGAGCTCACATTAAAGGTAAAGGTAAAGGGACCCCTGACCATTAGGTCCAATCGTGATTGACTCTGGGGTTGCGGCGCTCATCTCGCTTTATTGGCTGACGGAGCCGGCGTACAGCTTCCGGGTCATGTGGCCGGCATGACAAAGCCACTTCTGGCGAACCAGAGCAGCACACGGAAACGCCGTTTACCTTCCCACCGGAGCGGTACCTATTCATCTACTTGCACTATGACGTGCTTTCAAACTGCTAGGTTGGCAGGAGCAGGGACCGAGCAACGGGAGCTCACCCCGTCGCGGGGATTCAAACCACCGACCTTCTGATCGGCAAGTTCTAGGCTCTATGGTTTAACCCACAGCACCACCCACGTCCCTCACATTACCTCCTGTTAAATTGTTAAATTGCAAGCCTAAACCCACACAGTTAAAATAACTTTTATTTTAGTGTGCACATTTATTTTTTAAAAAAACCTTTAAATATAAATTGTAATGAAAATGTTGAGACTCAAAAGGTATATACATTTCCATATTAATTTCTTTGACTCTTATCTGTACATGGATGCAGAAAACCCAAGGATCAGTTGTAAGTATTAGCAATGTACTGTATTCTGAGATACATTTAGGAAATATACTGCTTAAAATTTACAAGTTATATCTTATTTCTGATGTATCGTGTTTATTTGACTTTATTCCTTTTTGCGAGAAACTCATTTTAAGCCACAATGGTCAATAATACAAATAGGAATATTGCATTCTGCCACTTTAGGGGCTACATAACCTTTTAAAGTTGCTACCTTCTGCATACCTTGAATGTGAGACGGTTTTGGTAACTGTGTTAATGCTGAATGTCTTCAAATCCTTTATATAAGCTATTTCTAGAAATAACCTTGTTCCAAGTATGCAGCAACTTGGTGTTGCAAGATGTTCAGATGTATGAAAACTAGGTCATTTCATAGAGTGCCAATCGCTGTAAATAAATTTCACAGTGAAGGCTTTATGTGGCTGTAGCATTTCACTTGTTTGTTTTGCCAACCATTTTGAGTGAATAGTGGCAGCTTTCCCCAACTGAGAAGGGGAGGATAATACATTCCTCATCTCTGCATTCTTCCCTTCTGTTTCCCCAAATTAGCAAAGTGCTCTGAACAAGCATAGCATGATGGATTCCAACCGGCACCAGAGCTATCCATCGTAAAGTTAAATTGTTGCAGTATACTTGTAATACTTCATAGCAGACAAAACTGCTGTATAGCTACAGTACTTGGAAAATAAATCCTGTAACTTCAATGCAGGTATCTCTGCAAAACAAATTTGTTTAATACTGTAGCACATTTGAAATTCTGGCCTTAATAGTAATTGTAGCTTGATTGATAAGTTGCACAAAGTCCACAGCTTTTCTTCATCTGGCATTATCAATATTTTGAGGCCTTTTTGTCATAAAGCAACTTTATAAAGAAAATATTTTATTTTATTGGCCAAAATCCATTGCTGGCAGTTTTGTGTGGACTGTGCTCCTGTTAACTGTAGTTCAAATAGCTACAATAAATAGTTGGGCCAGTTTGTCCCAGCAGCAGCTACTAGGTTTAAATATAATCATAACCCTGCATCAAATTAAATGAGAGAGAGTTTTCATGAGGACAGTGATCTGAATTGTAGAAGATATGATTACAGATACATTTGTTAATATATATATGTAAAGTTTGCCTTTCTTTTCTCGGGAGAAAAGAAGATCATGTCTAAAAAATGTCTCTGACCTGTTTGTCATGGGAGGAGCTCTTGTGCTAGAATCAGCTGTTCTTCTGCACTGGTTAGAAAGAGAAGGCTATGGACCCCTTGGGATGACAGGAATATCCATGGGAGGACATGTAAGAACCTTTATTTGAAAAATAGTAAATCACTTGAAGCTTACATATGTCTATCATTAGCTGGTTTTAAGTGTTGTAAAATAAGTTACAGTATAAGTGAGTTATCTAAATCACATGACATAGACATGAAAAATGGCCTTACATTTTCATATTCCATTAAAATGAATACTGAATATAGTTTGATCAAATTCTTATTAAATTTCAAGTTTACGTCCTGGCACACATCCCAGGTACAAACCCATGAAACATAAGAAGTATTGTTGGCCTATCACTTACCTTAGACAAGTCTGTCTCAGCAAGTCTGTTGTGAAGATTAAACGAGAACCTTACTTATGTTACTCAGTGATCCTTGGAAAAAGGACCTTAGGATTTGTATTAAAGAGGGAAGGAGGATTCCTTGGAAGAAGGATTTGTATTGGATGCATATATAATGATTAAAATTATGAAATGCTTTTCAAAATCTGAAGTTTTAGATGATATTTTTATATAAATGCCACTTAAGTTCGTTGTGAATAAAATCTGGAAGGGGAAAGAACTGGGAAGGGTTTTTTTGTATTCTAAAATATGTTGAGGGGTGAAAGCTATTTCTCTCAGGTAGTGATTTCATTTTACTTGTGCTTATGAAAACAAAATAAGTCTGTCGCTCCCTAAGGAATTATGAAACCAAGTGTGCTGTATAATTTATTTCAATTTGCAGTAAATGCATTGTGTGTGTAAAGAAAACAGATAAAGATTTACGTTAAAGGATTTTGGAAGAAAAATACTGAGGTGACTAATACAATACAAATCACAGGCACTATTCATCTTCGGTGACAAGCAGTATGTAATCTGAAAAAAATATTGTATTGTCTTCTATTTGACAGATGGCATCATTAGCAGTGTCAAACTGGCCTAAACCGTTGCCACTAGTTCCTTGTCTCTCCTGGTCTACAGCCTCTGGTGTTTTTACTACGGTAATCTATTTGTAGTGTACAATGCCAACAAGTGGGAAACCAAAAGGCTTCAAAGCCTTATTAATCAGGTTTGATTTATTGTTGGGGTATTTCATAGTAGAAATACTTTGTGTTCTTGGGGTTAGGGTAGAGTTACCAAATTTTGAATTGAGGAGAAACTTTTTTTAAATAGTTATTCCATCTCTTAGTACCTCCACAAACACTCCATTTTTAAAATGCTTTATGAGGTATGAAAGGCAGCTGAGTGAAACATGCAAACCTAAAGCTTCCATGGTTCTTTGATCCTTGCCCTTGTTTGTAGATGTGTCCAGAGATGTTTTCACAACTCATGGGGAAACTTTGCTAAAATGATATAAATTAAAATTATTTTTGTATAGTTGGTTTCTTTAGAATAAGAGTTCATAATGCCTTGTCACTGCTTTATAATGTCTTTAATTTCAGGGTGTACTGAGCAAAGCAGTGAACTGGAGACAGCTTGAGAAACAGTATTATTCAGAGAGTGTTTATGAAGAAGAGATCATTCAAATGCTTGAATATTGTGGAGTAGGTATAATTTTATTTTTCATACTAAATATTAGCTGCACAGTTTCACCACTGAAAACATGTCACAGTGCTCAAGCATTTCAGCAAAAACATTAGATATGAAACTATAGGATTTGTTATACAAATATTCTTGTCAAAAGATGCATTAACATTGTTTTTTTAAAAAATGCATTACCCTTCTACTCTTTTTTATTTTTACACTGGTGAATGGTGGATTGTGAGAGAGCTTGTCAAACTACAGTATGTGGTTAGGAAGGAGCATTTTCATCGTATGACTAGAACCAACCAGAGCATTTAACCAGAAAATTGAATTTTTGGATTGCTTTTGTAAAAAAATAATACTGCATTTCCTCTTACATTTTGTATGTTGGTTGCTAAACGGCTCCCATGTTTGTTACATGTTCACCAAAAATTTAGTAAACAACATAGCTGTTCATAGATGCTTAGAAATTATAACTAGGGATTATTTCTTGTTATCAGGTTATCAAAAACATTAACGTAAGGATCCATAGGTAGAATATCAGATGCTGTCTTTTCAATAGGATAATGTAATGGGCCACCTGTCTCATTTCTCTTCAATAATAATAATAATAATAATAATAATAATTTATTAGGGACACAGGTGGTGCTGTGGTCTAAACCACTGAGCCTAGGGCTTGCTGATCGGAAGGTTGGCGGTTCAAATCCCCGCGATGGGGTGAGCTCCCATTGTTCAGTCCCAGCTCCTGCCCACCTAGCAGTTCGAAAGCACATCAAAGTGCACCTTTACCTTTATTATTTATACCCCACCCATCTGGCTGGGTTTCCCTAGCCACTCTGGGCGGCTTCCAACTGAATATTAAAAACACAATAAAGCATCAAACATTAAAAACTTCCCTAAACAGGGCCGCATTCAGATGTCTTTTAAAAGTAAGATGGTTGCTTATTGCCTTGACATCTGCTGGGAAGGTGTTCCACAGGGCAGGCGCCACTAACGAGAAGGCCCTTCCTGGTTCCCTGTAACCTCACTTCTCACAGCGAGGGAACCTCCAGAAGGCCCTCGATGCTGGACCTCAGTGTCCGGGTTGAACAATGGGGGTGGAGACGCTCCTTCAGGTATACAGTAGTACCTTGGTTTGCAACTGCTTTGTATTGCAACTGTTTTGGATTACAACCACGTCAAACCCGGAAGTGCGTGTCCCTTTTTTTGGATTACAACCTGTGTTTTTTTTTTTGGATTACAACCAATTTTGGGGGGAAGGCCACATTGGCGAAAGCATGCCTTGGGTTACAACCTGTTTTGGTTTACAACCAGACCTCCGGAATGGATTATGGTTGTAAACCAAGGTACCACTGTACAGGACCGAGGCCGTTTAGTTCTCCTGACAGTGGCCAGATGTTGGGGGGTTTTTTTAGACCACTGTTGCAGAATGTGGAGGAGGGCTTCTTCTTCTTCTTTGGCGATAACTCATAGCCGAGTAAGATTGTCCTCCGTGAACACAGTATTAATGGTGTGTCCCTAGGTGACTCTAGGAGGCCAATTTTGGATCCACACGTCCTTTTACAGTGGGTACATGGGTTTCTGGATGGGAGTTGATCATTGTGAGGGTTTGACAAACGTGCCTTCCTCTTCGCTTGTTTCTTCCTTTCATCCTCAGTTTGAGTATCTTCAAAGTCCATGACACCTTTGGTAAAGGCTGTTCTCCAATTGGAGCGCTTGCAGGCCAGTGTTTCCCAATTCTCAGTGTTTATACTGCATTTTGTTAGATTTGCCTTGAAAGAGTCTTTAAACCTCTTTTGTGAACCACCAGCATTACGCTTTTCATTTTTAAGTTCGGAATAGAGTAGTTGCTTTGGAAGACTATAATCAGGCAACCGCACAAATGACCAGTCCAACGAAGTTGATGTTGAAGAATCATTGCTTCAACACTGGTGATCTTTGCTTCTTACAGTACACTGACATTAGTTCACTTCCCAAGTGA
Source organism: Podarcis pityusensis (assembly GCF_964106645.2). Taxonomy (NCBI): domain Eukaryota; kingdom Metazoa; phylum Chordata; class Lepidosauria; order Squamata; family Lacertidae; genus Podarcis; species Podarcis pityusensis. The sequence continues at coordinate 46,578,782 of NC_138034.1, read as the reverse complement.
TATGTAAAATTTTTCAGAGACTCTTTTGAGGATTTGGAGATAGTGTTTATAAGTGGTGCATGTTTCACAAGCGTACAGTAAGATTGGTAGTACAATAGCTCTGTAAACAAGCATTTTGGTTTCCCTGCAAATGTCCTGGGCCTCAAACACTCTGCACTTCAATCGAGAGAAAACTGCACTCACAGAGCTCAGGTGATGCTGGATTTCGGCATCAATGTCTGCCCTTGTGAAAAAATAACTGCCAAGGTAGGAAAAATAGTCAACATTTTCCAACATTACACCGTTAAGTTGGATTTGTGGTGCAGCAGAAGGGTTGTTTTGTGCTTGTTGGTGCAGCACTTGGGTTTTTTGGATGTTGAGCGATAGGCCAAGCTTTTCATAAACCTCTGTGAAGATATTTAGGGTGGTTTGGAGGTCATGCTCTGAGTTTGGACACACTACGTCGTCTTCAGCATATTGAAGCTCTATGATGGAAGTTATGGTAACCTTCCTCTTTGTTTTCAGCCTAACTTAAGAGTGTTCCATCTGTTCAATATATGTTTTCTACCCCGGTGGGGAGTTTCCCTTTGACAATGCTCCTTGCACTCCTGGCTCTATCCCTTTTAGTTAGGAAGTAATTATAGGAGGACTTGGAGAAATGTGGCAGTGGCAGAAGAAGGGTTCTTTATCCTCCTACTCACCTGCACAGTCTTTTCCAGCTGTTTCATATTTTGCATAGGAAACAAAAAAGCAGTGACTAGATGTGCTAGGAGGCCACTAATGGAAGATGCCGAGTTGTTGCTACATCAAGTGACTGCTGGTAAAACTATTCCCTGGAATTTCTGAAGATGATGGAGAATAGAAAACTTGGGTTTTTTGGTGTTTCCAATGCTAGTTATTTGTAATGAGCTTCTAAAATAGTGGGACTAAAATGTCCTCCTCCTAGTAAGAAAATTATAAATCAGTGGGAAAGCATCTTGTTCTCTAGGAACCTTTATTTTATGTTAAGCAGAACTGACAACTACATATCTTGCATATTCCTTTACCCTTTCCGGTGGAGTTGGTACTGTATGCGTTGCAAGTACTCAGCGTTAGGTAACAGAATACACACAACAGCCTATATTGTTGTAAACTGCTTGGGCTTTTTTTTAACAATCAAGTGTTATATAACTTTTATGAAATAAAATAATGAATAAATAATCCATTTTCCAACCAAGTGCCCTCTAGATACTTTGAGAAAGCCTAGTGTAGAATGAGGATGATTTAATCATTTATGATAGGGGAGAGGACACTATGTTGAGATTTCTGCCTTTCTCTCTAAGGACGCTTGTGGATGTGCTTGCATTTGCACAGATTTCAAATTTCTGAAAATAAACACCCACCCCAGATACAGTTAAATTAAAAGTTGTTAACATAGGGGTGCATTCATAAGGCAGTTTCATATAAGCCAAAGGTTGGGATATGTCACTTTAGTCTTTTCTATGTTTACATAGTTTAAGTGACTCACATTAGAAATTAAATTGTTCTCAAGATTCAACACTATCAATTGTATCTTATATAATGTAAGAGATATTTGGTGTTGTAGTCACCATATATTTGGGAAGTGTCTTGAGTTAAAATATAAACACTGCCATATTCTTTTAGAGCAGCGGTCACCAGCCGTGCCCTCCAGATGTTGCTGCACTTCAGCTTCCATCATCCCTGACTTAGTAGCATTCTAAGTAAAGTTCATGGCAATTGGGAGTCCCACTAGCATCCAGAACGCACTACATTAGATACCCCTGAATTACAGTAATGGAACATCTAGCTCATTCAAGAGAGCAAATTATAGAAGTTGCCACATACTAAACCCCCCCCCCCCACTGAGCAAATGTTTTAGGGTTACCAGAGTAACTGATACCTTACAGGATATCTACCTAATATTCAAAGTGTCTTAATTGAATAGATATTTTTGTTTAGACAGATTCATTCAAGATGGGACAAGACTTTGTTAAAAATTCTCCTGGCAGTGTGGACAGTTTAAGCAATCTGGATCTGCATTCCGGTATGCTGAACCTGGATACCAGAAGCAAAGTTCTATCTTCGGAAGCTGGTCACTGCATTAGCAGTAGCAGAACTCCTCTAAGTGCCTCAGCGGAAGGACTGTTAGTGCAAGAGGCGTCCAAAATGCAGTGCATAAACCAGACGTTTTCAACCAGCAGCAGTAGCAATAAGGATTTTACCAGTAATCAGAAGCATCTGATAAGTGGAAAAAGGGACAGTTTACAAAGAGAATCTTTAAGATTCATGAAAGGGGTGATGGACGAATGTACTCATGTAGCTAATTTTTCAGGTACATGTTATTTTAACACAGTTTTGAAATTGTTCTTTTTGCTGCCCTCTGCCTACTTCCACCCTGTTAAGTAATACTTCTGTTTTTTATGTTTTCTTTCTCCAAATTTTCATTTCTGCATTTCTAATCTCTGAGCACATAAAGCATTTAAACTTGATTTTTTCCCCTTTCTTCTTTATATCCAGTGGTGTCTAGTTTGTCTCATAGGACTAGAAATGTAGCTTATATCGTAAGTTGCATAGTCTGTGGAGTTATTTGAAGCCTCACATGATCACTAACAGCATAATTCTCTGGTCTGCACAAGGCAAAAAGCAGATAGGGTTGAACACAGCCGTTGCTTCATTGTAAATTATGGTGAACTGGTGGAACAGCAGCTAGATCAATACCTATCAACATGCAAAGCTTTGTGTGAGCAGAGAATATATAGTAGCGGCTAGTGACATAAATATAAGTGGGACTAGGGCTCCTTGTTCTGCAAGGCGAGGACCAAAACATATTGAAATGAAAAAATTGAGCACCAGGGCCAATTATTCTCAACAAAGCCCAGCAGAAAAACAAAATGCAATACTGTGCCATAGACCATGCAACATGTTGAAATGATAGGGCATGGCCATAGACAATACCCCACTACCCCATGTGTCTATGAACCAAAAAGGAGAAAACACAGGGAAGGAGGCCACAAGGTCAACATGAGACCATTACAGATCACAAGATGATGCTAACTTATACTAGAGCAGGTTATTAGGCTATAAGGTGGTTCTTCAGCAGGATCAAGAAAGCTGGTTTCATGTTCAGAACTTATTGTATGTGGACTAATTTTCCTTTGCTGTTCTTTCCCATTCCTGTGTAATCTAACATAAGCTACTGACAGTGTTGCTTCAGCAGTAAAAGAGAACTAAGGCTACATTAAATAGTTGCCATTTGCTGAAGGCATAATTGTGAATTGTGGATTCCCATGCAATTACCTTGTAATTTTAACCTTTCTGTAACATTGTCTTCCGAACTAAAGATAGCATATTTAGCTTTAAAGAGCTTTGTTCCTTGTTCTCAGTTCCAGTTGATCCAACACTGATCATAGTAGTTCAAGCCAAGGAGGATGCTTATGTTCCAAGAACTGGTGTACGTAGCCTTCAAGAAATATGGCCCGGATGTGAAATAAGATACTTGGAAGGAGGTCATGTTAGTGCATACCTTTTCAAACAAGGGTTGTTCAGGTGAGGCATTGATTAAGCAATGAAAATCGAACAAATTTTTATACTCTACTACTACTGCATCTCTTAAGTGCTAAGTATACATATTTTGTTGTGGCAGTCTAAAAGTTGCCTGCATTCAACAGACTTAGGCCACTTCAAAGCTAGTAATGTCATGGTTCTGTGCTATGTAAACAAGCTGAACTGAGTCTTGGGCTTATGAACTCCTGTCTCCTCAGTTTGAGCCAGGCTTGTTTTAACAAACCATAGTTTAAAATAACTATAGAGTTCCCACCTAGCTTGGATGTAGTCTGAAACAGAAAATGTATACTGCCAGGTTGTTACAACAGTGAAGTGGTGGTGTATAAACCTAGGTTCTCTTCTCATTTATTTAGTGCTAAATGACAGCATTACATCTGAAATGAGCTTTATTTCCTATTCAGTTCTGTTTTATATTTCAGTTGTTGTATTTGTTACCCCTAAATTATGGATTTCTGAGATTTGTGGCTTTGTTTATAATTGGCAGGAAGTACCCAGCATTGCCCAGGAATTTTAAAAAACACTTTTGTTGTGTGTTTTATAAATGGATAGTGTAATCTGTGAGTTTTGACTCATGACACTCAAAATAAGTGAAGTCACACCAAGTCAAGTTTGGTCCATCAACTTGAATTAAAATTATGTCCATTGTTCAAATGTCAATGAAGACTGCTGCACTCCCCCCGCCCCCCCGGACCTGGAACCCTCATGCTGGGTTTGGTGATGATTTATTTAGAGGCAGCCAAATCTATGCCAAAAAAATTCCGAAGTCCTGTATTGCTCCGCTAAATTGAATCAAAATGGCACCTAGCAGCCAAACATTGCTGAAGACAACTGCCCCCACCCTGGCAACTTTCATGCCAAGTTAGGCAACAGTATTTCAAGTGGTGGCTGAAGATATGCAAAAAAATGGGCATAGTCGTGGCAAAGTTGTGTTTTATTCCATCATTTCTATTTTAAACTGGCATGCTGAATTCAAATATCAATGTAGGCTACCACCCCAATTCAGGAACCCTCAATTTTGGCAACTATATCTCAAGAAGTATCCGAATGCTGAAAACAGACAAATGGACATTTTTCTAAAATTTATAGTAGAAGCAGGTGCTAAAATCTTTTGTTAGAACACTGTGCTGCATCTGGACAAAAAAATCTTATAAATTATTAGTGTACCTTCATTAATTTTGTTGATCTTCTCTTTCTCTTAGACAAGCTATATATGATGCCTTTGAACGCTTTCTCCAGAAATATGCTGTATAGCTCTGTCCTTTGGAACCGCTCTATATAGACTTGTTCTGAGCTCTTTTTTACATGGATCCTCATGTTGACTTCATGTGGCGAACAAGTCAGACATAAGTTCAGTTAAGTCACCAACTGGACGGTAAATTGAACTTGACGTTATATCAGAATGAAATCAACCAATTTCAAACTTGCACCAGTCATGCCAATGACAATTTTAGCACAATTTCTTAATACAGGTAATGTATGTCTAAAGAATAGGCTGATTTTTAAGACTATTGTTATTTCGAGAGTACACTCATCCTTTGAAGAGAGACCAATACAGGCTGCTTAAATTTGGTTTATGTAAATTTTAGCATAAGTTTCACACCCCAGGTTGTCACTAGGACTAGGAATTCAAAAATTCCTTCAGGGAGACCAGCTAGACTCTCAATAATGAGCTCAACTTGAAAAGTTTATTCATAATAAAAATTATTAAGATGGCCTATGCAGACTCTGGGGAGTAGGCAGCTACATACTCCCATAATCTTCCCAGTGTTCCCTGGCCCTATTTCAACTTCAGTTGGAAGACCAAAGTTTGCACATTACTTTCCTGCACCTCATAATTGGATCTTTAAAACTATTTGTCCACCTTTAATCATTTAAAGCAGCATGCTAGGTGTGCTCTTATTTTAAAATGGAGGGAGGAGGTGCGTACTTCAGTTGAGGAATCATAAAATGTTAATTGACTGAATTGTTACACCTTAAATGAAAATAAAGTGTGAATCCTTCTGTATATGTTGCATGTTTAATGTTGGTTTTCTTACAAACTATTTTGCATCATGTTGCAGGAAAGAGGGATTAACTTCATTTGGATCCAACCTAATATTGTAGTTAATTCCTCTTTAGTTCCATTGAAATCAGTGGGACAAGTTAATCAAGACTAAGTTGACTCTCAATATTTTTAATGGGATGAAAGTGACCATCTTCATTTGGATCCAATCCTTATTATCCCAGCATTCCCCATGCTGTCTCCCACATAGTTCCAGAAGGTCCCCCAACACTCCAGAACAGCCTTCAATGGGGCTGCTGTGTTTCAGGGAGCAGGACTTGGTGAAAATAAATCCCCCCATTATTCAGTGGTTGCATCCTGTGACTTGAGCTAGGCTCACAGAAGCTCTTCATCTTACCCATTATATTTTCTTTCATATTATATGGAAGCTAGTATGTGCTGTTGAATTTGATAAAATATTATTGTGGCTGAATCCAATAATGTTATAACTTCTGCTCACACAACACAGTCTCTTTCCTTCCATCCCAAATCTGCTAGAGGGTTGGGGGGAAGCTCAGAAGAGACTGGGGTTCTGTTGTGTGAGTGGAAGTTGTTAAACCCATGTAGTGACTTAGTTGGATACAACTCTCTAAGTGCAACTGGATTCTGCTGAATAATTAAAGTTGAAGTCAGCCCACTTATCTAGGAATAGGTCCCATTGAATTTGGACATGTTTAGTACACCTGCATAAGACTGTAGGTACTAGAATAATTTTTGAAGAGCAAAGTCTGATGAAGAGGAAGTTTATTAAAAGTACCAAAACTTAAGGTGAAAGCCTAAGTAAAAAGAAAACTTGACCGAACTTCCTAATCGTAGTGAACAGCACTTTACGCTGAAGCAGCAGCTTTAAGTGGATTCCAGATACTGCTGAAGTCTTGTTCAAAGTAATTTCCTGGAGAATTAAAGTATTAAAACTCACTCCTTTGATGATAAGTTATGGATAACTGCAGACCCTCCAAGTGTCCCTATTTTCCAGGGATAGCCCCGGATTTACAGAAGCCATCCCGGATTCTGATTTGATCCCGAAATGTCTCATTTTTCCTTAGGATAGCCCTATTTTCATCTGCGAAATGTTGGAGGTTATGTAACTGGCACAGCATTTCAAATTAAGTATTTATGGCTCACATGAATCGTCTCTATGTCTCCTTTTGGGATGTTCCGATTCCAGATTTCTGGAACACCAGAATTGGCAAAAACGGCTTGGCTTGAAATAGCTGGATGTTTGAATATGGAATCTGCCACAATATTATGCATCTACTAGAATTTTATACTGCAAAATCTGCTGTAGCAGGAGCAGTAACATGCTTGAGTGTTCAATTTAGTGATTAAGGGGTGGTATTCATTGCTAGTGCTACCCAGTGTAGACACGCTGAAGTTAATGGACATGGTGGGTTCCTTGTAAAGCACTTTGAGGTATTTTTCAACAATCCAAGTGGTATATAAATTTTGCTAAATAAATATTGTCAAATTTGTCTAAACATCACTATTCTAAGACTACTGTTTATGTGTTGTGAATTAGTGTGTCATAATCATATGCTTTCAACAGTATTTTATAGAATTAATTAATCTTGCATTTAAAGTGCATTCTGTATTTCAAAGACCAGCAAAATTCTTGGTAACAAAGTCTTTGATAACAAAGTTTTGTGGCCTTACTATATTCAAATGTCTCTAATACTCTTGCCTAACACATTTCATTTAAAAGAATTTACTAATGGTGTTCTAATCAAAAAGGAAAATCATAGTTAAATGAAAGTAAGTTTCAGAATTCTGTGTACTTTTCTAAACTGCATTTTATATTTTTCAATAAAACCTTGCAAAAACATTTTCATGCTGCTGGTCTGTATTGTGAAGAGCCTTCTTGTAGACAGTTGCTTATGTCATTAGGCTCCAATGAAAGTACTGTATCCGAACTGAGTAGCCAAACCAAATTTTAGTAGGCTCTGCAACTGGGATTGCCGTACCCATGGGCTCTATGTAATCTTAAATGGCAATGTTTTATATGAAAATAGTTGACTTCTTCCAAGACAACTCTCCCAAGAACCTGAATTACTCAATAGTGAAAAAACAAAACACAATGCTCATACATTGAAATATATTCAGAATCGAGAGTGGATTTCATGCTCTTTATTCAGCTCATAGTGGTGAGGAGGGAATGGAGGTTCCCTCAAAGTATCTGCTTTATATACATTATTTACACAATGGGCTGCACGTGATTGGCTAATTCCGGAATTCTCCTGTAGGCCAATCAGGTTGTGGATTCACTTCTATCTGGAGCTGGATTGGGTGGCTCCTATTTGAAGTTTCATATTTGCTGTATCTAATTATTGTCTACTTCCAGGGAATATACACTATTTGGAGTATGCTTCGGCATAAAGGTGTTCTCAACCAGAAACATCACCCGTTTTGTCTTTGCTATGCAGCCTTGATGAATCTAACGAATGACCTTGTCAACATGTTCTCCGTTCAATCTTGAATCGTTTAGGAACATATGACATTGGAAATCATTCTATATAAAGAACACCATTCTTGAAACTTGAGCCAAAATGAATGCTAGATCTTTATGTCCTGTACTCAGAAAGCTTATTTAAGAAGGATCTTATATTTAAGAACTGATTTACCCAGATCAACACTGTCCATAATCAAAGTAGCATGTAATATCCTTCAATGGACAGTATGAGCCACAGTCTTCTTTGACGATCACTCGTAGCCGAGTAAGATTGTCTTCCATAAACACAGTTTTAACAATGAGTCCGTAAGTGACTGTGGAGGCCACTTCTGGAACCACACGTCCTTCCACAGTGGGGACATAGGTTTCCCGGCAGGAGTTGATCACAGTGTGGGAGAGACATATGCTGTCTCCCATTATATGCCCCTAAATGTCTCTACCCAGTAATGCAAGATGGAGCAAAATGCCCTCCTGATGCCCTCATAACCACTGAAAAATACCACTTTCATTTGTGGTTTAGGTTCTTCTCATACATTTTTATCTGTTCACATGATTTACAGACAGGCAGTTTTTTCCTAACCATTTCACATACACAATTTTATGAACTTCATGCATTTTAAGTGGCATGTTCTAGTTGCCTTCTAAAATTATTTGTAGTTATGTAAATTTAGTATTTATATCATTTTTAAAATACCTTGTGGATTCTTTAAGAGCTGTGGATTGCTTGTAGGGCAATTTTTTAAAGTGATGAATTGCAAAGCAGCTTCTCTAGGTGCATGTCTGATATGGAAGGAATGCTTTCTATTCTATACTGTTTCAGCTGTAAGTAAAATCTGTCTAACCTGACATTTCCTATGGTACTATCAGGTGTGACTACATTAGCATTTTAAATAGTCTGGGGGATTTTAGCTGCATTTTATGTACAATTTTTCATATGCTACTTAGCGGTTTGCTTTATCATTCTAAATAAAAATAAATGCTGCAGAATGAATTAAAGCAAATGCAGGGCATCATTGATAAGCATTGTTGGGATAGACCACAGCTGAACCAGAAAGTAACAACACCCCTTTGTTTAAAAGCGCAGTTACTGTTTTTCACCTTAGAAGAATGGAAGCAACTTGGGTTATTACAACATGTACTGTACATAAAATGGAATTACAAGCTGAAGTTGGCTTCCAGCTCCATATTTGGTTCTATTATTATTCTACATTTAGAATGTATGGATTGCTACGACACCACCACTGTTGTTGTTGTTTTAAATTTTTATTAAAGATTTTCTTGTTTTACAGAAGTAAGTGTAATGCCTCGTATTTATTCCATGTAACATTTTTACAAATCCGTTTCATTTGTTGAGACATTAGGGGGAGAAGAAAAAAAAGAAAGAAAAAAAAGGGGGGTGGAGGGAGGGAAGATGGGTGGGGGTGGAGTCGGGTGGCAATGTTTCTATTATGCTTAATGTATGTAGGGTTTGGTGTCAGCGTTGCTTGTGCTGTTCACTTGTGTTCCTTTGGGACACCACCACTGTTTACTGCTTTGGTGCTTTCTTAAATGTGCATGTCACAAAGAACAGCCACAGAAGCTATAGACAGGTGTTGCAAGTGAAGATGACAGCATCTTTTTAGGTGCAAATCGCTTTTTGTTGTTTGCAGAATTAATTTTCCAAGAGAAAATCTAGTCGTTTGTCTACTGTGTCATGGTAAACAAGAATCATAGAGTTGGAATGCATCTCGGGGAGTCATCTAATCCAACCCCCTGTTGAACCATCCCAGCTAAGTACTGTATCAGGGGAGCCTACAGCACAACTAAGTTTTACTTCGAAAGATGTTTTAGCCAACGCTGCATCACTCTGGAACATTTTAATCTTATTGGATCTTCAAAGCCATTGTATGTTAAGCCAAAATTGAAAGAGGGCGGGGAGCAGCCGCCCTCCGAGTGCGCTCATGTGCTGGTGTAAACTTCAAAATGCTAGTGCTTCCTCCTACAGCATGCAGCCACCGGGAGCGGGGCAGGGATGTAAATCGGCAGTAAGCTATAATCTATGCAACAACGCTTAATTATTTTGTTCAGGTAGTTGTTTTTAAGTCTACAATGTCAAGGCAGCCTGCCCATAGTCTCTTAATAAAAATAAAAAAGCTCCCCAAAATAACCCTTCCCCGCTTCTCCTGAGGCGAAGAAATGCTGGTGTGGCCGAAGGTGAGCTTCCTTCGCGCCCCACAGATCCTTTGTCAACTGACTCCCTCTCCCCCAGAGACCGGCGTCTGTCGTGCTCCGCAAGAAGCGGCATTCCTTCGGGCCATCTAATTCGAAGGGGAAACGGTGGCGTCCCCCTGAACGCCGCCGCCGCTTCCCCTTCCCAGGTCCTCCGTTGAGGACGGCCGCGCTCCGCCGCCTCTCACTTCCTCGTTCCGGGCGGGGCGGAGGCGGGGCTAGCCGAGGCGGAGGTGAGGGGAGCGAAAAGGGCGGGGGGGGGTAGGCGAGCCCGGAGAAGAGACGCACGCGGCCTCCCTCCGCGCTGTTGGCCGTTGTGATGTCACAACGCGCCGAAGGGGTTCGGAGAGGCTCCGCCCTCGTTTTGTAGAGCGCTTCGCCCGTTCGCCGCCACCGCCGCCGCCTCCTTCTTCTTACCCCCCTCCCTTCACTCCTTTCCCTGACTCTGTCCCCGCCCCTCTTCCCACCCACCCCGCCTCCCCCGGCGCGAGGAAGCACACACGCGCGACAGCTGTGACGGAGCTCCTTGCCGGACCTCAAAGCAGGCCCCACGAAAACTGTGCCTCGGCTCCGGCGCCTCCTCCTGCCCCCCACCCCCGCCCCTCAACCCCGGGCGGCCCCTGAGCGGTGGCGACGCGTTCTCGTGCGCGGCCCTCTCGCGCGTCTCTCTACAACCCCCTCCCCCCCCCCCGGCACGGGGCGGTGGCGGTTGAACCACCCGCTGAGGTGAATGAGCGGCGACGCCCCCGGAGGCCGCTGTTGGGGCGGGGGGGCTGCTTCCCCGCCAGCCGCAGCCCCCGTGGGGCGGGCCAGGCCCCCCGCACGGAGCAGCTCAGCTTAGAGGCTCTCTTTCTTCTTCCCCCTCCCGCCCTACGGCAGCCCCGCAGGGAGCGGAGGGAGAGGGGCGCGCGGCAGGACAGCGGGTGCGTACCCCTCTCGGTATGTCCGCGGCCGCCCCGCAGGCACCACTTCGCGGCGCGGAGAAGAGCAGCGGCGGCGGGGCCCGGCTGCCCGAAGAGAACCATCAGGAGCAGCTCCTGTTTCCTTCCGGCCAAGTGACCGAAGCCCCCCGGGAAAGCGGCTCCGGTGAGGGGCTGCAGCAGCAGCAGCAAGAGGGCGGCGACGACGACGAGGAAGAGGATAGTAGCAACGGCGACAAGTGCCAACCGGGGCAGCAGCAGCAGCAGCAGCAGCCTCAGGCCGTGGAGGCCCCCCCGCCCAAGGATAACCCCTGGACCCGCTGGAAGCCTCCCCCCGTCTCCGGCGGCAGCTTATCCCCCTCCAGCGCCTCAGCCGGCAGCGAGCTCGCCCCGCAGGACTCGGGTAAGGAAAGGGCTGGGCGGACAGGGAGCTTGTGTTTTGACCTACTGCGGGGACGACCAGAGCCCCGCGTGGTGCTGCTGCTGCTGCTGCTGCCTCCTTCTCAAGTTTCTTTAAAGCGCCCCCTCTCTCTTCCTCTCTCTCTCTTTCTCCACCCTCCCCCGCCCGCTTTCGGCGGCGACCCCGAATGACACAGGCTTCGCAGAAAGGCGTGTGCTTGCTTGCCTCCAGCCAGCCAGCCGGTGCCAGGGAGCTCTTTTCAGCCTTGCCTGCCCTCTCTCATGTTGCATATATGGTCAGATTAGGAAAATGAGCGTGAAGAGGTGTGGCTTCTTCTGCCTTGGAGTTCTTTTATGAGGTGGACGGTGAGAGCGAAGCTGTTGGGAAAGCCAGAACTCAGTTGGCGGCGGTAGGGATGCCTAGAAGCGAAAGTGGCTACTTCTTATTTGGGGGGGGGACGGGACGGGACGGGACTGAGAAGAGATCTAACTTGATAGACGTCGTGGTGGTGGTGGTGGGGAACTGTTGTAGTCCCACTATGCCCATGCAGAACTTTTCTGTGTTTTTGTCCTTCTTTATGCCTGTTGCTTGGTCTGCTTCGTGTCAGAATCCTGTTTGGATGCCACTTGTGTGCAGGGAATAGTTTGTTCCTGCTTGCATGTAAATCGTTGTGTATGTACCTCTGTTGTATGCATATACAGTGGTACCTGGGGTTACATAGGCTTCAGGTTACATACGCTTCAGGTTACAGACTCCACTAACCCAGAAATAGTACCTCAGGTTAAGAACTTTGCTTCAGGATGAGAACAGAAATCATGTGGCGGCGGCGTGGCAGCAGCAGGAGGCCCCATTAGCTAAAGTGGTGCATCAGGTTAAGAACAGTTTCAGGTTAAGAACGGACCCCCAGAACGAATTAATTACTGTTACTTAACCCGAGGTACCACTGTATACTGCAGTTCTACATATTTGTGAACTTATACGTATGAGTGGTGCTGTTAAATAAGTTTGCAGTACTTCCAAACAAAAACTTAACAAGTTAACATATGAAATAGCCTCTACTCTTTCTTTGGTCACTGTGCATGTTTGTCAACACTTGGCATTAGCTACAATAAAACTGAAAAGCGTGAGTTCTGTATAGAGTTTCCTTCATTTTTTCCTGAGGGTGCTATTCATAGTTTAGGGTTCCTGTGATAGTATTCTGGTGGAAGCAAATTCAAGGCTTTTAAACATACATTTGCGCTAACAGGTCTTTAGAGAATGACCACTGTAGTAATTAGTCATGCTTTGCTTTGTAGTTCATGCTTGATGGTCTTGCAAGAAACTTTAGCATGTGCTGTACTGTATATAATTTGTGGATCACAAATCACAGTATGCCACCGTGTAGCAGGAATTATCATGAAATGGTATTCAAATTCAGCAGCAGTAGTTGCAGCATTCTTTGAGATAATAGAAGGTATTATATTAGTGCTCTGGGACTTAGCTAGATTAAAGTGATATAACAGTACAATTTAAAACTTGGATAAAAGAATTAATTTAGTTGGAATTCTTAAGTACTTGCTCCCTAATAAATGTGTTGAATATTCTAGCTTAAATACCTTACAAATAAAAATAGAGTTCTGCCATAAATAACTAGTTTTTGTATTTTACATTTAAAAAATAGGGAAAGTAAAAGGTTAATTAGCATTAATTAGTATTTTGTTAAATAGATAATTTGTTTTGCATATCTTCAACTTTCATGTAATAAGTTCATTAAGTGATGCTATGCAAACTGATTCTACACAGTAAGACTGCAATTTACACACATTTAACTTGTGCGCATTCAGCTTTACGTGCTTGCCTAGACAGATGGATAGTTGCTCAGGCACTACCTTGTAGTGCGAGAATAGAATATTAAAGCAGCCATGTTCAAAAAAGATGATGTCAGATATGATATGCCAGACTAGTTCTTGCTCTAAATGTGGTGGTGGTTAGTAATATATTATGCTACTCAACCCTTTCTCCAAAATGCTTAGAGTGGTGTTTATGACACTCCCCATTGGTCTCCAGATTGGGGGTTGCCTGAGGCCACCATGGTGCACATGGTTGTCGCATTGGATACCCCAATAGTACAGTACTATTCTTCTGCAATACAATGAGCATAATCTCTACCACACAGTTGTTGTTTTGATCATATTATTTCTCTTTTGGATAAGTTACTAGCTCACATTCAAAATGTGTTACATATTAAAAAGGAATATATTACAAAGTAGTACTGTGTACAATATATCTCTTCCATCTTAAATTCCTACAGTGTACAGCACGGGGTCACAATCTTGTTAGGCTCGTGTACATTTGCACTCCTCCCTAGGTTGTTAAACATATACTGTATAGGGAAAGCATCCCCTCCATCTATACTTGATGCTTTTTGATAGGACTAGCAGTTATAATTTTTTCCTCATAACCGCCAGAAAGATGCAAACAATTAATTGACATTAGATTAATTTTAATTATTTAGCTAGCCTGCTAAGCACTAGATAGTTTTTTGTTTTAATTAGATTTTGTTTATAGTATACTATTTACATTCTTAATGTTTGATTGACTTCTTGAAACTAGACTGTTTTGTTCCTTTATTTTCACTTTGGCTCTAGAATCTTCACTCATATGTCTGTTCAGAATATGATATGGAGAAGACTTGAAGCATTAATCATGTATTAGTCAGTAATATTTGCCCTAATATTTGCCCTAATAATACAAAGTTTATAAGAGTATTTATTTTTCCAGAATTTTGTATTCCACATGTGACAGCTGTGGGGGCATAGACTGAAATATTTAAATAGTTGTTACATATATCTATAAGCATAATGGTAAAGTAAGAATTTGTCTGACATAGATTGGATATTTGTTCTGAAATCTACAAATATGAACTGTGCCAGTTTCAGCTCATAAAGCACTAACTGGAGTATAAAAATACATTTTAATCTATTTTTTTCTACCAAAATCTCTTTTTAAAGCTATCATAAACTGAGATTGCCATGCATCTTTATTTTTGTAATATAGTCTACGTGTGAGTTTCAGTCATCAAGTTTTATATAGGCTCCTATCTAGAAGTCCCATTGATAGGATATCAATGGGAGGTACGGTTTCTGGTAAGTATGGATAGGATTGCAGCCATAAGATTCTAACTTATGTGAGTAATTTGATGTGAGTAATCTTAGCATTTTACAAGGCTAATAGCAGTATTCAAATTAGAATTAACACTTAAGCTAATTTGACAAGCTGAAAAAATGATTTTTTCAAGTTCGATCGTTATCCAGTTAATTTAAAAAATCATTTGTACTTTGTGGAATTTCTATGTTTCAACTTGTACTTAAACAATTTGAGAGCAGAAATTAATCATACTATTTAAATTATGTGATGAACTTGGTTTTGTTACTCTTTCTAGATTACTTGAATCACATCTTTCTTTTATTCATTTTAGAATTGCAGAGTTCTGCTAAAGTCATAAAGGCTGGAAAATCGAAAGTAAAGAAATCGAGTAAGGTATGTTTTAGGAGTCCAAATCAGTTTTATAGTCTATTAACTTAGGTTTAAATTATTATATTAATTAGTAATTAATACTTTTATAATTAATTATTAAATTCATTTATTGTAATATACTGATAATCCTGTATTTGCATATTTATTTAAATTATCATAAGGACTTCTTTGATACCACATACTTCACATAAATAGGTTTTTTAATATGGAAAAGACTATAAAACCTGAACCATAGGCTTCACCCTTATTACTGAACTGTTGAAGCAAAGCTTTTAAGTTATCATCTTATTCAAGTTCAGGAAGAAAGATAGTGCTGGTGGACTTACATGAAATTCTTTTCTCATATACAAATGTTGCTTTTAAAATCTATTTGTATATGCTTTTTAGAAAGTGGGAGTACCCAGAAATTAAACTGTTGAAAGTTGTTTTAAAGCAAAACAAAAAAGTTTATTAAAGATTTATTGATACCTTTTTCAGGATAGCCGTTATCTTACAATATGGTCTGTCCTTCGAACTGAACAAGGGATAAGTTACTGTAGGAGCATCTTGAGAAGTAAACAGCTAGTCTGAGTGTTGTATGTAATTTTCCAAAGTGATGGAAAAGTTTTCCTTACTAAGAGTTATATTGGAAATAGAGGATAAGCAGAAAAGCTATGTGTCAGGACTGGTCGTTGTCCTCTTCAGATCACCACACAAACGCTTCTTGTTCTTTTATAACTTTTTATTGTGTATTAACAAAATAATCTTATAAACAGTTCTTAGCTATTATTCCTCAGAGTCACTTATTTCAGATACCTTCTGAGCTCTGCTTCTCCGTGACCAGCCACCCTCAAAATGGCGAAGGCGCCCTTCCCTTCGTTTTCCCGCTCTTTTTTCTAACCTCCTGGCTAGAGCTGGCCTGTATCTCCCCTCCTCCGAATCTGAGCTAGAACTTAACCCTTGCCTTTCCTGGGAACAGCCAGTCCCTCCCTGTTGTTCCTCTTGCTCCCTTCCATCAGATTCACTGCTCTCCCTCCCCCCTTGGGGAATGCTTTCTCCCTCTGATAAACTGGAAACTTCTAACTCTTCCCTGACACTATGTTTAATTGCTGATTTTAGCTTCAAGTAATTCACATCCATTGACTGTTAATTATTATGCAAATTATTTCATAACATTAATATCAAATTTGAAAAGACTGCCTTCATAAAAATGACTGAGCACATTTTTTTAAAAAAGGTGTATGGATTCAGAATTGCTGACCACGTTGCTGAGTTTGGTTTTTCACTGTCCTATTTTGCGAGTCAGGATGTGTAAGAATCAATAATTTTTGTTTTGTGATCTCATTTCTGTAAAACTGTAGCATAAATCCAGTGTCAAATGGGGGTGCTTTCTTGCTATTGAACAAATGTTTCTGGACAGTAAGATGTGTTCATTACCATTGCAGGCAAATGACTTCAGTGATGCATCAAACTGGCCAACACCAAGTGAAATTGCCAACTCTGAAGTAAGTACACTTCTAACGTTTCTTTGTAACAACAACAATGAAGTTTGCCACTTCTATGTGGCAGGTATCTCTTGCCTCATAGAAATAACAAACGATATTGCACTCTTCTCTTCTCACAATTCTGTCTACCAGCCAATTTTCTCCTGTCTCTGCACTATCATCATAATGCTCTTTTCATAACAGTATTGTAACTTTCCCAGCTTCAGAATGCTAGACAAGCTTAGGTTCAATGTGGTAGCAGAGGAGCTAGCAGCTATAAGGTACAAGAGATGGAGGTGAGCAAGCTGGCTTTTCTTTTCTGTACCACATAAAAATAATTTCATATTGTGACCTTTGCAAAACACAATATCAGTGAGGTATGATAGAACTAATTGATGCACGTAATGTTCAGTTCATTCTTAAAGCATAATTGAGTTGTACAAGGCTGATCTGTTAATTAATGACAATTGTTTTGCATACAGATGACCTAGGTATCTGTTTGGGAGATCAGCAAGGGCAGCTAGACAATTTACAGAAAAATATTTTTGGGCAGCCAGCCCCCTTTCCCTCTCCTAAAGCATTCTGTAAATAGCTCACGGTTCTCTACCCTATGTCACAGGACTCTTGTAGCTGATTTTTCTGAAGTATGATTTAGAAATCTGATTGAATGTGGAATGATATGGTACTTAAGCTGAAAAGGATCAGTCCCAATCTTCTGTCTGTGGCAGCAAAACCCATTGCAACCTATGTTCTTTAAAGCTATAACTAGAGTCCCAATCATGGTTTATTTGTGAGAAACAAACCATAAGCACTGGTTTGAATGTTACACTAATGCAAGGCTTGTGGTTTGTTGCTTCATCTGAACAAACGAAGGAATGAAATGGGAGCATTTAGGTTTAAACAGCCACATGGTTTAAACAAATCACACAACTTGGATTAGTGTTATGTGAAACCCTGTTTGAAGGAGAAAGAACATGGACCACCATCACTGCTGCAAGAAAGCTGCTCCACTCAGAGAGTTCTGTCTGAGTGGTTCGTAGTAGCAAATGATCTGTCTCTTTGTAACTCACCCACATGAAAGTGTTTTGCAGAGAAAGCTACCATTGCTCAGCTGAGGTAGATACCAAAAGTGGTTTTGAGGAAGCAGCTATTGCTTATTTCGGCAAGTTGCCTCCAAAGAAAGAAAGAGAAGGAAACAGAGAAAAGGAAGGATTGCAGAGGAGCCTGCTAGTAGAAGCATGTGGGGAAGAGAAAGGGAGCCATAGTGATAATAATGGATTTAACTGTTGTCACATTAGCTGGAAATCTAACTCTACTAATAATGGAATACAGACATATCTTGGTCCTCAAATGCCTTGGTACTCGTACATTTTGGCTCCCGAACACCAAAACCCTGGAAGTAAGTGTTCTGGTTTTCAAACTTTTTCGGAAGCCGAACATCTGACGCGGCTTCTGCTTGAGTGCAGGAAGCTCCTGCAGCCAATCGGAAGCCGCACCTTGGTTTTCAAACGGTTTTGGGAGTTGAACGGACTTCCGGAATGGATTACATTCAAGAACCAAGGTATGACTATTCAGTTATACATACACATATATGAAAAGGCAGTTTTTAGTACTTTTTTGTAGCAATAAACAAATTTAACAATGAACTGAGGTAGATTGAATCAAGTTAATAATATACAACAATACTGACAACACTTAGCAAAAAAAACCCTTCTTGGGTCTGTCCATATGTTCTTGTGCTCACTGATGTGATTGGGGAAGGCAACAGAGGAATTGTGGTAGCAAGCCCCCCCTCACATGTTAATTGTGCCATGTACCTTGCTTTTGCAGGTTCCTTGGAAACATGTACAGAGCCTTCATACATATAGCTGGCTCTGAATACATGTGAATAGGGACTGTACAGATAGTATAGGCAACACATATAAGTTGAGGCTGGGAGTTTCTGCTGGCAGTTTCTGCTGTGATTCTGTTCCTTTTCATATGTCAGCTGAACACTTGATAAAAGGACAGTAGGAAAGAGTGGTTCGCTTTTTTATCATGGAGCTCAAATTTGGCAGCAGGGATGGGATGGCTGCAAATATTTGAATGGGGTTAGGATTCAGCTCTAATTTTTTTCCTGTTGTGTTACAGTGTAAAAATATAAGCAATCAGAATAAAAAAACTCCAATCAAAAAAGAGAAAGAAGAGAAGAATGAAAGGAAGAATAATAGCAAAATCAAAGAAAACCTGGAAATAAATCCGGATATTCCTGGCGAAAACGTTAGTGAAGATGAGGCTCAGATTAACAATCAAAAGAAAAAAGGTTGGTCTGGGCTAGCATATTAATAACGTTTTCTATAACCTGAGGTATCATGACTAAATTTAAAAAATGGAGCTGTAATGTGTGTTTGTGCTCTTGATTTCTGATATTCTTGTAAATTTTATTGACAGTTTTTTAAAGGTTGAAACTCTAATTTACGACTGTTTCAATAGTGCTTGTTCTATTGTGCTTGCACAAATCTTGCTGTATTAACATTTTAGGAATTAGCAAATCTTCATTTTCCTAAAATTTTAAATTTGGGCATTAATTTATATATAAAGAAATTTCATTAGCTTTTTCTGTGTGAAGATCAGTAACCTCATACTGCAAATGCATGCAGATGAATCCTTAGATAAAATTTTAATCTAAGGCAGAACACAAAAATCATATTCAGAAACAAGGAGCTGCTTCAGCACTTTGAGTACATCACATCAGTTTTGTCATGAGAGGGAATTCCTTAATCCTCTGACAGTGTCTTGTTTCCCCACAAGTCACTTAATGAGGTGGCAACCAACCTAATATCCTGCTTATATTACAGGAAAAACTCACATAGGCTAGAAGTATGAAATCAGATATTCTTCATCTGGGATTAGCATAGGTTAGGTTTCAAAAGAGTTGGAAGGTAGAAAGGTGCAAAAGAGTGAGCAGTTATAATATTAATATTACTACTATGACATAAAACTGTTCACTGTCTCCAAAGCACATTAAACTGAATAGTATTTTCAGTGGTATCCCCACAGAACTTATGAATGTGGTAAAAGGCACAGTGGGATTACATTTCTGAAGAACTGCTTTAAAAGAGTGTCCTTTTAAGATCTTACTGAGGCCCACCAGTGATATCTTACTATTCCTGCAGCAGTCTGATTTTCTGGGGTTTGCATACATGCAAGGAGTCCCCACAGATATAACAGCTCCCTACCTTTCATCTTATGGAAGGTGCCAAAAATGAAAGGAGGCAGAGCTAGCATGCCTTCCTCCACAGCTCCCCCTCATCTAATAACTTGCTAGTGTTTGAAATTTGAGTTTGGACTGTGCATAGGACGAGAAGCTATTTCTTATATGTTCAGAACGTATTTTCATGAAGTAACTTTCAGAAAGTTACTTTGTGACATTTGCTGTTCTTCTTAGAATGAATTCATATGTGCATATTTATTCAAAATGTGGGAACTAGTACTTAGTAAATGTAATATATTTTATAGGGTTAATGGGTATTCTTAACAGCATTCTAGTTCTATATTTTACACTTGAAGGTAACAAGCACAAATGGGTGCCACTTCATTTAGATGATATGAAGCCAGAAGGCCAAGATAGACCAGGATCTCGGAACAGTTCAAGATCTCAGCCAGAAACAGGCAAGCTTGTGCCACACAACAACAGACGCAATGAGACAAGAACTAGTATGTCATCTAAATTTTATTGATTTGTGTTTGCATTTAATTGACAACTACTTCTTGTTAAAACTTCTGTAACTTCTGTAACTTTAGGAATCTACATTTCTTCTCCTATTTCTAAAAGGCTGGCGACGGGATAGAGAAAAACGAGATGATCATGATGAAGTCTCTAGTGTGAGAAGTGAAGGTGGCAGTATTCGAGGGTTTTACAGAGGAAGAGGAAGGGGCAGAGGAAGAGGAAGAGGACGTGGAAGAGGAAACCCTCGAAGTATGAAAATAGAAATTATTATGAAAAAATTATATTGACAGTTCGAATAGTGTCTGTTCCCATAGGAATTAGTTAATTGCCATTTATGTCCTTCCATTGTGAAAATTGTCCTTCTGTTCCCTGTTATCCTGTCATTAAGCAATTATTGCTTCCTGAGAGAGAGAGTCCTCTTATTCCATGATTATAATGTTAGTGAGAAACTTTGCCATGTGTTTTCTGAAAGTAAAAGTATATTTCTACCCCATGACTCCTGTATATGTATTGTAAAATGCTTTGAAGTTTTTTCTACAATCAGGTGATATGTAAATTTTATGAAATAAATAAAATAAAATGTTGACTCTCTCAAATAATTCTAAACATTGACTAGGTCGAGGCTTTATATTTTCACATACTTAGACTCATAATTTGTAATAATTCAATTTTCCTCCTTCCTGAAGTGAACCATGACTATTCATATGGCTATTGGGAACAATATAATGAGAGAACTGACCAGCCATTTCAGCCAGATCTTAACACTAGTATGATGTATTACTATGATGATGGAACAGGAATGCAGGTGTATTCTGTTGATGAAACACTACTAAAAGAATACATTAAACGCCAAATGTAAGTAGACTGCTCTGTGTTTATGGTGCAGGTGGTTGGGGAAGCAAGATGTTAAACTTTGTGCCTGTACAAGACTACATTCATTTAATAAGCCAGTGGTTTCAAATAAACCTGTGGCATAGGTTGGAAATGCTACAAACATTTCACTGTGAACTTTTAATAAGAACAGGTCTTGAGTTTTTTGGTGTTATAAACCACATGCAATCCATGTGTATACATCCTTACTCCATTCTGTCTGTGGCATTTTGTTGACATTGTAACTTAGGTATGCTTGTGTTATGGTATAGTAAGACTGTGTACATATGAAAACTTTGTAATTATGTTGGCTTGGAAGTAATTTTGCCATTCTTAATTTTTCTTTCCAAAGTACTTATTGGTGCTTTGCCATTGTGTTTGAATTGAAGAAAACATATTGTATATAGCTATACAGTGGTGCCTCGCAAGACAAAATTAATTCGTTCCACGAGTTTTGTCGTCTTGCGATTTTTTTTGTCTTGCGAAGCACGGTGTTGGGAAAGTTTTGGAAAAGCTTCAAAAATCACCAAAGTCTTTAAAAACCTCAAAAAAGGCTACCACACCGCGTTCTATGAGTTGCTCCTCGAAGTCAAGTCGCAACTGTATTAACGGTGTTAAGAAAAAGGAAACAAACTTGCAAGACGTTTCCGTCTTGCGAAGCAAGCCCATAGGGAAAATCGTCTTGCGAAGCAGCTCAAAAAACAAAAAACCCTTTCGTCTAGCGAGTTTTTTGTCTTGCGAGGCATTCGTCTTGTGAGGTACCCCTGTAAATGGAAATATTCCCTTGTATTTCAATGGGTTGTGAAAAGCCATTTGGAAGGCTGGTTATCCAAATCCCTGGAGAAAATTATTGCTGTTGTTATTATTAATTAAATTTCTGTACTGCTCTTCATTCAAGGATCACAGTGTGGTTCAGAATTTTCAGATTGTAGTGAAGGGTTTATGAATTAGCATATTGCACACTCTGTTTTGCCATAGTTTAATGGTGGTTTTTGTTGCTCTTGCATTTTATGTGGCTTGTTGCTTGCTTGTTTTGTTACAGTTAATGCAAATGAAAAAAAGAAAAATAAATTTGGTTTATTGGCAGATAGACTCTGGCTTGAGGCTGCCAGTTTCAATTTTTCCCAGTTATTGTTGCTGGGCCTTGTGAAACCTGACAGTTCCATGTCACATTAATCAGCTGGCTTCCACTGCCCTCAGACACTTCTTCTTTGTGGTCAGATTTCTGAGCTTGCAGTATAGAATCCAGATCCTCTAAGGTAGAACATGATGATGTCCCCCTCTGATGCTCAGCACATTGTTAAACCAAATATTGGTCATATCTTCAAGTTCTGCTATTAATAGTAGGATTTAGTCAGATATCCCAGTAGTGGTTAAATTATTCACAAAGTCTCCTTAATTAGTTTGGAAATTTCCAAGCCTTATCATGGAATGTGCTACTGTTCTTGGAATGTTAGAGGCTTTTTTCACCTTCCAAATAGTTTGGAAGGTCTTACAATTTTCTAATTGGGTGTCTGTCCAGCCTTTTGTTGCAATATGTCTTTATTTTCTAAATTATTAAGTACTAGAATTTCTGGACTGTGTTTACAGATTCTGCAGCCATATAGAAATAAAGCGTTAAGACAAGTTAGAATATGCATAATTTAATTTCTAGTATTGCTAATTATAGTTTTAATTAAATAGCTGGCCTTGAAACCCTCCTCCCCCAAGCGTTCTATTTGTTCTTAATTGGGATAACCTTATAAGAGAGAAAATTAATATAAGGTGCATACATTGTTGTTGTTGTTTTTTATTTTTATTTTTTTTATATAATATTTATTGGAGTTTACAATAAAAATAAATGTAACAGGCATTGTAACAAATATCTTAACAAACTTTCACATTTTTTTGACTTCCTCACATCTCCCGCTCCCACTTTCATCGTTATAACTTTTTACCAGCAATTTGTTAACTTATTTGCATTCTTATATCCTCTATATATTCATAATCTTATAATTCTCAAAAAGAGTTATATTTTCTCAATCTCACTTATTTTCTTAAAACATCTAAGTTAGTGGTGCTCAATTTATTTATGATCTAGCATCCTGCTTAGCATTCACTCAAGTTACAATGTTTTTGTAAATAGTTCTTAAATTTCTTCCAATCCTCCTCCATCCTCTCTTCTCCCAGGTCACGGATTCTGCCAGTGTTGTTGTTGTTTTTTAAACACAACCATAATTTGCATTTGTTGCCATAAACTGCACTTCCTTATGTTCTAAGAGAAACCTTATCGGAATCATTTTGAAAATTAATATAATTGGTTCCATTCTGAAAATAGAATTCAGATAAAATGAGTTTCTACCTTATCAGAGTTCTGAATGTTGTGTAGAATTCAGAGCTAAAATGATTATGTATTTTTGTCATAAATATTGATTTGTTGCCTTCCATGTTTTGGAGGAAAAGGCCTTTCTTAAACTAGAACCTTGAGGGTATGTCTTCTTCCTTTTTCGTAGTTTGGTAAAGTTATACTACCTATGTAATGTTGTGGCATATTTCTGGCTTCAGTGGGATTGAGGGATATTATTTCAGATAATCAGTAGATGGTTTCAATAAGCTATAAGTCTGTCTTGGGCTAATTTTCTTGGGGGCTCCATATGTATATTTTGACACTTTTCGAACCATATGCACTCTTTGTTCTTGAGAGCATCTCCGGAGCCTTTATTATTAACTCACTTATGGAAATGTATTTTCCCCTTCTTTCTGTGTTCCATATTTTGGACACTTTCCAATATTTCCCAGAGATAAGAATCTTGGGTGTCTTACAAGCTCATTCAAACACTTTTGAGAGCATTTTCTAGGTGACCACAGTGAATATAAACCAAGAATTTTTACTTCCCAGATGGACTTTAAATTGTCACTTTGTAGAAAAATGTATGCCGCTTTAAGGCAGAGAATATGCTAGTATCTTTAGGCAGTTTCTTTTTATTTGTGTATCTTTCCAGCTTACTGAAGTACATGCATATCTTCCTGATCTTTTCAAAGCTCATGCCCTTCTTTTATCCACATCTTTTAATGTTTGTGTTTTATCGTATAGGATATGCATCCCATGGTGGTTTTATGATAGTATAAATTAATCATTCTAAGAATTGCATTTTTTGTAACTTAATCTTTTTTCCCTTTCCATGATAATGCCATTATAACTATTACTATTACTCTATGAACATAATAGAAATTTAAAATACAGTAATAACATTATTATTAATTATTTATTTATACACCGCCCATCTGGCTGAGTTTCCCCAGCTAATGCTACTTTGAGGTAGTTGAAGGAGGGGCCACTAATAAACTTAACTCCATTGCATGACTATAATAGTGGCTACTACTGTACGCTCATAAGAGCCTTCTGCATCAAGCCAATGGTCCCATCTAATCCAGCATCCTGTTTTCACAGTGCCCCATCAGGTGCTTGTGAGAAACACACAAGCAGGACCCAAGCAAAAGAGCACCCTCCCTCCCTCCCATTTCCAGCCACTAGTGTTCTGAAGCAAACTGCCTCCATGGTCTCCAGCCGTGGAAGCAGAGTGTAGCCCTTGAAAGCTATTGATAGTCTTATTCTCGAATACTGAAGTTACACATTATTGATGCAAGGTAGAGAGAAAATAAAATGACTATTTTTTTAACTTGGGCATTTACTTCTGCACTGTATTGAAAACAGGGATAAGATCAGCATGTGTACCCAACTGTGCAGTTTGTTTTGTTGCAAATAATTATACATTCTAGTCATATGATAATGCTTATCTTAGTAGGTGTGTGTACTCTAATTGTATATTACACCTGTTCTGTATTTCTATACAATAGCTGTTCTTTGTTGGGGTGAAAAAGCATTCTACTGCCTGATTGAAGACAGGAAACAGTTAATAGTTTGGCTTCTGCTGAGTAGACTCCTGTTCATATCCTGGTTTTCCTGAGAAGGAAAATCTCTTCTATGCCCTTTCTTCACTTTAACTGGCTCTTCTTTCTAACCTGTTAATTTTTCAGCGCCTTTTCTTTTTCTTATCTTTGTCTTATGGAAGAAACCTGCCTCCATCTGCCTGCCTTTCTTGTTTTCTCTACTCTTGTGGCTCTTCCTGAGAACTCCTGCAAAGAAAAAAATCGAACATGCTTCACATGGAGAAAGAAAAACAACCCAAGTCTGTCAAACCTGTGATTAAGATGCTGCCAAATCTGGGTTTGATGTAGACTGCTTTGATCTAGAGACCTACCAGATTTTGAACTTATAAGGCTTCCTTTGCTTCTAGTTTCATAACAGAACATTCTAGGGTGAACTCAGAAGCAAAAAGGGACCAGAAAACATGAATGATGCTGGTTTGTCAGACCTGATCACAAAAACAAAGGTGTGGAGCAGGTGGGAATTTGTCCTACATGGAAGCCCAATAGCCATCTAATTATTGAAGACTGTCAAACTGAAATGGAGCGCATTTCTGAAGCCCAAAATAGACCCTGCTCCTCTAAGCCAAAATTGCCCAGGCAGGGAGAAGTTCTTCCTTTGATGGATGAAGCAAATAATAATGTCCCAAAGCTGTGCATTTTATCTGATTTTGCCACAGTCAAAACGGGCTTCTGAAACGAAGCATTCCTCAGAGGAATTGCCCTAATACATTCCTTCTCCTCATCTCACAGGCAGTTCTCAACTCTGCAGATACTTTTCAAAGGATGGCACAAGCCAGCTTGAGGACTTCTCAGAAGAGTCCCTCTTGGTAGCTCTTGCTAAAGTAGATGGAGATGTGTGTATGTTTTTCAACTTCCAAACTAGCTACCAGAGAGGGTCCCCTCTCTGTAACCCAGCGGCGTAGCGTGGGTTGTCAGCACCCGGGGCAAGGCAAGTAATTTGCGCCCCCTAACCTGCCGCCGCTGCCAGCTTCTTCTTGCTGCTGCCTGGTCTGGTCTGGTGTGGTTCTCTCCCGTGCTCAGCGCTGCGCTGGGCGGCCGCTGCACTGTCCCTCCCCCAGATAGTCCCTCGCTCTCTCTCCGCACCGCACGCCTGGCACCCACCCCCTCCACAGTGGGCGGCGACCCAGCGGCTCGGATCGGATTCGCACAGCCAGCACTGCAGTGAGAGAGAGTGAGTGAGCCAGGTAGGGGCAGAGAGCTGCGAGTGCGAGCGCCCCCCCAGATGTTGCGCCCGGTGCGGCCGGCCCCCCCTGCACCCCCCACGCTACGCCACTGCTGTAACCCATACAAGACAATTTAGAATACGTGTGTCTGCAAAAGCTGTCCTCGACCAGAGATTCTGGCAACAAGTTTTCTATCTGTAACACGAGCCCATTGTCTTTCTCCCAAGATATAGTTTCACTTTGGCAAATCGAGTTTTGTTGGTTGTTTTTTCATCCCAACTGTGAATGTACTATTGGCTACTTACTGTGAAAGGTGCAGTCATACCTCGGGTTACAGACACTTCAGGTTGTGCGTTTTCGGGTTGCGCACCACACCAAACCTGGAAGTACTGGAATGGGTTACTTCCGGTTTCGGCACTTGTGCATGCGCAGAAGCACTAAATTGCGCTTTGCGCATGCACACAAGTGCTGACCCGCGCATGCGTAGACGCGGCGCTGTGGGTTGTGAACGCTGCAGGTTGCGAATGTGTCTCCCGCACAGATCACGTTCGCAACCCGAGCATCCACTGTACTTCTTTCTAGTTGGGGGTTGAAAAGCAACCAAGCTTCAGTGGGCCCAATGCATACCAGGCTTCATTCTCTCCTGTCCTGATGCATCTCTCAGTCCTCAGTCAAAGCACTCAGTTTTTGCTATCTTCTTCCTGAGATTCCCTCTTCGCTCCTTTTCCGCTGTTTCTCCCCACAGAAGCAACCCTCTTTGCTTTCCTCTTTAGGCCTTTAGCAGACAGCAGTGAAACTAGCAAGTTTACTCAGCAAAGCTGGGGAAGGAGCTAACAGTCTGTCTTCACTCAGGCTAGCATAAACCATTCCTATGACTCCTTTTACTGGTCATGGTAAGTGAAGCAATGGTACTTTATTTTGATAAGTTATTTTATTATTATTTAATATTCACAGTGGTATAGGACAATATCTTCAAAAAGTTAGTAAAGTGAGAAAAGAAATATTTACTACAAAGAGATAAGTAAGCCAGCTTTGATAAAGGGTGATGGTAGTTTAGAAGAACATAGTGGGCTAACCAAACATTCTTTTTTATTTAGTGAGTATTATTTCAGTGTAGAAAACTTGGAAAGAGACTTCTTCTTGAGGAGAAAGATGGACCAACAAGGATTCTTGCCTATTTCTTTGATTGCCAGTTTCCATCGTGTGCAGGCTCTTACTACAAATGTTAGTCTAATATTAGAGGTAAGCCAATTTCAGTTTTTAGTCCCTACTGTAATATAAATCATTTTTTTTGGAGGGGGGAATCTTTTTTGGAAACCTGAATTAGAAACTTCAACAAAGCTTGGTTCAATTTTTTTGTCTAGCCTAAAGCTACTTAATGCTTCAAAATCCAGTTTTTATAAAATTGTACATCTGAATTCAAAAAATACCAAAGCAATACATGTCTAATATGCAAGCTGATCAATATAAAATGAATTTCAGCATATTTTGGTTATTTCACTTGCCATTGAGGGCTGTTAAATGTTAAATGTAGAACTTTAAGAAAACAAATGTGGGAATTCTAAATTACTTTTCCACAGAAAGGTGAAAAATACGTGCTCCTTTAAAAAAACACAAACAACCAGTAATACATCTTAATAAAGCAGAATACGTTAATGGCTCCTTACCAGCAAGAAGAGGTACATTGGTCTTTCTTGGTATCAATCCTACATTGTCAGGAATAATTGAAACAATTATAAAATTCATTCTGAAAGAAATAGGTTAGAACATACCCATTGGAACTATAAAAAATAAGTCAAGATGTGGTAGCACTTTTGGGGTGGACTTTCTGTTTCTAAATGGAAGTGTATGATCTCTCAGACTCTTGCAAGATTTAGGAAACAAGCAATCTCTGCTCTTGGATATCCCTTTGATACAAAGAAAAAATAGATAATCAGAAAGGCATTGTTGGCTTCATGATGAAATGTGAATCCTATTGATAAGCTGTTTTCTCTGTAGAAAAGGTATAATATATATGAAACAGCCATTTGAAACAAAAAAAGTGTTATACAACATTACAATTTATTTGTATTTATGTATTTGTGTCATCTAGGCTTTAAAGGACAGTACAGAAGTAGAAATAGTGGATCAGAAGATGAGGAAAAGAGTAGAACCAGAGAAATGGCCAATTCCAGGACCCTCTCCACGCAGACCTCCACAAACAGACTTTTCTCAGCTTATTAACTGTCCGGAATTTATACCAGGCAAAGTTTTTGGTTCACATACTGGTAAGGTATTTTTATTTCTTTTTCCACCTAACTCTGAAAAACATGTGAACTTCTGTAGACTGAGGACATGCACAGAACTCCCTTTCTTGTGCAGTAGGCCACCCCCATTCTACTGTCCCACAGTACTGCTTGAAGTTTGATCTTAATCCAAGGAAGCACTAAGTTGAGGGTTCTTTAGGTGAAAACATATTTCCTATCTTGGACAATGAACAGCCTGACTTCTATAGCAGTTGCCTTCCTTTTGATGACACTTGAATATGCAGGTAGATTGGCTAAGGTCGCAATAACTGCACTAGAATAGATCCTTCATGAGATTTCCTTTCCAGCACCAGCTGCTGGGCTATCCCAGGGCCTGGACTGCTTTGTCTCCCCGGATAACTACCAATACACTTGTTTGTTGCTGCTTTTTGTTTCCACTCTTTCTACCTGTTTTTCAAGTTGCCTGCCACCTAGTAGACCTTCTCTTGCCATGTAGTTCAATTAATAGTTGTAGTTATCTCCCCAAACTGGGAATGATTTCCTCTCTGGTCAGTGATATAAGTTTTGTTGGCCTTGATATCTGAGTCAGAGGAGGAATCAACTCTTTCATTTTTCTTATTACTGTCCTACCAGCTAAACAGGAGGGGAACATGACAGTAGATCAGGGAATGATTCAAAGCTCTAGTTCTACACTTGTCAGCTACACCTTACATTTTAAAATATTCTGTAGACTTATTTGTCTTAAAACACATATCAATAAGGACATGAATGGAAAAGTAGGTCAACTTCATTAAAGAAAAATAGTAAGTCAAACAATAGTAAACAATAGCCTGATCTGTTCTAAATACAGAAATAATTTTCAATCTTAGAATCTGCACCAAGTTCTCCAAGAATGGGAAGTCTAACTACTAAGAAAAGCACAGAAACAAGTAACCTTCAAACAATGTCTAAAGGATTATCTACAAGCTTGCCAGATCTGGACTCTGAACCTTGGATAGAAGTTAAAAAAAGACATCGTCCATCCCCAGCAAAGCCAAAGGTATTGTAAGATGTTCTAAGTTACGTGTCTTCCAGATACTGTAAAAAGTATTTCAGGATAGTTCTGTACCTAGAATGCTAGATAAATAAGGCACATTCAAATGAATTTAGAATTGGTGATAAAATGAGATTACAGTGGTACCTTGGCTTAAATTCCTTCCGGAAAATGTGGATTTAGACATGGGATGTAATGTACCATGACCCTAGACCAGGCATCCCCAATCTTCGGCCTTCCAGATGTTTTGGACTACAATTTCCATCATCCCTGACCGCTGGTCCTGTTAGCTAGGGATCATGGGAGTTGTAGGCCAAAACATCTGGAGGGCCACAGGTTGGGGATGCCTGACCTAGACACATGTCGAAGTACAGCCTTCAGGCCATCATAACTTTAGCAAATATACTGTATTCTTTTAGTGATTTTGGTCTCAAGCACAAATTGTCTCTGTCTGTTAATTATTCATTTTATTCACCTTTACATACTGTTTTCCAAAGTGCTTCACAGTATTTTCTTTTTTAAAAAATAGACATAAGCTTTGTCCTTGAGCTTAAATGTGAATAGGCAAGATGCATATGGAAGGGAAAAAAGGTAGAGGAGGGAGATCAGCTTGACAATGCCACAATTACATGCTGAGTTGTATATAGGGACTTGTATCCATCTGTGCCCATGTTGATATTTTTTTTGCCGATTCTTTTACTTGAATTGAAATGGGTTTACTTTCCAGTGGCCTATGGTTCACTCACTGCAGCAGGGGCTAGTGTCCTTTCCCTTATTTCCGCATTGCTAAAGTAATGGGAACAAGAGCTGCACTTTCAGACAGGGAAGGGTAGACAAGCTCTGCACAGTTGCTTCTGCTGGCACTAGACTGGTCTTCACCTTGCTATTGTGTTTTTCTTAGGAGGGAGGTACTTAAAGCTACATGGATCCATCATTGGTACAGTGGTACCTCGGGTTACATATGCTTCAGGTTACACACGCTTCAGGTTACAGACTCCGCTAACCCAGAAATAGTACCTCAGGTTAAAAACTTTGCTTCAGGATGAGGACAGAAATCATGCGAGGTGGCGGGGCGGCAGCAGGAGGCCCCATTAGCTAAAGTGGTACCTCAGGTTAAGAACAGTTTCTGGTTAAGAACAGACCTCCGGAACGAATTAAGTTCTTAACCAGAGGTACCACTGTACATGTGCTTACATTATACCCCACATCTGTGGAAAGCAGCCACAGGTGACATGCTACTGAATTTGTTTTGGGAAAAGAGAAGAAAAATTGTAAAGCATGCCAGCCACAATCAAAACATGCCAGCCACAATCAGCGTATTGAAATCAGGAGGCTTAAGCATGTTTGGCTCTCTGTTGAATTGTGGCCAGTGTTAGAACTCTGTTACACTATAGAACTATTTTTTGAATTGAGTTGTAAGCCTAAGAAAAAAGGTGTGGTTTTAAGAAGTGTAAATGATAATTTGTTAATCCTTCTGTTCCATTCTGTATGACTTGGGATGCTGAAACTGCTATTCCTGCAGTTAATTCCTCTGTTCATTTTATTTCCAGTTAGATACTTTCCCAATATTATTTCAAGAAGTGATAAATTAGCTTTGATTCACTGAAAGTGTGAAACACTTTTGCCTTTTCCAGGAATCTGTGCCTGCAATTGAGGAGATGTCAGGACAGCAGCAGCCACTGCCTTTAGAGGAACAAGAACAGGAAGAACTTGATTTTTTGTTTGATGAAGAGATGGAACAAATAGAAGGCCGAAAAAATACATTCACTGAGTGGTCAGATAGTGATTCAGATTATGAAATTGATGATCAGGATTTAAATAAGATTTTGATTGTAACACAAACGCCACCATATATGAGAAAACATCCTGGAGGAGATCGCACTGGCAACCATGTCTCACGAGCAAAAATTACATCAGAACTTGCCAAAGTTATTAATGATGGCTTATACTACTATGAACAAGATTTGTGGACAGAACAGAGTGAAAATGACTGCATTGCTTTGAAGGTAATTATGTTAATGAATGGTTAATAAATAGGTATTAAATGTTTATTGAATCAAATACATATGTCGTGGGCTCAGATTATCAGCAGTGGTAAATTAAGTAGAAATCCATATGCTAATAAAGTTTTGGTCTTTTTGTACTTGTGTTGGTAATACTGGAATTTAGACTTTAAATGAATGAACTCATTGTCAATTTTTGAGCTAGATCAATTTAAAAAAAATAAGTGACATGTTTGCAGAAGAACAAGATACATTTAAATTGAGAAACTAATGGTTTAGAAGTCATTTGTCTGGTCTGTCTAGGTTTTGTTACTATCTTTTTCAAGTTCAGTGTTTAAAGCAGGTCTTTTCCTGCTTTAGGCACAGAATCTTGAGATCAAGGCATTTTGTTCTTAGAT
Organism: Podarcis pityusensis; assembly: GCF_964106645.2. Lineage (NCBI taxonomy): Eukaryota > Metazoa > Chordata > Lepidosauria > Squamata > Lacertidae > Podarcis > Podarcis pityusensis. The sequence goes on along the minus strand of NC_138034.1, from coordinate 46,546,893 downwards.
TTTTAAGTGAAATTACTGTGGGCTTGCGATATTACTCAGTGTGTGGAACATAGCAGGTTTTGTTTATCCAAAGATAAAGCCCACCATCGTTGGTGTAGCCAGGATTTATGTCAGGGGGGACAAGCTTCATGTTACCGGGGGCGGAACCTAAATTATTTTTATTGATTTACTTGCTGGGGGGGCAGCTGCTCCCCTTAGCTGTGCTCATGCCTACCATTGGCATATAATGCTATACACAACTGGAGATGTGAGAGATTAGGGTACAATTTCCTTTTTTCCTGCATATTAAAAAGATGGGACAGTTGGTTGAGCAACATTCTTAATCATTCTTGCTATCAAAATCTTTCTGTTTGGCAACTTGTTTGATAAGGGTGATCACCTATTTCAGACATGGGATATGAACCTGGAAGGACTGGTTTTCTTTCATTTTAGTGTTTTACTGTCTTCATGAGCATGACACAGTTTCATTGCACCCTGCTTGCCAGTTGGAATAATTACTAAAATATTAGTAAATAATATGTGATTATTTAACAAATAGTTCATGTTGATATGGCTTGTTTCAGCTATTATCCTATAATTTATGATACATTGTTACAGAAGCTTTTATCCCCACTTCAGCAAGAAGTTGAAAACTTTAAGAAGTTAAATCTCATCAGTAAAGAAGAATTTGACAATCTCACGCCTGAGCATGCAATTGATCCAAATCAGGAAGTTCCTCCGGGTCCTCCAAGATCTCAACAAGGTATATATTCATAATGTTGCAAAATTATAAGTTATCAAGATGGTAGTTGATATGGTGCAACCTGATTGAGAACTCCATGAGTCCTTCACTATTCACATGGAGTTCCAGGTGCTTATAGTGGTTCCTGTTCAGCTCGGTTACAAGGGACTTACTTTATACATACTGAGAGTATATGCAATGAATTTTTCTTACAAATAAAAAGGGGGGACTCTTAATTAAATATTGTTATACTAAGAAGTTAATAAAAGAAGATAACATTAAATTTAAAGAAACAGATAAACACAGAGCCAGGTAAAAGGCCTCGAAGAGCAACAGAAAGCAAGATGCCTAGTGTTCATCTGTTAATCTGCTGGTCTTTCTGTTTAGACTTAACTGAAGAGCTGGCTTGTAAATTGTTTGGCATCCAAGAAATACCTCCAACAACAATGGCTCGCTCACTGCCAACAGCTGTCCCTGAATCTCCTAGAGTCCACCCTACCAGAACACCCAAAACACCTCGTACACCAAGGCTACAAGATCCTAACAAAACACCAAGGTTCTATCCTGTGGTTAAAGAAGCAAGATCCATTGATGTTAAGGTAGCTAAATTATTTCTACATAAACTTTCAGATCATACTTACTGTTGTTTCTTGTTGCCAGAGATCACAGGCTTTGTAACACTTTCAAAATTCCTGCTGCTCAAATATTGTAGTATAGGAAATAATAATTTTGGATTTGACCAAAACTGCTAAATCCATTGTGAAATAGTCACACTGTTAACTTCTTGTTTAAAGCTAGGCAGTTGGGTAGTCAAGCTCAACTTTATGACCTCACAATGCATATGATATACAATGTGAAACTTTATGAAACTTGACTTTAATTAGGCTGTGATTCTTCAGAAAAGTGGCACCAGTCACATCAGGAAATTATAATGTTATATTTTATTATAGACACGGAGGAAAAGAAAAACACGGCATAGTACAAACCCTCCATTAGAATGTCATGTTGGCTGGGTAATGGATTCCAAGGATCACAGGCCAAGAACATCTTCTATAAGGTAGCAATATTTTTTAAGATTATAACTTAGTTTAATCTTCTGTGTTCATAGGATCATTGGAAAATTGCTTAATTACACAATATAACAAAGCAAGTAAGAGGAAGAGAATAATGAGAGGAATGAAATACTCTTAAAAGCTGCAAGGTTTGCACACATGAGCAGCAACTGTAGAGGGAAAGAGCAAGTGCTCACACCTATTATGTTGGGGAAATTGTTATTTATAGATGGTGGGTATCCTTCAAAATAAACACAGCCCCTAACTACAAGATATGGTCAGGTGTTGCCTGTTGATGAACATAACCTGCAAGCATATATTGTCAGGAGTTTCATAGAAATGGATTCCATGTATATAAATGGAATGGAAATCTCTTCCAGAACACAAATTCGTATTACACAAAACAGCTTGTGCTTATGAATGGTAGTACACAGTTTACAGGCACTTGCCACATTGTTGGCTTACATTTGTATTGCATCTGGCATCAATATTTGTGAAAACATTTTTATCTAGTTAAGTGTAGGCATTGTCTCAATAGAATGGCTACATTTGGACAATCATTTGGGATAAAAACAAACCACCTGTATTCACATGCAGCTGCTTTACTTCTTTTTAAGTGCACGGGGAGGCAATCCAAGTAGCTACATCTGAACTGGGAAGCTAGGATATAAACCCCTGGTTTAAACCAGCTTTCTGGATTGTTTTCCTGCTCATGAAGGTAGGAATTACATGAAGATGCAGGAGGCTGATTCATTTTTTAATTATCCAAATGCAACCATTGTCATAGTCGCAGCAGGGAACAGTCATGAAGTTCCAGGCATAGGACTAATTAGTAGGTAATACCTGAATGCAGTTATGAAGCCTTCCTTGGATGTATAGTAGATAATACTGTGTCATTTAGACTTGTTTTCTGTAGTGGTAGCTAGAGGAGTGTTCTGTGGTAATTCCATATCTGTTGTGCCAGAACTGAAGGGCCTTTGCAATCCTACAGGATTCTAACAAATTGTCAGAAAAAGCAGAGCTGAATAAAGAGTTAGGTACGGTAGGACATCACACTAGAAAGGGCTTGCTCAAAAGTATATGTAGATCCAAATCTATTGGGTGGGTTTGCTAAACATAAATAATTTTCATTGTACATGCATTATACTCCAGCCTGAACCTTGTGAAATCAGAGCAGATTCAAAAATTTTGGGGAAGGTTTGTGGTATACACCTTAAGAATCTCCTACTTCAAAATGCAGGCAAGAGATGGCATATTTTATGTTTCCGTCTGCCCAAAATTCCCTTCATGCAAAAAGGTAGCATGATCAGATAAATATTATTATTTAACTATGTTTCCTGCTATACATTCTATACATTTAAATGTAGTCTTGCCACCTTCATTTTGAAATTAGTATAGACCCTGGAGGCATTCAGAATGTTTGATTTGACTTTAACTTTGAGGACCGCCTATTGGTGGCAGGGTTGGAAAGTTGGTTCTACATTATTCATTAAAAGAGAATGCACAATTATCTGTTTTCAAAAATGTTCTGAAGAATTTAAGCAGCTTGTCTTTTATTTTCTATAGTAGTTCAAATGCATCGCCATTGGAAGGTGCTCCGCTATCTGGAAGTTACGGCTGTACTCCAAATTCGCTTCCTAAATTTCAGCATCCTTCTCATGAACTTCTAAAAGAAAATGGTTTTACACAGCAAGTGTACCACAAATATCGCCGTAGATGCCTAAATGGTAAAAAATACGATATTTTTTCCTGCAACTGTAACGGGAAATAGCTTTTTGTCTTTAGTTATAAGAACCATAACCATTTATGTTCTTGCTTTGTGTTTGTTCTTATAGCTTGTAGGATGTCAACAATGTTATATAACTACATATTTTTGAAAGGGACTTGGATCGCAAGTGGGTGCTCCTGCTGAAGTAAAAGGGGAGGTAGTTTTGATTATCCCTCTGCATCCTTTTGCCCTCAGGGCAGCTTTTCAGGGCTCAGGAAAGGAAGCATGGCCAAAAATTGCCTCTTAGTTATCTTTATAGAAAAATCAGGTTTGTGTTTTGATGCCCTGACCTCACTGGAGCATGGCAGAAACAGAAATAAATAAATGCCATAAGCGACTTTAACGTTCACTTCTTTTCAAGCTGTAGTGTAAGGTGTATTGTTTTTTGTTGCTTTTTTTTGTGGCATAAATTCATACAAAGCATCTGTTCTGAAGAAAGTAGAATTAGAATGCCAAATAGATTATCTTTCATCTTTGCTACCTTATTATTATTTTTGTCTCCAGAAAGGAAACGGTTGGGAATCGGCCAGTCTCAAGAAATGAACACACTATTTCGTTTCTGGTCCTTTTTCCTCAGAGACCACTTTAACAAGAAAATGTATGAAGAATTCAAGCAACTTGCTCTAGATGATGCAAAAGAACACTACAGGTAGTGCTTTGTTTGGCTTGTAAAGTCATATACGGTACAGGAACCCAGTGCCAACTTGTACAGCAATATTAAGATTAAGATAAGATTAAGATTAAGATTAAGATAAGATTAAGATAAATTTATTGTCATTGTCCGTATATACACAGTATACACAACAACGAAAATCAAACACCCACCCAAAGACCGGGTTCACATACACATTTGCACGTATCTCCAACACTCTCATCCTATTCAGACATAATCTATAAAAACATATCATACTCCAGAATGTAACATAACCTATTAAAAGCATAACATAACCTAAAAACCTGTCTCATTCCTTCCTACTCCCTACTTGCTATTTCTTGCAACTGGCCCTGAGATCATTATTTAGTGCAATCAGAGCTCTTGGATAGAAACTATTCAGAAGGCGTGTGGTTCGTGTTTTCATTGTCCTATATCTTCTGCCCGAAGGCAACAGTTCAAAGAAGTTGTGAGCAGGATGGGTGGGATCTCTCAGGATATTGTGTGACTTCTTCAAGGTGCGAGACGTGAAGATCTCATCCAGGGTTGGTTAATGGCATTGGTTTGGTGCTTCTGAAGCATTAGTATAGCAAAATAAAGTGGTTCCAGCTGCAGAATAGAAAACAAAGATTTCTTTCCATCATGCAGTGTTTCCTCTTGAATATGGAGCTTACAACAGACTGTAAAAAGTTATCAGATGGATAATTTAAGAGACTGTTTGCTAGGAATCCTTGGCTGTCTAGTGTTCCTCATTGGATAGCAGCTTTGGGTGCACTTAACAAATGTAAAGATCCTTCTTTCAATGTCTAAATTTTTGCCAGAGTTTTGATTCAAAGCAAATGACAGAAAAACCCAACAGGCAGGTGCTTCCACCGTCTCCATTTTTGTTAGGAATCTTTGTGGAATTATGTACAAGTCTTGTTATATTTGTTAGCAATATACTCACCACTATTGTGCTGATCAACATGAAAATAGCACACACCAGGGCCTGGGCACTGTCCAAAATTAAGTCCAGGGATGTTTCTCCACTATGTAGCTACAGTTAACTAGTGTAAGACAGTCGTTTATCATCTAGAATCCCCACCTCCACTTCATCATATCTAAATTCCTTCTGTAAAAGTCATCATGAAAATATGCTGTTCTGTTTTCAGGGTATGGCATACTCAACAAGAAACAAGGTACTGAGGGGTAGGGGTGGGCGAGTGTGTGTGTGTGAGAGAGAACTAGCTTATGAAAATTGGAATAGCTGGATAAGCTTCCCAGATTCCCATGGCTGATCCTTAAAGTGATGTTTTGTTGTTGTTGTTTTTGCTATAAGGAGAACAATAAATATGGTAAAACAGCATCAAGAGATTTTTGTGCTCTTATTCTTTATTCACTGTTCTACAGATACGGTCTGGAGTGTTTGTTCCGGTTTTACAGCTATGGGCTGGAAAAAAAGTTCAGGCAGGAGATCTTCAAAGATTTCCAAGAAGAAACAAAGAGAGACTATGAATCTGGTAACACCTTGTTCATAATGGTCTTGTGTAATATAGCTTGACTTCATGCTTAATTAGTTTTAAGATATCTCCAACATGTTCTCTCATTAGGTCAACTCTATGGACTAGAAAAATTTTGGGCTTATCTAAAGTATTCACAGTCTAAAACTCCACCTATTGATCCAAAGCTTCAAGAATACCTCTGTAACTTTAAAAGATTGGAAGACTTCAGAGTAGATGTAAGTGTTCAAGCTATCTCAAGCAAATTAATTTAGTGTATTAACATTACTGACTGATTTAAGAGACACAACCCCCAAATTTAATGTGAAGTCAACAAATGTCTGTTAAGATTGGAGGGTAAGTTTAAGACATTCTGAAATGTAATATGGTCTGAAATTCCAAACCGATTTGTAGTCATGCTGCACATTTTCTATTCTGCTTTCTGCATTATGAAACTTTGTACATGTCATCTGTATAGATAATCTTGTATACCTGACAGTGACAACTAGAGCAAAGCAGGTCTTAAAAGAGAAAATGTTGTTGCTGAGTTGTATTTGATACCTTTCATGCAGGCCACATTCCCTTTATTTATTCAAGAAACAATTTCTCATATTTTGGCATGATGTCACTGCACTTCAGCCATGTGGAGTAACCATTAAATGCTCAGGCTTTGAGGTTCAAAACTAGATCATAATAAGTTCTGATAACTGCAAGGGTATAATAATATTTCCATGCTTTCTTTCAGCCTCCCATTAGTGAAGAATCTGGGAGAAAACGACATCCAACTGGTGAGGAAAGTGATCGTCATAGACATCAATCCAATTCTTCCAAGATCCTTGCTGGTAATTCTACAGCTGCCCCTCAGGCGTGGGTCCCAATAAACTTTCCCACTACAAATACTGTACAGGAGTTGAGTAACAGCATACACCAGAACAGTACTGCCACAAAATCAAGAAGTGATATACCTGAGCAGTAGACTTTCATTAAGCTTGAACCTTGAGATCAACTCCTAATGCCAGTATTTTAGCTCAAGGATCTTCAGGGAGAGCTATTTTAAAGCTTGATTAAAAACAAATGTATAGGAAAACGAAGGATCGCATTGGTTTCTCACAAAATTAAGTTCCAAGTACTTGCCCTTGATCAGTTGTACTGGGTTTGGCGAATAATCAAAGAGATCCTAGGGAAAATATATTGGTCTCCGTGTTGCTGTCCTTGACTTATTGTTTACAGGATCTGCATTCCAATATTATATGCAAAAATACTTTGGGATGCCTTATGGTTCAGCTCATACTTCTTAAAGAAGTTATGGTATACTCATGTAACTTACAAAGCTTTTTTCATTCAAGTTTTCCATCATTATTTCTACTTATAGAAGCCAAAAAGAAGACATTTTTAATGGAGAAATGACATAAGTTGATAAATGCATATATTACTATCAACATTTTTTTTTTACAATACATGCACACTCCATGCTGTATAGGAATGTGCACGTTTCTTGGGTGCTGGATTTTGTTTTGCTTTTTAGTTTATTTCAGGATCTCTTTTGCATTGAGTATGAAATTTTGAGTTAGGCATCAATCTCTTTGGTTTAAGGTGTTTTATTTTATGCTGGTTCATACTTGTACTTAGGCAAAAGTAGGTTGCAGAGGGAAAGGGGTATGGCTTAGTAAACGTTACATCTTTAAGTTTAAGCAGAAGGATAAAAGTAATATGTGGCTCACTAATCACCCTTCGGTTAGAAGAGATGCTTGTGTTTTCTGTTTAATTGCTCTACTAAGTGACTTGCACTTCAAGGAGAGGTTATTTTTAAACAATTATATTTTGTTATTTGACACTGTTTTTATTTAAAGTACAAATTTGACACTGTTTTTATTTAAAGTACAAATATAGTACATACTAAAAAATGTTGTCAAAATGGGTTTAAATAAAGTGCAAATTTCATACTCTGCTACGACCAACTGAATTTAAATTGTCCAAGTCATCACTTTTCTTAAATGTAAATGATTAATTCAAATAGTAGTTATTTGTATTGGGAGGTAGAAGTTAAGGGGATACTTAACCTGTAATTACCTGTTCATTTCAGTTATTGTAAATTAAAATGCTTAGAATAAGGAAACGGAAAACCTCCTTCCCTGAAGTGGAAGGAGTGGTAGGAATAGGTGCATTTTCATTACATACAGCAAAACAGTGAGATACTCAGCTGTCTTCAGGTAACTTTCTACAAATAAAGCCTAACACTGTTTGATGCCTTATTACTGGGAGATATCCTAAGTGATCCAACATTTTAGTTTTATTGGACTTCTCTGGTAGATATGGTTGAAATCCATTGCAATTTTCTGTCATTATTGCCTTGTGAATCTGAATAGAACAATTATGAATATGTGCATATTTGTATATGAATATAAGAGGATTTCCCAGTAATTAATTTCTACACACAAACTAGCCTTTTAGAACTACTTTGTTTTGCAAAGGAACTAGGAATTGATGATACACATTTTATATAGCATCTTTTCAGTGTGCTGAAGTTATACATCTCAAACCTGTGCTCTATCTATGCCACCTCCTCCATGAAAATGATGCAATTGTAAATTTGGATTAAACTGTATATAAAAGAAATATATTTACTTTCATTTATTTGAATGAAATGTGTGCATATCTAGCCTTTAGTATGCATAATTTGTGGTATCTTTGCAGATTTTATAAAAATACAAAAAAGTCACCTTTGTGTAGTGTGTGGTTCTTAAGCAATCTTGTTCTTTAAACTTGTGTAGTAATAGTGTTGTGTTGCTATTAGTTAAACTGGCATGTCTAGAGCTTGTTGCAGCAGTGAGTGGAACTAAGCATGACCAGGGGCTTTTCTTTTCCGGCCAAAATTTAAGTTATGAAAAAGTCTTAATTTACCTTCTTAATTCACATGATTTTAGCAGGTACTGGTGGCGATGAGGTAAACAATGTTGCAAATATAGGAGAATTTGGAGTGTTGCTTTTGCGTAATGGAACACACTATAGACACTGGCAAAAATATATGGGCTTTATTCCAAGCTTATGGTACTTGGTATTGTATAGCTGATAAACTTCACCTGAATATTTTTCCTGCAAGTTGTTCTTGGCTATTAACTTTTGACTTTTATTTCCAGTTGATTAACTGTGATTTTGATTGTAAAGAAAGAGGTGTGTTGTGCTTTTGTTCTCTAAAACTGGTTTGCACAACTTCTGTCCACCAACTCTGTACATATAGCAGCTGACTAGGCTCTTGCTGATCCTTATCCTGCCTGGGATAAACAAGGGTTTGTTATACAAGAATAAAGCGCTGAATGGATCTGAATGGATCTTGATGGATCTGTTCGTGCAGACCACCTATATCACCTGTTGATACGGTTGTTCGTGCACTATGTTCCAAAATTCTAGTGTTTGTGACAAGGAAACTCAGATGATATTATGCAGATTTAAGTTTATGGAAAAAAATAGACAATGTGTTAGGCTAGTTCATGAAAAATATATTTAATAATCAAAATGCTTAGCAAATGCTGCCTTGATGCATAGAGAGAGATGTTTAAATGAGCAGGGGTACAGAGGACATTTACCACATGAATTGCATTGTTTTAGGTTGCTTGTCTCTACTATTTGAATCCTCCTTGAGTCATAAAAAACTGTTGCTTGTTGGGTAGCAAAAGGTCAATCATTTACCCAAATAGTTGATGGGAATAGAAAGGGGGGGTGTTAATCCTTTCTACACAAGTTTTATTTTTAAGGTTTTAATTTGGGGACTGTGGGGCTCATTGCCAAGGAATCAAGTCTCTTGGGATGGATTCAAACAAGGTTTTCTTGCATCAGATATTAGCTGAGGAAATACTGTGTTCCCTGCATTCAAACTGCAATACTTTGTTGCTGGCCAATTTTGCTGTTAAATGTTTTATACCTCATCTTTTGATCAGATTCCTAGATTGGCTTATATAATTTCAAAATAGAATAAAACTAGTGGGGAAAAATAGAAATACACAAGAAGCAATCAACTATTAAGAAGGGCTAAAAAAAAAAAAAAACCAGCCTAGAAAAGAGATCAAATTTTAATTTAAACAACCTGAGAACATTAAAAGGTATTCACCTTCCAAGACTTTGAAGCAGTCTTTGTCTAGGTAGTTGATTCACTAATCTAAACTGGAAAAAGGCTCTTTAAAAAAATAATTGATTAAATAATTCCTCTAGTCTGCAAACCTGTCCCCCCAGAGATAGCATAACCTATTAGGCTGCCTCTGTGAAAGAAATAATAAACTGCTGCTGGTAGTACAAGCCCCACCATTAGAAAGGGTAGGCTGGAAAAACAACATTTCTGAACATTCATGCAGCAAATTATGTGCAAGGTAGTCCTACAAAGTTCACCCCCTCCCTCTTCTTGGAAAGTAATACTCATCATGGTCTGTTTCCTGATAACATCACAAAACCAAACAGTACACCTGTCCTTTAAACAAAGCAGTTCCCCAAGAAATGGCTATTTACTTATCTCACCTTAGTAGTATAAGTTTGGAGATGAAAGGTTTTTTTTATGATTGTTTGAAAATGCAGTTTCATGATTTAATATGTTCTTTATTTGCAATCAATCAAATACTCTGGAGTCTTTAAAAATGCCTTTGAATGTTTGTAGTTCAGAAGTAGCACAGCAAGTGCATATGAGCAAGTGATTGGGTGGGAATCTTACTGATGGAGAGGGAGTAGTATTTTCTTGCCTTGTTTGTTACTGGATCACATAAGACAGCCTTGCAAATAAGCTCTCAAAAGCTGCAATCCTAAAAGAAAGAAAAATTGCTATCAGCTGCTAGAAGGAGGACAGAACACTCCCTCCTGCAGAAGCAGAGTGCATTTTTGTGTTGGGCAAAAGGAGGACGCTTCCTTCCTCAAAGCCTGCTTACTGTCTGCTGAGAGGAGGGACAGAGTTCAATTCCATATGCCTGTGGTTATACCAGGTGAGTTTTTAAGTGCAATGCTGTTTTTAAGAGAACATTAACTGAATCAGAGACAAGCTAATTTACACCAGTCATTTGTTTTATTTGTATGTCACTTTCCCACAAAAGAAATCATGACCAAAGCGACTTGCCACAAATAACAGGTTGGCTGGAAACGCCCTCCCCAAACCTTGCTTTATGGTTCCTCAGAAATAAAATGGGCAGTAGGGCATTTCTTTCTTCTTTGGCAAACAGTGTTTTGTTTTTAAGTGCATGTCTTTGTAAAATAGTGACAAGCCATGGAAGGCAAAGGTTACTAAAATCACTAGCAGCTGATTGTGTGGGGAAATACTAATCTGTGTCATAAAACAGATTTAGAAAATGCTTCTAATTTATTTCTGTTGGGTTGAATAGTCATAGTCTCTGATGAAGACCTTGGGTTTTTGAGGATATGTCTATGTTTTTGCTAGAGGTGCCATCATACATTAGTGTCAGAGCTGGCTCCAGGTCCCAGCTCACAGAGGACCAACGCTAGCCGGCAGTAATGTACAAAAGTCTTTATTGAAGTACAGTTTCCATTTTCAAGCCGCAGCGCCCCAGCTCTACGTCTAGGGGTTAGATCGGCGAAGCTCCATCTGAATCTCCGCCCCCTGTACACCAGTTTAAGATTCTAGCCTTACTCCACCTCTTCCGTCTCTCCTTTCTCCTCTGGGTCCTGCTACCCCCCGGGGTCCCTTCCTTCCTGGATTCTTCTGACGCTGACGTTGACCCCCCTGACTCCTCCCCCTCTTTTCGGCGGGCTTTGGGACCTGGCTCCCTATCCGGGCTGCCAACTGCGCCGCCCTCCTGTACATTTGAACTTGGCGCGCGCGCCCAGCCTTCAACCTTCCTCTCGACCGTTTCCTCGCTCCCCGATGGAGGCGTGGCCAATCCTGACTCATGTCCTCCCACTGGCAGTGCGCCGCCTGATCCCGATGCCTGGGACTCCTCCCCCCTACTGCACTCTGGTGTGGACGCTGGTCCTGATTTCCAACTGCTGCTCTCTGAGTCCCCTCTGGCCCCTTCTTCCTGGGGTGTCCCCCTAGGCACCCCCCTTGCTCTGACCATGGGAGCCCCTTTCTGTGAATCTTCCGATTCGCTGGAAAGACTCAGAGACCTCGGACCGCTGTCATCGCTAACATTTCCTTCGGACTCCTCCCCCTCGCTCTCTATTTCCTCCCTTTCCTGTGCCTCTGCTCCTGAACCTCTGACATCCATCCCCCCCTCGAAGCCCCCCCTTCCCCCCTCCCCTCCTTCAGGTGTGGGTACTGGGTGCTCCGTCGTTGTGGGGGTGAGTGCCGGATACAGTTCGTTCCCCGCGGCGTGCATCCAGCCGGATAAGTCCGGCTCGTCCTCCGTGCTCTCGCCGACCTAAGTTTCCTCTGCTTCCATCTCTTTGCCGCCGTGCTCGAACCCAAGGTCCTCCCCCAACACGTCCATGTCCGTCTCTCCCCCGGTCTCCTCCGGGGACGTTGCCTGCCAAGGACCCCCCAGCCACTTCCTGCGCCACTGCTCCTCTGGTCGATCGTCCCACCAATAGGAACGGTCTGAGGCAGACCCCGAGGGTGATCCCTCCGGGGAACGTGTTTCTAGTGCCGGTTCCTCGTCCGAGGTGAACCCCTGGAATGTGCTGGCTGAAAATGTGGGTGTGAAAAGCCAGTCATCGAAATACTCGGCTGGCATGGGCCTGTGTGGGAAAAGGGCATGAAACTCGTCCTTGAGAAGAGGTTCGTCCAAGGCATAGTCTGGCACCCAACTGTTGGCGCTGGCCGGGGTACCTTCTCTGGCGAGAAGATATTCTACTCCCTCTTCCCCCCATCTCGAGTCTAAAATCTCTGTGACCTCGTTGACGGGTTCCCGCCTTGGCGACCCCCCCCTTGTGGGCGTCTCCCTGAACGGGTCTGGTGCCGTGCCTGGCTCCTGAAATCTATGAGGTGCTTTGTAGGGCGTGAGCACTGATCTATGGAAAACTGGGTGCATTCTGGATCCCTCCGGCAGTGTCAACCGGAAGGCCACTGGATTGACCTGTGCCTCGACTTGGTAAGGTCCTAGCTGCTTATGCCCTAGCTTCTTCTTCGCTAACGATCTGGCCGGCACTGCCTGGGCTGCTAACCAAACCCAGTCTCCCACCTGTATGTCTTCCCCAACCCTTCTGTGCTTGTCAGCCTGCAGTTTGTATGCGTGCTTTGCTAGTTCTAACTGCCTCCGAAGCTGTTCGTGAACCTCCTGCAACTCTGATGCTAAGGCTTCCGCTGCCTGTGGCTCCCCCTCCCCCGCTCTCGCTAATCCCGGGAAGGTTCTGGGATGCCTCCCGTTGTTGGCGAAGAACGGTGTCACCCCCGTGGACACGTGCTTCGTGTTGTTGTAGGCGAACTCAGCGAGCGGCAGGTAGTCCACCCATGTTGCCGGCTGCTGATTTGCGTAGCATCGCAGGTACTGCTGCATGATGGCGTTGACTCGCTCCGCTTGTCCGTTCGTCTGCGGGTGTCTCGCCGACGCTAGGTTGATCTTGACGTTCAGGAAACCCATCAGCTTCTGCCAGAAGTTCGAGATGAACTGTCGCCCCCGGTCGGACAGGATAGACCGTGGCAGACCGTGAACCCTGAACACGTGGTCTATGAACAGTTTGGTGGTCTGTTCCGCCGTGGCCACCTTCGCGCACGGAATGAAGTGGGCCATTTTGGTGAACATGTCCACCACCACTAGCACTGCCGTCTTGCCCCTCGAGCTGGGTAGATCCGTGACAAAGTCCAGGGCCACCCTCTCCCACGGTTCGAGCGGTGTCTGCAGCGGTTCGAGCAGTCCCGCCGGCGGTTTGTGCACTGACTTGGCCCTTTGGCAGGTGTCGCACCTCGAGACGTAATCCGCGACTTCCCCCCGCATCTTGGGCCACCAAAAATCTCTGGCTACTAATTCTACCGTCTTCTCTTTGCCAAAGTGCCCGGCGGTGGGTGCGTCGTGCAACTGCTGCAGTACTTTCGCGCGGAGGTCGTCTCCCGGTACGTAGAGGGCCCCTCTGCGGATGAGCAATCCGTCGCGTATCTGGAACTCGTCGTCCTCCGCCGTGCCCCTGTGCACCTCCTCCATCTTGGCTTGTGCGAAGGGGTCCTCCTGCAGCGCTCGACGTACAGCATCCAGGTCCACGGTTGCTGAAGCGCACGCCCACGCTTTCGGTGCGAAAATGTGCTTGGCCGCTGCTGGTGCCGCCTCCTCGAGGTATTGCGGCTTTCTGGACAGTGCATCCGCCATGATGTTGTTGTCGCCTGGGATGTACTCTATCCTGAAGTCGAAATCCGCAAAGAACTCCGCCCATCGTATGTGCCTCTGGTTCAGGAACCTTGCCGTGCGCCAGTACTCCAGGTTTTTATGGTCCGTGCGGACCTGCACTGTGTGTTTGGCTCCAATGAGGAAGTGCCGCCACGCCTTGAATGCTGCATGAATGGCCAGCAACTCCCTGTCCCAGATGGTGTAGTTCTGCTCTGACTTGCTGAGCTTCCTGGAGTAGAAGGCACACGGTCTCCAGTCCCCATGCGGGTCTTGCTGCAACAGTACTGCTCCCACGGCTCTGTCTGAGGCGTCCGTTTCAACCCTCATCGGTCTGCTGGGATTCACATGCAGTAGCTGCTCTTCGGACGAGAAGAGACGCTTGAGTTTCTGAAAGGACTGCTCCGCTTGCTCCGTCCAGATGAACTTCTTCTTCTTGGAGCTGAGCGTGTCGGTAATGGCCGCCGTCTGCATCGCGAACCCCTTGATGAACTTGCGGTAAAAGTTGGCGAAACCGACAAACCGCTGGACCTCCTTCCGATTGCGCGGGCTCTTCCAGTCCAACACTGAGCGAACCTTGGCGCTGTCCATGGCGAGCCCCTTGTCCGACAACTTGTAGCCCAGGAAATCTACCTCCTTCATGTCGAACTGGCACTTCTCCAGCTTGGCGTACAGCCTGTGCTGCTGCAGTCTCTGCAGAACTTCCTTGACGTCTCCCTCGTGGGTCTCCTCTGATTCTGAAAATATCAGGATGTCGTCCAGGAAGCAGACGCATTTCTTGTAGAGGAGACCCGCCAATACGTGATGCATGAAGGCTTGAAAACAGTGGGAGCCATTTTGTAATCCAAAGGGCATAACTCTGTATTCATAGGTGCCCAGGGGCGTGAACATGGCAGTCTTCCATTCGTCGCCCTCCCGTATGCGAATCAGGTTGTACGCCCCTCGCAGATCCAACTTTGTGAAAACGCGTCCTTTCCTCACCGTTGCGAGCAGGTCATCTATCTTGGGCATGGGAAAGGCTGTGGGCTTGGTTTTCGAGTTCAAAATTCTATAGTCCACCACAAGCCTTTTTTGGGGCGTGTCCTTCTTCTTCACAAAGAATACAGAACTGCCCCCCACTGCCTTCGACTCCTGGATGAAACCGCGCTTCAAGTTGAGGTCTATGAACTCCCTGAGTTCCTGCAGCTCGTCTTCAGACATGGAATACAGTTTCCCGGTTGGCAGCGTCGCCCCTGGCAGGAGGTCAATCTTGCAGTCATAGGACCTGTGGGGAGGCAGCTTGTCCGCTTCCTTCTCGCAGAAAACCTCCAAAAACGCTGCGTACTTGAGTGGCACTGCTTGCAGCGTGCCTAATTGTAGCTGCGGGTCATCCTCTTCCCCTTCCGGGCTAGGCAGAATGCAATGTTCCGCACAGTATGAGGAGCCGAAGGTCAGTTGTCGCTGGTACCACGCCAATGCTGGGCTGTGCCTGTGCAGCCAACTCATGCCTAATACTATAGGCGTGTCCGACAGTTGGGTGACATTGAAGCTGATGACTTCTCGGTGATTCCCAATTTGCATCACCATCGGAGGCGTTTGCTGCACCACCTGCCCCCCCAGCAATTCCCTGCCATCCACCGTGACAACCTTCAGAGGCAGCGTGGCTGGCAGGAGTGCTATGTTGTGCTCTTGAATGAAATCCAGTCCTATGAAGTCTGCGTTACTACCAGAGTCAATGGTAATCGGCACTTCCATAGTGAGTCCATTGGGTAGTTGGAGCGATGCTGTGAGCTGCACCACTGGTTTGGGCGGGAGGGGGTCTGTGGGCTGCAAAATCTCTGGGGACGGCTTCATTGACTTGTCTGGCTGGGCCCCAGTGCCTCTTCCTCCAGCCAGACTCTGTCGTTTCCCTGCTGTGGTTCTCTCTGCTGAGTTGCGTCTGTTACTGTTGCTGAGGCTGCAGTGTGCTTGTGGAGCCTCTGGGGACACTCTTTCGCCATGTGCTGAGCACTGTCGCAGATGTAGCACTTCCTGTTCCCTCTAGGAGGCTTCGCTTTGACTGCTCCCGGTGTTAGGGCTCTGGTTGCTGACTGAGCCCTGGCGCCTCCAATCTCCATCGGTTCCTCTCCCCCTCCCTGCGGAGGTGTGGATTGCGCACGCGCTGCATCCTTGGGAAAGAGGGGAGGTGCTCTCACTGGCGTACGTCCCCAACGTCCTTCTTCTCTGTTCCATGGACGTTCTTCCAGACGCACCCCAATTTGCAGCGCCCGCTGGACAACCTCCTGAGTGCTCTTTGGTCTCTCCCCCCTTGCAATCTCATCTTTCACATTTGCATTCAAGCCTTCCCAAAAAAGGTCTCTGGCTGGGGCAGAATCCTTCTCCCATCCCAGCGCATGGACTAATGCAAAAAAGCGGGAATGGTACTGCCTTACACTGGCTCTGCCTTGTTTGAGCCCATGTATGTCTTTTCTGGCGATATCAATGTCTATATTTGATAAAAAACACGAATCCATCGCTTTAATGAATGCATCCGCATTTTGGAGCGCTGGATCCTTATCTCTCCACAGATTGCGCAGCCACGCTTTAGCTTCCCCATGCAAATGGGACAAGATAAACCCCACCTTCTCTTGCTCATCTCTAAAGTGTTTATCCAGCAGTTCCAGCGCAAACAGCATGTCTGCTCGGAAGTTAGGGTACTGCTGCAAATTCCCATCGAAATGAGATACCAGGCTGCCTCCTCTTTTCCCCAGCCCAATCCCCTCTGATTTGGGTCCCGGTTGCCCCTGCTTAGCAAGCACTTCCAACCTGGCTTGGAGATCCCTGCAGGCGGCAGCCGCTTCCTCTTCCCTTTTCCTGGATGCGAGTACCTCCGCGTTGAGTTGTGTCACTGCATCTTGCAGGGCTGCTAGTTGCTGTTCTGTAGTCATCTTGCCTGACTTTTGTGAGCTCGCGAAGCACCAATCTTCTTCCCTCGCTGCGTCCACTCACGTTACGAGGTTTTTGGTGCAAAACTTTTAGAGATGGAGCTTACTGTCAGAGCTGGCTCCAGGTCCCAGCTCACAGAGGACCAACGCTAGCCGGCAGTAATGTACAAAAGTCTTTATTGAAGTACAGTTTCCATTTTCAAGCCGCAGCGCCCCAGCTCTACGTCTAGGGGTTAGATCGGCGAAGCTCCATCTGAATCTCCGCCCCCTGTACACCAGTTTAAGATTCTAGCCTTACTCCACCTCTTCCGTCTCTCCTTTCTCCTCTGGGTCCTGCTACCCCGCGGGGTCCCTTCCTTCCTGGATTCTTCTGACGCTGACGTTGACCCCCCTGACTCCTCCCCCTCTTTTCGGCGGGCTTTGGGACCTGGCTCCCTATCCGGGCTGCCAACTGCGCCGCCCTCCTGTACATTTGAACTTGGCGCGCGCGCCCAGCCTTCAACCTTCCTCTCGACCGTTTCCTCGCTCCCCGATGGAGGCGTGGCCAATCCTGACTCATGTCCTCCCACTGGCAGTGCGCCGCCTGATCCCGATGCCTGGGACTCCTCCCCCCTACTGCACTCTGGTGTGGACGCTGGTCCTGATTTCCAACTGCTGCTCTCTGAGTCCCCTCTGGCCCCTTCTTCCTGGGGTGTCCCCCTAGGCACCCCCCTTGCTCTGACCATGGGAGCCCCTTTCTGTGAATCTTCCGATTCGCTGGAAAGACTCAGAGACCTCGGACCGCTGTCATCGCTAACATTTCCTTCGGACTCCTCCCCCTCGCTCTCTATTTCCTCCCTTTCCTGTGCCTCTGCTCCTGAACCTCTGACAATTAGATATACTTACAGCCTGCTTCTCGTAATAGACCTCAGAAGGTAGTTGCTATAATACACAAATTACAGCTATAACTTAAAAATCAAAACTATCAATTTAACAATGAGAGTGGCCAAAAAACACAATTAAAACTAAAAAACCTCAAATATGCAAAGCAGACAGCAATAAATACTCCTACATCCTCCAAATGCCTAGACATAAAGTTCTTTATGTGGTTTTGGAATTATAGAAGTATATTTGGGACTAATATTTCTAAGGGGAGGAAGGACATTCCACAAATGGGGGGCCACCACAGATATGGCCTTTTCCCTCATCACCACATAATGGACATCTCCTAGCATTGGGGTGCCAGGAAGATCTTAGGATATGAATGGGCTTGTACTGAGGAAGGTGCTGCTTCACCTTTTTTCATCCTGCATAGGTTTTATATGTGAACACCATCAATAGCCATCTTGTTCAGTAACTTGGCTCTGTTGCTGAAACAGACAAATCCTGTTCATTTAAAATGGTTGCTTGAATAGATGGGAGCTACACCCTACACAGGAGACTATTAAGCTGCAGGTTATGTTTTGTTAGCTGCCCAACACTATACATTTAGCAATTTTCAAAGCATACAGAATTAAAAACGACCATCAATGCAACACACAAATCATATGACCCCAGCTGCCTCCACAGAAACCAACTGAAAAACTCCAAAATGCAGCAACACTAACAAAGCCTTCACAGAGCTGGGTCACATTCCACCAAATGCTTGTGAAGAAAAGGGAAGTCTTAACCTGGTGCCAAAAAGATGTCCGTGTGTCTCTGCGAAGCAGTCCTCACTGGAGAAAGTCTTCCATACACTTGGGGGCGGAGTGGGGAGGATGGGACACAACTGAAAAAGCCCTCTCACTGGATAGCTGTTGGTTAGAGCATGGTGCTGATAATGCCAAGGTTGCAGGTTCGATGCATGGGACAGCTGCATATTGGACAAGATGATCCTCAGGGCCCCTTCCAACTCTGATTTATTGCCACCCTTCAAGCACCCTGGAGAAGGAACTCATGACTTGAGCGGAGGAAGAACACAATGTGACAATGGTCTCCAACCATTCCTATGCCCTTTATGAAAGCCATCGAAGTAAAGCTTTAAACCTAAATGTCCATCATACTTTGTGTAAGGATATGTTGGAAGTGCAAGCAGATGCTCTTGCTAATTTTCTGCATCGAAGCAGGAAAATTTAATTTTCCTACAGTGGAGGGTATTGTCAAATGGGTTGGTCCTTCCATACTGTAATAGGGCTGTGGAAATTGCTTTTAACTGCCATCCTGTGTTGGAGAGGGCCTCCTGCAGTTTCTGTCCTGCTGAGCTTCAGTGGTTAGGGCATTAGCCGAGTTTTGCCAAACTTTTCCATTTGCCTATTTCTGCCACACACACCCCGCTTCCCTTTAAGTTGGGGGAGTTGATGAGGCAGATTAAAAGGACAGTGAACCCCAAAGCTGCAATGTTTCCTAGATGGGCAAGGGGTGGACAGCCCTACATTTCAGTGAACTCCTTGGAGAATCCAAGATACCCATAGTGGATGCTCCCCTCATGGAGCTTCTCTGCTGTCATAATTCTGAAAGAGGGCAATACTCCTGAAATCAGGTGTTAAGATGCTCAGTTCTGGCCTGTCATAAGGCTCATGAGGGCTTGGGTTTGGCCCAGAGCCATCTCAGCTACCTCCAAAGAAGAAATGGCACCAGACACTTGATGGACCATTCATATACAATGTAGGTGTACTAAGGATGTTGAATTTTTGGTAGTGGTGGGAGGAAAGTCTTTAAAGCTTTACTAGAATGGTGAAAAAAGCTTGCATTTCTGTGTTACAAAGCATCCACTCTTGCCTGAAAGGACCACTGCTCACTCCATGTGAAGTGCAAATACCACCATAGTTCAGTATCAATCCTCCGGACAACTGTAGGGCAGTCATATGATCATCAGTGTTGTGTGTCATTGTGAACTAAGTGGTTCTTTCCAAGGTGTCTTCAGAGGTGGTCTCAGCTTAAGGTGGGAGCCGCAGTGAATAACCCTACAATGGATGGGTGCAGTTTTTGAACATCCAATCTGACCCTCTACCGTAGGAAAACAATGTTGGACTTACTGTGGGAAGTTCCTCTTCTATAGTAGATGGAGGGTATTCTACTTGGAGTGATTATTGCTGCTAGGAATGTCAAGGGAAAGTCTCTGGCTCTCTGCTGGTGCTATTTAAGGATAGAGATGCCTTACATGTTTCCTTGTCTGTTATTTTTGCTTTTCAGGGTTGCAATTTCTGAATTGTTCAGATTGTTGCTGTTATATCCCTAAACTTAGGGAGACATACTCTCATGCAGGATGGCAATTACAAGTCTGATTAACATAGCCCTCCCCTACTGGAATGGGAACACCAACTGATTTGAGGATACCCTCCCCATCCACTATAGAAAGGGAAATTATGTTAAGTCCAACATTTTACTCCCCTTCCAACAGCTTCCCTGAATGTAAAATGACAAACACAGCACACTAACAATGTATCTACAGAACACTTTATTTAAAAAAAAGTAGGAACACAAATTGTTCATTTCTCAAAACAGACTGCATTATTTCAATTATGGAATACATTTTTTGAGTGGAAGAGTTGTAACTGTGGCTCATCAGTGGAGGCTTATTTTCAAATTAAAGGACAACTGCATGTTCACATTTAAAAAAATGGGGCAGCAGATAGAAAATCTTCCTATTGACACCATAAGAACATTCTACTCACAAGCCAACCTGAGCATGGTCCAGAACTGTTTGGTCATTTTGGACAGGAGGAGGATGCTGTTTGTTAAACACACTATATCACATAGCTTGAAGATCACAGCTCGGTTTTCTTCATGCATGACACATGGCTGTCTTACTGCATGGCATGATTTTCCATGTCTTGGTTGTTGATGGCAGCTTAATGCTACTTTATTGACTAATTTACAGGAAATGCATTCAAGAAAAAGTTATTTTTTTTTCCCTTTACCTGCCACATTGATAAAAACAAGCTGTGTTTTTAATATGCCAAGAAAAAGGAATGACAACCTTCAATGAAAAGTAATAGCCAAAGCATGTCAACATACAGATATGCTCCAGTTATATGCCACCTGTTTGCTCTCATTCATCTAAACTGTACCTGAATGTCACATTTCTGTTGTGAATTAAGTGTGATGGCTAAGTAAAAATGAGCTGGGTAAAGCTTTATTTAATAGCAGTGCAAAAATATTTAATATCTCCAATATTTCTTCTTTTACTCATACACACGAGTCCTGGCCACCGATACTAGCTTAATAGCATCTACATAAAGTCTGACAGCACATTTGGTATTTTACATGCTTTATTAAAATTGTATTCATATTTACAGTATCTGCAGGAACCATCCCTCCATTTCTTGCACATGAGCACCCACATCCATGCACATCCCTCATTTCTCAAAGATATGAGGCTAGGCTCCTTAAATTTAGGGAAGAGGTGGGCTTGTTTATTTAAAAAGCAAAAGGGGGGTGCATTTGGCCATTACACTGCTAATTAAGTTTATGTATATTAACATATATATATATATATATGGCAGTAACACTGAGTATTCCTTTACATTCTATATACAGAATGACATCAATGTTTTCCAGTCACCCGAATGTTCTAACTTCAGTCCTCAATGCTGCTTTTAGTGACTCAGGTCACATTTGGGGTTTTCCCTTAAAACACTTCAAGTCTCTAAGTTGAAATAAGGCACAATTATTCCGATTTGATTGAGGGGGAAGGAAAATCATAGAAGCTTCAGATGATACCTTCTGCAGATAAATTTTCCTTTATCCTCCAGGAGATTCTATTTGAAACCCTTTAATCTGCAGAGATCTGAAGTAGTTTTCTGCCATGGAAACCAATGGCCCACAAACTAGTTTGAGTATTTTCATTTTATTATGTTTCAGCAGCCAAATTTACTTGGGATTCCTTAACTAGATTTTCCATTTAGCGTCAAGAGAAGTAGAAAATGGCATATGAAATGCTTAAGCTTGTAAATGACAAACTGTTCATAGGCTTCAACATGCTAAAAAGAATAGTTTTCTTTGCATTTTAAATCCCTGCGCCCATTTCATTTCTGAAGCCTTTCCAGACATTACAGTTAAACTGCAACAAAAACTATGTTTGGCAGCACAAATAATGCCTAGTAATCAATTTTTTGTTGAGAGGGTAATGATGTTCTTGTACAAAACCTATCAAGTCGTTTTCCGCAGCAGATGAACTGTACCCAAGGACACAGGGCATTCTGTGATGGGGAGTAAGAGATTGCAGTTCCAAAGGCCCCTGACTTTGGTGATTTACAATGTTTATTCCTGTTTAGTGTGATCCTTGGTATCTTCCTCATCTGTATATTCTGATGGTTCCTCTCCTGGCTTTAGCAGTCTACCTACATAGTCATATTTTTCTGAAAAAGACATGTAGGTATCATAATCAAAAGTTACAACATGACATTAAACATCTATATAAACATTGGTCTATCTCTCAACATTGGTCTATCTATCATTAATTTAACTTTTTTAGTTCGTATCCATGATTAAAGGTGTTATCAGACACACCTAAGCTGTTCTTTTAGCTTTCTCCTACCTGAAAAACATCCTAGTATACTGGAAATAACACGCCCACAATGGAAAGGTTAGTGTTTCTGCAATAAAAATGGCCTTCTTGACAGCTGTCACCATGGGCAGAAAACTTACTTGTCTACCCACATTCACCAAACAGCAACAAGTGTCAGAGGTTAAGTGAACTTACAGAGAGCAGTGGCTTTTGCCTCTGCCACCACCACCCTCCCCTGCTGACTGTTGACAGTCAAGGACTAAGCTCTGCCTGCACAAACATCCATGCAAGAATGTCTCTACAATGATGAGAATGTACTGCAGTCCCTGAAGGGTACACAAGCAACTCATGAGATAGTGATTTTGGAATTCTGGAAGAACCCCTGTGATCACTCCCCGCACAGCAGTAGCTCCTTCCCCCACAAGAGGTACTTTGACTAATGCTGATGTTTACAGAAGCACTAGGTATCCTAACCTTCCCTAATCTGGTGTTCTCCAGATGCTCTGGATGACAACTCCCATCAATCCTAGCCAGCACAATTTTTTATCTTGCTTGTGGCAGCAGAATTAACAAGAGGCAACTACATACTAAGACTTAGAACCAACTGCCTCCACATCCTCCTGATCCCCATCTGATCCAGTAGTTTCACTACTGTGAGGAAGGGAGTGGTCCTGTTGTGCCCAGCCATGGAAACCTATTAAGGTGTCTCTTACCTCCCCTTCCACACAGATACACTATACTTATGCATATTTGCATAAGTATTTACATATTGCATGAATATTTACATAAGCTGAACCATGACATTTTCACTAGCAATTTAGTAAATATCAATTTCTGCAAAATAATTGAGAAACACCTTTACAAGTACTCACTTTCCATTTGATTTAAAGGAATATCCTAATTTAAACATTACCTTTAAATTGCATTTCCCATTCTCTAACGCTTTCCATTTGCACAGCATTTAAGTCTGATAAGTCATCATATTCATCTCTAAGCGCATCTTTATCTAGACAGAAAGTTGCCAGTCCCCTTGAGGCATCTCTGCCAGCAAATATTCCATAAGGACCCTCTGAAAATAGAAAAAACAGACCCATGTATTCAGTCATTCACTTGCATTATTCTTTCAGAATAACATTGATGTGTTTTCATAATCCCCTACCCCAGATTAATTATTGCCAAACATCAGAGCTAACTGAACACAGTTTAATAAATTTGAGCTTGAACAAAAAGCTTATTCAGTAACTCAAACTGCTTTGCCTCCTTTGTCCCAATTTTAATATTTTCTTTTTTAAAATACATGACAAATGCTAGTCACACAGTGGCTGAGTGCAAACATCTTTAAAGTGCGTCTTTAAAGTCTCTACTCAGGACTGCAAAATATAAATTTATCCTTCTTTCTTGGGCAGAGCATTGGCTAACACAGAAGCTGAATGATCCACAAACATGAACTTTCCTCTACAAAATGCTGTTCAAATGAAGTGAAATGTGCAAACTAACAATGAAGGTCACTAACTCAAAGACTATATAGGCCATATGATACATGAATGGTAGAACAGAATTTGGTTAAAGAAACTGGATATATTTATAACAAAGCCACAAAACATTTAAAGAAGCGTGAAATATTTTTCTTGGTACCTAGGGACATTGGCAGTCTTTAAAAATTGCTGTAATGGAACTTGGCAACACAACTAACTTTTATCAACCTGACCTTTGGAAATAGCTTAACTTGAATCTTAAGATTACATAACATCCAGAAAATTACTAAATGACTTTTTAAAAAAGGCACAGAAATTCAAGTTATGGAAATAAGTTTTATGTTTTTATTCAAATGAACTGTGACACTATTATACACTTATCTACTGAAACAAAGGGTTTAAGGTTAATAACAGAATGATAGCAGGCATTCTGATGAAATAGTATATGACCAATTTGTGCTGAATTGGCTCATATTATCTGATCAATGGACTGCTTCAGGAATTCAAGATCACATGGTAGAACATATGTAACCTAGAGTAGGTTACAACAATTTAAAATATAACAAAAATAGTTTAGAACAGCTTACAACCACAAAAATGACTTTCTAAAACTTTTGTCCACATTGCAATACTAGGATTTCAGATAAAATACATATCCTAAGGCTTAAATTCATTAGTGTTTTTCACAACCATGCACTTAAAAGTGTTTAAGCATATGATTTTACCTTGCTATGCTTGGGGAAAAAACCATTTTCTATTATACTTTTGGGTTAAACAAACCCGAATTTTAGAAAGAAAATGAACAGAACTCTAGTTTAATGTGGAGAGGTAATTTTTTATTAAGAGTCATAGTTTATAGTACAAAACCACAACTATACCAAGAAGCTACCTATAGTCTCAAAAACAACTGCAATGATAAATCAGTACACCAACACAGACACTGAAGGTTTCATTCAACAAAGCTGTCCCATGTAAGAACTTCCACTTGCACAGTAGAACTCCCACAAAGCACAAATGCGATCCTTTTTCATGGCTTACTTATATGATGCAGCGAGAGAGAGAAAGAGATCTGGAGGAGAGGGGGTGTGACTTAGCTGAGTCTATCCAGCAATACAACCCTGTTGTCCTTTACCCCTTCATGCACTAACTACTGCTTGTGCATAGTTGTGTTTGAATGTAATTTCCCACAGATATCACAAATTTTATGAGCATGGCAAAGCTTACAAAAGTCCTGTAAATAATGCAATCTGGGTTGTTCTGAAAAATGCTAAATAAATCAATTTTGAATTAAGAGAGGTCTGTTTAAAATATAATGAAAATCTAACTTCCAGCAGTTTTCAACTATCTTACACATCCACCACACAGCAGTAGCATCCAATCTCATTACCACCTCTCCAGCACTTTGGTGATATGGGTCTGCTAATCATGTGTAGTTTTAATAGGTCCAAATGCCATTAATGAATTACCTATAATCATTCTCATAATCATAGGTTGAAGATTTGAACTGTACTTTGTTCCAAGTCTCCTTACAATTTTCCTCCTCAGTTCTATACATTCCAGCAGTGTTTCAAGTTATTAAAAGGATCACTAAAACCCGACTGTAGACTCAAAAGGAAAGCACCCCAATATAGTAGTCACCTTTTGTACATGTAAAGTCTTTTAAATGTTATTAATTATTAAATTTCTATATCACCCTTCATCCGAGGATCAGAGTGGTTTACAATATAAAGACACAAGAATAAATAACATAGTAACAAACAAAAGCAATGCCCCTCCACACAGTTAAAAAAGGTTGTACTGCAGTTGTTTTTAGCCAAAGGCCTTGGATGAAGAGTGGTTTTGCTTAGTGCCTAAAGAGATGAAAT
This sequence comes from Podarcis pityusensis, assembly GCF_964106645.2. NCBI lineage: Eukaryota > Metazoa > Chordata > Lepidosauria > Squamata > Lacertidae > Podarcis > Podarcis pityusensis. Next base: position 46,521,269 of record NC_138034.1, on the reverse strand, counting down.
GAAGGTGCCAGGCAAGCCTCCCTGGGGACAGCATAGTATCTCAAACCTAGGAAACCTGGAGAATAGTATCTCAAACTGAATGGCTTCTTTTTGTTTTTATTATACATTTTGTGGTTACTATATTGCATTTTTATCTTGTGAACCACCCTGAGATCTAAGGATGACGAGTGGCTAAATACATACATACATAAGGTAAAGGTAAAGGGACCCCTGACCATTAGGTCCAGTCGTGACCGACTCTGGGGCTGCAGCGCTCATCTCGCTTTATTGGCTGAGGAAGCCAGCATACAGCTTCCAGGTCATGTGGCCAGCATGACTAAGCCGCTTCTGGCAAACCAGAGCAGTGCACGGAAACGCCGTTTACCTTCCCGCTGAAGCGGTACCTATTTATCTACTTGCACTCTGACATGCTTTCAAACTGCTAGGTTGGCAGGAGCAGGGACTGAGCAACGGGAGCTCACCCTGTTGCAGGGATTCGAACCGCGACCTTCTGATCGGCAAGTCCTAGGCTCTGTGGTTTAACCCACAGCGCCACCCGCGTCCCAACATACATACATACCCTTTATTAGTCACATTAGATATGATTGTACTTGAATCCCTAAAAAAAATTGTGAACTTAACAACTGCTACTAAAATAGTATGCGCTAGAAACCGGAAATACACCAATTCTCCATCTGTTTAGGAGTGTCTATTAACATGTGTGGAACTAGCCAAAATGGGTATGTTGATGAAAGGCATAGAAGAGAAGGGCTCACAATTTTATTGTTTGCTGGCAAGCAATGGTAGATATATCAGCTGGGACATTAGTTTGCTTTTGTTTTTTTGATTACTTTGAAATAAGTAATTAAAGTCTAGGCCACTGTTCATCAGATTAATGATCCCAGGGCAGGTTCTATTTGTTGTCCTAACAAATACTGTAATTTGTAAATTTTAAAGCATAAAAATAATGCTTCACTATGTAACAGTTAAGATTACCAAAGAAACTGGTATCCGACAAAAGTAGTAAAATTCTCACCTCAAATTTGTCATTTTTTGCAATGACAACATAGTTCCATGGGACAGCTGCTCGTATTGATCATAAACCCCTCACCCAAATCTATTCTGATAATATCATACGGTAGCAGTTACAAAAAAAAGAAATCACCTGGGCAGCTGAACAACACAGACTATCACATATTTATTGAATTAACTACTGAGGTGTTAATTCAGGGAGGTTTTCGGTTCCATGAAAAAGGCAAAATCTAGACAAAGCTAAACATTTTGCAATCTATGGACTTCAGAAGCATAAGCATGACTTTTACAGAAATGAGGAGGTTGAGAAATGCCTAAGTTTGGTTTATTGTGTTCTATTAATATTCTTAAGCTGGATGTGTTGTGAGTAGGTGATTTTCATGTCTCAGAACTAGTAGGCTGTTAGTAGCATTCCTCCTAAAATAACAGGTGCATAGGTTTTTTTGGGGTGTGTACCTGGATATAGTCTCCACCGATAGGAGTGCCAGCTCCAGCTAGTTGGCCAATTAAAGCTGTTCTTGGATCAGGATGACCTAGTTGCAGTTGTCCACACTCAGACAACTGCAAATTAAACTAATGCAACACAATCTACATGGGTGTTTCCTTAAAGATGATCTAGAAGCTGCAGCTGCCGCAGAGTGCTACTGTCCAGTTGTTGTACAGGGCAGCAAGAAATGGTAAATGACACAGAGCATAAAAGAATTGTGCTAGCCTACCAGGTCAAATTCAGTAAGATAATAGCATTCAAAAATGGGTTAGAACTCAAGTACTTGCAGGAATGCCTTCCCCAGTATCAGCAAACCTTTGTTTTGAGATCTGCAGGGGAAGCCTAGCTTGCAGTGTACCCTCAGTGTATTTGACCCAGAGGATTGCTACACAAGACAGGGCCTTCTCAATGGTCTTGCCCTGACTGTGGAACCCTTTACGTATCACACTCAGACTGTTCCCCACAGAGGGCAACCAAATACCTGTTTGTTCCAACAGGCCTTTGGGGTATAGTAAGAGTGGCATAATTTATACGGCATTTCTCTAATTTAGTGCTGACTTGTCTGCTATACTTTGTAGTGTGCTTTTACTTTGGTCTACCCTTTGCTTTTAGCCACCCTGCACTCTCATGAGAAGGGCAAAATATAAGAAATAAAATCTCCATCAACATGGAGTGCTTACCAGTCTCTATTGTGCTTTGGACTCAGAATCATTTGATTCACTGAAGTCACATATTCTAACCTCAAGTTTATAAGCCACCACTTATTTCAGTGTTAGATGGACAAGCATATTCTTAAAAAAGATGTCTCCTTTATTCATAATTCATTTAGTGACCCATCCATGTTAGAAGGCTGAAGATCTTCTGTAGGAGTCTTCCAAGGTACTTTCCAGGAAGGTTTACAACACAACAGATACACATATTGCTTATTCTTTAAGTAGTTATAAAAGTTTAAGAATTAGTTTTACTAATAGTACTTTTTTGTTATTAAATATCAAAACATATTGATGCTGGGGAAATGAGATTCATTTCTCCAGTTGTGGGATCACTGTGATTTGGACTGCTGTATTGTGTGATAGTGAAAATGTCAAGATACCTACTTGATAGTTAGCATATTGGGGCCAGTATATAGCCTGCAGAGAGAGCTGGAAAAGATTAGTTTCAATGCTCAGCACAATGCAAGACACAACAGACCCCTATTCCAGCATCGAATTCTCACAACTGACTCCAGTATTCAGGGAGGAAGGTTTAGTAGCCCAAATGGCATGTTATCTATTTGTACCTACATTACCACTGTTTTACTTCACCAGCACAAGTTGCACATTTGCAGTGCGTAAGTGGTCAGCAAGATATTTATATAAACAGTGCCACCAAGTTTAACCACTTAATTAAGGTCTTTAATGAATTAAAAATATCATGATTAATGGACAGATCTATTAAAATTACCTTCAAAACAGATTGCAACACTATTTTTAGAGGTATTCGCAATTCTTTTACACAGAAGAATGCCTCTTCTAGCATGCTTACTACAACCTATGTGTACATTGTCTATGCTTTGTGTTTGGAAAAGTTTTTAACTATATACAAACTCACAGTGTGCACATCTGTGTACACAGAACCAAGGCAATTAGAGTTTCAATGTGGCTGACCCCCAGGCAAGTGAGTACAGCAGGGATGGGGAATATATGAACCTTCAGATATTGTTCCCCGCCAGATGGGAACTGAAGTCCAACAACATCTGGAGGGCCACAGATGCCCCACTGGTTGCGCAATTTTTTTTATTTAAAAAATGCAGCCCCAGTCTTATAATTTGTAAATTTCTTTAACCAGGTTGCAGGTTTAAAAATAAACAACTGCAGAAATATCTATTCTAACTATTAACTTTCTGTGTACAATGATTTTTTTAAAAAAATCTTGCCCTACTTTTCCTTCACTACCTACTATATACTTCACAAAAGATCATTGTGAGCCTATTAAATAAAATAATGTTTAATTATTAAACCTGCTACTTAGGATTTACTTGCAAGTAAACATATTAAGAACTGGATTATATATTGCCAATCTCCCGCCTCCTTTGATATATATTAGGCAAAATCTAATCAGAAGCAAGACACGTTTTATTCCAGCTGCCAAGAACTTTGCGCAGATATGAATCAAGAAGCCTTTATCTGTACATGGTTAGGACCAGTATAAGATTAAGTCCACAGCTCCCCGTCAACTTATTATAAACTTTATTCTGTTGTAACTATGTGTAAGACTGCAGCCCAATTATCATTGCAATTGCTGAGAGACTTGCAGAAAGAGAAAATATCCAAACCTTAATAAAATGAAACTGGATTCCAACTCACATTGTAAAAGGCTGGAACTATTTCTAGTTAGTTAATCAAAATCCAGAGAATTACATGTGTAGGGAAAGGAAACAAGTCAGACTCAGGATTTCTGAAAATCTGGGAAGCAAATATGCTGAAGACAGCTTGTTCACTCCAGGGCAAATATGCATTCAAAAGTGAAGCAGATGTGTGAACAAGACTAGGAATGAAGTTTAGGTGCCCAAGGCTGTATTTGTGGGCACCATGGCATGCCCATAAATAATTCCTCATATTTGCCATATTTTTAAAAATAATTATTTTAAATTTTGCATTCTTCTGTTTGGTTGGATGTGGGCTACTTGTTTCTGTGTAGATGCTGTCTGCTTCCTTGTCTGTATTTTATTTGGGGTGTGTGTGTTTACCTTTTGTTTTGGAAGGGAGAGTTCAGAGGAGATCACCAGCTTTCCTTCTGCGAAATGGGTATTTTGTGGTGCCCGTGGCACTTCCCTGCCTCCAAACGTGCCCTGGAACCCCCCCCCCCAAAAAAGGCTGGGGAAACCAGCCTGGTCTGGAGCCTGCTATATCTTCTTTCTCCACCTACCCATGTGGGTGGGTAAAGCGGGCCTTTTCCCCACTCCCACTTACACACTTACACCTGCTACTTGGGGCGAGGGCGTTTCTTCCGCCTTCCAGGCCTTTGTCCCACCGTCGCTCACCCAGGAGGCATGTATGCCGCCCCCTCCCCCGCTAGCCCCCTTTCCCCCTTCCCTCCGTCCCCCTCACCGGGCCCGTAGAACTTGCTGCCTTTGGTCACGTCGAAGACTTTGCCGTTGACAGCCAGGAGGATGCGCGCCGCGCGCGCGCCGTCGTACTCGCGCAGCTGCTCCAGCGTGAAGTCCCGCCGCTTCATGCGGGGCAAGGAGTCGACCAGGCCCTGCTGCGCCGCGCCCCCCACTCCGCTCCTCTTGCCCCAGCGCCTGTAGAGCCGATAGGCCGCGAGCGCCACGATCGCCAGCAGCGCCAAGCTCAGCAGCATGTCGAGGCCGCCGCTCCCCCCGAGCCAGCTGCCGGCGGCCGTCTCCTCCGGGCTGCTGCTGCCGCCGCCGCCTCCTTGTTCAGTCCTTAGCTTCCCATCCCCATCGTCCGCCATCACTGCCCAGCCAGCGCCTGCCTGAGAGGAACCGCTCCGCCCCGCGACGGGGGAGGGAGGCGGGGAGGCGCAGGCGGGGCGCCGTCTGACTCTTGCCTCGCCCGGGCTCCAATTGGTCACTGGTAAGGACACGTCACCCACGCTAGCTCGCGCCCAGCAGAACGAATGAGAAAGAGGCGCACGCGGCTACCCAACGGCAGATTTCCACCTTAGGGGAATCTTCGCCTGGGAGGGGTTGGTTGGAGAGAGAGAGAGAGAGAGAGAGAGAGAGAATGTGTGTGCGCGTGTGTGGCGTCCGCGCGCGAGCGAGCCTTCGCCCTCATAAATTCTTGGCGCTCACGTGGTGCCGACGGAGGAATGCCGCGCGCGCGTTGCGGGCGCTGGACTAGAATATTCTTTTTGAGGGGGGAGAGAGAGAAGGGGGCTCGTCGACGCCATAAACATGCTTCTGTACTCCCCCGCCCTTTCCCTTATCGATTGTAAAATCAGGGCGGTGAGGCGCTGCTTATCTCCGAAAGGCTCCCTCAAGGCGTTTTTTCAATTTCTTTTGCCTTCACAATGGCGAAGATGCATGAGCGTCGTCATGAGTTGTCAGTGGTATATTGCACCTAAGAACACGGGGCGCTCTGTGCAAATAAAATGAAAAATCAGGTAGGCCCTACCCCACAGACTTGTTAACACTCGCCCTGAGGGAAATGCTGGCTGAAGAAGGCAGAATCTCTGTATCGTCCCAGCTGCTGGAGAGGGCTCGTTTTCGCGGGCTTCCTCACAGGCATTGGGGTAGCCGTTGTGAGAACGGGCGCAGGGACTAAAAGGGCGGTTGGACTGACCCAGCAGGCTGTTTTTAATACATAGTGGCTGCATAAACCCTTTCCCTAATGGGCTTCTTTTTAAAATAAGCAACCCCGCCCCCAAAAAATATCCTTCACCGAAATCCACATTTCTTCGCTACGGTATTTTCTTTTAATTGTGCTTCGGATTTTTTTAATTCAATATGTCCCAGTTTTTATTCTTTAACACTGTATTCTACCGTTTTTGGTTTGCTTTGTGAGTTGCAGTTATATGGCTGCTATATAAATGAACAAACCATGCCAATTTCCTAGTACCCACAGGACATGCTTTGCACACCACATCATGCCCATGAGAAAGCAGGATTTCCTATTTTAACACCTCCCCACTCCAAAGCATTGGTCACAAGCTCCAGAGGCCTTCTGTAAGTGCTTGCTGAAAACAGTTTCTCTTGTTGGTCATGGAAAGGGGCATCCTATTAAGCTAATTCTAAGATTCTTGACCAACCTCTATCTAGGACTACCTCACACTTGTTGCCAGCCCTCTATGGATATTACTGGCATACAGTAAGGGTAGCCCCCCTGTGTACAAACGTGTGTGCACATGGGTAAACAGATGTATACACCACTCCCCTAAAAAGAAGTGATATAAGAAGGATGTTTATGTCTGTAGCAGGTGGGGTCAGATTTAATATATTGCAGAAATACATCAGATGTTACTGAACTGCATCTCTTTTAATCCCCATCTAGCATGGCCATAGTTCAGGGATTATGGAAATTGTAGTCATTAGTGTTGGAGGGTACCACAGCTCCGAGCTGTGGAAAACACACCAGGGCTAATATTCTAGAAAAACACTTTCATATGGCAGTGCTCCACACAGAGCCATAATGGTTGAAATGTGCTTACTACAAGGAGTCAAGCCGCAGTCCAAAATAGGTTTACTCAAAAGTAGGTTCTACTGAAACCAATGAAAATTACTTCCAAGTAAATGTTTTGGGATTTAAGCTAAACAATAACAGACTTCCACATCTGACCTTGTCTTTCCAACTTCCTGTTGAGCATATTAATCCATGCTATTTTAAAGCAGACTGTGCTTAAGCAAATATAATGGGTTTTTAAAACAAACTACAATAGAAGGAATTCCTTTTTTAATCCACCCAGAACAGAACAGGAGTTTCATTGGACAATGTATTTTATCAGTGAATACCATATTCAGAGTACAGGGAAGAAGGGATGGGTGTAGCTTATTTGGATTTCCTTACCGTTTGGAATGGGGTTCTGAATATGTATAATCCATTCCTAGTTTAATGCCATTTGCAATTTATTTGGACAAAAATGATTATATAGATAAATATAAATGCATGGAAATTTCAGAGAGGTGCTGTAAATTCCTTAACGTTTTGAATGAGGTTTTTTCCTGCTCTTAGTAGAGAATATATAGTTGCCATAAGCAGAACACACACATGTGAGAATAGTAATTGGCCAGGTATCAATTACCAATACACAGATTCATCATAAGTATAAATGGTACTGTAATTGTACAGTAATGAAGAAACATCTATTTAGGTTGATATATACAAATGTAGGTGAATTAAGAATCCTTATGTTATCCCTAGGCGGAGAATAAAATTACTTACAAGTAAATGATAGCAGTGCTTTTTTTTCTGTGGGGATGCAGGGATACACATACCCCTAAATATTTTGTGAATCTAAGTTTGGCCTCATTGAGGGGTAGTAATTCAATATGAATAGGAAAATGAGAGTACCTCTAAACTTTTTTGAAGGAAAAAAGTGCTAGATGATAGTATGGTGCAGGCAGGAAGGCCACCTAGTGATAAATTTTCCTACATCTGTCCCAAAAAGGTAATTTCTGTTGCTAATATAAATACATGGGAGAGTGGTATAGTCCCATTTCATTCATCTCAAAGTATCAGATAGGTTCCCTTACCAAACAAGTGTAGCTCCACTTTATTCTCATGATGCTGGTGCAAGGAATGGATCCAAACCTGGCTTTGAGGACAGACTGGCCACTTCTTAATTCCTTTCATGCCAAAACTACCGTATTTTTTGCTCTATAAGACTCACTTTTTCCCTCCTAAAAAGTAAAGGGAAATGTGTGTGCGTCTTATGGAGCGAATGCAGGCTGCGCAGCTATCCCAGAAGCCAGAACAGCAAGAGGGATTGCTGCTTTCACTGTGCAGCGATCCCTCTTGCTGTTCTGGCTTCTGAGATTCAGAATATTTTTTTTCTTGTTTTCCTCCTCCAAAAACTAGATGCGTCTTGTGGTCTGGTGCGTCTTATAGAGCGAAAAATACAGTATTTCTCAGTCTATCAATTTTTTGTGATTCTTGACATGGGATTCTGCTGATGTATGACTGATTACATTGATATAGCACTGCCCCTAGCCCTGTGCCAGTACAATCCTGTTGCTTGGTCACAACAGGTTCTCTTCTCTACGACAGCATCAGTACTATACTGGTGCAAATGGATTTGGGATTGGTGCTGTCCATTTTAACATATGCCATTTAAGGACTGGATAGTTCTGCAATTTTATCATTACAATCTCTAACCCATTGCTTTTAATGCATTTACAATATCTGATAGAGGGCAACTCCTTTTTATAACAAAATCCTCAGTTACAGTTAAGAAAAATAATGATAACAATAATGCTGTCATAAATAATACAATTATTTTCAGTTTACCTCAAAATGTAAAATATATACAGTAGCTATACTCTGTTGATAGCAGTCTTTCCAAAAATTAACAAATCTGATTTAAAGCAAAATCCCTTTTGTGAGCATCCCATTCCTTACCTTCTCTAATCTGAACTAAATGTGTAAATGGTGTTGTGTATTACTACATATTCCACACTTCACCCAATCACTTTTATGTGGACCTTGTCCAATTCCCCATTTATTTGCCACCTCAGTTTGAGTTGTAATGATTTTAACACCCACCAATTATTGTTTTTCAGCTGGTGCTCTTTACATATATCTACAAGGCAAGGTAAGAATTTGAATACTTTCAAATTCCTTAAGAAGGGCAGCCTGTCCTTCACCTATGTATTTGCATGAAAGGCTTGCCTTGAAATTTTTACGTCTTTTCCAGATAGATTTGTAAAAAAATACTGGTATTGAAATCCAATGGGATTGGGATTATTTATAACTATGAACGTGGAGAAGAGGCCAAAAACCTTCGGGGCGAGGGATTCTGAGATGAGGCCAAGAGTCTGCAATCTGAAATATTGCTTGTAAGCTGCAATATTGTGGTAATGGAGCTGTAAGCATTCCTGGAATAAATTAGATGGGTGGGGTCACACTATTGTTGAAGGAGCAAGTACATAGTTTGAGGGTGCTCCTGCATCCCACTATCACTGGAGGCACAGATGTCTTTGATGGCTAGGAATACCAGTTACCAACTTTGGTCGGTAAATCGACTATGGTTGTTATTGGATCGGGTTAATGACTGTAGTTTTCCATGCACTGGTAACTTAATGGTTGAATCACTGTAATGTGCTCTGTGTGGGGCTACTCTTGGGGTTGGCTGGGAGGCTTTAACTGGAACAGAACATAAGTTAGGTTGGTTGTGGGGGCAAACTACCACCAGCATACAATGCCCTGCTTGCAGGATTTGCTTACAGACTGCCAGTCTGCTACTTGTACTCTACAGCTCATGATTCAGGTGGGTAGCCTTGTTGGTCTGATGCAGTAGAAATAAATAAAAAACTTGAAAAATTGTCCAGTAGCACCTTAGAGACCAACTAAGTTTGTTCTGGGTATAAGCTTTCGTGCGCAAGCACACTTCTTCAGATAACTGAAGATATCTGAAGAAGTGTGCATTCTACAGCTCATAACAAGGTTACTTGAGAGGCTGCCTTATCCCTAATATACCTAGTAGAGGAGTAGGGCTTTTAGCTTGGCTGCCCCTGTTCTGTGTAACAGCATTCCTATCGAGATAGGACAGGGACCCACTATCTGCATTTTTAGGAAACACTTGTAAGATACTTTTGTCCCAACAGGCTTTTGTAAGATAGATAAATGGGTCTTTGGTATGAGTGTCTTTTGAATGGTTTTAGTTTTGTTTAAAATTTATTGGTTTGCGTGCATGTGTGTTTTTAAACCATTTTTGCTGTTTTTATTATATATAATTTTGAGACAACTGTTTAATAAATTGACACCAATAATGATGACAAATAATAACATGTATGTTATTATCTTGATCTGATTTTTAAAAATACAGATATTCAAAAGCACCTGTACCAGAATCAGATTATTGGGGCATATTTGTACCAACACAACTACAGTCTTTATTTATTAATCACCTTCCACACAGACATGCCTCAAGGCAATGTACAAAATAAAATAGAACCAGCCAAAAAGAAGAAGGAAACCCCAGTTAAAAACAACACAGAAAATAATAGCAGATGAATTTTAAAACAATACAAAGTAGACACCTATGGCAGCATTGGCTTTATGGAATGTGTGGTGTATGTGTCACCTGTGTTGTGTGGCTTCATGCTGCAGGGCTCTGAAAGGCAGCCTGCTGTGATTACTTTTTCCTGCGCCAGGCTGGAGTTGGTGAGATGAAAAGAAGGCCCACATTCCTTTGTTATCCAGATATGGTAAGAGAAGACTTGTGGTGCAGCCAGTTTTAAAAAATGAGCTGTAATGAGCCTGAAAAGTCATGAGGAAATATATGGAGGCTGTTAGAAACATTTGTCTTAGCATCAACACCACATGTGGTTTGTAATATTTGAAAGGTGTGGACATGATTCCAGCAGCCTCCAGCAAACTTCAAAGTGTGCTATTCAGCTTGTCTCAAATTTACTTGACTATTGTACTTCTCATTTATTCTGGAAGTCTAGAGGTTTTGATCCCAACATACAGAAAACCAAAACGATCTGGCTGCTGCTATACGAACACACACACACATACATATACATATACAGATACATATACATATACACACGTTAAGAAATTTCTTCAGATAGAGCTGACTGAACATAACAACAACTTGGTCAGACTGTCCTGTACTTCGTTTAGGAACTCGTTTGTCAACTAATGGAAAATATGCTAATTGTATGGGTGTGGAAAACCTTAATTGCCTTACCTTGCCTGTATAGTTGCCTTCTCTTAATTCCATTCGTAAATTAGGAAGAGGCCCACATGAAGAATGCTTCCCCATGTGAATGAATCAACATGTTCACTTTAGAAACATACCCAGTTCATTCTCAAACTTTAAACTAACCCCTCCCCTTCCCACAAACACATTTATTTTGAAGCTAGATCCAGTAACAAAGCCTACTTCTAAATCTTAAAGATGATGTTTTGTCTTTTTCAAGACCAGACTCCTTGCCACCTTGTCTTCTATAATAACAGCTCTTTTCACCCTCTTAGTGAAAATAGGGGCTTAACAGAACAGGTTATCAAAACTGGAGTGGCATAAGGCATGATTTCATGCTTCTGGTAGACACACCCTCCTTATCTGACTGCACAGAACCAAAGGATCTACTGCTGCCACACCCCCTGCTCAGGAAAGGCAGTAGGTGGGTGTGCACTCATCTTATTACACATTCTCCTTGTTGTTCCAGAAAGTAGGCAGGAGGATGAAACAAGGCAGGGAGTTAGCATACATGCACTGACTTTGATCTTTAATTACCAGGCAGTATTTTATTAAAAAAATCCATAGCACACTATGGTAATTTCCAAATTTGTATAAATTTCAAGTAGATCAGCTCCTTGAGATACTCCATGAAGATGGTACACATATTTATATTTTTTTCCACCGAACCCACTGAACTGCTCTTTTACTGTCTCGTGTGCAGCTCTGGTTCGCCAGAAGCGACTTAGTCATGCTGGCTACATGACCCGGAAGCTGTATGTCTGCTCCCTCGGCCAGTAAAGCAAGATGAGCACCGCAACCCCAGAATCATCCGTGACTGGACTTAACGGTCAGGGGTCCCTTTACCTTTACCGATTCTGTCTGAAACACACACACCTGCTTGTAATGGTTGGTGACATGCACAGCGACATAGCAATCCTCGTTGTTGAGCTTTTTTTAGGAGATCAGCCAAAGTTTTTTAAGAGGCCAGAAAAGTTGTTGAACTTCTTGGGGGAATTCTGCCAACATTTGCTTAGCTGTCTTTTTGAGGGACTCATCAGAGCACATCAGAACATATTTGCAATAATCACACCAGACTTACAATAATCAACCTCTGTTTGAGAATCAGGAGAATATTTTCCAGGTTTGGGGAAGGGTGTGGAATCATATCCAGACAGGCATACAGCCCAAACTTTTGCTTTTAGAAATTCACTGACAAACTCACAAAAGAGCAAGGTAGAAATAACATTGATAACATTTTCCTCCATTTTTATGCATTCAGGATATATCCCCTGCTAGGAGAGGGGCTTGTAGGAACCACATCCATACACCTTTCATGGAAATATCCTGGAATAGCAAATGGTCCAGATCTACCTGACCTGACTTCCCCAGCCCAGCAGCTGCTGTGGCTTCTAATGAGTGAATGTAGGGAAGAGTTTGTTTCAGGCTTCCTCAACCTCGGCCCTCCAGATGTTTTTGGCCTATAACTCCCATGATCCCCAGCTAACAGGACCAGTAGTCAGGGATGATGAGAATTGTAGTCTCGAAACATCTTGAGGGCCGAGGTTGAGGAAGCCTGTTTTTTTTTCAATAAATAAACAAGCCAGCCACTATTTCTCCACCCAATCAATCAATCAGTGCAGAATGATTAAGTAAAAATAGATATTGGTTAGGGAAAGAGACTCATAGTTGCTTGCTTGCTTGTTGTATCTCTGGCAAGGTCATAAAACAAATACTAAACTAATCAACAACAAAAACAGCTCCGCAGAAAACACACTGTAACTCCTCTAGTCTTCAGAGAAACAGCCCCGACCGTGCTGAAAACCAGTGTATGATTCTGGTAGGCTAATACTAACACATAAGGCTGTTTCTGTAGCAGTTCTGACTCCTCCCATGTCTGCTATAGTGGTTGTTCTGGACTGGTATCAAAACAACAGATGGGGGAAAAGCTTTCCTAATAGGACTGACTTTCTGGCAGCTCAGTCAGTCACATGGTTTTTCTACTTTGAGACATGTGAGAGGGACCAATGTGCCATAGCTATACTTTTGAATTAGGGTTGTCTTGAGTAATTTAGGGAGCATATGGACAGAGCTTCCTGCTGCAGTCATACCACTCCCACTGAAGCAACACCATCATCTCCATTGGGTCGTTCATTTCTGTGATGCATCCCTCTCTTCTGTGGAGTATTAGAATTGCACAGATATGTTAAAATGCCACCTTATCGGCACCACTTACGTCTCAAGTTTGCAGAACAAGACTGAAACACAGCTATAGTAGTCCCACCCTCCAAAGTCTAACTCGAAGAAGCTTTTCAGTTTGAGCAGTTTTTAAACTCTAGAATAAGCTTTTCATTTAGAATAAGTTGTACAAATATGTCTTGTTTAGTTTGATGCTTAAAATTAACATTTTTACTGTGTCTGTATACAGTACTAATGTACCTCCTCACTAGAGGGCTATGTGGGCCAAAAGTCCTATAAACAGACAAGAAGAGGCTGTTAACCTTGCAGTGTGCTAACTGTCAAATTTGCTAACATGTATGAACAAAACATGACTTTGAACAAAATCATAACAGTTAAAGTTGTGGAAAAACGGTCCTAGTCACCATTCTCTAAATGCAAATCATCTGTCAAACTATAACCTCTTTCTCCTGTCCCTACTTTATGCTAGTTCATAATATTTTGATGCAAACGTTGGAGAACATACACCAATCCTGCGTAAACGTCTGATTAGAGGACAGAAGACTGAAATATCCTCCTTCTCTTGTCCTTTTGTTCCCTTGTCCTTTAAAGCACAAACATTTCCATTGCAAATATGTTTCGGCATGTGTGAGGCAAGGCACTTTGGCTTAGGCATTTCTGTTTAACAGTTGCTGTCTGGCAAAAATCTGCTGTTTTGTCAAGCTCCACCCAGTGGTTGTGTAAGCCAAACCCATCCCCCCCCCCACAAGAATTAACCAGCTCCTCACCGTGGGATGCCTTTTTTACATTCATGAATGTATTGGAAAGTTGTTCAAATGTAAATTCAGATTGCAAGCTCTGTGGGACAGAGACTTGCTTTTTCTTTTTCTTTTGTAATTATGTTAAAGCACTAAGTACACTGATGATACTAAAAACAATAAAGAGGAATGTGGGTGCTCAATACATACGGCTATATTGAAATTACATTTGAATAATGCTACTTTAGGTTTTTGTCTAGGGCTTATTTAAGAAACTGCATGTGCTCAAATTTCTACTCCCGCACAACTATTAAAGGTTTCCCTTTCCTCTTTTGTACTACTTATTCCTTATCGTTAGTTGCCTGGAGAAAAGTGCCAAACATTTACCAGACTTGGATGACATATTAAGCCATAGTTAAAAATAAACTGTGGTTTAATGTGCTGGTGCATGTTCTGCTCATGGTTGGTTTGGAGAGAACCAAATAATAAGCACTGGTTCAAATGTAATGCAAAGCCAGACTAACAATCACAGAAAACAACTTCATGGAGCTGGGTCACATACCAAAATAGAATGCTTTATACACTATCATAGGGTGACACATCTATAGGACTAGAGGAGTAGTGTGTCCCCCCCCCCCCCAATGTCTTGCTGCCTTTTTCTGGTAAAGGAAAAATCCTTGAGATTTTTTGCTTGTAGTTTAGAGAGGATGTTTGCATTTGACAGTATCCCTCTCCCAAACCCCCAAACCCAATTATATGAATGAAGATGCAAATGGGAATCTAGAAACACAAGCATCCAATTTGTGCTGCATATGCACGTGCAGTTGTACTTATATTTTCTGCATGCCATTTTAATGAATTACAGGTCCTGTTTGATGATTGATCTTGACTTACAGATCAACCAGATCGCAACTACAGGCTTGTTTACCTCCAACATAATCCACTCACATTTCAGAAAATCAAGTCTAAATGTAGGCTTGCATGTTTCCCTCCTGTTTACAGCTTCAGTGGTTACTAAAACCTGAGAAAATATATAGCAAAAAATTGCTTTCTATAGCAGAGTTTGCATACTCACTTCTACTGTTTATCTACCTGGACAGGTCTGCACAAGTTGTGATCTGTCAAGCTGAATACTGCCCACCACCAGTCATGCATGGCAGCTTGATCTACTTCACAGTCCTTTCCTCCTAGTACCCATTCTTAGAAAATCATTGCCTCTATTTTATCCCTATTTTTGCCTTTTGGGGACCCCTGCTTAAAATATTGTTATGAGTTTGGGGTGCGGAAAAGTAGGCAGTATGCAGAGACATTTCTAGTCCTTGCATCTAGCAATTGTTAAAATACAAGCCCGGCTCACTTCCTGTTGAGGTGATTGTCTGCGTAATGGGCCACTAAGGGAAACAAATGATAGGGGCTCTGTGTTAGACGACAAATGGATGGTGGCAAATGGGTGAGGCCCTCCCCCAGTTCGTGGTTAGTTTTAAGACAAAAGGCCAAAGTAGAGAGATCAGTTACATGAGCTAGAAGCTGGAAGAGAAGCGGCAGGCTGGAAAGGCAGAGCGAGAGCCATGTTTGATTTCTGTTTCTGTTTCTATTATTTATTTTATTATTTATAATAAATACACACCATGCATTTAAAGCAACCCCCCCGAATCCCAGGAACTATAGATTACCCCCTCATGGAGCCCTTAACAAACTACAGTTCCCAGAATTCTGGGGGGGGGGCGTGGGCTGGGGGAAATGTACTTTAAATGTATGGTGTGTATGAAGCCATGGTTTCTCCAATCCAAACACTGCTTCTAGGCAAAGCAGCTCCAATGCATGGACAGAGTTTATGTACCAGTGAGAATTTTTCTATTCATTCCATTGAAGAGTGCTGAAATCAGTGGCCAGAAGAATGCAACTTCTTCTGTTGATATGGGTGAAGAAGCCCAGATATGCAGGAAAGTCTTATGGGCACCCAAACACCTATGGTTATGAATCGGTAATGTAGAAGAAAGGCCTAAGCACCAGGCCCATTGAACTCAGATAGACCCAACAGTTAGTAATCTTTCAAAGACTGGAATGTAAACTATTGCATCATCCTAACAGAGGCTGGTATTTGTATGCTTAGGGGTACCTTAAGGCTTATACAGTGTAGAATTCATGTATGGTACTTAGATTCAGTGTTTATATTATGACAGATTGATCCAGGTTTTTTCCCCCTTAAGGTTAGAAAGTTCTGAGACTGTTTTGCAAACTTTTTGTCATGAAGATATGCATGCAGTCTGTCTACTTATTAGGAAAAGTACAAATCGAGAAAAAAGCATGTGGTAGCTGACTCATAACTTGGCCTGAATATCCATCATTTTTGTTTGGACGGAACATGCTTATTTACTGGTAGCTATTATGCAGTTTCTCAGTTGCATTTTTGGTCGCTTGTTAAAGTCAGTCCTGGCTGGAACTGCAGCAGATATTTCTACCATCCTAATTTCTACCATCCTAATTATGTTACCATAAAGCACCAATGCTGCAGCAAGCAAAGGCTCTAGCAGCTCAGCCAGCTGCTTGTGGCTGGAAAGCCAGACAGGATGTTTGTGACTGTTGCCATGGGAACAAAGGGGCAGTCCATTCTGTACTGAGCACCGGATGTTAGCTCAGTGTGTGTGTGTCATATGACCCGTACTGGATGTACTTGGGAGGAGTTTCTTCTTGCTGTTGTTGAGTGCAGACATGATTCTCTGTACTGATGTAAGAGGCAGAAATAAATGATGTAAATAGTTTTCTGTCTGCTTCTTTCCCCTCCCTGGGGACACCAAAGGGGAGAGAGGAAGAACGGTGTGTTCCTCTCATACATCTGAGAAGAATCGCCGGACCTCGCCTGCTTATCAGCAGAGTAAAGACAGGGGGAGGTCGACAGGAATATCTGCCGGTGCCTACGCTGTGGCACATTCCTCTGACCCAGGCAGAATTCCAACAGTGGCAGCCTTCGGATGGTTGCGATTCATCAGACATCTGCATGAGAGGCTGGTGGATTGTCCTCCTCTGCTCCAAGGGAGAAGGCAAGCGTCTGAAAGAAGCCAGAGGCTCCACAGACAGCTGATGGAAAGAAGAGGTGTTTTCCAGAGCAACAAAGTTCAAGGTATGCTGCATTTCGGGCTAAAAGTGTGAACGCAGGAAGATTAATTCCCTGGTTCACGGAGCTGCGTTTCAAAGAAAACAAGAGCTCCGGGAGAAGAGGCCTGCAGCTTGAAGGCTGAAGCCTGCATTCCACAAATTTTTGTGGTAGATAAGATGTCTTATTGAAATGCATTGTTGCTAGGTAACGGTCCTGGAAGGTTACTGGCAAAGGGGCTGGACTCTGCGTGTAAGCCTGGGAAAGCGAAACAAAACCAGAGAATGTTTTGGCTACAAGTTTACGAGCTCTTGGAAGGGACTTTTCAATAGCAGCCTGAGTTTAGCTGCCAGGTGCAAAGAGCGTAAACAATTTGCAGTTTGCTGCGTGAGAAAGGAAAAAACAACTGTTGGATTTTACAGTTTGTTTGACAGTGTGAGAGAGGCTTGGCTTCAAGATGGATGCCAAGAAAGGGGGAGGTTTGCCTTGCCCACCTCCCTTAACCAATGACAATTATTCATCTTGGTCTGTAAAGATGAAGGCCCTGCTGCAGAATCAGAGGCTTTTTGATGTAATTGAAAACCCCATCCCTGCAGCACCAACCAGAGGTTGGGAGTCACAGAATGTAAGGGCCAGGACTGCTATAATTCTGTGTGTCTCAGATGATCAGTTGGTGCATGTTCAGCATTTAGAAAATGCGAAAGAGGTATGGGACACGCTGCGTACAACGCATCAGAGAGATGCTGGTTCTTCAGCGTTGCTGTATTTTGAGAAATTGACCAATCTGAGACTTGCGCCTGATGGAGATGTTCAAGCGCACCTGACAGAAATGAAGTTTCTGCGTCAACAGATGGTGGAACGCAATTTTCGTCTTCAGGAGGAAGTGTTTTGCTTCATGATGATAAACAGCCTTAGCCGCACCTACAAGGTTGTTGCCAGTCAGCTTGGTTCCCTACCGGCCGCGCAGCTGACCGCGGAGAGAGTTTGTGCTGTGGTCCTGAATGAACACGACAGACTTGCTGCACTGGAAGAAAAAGACAGGGGGAGGGAAGAACAGAGTTCTAATTTCCCCACTGCTAATGCTACTGGAGAGCATGGAGTAGCATTGAGTGCTGTCCGATGCTACAATTGTGGACAGACTGGGCATCTACAGCGAAACTGTAAGAAGCCGCGCCAGTCAAGAAGAGCAAAGAGCAGCTCTACGAAGCCTGAGGCGTCAGGCAAAAGCCGTACCAAGTGCCAGGTGAAACCTGCAAAGGCTATGATGGCGAAAGGAACCACGCCAGATGTTGGGAACTCGTTCATAATTGACACGGGCTGTACAAAACATTTGTGCCCGCACAGAGGACTGTTTTCGACGTTGAAGAAGCAAAGCTTCACTGTGAAACAGGCCAACGGTCAGGAGTTGGAAGCAACCGGAATTGGGACTGTGTATCTTGAAAGTCTGAACTTGACTATAAGTGATGTTTACCTGGTTCCAGAACTGAGATTTAATCTGCTGAGCGTGTCGCAGATTGCAAAGAAAGGACTGAAACTGTCCTATGATGCTAAAAGCTGCAAGATCTACAAAGATGGAGAACTGTTTCTTACTGCCAAAGAGAAAGATGGACTGTATTTGTTGACTTTTGATCAAAGTGATTACATGAAATGTAATTCTTCTGTTTCTAACGAAATCTCTCTTGCAGGTGTGACCAGTGTGAGCACCAAGACCAAGAAGGTCGACAGAGCATTTCAGCGGGTGTATGCTGATGTGATTGGTCCTCTAGAACCATCTAGAGGCGGTGCACGATTTTACCTTTTGTGTGTGGATTGTTTCACTAATTATTCTTGGGTTTATATGATGGAGAAACCACAAGAAACTTTAGAAAAGTTTCAGGAGTTTTGTGACAAGGTTAAAAGTATGCATGATGCTAACATTGATTGTCTTTTCACAGATGAGAAGCAAGTTTTTCTGTTGCAGAAGTTTCAGAAGTTCCTGGATGGAAAAGGGATAGACCACAAAGTTGCAGTCTCGCAAGAAGCGTGGAACAGGGGGGTCTGTGTAAAAGTGAACAAAGAATTGCAAAAGGGGATGAATGCGCAATTGCTGAGTTCACATTTGCCACATGAATATTGGGCCGAATCGCTAGCGTCCTATCTTCATGTGTGGTTGAGAAAAGTCTCAACAGAGTTGGGATGTTCTCCTTTTGAGAAGCTGTTCAATAGAAAACCTTCTGTAGCCTATTTTAAGGTTTTCGGGTCTCATGTGAGAACAGAAGCTCCAGGTGGAGTAAAGAATGCCAGAGGCATTTTTGTGGGTTATGAAAAAGGTCTCTACAGAGTAATTTTGTCTGAATCTGGTCAGGTGATTCTCACAAGGTTTCTAGAGAGTGCTCCTGAACAGGAGAGGTTGATTGTTCACGCATTTCCCACAGAGGATTCTGATGATGATGATGATGATAAGTTTGATCTTATTGAGTTCAGTAATACTGATGATGACAGCGATAGCTCAGACAGCTCAGTTGTCACAGTCATTGAGAGGAAATCTCACACAATGGATAGACCTTCACAGGTGAAGGAAGAACCACTGATAGCTACTGGTTCTCAACAGAATCCAAAGGTTGAACCAGTGAGCACAGAGGATCAGAACCTCTTACGAAGGTCTGAGAGAGCAACGAAGGGTGTACCACCCAAGAGGTATTCAAAGGAGTTTGCTAACCTTGCATATGTTGCTATTGTAAACGACCAAGGACAGATTGGAGCTGTGTCTGAGTCAGAGACAAAGGCACAACAGAGAGTTGTTAACCGAGGTAATGCGAAGTCACACAACCAGAGAGGTACATTGGTTAAACCAGTGGCGGGTAGTTCCAAGGGTGGAACTGAAACAACAGGGGAATGTTATAAATATAACAACTGTTTATTTTCTTCTCTGGATGACGCTTTGCTCGCGGCACACATTGATACTTTAGGGGGAGTATGTTACCATAAAGCACCAATGCTGCAGCAAGCAAAGGCTCTAGCAGCTCAGCCAGCTGCTTGTGGCTGGAAAGCCAGACAGGATGTTTGTGACTGTTGCCATGGGAACAAAGGGGCAGTCCATTCTGTACTGAGCACCGGATGTTAGCTCAGTGTGTGTGTGTCATATGACCCGTACTGGATGTACTTGGGAGGAGTTTCTTCTTGCTGTTGTTGAGTGCAGACATGATTCTCTGTACTGATGTAAGAGGCAGAAATAAATGATGTAAATAGTTTTCTGTCTGCTTCTTTCCCCTCCCTGGGGACACCAAAGGGGAGAGAGGAAGAACGGTGTGTTCCTCTCATACATCTGAGAAGAATCGCCGGACCTCGCCTGCTTATCAGCAGAGTAAAGACAGGGGGAGGTCGACAGGAATATCTGCCGGTGCCTACGCTGTGGCACATTCCTCTGACCCAGGCAGAATTCCAACAAAGGCTTATACAGTGTAGAATTCCTGTATGGTACTTAGATTCAGTGTTTATATTATGACAGATTGATCCAGGTTTTTTCCCCCTTAAGGTTAGAAAGTTCTGAGACTGTTTTGCAAACTTTTTGTCATGAAGATATGCATGCAGTCTGTCTACTTATTAGGAAAAGTACAAATCGAGAAAAAAGCATGTGGTAGCTGACTCATAACTTGGCCTGAATATCCATCATTTTTGTTTGGACGGAACATGCTTATTTACTGGTAGCTATTATGCAGTTTCTCAGTTGCATTTTTGGTCGCTTGTTAAAGTCAGTCCTGGCTGGAACTGCAGCAGATATTTCTACCATCCTAATTTCTTTATGCCTAGTGGATGGGTGTTTGGCTCTTCCCCATGCTGCAGATAAACAAAAAACTCTATACAGTAGATTAAGAATATATGCAATATAACTGCCTTGTGAATCATGGCACCACAAGGTTTAAACTAGGTTTCCTGGGTTACCCCAATTCCACTATATATGTTCACCTGAAAGTGAAAGCCGGGAGGATCTAAAATGTGTTTTGCTTTATTTTTAAAATCCATTTTAAATTAAGATTATACTACACATTGTCAAGATCTAAGGCTATAATGATATTTCGATTGGTGATGTGACCTGGTGGATATTAGGTGAGGATTTATTTCATGTGTGTGCCAACACCTATCTGTTGCCAAAGGAAGAAACTTCCAGTTCGCCTAGGAAGTCTCCTCGTCTCATTAAACTAGAGTGGGCAAGGTGATAACTTCCAGATCCTCACTAGTATGGATACTTCTTTTAGTTAACTGTTTAGTGGACTCTGTAAATAGCAGCTGAAGGGGTGGGGGAGTTAACAGGATTAAGACCTCAGCATACTCCATGCACGTGTGTGTGTGTGTGTTAGTTACACAAGGGATGATGGACTTCAGACCCACTAGAATATTGATCTCCAGCTGGTGGGTCAGAACCTACTACTGAGTAGTGGATCGCGATGCCAGTACTACTAAAAAATAAATATATTGTTTAAAAAGTAATGTTCATGGGTGCTAGACTCCTCCAAATTACTGGGTTCCGTAAATGTTAGAATTTAATCAAGACTTAGAGTGTTAAAACTGTGCTAGACCTGTGTGTATTTAAGATGTGTATTAGACACTTCTAATTTTCTGTAATCAGCATGTGTCAAAAGCTGATTCAGCCAAGCTGGTGCTTCTTGTGATATGTCAAAAGCTAATTAAGCCAGGACTAGCTTCTTGTGCGAAGCTATGACCTGTTAAGACAGTGGTTAGCAAACTTTTTCAGCAGGGGGCCGGTCCACTGTCCCTCAGACCTTGTTGGGGGCTGGAATATATTTTGAAGGGAAAAAAAGAACAAATTTCTGTGCCCCACAAATAACCCAGAGATGCATTTTAAATAAAAACACACATTCTACTCATGTAAAAACACCAGGCAGGCCCCACAAATAACCTAGAGATGCATTTTAAATAAAAAGACACATTCTACTCGTGTAAAAACACACTGATTCCCGGACTGTCTGTGGGCCGGATTTAGAAGGCAGTTGGGCCGGATCTGGCCCCCGGGCCTTACTTTGCCTGCCCATGTGTTAGGACAACAATGTGTCAAAGGAACTCACCAGAAACTCCTCAATAGATAAAGTGAGAAGCAATGTGGACGGGAGTAGGAGGTTAGGAGTGATGTGACCTAGAGAGCAAGGCAAGCTGCAGAGCAATGCCAGGGAGCCATGACTGATTGCTGCTGGAATCTAAGGCTGTAGCTATGGAAGAAGCAAGACCCTGTTGGAGTGTAATGCTGTGAATGCCTCCATCAAAGACTCAGCTTGTATATATGTGTAAATTAACCATATAGCACAAAGACACCACAGTCCCCACTGTGCCTTATTTCCAAAAGGAAACATGGCCCTTGATAAGTGCTCCTGGAACCCCCTGGGATCTCACACCGCTCAGAGATTTGGGTGGTGGTGTGTAACAAAAAGAAATGGATCACCAAGTGCATATTTAGGCAAAAATTCAGTTCCAGGTTGGAAAAAGTTGAAGACTAGTGCTCTTAATTATGTTGGACTACAGCCCCATCATTCCTGTGTCCCATTGGTCATGTTGGTTTGGGCTGATGGGAGTTGGAGTCTTGCAACATCAAGAGGGCCACAGATTCCCCATCTCTGTTTTAAACTCTTTAACCTTGTGATATGGACTCCCTGAAACCACCCCCACCCTTGAAGCAGGAAGGGAAGATGCTCTTGGGTACACTCACAACTAATTTTAACTGACACACAGCCAATCTGGCTTTGACAGAGATTGACTGAAATGTTTGGCAAAATTTTAGCTGAGTTTTTCTATTAAATAAACATGTTGTGTGCATGTATGTGTGAGAGAGTGCTTACATTTTGCATTCAGGACCATGTCTTGCAGCCAACAAAAAGCAGTGGGGGTGGGAATGAATAAAAAACAAGCAGGGTTGTAAATATGTTTCAGAGTTCTGCCAATGCCACAAACTACTCAAGCTTTATATCAAACAGACCTTGATATATTTACCACCCTTAATAAAATTACCTTTTAGTTTTCTATGCATGTATTTACCTTCTTCAAGGTATGAATGAAAGCCAAAATGCACTGTTGTATACAAACAGTGATGTAGATTAAATTAAGGCCACATCAGTGAGATCTATAAGTGTCTTTGAGCAAAACATATGCCATCAAATGCTGTCAAGATTATGGGCAGTCTTTAAGCAAGTCGATAAGCAGGTTACATTCCTATAAAATAAGGGCAAGGGAGGAAATTACCCTGAAGTATGATACCCTGTTCCAAAATGTGAAAAGATTGTGATCTGGGAAATCTTTAGATAAAAGGTTCATTTCTCATTATAAATATAAAATATGAATAGTCTGAGGTCTGACCAAGATTCTTAATACCATAAGCATTACCTTTATAGCAAATCTTTAGTTGTGTCATTCCATGTGATAGAGGAGGATCCAGTTAATGTGGAAATAGGAGCTTCCCAATGGGATTGGGTGAAATACAACACAGATTTGTTCTTCATCAGTAGACAGGTATGCCTGAAAATATGACTAATGAGTTCAATTCCTTACCAGCTTTAGGGACCAGGATGAAGGGAAACATGCTTTTATTTCCCCATCAGTCTCTTCAACTCCCGCCCTATAGTGTATATGACTCGCCCATGACTGTTTTTTAAGGTTAAGGGAAGCTGAGGCATGTTGTTTTCAC
The DNA here is from genome assembly GCF_964106645.2 of Podarcis pityusensis. Lineage (NCBI taxonomy): Eukaryota > Metazoa > Chordata > Lepidosauria > Squamata > Lacertidae > Podarcis > Podarcis pityusensis. Next base: position 46,497,726 of record NC_138034.1, on the reverse strand, counting down.
CCCCCGCCCCAGTTTTCAAGTTTCACATACACATACTTTAAGGGTCTTTTGAATTAGGATCATCAGGCATTGGTAACACTGCAATCTGGCAGATTTATCCAGTTACTTAAAATAGGGATAATTCTGGACACTAATAATAATAAATAATAATAATAATAATAATAATAATAATAATAATAATAATAATTTATTTATCCCCCGCCCACTCTGGGCGGCTTCCAACAAAACACTAAAATACAATAACCTATTAAACATTAAAAGCTTCCATAAAGAAGGCTGCCTTTAGATGTCTTCCAAAAGATTGGTAGTTATTTTTCTCTTTGACATCTGGTGGGAGGGCGTTCCACAGGGCGGGAGCCACTACCGAGAAGGCCCTCTGCCTGGTTCCCCGTAACTTGGTTTCTCGCAGCGAGAGAACTGCCAGAAGGCCCTCGGCGCTGGACCTCAGTGTCTGGGCAGAATGATGGAGGTGGAGACGCTCCTTCAGGTATACTGGACCGAGGCTGTTTAGGGCTTAAAGGTCAGCACCAACACTTTGAATTGTGCTCGGAAACGTACTGGGAGCCAGTGTAGGTCTTTCAAGACCAGTGTTATATGGTCTCAGCGGCCACTCCCAGTCACCAGTCTAGCTGCCGCATTCTGGATTAGTTGTAGTTTCCGGGTCACCTTCAAAGGTAGCCCCACATAGAGCGCATTGCAGTAGTCCAAGCGAGAGATAACCAGAGCATGCACCACTCTGGCGAGACAGTCTGCGGGCAGGTAGGGTCTCAGCCTGCGTACCAGATGGAGCTAATAAACAGCTGCTCTGGACACAGAATTGACCTGTGCCTCCATGCACAGCTGTGAGTCCAGAATGACTCCCAGGCTGCGCACCTGGTCCTTCAGGGGCACAGTTACCCCATTCAGGACCAGAGAGTCCTCCACACCCGCCCGCCTCCTGTCCCCCCAAAACAGTACTTCTGTCTTGTCAGGATTCAACCTCAATCTGTTACCCGCCATCTATCCTCCAACCGCCTCCAGACGCTCGCACAGGACCACAGCACAAGAGGCATTGCTAGCCCAATACTCAGCGTTTGGGGGACAGTGGTTCTTCAGGGTTTCAGACAGTAGCCTTTCCCCACTGTACTCAGAGATGCCAGGTGTTGAACCTGAATCCTTCTGCATGCCAAAGCATGTGCTCTTCCACTAAGCTATGACCCTTCCATCTGTAAACAGAGGGAGTGACAATAATGTTGGCATCCGTCTGTCTCAAAAGACAATGCAGTGTACCTCTGGGGGCAAAGTCAAACCCCTGAAGAATCACAACTGTGGCCACAGAGACAATTTACTTGTAATTGCTGCCTCCTGTGTTAGAAGAATAATGTTGATACAGTACATACTAATTTTACTATGTTTCTGTAGATGCACCAATGTTTGTAACACATGTTTGTGAAGGTTCTGGACTCAAACACTTCAGAGTGATCTGACTCAAAGACTTCAGTGATCTGAGTTTGTCAGGAATAGTAAGGAATGGTAAAATATATTACACGTGGGAGGGTGCACTATCTCTTTGGAAAGCAAAGTTCCAATTGATATAACACAGGGAAGTGCATCCTTTACATATTTATTGGTTTACTTTTCAGTTGGATAATAGCTTGGTAGCTTTCTGTTCATCTGTTTTCTTTACCTTCCAGCAGCCTAGCTGTTCCATGAAGTTCAGCTAAGGGCAAGTTGCTATGTCATGTGTTTCCCCCATTAAGAATGTATTTGTGCTATTTTCTCTACTTCTGCTTTGTATCTTGTATTTATTGTTGGATGGTGTCTCTTTATTGATTTTGTGAGCCATTTGGAGATTTTTGGTGATAAAGAAAAGGCCTATATACAGGTGAAACTCAAAAAATTAGAATATTGTGGAAAAGTTCATTTATTTCAGTAATTCAGCTTAAAAGGTGAAACTAATATATGAGATAGACTCATGACATGCAAAGCGAGATATGTCAAGCCTTTATTTGTTATAATTGTGATGATTATGGCGTACAACTGATGAAAACCCCAAATTAACAATCTCAGAATATTAGAATATTGTGAAAAGGTGCAGTAGCTATTCAATCCATAACACCTACAATGGGTTCCTGAGCGCCTTTAAATGGTCTCTCAATCTGGTTTAGTAGGAAGCACAATCATGGGGAAGGCTGCTGACCTGACAGTTGTGCAGAAAGCCATCATTGATACCCTCCATAAGGAGGGAAAGCCTCAAGAGGTAATTGCAGAAGAAGTTGGATGTTACCAAAGTGCTGTATCGAAACACATTAATGGAAAGTTATGCGGAAGGGGAAAGTGTGGAAGAAAAAGGTGCACAAGCAGCAGGGATGACCGCAGCCTGGAGAGGATTGTCAGGAAAAGACCATTCAAATGTGTTGGGGTCTTTCACAAGGAGTGGACTGAGGCTGGAGTTAGTGCATCAAGAGCCACCACACACAGATGGATCCTGGAGATGGGCTTCAAATGTCGTATTCCTCTTGTCAAGCCACTCCTGAACAAGAAGCAACATTAGAAGCGTCTTACCTGGGCTAAAGAAAAAAAGAACTGGTCTGTTGCTCAGTGGTCCCAAGTCCTCTTTTCTGATGAGAGCAACTTTTGCATCTCATTTAGAAACTAAGGACCCAGAGTCTGGAGGAAGAATGGGGAGGCACACAATGCCAGATGCTTGAAGTCCAGTGTGAAGTTTCCATAGTCTGTGTTGATTTGGGGAGCCATGTCATCAGCTGGTGTTGGTCCACTGTGCTTCATTAAGTCCAGGGTCAACGCAGCCGTCTACCAGGAGATTTTGGAGCACTTCATGCTTCCTTCTGCAGACGAACTTTATGGGGATGCTGACTTCATTTTCCAGCAGGACTTGGCACCTGCCCATACTGCCAAAAGTACCAAAACCTGGTTCAGTCCCCATGGGATTACTGTGCTTGATTGGCCAGCAAACTCGCCTGACCTGAACCCCATAGAGAATCTATGGGGCATTGCCAAGAGAAAGATGAGAGACATGAGACCGAGCAATGCAGAAGAGCTGAAGGCTGCTATTGAAGCATCCTGGTCTTCCATAACACCTCAGCAGTGCCACAGGCTGATAGCATCCATGCCAAGCTACATTGAGGCAGTAATTCATGCAAAAGGGGCCCAAACCAAGTATTGAGTATATATGCATGCTTCTACTTCTCAGAGGTCCAATATTGTTCTATTTGCAATCCTTGTTTTGCTGATTTCATTTAATATTCTAATTTTCTGATATTGTTGATTTGGGGTTTTCATCAGCTGTACGCTGATGGAGGAGCCAAGGCAGGCACTGGATAGCAGCATTGGAAGAAGAAAATAAACATGGAAGGCAAACTGTTTACCTTCCCCAAGCAAAGCTAGCTAGAAATGGAGGGTTGTAGCCAATGTTATTCCTACTCAGAGTTGTCTCATTAAAAATAATTGTCATGATTATCTTAGGCCCATTATTTTCACCGTGCCTACTCTGCCGGAACAGAGCTCTGGTGAGCTCTGATTAAAAAAAGGCCCTGGCTGCTGGTTGTATTTTTATTTTCAGAGACAGTTCATCACCATCATTCCTTTGTTCCTTTTATGTATATACCTTGTCTGTTGCTTTTGACTTGACTTTACCTCATACCCTTAATTCACCTTGGCTGGTTAGGGCCGTGGCCTTAGGAGACTTGGAAGGCTGCATTTGGCCCCTGGGCCTGAAATTCCTTGTCCCTGCTTTAAACCATGGTTAAAAGTGATGCAGGAATATTTCCACCAAGTGAAATTGAGAATGAAGGTCATATACTAAGAACCAACTAAATCATCTGAGTACCATTCCTTATACAGTCAAGGTGGCAGCACCTGTGCACAAGAAGGCATTATCAGAAAGTTCGGGAGAACCTCAAGGTTGGCAGAAGAATAAAAAACTGGAAGACAAAAAAATTGTAAGGTGTATCTGTGGGCAGCAGCAGAGCAAGCTGATTGGGCGCCTGGGGCAGTGCGTGCGCCCAGGAGTGGGGCCAGCCACCTGTGGGGCGGGGCCAGTCAGGGCAGGACGCTCCGCGGGGCCTCCAAGGAGTCTGCCTGCCTCCCACTCAGCCGCCTTACAGCTGGGGGGGAGGGGAGGCAGTGGGTGGACCGTTTGGGCAGGGTGGAACCTGCATGCGCCCAAGCCACCACGTCTCTCCCAGGCGTGCTGCACACCCCGCGATGAGTGCCACCCAACATTTTGTCACCCCCCTCAGTGGTGACGCCCGGGGTAGACCGCCCCCACCGCCCCCCTTCCTCCTCCCCTGTCTGTGGCGTGGGTGAACACCTCGAATACAACCCAATAAGATATTGAAAATGATGGATATTGTGCTTCCACCAAATCCAAGCTGTCTCTAAAAGACATGTGTTCTGAGTGCTGAAGATGAAGGAAAGGGAAAGGGTGACACAGAATGCTGCCTTATTTGAGACAGACTGTTGTCCAGTCTAGCTTAGAATAGTCTATATCAGGCTTCCTCAACCTAGGCCCTCCAGATGTTTTTGGCCTACACCTCCCATGATCCCTAGCTAGCAGGACCAGTGGTCAGAGATGATGGGAATTGTAGTCTCAAAACATCTGGAGGGCCGAGGTTGAGGAAGCCTGGTCTACATTGACTAGCAGCTCTCCAGGGTATCAGACGGGAGTTTTCCCCAGCCCTTCCTGGAAACTTCAGGCATTGAACCTGTGACTTTCTGCATGCAAAAGCCTGAGTTCTGACACTGACTTACGGTATGTCCCTTCCACGTGGCAAACAAAGCATATTTTATATGAGAACGTTGAATGCTGCACACAGTTTCCTCCAATTTCATCAGACTACAGGTGCTGCAGCATCATTAAAAACACGCCCACTATGTTTTAATGATGACAGTGGCAATGAGAGGAATAATTCTAAAGTAATTGTGATGAGGGATATTTTTGGGTAGCTTCCTTTGAGAATTGTCATTAACAGTCTTTTTTGTGCATTGTAACCTTGCCAGCATCTACATGCCATCATTGTGTGTTTTGATGAAATCACAGCCAAATATATATTTTTTATATTAAAAAAGCATGTTAGTCATTTTGTATTTGCTCCAGTGAATATAAGTATGCAGTGCCATGCAGAGAAAAGGGATATTCATTTTATTCCCTACTTATTTCATATTAGACAACACCACATGATGAGAAGAACTACATTTTCCTGCCAAGTGAGAAGTGCTATTTGTGCTTCAGCTGAGTCCTCATTTTTCTTCTTAGAAAAAACTTGAAATATTTCTGGCAATACATGAAATGCCCAGAAACACACAAGTCTGGTCATAAACCAAAAAAATAAGAAAAAGACCAGCAACCCCCGCCCCACCCAATGTCAGGAAACTATAAAAAGTGATGGAAATCGTAGTTTCAATTTTTAGCATTTTCTGATAGAACAGATTTGGGTAACAAAAATGTGCATTTTGAAGTCCAAGCCCAATTTGATATTGGTAGATATATTTTCTTCAGTAAGATAATATTTAAGCTTTTAAAATAAAATAAAATAAAATAAAAAATCTTTAAGCTTTTAAGGGAGATTTGTCTCCTTGAATAACCCAAATAGTTATTCATTAACTGACATGTGATGGTTTTAATTTGCAGTTTTAGATTTCTTGTTTGTTTAGATAGTTTGGGATCAGTTTCAATATTTATTTTGGCAAACACGTTACTTAATATCTTAATAAACCTCTGAGTGCTTCCCTGGCATAGTAAAAAATGAAAACTCTCTTTTTCATCTGCAATTCACTATTTCTGTAATTACTATCACTGTAATTTCACCTTTGCTTTTTGTTATTAAGAATGAAATAGGGACCTTTAGAGATTTTACTACAAGGATGTACTTTAAGTTTGCCACAGTCAATAATGTGCAATATTATAATAATCCCTTTCCTAGATTTTTGGAAAGCACCCCAAATTCCAAAGATTGACACAAATATTCTGTATTTTATTATAATAATGTAAATCAAATGGATACATGACTTGGATATACCACAGCTTTGTTCCAGAAAGAAACATACTGTTACTATACTATACTACACTGTACTATACAATAATGCTGGAAAAGGTTTTAACCAGAATTTCAGACGTTCTACAGCCCTTAGAGCTTGCTTATATACAAACAAATAAAAAAGATATCTAAGTCCTTCCTGGAGGAGGCCACCAAGTTCATTGTTTAAATTCACGCTGGCTTTCATTTCAGATAGAGAGATACTCTGTAGTGCAAAATTATAGTCTGGTCATCTTCCCTGCCCTCAACTCTGCCATAATGCTGGCAAGCCATAAGTGGAAGCTATTATCCTTTATCAATACAAATGCCTAAGTAACTGAATAAACAATTGAATTAATAGGAACATGTGGGGGCCTAACCCAGATTTAGTTAGCCACTCTTTCATCCCACAGTAACCAATGGGACTAAAGAGTGATCAGCTTAGTCAATATCCAACCCAGTGAAGATAGAAAATTTTAGTTCTTCATGCAAGAATGGAAGACAGGAAGAAGAGACACTTAATAAGATCAAAATTTCAGTGTTTATAATTTTGTGTGTGTGCACAAAGAGGTGTGTATATTTTGCATACACAGTGATAGATGCACAAAAGGAAAGGAATTGAAAATGAAATTGCTGCTATCATAATGCCATCATTGTGCATTATGAATACTTTGTACAGTTCTGGTCGCCTCACCTCGAACAGGATATTGTAGAATTGGAAATGTTTCAGGGCAACCAAAATGATCAAGGGACTGGAGTGACTCACCTATGAGAAAGTGTTGCAATGATTGTAGCCCAAATGTTTTCGATCATCCATTACTAGTGTCCAAAAAAAGAAGGGGTGTTGTATTGGTGTGACTACAGATTATCAGAAGCAGAGAGTCACTTCATGCAAAAGCCTTACAGTATAGGACTGCCTTCATAGAGTATGACATTACAGGAACAATAGTGTGAGAAAGGAATAAAAAATAGCAATAGATGAACCAAAGATAAGCCTCTTGCAAGCATATCATGTCACATTTCCGTTTCCCCCCTCCATCTAGCTCTTGTCTGTCTTTTTATTAAACCATTAACATTCAAAGTACTTATATTTATTAAATCCATTATAGAAAAAAGAAGAAATCTTGAATAAAATATATAGGGCAGTGTTTGGAGAAGAAAGGACAGATACCTATTTATTTTCTCTCTTTCATTTTTAGACTGCTCAGGTGACTTGTCTATTGTGAAGGCTTCTTCCCCCCTCTTCCTGTTCCATGTTTTACACATTCCAGTGCTATTTTCAACCTCTTCATTTTACTGAGACTGTTCTGTGCAAAATTCCTAATGAGCTTCTATATGTTAAGCTGCAAGGACTTTTTTATGTTCTTTTTCTCTGTGAACATTCTTCAGCTTTTGATCCAGTTAACTATTCTGGTTTCTTAGTGACAAAGTAGAGATAACAGTGGAGTTATGTATGTTGCTTATGTATCTGTTCCATCCACGTCTAAATCATAGTATAAGGCAGTGGTCTTCAACATTTTCTGACCTGGAACCCACTTTTGACCTAAACCTGCATTTGGGGATCCATTTCTTCTTCTTTTTTACCATATATTTGTATGGTAACAGTGCTACTGTAGAGACTTGCCTTAGATCAGGTTGAGACCCAATAGTGGATCAGAACCCACCAGTGAAGACCAGTGGTGTAGAGATTTTATACTGTAGAAGAGACTTAGCACGGTGGCAGAGCTCATGTTCTCCATACATAATGTCCTGGTTTAAATCCTTGGCATTTCCAGGCAGACCTGAAACAGGAGTGGAGAACCTTTCACCCTCCAGATCTTGCTGAACTAAAACTTCAATCAGCTCTAGCAAAAATGACCAATGGCCAGGTATGATAGGAGTCATAGTTCCTCAACATCTGGTGGGGGCAAAGGTTCCCCACTCCTGCTGTTGAGAGCAGCTGCACTTCAAACTTTCATCTTATACTATGATGATTATTATGCTATCTTGCTTACCAGGTCTTCTTGTAGCTTAACTTAAGTGTACTGCTGTCCGCTCTTCTGCCAACTTAATTAAACTACATAGAAATAAAAATTATGTTATGCTTCTATCAAATACCATTGATTTCAATAGGACTAAAGAGTGACCAACTGAGTCTGGCTTCAACCCAGTGACTTCACAGAAATGCAATGCCCATTGATGGACTTCAGGATAAATAAAGCCCCTGTTACTACAAACATTAACATTAACAAACATTAACAAACATTTGAATTTCAGTCATATTTCCTGCTCAGCTATGAACAAGTTCTACAATTATGTTTATGATAATTACATTCCAGACATTATGACGCTATGCTGTTAAAATACAAGTCTTAATAGAGTTCCATTTGTAAAAATGTTTTTGCAATAAGCATCCTGGAAGCTATAATCATATTAATTACTAAGTTAACACTCTATAGTTCTTTTCAGTTACAGATAGGTAGCCGTGTTGGTCTGCCATAGTCAAAATAAAAAAAATCCTTCCAGTAGCACCTTTAAGACCAACTAAGTTAGTTCTTGGTATGAGCTTTCGTGTGCAAGCACACTTCTTCAGATACACTGAAACAGAAGTTGCCAGATCCTTCTATATAGTGAGAAGGTGGGGAGGGGTATTACTCAGAAGGGTGGTGGGAATGGGAGATTGGCAGATAGCTGAGATGAGCCTGCTGACGACTCTTAACGACTGTAATAGGTCTTACAGGAAAGATCCTTATAGAAGGATCTGGCAACTTCTGTTTCAGTGTATCTGAAGAAGTGTGCTTGCACACGAAAGCTCATACCAAGAACTAACTTAGTTGGTCTTAAAGGTGCTACTGGAAGGATTTTTTTTATTAGTTCTTTTCACTTCCTCTTAGTCTCACCTGCATGTGCAAAGAGTTCCTCCTCCTTCCATATCTCCTTGCTGTTTGTGTCATGCTTTTGTAAGCCTGTGAATAGAGGCCTGTGCATATTACTTATGTACAGTCCCTAGTAGCAACTGCTGTCTTTGCTACTACCTTTTGGGGTGGTGGATGTTTTTGTTTTTTGTAGGTAGAACACCTGCTGCTCAGTCACAGCTGTGGTAAATTCCTGGATCTCTCCATTAATTTCTATGGGCAACCAGTCTTTGCATTTTATTTGTTTACATTTATATGTCTCCTTTCTTCCATAAAACTCAAGGTGGTATACACTCCCAACTAAGTACTAGACTGATTTAGCTTTAGTTAGATCACCGAATTATGTGCCTTCAGACCATAATCAGTTTGTAAACTTATGTAACCCTTCACAAAACTGAATTCATGGCTATGTGTGCACTAAAGAAGTACTGCAGTCTAGCATCACAGCCTCCCTTAACTTCAAAAAGTTGCCTGTGTTTTCAGAGTTACATTTTGAAAGTTATGTGTACTAATCCCATCATAATAAAAGGATTTGTGCTTTCAAAACCACAAGCAAAACTTTGAAAAAGTAAGGTAAAGGGTCTGATATAGTCATCAAAATAATCCATAGTACCTCACGCTCCATAAAATATGGCTATTTAATTTTGAAAATTACCTGCATCAGTGACATTCTTGACACTAAAGGGGTTGGCTATGAGCTAATATTTGAAAATGAAATGTTAACAGACTGAAAAGACCAGGTTTCAAAATGACATACAAGAGTCTTTCCTAGTTATAACAAGCCTTGACAATTCCTTGGAATTTTCCTTATAGAAGAATAATTTTATTACCTGGGATTGGAGAAAAGGGAATTGCATTCCTTAATTGATACCTTATCTTAGTAGAGCAGAGGGAATGGTTTCAGAGAAGGAGAAGGAGAAATTATTAGAACTTGGAGAGGGGGATAGACTTTGTTATGCATTGACCCTCTTAAAGGATACAGTGACAGTTTGGATCTGGAGGAAAGCAGGCTGCCCCACACAGGGTGGGTGGGGCACAGCACATCTTCCTGTGCTCTCTCTTTGTCCGAGGATGTGTGTCTCCATCTTCCTCAGAAACAGAAGGTGAGCCCTCATCCCCTCTTCATCATGGAAACTAGCAACTGAATAATTAGATAAGGGACTTTTAAGAAAACACAGCTAACATTCCCAAGGAGGTGTAGCAAACTGCAGTGCCAGCCTCCACAATACTTTGATTGCTTCAACCCTCTGCTGAGTCGTTTCTCAAAAACTAAAGTGAGGGGGTGGGACGTCAGCCAGCAGCGCCCAGTGGGTGCTATCTATGATATTGTCTTTCCTGACATCTGCTTAAAGAGACCTGACTGCTTGACTCAGCTTGCCTGAAAGGAACACAGTTTTACTGCTTCTACTTGCTATGTGAGCCCCAAGGCCCAGCAGAGCAGGATAATGTTATCCCAAAATCAGGTGTTTTTAATGGAGTACTCTCAGGGCCTACTCACAAAGTTATAGTATGTATAGTCACAAGAGGGACATAGCTGGAAAATAGCTGGTTCATGGTGGCTCTCAATTTGTGGCATGCAGGTTTGGTACGCCCATTACCATGAACATCATCCAGCTTTTGCAAGACAGCTGCAGACAGAACCTCATCTAGAAGGTCACCACATCTTGACCAAAAAGGTGAGGCAAGCTCAGGTCTGGGTAAATGTGATCACAATGGATTTGCATTAAGTTATTAAGTCCAGTGTCTCCTACTGAATGAAAAAAAGTACAAAAAAAATCCTATTGCTTGTAGCTATGTAGTTAAGTGACCAGAACTGAACTATGCTAAAATTTCATTCACATCTCTTTTTTGTAATTTAGTAGCTATACAGTGGTACTTCGGGTTACATAAGCTTCAGGTTACATATGCTTCAGGTTACAGACTCTGCTAACCCAGAAATAGTATCTCGGGTTAAGAACTTTGCTTCAGGATAAGAACAGAAATCGTGCTCCGGCGGCGTGGCGGCAACTGGAGGCCCCATTAGCTAAAGTGGTGCTTTAGGTTAAGAACAGTTTCAGGTTAAGCACGGACCTCCAGAGTGAATTAAGTACTTAACCCGAGGTACCACTGTATTTTGCTTCTGATTTTCTGTTCACAGCTCCTTATGTTAAGTTGTTTGTCTTGTTTTCATTTGTTTGCCAGTCTGGCCTGCTTTTTTGAGGATCCAAAACTTAAGATATGTTTGGGAATATTTTATAGCTTCTAAAATAGGATGACTCTAAAGGAGCAGATATTATCTATGATTAGGAATCTTGTATATAGCAAGAGATGTTTTTCTGAAAGTGGCCAAAAGGTGGCAGGAAAGGAAATTCTATACACTGCAAGAATTTCCAGGCACATAATCTACTCTACAGCTGCTTTTCACTATCTAAATGATAGGAAACAAAACAGCTCGAAATCTCCACTGAGCCAATTTTAATGTTACTTAAAATCACTTGAATCTTAAGACCCAGCAGTTAGAATCCACAGCAGTGTTGCTTTAGAAGCATGCCATTTAATGCAAATGTTACTCTCCAAACAGACAGCTCAGTAGCTCATAGAAGAACAGTTACAGATGGGTAGCCGTGTTGGTCTGCCATAGTCGAAATAAAAAAATTCCTTCCTGTAGCACCTTAAAGACCAACTAAGTTAGTTCTTGGTATAAGCTTTCGTGTGCATGCGTGTATCTGAAGAAATGTGCATGCACACGAAAGCTTATACCAAGAACTAACTTAGTTGGTCTTTAAGGTGCTACAGGAAGGAATTTTTTTATTTCATAGAAGAACACTTATCCTGTCCTGTGCTTGTGTATGCTAGTGCCTAAACAGCCTTGCACTCTGCTTAACATACCTTTGCTAGTCCAAATAAGAGATGCCACGGTCCTAAGGAATGGGGGCAGAGGGACTCTTTAATAACATTAGGTTGCAGCCAATTAAGTAATATTCAGGATACACCCATAGAAATCAATGGACAAGATAATGTTTGGTTTATAAGGGGTGGGTTGATCTTCAAGGCATCATCCCAAGCTTTATACGGTTTTGTATATATAAAAAACAGTTTCTATGAATTAATTTTCTATGATTTTTCTATTAAATGAAAGCTGAACATGCATTTCTTCAGGGGGGCACACTTTTGAAGTCCCTACAACATTGTGGATATGGTCCTGCATGTGCCCTTGACCTGTGATAATGCCTCTTGCTTGCCTGGATGGAGAGGTGTATGTGTAGAAATCCTGGCTTTTGTAAGCTGGAATGAAGCCAACTGTACAAACGTTAAGAGTTGTAATCCATCTTACATCCATTTATTTTTTTTGTCTCTCACTTTACCCACCAATGTCATGTGGCCCTTGCACTGGAACTGATTCCCCATCTATACAGTTCATTCACAGTGTTTAAGAAATGAATAGGGAAAGTGGAAAATAAAAAGTGGCAATGCCCTTTTTAAGAGAATAAAATAAATAAAGTTGGAGGGGGAAAGGGGGTGATACAGATAGGCTGCATCAGTTTGAGCTCATTTCCTTGCATCCGAGTGCACTGCTTACAGTAGTTCTCCAAACAAAAAAAGTAGCTTGTCAGCTTTTCTGCATGTTTAAAACAAATTAGACATGCATCCCAAAAGGTGTGCTGTGATATTAAAGTCCATTTTATATGCTCTGTGTAGTTTTCCCCTGTGGGCACTTGGAGCCATATGTATACTTGGGAAGAAACAGCCAGTGTTGATTCCTTTGTAAGTTATAGGAAGCTGACATGGCTGAAATCACTTCAAGAGCTGGGGAAAGACTGGAGGATATATCATAAGATCAGCCACAAGCTGTGCTTATGAGTAAACAATATTAATCCCTTTAGATCGGTTTATTAAAACCATTTCCTGAAGACACACAGAACATAGTGTTTAATGAAAGTGCCATTCCCATTGAGTTATGAGTGCCTGCCTCCATGGTTCAGAATAATTAGCTGTTTCTTTATTTGATTTCCCTGAATTTGAATACCTAAGGGGAGGAGAGGCATGCAGAATGGGCCCATTGAAACTAGCTAGAAGATAAGCTGGGCCAGAAACGACAGAAAATGAATAGGATATGCCTCAAGAGATAAAAAGGAGTTCCTAAAGTTCTTCTGCTTATTCCTTATTTCAAATAAAAGCGATCAGTGCAACATATCGTTGTGCTCATACATCAGGAGTGGGGAACCTCTGACCTGTAGGTCAGATGTGGCCTGCTAAGTCTCCCCATTTAGCCTGTGAAGCCATTTACTGAGACCACAGCTGCTTGCTCCACACTTGACCTTTTATGTGATGTCGGGGGGGGGGTGCTCTTGCAGAAAGCAGGATTGAACTCCCCATGTATTAGCTGATGAACAAAGAATTCCATCCTGCTTTGTGCTGTATCTCCCCTGACTCCATAGGCCAACTTTGACAGGTGAGTGGGAAAACCTACCTGTCAGTAACCTGACATCAAGATTGCATCAGATGATTGACAGGTGGAGGTCCTGCCCACCTGTCAAAGTGGGTCTTCTGGGGTTGGGGAGATAAAGATCTGTCCCATTAGGCCAAAAATAGACCAAAAACTACTTGCTCCCCACCATTGTCCTATATACATAAGTTTTTCGCTCAGGGCGGGCAACAGCATATAAAAACAAATGTGAATGATCCAGTCAAAATTAAGAAGTTCCATCATATATTTTAAGCATATGCTAGATGGCCGAACTAGATGTGACATTAATTGCCTGAATGTCGTGGGATCAGGACTATTAGGGGAGGGGGAATTTACCGGTAATCCTCCCCGCCCCATGCTGTGATACTGGGGGGAAAAACCCAGAGCTGCTTCTTGCATTGGGAGGAAAGTCTCCATTGAACCATTAACTTCAGATGGATTTAGCCTGCTGTATGATATTTGAAGTTTTAGTCTTATTGTGTTGAGTATTCTGTACATTGCTTAGAGATAACTTTGATTAAGCGGCATACAAATTGTATGTATGTATAAATCCATCTATCCACTGCTGGTTTGGGAGCTGTTGTAAACGCATTAGCCACAGTCCATATATATTCTCTATCTATTCTGTTGTTTCTTAGGAAATACAGCTGTGATCTGCAGAATGACCTAGCTGTGTTTTAAGCTGGTAATGTGTACACAGCCTAGGTTTTTGGTTACTGGTTACTGCAAGGCTATATTTCTAGAGTAGACCTAAAACTAGGCTCCTATAAGCTTATCACCCTTAAGATGCTGCTCCTGACACACACACCCTTCAGCTTCTGGCACACAATGCCCTTGTTGGGTCCCTGTTAAATTAGTTAAAGAAATAAAATAAAGAAATGGATGATACTTACCTTAGATGCAGATGGTGATTGGTCACTGAGTCACTTGGCATGGTAAGTTCCAAAGTTGCTTGGCATTCAGTACTCTTAATAACTTGAATATGGTGTTATTGATGGCCAAGTGGACAGTACTCCTGAATCATTCTAGAGAGACCAGATCTGAGACTCATCACCAGCTGCAGAGACCGGTCCCATACCTCTCTTTCTCTTCATACTGCCTACAAAATTCCCCCTTTTATATTTCTCCTTCAAGCAATGCATCCAGTTGATTAGTAGTCCAATTTACCCCTGCCTGAGTCTCCTGGGCCATATGCTATGACTGACTCCTAACAACACACAATTCTAACTGTAGTTCTTTATATCCTTTATGGAAAAGATTACTGATTTGCTCTTCAAGTTGCTCATTGATTTCTCCAAGGGCTTTGTTTTGCCAATACACACAGTAGGATATTGGTACAATTTTGCAGGTTTTTATTATTATTATTTACAGCTGCAGGTACTCAGAAATGAGTCAATTCACGAATAAAGATGTTGAAGTTACAATTAATCTACACAATCTTTTGCGGAAGAAGGTGAAATAAGTGATGTTTTCTAAAACGCTTTTATTCCCATCAGATCATCTTTCTTGTATAAAATAAAGTTCACAAATCTCTGTTCTGCATTGCTTTGTGAACAAAAAACTAAAAAGCCCCATTTACACTGCAGAAGCAGCTGAAGACACAAGGTATAACTTGCCAGAATGTATCTGGATACTTTTAGGGGCCCTAGAATAGAAACCACCAAGGTGAGCCAACAGGGCAGATATATGTAATGGGTTTAGGGGTTGCTCGTGCGTAAGTTGCCGCCACTCCTGGCTAGGTTACCTGGTTGAACCCTTTCTGACTGGACAGCCTCTAGCTTCGTGGCTGTCTCAGTCACTGGCAGAATCCGTCAGTGGGCGTTTCTTGAACTTCTTCCAGCATAAAAGTTCCTTAACGCCTAGTCTCCGCCTAGTCTCCCTGCGCGGAAGCCTTCTGCGCAGGGAGGGTGTGGGCAGCGGAGGACCCGTACTCTCTCCGCTGGTCTCCGGCGAGGAGTCTTGGAGCCTCCTCTCCGATTCCCCCATCTGCCCCCCTTCTACACTGGTGTTACGCTGATTTCCTTCCCCAGCGGACGGGCTGCCTCTCTCCCTACTGGGACCCTCTCCTGCATCCCTCTGGAGCCTTCCCTCCGCCTCTAGCTCCGATGGCAGTTCCCTGACATCCATCTCCCCCCCAGGACCCCCTCCACCCCCGGCCCGACCTTCTGATCCAACCTCGTCCCTTTCCTCGGCCGACGATGCGGGGAATCCCCTGAAGGAGCTGTCGCCATCCTCTGAGGATTCAAAACCCGCTTCCCACCTGCTCCGAACTCTTCCCGCGGGGAGTTCTGATTCTTCTCCCTCTGACACCTCCCCTCCCTCCTCTTCGGAGGCAGGAAAACCCACAAATTCCTCTTTGTTATCTGTGGTTCCAAATTCTTCCTCCCAGAATCTCGCTAGTGGTTTTGGTTTATCTGGGAACAGGCTGTGGAATTCTTCTTCTTTTTTTTTTAAATGATATTTATTAAAGTTTCAAAAAATACAAAAAATACAGCGTACAAAAAAGAAAGAGTAAAGTTTTTAAAATATAACAAAAAAGTAAAGAATAAAAAAGAAACATACAAAATAAAACAGTTAAAAAGACATTGATTTTCCAAACCTATCTTCCCTACACTTATTTCCCCGGACCTCCTCATACCTCCCTTTTTTGTATTCCAGTTCAGTTTGTTAGTTCAGCAAATCCTTACCATTAAACTTTTACCCAATTGTAAACCTTTTTTCATATCTCTTAAAGCATTACAGCTAAAAACCTCTTAGTTTCTATCCAACATCCTTCTAAGATTCCTTAATTTTGCAATATTTCTGTAAATAGTCTTTAAATTTCTTCCAGTCTTCTTTCACCGACTCTTCTCCCTGGTCTCGGATTCTGCCAGTCATTTCCGCCAATTCCATGTAGTCAATCACCTTCATCTGCCATTCTTCCAAAGTGGGTAGATCTTGTGTCTTCCAGTACTTTGCGATGAGTATTCTTGCTGCTGTTGTAGCATACATAAAAAAGGTTCTGTCCTTCTTTGGCACCAATTGGCCGACATTGCCCAGAAGAAAGGCCTCTGGTTTCTTCAGAAAGGTATATTTAAATACCTTTTTCAGTTCATTATATATCATTTCCCAGAAAGCCTTGATCTTTGGGCACGTCCACCAAAGGTGAAAGAATGTACCTTCAGTTTCTTTACATTTCCAACATTTATTATCAGGCAAATGATAAATTTTTGCAAGCTTGACTGGGGTCATGTACCACCTGTATATCATTTTCATAATATTCTCTCTTAAGGCATTACATGCCGTAAACTTCATACCTGTGGTCCATAACTGTTCCCAGTCAGCAAACATAATATTATGTCCAACATCTTGTGCCCATTTAATCATAGCAGATTTCACCGTTTCATCCTGAGTATTCCATTTCAACAGCAAGTTATACATCTTTGACAAAATCTTGGTTTTGGGTTCTAACAGTTCTGTTTCCAATTTTGATTTTTCCACCTGGAAGCCAATTTTCTTGTCCAAATTATATGCCTCCATTATCTGATAATAATGAAGCCAGTCTCGCACTTTGTTTTTTAATTTCTCAAAACTCTGCAATTTCAGTCTATCTCCATCTTGTTCCAAAATTTCCCAATATTTTGGCCATTTGACCTCCATATTGAGCTTTTTCTGAGCTTTCGCTTCCATCGGTGACAGCCACCTTGGGATTTTGTTTTCCAATAAGTCCTTGTATCTTATCCAAACATTAAACAATGCTTTCCTGACAATATGATTTTTAAATGCTTTATGTGCTTTGACCTTATCATACCACAGATATGCATGCCATCCAAATACATTGTTAAAACCTTCTAGATCCAAAATGTCTGTGTTTTCAAGAAGCAGCCATTCTTTCAACCAGCAAAAAGCTGCTGATTCATAGTAAAGTTTAAAGTCTGGCAGGGCAAATCCGCCTCTTTCCTTTGCATCTGTTAATATTTTAAATTTTATTCTAGGCTTCTTGCCCTGCCAGACAAATCTAGAAATATCTCTCTGCTACCTCTTGAAACAGTCCATTTTGTCCACAATTTGCAATGTTTGAAACAAAAACAACATTCTAGGCAATACACTCATTTTTACCGCAGCAATACGACCCAGCAGTGAAAGCTTCAAATTTGACCAAATTTCTAAATCTTTTTTCACTTCAGCCCAGCATTTTTCATAGTTGTCTTTAAATAAATTCCCATTTTTTGCTGTCATGTTAATCCCTAGGTATTTAACTTTCTTAGCCACTGTTAAACCTGTCTCATTCTGAAACCTCTCTCTCTCAATTGGTGTTAAGTTTTTCTCTAAAACCTTGGTTTTTAACTTATTCAATTTAAATCCTGCAACCTGACCAAATTCTTGAATCAGTTCTAAAACCCTTTTGGTACGAGATTCTGGCTCCTGTAACGTCAATACTAAGTCATCTGCAAATGCTCTCAATTTGTACTGTTTGGCTCTGACATATATACCTTTAACCAACTGGTCCCTTCTAATCATGTTCAACAAAACCTCCAGGACCGATATAAAAAGCAATCGGGAGATTGGGCAACCTTGTCGTGTCCCTTTTTCTATCTTAAATTCTTCCGTCACCACATTATTTACAATTAATTTAGCCTTTTGTTCAGAATATATAGCACTTATACCGTTTTCGAAGCCTTGGCCTACCCCCATACCCTGTAAGTTCTTCTTCATAAAACTCCAAGAAACGTTGTCAAAAGCTTTCTCCGCATCCACAAATATTAAAACTGCCTTAGTATTTATATTCTCTTGTAATTTTTCTAAAATATTGATTATGTTTCTCACATTGTCAGATAGATGTCTACCCGGGAGAAAGCCTGCTAGGTCTTTATGTATCTCTTCCACTAACACTCTTTTTAGTCTTTTAGCCAAGATGTCAGCAAAAATTTTATAATCCACATTGAGCAGTGATATGGGGCGGTAGTTCTTAAGCTGCGTCTTTTCAGTCTCTGTTTTCGGTACAAGTGTGATATACGCTTCTTTCCACGACTCTGGTGCCCTTTTCCCATCCATTATTTCGTTACAGACTTCTTTTAAAGGTTGTACTAACCATTCTTTTAAAGATCTGTAGTATCTAGAAGTCCGTCCGGTCCTGGAGATTTACCCAATTGCATATTCTGAATGGCACCTTCTATCTCCTGTTCAGTTAGTTTATAGTTCAACATTAATTTATTTTCTTGAGATTTTTTGTAATCCATTTGTTTTCAAAAATCGGTCTACATCAATTTCTTTCTGTGGCCCTTGTGTATATAGTTGTTTAAAGTACCTCTGGAAACAATTTCTAATCTCAGCCGGGTTCTGTATATTCCTTCCTTCCACTTCTAGATTTGTAACTGTATTTAATTTTTGTCTTTTTTTCATTTGCCAAGCCAATAATTTCCCACATTTATTAGCCGACTCAAATGTCTTTTGTCTCATTTGTTTGATTTTCCATTCTATCTCTTGATTCATCATTTTCATGTATTGTACTTGATATAACTTTATTTCTCTCAATATCTCTTGCAACTTTGGTTTTGCTCTCAATTTCTTTTCACTTTCCTTTATTTTCTCTAATATTTTATCCTTCTTTTCATTTTGGATTCTCTTCTTTAATGCATTCTGTTGTATCAAGAACCCTCTCATAACAGCTTTGCTTGCGTCCCAGATTACTCTTTTTTCCACATTGGTGTTCATATTTATCTCAAAATAATCTCTCAAGGTTTTTTGGGCCTTCTTAATCACTTCTTCATCTCTAAATAAGGTGTCATTCATCCTCTATCTGAAGGAACCAGTTGGTGTTAGTTTCATTTCCATCTTAACCGCATTATGGTCGGAGCAGGTTTTTGGGCAGATTTCCACTTTTCTTATCTTTGGTGCCATTCCTCTAGTTACCCATATTTGGTCAATTCTTGTCCATGTCAGTTTGGCTTCAGAGAAGAAGGTTCCCTCTCTGCCAAGGGATTCTTTGTTCTCCAGATATCAACTAAGTCCAAGTTGTCTGTCATCTCAAAAAAAGTTTTCGGTAGTCTGCCATCCTTAGTGACTGCCTGTCTTTGCGCCTTGTCCATGTGTGTAGATACCACTCCATTCATATCTCTCATCAAAATCACATAATCCAAATAGTCCATCAAGGTCTCATGCAACTTTTTAAAAAATTCAGATTTCCCCCTCATTTGGTGCATAAACTCCTACTATCAAGAATTTTTCTCCTTGTGTTTGAATTTCAATTGCCACAAATCTTCCTTGGTCATCTTTGAGGATAAATTTCGGTAATAGTCTCTCCTCTCCATGGCTAGTCCTTTGTCTGACAACCTGTACCCCAGGAACTCGACCTCCCTGGCGTGGAATTGGCATTTTTCCAGCTTGACCCACAACTGATGCTTCTTCAATCTCTAGCACCTCCCTGATGTCTCTGACGTGTTGCTTTTCATTGTCCGAATAGATTAAGACGTCGTCCAAGAAGGCTACGCAGTTCTTGTACAGCAGGGGCCCCAACACGTGGTGCATGAATGCTTGAAAGCAGGCGGAGCCCAATTTTAATCCAAATGGCATGACTAAGTACTCAAAAGCCCCCAGAGAGGTGAACATGGTGGTTTTCCGTTCGTCCCCCTCCCTTACCCTGATCAAATTGTACGCTCCCCTGAGGTCCAGCTTGGTAAAAATTTTCCCCTGCCTCACCCGTGTTAAAATGTCGTCAATCCTGGGCATTGGGAAGGTCACGGGTTCTGATACCAGGTTTAACGCCCTGTAATCAACGACTAATATAGGCTGATTTGTCTTTTTTGTCCACAAAGAACACCGGACTGCCCCCCACCGCCTTTGATTCCCTTATGAACCCCCTCTTCAGGTTCTTGTCAATAAACTGCCGCAATTCCTGCATCTCCCGATCCGACATGGCATACAGCTTACCCACCGGCAGCTGAGCCCCTGGGAGTAAGTTGATTTGGCAGTCAAAGGGCCTATGGGGGGGGTAGTCTATCTGCCTCCTTCTCGCTGAAGACTTCCTTCAGGTCAGCATATTGTGGTGGCACCTCCCCTTTTGTTTCCACCGCCAGCCCAGCCACCCTGGCCACTGTCATTCTTGGGGTCCCCCCCCCCAGACAGTGTTCCAAGCAGTAAGCTGACCCAAAGGTGACTGACCGCTGATGCCATGACACTACTGGATCATGCAGTGCCAGCCAGCTCATCCCCAGTATTATTGGGGGTCCTGCCAGTGTGGCCACGTGAAAGGCAATGGTCTCCGTGTGCCTGGAAACCCTCATTCGCATTGGCGGGGTCTGGTGTGTCACTTCCCCTCCCAGAAGTTCCCTGCCATCGATGGTGGTCACTTGCAAGGGAAAATCCAGGGGTAGCATGTGTAGTTGGTGCTCCAAAGCGAAGTCCCTGCTGAAGAAATTGCAGGAGCTGCCCGAATCCAGCAACCCCTCAACCTTGACTGAGTGCCCATTCAGGAGTTCTAGCACCACTTCTATGGCTATAGCTGCCCTGGGGGGGTCAGGCTGGGGCACTTCTATTGGTTGCTGGCCTGGCTGCTGGCCCCGCTGGTTGGCAGCCAGACGTTGTCGTTTCCCTGCGCCTGCCCTTCTTCTCCCTTCTCCTCACAGCCAGCAGCCCCCACCATCGCTTGCCAGGCCTTTCTTTGAGGGCAGACCCTGGCAAAATGTCCCGGCCGTTGGCAGAGGAAGCACTTCTTGGCAGTTTTCCAATCCTTCCCCTCCCTCTTGCGACCTTCACTGGAGTTTGAAACCTCGCGCGTGCGCGCGCCATCTATTTCCATTGGCTCAGCCGCCTGGGAAAGCTGTCTCGGTATTTCAGGAATGCGGTAGTCATGGCAGCGTTCCCCTCTCACTTCGTGTTTCTCCTGAGCCCGCGCTTCCTGCCGCACTCCAATCGCAAGCACAGCCTTGGTCAGCTGATCCATCGACTGTGGGCGGGGCGCGCGGGACAGCTCGTCCTTCACAGTTGGGGACAACCCCTCCTCAAACAACATTTGAATCGGGTCAGAGTCCAGATCCCACCCGAGCCGGTGGATCAACATTGCAAAGCGCGACCAGTAGTCTCTAACTGACTGGTTCCCCTGCTTGCACCCCATCAGTTCTCGACGAGTCACACTTTGCTGCACTTCACTGGAATACATCGCATCCATGGCCTGGAAGAATTTCTTAAGGTCCTTCAAGGCATGATTTTGCGTCGCCATAAGGGGCCTGATCCATTCGCGTGCCCCATCCTCCAGATGCCCCACAATGTAGGCTACCCTCTCCCCATCATCAGCAAAGTCATTATGCTGCAGTTCCAAAGCATACTCTATTTCCGTTTGGAACGCGTTGTAGTCCTGGGGCTTCCCCCCAAACTTGTGTACCAGCCCCGGTACCTTCCTTGTGATGGGGTTGGGTCTGACCTGTGCATCCTGAGTGCGTCTTTCGTCCAGCCGCGCCGTCAGGAGAGCTACATGCTGTTCCAAGTCTCGGTTTCTCTCTACCAGACTTTGCACTCCAGCTGCTTGCTCCGTCTCTCCGGCTCCCCTGGTCTGGCTCATCGTGCTGCCTCTCTGGAGCTGCGCACAAGCAACGTCGGTGACTGACGGATTGCTGTAATGGGTTTAGGGGTTGCTCGTGCGTAAGTTGCCGCCACTCCTGCCTAGGTTACCTGGTTGAACCCTTTCTGACCGGACAGCCTCTAGCTTCGTGGCTGTCTCAGTCGCTGGCAGAATCCGTCAGTGGGCGTTTCTTGAACTTCTTCCAGCATAAAAGTTCCTTAACGCCTAGTCTCCGCCTAGTCTCCCTGCGCGGAAGCCTTCTGCGCAGGGAGGGTGTGGGCAGCGGAGGACCCGTACTCTCTCCGCTGGTCTCCGGCGAGGAGTCTTGGAGCCTCCTCTCCGATTCCCCCATCTGCCCCCCTTCTACACTGGTGTTACGCTGATTTCCTTCCCCAGCGGACGGGCTGCCTCTCTCCCTACTGGGACCCTCTCCTGCATCCCTCTGGAGCCTTCCCTCCGCCTCTAGCTCCGATGGCAGTTCCCTGACAATATACTTGCTGCCACAGCTTCCTAATTGTTATTATTCCTCCTAATTTGTGATCTCCCTTCTTAATTTGTATAGATTAACATTATGGATTGCATTTGTCCATATTTTCTGTTGTCATCGCTTATTTTGCATATGAAACAAAATCTCAACTGAGAATTGTAAATGTCAGCTGCTTGTGAAAAACTGCTGTTTCTCAGCACCTCCCTAATGGACTGCTCAATCTCTCATTTTAAGGACTGCGGAAATAGACAGTGAGCTCTTGTGCCAGAGTAACTAGTAGTCAGAAATTGCTGCATATCAAGATCTCTGACCTGGAACTCTTTCTCCCTTTCTAGTCCAGGCATTGCAAAATATGTCAGTTTTATCTCTGGACTGGACAATTAACACTTTCTCCACTCCAGAGAGAGCAAAACTAAATGGGATGTGCTCATGTTGGAAGATGCTGACACAGCAGTTACAAGAAGACCCTGAAAGTGCTTAGCAATGGATCCACTTTTCTCTTCTGAAACCATATCTTAAAGGAGCTACATAAAATAAGCAGAAGGTTGCCTACATACCCTACTATAATTAAGCCTAAGTATTTGTTGTTGTCTGAAATTAATGTATAGCCTTCCCCTATTTATCCCTGTCTCCAGTTTTCTTTCCTTTGTCTCCTATATGGGTTTAAATGAGTAGGAGAGGATATATTAATTGCAACCTATACCTCTAGGCACCCATGTGTGTGGGTTGAACAGAGTTTTAAAAGCCCATCCTTGGCAGCAAAATTAAGCATAGGAATTATGCTGTAAAGCCTTTTTTGGAGCAAGTCCAGCTATGAAGTAAGCAGACTCCCCTTTCTTACCCAGCTTAATAAAGAATCAGGCAACAACCTGGGAAGTAAGTTTAAAAATAAGATTTACTTAATTTATAATCATGTGTTGGTTCATAGCAATGACAGCAGCAAAATCTATGCAGGCAAAATACTTAAATTTACAGTATAACCAGCTTCAGGCAGGTGCCTGAAGCTGGAGCAAGCAGAGGCACGTCTGCATCCAGCACAGGTCAAAGGAAGAGAGAGGGGAACAGGAAGAACGATATAAAGTTATAAATGCAAACAAAAAGGCAACCGGTTCAGTAACATAAGATAGCAGCCCCGCCCCAGGCTGGCTTAGCCCTTCGAGGTTCTGGGCAAGTATACCAGCCGCCCCCCACCCCCATGCACAGGGCTGTGTTCTGTTGCAAGTGCATTTGTCTTCCGCGCAGCATCCTCCCATAGACAAGCTTCAGCCTCTGGCAACTGCTCAGTTTCTTCACAGGTGGAAGGTTCTAGGGGTTGCACCATCTTTGCGATGTAGAACAGTCACAGAGCTGGAACACCTCTGTTAGGTCTTGATGAGCATCAGATCTCTGGCTCTGCAACTGCACCCATTTCCTCATCGCCCTCAGGACAGATATCTGATCATCATACTCTGTGTTGGCATCTGCCTATCAGCAATACAGCTCTGTGGACTCATGCTAACTACCAAGAATATGTATTTGTCAGGTTTGGCTGCTAACCACTTCACACAAACTAGTTCCCAATTAGGCAGCTGTATTTTAAGTGACACTTGTGCCACCACTGATTGCATGTGTAATTAGAGAAACCAGTTTGGGTTAAGTAGGTGATACTGTACTTATTTGTCCCTATTTCTTCACCACTCCTGGCTATTACTATCAAGAAGCGTAGGCTGCATCTGTTTACCTTCTCTCTGAAGAGAGTCTAAGACTCTTCGGTCCTAGCCATTCCATTTAAGCATGTTGGTGTAAAGCAACCTCAGGCCCAGACAGCAAATGTGGCCCTCCGTGCCTCTCTGTCTGACCCTTGGGATTCTCCCCACGTCACACCCTTTCCCAGGCCACACTCAGCACCAGCCCTTTTCTAAAACCACCTCAAGTGCTTTTGCTTGGCTGGAAAGTGTCTGTAAACTCTGGCAATGCCTCTTGTGTGCCTGGATGGAGAGATTTATGGGTTTATGGTTGTGGATGCAAAAAACTTCGAATTGATAAAATGTACAAAGATTAAGAGTTCCATCCAGTTGCTCTGGCCACTTATACCTCTGTCCCCACCTACTTTTACTTCTGATCTTGCCTACCACTGGCAAGTCCAAAATATTCCCTGTGAGGGAACCCTTGGACTGAAAAAGGTCCCCACACATCACGTAAAGAGTGTGATGTCACTGTGAAGATACAGTAATTTCAAATGTAAGAAACTGCCTGTGCAGATAGACTGCTAAAAAGACAGTTTTGCTAGATAATGTCTCAACGTCCAAAATACAGTGAATCAATTTATGCATGCTTTCAAGCAGAATGTCTTTCTCTGTTTAATTTTATGCCAGCTGCTCTTTAAAATAGAAATGCCCAGTAGGTACCCCCCGCCTCCATGCTTTGCCCTTTGTACCAAGTGCCAAGGATGAAAGAGTTCTGTTTTGTTCAGACTTAACTACTGAGCCATGGCAGCAGAGAAAGGCTATTTCATAAGGATTTCAACTTACCTTCAGGTCTCAAAAGTCACTGTTTTTCTGTGGTGGCCTTGAGACACATTGTCCACTAGTTATATATTTGCTGGCCTACCCTGCCATTTCATTATTTCCCCAGACATGCTTACCATAATACCAAAGATGAAGACAGTCAACAATTTATCACAGAGATGTGGAACGTGGTCTGCCAGACATGGTACAACTCTAGTTTCCATCAGCCCCAGCCAGCATCACCAGTGTTGATGATTGTGTAGTCCTGCAATGCCTGGCTAGCCACAGGTTCCCTGCCTTTGATTTTTCTAGTTAGTAAGCTACCACAGTGCACATATATCCACATATACAGTTGACCAAACTGCTCTCCCACCCTGATCTTAGTTTGTGCTGGGGGAAGTTAGTAAATATCATTATTAATTAGATAAGGGGTAACTTTTTGACTGATTTCTGCTTAGGTATTTTTTATAAAATCTCTCATCCTTCCAGGTCATTTAGCTTGTAAGTAACACATGACTTTGACAGTGTAATCCTACATGAATCACACCAGGAGGAGAGATGCCGCCACAATATGAGTTCATTAGTCATCATTTCCAATACCCCCTAAGCCAGCGTATTTCAAATACAGTATAGGATTGCATCCTGTAAGTAGTATCAGAAAATTAGACAGATTCATTAAGAATAAGGCTAGCAATAGCTACTAGCCATGCTGACAATTTTCTTCCTTCACTGTCAGAGGCAATATGACTCTGGATACCAGTAGCTGGCATTGCTCATCTCCTGCTTTTGGCTTTCCTATAAGCATCTGGTTAACAACTGTCAAAACAGGATGATGGACTAAATCAGACACCCCCAAACTCGGCCCTCCAGATGTTTTGGGACAACAATTCCCATCATCCCTGACCACTGGTCCTGTTAGGGATGATGGGAGTTGTAGTCCCAAAACACCTGGAGGGCCAAGTTTGGGGATGCCCGGACTACATGGACCTTTGGTCCGATTCAGCAAAACTCTTCTTATATTCTTAATGGCGCTGGAAAATTCAGTACCTCTATCCCCATAGCCTACTATAGCATTTTTAACCCTTTTCCAAATGTCCTTGGTTCCTGTACAATGGTTGTTCCCTACTGTATGTCCTTAAGCCCTTGTGGTCATTCTGGTCTCTGTCCTTATGGGCACAGTTCAACCATGCCAATGGTACCCTTCCCTCTGCCCTCCAACTGAGGAATCTCCTGATGACTATTTCAAAACAAGCAAACAGATAAATGGACTCTTCTGTACCTTTGCAAATGTTATTTTTGGCCTTTCAAGCAACTAGCAAGAAAAGAGGTCACCTTTTTTTATTTCATACTAGAGGGATGGGTAGGTTTAAGGAAATAATGGTTATTATTATAAACCAACATGCTAGATGTTTCATCTGTTGCTGTATCATTATACTCCTCCTGTCAGCTGGGTAAGAGTTTCCAGAACCTTGTGTGCTAGATTTCTGCCAGGATACTTAAGTTATTTCTACACCACACAAAGCATATTTAAATCATACCCCCCCGAATCTTGGGAACTGTAGTTTACCCCCCACACCGCTGCAATTCCCAGCATCCACAACAAACTACAGTTCCCAGGATTCTTTGGAGGAAGCCATGTGCTTTAAATGTATGGTTTGGATTTAACCTTAATGCTGTCTATGGAGTTGCTTTATTTTCTATGTTGACCTGTCCCTCTGTTTCCCTGCATCTAAGTGAAGTGCACTTAAAGCTAAGGACTAAACAAGTGTATTTTCTCAGAAATGGTGTAGAATTTTGTTTCGTTCCCCCCCCCCTTTTTTAAACTGACCCTATTTCATACCCCTGGGCTACATAAGGCAAACATCTATTTGGGAACTTAGATTAATATACATTTTATCATCCCAAACTGCCTGCATGGAGTAACTAGTATTGGTAGGAAATAGGGTCAAGTGCAACTCTTAAATATGGGTCTTCTGGTTTTCAGCTTCTAAGAGGGTAGTCAGAGTGCTATTTATACCTCTAACCAGTTTTAAGTAGCTAAGCAAGGTATGCATGGAACTACATCAGCTTTAATCCTGACTGTCAGATCTTCAGGACCCCTGATTCAGCTAGTCTTAGCTGAAGGGATTGGGTGGCAGCAGATAGTTTGTATGTGTGCCAGCCTGAAAGCTGGTCTGCCTCCTTTCAGGCCAAACAAGATGTTAAATGCAATTAATGGACACATTTTTTGTTATGGAAACAGAAGCTAATGGAAGTTCCTTTTTAAATGCAAATTGACGCTTCAGAGAGGTGACTCCCCCCCAACCATGGCAGAGAGAGATAGTTAAAATTCTCTGCATGGTCCAGAGACTGCTCAGACTTCCCTGTGACTTCTGTTTACAAAACAGAAATTTGCATGTTAATTGTCCATAATTTTTTGGTTTTCTTTGTTGTGTGTTGTTAGTCACCCCAGATCATTTCTGTGGGTGGCAACCAGGTGAGTCACCAAGAGTTCTCTGTGCAACCATGGCTGATACTTTGTCAGATGATAAAATGAAGTTAATCTCAACTTTATACAAAATGACATAGGAAAGGGAGAATTAGCTTATGCTGCGATGCTAGTATCAGATATCGAGGTGTAGAGGATGAGAAATTAACTTTTGGAGGCAGGGTGGGATCCTGAAATTGGGGCTCTGATGTCATCAACCTTCTTCCTTAAGTATCGATGACAAAGGCTCTTCCTACTTCTTATCATTAAGCAGCTCAACATACCTATAATTTCACACAGGCTTTACACCTGGCAGATTGATTAACCCAGACAAAGCTGTGGATAATTGGATTTTAAAAATCCAAGTATCACTTGTGCTAAACTTGTCTTTGAACTATATCTATAATGATATACTACACATTATAAAAGTCAGTCTGCATAGGATAATGGGGTCCTTGTGTCTGTATTAATTAAACATTTTAGTAGATTAATATTGTCTCTTCCAAATTAGCAGAACATATATGTCCTCTGCATGGCAAAGCTACTGATGTATCTGGGCAGCAAAATATATTTTCACAGCCTAGGACCTTGTAAGAATTCCCAGGGGAATTCAAGGGACTGGACTTGAGAGGAGGCACCCAGCTCTCCTCACCTGATCCTTTTGGTCTTGGAGCAAACTCCCCTTACCATGGAGCAAACTTTCCTCACCATGATCCTTTTGGTCTTGGAGCAAACTCCCCTTAACACCAAAAGGCTCCTTGGGTTTGTGAGTTGGGAATATCTAATGATAAAGCAGACATACCGCAAATCCAATTTCTTTATAATCCCTTAATCAGAAGTCCCCCTCTTGGGAAGAGGAAGAAAATTGGCTTCAATTGATGTGTGCCACTGAACATGCATTCCCCTATGCTTTGGAGTCCTAGGCTGTTGCTACCAGGAATATATTTTGATGCATCCTCAAGTGAAAGTCAGGGGCCAGTTCTGACCCCCACCAAAATTCTGGCCCACTCTGCCATCAGTAGATATGCTCTCTCATTCTGCCCTCCTCTCTGTTAGACATGGTAGTTGTTTGCGAGTGAAACACACACACACACACACACACACACGTCCCATCAATCTGACTGGGTTATCCTAGCTACTCTGGGAGGCTTCCAACAAATTAAAACACAATGCGACATCAAACATTAAAAACTTCCCTGAAAAGGGCTGCCTTCAGATTTCTTATAAAAGTCAAATAGTTGTTTATTTCCTTGACATCTGAACGGAGGGCGTTCCACAGGGTGGGCATGACTACTGAGATGGTGAAAACTTGGTGAAATGGTTAAAATGCTTTGGCGTTAGTGACAGATATCTTACACATGCACACACAGAAAGGAAAGGAAATGGGCTTGAAACTGACTCTCACACCTGTACTTATCACAGCTTATCACTTGCTGAGCTGGGAGTGAGTATTGGCCTGATAAGTATGGAAACGAGGGGGTGGGGGGAGAGAGAAAAAAGAGAATACAAGGACAAGAAAATCAGACATTGGATTTTTAAAAAAATTATTATTATTATTAATAGTAACAACTCAAGCAACAATAACTCAAACAACTCACATACAACACTTGAAGGTTCCATGTTAGGGAAGTAGAAGGAAGGAAAGGAACACAAATAAGCATTGTACTATGAATGATACTTAATTTTTCACTTCCAAAAAGGAAAACGGAACCCATTCGAGTATGCAAACGGGTTACTGAGCCTATCGTTTATAGTGCCCTGTCTTTATTAGATCAGTCATGCAAGACCAGCAGGGGGAGTCCTTTTTCATGCTAAAGGAATCCACTTCAGGGAAAGAAGCTGGCAGCAGTTTCTGTTTTATGCTAGCTTTCAAATAAAAATTAAGGCCTAAACACAGTCTCAAATCCATTTTTGAAAGTGGGAAGCACCGACATAGTTCATACATTTTGCCAGGAGTGGTGCTGTCTGCACATACCGGAGGAGTGAGCTCACGCACACATTTCTATCCACTGTGCAGACAGCATCTAGTACAGGCTTCCTCAACCTCGGCCCTCCAGATGTTTTGAGACTACAATTCCGATCATCCCTGACCACTGGCCCTGCTAGCTAGGGATCATGGGAGTTGTAGGCCAAAAACATCTGGAGGGCTGAGGTTGAGGAAACCTGATCTAGTGTGAACTGGGCTCTGCATGACATTGGCAAATCACTTAAAGGCCTAGTTTAAAGGAAGACTCGTACACTGCAAACTATGATTTTTTTAGAATCATAGGGCAATTTGTGCTGAGCAACCATTCCACACTTATTATAATTACCGTATATACTCGAGTATAAGCTGACCCAAATATAAGCCGAGGCACCTAATTTTACCACAAAAAACTGCGAAAACTTATTGAATCGAGTATAAGCCGGTTCACCACACTACAAACTTCCTGGTGGGCCGGAGAGCATGTGTGTGTTCGCACGCATGTGCACATAGCAGAGGGGGCTTCTCTCTCCCCCCAGCCCCTCCCATCCCCCTCCCTACCTAGGGTGCTGCCGAGAGGCAGAGGCTGGTGGCGGCAGCAGCGGAGGAAGAACAAGCAGCCCTAAAGGGCTGCTTTCAGGCTGCTTGTTCCTCCTCTGCTGCCGCCGACAGCGGCAAAGGAGGAGGAGGAAGGAGCAGCCTGAAAGGGCTGCTTTCGGGCTGCTCGTTCCTCCTCCTCCTCTGACAACAGCCTCTGCCGCTGGAAATGTGCTTGGGTGGGACCCTGACTCGAGTATAAGCTGAGGGGGGCTTTTTCAGCATAAAAAATGTGCTGAAAAAGTTGGCTTATACACGAGTATATACAGTACTTATTACAATAATTTACATCCCACCTTTCCACACTCAGCTTATTTCTCCCACCATGTGGGAAGTGACCTATACCCATAGGTTCCAGGTGTTATAAGAATTCTAAGGTCACAGGGCACACGCATATAATAGGTGAAACTTTATTTGGGGAACTTGAACCAGTCTCAGAATGGAGAAGCTTCCGACAAAGCTGAAGTCTCAAGGGGAAATAAAACAAAGCACATAATGGGCCCATTCCCTCTCTTGAGATAAAGCTGAAATTTACATATAATTCTGCATTAACGTCAATTATTTAGCTTCATGCCTTGTGCTTATAAATGTGAGTATTACCTCTTTACAGTGATAACTTCTGTGCAGTTAGTTCACTGGAGAATATTCCAAAGAGAAGGCACAATAATGCAATCACCATGCAAATTCTTAACTTGTAAGACACTTTTGTTATTTGTTGCTTCCATTGGAAGGATCCAAATATGGTCACCCAGGCCTCTTTGCCTGGCCATACCTCCTCTCCAGCCACACCCCAACTCATTGGGCTGCACCCCTCACTGTGTTTTAGTTTTGTGCCTGGCTGGAGTATGTCCTTGAACTCTGATAATGCCTGTTACTTGTCTGGATGGAGGCTAGAGAGGGGTTTGTAAGTATGTTTGGAAATTTAATTTACTGTACACTGGTAAAATTTACATTCATTGCTCTGCACACTTTTGCCTCTAGTCCTGTCTACCACTGGCATGTGACTCCAGGAAGATTGCTCAGAAGAAAAGGTGGCCCTCAGGTTGTAAAATGGTTGCCCAGCATAGGTCCACAGCAATACCATATTGAAAACTATAGTAAAACCGTGCTATGAAAAATCTCTTTCTCTCTGTTTGTCATTGAAACTTGTCTTGCATGATAAAATAGATCAAGTGCATTCATTCTGATATAATCCTAGTTTTTAATGTAGACACGTTTCTTAAACCAGGGAAAAATCCCTTTGATTTTACGGGTGGTGTTTCCCCTCCCCCCTTCAAAATGCTTGCCTTGGTTAATAAAAATAAGTATTCTATTGGTATGCACTGAATATATTCAAAGGAAGCATTTCTCAGACTCTTAGAATAATTGAATTGGCTGTTTCATATGCTGTGGAAAGTCTAGGTCATTTAAGAGATAATTTCCAAATGTCCACCTTTTGACTTTGGAGTATGAATCAATCCTAGATTATAAAAGCACTAAGCATTCACAGTGAAAGAGACCCAAAAGCTTGCTCTTCTGGACTGGATGTGGAAAAGACAATCAAGAAATAAATCCATTAAGGGAGACTGGGGTACCCGTAGACTGGGGTGGTTACTCACCAAGGAGAATACAGGTTGCTTGGCATGAAGCTCCCTATCGTTACATTATTTATTTTCACTTATTAAGGGTATGATTCTAACCCCCTGAGAAGTGCTGCTTGAGGGCATTATGATTAGGTGGGGTGGGGTTGGGCTGTACAGTGGAGGCCCCTACTATGTCCACTGAAAGTGCAGGTGGGTGACTAGTGGGAGACTCCAAAAGGGGCATTGCGGTGGTTATGGATGCACTGGATCTGGGCTAGATTATTTCCCTTATTCAGGCTCCTCTGCTGCACCAGCCAGGAGTTGGTGTAACAAAAAAAGTAAAAGCCAACTACTGTACTCCAGCTTGTTTGACAGGAGCTGGCAGGTCTGAAGGTGCAGTCGAGGGCTTGCTGCTCTACCCCTCTCTGGCTGTGGATATAGAGACCAATACAGGAGAGACACATTTTATTGCAGGTGGGGCATATGAAGGCATCTGGTTTTGCTGCTACAGGTACACCATGGCATTTTTTCTCTCTGTTCTCCCAGCTGTCTTCCTCCTCTAATCACTGCTGTGGATACACGGCCTGTCTATCTGTCTCTAAGCATTGTGATTGTCTACAAAGGATTTCCATATGGCGGGGTTAGTGTTGCCTGCCTTCATGTCACATTTGCAGACATCTTTGTAACACAGTCCAACCCCCTGCAATCCAGGAATCTCAATTGAATCATACATGACACATGGTCATCCAACCTCTGCTTAAAAACCTCCAAGGAGAGTCCACCACCTCAAGGCTAATCAAGGCTTCTAATGGAATAGCCATGCTAGCTGCCTGGGTGAAAGGCAAGAGCAGAGAGTTTGCAGTGATTTGAGCTACAGGCAAAGCGGCAAACTGGGAGCCAAAAGAGATAGAGCAATGTCTGATTTCTGTTTGAATTCAAGGCTGCAGCTTTGGAAGAAGCAAGGCCCTTTTGGCATGTTAATGTTGTGAACCCCTCCATCGCAGGCTCAGGTTGTATATAGGTATATATAAACCATGTAGTGTAAAGACATGACAGTCTCTGCTGTACCTCATTTCAGAGGAAACATGAACTAAGGGTAACCACCTGGAATTCCTGGAATCTCACACTGCTTGGATATTGGGGTGGCATGCAAAAATATATTGAGCTTTGCAGTAATATTAAGAGCTCTTAAAAAAGTTTAATATGCTGTTGATCTAATAATATGGTCATGTAACTCATAAAGATTAGAAAAGGGGGGGGGGGCATGAGAAAAACCACAGATGCAAGGCCATAAGCTCACACCTGGAAAACTCCCATACACCAGTTCTGCACATTTAAAGTTCTCATAGGGATACAAATGGCTCAAGTTGCATATCACTGGGTTGTGAAGAATAAATTGAGTTTGGCGATGAGACATCAGCTTTTATCATGGGACAAGATCACCTTAGAATGTCCAAGAGAAATATTTGGAGGACCCCCCTGCACACACATGGAAGTCATGTTGGAAACATTTAAGGACTGATCTGCAGTTTGAAGGAGAAAGAGAAAAAATAGCCTGAACAGTGGGAAAGGAAGCCTACTGCATGGAAGAAGGTGTTAAAACATTGATGCAGGATCTTCTCTATGGTAATGAGCATTGCCTAGTTTTACATCATCTCCATTTGTATGATCAGAAACATTTACACCCTCACCTCCTTGGGATGATTCATCTGAAAATTGGATGCTTCCCAGCTCTTCTTGGCTTTCCCACAGGGGTCGATGTAAAAGCTGCTCTGCAGGCTTTTTGACATTGAGCCAACAGTCTGGTTCCATTTTTGTTCAAATAGAGCCTTTCCCTTCCATACAGGCCTGGCTTGTCCCTAACCATTTTCTAGTGCCTAATAAATTCAAAACTCTTCTTTTGGCACCACCATTCATCCATTCCTTTGAGTCCCTTTGGCCCTGCTTGTCTAGTGTGGAACAGGGAGAATTTCTGAGAAAGCAACCTTGGAATGTGTAGAAATTGACTTCCTACTTAGGAACTGACATTTTTCTTTCTGGGCCACACAATTACATGTGGCCACATGTTATTGGTGTGGATGTGCTCAGTGACTCCTTTACCTCTTTTCCAGCACTAATAGCCTGCCCAAACAAGAATGACATCTGCAGACTGCACCCCAGGTAGACAAATAACCACCTAGTCTACATGCCCAACAAAAACCCATTACCTGCTAAGTAGGAGTCCCCTGCTTCCCAACCTTTGAGGAGTATCATATCACTGAAGATTTAGTCTATAAACCTCCCTGCCTCCTTCGACTTCTCCAGATAAACTGCCTTGGTCTCACTAGAACCAGTGTTCCCCAAGTCAGATCTAATTTCACCAAGCATACACTCATAACTTATGTCCAGCTTTCTGATAGTCATACATATTACATTTTATGCAGTACACTGGATAGCCCCCACCTCACCCCACCCCAACTGTGTGGCTTTTGATCCCCATAGCTGGTTCTTGTTTGTTGGATTTGTTTACTTTAAAAGGTGGGATTTGCAAAATCAAAAGGGGACAGGTTGGCTGACCAGGCCTCTTCTCCCTGTTGCTAAACTTGCACTGGTGCTTATTTGCTGGTCTGTTTTAACTGTTTAGCTCAATGCTTTGCCACTTGGGCTGCGATGCTTCATCAATTGAGGCTCTCCCCATACAGTGGTACCTTGGTTTTTGAATGTCTCTGTTGATGAACATTTTGGTTTTCAAACGCTGTAAACCCGGAAGTAAATGCTTTGGTTTTCCAACATGCCTTAGAAGTAGAGCAGGCCACATGGCTTCCACTGAGTGCAAGATCCTGAGGCGTAGCTGTTGGCTATTGAGTTTTCGGTTTCTGAACATTTCAGAACTTGAATCATCTTCCGGAACGGATTACGTTTGAAAACCGAGGTACCACTATACTTGTAAATCTGGGCTTCCTTGAAAGTTTTTTTCTTTTATTCTGTTAGCTGGCCTCCCTCAACTTCTGCTGCAGCCAGTTAGATTAAGAAGGCCTTGATTAAAAATAAGGGTGTGTGAATCAGCTGTTGGGTTGTGCCAGATTCTGGTGCCCTTTGGGTGCCACGTGAAGACTTTTTTTTCAAGGACTTTTAACTATTGTTGATCTTTTCAAAATAAAAAATATTCCTTCTAGTAGCACCTTAAAGACCAACTAAGTTAGTTCTTGGTATGAGCTTTCGTGTGCATGCACACTTCTTCAGATACACTGAAACAGAAGTTGCCAGATCCTTCTATATAGTGAGAAGGTGGGGAGGGGTATTACTCAGAAGGGTGGTGGGAATGGGTGATTGGCAGATAGCTGGGATGAGCCTGTTGACGACTCTTAACGACTGCAATAGGTCTTACAGGAAAAGGCAAGGGGTGAGACCTATTGCAGTCGTTAAGAGTTGTCAACAGGCTCATCCCAGCTATCTGCCAATCACCCATTCCCACCACCCTTCTGAGTAATACCCCTCCCCACCTTCTCACTATATAGAAGGATCTGGCAACTTCTGTTTCAGTGTATCTGAAGAAGTGTGCATGCACACGAAAGCTCATACCAAGAACTAACTTAGTTGGTCTTTAAGGTGCTACTAGAAGGAATATTTTTTATTTTGACTATGGCAGACCAACACGGCTACCTATCTGTAACTTGATCTTTTCAGTTAGATTCTTTATGTTTATATGGTGTTTCATGGAACTCCCATGCCATGCCTGTTTTTAGTCATCACTAACTTTAGCTGGTTTTGAGTCCAGAGGCCTTACAAAAGAAATAAAAGCACACATACACCATCAATTGATGAAAGCACTATGCACAACACACGCAGTAGGAATTAACTCTCATTTGTGCTCTCCGCTAGTTCCGTGAACGGATGCTAGTTGATCCTCCCCCCAGCAAGAAACAAGGATATTATTAATAAAGGTTTCCCAAGAAAAACACTTTCCAGACATTTGAGAGCAAAAGCAGCTTCAAGTTCAAAGAGCCCCCAGAGAAGATTTGGCCAGCCACCAAGAAAGAGTGGATTCTTCACTGCCAGCACCTGAAAGGAAATACAAGCATTTTCTACAAAGTCTCATGCTAAAGGAGCAA
This sequence comes from Podarcis pityusensis, assembly GCF_964106645.2. Taxonomy (NCBI): domain Eukaryota; kingdom Metazoa; phylum Chordata; class Lepidosauria; order Squamata; family Lacertidae; genus Podarcis; species Podarcis pityusensis. The sequence goes on along the minus strand of NC_138034.1, from coordinate 46,462,179 downwards.
ATGGCAATGAGGAGCTCTGAGCCAAGTTTTTTAATTATAATGTGAGGGAGACAAATGGATGACCTAGGAGTCATAATATATTGTGCACCTGGATGTAGGATATACATTTATAGGGAATAGAATAAATCTTTTCATATGGCTGGTATTTATTCCTGCAAGCACTTTGACAAAGATGAACAATGTCTGCAAAAATTACATTTAATGGTAGATAAAGCACAACATTTTGTTGACTGTAACCAGCTAATGCAGGGATGAAGTGCATTCAAGAGTACATTAGCATACCTTGTTACAAGGACTAATTAAATATATTGCCAAGTAGGATATTTGGCCATACAGGGGGTAAAAAGCAGTATGACTTTTATTCTGCCCTGGCCAATCTGCTATGATTTTCTTTTTTTAGCACTGCCAAGAGATCAGCTGATTCTATGAGAAAAGGTAGATTTTCCTAATACAATATTACACAACTAAATGCTCATTGACCTTAGTGTATATTTGATGATGTAGCATGGTACTGGAGCACTGTGCACATAAATACAGAATAACCTGTTTCCAGGTATAGGCTGCTTTTGATGGGTTGGAGTGGTTGGTTGCACTCCACCTTGGGTCTTAGTATTAATTCCTCATCCTTGCACTAGAGAGTGGAACATATAAGGTGGCAGATAGAGATGGACAAAAAGACCAGAAGAATTATCAGGAGAAAGGTATTGTCAGCACAATCGGATATACAGTATGTCTATTCAAACGTTAGTCCCACTGAGATCAGCGTGGCTGACTTCCAGGTAAGTAGGTATGGGATTATAGCTTGATTTTTCTTTCCAGCCTCCTAGGGAATATGGGAAGCTGCCTTTATACTATTGCTCCGTGTAGCTCAGTGCTGTTTATAGACTGTCAGCAGTCTCTCCAGGATTTAAGGCAATATTCTTTCCCTGGCCTACCTTGAGATGCCAGGGATTGAACCCGGTACCTTCTGCATGTAAGGCAGATGCTTTACCACTCAACTATGGTTCTTTACCAAGGAAGGAAGGAAGGAAGGAAGGAAGGAAGGAAGGAAGGAGAGAGAGACTGAGGATGGACAAAAAGGAGGAAAGAAAATAGAACCATAAGGAAAGAAGATAAGAGTATGAAGGCCTAGCATCTAGCTCCTGATTTTCAACCTAGCAAACTGTCTCTAATCTATTTCACCTTTGCCAGATTACAGAGTCAGAAAATGCAAATTGTGCATTTATAATATATAATGACACAAATTTGTAGGTAAGAACGGTTTTGTATGCATTGAGCAAGCTAATGGGAAAGAGGCATGAACGAAGAAGCTCATACTTTTACTATGAGCGCATTTACTCACAGTTCTAAAATACAGTGGTAAAGGTAAAGGTACCCCTGACCATTAGGTCCAGTCGCGGACAACTCTGGGGTTGCGGCGCTCACCTGGCTCTATAGGCCGAGGGAGCCAGCTTTTGTCCGCAGACAGCTTCCGGGTCATGTGGCCAGTATGACTAAGCTGCTTCTGGAGAACCAGAGCAGTGCACGGAAACGCTGTTTACCTTCCTGCTGGAACAGTACCTATTTATCTACTTGCACTTGATGTGCTTTTGAACTGCTAGGTGGGCAGGAGCTGGGACCAAACAACAGGAGCTCACCCCGTCGCAGGGATTCGAACCACTGACCTGCTGATCGGCAAGCCCTAGGCTCTGTGGTTTAGACCACAGCACCACCTGCGTCCCATAAAATACAGTGGTACCTCGGGTTAAGAACTTAATTCGTCCCGGAGGTCCGTTTTTAACCTGAAACTGTTCTTAACCTGAAGCACCACTTTAGCTAATGGGGCCTCCTGTGCCGCCATGCCGCCGGAGCATGATTTCTGTTCTCATCCTGAAGCAAAGTTCTTAACCCGAGGTAATATTTCTGGGTTAGTGGAGTCTGTAACCTGAAGCATATGTAACCTGAAGCGTATGTAACCCGAGGTACCACTGTATTGGTAATTCCACTTGTTGTTTAGTCGTTTAGTCGTGTCTGACTCTTCGTGACCCCGTGGACCATAGCACGCCAGGCACTTCTGTCTTCCACTGCCTCCCGCAGTTTGGTCAAACTCATGCTGGTAGCTTCAAGATCACTATCCTACCATCTCGTCCTCTGTCGTCCCCTTCTCCTTGTGCCCTCCATCTTTCCCAACATCAGGGTCTTTTCCAGGGAGTCTTCTCTTCTCATGAGGTGGCCAAAGTATTGAAGCCTCAGCTTCACGATCTGTCCTTCCAGTGAGCACTCAGGGCTGATTTCCTTAAGAATGGATAGGTTTGTTCTTCTTGCAGTCCATGGGACTCTCAAGAGTCTCCTCCAGCACCATAATTCAAAAGCATCAATTCTTCGGCGATCAGCCTTCTTTATGGTCCAGCTTTCACTTCCATACATCACTAAATTCCACTTAGTAAATGTCTATTTTATGGGGATGCTCTGGCCTCTCCAGCATCTTCCCATCTCCACCCAATGCGTGCTACTCCACATACAGAATTGCTGACATGCTCCCATTGACATCCCTCACCTATGTGGAGATCCATGTATGTGGGAGGCTGGGGGCATACACTGCTGCATGTTCCTTTTTTCTGTTATTATTCTTACTGAATCTTTGGAATGGAGGGTATGAACTTAACCATCTAAATAAATGCTTGTAGTGCCTAATTGCTGTGGGCATCATATTAGCAAGAACTCAAGCCTGCTGACGGGTTATTTTTGTCTGCGTGCTTCCTTGGTGCTTATTTGATTAGCTGGCAGTTTTTCTGAAGTGACCTCTTTAATATTTAAGATTTATAACCAAGTGTATTTTCATTATATATCAGTGTTACCACACAAATTCGCTGCATTTCTGTCTCTGGAAGAGCAGAGTGCTTCTCAAAATAGACCCTTGGCCAACAGCATTAGCGTGGAACATGCGTTCTTGATTAACCAACATGAAGAAGAGTCAAATTTGGAGGTTAAAGGAAAAGGGTTTCACAAAAACAGATTGCTGTAAATGGTAGGTTTATTTGACTAGCTAGTGGCTTCAAAATGTATAAGAAAACTGATAGCCCCCCTTTTAATTACCTCATCCTGAAAACTGCTCTCAGCAAACAAATAGTTTGCAATTGGTTTGAACACATCTGGAAACGAGAAAATAATAGGATACCACTGAGGATAAAATAACTATGCTTGTGCTGAACGTCTTCCCAATTCAATTTTCAGGTTGAAAGCAGTCCCTGGAGGGGAAAGGATTTCCCCCCCTTAAAAGTAAATTGTTCAAATGTTCACCTTCCCCCAGTTCTGTTTGCTTGAACTGCTGCTGATTCTGTGTCTTTTTTCTCATGGCTCTTCTGAAGTCACATGCTTTGTTCCAGCCAACTGTGGATCATGTTGTGAACATGATGATTTCACAGCTAGGGATGGAAGGATCTGTTAATTTCAGCTCTCTGTTTCTTATTTTTCTATTCTTAAATTCTGCCCTCCACATTTTGCAGCATCTTACAATTAAATAATAATTCTCACAAAAATTCATCAGCATATTTAGTGTGAATTTATCCACATAAACATATTTTTATATACTATTTTGATCAATGTGTGCACATTTCTGCAACTAATTTCCCCACATATAATGCATTTTTGTTTGTTATTTTCACTAATATATTCATTTTTATGCACATTTTCTTAATATATGCATTTTTGTAAACATTCCTTTGTTGGCAAACTGAAAAGTAAAATTTGGATAAGTGTGAATTTCAAAGAATAGTTGTGTTTCACTTCACATATTGTTCAGAAAGTGCTAATTTGACAGATCCAGCTTTAAATGAGACCTGAATCAAATTTCTCCCCCATCCGTAGTCACAACACACATAGCCAGTCATATCTGGCTGCTACATGGTGATGATTTTGACAGCAAACAATGCTAGTTTGAGTGAATGCAATGTTTCCTAGCAAAAATTATACAGGTGATCCTTGCCGTTTGAAATCATTCATTATACGGAATGAATCACAAGGCATATAACAATTGGATTTGGCTACCTGATAATGTCACTAAGGGCAAATGAAGCCAATTCAGAGTGAGGTCTGTGCTGCCTCAATTAGCAACACTTTTGAGACTTCTTGAAGCGGAAATTGTTCATGAGAGACAGGCTCACTCAGCTTAGCCCTAAAGGTAATGCCTGCTGTGTTGTTATAGTTTATTTATTTTCTTACTGATTGATTACATTTATATCCCATTGTTCCTCCAACAAGCCCGAGATGATGTTTCTGATTGTCACAAACATACCACTTTATCCTCACAACACCCCTGTGTCAAATGCAGCAAGGGCTGAAAATGGGAACCTTTGGCTACCCCACAGGGTGAGCTGCTGAATTTCATGTTGCAACTTCTGCCTAGGCAGCTTAGTATCTTCAGGTCCTGGACCTGGACTCACTCCACCCAACCAGGTTGGTGATTGGATCTTCCTGGACAGGCAGGACTATAATAAAGCTTTCTATTGCAGTTAGTTAAGCCTTACTTGAACAGTAAGGTCTTCCTGAGTTCTTACATTCTTTGATTTTGGCTTCCTCCTTGATCATGGCTTGTCATATTTTGTAATTAGTCTTTGGTCAACCACTGGCTTTGTCCCATGATTCACCTTAGACTGCTTCCTATTGATCAGTTCTCACCAGTGTTGGCCTAAGGTATTTTGCTGCATGAGGCAAAGGACAAGATGGCTTCTCCTTCCCATTCCATTCACCAAAGCCAACTGTTGAACCTTACTTGAATGCTGGCATTTAGACAGCATTTTCCACTGCACCTGAGGCAGCAGGCTACTTTAGGGGGTCTAGGACAGGCCATGTGGTGTGTATGTGTGTAAACTCCCCTGTGATCCTTGGAGAAAGGGCAGTATAGAAATTTTGTGCACAACAACAACAATAACGTGTATATGGGTTAAGTGTGTATGTGCTCTCCAGCACAGGGGAATGACCAGGTATGGACAGCTGTGGGGGCTACTATCAGTGTCTCACAGTAACTGCTGTCCAAGACAGCCACCTTACACTGCCTAATGGAAGGGGTGGCCCTGGTCCGAACACCCTTAGGCTGAGAAATACCCAGTGAGATACCCAAGGACACCCAGTGAGCGTCACTAGGTTGAAATGTGAACCTAGGTCTCCCCATAATTTGCACTCAAGCATCAGAATACATTGTGCAATGGTTATATGTTCCAAGCTGATGGTGAAGCCTAAAGGCCTACATCTCATGATGGGCAAACAAAATAGGCAGTTCTGCAAAGTTCTTTCGAAGTCCCCTTGCTTCACTTCTAAAACCAGGAAAAGGTCCAAAAATCTTCCCCTGCCTCACACATGTCAAAATATTGTCAATCCTGGGCATTGGGAAAGTCACGGGTTCTGACACCAGGTTTACGGCCCTATAATCCACAACTAATCTGGGCTGATTAGTCTCTTTTTTGTCCACAAAGAACACTGGACTGCCCCCCCACTGCCTTTGATTCCCTTATGAAACCTCTCTTCAGGTTCTTGTCAATAAACTGCCGCAACTCCTGCATCTCCCGGTCGGACATGGCATACAGCTTACCCACCGGTAACTGAGCCCCTGGAAGCAGGTTGATTTGGCAGTCAAATGGCCTGGGGGGGCAGTCTGTCTGCCTCCCTCTCGCTGAAGACCTCCTTCAAATCAGCATATTGTGGTGGCACCTCCCTTTTTTGCTCCAGGGCCACCCCAGCCACCCTGGCCACAGTCATTCTTGGTTCCTTCCCTCCCAGACAGTGTTCTAAGCAGTAAGCTGACCCAAAGGTGAGCGACCGCTGATGCCACGACACCACTGGGTCATGTATTGCCATCCAGCTCATTCCCAGTATTATTGGGGGTCCTGCCAGCGTGGCCATGTGAAAGGCAATGGTCTCCGTGTGCCTGGAGACATTCGCATTGGTGGTGTCTGGTGTGTCACTTCCCCTCCCAGGAGTTCCCTGCCATCGATGGTGGTCACCTGCAAGGGAAAATCTAGTGGCAACAGGTGGAGCTGGTGCTCCAGAGCGAAGTCTCTGCTGAAGAAATTACACGAGCTGCCAGAATCTAGCAGCCCCTCCACTTTGACGGGGTGCCCATTTGGGAGTTCTAGCACCACCTCTATGGCTATAGCTGCCTTGGGAGGGTCAGGCTGGGGCACTTCTATTGGTTGCTGGCCTGTCTGCTGCCCCTGCTGGTTGGCAGCCAGGCTTTGTCATTTCCCTGCACCGGCTCTTCCTCCCCCTTCTCGTCGTGGCCTGCCGCCCCCATCATGCCTTGCCAGGCTTTTCGTTGAAGGCAGACCTTTGCAAAATGTCCCGGTCGCTGACAGAGGAAACACTTCTTGGTAGTTTTCCACTCCTTCCCCTCCCTTTTCTGGCCTTCACCAGCGTTTAAAACTTTGCGCGCGCGTGCTCCATCAATTTCCATTGGCTTCACCGCCTGGGAAAGCTCCCTCGGCATCTCCGGAATGCGGTTGCCATGGAAACGTTCTGCCCTTATCTCCTGCTTCTCCTGAGCCCGCGCTTCCTGGCGTACACCGACCGTAAGCACAGTCTTTGTGAGTTCATCCATCGACAACGGGTGGGGCGCTCAGGACAACTCGTCTTTCACTTCGGGGTCCAAACCCGCTTCAAACAACATTTGTACTGGTTCAGAGTCCAGATCCCACCTGAGCTTGTGGACTAACATTGCAAAACGCGATCAGTAGTTTCTGACGGACAGGCTCCCCTGCTTGCACCCCATCAGCTCCCTCCGTGTCATGCTTTGCTCCACTTCGCTGGAGAACATCGCGTCAATTGCCTGGTAGAATTTCTTAAGATCTTTCAATGCATCATTCTGCGTCGCCATTAGGGGCCTGATCCATTCGCGCGCCCCATCCTGCAGATGTCCAACAATGTAAGCCACCCTCTCCCCGTCATCCGCAAAGTCATTTTTCTGCAATTCCAAAGCGTATTGAATTTCCGTTCGGAAGGCATTGTAGTCTTGGGGCTTTCCACCAAACTTGTGTACCAACCCCGGGACCTTCCTCCCTATCGGGGTGGCTCTGACCTGTGCATCCTGAGCCCGTCTCTCCTCCAGCCGCGCAGACAGGGTAGCGACATGCGCCTCCAGGTCTCGGTTCCTCTCGACCAGACCTCGCACCATGGCTTCTTGCTCTGTCTCTCCGGCCGGCCCTGTTTGGCTCATCGTGCTGCCTCTCTGGGGCTGCGCACAAGCAACATCAGGGACTGACGGATTGCTGTAATGGTTCTAAGGGTTGCTTGTGCGTAAGCCGGTGCAAACACCTGGCTGGGTTGCCTGAGTGAACCTTTTCTGTCCGGACAGCCACTCACCCGTGGCTGTCTCAATCGCTGGCAGAATCCGTCAGTGGGCGTTTCTTAAACTTCTTCCAGCAAAGAAGCTCTTTGACGCCTAGTCTCCTCCTACTCTCTCTGCGCAAAAGCCTTCTGCGCAAGGAGGGCGTAGGCAGCGGAGGACCCCTACTCTCCCTGCTGGTCCCCGGCAAGGAGTCATGGGACCGCCTCGCCGCTTCCCCCATCTGCCCCCCTTCTCCACTGGTGCTACGTTGATTCTCTTCCCCAGAAGATGGGCTGCCTCTCCCAATCTCGGGACGCTCTCTGGAATCCCTCTGGATTTTGCTCTCTCCCTCCGGCACTGATGGCAGTTCCCTGACACTAATGCTCCTTTCTCATGCCTTGTATGCTATAGTGTAAAGTTAGTTCCCCACAAGGTTTGATAAACTTCTTGTCATCTTGCTGTATACCAGCTGAGCACCTGACATCAGAAGTATATATGAGCTTAATTGGAGCAAAGCCCATGATGATCAAGGAGTTCAGTGTAAGCATTTGGGGTTTATCTAGTTTGCTCGTTAAAATAAAATGCTTGTTCTCTAACACAATTCAGGATACCACAGTAAATCATACTTCTAAGTTAAGCTCTAGCCCTGGGGCTCTTGGTGCTCTATCAAATTTAAGCCTATGGTGTTCTGTGTTTGTCCCCTTCATGTCCAAGCTCTTTCAGACACCCATCTCTTCCTTTGCAAACAGCAAACTGCTTCATATGTGGAGGAGCCATACATAATGAACATCTGCATAAAGCCTCCCTTCACAAGGACACTGAACATCCGGCCACCAGGGAATGTGACCAGTAGATGTGTTGTGTCTTGACTAGCAGGTGCAATCCTGCTCCTCAGTCCTTGTTCAGTGCATTCATAAAGGAGTGTGGTCTGAACATCCCCCATTGAGCAATGAACACATATTCTAAAATTCTCACAGGGAGAGATAACAAAATAAACATATTTTCTAAGCAATGAGGCAATTTAATAAATGTTTTTATTCTTGGCATTGCAAGGAATTATAATGATGGTTTATATCATCTCTGGTGTTTTGTTCTGGCAATATTTTTCTTCTCTGCATATGTTTTTCATTAGTTATTTTTTTTAACAGTAAGTTAAAGCCTAGCATACTTTTTGTTAGAGTCTAAGTGTTGCAATTATGTAGTCAGAATAATAATAAAAATAGCATGCAAACCATATTTCAGATGCACTTTTTAATGCTCTCCTTGTCTATGTAACTGTGTATCCAGAGAGTTTGGCTTTGATAGCCTTATAAAAGCTTTCTGGATTAGAACTTCTCCTCCAACTGGACAGAAAGTGCTTATAAACTAAGGTTACCAGATTTTTTTCAAAGATTCCGGGGAAACTTTTTTTTTAAGGGGGGGGAGTTATTAAAAAATAATAATCAAGAAATAATTCCTTTTGTGGTCTCCTCTGTTGCATGGCCTTCCTCTGACCTTCCTCTCTTGGAGCGCTATCTGCCATGAAGTAGGCTCGGCTCAGGCCTGGGCTTGGCCACATATCCTTGCCCTCCTGGTGCTCTCCTACCTCTCCTCCTTAGCAGTGGCTGTGGCAGCGGCGCATCAAGGTCGGGGCTCCCCTCTTTTTTCTCCTTCCTCTTTCTCTCTCTTCCTTCTCCTTCTCCTCTCCTCCTTCTCCCTGTGTTAGCTCCAGGGTTTTCCTGGCCCCGGAGCACTGTTGGGCAATTGGCCGGGTCGATTTGGGTTGTGGGGTGTGTGTGTCAGCAGTTCCCCCAGTTGATGCGTCGGGCGTCTCCAGTTCCCCCTCAGCAACGGCAGCAGCAGTCTCAGCAGCCCGGAGCCAGCCTGGTAGTGCAGTTGGCTCTGGCTGGTTTCAGGAGCTGCTCACTGCCGTGGCGCCCGCCATTTTTCCTCACCGGAAGTCCCCATATAATGTGTCTTGTGTCATTGAACCAATCACACAACATTCATTCCCTACTAATAAATCTACAACGCTTAAAATATAAACCTGGGGATGTTAAATGAAATCCGGGGACATTCCGGGGACAGATTTTTGTCTGGGGACAAATTTGTAAATCCGGGGACTGTCCCCGGGAAATGGGGACGTCTGGTAATCATATTATAAGCTTTCCCTGACCCAACTCTCTTTTCTTCAGTTCCATTCTTCCTTTTTGCCTTTGTTCTTGCTGCATCCTACAACTTCCTTGAATGTTGACCGTGGGCTGGCTATCTAGTCACTGTAACTTTCATGAAATTCTACTCAATATTGATCCAGAGTAGATTCCAATGTATAGTTAGCAGAGTAAAAACTTAAACACGTTGCAGGATTCCCAAAAAATAGATCAGAGGCGATTAATATTTCATCCAGCAGAGCTTCATTGCTAATGAAGGCAAATGAGCATAATGGTCACAAATCCAATACATTCAGGATTGGCACTGTCCATAAGAAATCCAGTTGCAGCAGACTTAACTTAAACTTAAAATAATTTATAATATGTTTAAATCTTAACACTAAGCATACTATGTACAAATCACCAGACCAGAAGGAAAAGAGATAGAAAGAGAAAGTGAAACCCAGGCTCCTTCTGGCCTTTTAAAGTCAGCATGACCTTGACAGAAAAGATAACAAAACCAGTTTAAGCCAGCTGTACTCAGCTTCTCTGAAGGAATAACCCAAACATCATGAACCTTCTGCTTGTTTCTTTCACACAGAGAAGCTTCCAGAACCCTCCTGAATTAAGTAGAAAGATCTCTACACATCAGATCAATACTTTCTGTACTAAGAAATGCAAACTGACAATAACTGCACACAGTAATGGACCTCCAAAACTTTACTGGGATTCCAGACTTGTTGTATACCTGCTTTGTAAGGAGGATGGCTACAGTATGTGCTTCCATTCACAGGGAAAGTGAATCAATTGGTACACTCATGGCAAGGTGGTGCTGCAAATTTTCTTGGAGGAGTAGTATGGGGATGTTCTAATCATTTTCTCATGCCGTTTTTCATATATAGATAACCTCATCAAGTTTGCTGTGCCAGAGGAAAATACAGGCAAATATATGTTTCAAAACACAGAGCAAATAGTAACATCTGTGTGTGTGTGTGTGGGTACTGAGAGAGAGAGATTGGGTAATGGGGAAGAAGAGGAATGGTTAGATGTTCACACACTCGTGATGCTCTCCGAAGCAAATTTGCTCACTGCACTGCATTAAGTATTCAAAAATTGAAATCACTGGCTTCTTGGCACAATATGCAGTCTGGTCCTCAATCACTAATTCCATCCAGGCAAAATGAGTGAGCCCTTCTGTCATATATTAGGCACATAGGAAGCTGCTTTATACCGAGCTGGGTCATACCTCAGTACTGTCAGCACTGTCTGATAGCAGCTTTCCAAGTTTTCATGCAGAGGACATTTCCAGCCCTAACAGGAGATGCTTTGGACTGAATCTGCAACCTGCATGCAGAGTAGATGCTGTATGCATGAGTGACGATCGTTCCCTGTTTGACCATTGCCTCTTCATCAAGAATAGAAAATACTCAGTGTTCACCTTGCATTTTTACTAACTCTAGCCCTCCCAGTTAGTTTCACATGGAGGGCCAATTTGTTGATTCAGAAGCACTATTGACACCCCAATATGTGCACAGTACAGTATGCAGGTCACATTATATTTCCAAACTAAATCTCCAAGGCTGCATGCTGAATTCATTGGGGCTTACTTCTAAGTAAACATGGTTAGGATTGCACTGTAAATACCCATTCTCCCCTTCCACCTTTTAAACAGCAGAATCATTTAATATTATTATTTTGACAGCATTGTTTCAACCAATCAGTAGTGTACAGTTTCTTCCCCAAATGTGTGGAAACATGGAACTGAGCTGAGTTCTTCAGAGAACTTTTTGACTCTACATTGGCAGTGAGTACACTTCTATAGTAGCTTGGCTTTTGAATTAACATATATGTGGATGCACCCTAAGCTAGCTGATTCTTCTACGTCTTAATGTTTTGTTCTGCGACATGCACAGTTCTTTTAATGACAGGATCTTGGCTTTGGTTTTGAGTTTTGTTCTAAAATTAGTATTCTACTTCACTGCTCTCTCAAAATGGTTAGCCCTCCTGTATTTTCTCCTGCACATCATTTGTCGTGTTGTGCTCTCTCTGGTTTGGCATTCCTTTTCTGTGACCATGTTATACATAGCTGCTGTTTTCTGATATGACCTTCACAGAAAGCTTGCCCTCCTTCTAATTTGAAGAGAATGTATAATAGCTTTGGGTAGTATTTTCAAAAATAGAAATAAATAATTGCTTTATATCCAGAAAATGTAAGTTATGTACAGTAATTCTAAACATTAATATACAATAAAAGATTATTAACATTCAGTCCTGCAGTTCACATAAATCAACAGTATGCATTGCTGGGATCAAGCCCCTGGGAAGGCTTGCTGTGTAAAGCCAGATCACCCTTTAGAAAACTGGAAAAAAACACCGGATTTATAATATTTAATCACCACTGTGTGGGGCAAATGAGGCTTCCAGTCTTCCTCTTAGGCTTTCTCCTCCTCTCTCTCACTGGATGCTGATACAGAAGATATGAGGACCACAGGGGTTGATTGGTAGCCAAAAGAAATGCTTGACTGGTTCAGATCCAGAGGTGGGTTGCCTGGGCACATGTGTTGTTGCTGCTGCTACTGGTGGTGGTTCCTTTGTGAGGAACATGGTGATTGGGTCAACTGTTGCTATTGTCTCTTGAGCTTATCAAAAATTTCCTTGCATGGTCTCAGAATGTCTGTAATTCCATGGATGATCTTGAAGCAGTGTTCCGTGGTTGGGTCAAATTATGCAATTAGATCATTTGCCTTCTTTATTACTTGGAAGAGTTGATAAAATTTCTGCAGGTTCCAGCTTGCTGGCTCATGCTTGCCATCCTCATGCTCACATTCTGAGCTTGATCTGATTAGTTCCTCCAGCTCTTCGACAGTCAATACCTGTGGACCCTCATTTAGTGATTCCACTTCTTCCTGGATGAGGCCAGCAAAGCCATCACCATCCACCTAGACATTTGCACAATGTCCCCCACCTCAGTGGCAATGCTTGGAAATCCCTTGAAATTGTGCACACATTCCTTCCACAAGTTCTGCCAGCATGCATTCACTGTTTCAGCCTTGATTGCATCCACTGCCTGTTAGATGTAGATGGTGCAATGGGCAGTGTTGAAAGACTTCCATATTGTAAAGCCTTTTGGCTAAGACCAAGTAAAGTGTAGTGTATACCAGCAGCGAAACCATACAGCTCCATCAGCAAAGGCTTTATATGCTGGTGGGAGGCTGCTGCAGTTAGAAGCCTTGCTGTTGCATTCTGCACCAAAAGCAGCATCTGGAGCTAATGTGGGAACAACACCTGGTCATTGTTGGAAGCATGCAAAACCTACCTTATGCAGGTAATATAAGTAAGTCCTAACAATGTATTTAGTGTGATTTACACTCTGGGCAAGCATGACATCGCTATGGACAAGCATGACATTACCTTTAATGTAAAGTAGTTTGAATGCCCCCCACTTCAAAAAAAAAAAAAAAAAAAGGCAGTCAAACTACTTTGACATTACATCAGTGGGGAAACTTTTCTCCACTACATTCATTTTGGGGACCATCTTTTCCGGGTGTGTGGGGAGGCTGGGCAAGAGGCAAAAGTGGGTGGATCCAAATGTATTACGTTCTTAGATATTTTCTTATACAGTGGAACCTCTATTCACGACCACAATCCGTTCCAGAGGCCCGTCCTTATGGCGAAACAGGTTGCTGGGAGAGGCGCCGTTGTGCGCAGGTGCGGGCGGCGATTTCCTGCTTCTGTGCGTGCGCAAACAGAGATCGCTACTCCTTCGCATGCGCGAACGGTGGCAAACCCGGAAGTAACCGGCGGGTTTGCCACATGGTCGCAACTTGGAACATCCGCGAGTGGAGGCGGTTGTAAGTACTGTAGAAGTTCTACTGTAAATATTTTTTCTCCTTTGGGAGTAGGTTGAGTTGAGTTTTTATATTTTATATTTTGCTTTTCCATTGTTTTAGTTTTATATGCTGCTGGCATCAAGATTTGACTGCCTCCAAGCATCTGCTGAATTCTTTATGCTGCTATTTCATGGTTAAATCTTGGTGCCAGAATTTTGGCAATCAAAGCAGTGGCAACTTGACACAGCTCACAATTGCTCAGGAGTAAAGATTACCACAAAGTACATTACACTTTTTTTCGGAAAAAAGAGGCCTCAATTTGATTCTGTCAATGGTCTGGGCAGTGTCTTCTAGTGACAGTAGTTTTGTCATTTGCACAATGCTCTCTTTCCATTATAATTCCAATAAGTTAATGCTTTAAATAAATGGAAGCTACTGAAGTTTTGCACACTGATTTCTACTGAGCGTTTCTTTAACTGGTTGAATATCAGTGCCTTTGTATGCGCCATGCAGCAATGTGCTACATATTGTGTTTTAACTGTACATTGTGTATCAGAATAAATGACACACAAAATGACAAACAACATTTCCTGTAATAATGCTAGCTGGTGACATTGCAAGCATCAGCAACAGGAAGAACAGCACTTCATTGAGAAGGAAGATGAGTATTTATAAGGTTTGTGCTGCCCTTTCAGTTATACTGAGCATCAGGTGTAAAGGGTGCCCCACATGGTATTGTGAAATGAAAAGTTCTCTGTTGTGCTACCAGTAGCATTACCGTCTATCATCCGTTGTATTCTGCTGCTTGTGACATTCTGGAACGAGGGAGTTTCAATTTGTGTGACCCCTTAAATTAATGGATATGTGGCCAGGCCAGAGTATTTTAAAATACAACTTAATTTGGCTTGTCACTGCAGCTTGAAAACATGAACCCTCCCCTTGATAGCTCAGCATCCACTCTAAAAGTTAGTTCTGCTTTCGTGGTTATGGCATCAAAGCATTACCATCTCACTTTGTGCTGATAGGGATCAGTTTGCCTGTTAAATTGTCCTGGGAAATAGTTTGTGTTCCCTTTTACACAAATCTATGAGGTTACAGATTGAAAATGGAACATAATGAGTGTAACCTGAAAAGCAATTTCATGGGCCGTAGTACTTGGATGGTAATAAATTCTGGGGTTTCAGTGTGATAAAGACATAGTTTTCTGTGCCTAGCTTTACCATTAGAAAAAAAGAGGTTGAGCTATTCGTGGCAGAACATGTCTTGCCACGTGGCAGCTGTTGGTAGTTATTACTTATAGTAGTGATAGTTTAGCTGCAGCAGGTGATTATCTTCCCAGTGATTATCTTCCCAGTGCTGCCTCAGTATAGGTGCTTCTGAGTTTGGGAAGAGAAGAGGTAAAGGAAGGACAAGAAGACCTGATGTTCTAAGGGAGATCCAAGCCGCAGGCAACATGTCCCAATGGCAGTGGAGAATATTGGTGATGGAGCAGATCATCAGCCTTTGGTGAGCAGAGCTCTCATGAGAACCGTTGGCTAATTTGGATGTGTCTGCAAAGGCACTTTTATAGGGTAGCATCATTCACACATTCTGGACTTAGAATTCTTTAAGTGCATGACTTTTGCATCTGGTTGGTAAATCTTGGGGTTTTAATGAAAATCAAAATAGATCCTGCAAGCCTGAGTTCTATCTCACCCTTGGTGTATATGGCATGAAAGTTTTCAAGATGCAGCTCTTGGGAGGGATTATGTGGCAAAGTGACTCTCTGGCAAGACACTCCTTGAAAAAGGAGTCTAGAATTAGGCCCTTTGTCTCTGAAGTAGACTAATCTCCCGTGTGAATTGCTCAAACAAATCCATATATAAAAACAAAGAACTGAGAAATAAAAAAGGTAATTTCTTGCCTCTTATCTTGTAAATCTGAAGCACATTCACAGGAATAAATGTTAGTAGCAAAGTATTTAAATTAACGCCAGTAATTACCACTATTTTTTTTCTAATTGTTTATAACCTCTTATTTTCTTCAGAGAGAAATTAAACTCTAGCTGAATATTTGCTTTAGTGAGTACTCTGCAGCCTGGGAAGGAGAACAGAAAACATACTTCTTTGCTCATTATGTCAATTGTTAGGTGATATGCTAATGCATACCCCTTCCATCTACTGTTTCAATCAAACAAGAAATATCTCACTTATTAGCAAAACAACACTATGCCTTTTGGCAGAAATTAAGCCTTGTTTTGGTGCATTAACGTTAATATTTGAATATTAGCTAATGCTTCACGTAAAAAGGCTTTGCTGCACAGAGCCTGTGTGAAATCAGGCCATGTTCTTACCAGTAAACTTCAATAGGCTTTTTACACATTACAGTCTCAGTAGGATCACAGCTTTCAGGTTAATAAAATAGGCAAAAGGTTACTATATTTAGACCCCGATCATAAAAAGCTGAAATATGTAAGGGTGGTGGTACCAAGAGTGCTTGTGCTGTGGTTGTTACAGTGCCCTCCTGAGCATGGCAAAAGTGATTAGAGCTACAGAAACATCTGGGTGTTGAACTACTACTTTGATCAGCTCCCTGCAAATTCCCATCAGAGCCATTCATTGTGTCCAGTGATCAGGGATGATGGAGCTGCAAGTCCAACATATGGAGGGCCACAGGTTAGCTATTCATGAACTACGCTCATTGCCTCCAGACATTTTGGATCACATCTCTCATCATCCCTGACCATTGGTCAAGCTGTCTCAAACTGATGGGCATCATAGTCTGAAACATCTGGAGGGAAGGCTAGTTTAATGTGTAGCTTGCAACCATAACTCTCGTTTCTCTTAAATTAATTGCAGTCATCGGGATCTGTGTGTGATTGTTATCAGAATTGCAGTGCAATGAGAGGGTTTATCTCTCCTTTCCTGCCACAACTCCCTCAAATCACACACACACATGGACACAGCTATGTGGTGTGGGTGGGTGGGTGGGAGTTGAAAACAGTTATTTCCCCACCATTTGGTTACTGAGAGTGACTTTGATTAATTGTTGTCTGTTTTTAACTTTTTATGGTTTCTACTGACTCAGGGCCTTCACAGCCATCACCGCCCCAAGCCCAGTTCCTTGGAGCATTCAAGGATCTCCTGCTCCATATCTGCCCAAAGCTGAGCAGGAAGCCATGAGAGGCACAAACTGTTTGCCTCTAGGCCAGTCCCTTTAAGAAGCCACAGGGGTAGTTTGGACTAAAGAGTTATATAAACTCACAGACAGCCTCTAGCTTTTGTTGGAGTAAGCTGCCAGCTTGGAACTCTCTAATGTGCTGCAACCCTGGACTGCCTTGCTGAGCCACATGCTTCTGTTTGAGGTCATGACATGACACTTCACCTCTTGTTTAACCCTCAATATGGCATCGTTATTTATCGCTTCCACTCACAATCCTGTGTGGTTAGGTCGCTGATATTGATATTGTGCCCATTGGGAGCGGAAACTGTGAGATAATGAACACACAAAGCTATCCAGTGAATGCATGGAAGAGCTGAGATTAAATCCAGGTCCAGCTCTGTATCTATTGGGTCACCCTGGCTCTCTTCTAATTATCTCCTAATTACATTGCTAATTTGCTTCCTTATCTTTACACCACATTCTTCTTATTAGCTATCTATTCTTTATGACCACAAATGATTCATATCCACAGCTAAATTCCTTCTCAGTTGTCCTAAGGAACATAAATAATCTACTGCTACACCTCTCCTTAGAAAATGGGTTAGAATGAACTTGGACTAATGGATAAAATCATGTCTCTCGTGAAGCCATAACAAAGTTCTAATTTACTTCAACGGGGTCAGCATGTTATTGGCTACATTCCGCAGAGAATACACTCAGTTTGTTACTGAGAGAACACAATAAAAGTATTTTGAATAAGACAGCCCAGTACTTTTGCTCTGGAATGTTTCAACTCATAAAAGGCCTGATTTCAAGATACTGTAATAAATATCCAGTCAGTACCTAGAAGAGGCAAGCCTTGCTCACAGGTTGAACTATGGACTGGTTCATACATTACTTTAATAGCAAGGAGTAAGTATCAACAGCTGTTAGTGATGAGAGCTAAAAAGAACCTTAGTGTTATGAGGTGCAATGGATGCAGAACTGGTGGTGGCCCTCACTGCCATGTCCTGCTAGGGAACTTTTATTCAGAGGTATCTGCCTGGCCACTTTGGTAGACACTTTGCTGGCATGGCTAGACCATCATCTGTTCTAGAAAGGCAGTTCATAGAGCCAAAACTCTTAAGGTGGACAAAAATAAGGCTCTTTCCTGCATAAGAGTCTGATGTCTGCTCCATCTCATATAAAATGCACAGCTGGTTTGTGTGTGCTTGCTTGCTTGCTTACTTACTTAATAAACTGATAGGTGCACCCTTTGTCAAAATGATTCCTGGACAGGTTACACATAAAAATATATGAATCATCTTTAGTAAGGCCCTTCCTTTAAGTAAAACTCTGGAACTAGCAAGTTGGTTAAACAGGCTATAGAGATGGAAAAGCTATCAACTGCATCTGAAGATCATATAGCTTATAATAAATCTATTGCCCTATTTTTGTGAGGGAATATTTACAAACATTTTGTATGATAATATATTCTATATGTACTTATTCTGATACTTAACTTGGCTTTGTGGTGTATGTGTTAGTACGAGTGTATGTATGCATAAGGCTTGGTTGGTTAAAGAACAGAAAACCATACATTCATAAACAATAACATCAATAAATGCATAGTATAAAACATCCGCTAAGGTTACCAAAAATCTAGATATGTGGCAGGTGACAGCTGGCACAGTGTCTCAGCCTCCGCTAAAAGCCTGGATGAAGAGTTGCTGCCCAGTTAGCAAGCTGATGATTGAGTATCCAAGGAATGTGGTCTGCTTCCCTGCGAACTCCTACATGTGAATGGGCTGACTTTCGTTGTATGTGTGTTTTATATGGTATAGCACACATGGGGCATTTATATGTGCAAATGCTTTATCTGTCATGTCTATTTTGGCTTGTTTATTCTTAATTATTACAGTGGTACCTCGGGTTAAGAACTTAATTCGTTCTGGAGGTCAGTTCTTAACCTGAAACTGGTCTTAACCTGGGGTACCACTTTAGCTAATGGGGCCTCCCACTGCCGCTGTGCTGCCGCCGCGCGATTTCTGTTCTCATCCTGAAGCAAAGTTCTTAACCTGAGGTACTATTTCCGGGTTAGCGGAGTCTGTAACCTGAAGCATCTGTAACCTGAAGCTTCTGTAACCCAAGGTACCACTGTATATTTCATGTGCTCAAATCTCCCTTGCTCCTGGTTTCTTGCAATTACAGTAACATCTGAACAAAGTAGTAGTACAATTTAAGGGCCTAGTAGGAATTTGTGGATCTTACCATACAATTAAAAAGTGAACTTGCTCTAAGAAAATTAACAAGAGAGCATTGGGTTCTACACATCCCTACATTAAAAATGGTATTTATTAATGAGTAAGATATATTGTTTTAGAAATGTTCTGTTTACACCATTGATTATAATCAATGGTCAACAACAAATTTGTTGTCTGTGTTTTTTCAGTTGATTTAGGACAAATCTGATGCGCTGAATCCAAAAATCACATTGGTTTTGCTCAATCGGGTCAAGTTTTTGAGCTATGGCCACATGTCGTTTGTTTACGTTTTTGTTCACATGTACACTTGTGTGGAGCATTTTAGAAGAAGTTGGTGGGGGTAAAATGCCATGTCGAATAATTGTTTTGATTGGAAATGATTATTTTAATGACAAGAAGTATTCAGGTCCAATAGTTCTGGATGATTATGTCGAAAAGGGATCAGTTTGAAGTTATAAAACCTCGAAATCTTCCATAAATTGGTGCGGCAAAGCATAAAGTTGGGGGATCAAAACTAAGTTAATGGGGCAGCCGCCCAACCAAATGTATAGGAAACTCCACCCGCGCATGCGCCAACTTACGACTAATTTGTTCCTATTTTTGTTTGGAATTCCCATGGTTTGGAGGGAGCCGACAAACCATGTCACTGACTGCTACTTCTGTGCTGTTGATGTGACTGGGATCAACAGAAAGAACCGGAGCAGCCTCAAGTATCCTGATCTTCAATCAGCACGTTGTCCTGTAGCTCATTGTGATGAAATTCCAGTGCCTATCTTCAGAGAACTTCCTGACATTAGTGACGAAGTGTTGAAGGACATGAAGAAGAAGAAGTGGTTCTTGAAGATGATGTTCCACATCCATTTTCCCAAAAGGAGTTGAATGATCTAGTTCGCGACCTCAGCTTGTCAAAGGACTCTGCTGAACTGTTGGCATCCAGATTGAAGGAAAAAAACCTCCTGTCTGACAGTGCTCGCATCAGCTTCTTCTGCAATAGGCATCAAGAGTACCTCCGTTTTTTCTCGGAAGAGAAGGACTTGGTGTACTGTGCAGATATTGAGCAGCTTCTGCTCAAGCTTGGAGTGCCACAGTACAAACCCAAAGATTGGAGACTGTTCATTGACAGCAGCAAGCGATCACTGAAATGTGTTCTGCTACACAACGGCAACCAGTTTGCCTCTATACCCCTGGCTCACTCGAGTACACTGAAGGAGAACTATGAAGCGGTGAAGTATGTGCTGGAGAAAATTGGTTATGATCAGCATAAGTGGTTTATTTGTGTTGACCTGAAGATGGTGAACTTTTTGTTGGGACAACAGTCTGGCTTCACCAAGTACCCATGTTTTCTGTGCATGTGGGATAGTAGGGACCGTGCTCAGCATTACACGAAGAAGGACTGGCCTGTGCGGGAGGAATTGGTGCCTTGCAGAGAAAGGAACGTCATCAACGACCCTCTGGTGGACAGAGACAGAATACTCTTCCCACTGCTGCACATCAAGCTCGGCTTAATCAAGCAGTTCACCTAGGCTCTGGACAAGGATGGTGACTGCTTCACTTACTTGTGCCAGGCTTTTCCAGGATTGACCATGGAGAAGTTGAAAGCTGGCATCTTTGACGGTCCTCAGATCCGTCAGCTCATCAGAGATGCAGAGTTCGGAAACTCAATGAACAAAGTGGAACTGGAAGCGTGGAAGGCATTTGTTCTGGTAGTGAAGAACTTTCTTGGCAACAATAAGGCCAGAAAGTACGCAGAACCTGTCAACAACATGCTGAGTACTTTCAGAAACCTGGGCTGCAACATGAGCGTCAAGATGCACTACCTATTTTCACATATGGACCAGTTTCCTAAGAACCTGGGTTCAATGAGTGACGAGCAGGGGGAGAGATACCATCAGGACATGAAAGAGATGGAGACCAGGTATCAGGGTCGCTGGGACGCAGTCATGATGGCTGACTACTGTTGGACTCTGAAGAGAGACCTCCCTGCTGCTGAGCATTCCAGGCGTTCCAAGAAACGGAAGTTCAAGCCCTGAAGTTTGAAAAATGGTGAAGCAACATGCAATTTACGTGTACTTACCTTTATCAATGCCCACCATTCAGTTTACAGTAATCGATGTTTCTATCAGGTAATCAATATATGTTGTTGGAAAAACATTTTTTTCTCTTAAAAACATATTTAGGATGATATGTGTTGACAAAAATCAGCTGATAATGCCACAAAAATGTAATCGATTTTGTCACAAGATCTGATTTTTTTTCAAATCAACATAGCACAAAAACCTGACCTGATGGAGAGAAACGGATGCCATTTCCTGATTCAGCAATGCAAAAATACCCTAAATCAATTGTAGAAATCTAGACAACATTCAAAAAGTAAAAAATTGTTGCCCAGTGATTATCCTGGGAATCAACAAATTGACTAATTTCAGCCTCTGATTTCTTTACATTTTCATAGTGTGAATCAGAAGGTGAAGACAGTCAATTGTCCATGGCAGGATCACCTCTCTGTCATCTGGGAATAACAAATCATGTAAACCATAGTGGATTTTTAGTTTTGCTATACAGGAGTGAGTAACGTGCAAGAGTTATATGCAAACACAAGTGACCTGTGAGTGACCCAGAATATTGACCCTGCAACAACTTGAAATCACTTGTCTGTGTGGGTAGAAGTTGTTGTCCCACCACAACACAAACCTTTGCAGCCTCTATTTCAGGTTCAACAGATTTTATTTAAGATGGTGGAGGGAAATAGCCTTAAAGAAAGAAGTCACAACAGATGTATAGAGATTGGGGTTTTGTGACTTTATTTTATTTTTCAAGCTTGTCAAAAGTGGCCCTCCTCTAGTGTGTAAATAAGCCTTTAGGTCAAATACAAACTCTACAACAAGTACTATTTGCCATACACCAATGATAAGATCACAGGATTGCCTCCATAGGTATATGGCTGCTGTTGAAAAATGCCATGTACCTGGTTTTGGACTCTGATGACCTGGATAATGGGGAAGACTAGGGTAGGAACCATGTCTGCAGAAAGCCTTTCCAGAGGCTCTCATGGGAGAGTTGCCCCAGGAACCACCTGATGTAGCCTTTTCCCTGCATCTGATTCCAAGGATGACTGCTGCTTAAAATTCTGCACAATGTAAAAGGGCACCGGCTTTTACCAACTGACAGCTGGAGCAACAGGCCATCTCCTCAGCCCTGCTTGGGCTAAAATAGGGCATGCGCAAAAGATTCTCTTATAGAGCTGGAGACAGTCCCTTGGTTGTAGGTCTGTTAAAAACCCCAGTTGGCTGCAATATCCTATAGTCTATTTTGGTGTGTGCAAGGGTGTGTACAGATGTACATATGGACTTTGTGTTTTTACTACTGACATTTTGAGGTTGTCTTCTCAGATGATGTGGGCAGTCGCTTTGGACAGAGAGGCTTGGGAGCACTAGTGTGTGTGCAGATGTGAGGATTAGGTTTCAGTTCTTTTAGCATTGCAAATCTGGTATACAACCTTCCTAAATCCTATTGAAGCTGATGGCATTTAAGCAGCCTTGAGGTGTGCCTGATTGCAGCCTAAACGTTTCAAAAAGAAACTGCAGAAGCCAAGCAGGGTTGATGAGAAAATGGGATTGCTATAGATGTCACTCAGCATTCCAGTGAAGAAAACAACATTTTCTGTAGAATAAACCCATTAAGAGGCTTATGTTTTGTTTGCAGAAGTTCACTTTGGATGCTTTCAAAATCTCTGCTTCATGGGGACATATGTAATATAAATCATTTGGCTTGCTCTTCTGTTTCTTAAGACATTATATTTATAAATTCTTTCATCTAGAGTTGTCATTTATCCTGTTTCCTGTCAGATAAACAATCATTTATTTTTCAGATTTCAGTTATAATATTGCATATGTACACTTACATAGTTTTTTTGTTCCAGTGAGAATTTTCATGGGGAAACGGGTAAATAATGTGATATGGGACACATCCTACTGTCACGGAGAAACAATGACTGATAAAAAAGAAAACTCAGTGCAAGGTGTGTGAGAGACCTCACAGTGGATCATTTTTATCCTTTCTAGCGATCAAAAAAGTGTCACAACTGAAAATGTTTTTGCAGTGGAGAATAAAAAAGCACTTGGTGATGCTGAACAGTCAAGTTCTGCTTGTTTTGCACTAATATTGACACAAAAGATGATATTGTAAGAAGGAAGGACTTTCCCCATTATATTCAAAAATGTTCATCATAATCCACAGGAGACTGGGGTGTAGGTTGTCCCCAGTTTGAATGCTAGGTTGTGTACAAAGCATGTCTAAAAATAATCTATTTCCCAGTGTTGGAATAGGGTAAGTGAAGTGAGTGGCAATTGCTCTATCGTACATGACAGATTACAAGCAAGTTATCCCACACTGCTTTGTATGCAGGGCTTTTCACGTAGGCTTCGTTTGGGCTGGCTGCAAAAAGAAAATAGAAAATAGAAATGCAGCCCATTTAGCAAAGTGTACATGACTGTTTTGTTTATGTGTGCTCTGGAGAGCTTGTATGTATTAATGTACATGGTCCCTTTGCTGGCAGTCAAAGAAAACTCTCCCCAATGAAGCAAGCAGCTGAAGTAAAGGGCTGTAGCTGACACCCACTTGAGAGTTACTGATGTGACAGTTCTGTGGCTGCTAATGACAGGATTACTGTGGCTGTGTTGTTATCCAGAAGGGTCCCCCCCCCCCCCAGACAGAATGTACGAAAAACAGGGCGAAGCAGAGAGCTGCTGGTTCAGACTGTTGGCTTTCCTTCTGAAATTGCTTGGTGTTGCTTGCAAAGGAGCCCTTTTGTGTACTCTGAAGTTTGTCAATGTCACTCTGGTTGCAGGCGGCTCCTTCTTCCCTAGATAAAGAACAGTGCTTGGTGTGAAAACTTTAGACTTGCATCACCTGGAGTGTTTTGTTTGGACAGATCTTCACACTGCCGGCAGCTGGGAATTAGCATTTTAACCATCTAAACAGAGAGGACAAATACTCAGGCTGGAATATTCTTTGGATACAAAAAAGGAGAGGCTCCCCTAAGCTTTCTCATGCCCCTTGAAGGCAAGATAAATTTGATTCCAGATTCCGATGGCTTTTGTAGTGTCCTTGTTTTCTAGCAGGTTTCCTATTCCTTTAATGGCAGCTTGAGAAAATCAAACTTCCATCAGGTGAAGTTTGTCCCAGTGTGCTGATATAGTGATAAGATTAATTTTTTTTACCTGATGAATTAGTCTTAGAATGAACAGAAAATAAGAAGAGCCCAGATGGGTCAAGCTAACAGTTAGTTCAGCATCCTGTTGCGGTGGCTAATAAGATGTCTATAGAAATCCTGTAAGCAGGACTTGAGTGCAACAGCACTCTACCGTGTGTGTGTGTGTGTGTGTGTGTGTGTGTATATGTGTGTGTGGAGGGGAGTATTTTGTTTGTTTGTTACTATCTTATTTTTGTTTTTATATTGTAAACTGCCCTGTGATCTTTGGGTGGATGGCAGTATAGAAATTTAATAAATAAAAATAATACCCACTTGTGATTTCCAACAGCTGATATGCATAGGCATAGTGAGGTATAACAGAACATCATAGCTAGTAGCCTCTGATAGCCTTATCCCCATAAATCTGTCTAATCTTTTAAAAAATACATCCAGGTTGGTTGTTATCTTCTTGGGGCAAATTCCCTAATTTAGCTATGCTCTGTGTAGAGAAGTAATTACCTTTATCCTGAATCTTCAAACTTTCTGTTTGATGAGATGAGTTCTAGAATTATGAGAAGGGGAAAAATAATGAAGAAGAAGAAGGGTAGTAACTAGTGGTGGGTTTTCTCCCTCTCCAGAATCTGAAATCTTCCTTGTGAGAACAATAGCTAGTACAAACATTTTCCTTCTCTTGAAACAGAGTTGTTTACATAATACTGTGATAGTACTTCTTCAACTCTATATCCAAAGAATTACCTACAATATCCTATAAGTTTTGTACAGTTATCCGGAGATGTTAACAAATATCCCTGTGAAAGTACAGAAAAATAAATATTATGGTATACTCAAGGTCTCAGAGGCTTCTGTTTTAACACCTCAGATGTTCCTCTCTGAATTGTTCATTGGTGGTGGTGTCACATAAAAGCCCCATGTGGATTTACCATAAGACACACCTAGAGGAGGAAAACAAGAGGGGGAAAAATCTGAATCAAATGTTGTACTAAACTATTTAATAAACAACCGGTATATCAGAATCATATTTCAATCATGTAAAGTGAACAGTCATCATTCATACACTGCCAAATTAATGATGTCCTCTGGATGGGAACAATATATGGCAGGGAGGTGGAACACGTGTAAAACAGCAGAACTGGCAGGTCTGAGTGTTAATGTAATTCAGCAATGTTGGTTTTCATTCAAAATAACACAGACATTCATCCACCATATTCACAGCAGAGCCGCTTCTACTCCTGTTCCTGTGGAGGCCTGTTTATGCCTATAGTCAGATCATAGAATCATAGAACTGTAGAGTTGGAAGGGACTCTGGGCGGGCTTGAACCACCAGCCTTCTGATTAACAACAAGACGCACTAATCCACTGCACCACCTAAGGACTAATGAAAGCAAGGAGGAGCAAAGGCCATGCTAGGGTATGGCACATAGCAGTTGAGACAATTTATTGAGTCCACATACACACCATACTTAACTGAAGAGGCATGGTGATATTATTATGGCCAGAACTAGTAGGCTCCATTTCTCCTCTGTTGTTACTATTGCCTTTCAGATTCAGAATGAATTCCAATTCCAATATGAGCATGCAGGCTTCTCAACATGTGAAATGTTGCAACAGCATTCATTCCAGATTCCAAAGCGAGAGCTGCGCAGAGCATGTAAGCGGCTCTGCTTGCTTTACAAAAACTTTCCAAGCTGGCAAGGACAATTAGATGTCCCGTCCCCCTCAATACAAACAAAACAAAAAACAACTTGGCCGGGACACAGGTTAGCCATTGCAGTGTATCCTTTCTGTGAGTAAGGTCCATTGGACTTTGTGAAACTGACTTTTGAGAAGGTACACATTGATGGCTCTGTAATTCAGACTGCAATCTCCATCTTCGGGCTTAATGCAGCCATCAAAGCTACAAGAACAAGAGTATTTTATTTTTTAAAAACACTTTATTTATTTCCCCTCCTTCTCCCCCCCCCCCCATTTGCATACCATTTCATTCAGAGAGTTCTGAAGAACTCAAAAGTGTGCACATGACTTTGAAACATTTAGGCTTGTCGTAATAAAGATGATTCCCAACTGTGGATTATGAAAATCTCAGTTTCTCTTAACTGTAACATTATGTAAATCAATTTTCTTCAAAATGTATCTCAGGCAATATTAGAAGGGGGTAAACTGATTTCTTCTTAAAAAACAAAACAAAACTATTTTGCAAGTGTCTCATAAAGATACAGCAGCCATTATCATGTTATACAGCTATCTTCAATGTTGAGTGTCTAGTTTTGACATTGCTTATATTTAATCACTTCCATAAATGGATATTAGGACATAGGTAAAGCTAAAGGGACCCCTGACCATTAGGTCCAGTCGTGGCCAATTCTGGGGTTGCGGCGCTCATCTGGCTTTATTGGCCAAGGGAGCCGGCGTACAGCTTCCGGGTCATGCGGCCAGCATGACTAAGCTGCTTCTGGTGAACCAGAGCAGCGCACGGAAACGCTGTTTACCTTCTCGCCAGAGCGGTACCTATTTATCTACTTGCACTTTTGGGGGGGCTTTCGAACTGCTAGGTTGGCAGGAGCAGGGACCGAGCAACGGGAGCTCACCCCGTTGCAGGGATTCGAACCACCAACCTTCTGATTGGCAAGTCCTAGGCTCTGTGGTTTAACCCACAGCGCCACCTGCGTCCCTTATTAGGACATAGACCTTGACTAAATAACTGTAAGGATACATTTCATATAATAAAGTAATTGCTGAAGATCCAGTAATGATAAAATAGCATTGGAAAAACATGAAAAATTGCATTATAAATCATCGTGCATCTGAATTGCCCCACAGACCTGGAATGCAAATAAAATGCACTACTGTATTATACAATTACTGAATGATAGCTGGTTTTCTGTTGTTGACAACACGTAATTCTGAGTGATTCCTTTAGTTCTTGGGTTCTTTGGGTCAGTAAGCAAATGTTGACTGAATATTTAGCAATTGGGTAGAGCACATGCTTACTGGGAAGCAAGTCCTATTGTGTTCAGTGTGGTGTGCTCCTCCATAGGTGTATGTAGGATGGTAGCCACTGCCATTTTAACAGGCTTCCTCAAGCTTGGAAATGATGTATAGCTAGTTTATTGTAGCAAATGCACATATTTTCATGGAAATACCAAAAACCTCATTCACATTTGCAATGGTAAGCAATGACAATACAAGCGACACTTTCCCATGCTTGAGGAGATAGATGTGAAATGGCCGTAAGGGATGAGTTTCCCCAGTAGGTCTGGTTTTGAAATTATTCCTGGATAGATATATGAACCCACCCACCCCACCATTTGATCTCATATCAAGGATTTTTCAAGAGGACTTCTATGAGCTGCACAGGGCCAGATGTCTGGTGTCACAAAAAGGCTTCAAAAGGTTAGCTATCTAATTTGTTATTATTGTTACTGTATTTGACAGTCATGGATAGGAAAGAGGTGCTTGTGGGACTCTTTGGTTACTATGCAATTTGACTGATGGAGAGAGGGAACCATTTTCAGCTTTGCAAAATGTCTTGGGTAAGCCATGGAGAAGAATGTGATGCTCCTATTCAGAGAATTACCATTTTGTAGCTTTTTTCTTTTTCATGTACACACCTTAATGGAAATTGCCCAAAATTTCGATAGATGCAAATGCTGTGGGGGAAATCAAACAGTGTCTTGCCTGCCAGACTGGATGCCATGGATAGAATGGATTTCCCCCTCCCCTGCAGGATGCCTATGCCACCAAAATCTTCTCTCTCCAGAGCAGATTTGGGGGAGGGGTGCAGGAGGGGAGAAAGGGGTAGTACTGTCACACTAATTTTTATATTGGTAGAAGCCCAGCTAGAGATGTTTCTCTTCCCCAAACACCATTTTCTTTTGTGGCATGTATCTGGGTTTCAGTCAGAGTAAACTCACTGAAGTTAATTGACATGACTAACTTAGGTTCTTTAATTTAAATGGGTCTACTCTGAAAATGACTTAGTCGAACACAACCCCACGTGATTTTATATATTTTTCCAGTTTAGGTTATGTAAACCACTCACTCTTTTAAAAAAATCATACAGTAATAAATCAAATCAACCAGCAATAGTAGCCACTGCATTCTTTGGGTGAATTCCCCTATCAGAAATATAATTACATGGAAATCCTACTGAGACTTTAATGGGACATGTATATGCATAAATTTAGAACTGGGTTCAGAGCTGCAATCATAAACCCAGGGCCAGCCCAAGGCTTTTTGCTGCCCAAGGCAAAGGACAAGATGGCTCCTTGCCCATTCCATATAAAAAAGTTGATCACCGTATTTTTCTGTGTATAAGAAGATATTGTTTCCTTAAAAATAATAATCAAAAATAGCGGGTCTTCTTATACATGGATAGCGGTGGGGGGGGGGGGGATTGGTGGCAGCAGCCAGCAGGAGATTGGCAGTGGCGATAGGGCGTGTGATTGGTTGCTGCAGAAATGCCTGCTGACGATTGGCTGCGGCAATTGGGCGGGCTATTTATGGCCGTGGTGAGGCGTGCGTGCAATCGTCTGTGATTGCGATGAGTGTGCTTTTGGAGGTGAGAATGCAGACGATTGGTGGCTGTGGTGATGTGTGCGATTTGCATTATTGGGCAGGCTGTAGACTGATTGGCCGTGCCCCCCAAAAAAGCTCAACAAATCTGCAATTTTCCCCCAAAAGAAGCTCAACAACTCTGGGCAAACCCCCCCCCCTTTTTTGTTGTGGTCCAAAAAAAATATATGGGGTGTGTTATACATGGAAAAATACAGTATATTGGCAGGTGAATCTTACTTCATCACTTGCAATGGGACAGTGTCCTCTGCTGCACCTGAAGGCCAGGTTTGTTTTGGAAGGGAAAAGGGAGAGCATGGCGCACATATACCGTAGTTCTGTCATTTGCTGCTCTCTGCCCGCCCGCACCTGCCGCCTGAAGTGGTTGTATCACTCAGCCTAATGGTAGGTTTGTGCTCAGTATTGCTTATCTTTGAGGGGACATGGTTAGGATTGCACTGCTAGCCTCTCCTATTGGTTGCTCATTAGGAATCTGTCCTTAAGCATCCATTTTAGATATTTTTTATTCATGCTGGAAAGAAGTGACATATTGAAAATAAGTATTCTTTATTCAGTGTTTGTTCTGTAAATGTAACTGCTTTGTTGATAATGATAGAGACATATGCTGGCTGCTAATGTTATACCATATGCGGGGAAACAAAATGCCTTTTATGCAAATGGACGTTTCATTCTCGTTATGAGCTAAATGTTACATAGGACTATGATGCGCCGAGAAGTGTAAAAATCTGTGTCTATTTAGATTTACCTAAATATGAGTGAAATGAATGGGGCGGGGAATTAAATTTCCAACAATGTTTCTAACAAAGAGCAAGCCCCATTTCTTGAGTAAGTCCCATTTCTCCTTAACCGAGGCTGCTGGAGTGAGTTAAAAACCACTTGAAGTGAATATGCGGCCAGCATCTTTGGTGCTAAAATAAGCAGGTGCTAAGAGGAAATGGCTCTGCAATAATCACCATATCGAAAGCAAGCGTATTTACACTTAACAGTAGAGAGAGGCTGAAAAAGAGCGAGTAGTGCCTTTTTTTTTAAACTGCTTTTCATGCAAGCATTGATAGGAAAGTACATCTGCTTAAAATCTTTTCTAGTGCTGCCCAGACGGATTTGCTCTCTGCCCAATCAGTTTATCAGATTTTGGCTCTGCTACTGGGGAGAGCTGCAGTTTATATTCTGATTATGCAGGGGCAGAACAGACATGTCTCAAATGGGTATCACCTCACTCTGTAAAAACAAGTTCACTCCATGTTACGGATTGCAAGAAGAACTTTGTTTCTTGACACTTCCTACTCTGGTTAATGAATGATGAAAAGTCTTTCACTTTTATTTTGTTTTTGTTTTGTTTTAACTTTTTTTCCCCAAAGGCAGAGAGAATTGGCGGTGAAAAGCTATATACATTTGAGGCTTAGCATTAGAAGGAAATCACAGAGATACAAGTAATGAAAAAGACAGCGTAAAGTTCCTGATATAACCTTTGTCCCTTATATTAAAGAAGAACTGCATTGAACTGGGAGGAAAGAGACCTAGTGCCTAGACTTGCCACATAACAGAGTCTGACCAGAAGGTTCTGATTGTCTTGGGCCCCCTTGGGATGTCCTTTTTATTGAACGTTCATGATGATTTGTGCTCATGATTCTATCAGAGCTGTCACGTGTGATCATGCTTTCAATACACATTCAAAAGGTTTGGGGCTCTGCTTCATTTCCAATGAGTGCATATCCCATAATAGTAGTTCATATGTTGGTTATTTGGAACTGGATTACCGCTCTATGTGGGACTTCCCTTACACTTGATCCAGAAGCTGCAGTTAGTGCAGAATGCTGCAGCATGATTTTTATGCCTTGTTAGCATATAACACCTGTGCTCGAGATCAGCACTGGTTGCCAATTTGCTACAGGGCCAGGTTAGAGGCATTACTATTAAAATTGTTACTAGCCGCTGCAGCCTAGTGGTGCACAAGATTCCAGGGGTCTTGGCACTTAATCATAGTTTGTGTTTCCTTTGGGAACAAGGCACAATGGAGCCTGTAGTGTCACTATGAAATATGGTTTATTTGCACACATTTACACCTCAGTCCATGCTTGAAGGAGTTCCCAGCATTCATAACTCAAGAGGGCCTTGCTTTTTACAGGAATGCAGCATTGCGTTCTAAGGCATCCCAAGTATCATTCATGTACCTCTCTTTCAAATTGTCTCTGAAAGCCTGCCAAAAGTTCTCTGCCTGCCCCCTTTCCATAACCTCATTTTTGAAA
The DNA here is from genome assembly GCF_964106645.2 of Podarcis pityusensis. Lineage (NCBI taxonomy): Eukaryota > Metazoa > Chordata > Lepidosauria > Squamata > Lacertidae > Podarcis > Podarcis pityusensis. The sequence continues at coordinate 46,431,509 of NC_138034.1, read as the reverse complement.
CACCACAATTTTTCCTTCACCCTACATCAACCTTGAAATCCCATAGCTTCTTATACAACAAATGTTTTGGTTTATTTTTGTAACACTTTTACTGCACTGCAGCTCCTCCAGACAGCAGCCATGTAATTGCATTGGGGAAGCATCACAGAACAAACCAAAGCAGAATAAATCCTCCACCAATGCACTATTATTGTGTTAAAACCATGTATTGGAATTATACCATCAGTCCTGGAAGTGTTCCAAGCTAAACCCCTAGCACAGTTATTATATGGGGCTCAGATTTGGACAGGCACTCACCTTGGATCTACGGAAGCTGTGCAATCAAAGTTCTTAAGGCAAATTTTCTCTGTACCACCCTGTGTCCCAAACACATCATTGTGCCTAGAGGCTAATCTTCTCTTGGTAGAATTTCGGATCTGGCATTGGACACTTAACTATTGGCTTCGCCTAAACTCAAATCCCCCTGATCTAATATCTCTAGTGCTGCAAGATTGTCACAAGAGTTCCTGGAGTAAAATTGTCTATCAAAGACTTCACTCTTGTGGTTTATCACCACAACAGCTACTCACTTTGGGTTTTAGTAAAGCAAACAGTCTAATTTTTCAGCGCCTAAATGATATCGAGTGTCAGAACAACTTGGCCACAATAAGGAAATTTTGCCAATGGTATGACTATTTTCCAACTTCCCATTTCAGCTCTCTGACACCCTATCTGCATAACCTAGAAATTCTAAAACATAGACGCGCTTTTACTCTTGCAAGATTGAATGTATTTTCCCTCGGCTGTACAAGAGAGACGATTCCAACAGATTTCACACGAAAAACGCTTATGTCCCTGTGGAGATGGCAGTACCGAATTGGTGGCCCATGCCCTTCTGGCTTGCACTCTTTATAAAGACTTAAGGAATGAGGTTATCACCCCTCTTTTATTGTCCATTCCGGGTCACCCAACCACTGCCACAGTGTCTTTCCTCTTGGCAGATCAAGATGAGCAGGGGCCATCAAAAGGTTGCAAGATTTTTAGCTGGGGCAGTTAGAATAAGATCCACTATTTGACTATTGATTCGAAACCCTAAAATGTATTTTATATAATTGACTTTTTATTTCTATTCTTTGTATATCATATTGTTGTTTTATTGCTATGGCTGATGGCTGATGCAGATAAAGAGTCATTCATTCATTCATGAATTGGAATATACATGCCATAAAACACCAGTCTGGAAGGACACTTTGTATTTCTGTCGCAAATCTTTATTGGCTATGTGGTCTAGCAATACTTGACTTTGGGTACTTCCAGGTGGGTGTTTATTGTGGGACTAGTATTTTTCATTCATTTTTTTAAAAGCATCCAGACTACATCATTGGCATCAAAATTCTAGTCCATAGCCCCCCGATCTTTAATCTGGATTTACTACTTTAGGGAGAAATATGATAATTTATTTTTTTAAAATGTGTGTTGCCAGTGACCTGTTTACATTATTAAGTCCCTGTCTGGATGCCCCCTATTCATCAGTGGTGAAGGTTTTTCTGTGCATACATGATTTTAATGATTTCTGTATGGTTATGGACATCCTTTGTTTCTGGTGCTGGAAGTGTGTGTGTGTGTGTGTGTGTACCTTGCTGGACTCTTGTCATTAACATGTTCCTTCAGATATCTTAACATGTGGGATGCAACTCACCCACCTAGAAATATATTTTGCCCATTTTGGGCCCTCCTTTTTTCTGATGCCACCACTGACAATAAAGGGACCTTGTTAGACTTCTGCCTGAAAACCAAGTGAAATACGAAACAGAAAAAAATATGTAACAAGACTTAACAATGCAATCCTTTGCATGTCTACTCAGAAGTGCCATCAAGTTCAGTGAGATTACTCTTAATCCTAGACATAGGTCTTGGGGAATAAGCCCTACTCAACACAGAGGGACTTACTTCCAAGTAAACATGCATAGGATTAAACTAATATTGTGATGGTGTGCTGCCTCTAGCCTAACAAATGGTTCCATACCTCAGCTCTCCTCCAGAACAACTAACCTGCATTCAAAAATTGCCACAAGCTATTCCTAAGTCAATGTGGTATCCAGATATTCCAGATATTGTGGGACTATGTCACTATCCTACTGCCTGCTGGGGATGATGAGAGTTGTAGTCCAACATCATTTTGGAGGGCTTCCCTTGATCTACACTGACTTGCAGCTCTCTAGTCTTTCCTAGCACTGTTTGGGGATACCAAGGATTGAACCTGGATTTTTTTTACAAAGCATATGCTTGGCCATTCCATGGGTCACCTAAGCTTGTTGAGTAATGTGCAGTTTGAAGCTCACTCGAAGTATTTTATAACTCGCTTAATATCTTTCAGCACTCTTGTAAGTATTGGCATTTACTTCAGGCAGGTAGAAACATATACAGTAGGTCAGGAATGGGATCTATGAAATCAGCCCATTTCCATCCTGGAAAACTTCTTTGCAAAGCTCATCTCCAGAGAATATCCAGAGAAAGGAATTATTATAAACACTTTGCCATTCATTGGAGGAATGTTAAAACTGTCCTTTGTGATTGTGTTTATAATGAAGCAAATGCACAGTGGCAGTTTATCAGTTATTCATTAAGAAAGTGTACTGGTGAAGGAGAATAAGGAACTTTCATGTGTGCCTGATGTCTAGCACTGGCAAGTACTATCATAGCATGCAGTTAAGCTAAAATTATTTTGGCAACAGAGTAAAATATCAGTCCAAGCAGTGATTGTTTAGCTGATAGAATATTTATATCTGAGCAGTACAGTTATCCAGGATCCTTTGGCTGGCATTGTGCAGATTGCCATTTTGTTCAACTACTTAAGGAGATAAAAAGAGCCCTGCTTGATCAAATCAAAGGTTTATCCAGTCTCTCATTTTGTTGTCACAGTGACCAACCAGATGCTTGGGAAGCCCACTATTGAAGGAAATAGCACTCTCCTGATCTTCAGCAATATCAAGAGGCATATTCCTTCTGATATTTGAGGTAGCTTGTAGCCATAGTTACTAGTAGCCACTGATTAATTTTATAGGTAAAGTATCTATTTTCCTCAAATGATATGTGGTGTATAGGTTACATACATTCCATACATTTAAAACACATTTAAAGTGCATGTCTTCCCCCAAGAATCCTTGCAACTGCCGTTTCTTAAAGGTTCTGGGAATTGTAGCTCTTTGACGGGTAAACTATGTGTCCCAAGATACTTTTGGGGAAGCCATTTGTTTTAAATGTATTTGAAATGTGCTTTAAATATATTGTGGGTATACAGCCATGTCACTCTAATCTTGGTGGTCTTTGAACACTTTTCAAACCAAATTTCCGTGTTTGTTTGTTTTTAAATCAATACATACTGCTCAACCAATAGCATTTAGTTTTTTTTAAAAGTTGCCATATGTATGTTTTTCATACCTCTTTAATTTTCCAACCTCATTTCCATCCCTTCAACAGAGCCTTCAGCAGTTAAATAAAAACTTCTTCCTCCCAATATATAAGTACATTTATTTAAAAGAATCCTTTAACACATTCAGCTATCATTCACCAAGCAAAAATGTAAGAACATAAAAAGAGCCTGCTGGATCAGGCCAATGGCCCATCTAGTCCAGCATCCTATTGTCACAGTGGCCATCCAGATGCCTGTGGGAGCGGGCAAGCAGGACCTGAGTGCAACCATGTTTTCCCTTCCTGTACCACGAAAGCCCAGATGGGGAAAAGGGAAAGTTGGAGAAGGACAAGGAAAATTGTTATTTCAAAAAACCTTTAGAGGTTGAGTGTGTGGGGACATGGTTGTTGTGACTGTGGTGACATCTTCGCAGATGAAGGGGTGAACATTTTTTAAAAGAGAGTACTAATCTTAAAAAAGAGGGGGTGCTAAAGTAACAACCAACTAAAAATAGGAAGAAACGAGTAAATGAGTAATAGTCATCTCCAGTGTGGCAAGAGCATGCCCTTTTTTAGACATGTGCCTTGCATTCATTCAGCCTTGGGCAACACCTTGAGGATTTGAGAGAAAGTGTTTATTAGCCTTGGAGAAAATGGTGATAAAGGTAGCTCTGTACTGACAGTATTAGAAAACAAAAATGTGTTGTGTATGTACAAGCTAATGCCAGTGTGGAAAAATTCTGTATTAAAAAATACTGGAATAGAATATTAAGCCAAGATGCTTGAAACTCATATGTGGGCCTAAAAGATGTAAAATCCAAATTATTTAGATCCCGTGATGCTAAGCGCTGAAGTCGATGTTACAGTCTGGATGGGTAGCAGCTGCTAACCTTTTTTTTCACATCTGCCTCCTTAAGAAATGTATGATGTGATATCATTGTATTCAGCTTTCCTCCATCCTGCTCCAGTTTATTGGCTGCTGTGTGCAATCTAAAGCCAAAATTGTGTAAAGTAAGAGCACATTGGGTTCAATGGCAGGTGAGATTTCTGAAGCCTTTTCCCCCAGATGCCCACCCAATTTCTGCTCCCATTTTATTTTATTTTATTTTATTTTATTTTATTTTATTTTGCAAAGCATGTAAAGTTGAATGTGCACAAGTTAAATGTGTGTAAGTTGTGAGTTACTTGTATTTGCATAAGCGGTGCAAGATCTTTCCACCTACAATGCTGGGCACAACCCTATATCAATATTTATAAATATTTATCAGATAAAATGGCTTTCTTTTCAGGAACATTTTAACATTCAACACTAGCAACAAGAAGAGCTGGTTATAAAATGTTTTCCTAAGTCTAGTTCTTGCAGTTTCAAACCACAGTTCCTGAATTGCATGGAAATAAGTGTGAATTCAGTATTTCAAGATTTTCATGCCACAGTTCACATTTTGAAATATACTGTCAATATAACCAGACATATACAGCTGGAATGCACATACATTTTGCATTCAAAATGTGGTATACAAACTGGTATACCACATTTAGAATACCCAAAATGTTTTGTGTATTCCAGCTGACTGTTTACATTATAACAATATTTTGGTAAGAACTGAGCTGGTTGAGAGGAAAGAGTAAAAGGACCACCAGAGGGCAGTACATATGAACTCCTGCTCCTTGACCACTGGAAGCCCAGTGAGGCCTGTTTGCCCTACGCAGTGAATGTACTGAAAGTGTATTGTACACTGGGTTTGTTTTAAATTGCCGCAAGACATAATTTTCAAAGAGGGACAGTTTGCTGTCACTCTTTCTGCTTCAAAGGAAGGGGGAAATACAACAGCATGAAAGTGCAGGACAGTGCAAAGCAAAAGGCTTTTGGCTACTGTTAAACACTCACAGTGGTTTCCATAAGAACTTGACTTCTGAAAGGAAGCAGATCACAGGTCTTTTCTCTGAAAAAAACCCCCATTAGTTACATTGATATCTCAAGAAGCTTGAGGTGACGTATGTGGTTCTCCCGCTGCCCATTTTATTATCTACACAACAACCCTAGAAGGTAGACGAAGGTGGATAATAGTGATTGGCTCAAGGCCCCCCACTGAGATGATTAGGGATTTGAAACTGGGTCTCCCCATACCTAGCCCATATATTACATTGCCTTGCAGGAGCTAATATTTATTCTGATTATGAAACTTACAAGGCAACTGACAGGCTGCAATCTGATGCTCACCTGCCTATGAGTGAGGCCCCTTGGACTCAGTGGAGTTTATTTCTGAGCTGTCATGTATCAGATTCTAGTGTCAGTTTTTCTTTCTGAACAGTCTGATGCATTTAGTAGCCTTCAGAAGCTGTAACATATTGAATACTGTGTGCAACTTGGTTCTGTGCCTGCCTAAGTCCTGCAATATTGGGCATCTGTGCTGCATACATAAACTTGGACATAAACCCCAATGAACTCAATGGGACTGACTTTTGAGTAGACAGACAGAATTGCGATGCTTGAATAAGATCCCCTGTTGACAATAGCGTTGTGTGAAGATCCCATCGATTTCCCTGAATAAGATGGGTGAGGTTCTTTTTTCTTTAAAAAAAGATCCTATGCTTGTCAGCACATTCCCCACACTCCCTGCTTCCTGTCCCCGAAGTAAATAAATGAGAAGAGACTTGAGGAAAGGGCCAGCGCCAAACGCAGCTTGGCACATTAATTCATTGCATAAGCACTATTTTCTATGTCACTTTTTATTGTGTGTAATTAATTCAACAAGAATTTTATTAGAAACAATGAAAGTGTCCATGGGCCAAATAACGGCGCTGGATCACTTCCTCGCCATTGTATGAGTTAGTTGCGAAGTTTGGTGAGAGGATTAATGCCTCCTGTAATTCAGGGGGTTGCCCTTTGATTTTAACAGCCTTTTATATACGATTTGGCTTGGCACCTTATTCTTTTGGGAACCTTGAAACAGTTTTGGTTGCTACATGGCTTTATTGGTTTTATATTCCTAGCACTCAGTTCCCTAACAGTCAGCAAGTCTCATTGTCTAGCTCTAATCTAGAGCTTGTGCTACAGTGACCTTTTGTAAATTTGTTTTTCCATTTGATTTTATATTGAGATGAGCAGTTTGGCATGTGTAGCGCCTTTAATAGTAGATAGCTGTTCTTATTGTCCTTTCTCAGTATCTTTTATTCACCAGGTGAAGTCTGTCATGTTCAGCTGTACTTTTAACACGGTGTGATTCTTACCACTGTTGCAGTTTTATTCTGATTTTAGACGGCTGTTTTTTAATATTGTATTAGATGGCTTATTTATTGCATTATGATTGATTTTTTAATTTCTGTAAGCTGCCTATTTGCTTATCTAGCTGAGTAAAAAGATTTATATACCACCCTTCAGTTCAGAAATTTCCAGGTTGGTTTTCCATAACCTATCAAACGGTAAAAGAGCATAAAAGAAACATCACGGCAAAAATAACTAATATGCCAGATGTTTAAAAAAGTCTAGGCAATGAAAAACAATGGGCTACAATCCTATGCACAGTGACTTGGGAGAAAGTCTCATTGAATTCAATGAGCCCTACTTCTGAAAGGATTGCGCTGCTGAATACATGAATGCAAATGCTAGGTGAGCATTCCTGGGGAGAGGTTTTCCTAAAAGTGGCATCACAACTGACAAGACCCTCTCCTCCCATTGCTATGCAGCACACTTCAGAAGACGAAAATCCCTCGGATCCACAGGGCTTTCATGAGCTTATATAGTTTCTGGATCCTGGCCTGAATGAATGAATGAATGAATATGTGGTGGTATATCCCTCAATCTTATTTATCTTGCTTTCAGAACTAAAATAAGTAATATTAACTATAAGGGATAATTTAGGTGTGTTACATGCCAGGCTTTTCAAGTGAAAAGAGCAGCAGCAGCAGCAGTGAAAGAAACATGTCTTTATCCTGTCTGAAAGGTCAGACACAACTCTTTTAAAAAATATTTTATTTTTATTGAATATTATCCCATCCTTCCTTCCAAAGGAACCCAGGGTGGCATGTAGGATCTAGTTGAGATTCCTGCATTGCAGGGGGTTGGACTAGATGACCCTTGAGGTCCTTTCCAACTTTACAGATCTGTGATTCTATAATTTCTCACTAGTCTGGCATGTGCCATGTCATGTAAAAAGCAGATGCGAGATCTTTCTTACACGAAGGCCTATGTCATTAGCTGTTTGGACCCAGCACCTTATTTCAAAGGCATGAGTACAGTAATGTAGCGCTGTAACCACTTTTTCTCACTGTACCTTATAATAAGTAACCCAATACTTTAACTTAGACAAGTTTAGAAAAAAAAATCAGACTGTGCTCCAGTCCCCAAAACACACTGCAAATATCATATGTGTCTGTAGGAAGAAGTTTGCTACACATAAGAATGTCATAAGAGCCTGCTGAATCAAGCCAGTGGCCCATCTAGTCCAGCATCCTGTTCTCACAGTGTCCAACCAGCTACTGTGGTAAATTGTAGATCATGCATTGGCAGTCTTTGGGTCTGTGGACTCATCTGGAATATTGAGAGAGTGCTGTAGGCACCAGTCACAAAATGGTTGCTGTGGGCGTGTGGCATAACCCAAAATAGCTGTCACAGGGGATGGAGCATAATACAAAATGGTTGCCACATAAGGCTTAGGGAGGAAGGGCAGTTTAAGTTTAGTAATAAAATGAATGAATGAATGAATGAATGAATGAATACAAGAGCAGAAAGAGGTAGGACACTAAAATGGGTGACATGCTGCCCCATCACTGGAGGAAAAAAGTACCTACATCAACCATCACCGTGCTTGCTCACAGAGAGAAGCTACTTACTTGTTTCCTATGTTCAGAATGGGAGGGAGGTTGTTAAGTCCTGCCATCCAATAAAATGAGGATATGTTTAAGGAGGCATGTTCAATGTAGAAGAGGCTGAGCCTGTGCAAACAGGAATTGATCAGGAAGAGCAACAGGGGCTTATGCAGTGTGTATTTTTGAAAGAATATTTATTAAGGCCTTTTGCAGGTGCCATAGGAAATACTGGTGGGTGCACTCACGATAGTGGTGATTACCCCTGTTGCAGATAGCCATTTTGGTTCATTGCAGGGAGGGGATGGCATTTAAACGTCACAGGATGGCAATACCTTGATTAGTACCTATTACAATTTTGTGGCTTTGGGTTCTTCTCTTAGTGAATTCCAAAGTGGTCTACAGACCATTTATGGTGAATGTTAGTTGCTTCTGCCCATAAGTAAGCATATTTCGGAGACTATCACCATTTGATTACCTATGGAGGTATTGGGAGGCGTGCATGGTGCTTTGACTTGTGACCCTGAACCTGCTCTGTGGGGTAGAGAAATCGCCTGCTGTTGCTGCTAGCTGATTATACAGTCTGTTTTCTTTATTCATGAAAACACACATCCATATACACTGTTTCCCCTTTCTAGATGCCAAATCAGTGACAGCATCAAACTCACAGTCACAATACATTTAAAACAAACAAATGAAATATTACTTCCCTCCTGTTTAATAAAATTATGTTTTATTGCCATTGAAGTAGAATAAATGGTGAAGTCAAGTATCAATAATATACATCAATAGTTTGAGCAAGTTTAATTCCAGTTGACAACTGGCATTTGCAGTGCTCTTTAAATGTAGCAAGCTCCCTAGTAAATGTAACTAATGCAGGTAATAAATGCACAAGTGTTAGTCACACACTGTAGGAAAGCAAGCAAGATGCTTTTGTAAGTGGTGTGGCTTTAGGCTCTGCATCTGAAGGAACAGATGTTGATCCATTACCACAAATCTGCCAGTGCAAACAGATCATGCATTTTCTTTAAAAACAAGAATACATGTAAGGTCAAAGGCAAAGAATATGTTTATACAAAGCTCAGTTTACTTGAATCAGTATTTAATATATATTTCTACTGTAAATGGTTCTGGCCAGTTACACCAGTGAGTGATGCAGTGTGGGCTTACAGCTGTGCTCATTACAGAATCTTTATGTAGAGCTGAAATTGCTTTGCTTTACTGTTTAACTATTGGACTTCCAAAACAGATGTTATGAGAGAGGTCCATGATTGGATCTTCTGACTTTAAAAATGAAATAAAGCACTGGATTGGAGGACCAGCTGCAGCAGCACTGTGGGAAAGGGTTAATCCTTAGGCACCATTCCTGAAAATGGTATGAAGAGAAAGGATTAAATAGACATTTAATCTATTTTCTGGCACTTTTACCCTGATTTAATCCTGTACTGCTTTTAAATTGTTGCTGTTGTTTTAAAAAAATGGAAGACTTGATTGTAAACCTGATCTCCCAATTTATTAAAACAACAACAACAATAACTTAGAATCATAGAATCTTAGAGTTGGAAGGGACCCAAGGGTCATCTGTTTAGTCCCTAAGCAGGTATGTAATTATTTATTTTCACAGGCTTCATCTCCTTTTTCTTTGAGGCTTTCTTTTTTGGGGTGTGCGCATGTGTTCTTATATGCACAATTTTACTTCTGTTAATTATGTATTATTTTTATTTAAAAATAAAAAAGAGGGAAGGAAGGATCAGCACCTCAGTTTCCTGTAAATTCTCAGCCACCATAAGATTGGCAGACACGTTTTTTAAAGCATGTGTGCTTACCCCTTTGCAACACTTGGACACATGTGGATCTCCATGGCAAAGGAACTAAGATCTCCCTGTTGCCATTTACTTTGTAAGTAACCTTGTCATTTAAATTGCAAGATTACTCAGGAAAGGTGACTGCATCATAGCATAGATTATTTTGTTTTGGAAAAAGTTATTTTTCTTGAATCTGAGTGACACACGGTTGAATCACTCACAGTGTGAATTGCGTCAAGATTACATGTTATGATCATCAGTATATTAGCATGTGTGTGCGTTTTATATGGGCTTGTTTTTTTAAAAAAAGATACAGCTTTGTGACAAGAGAGTGTAGTCTTCTCTAGCAGTTAAGTACTGAATTTCTGAGCCAGGGTTAACAAGCTTTGCTTTTTATATACAGTTCCGTTCTCATGTCCATGTCAGTTTGCTTTTGTGTCAGTACGTCAGCATGTTGTTTGTTATTTGGTAGATGTGTGGTGTGACCTTGTACTTGGAACAATTGAGTCCCTCCTCTTAATCTCACGTACGTCATTCTGCACTGGTGATGCATTGATTGTGGTGGACCCAACAACTCCCAACTCTGGAAGTATACTTCTGGCAGTGTTTTGTTTTCTCTTTGTAAGGAGTTCTGGTGTGACAGGTCCAAAATGCACAAATTTTGAACTTGGCACAAGAGTTCCCGAAGTAGGGGCAGTGTTTTACATCAACATTGGGCTCTTGTGGACCAAACTGTGACTTTGGCATGACTTTACCTGATTTTTGGTGTGACGTGACCAAATTGCACTGATCAAGATGTTTCTGATTACATCGTTTCTCAATTTGGTGTGATGGTTCCAACCTGCCCTAATTTGTATGGCTCTGAATATATTGTCACCCAATTTGGCACAAGAGTTCCCAAGGTGGAAAATACTGTCTTCATCTATGTTTGGACGTCAGAGGCCATGTTGAATCAATTTGGTGGACCAAATAAATCATAATTAAGCATTACCCCCACCACACACTAATTGATTTTGGGGGATGGGTGAGGTGTTCCCCAGGTCAGGTTGGAGCCCTGAGTTGGTGTGCATGTGTTTACAGCACTAAAAATCACAAATTATCAGTTTAAAAAATCATAATATTTGTTGGTTTCTTTTAATTCCTGGGCAGATTGAGGCACTTCTCAGTCAAGAATACAATTACACTCACAATAATATTACAACATATGACAGTTGTTGGAAGATAACCTTTCCCTTACTGTGGCTAGATGGTGTTTCTTTAAAAAAACAAAAAAACAAACAAACCCAGAATCTAACTCTTATTAGTGTAAAGAAAAGAAATGAAATAATTATCATTAAACTTCATAACACAGAGTGTGCTGTGCTTTGTTTATTCCCTAAGATGAGTAGGTCTTCGTTAACTTCTTTATGTGAGAAAACCAATTAAAATGTGACTATCATTTTCTAAAAATAAACAACAGAATGCTGAGGATAGACAATGACCATTTCTTTTAATGGTAAACATGAACACTTTGAAGGAATTCCTACTACTAGAGATTAGATTCTGGCTATAAATTTGACACTGTTGGACAGGGCAGGGTGGTGGTTTGTTGTTTTTTTGCCCTTTACATTTTTACATGCTTCATAACATGTTTCTAACCCTGAAGGCGAAAGTACTGGTGGAGGGAAAATTTCCAAGAATCTGGCTTAAAAGGTTGGGTGGGTGGAGAGAGGAGATAGCTAAGACTTAAAGGAGGGCATGAGTGAGGTTGAGCAGCAGGGGGAAAGTCAACTTTATTAGCTCGGTGTTCATTTTCATGGCATGAGATTCTTCAGGGATTAATGTGAAATATTTCAGATGTAAAAGACGAAATGAATGTTATCAAGTAAGAATGATATACAGCAAAATAAAGGAATGAAAAGGATTTAGCAGATCTTACTCTTCACTGTTACATATTCCAGTAACAGCTCTGGGTGTGTGTACACACACACACAGACACACACACACATGTTAGCAGTCAGTGTGGTGGGGCAGAGCTGCAAATGCCTTTCTGTGGCATTGGCATCGCTGCAGCTTACCTAGTTGGTGCTAGGGCAGGGCAGCAGCAAGGTCAGGCCTGCATGATTGTACTGGTGGGAGAGCTGGATTGGGTCCACCAATATGTCTGTGCAGCCTCAGCCTCTCTGCCCCACCCCACCTAATCCCTGTGCTGTCCAGATAAGTTGCAGTGAGTACTTTTTGCTTTTTCTTCCTGTAAGAACAGTGTGGTGTAGTGATTAGCATAACAGCCTGGGATCTGGGAGACCAGGGTTCAAATCAGCCATGAAACTTACTAGGTTACCTTGGACCAGTCATAGTCTCTCAATCTAGCCTACCTCACAGGGTTGTTGTGAAGATAAAAAATGAGGAGAACTATGTATGCCACCTGAGTGCCCTAGACGAAATGTGGGGAAATAAATAAATAAGTGTGTGGGTGTGTGTGGGTGAGAGAGAGAGAGAGAGAGAGAGAGAACAAACAAACAAACAAACAACATCTTTAGCGGTCCCTCCCCCTCCTGCCTGGAGATGACAAGATGGCTGCAATCCTGAAACCACTTAACATTCAACCTGTTTTAGTTGCTTAACTGTGCAATCCTACACAGAAGCAAGCCCCATTGAATTCAGCGTTCCAGTAAATGTGTATTGCCCTATTGAATACTGTAGAATTTACTTCTCAGTAAGCATGCATAGGATTCAGTGTATGGGGCTTCCTTTTGAAGCATATGCTTTTCAGAGCTGCAGTGTTGTATGGTAGAGGTAGTCATCTTCTATCAAAACTAGGCTAATTTAGAAGCAGCTTAATAATTTTAATACTTGGAGCAGTTCACAGCAAGCCCCAAGCCTCACTATCTGGGTATTGCACCAGACTAACCAGCCTAGCCTAGGCCTTGATTGAGAATTGCTAATGGTATCTTTACAGAGATAAAGGAGAATTTCTGCTTTAAATCTGTTTGGGTGGAAAATATTTCATTATCAGGAATGACCTTGGCTGCTCTGGTTTATCTCAATGGTATGTGCCTTAGAGACATAGGATGTGTCCGTCAGGATCAAGTTTTGATTAGCTGGATAGTTAGAGGGGCAAGCGTAGTAAAATGTTTATTTTCCATCCATTTCTACTCCTTATCTCTTAGTACCTAAACAGACAAGGACCTTAATTTCTTGGCTTTGCAAATGCTCTATTTGTTTCATTCTCAGTTTTCACAGGAGCTTGAATGATAGTTCTTGGGGTTTAACTTTCAAATCCGAGCCATGCTAGAAGGTCAGCAATCAGGTACATCTGCATCAACTTTCTTTTTATATTTCTGTTCCCTTTTTCGGGCATTTCCTCTGTATCTCTGTCTCGATCATGGGCTGTACTTTGCATCTGGCAGTTCTTTAAAATGAACGTGTAGAAGAGCAATGGTAGCTGTGTATTTTCACACAGCAACGATGTCTCTAGATAGCTGCTCTGCATTATCACTGCTCTTCATTTTTCTGTTCTTCATGTTGTGAAGAGCTATGTTCTATTCCCTACAGGATGTGATGGAGTGCAGAGATTAAGGACCCTTCAAGTAGTTATTACTGTGTAGGGCTGGTCCTTAGGCCAGTGGTTTTCAACCAGTGTGCTGTGGCACCCTGGGGTGCCTTGAATGAAGGTCGGGGGTGTTGTGGGCAACACTGGCCTCTGTCTCTCTTTCCTTCCTCTGATACCCTCTTGTGTCTCTGCCTCCCAAAGGCTTGCACAGCTGTTTGTTGCAGCAGCCCTGGCTACAAGCTCCCCAGGAAATGGTGGGTCAGGGGCTGGCCAGGAGGTGCTGGTTGCCAGGAGCTGAGGTGGCTCAGAGACCAGGGAATGCTGTGGCAGCTACCTGGAGGATTCCCAAGGAGAGGAGAGGAGGCTGAGGAAACACTTCACAATGGAGGGTATTCGAAAAAGGGTGAGAGGCTGCCAGCTCAACCGGGCTCCTGAGCCCCACAGGGGTGCCCCAGAAATAATGCAGTTGGTTAAGGGAGCTGTGGACTCAAAAAGGTTGATTCAGGAGTTGTAAACAGGCAGCAAATTGTTATTTCCACCCTCTGTTGTTGTTGTTGTTGTTGTCTACTCCCAGGGAGAGGCATTTGTCTCCAGGACCAAAAGGTCAGCCTTGCATGTGACCCACTTTGATTTATGGGCAGGGGATATATTTTCAGTTTTTCCTCAAGTGGCAAAATGTCTTGGGCCAGACCTATTTGTTTTGGACTACAACTACCACCAGCTCAAACTGCAGTGGACGCTGCCCCATTAGGACAAATGAAACACTGCCCCACCAGCCAGTCTGTTCCCACTTGCCGACTTAAAACCAGTCCATGGGATGGCACTGCCTGACAACTTCCTCCTCCTTCGTCTCAGTGTTGCCCTTGCAGAATTCAGCAGGGAGGATGGGGACATGTCAGTGGTTCTGGTTCCAGCTACTGTTGGTCTCCCTGCCTTCTGCCCAATGAGCAGCAGCCACTGCAGCCCAGCCAGCATGGCCAATGCTCAGGGATGCTGGGAGCTGCAATCTAGAACATCTGGAGAGCCACAGGCTACCCATCCCTGAGCTGTCAGTGCCAGTAACTAACACAAATTGAGGAAGTGCAAATCTTGTAACACTCCAAACCACCTACTAGCAGTAAAGTATTATTAATATTGCTGCTAAGGCAGAAGTTGTCAGTGTGGTGCCTGTGGACAAAGATGCACCTGCATAAGCCTTCCCTGGCACCAGAAAAGCCCCCTTCCCCTGATGAGTATAGATTGTGGTATGTGCTTGGTTGAAGCTTGAGTGTTGCCCATGGCAGTTTCTCTGGCTTGCAAATGTTGTTCTTGGTTGTTATTTATTGAATTTATATAACGCCCTATACCTGAAGGTCTAAGGCAGTTCACAGAACATATATCCATGGGCCCCAAAAGGTTGGTGACTTCTGTACTAAGGTTAGCTTTTGAGCATTTCCTCATGAGGATAGCTGACCAGCAGTCACATGAATCATGTGTAGGCATTATTCTATAATTCCTCAGAGAGTGCATGGTTTTTGTATCTGCACTTATAATTATAGCAAACCTGGGGCAACAGATCCTTAGATATGTTTTCCCTTGGCATTTGCTCCCAACATGGCTGCTGCGTAGGTCATAATTCTCCTTGTTGCAAAGCTATGTGCTGGTTATCTTTGCTACAACATCAAACTCCATGCCTTGTGTTCAGATGGTTATGTACAATAACTCTAGGCAGCTCTATTCTCAAAAGAGCTATGCTGGCTTGAAATATGAATGAGGTTTGCATTGGCAAAGCAGAATGATGCTGCCAGCCAAGTCAATGGTTCAACTACCATTGTTTCCAAGACTGCTTCACTTTCACTCTCAGCCCTCCATTTTTCTGCCTTTCAATATGTGTTTCTACACCATGCAGATATAACTATTTTTATTCCTTTAGTTGACAGCAAGAGAATGCTGTTTTGTAACTCAAGCCTCTGTACTAGCTAATGAGCCACATTCTCAATGTTCATGTATTTCATGAAGGAAAGAGTGGTAGAATTCCAGCTGGTCATGCCTACACACATCTCTGGCCTAGGAGCAGCTAGGGGAAGAGGAAGAGGTTCTGGTGTGAACTGCATTCCCAAAAGCAAGGTAAACTGAAAAGCAAGCAAACTCACAAAAAGGATGAGAATTGTCCTCTAATTCAGAATGGAGGAATCTGTCAAGTTCACCAGCATTTTAGTGTTCATTTCTCCTAATATGCACATTTTTGCAAATAAATAGGCCTAATATAATGCATTTATGTGTGCTATATTCACCAATATATGCATTTTTATCCACACACTCCTAATATATGCATTTGTGCACATATTTTTGTGTTGGAGAACTGCATCACAAAATTTAGAGGGCTTTCAAATTTCAAAGAATAGCTGCATTTTTGCTTGCATATACTTTCGGGAAATGTGAATTAAGTATTCATGCAAATAGCATTGAGTGAGAGAAAGCAGGGATGTGTTTGATAAGCTCCACCCGCTCATTGCAGTCACAATTACCTTCCACAAATTAGAGGGCAAGCTTCTGAAGCATGGCGTCTCCTGTACTTGTGGAAGACCAGTGTTCTTAATGGCACCTGGAGCCTCCACAAGTGCCATAAAGGTCTTCATAGGCATCGGGTTGGTGACTTCTGCTCTAATGAACCAGGCCGCCACTGACTTTAATTGCGGTGTAGGAGAAATGAAGAGTGGAAACAATGCAACACACTAAAATATTAGAATTCGACATTGGCTATTCATTGTTTGTAGTCATGTTTCAATGATATTTTCTCAGTTAAGAATGTATACTAATAACTTGGGGCATCAGTCACAAGGAGCCCTAATTCTGCCCATACTGTGCATGCCTATAAAATCTGGCACTGTTGTGTGCATATAATTAAAGATTACACAGGTTAATTTTGCACCTGTTCTTAATGGTGGTCCTTTTCACAGGACTGGATTTTTTAAAAAATCTCTCTGTGTGTCATCTATATGTGATGAATCCTGGCTAGTATTTGTGTCTCTAATCAAAAAGCCACATTTTCTTTTTTTCCCAGCATACAGTGGTACCTCGGATTAAGTACTTAATTCGTTCCGCAGGTCCGTTCTTAACCTGAAACTGTTCTTAACCTGAAGCACCACTTTAGCTAATGGGGCCTCCTGCGCCGCCGGAACACGATTTCTGTTCTTATCCTGAAGCAAAGTTCTTAACCTGAAGCACTATTTCTGGGTTAGCAGAGTCTGTAACCTGAAGCGTATGTAACCTGAGGTACCACTGTATATGCAGAAAGACAGTCTTCACTCTGAACATGAAATCTGCAGTGACTGGTCATGTTCATTCAGGCTGGTGACTCCTTTTTGTTTCAGAAAGGTGCCACCATGTTCTTAGCTGAGGAAAAATTAAAGCTCAGTGCCAGGGGAGCAAAGGAGAGATTCTTTTCTTGTTCTCACATAATTACTCTGCAGGTATATGGTTTGGTCAGGGAGCCGCTCCGTAGCCTACTCAGCACGAGAGTTAATTTGGTCCTGAGCTGAAATAGCAATCCTGCCTTTAATTACAAACAAAACACACTGGGTTGATCTTCCCAATATCCTCAATATCTCACCAACCAGACATCCCAGCTGACCTTACAAACATGGTAAGACAATAGCCTTCTTAATGCATTTTTAACCCATTTTTAAGTAAACATGTGAGACAGGAACTAGTGCAGTAGCTTCACCTCCATAAGGTTGGAAGGCAAACACTTGAAGTGTGGAGCCTGATGTACTTCCTGGGAAATCAGGGTACAAACAAACAAACAAAACAAGCAAGCAAACACACTAGGAAGAGCTCTCTCTGAGTCTAGGAGGCTCCCTGCTTCAGACAGTCACACTTCAACTTGTGGGGGGAAGGAAGAATGTATAAAGAGAGCTGGTGATTTCCAGCATAACATGTAGCTCTTCAGATAACTTGTAGCTAATTAAGGTGTGGAAGGAAAAGGGGGCTTCAACATGCTGCCTTTATGCATTCATTGGTCCTTTGTACAGAGCTGTTGTGAATACTACATGCAAATAGGATCTATAGGATTGATCTGGTATCTTGCATTTTGCAGGGTAGCAGAGCAATCACAAAACTTTCATGTGCATAGATGATGCACAGAATATCTAATTAATATATCAAGGTTGGGAGTGGGCAGAGTGGCCCTACTTCTTCTTCTTTTTTAATATATTTTATTAAGGATTTTCTTGTTTTACAGAAGTGTAGTGCCTCGTATTTTTTTTTTCATGCAACATTTTTACAAATCCGTTTCATTTGTTGAGGCATTAGGGGGAGAAGAAAAAAGAAAAAAGAAAGGGGGGGTGGAGAGAGGGAAGATGGATAGGGGTGGGGTGGGGTGGTGGTGTTTCTATTATGTTTAATGTATGTAGAGTTTGGTGTCAGCGTTGCTTGTGTTGTTCACTTGTGTTCCTTTGGTGGTGAGAGAGGTTGGGGTTGGCCTAGGGTGTGATTGTTTGCTTGTGATTGGCTGTGGTGATCTTTGTTTTCGTGTGTGAGTGAGGTGGGTGGGTGTTTTGGATCAGGTTAGCCATATTGATTTGTATGCTGTTGGTGGATTATTGTCATTGTCCTGTTGGGCTGTGTATGTGATAAAGGGGAGCCATACCGGGGTGAAGGCGTCTTCTTCTGTTTGTCCCCGTGTCAGTTTCAGTTTATTAGTTAATTTTTCTAGTAGGGCTGTTTCCCATACTATTTGGTACCATTGGTCCATGCTTACTCCTGACAGGTCTCTCCAGTGTCTGGTTATGGTGCTTCTGGCTGCTGAGAGCAGGTGGGTTATGAGTTCTTTGTGGTGTAAATGGGCATTGTTGTCTTGGAAGATGTTTAGTAGGGCCAATTCTGGGGTGATGTCTATTACTTGCTTAGTTATTTTACATATTTCTTGTATGGCTGTTGTCCAGAATAGTTGGATTTTGGGACACTCCCACCACATGTGGAGGTATGTGCCTGTGGAGGTGCACCCTCTCCAGCATTTTGGTGAGGTTCCTGGGTGTATTAGCGCTAGTTTCCTTGGTGTTAGGTACCACCTGTAGGTGAGTTTCAGTGTGAGTTCTTTTCTTTTCATTGATATGGATTTAAAGGGGGGTTTAGACCACATTCTGGTCCATTGAGTGGGGTTAATCTCATAGCCTATGTCATTCTCCCATTGTTTTTTGATTGCGTGTAGGGGATTTGCGGGATTTTGAAGTAGTATTTTGTATATTGCGGATACCGTCCCTTTACCATTTCCCTTTGTTGTTAGGAGGAGGTTTTCGAAGGTTGTCAGGGGCCTAGTTGCTGCTGTTTTTACTGTTGAGTTGTTTAAGAGGGCATGAAGTTGGTGTTGTGTTAACCAGGGCATTTGGCAGTCTTCTAGTTTGTCTTGTATTTCTTGTGTTGACAAGGGT
This sequence comes from Podarcis pityusensis, assembly GCF_964106645.2. Classification (NCBI taxonomy): domain Eukaryota; kingdom Metazoa; phylum Chordata; class Lepidosauria; order Squamata; family Lacertidae; genus Podarcis; species Podarcis pityusensis. The sequence continues at coordinate 46,412,565 of NC_138034.1, read as the reverse complement.
TTGTTATTTTTATAAAAGTCTATTAGGCGATATAAGCCTTTGGTTCGCCAGGTTTTTATCTTGAGGTTTTGTGCTGCATGGTGGAATAATGGGTGGTACGCCAGGGGGGATGGGGTTGGGGATAGTTTGCCTATTTGTGTTTTCCATGCTTTGAGCATGGTCTGTGTGTACCTGTTAAGTGTTGTGGGAATTTTCTTTAGTTTGTTTGGGAGGAGTGGGTATGTTGTGGTGCAGGTGTTTTCAATTGTGTCCCTCTCTAGGTGTACCCATTGTTTTGTCTCATCTTCTAGTATATATGGGATTATGTGGCGTATTTGGTTGGCATTGTAATATGCTTCTATGTTGGGGATTCCCCATCCTCCTTCTGAGGTGGGGAGGTGCAGGTATTTGGGGCTTATTATTGGTTTTTTATGTGAGAAGATGAAAGAGTGTAGTTTTCTCTGCCAACTGCGAAGTTGGGTTGAGGGGATCCAGATTGGGAGGGTTTGGATTTAAAGTATAATTATTTGAAATTACAAAAAACGCATGAAACAAGGTAACAATTTGCTGATATCTTTATTGTAAAGAATGCAGGGTGAGGGAGATGTGGGGAAGTCCGGTTGGTTATGAAAAGATGTCCTAGAAAGATGAATTTTTTTTATTTATTTTTTCCTTTTTGTTCTGTTGCTTCTGTTATTTATTTGACTATATATTTGTACCTGGAAAAAAGCAATAAAAAAATATTATAAAAAAAAAAAACAGATTGGGAGGGTTTGGAATAGGTAGGTTAGTTTTGGGAGTGTGATCATTTTGATCATGGCTATTTTGTCTGAGAGAGTGAAGTTCATGTTATTCCATCTCTTTAGGTCTTTGTTAATTTGTCGCCACAGGGGCTTGTAGTTGTGGAGGTACAATTTATTGAGGTTTCTGGTTATTTGTACCCCTAGGTATCTGAACTTGGTGTGGCAAAGTTTTATTTTGGTGACCTTCGTGAGTTCTTTTTGGGTGTGAGGAGGGGTGTTGAAGCACATAGCTTCTGACTTTGTAAAATTTACCTGTAGGCCCGACACCATTGCAAATGTGTTGAGTTCTCTGATTAGGGAGGTTGCTGTGCTTATGGGGTCTGGTGTTGTGACCATTAGGTCATCTGCAAAGAGCCCTAATTTATAGGTTCTGCCTTTTATTTCCACTCCCTTGATGTCTGTGGCTGCTCGGATGCGGATTGCTAGGGGTTCCAGAGCCAGGATAAATAAGAAGGGAGACAGTGGGCATCCTTGTTTCGTGCCTCTTTGGATAGCTATAGTGTTAGAATCCATATTGTTAGTTCTGCATTTTGCTGAGGCTTGGGAGTATATTTGTTTGAGGATTTGTAGGAAGTTGGGGCCAAATTTCATGTTAGTTAGTACTGCTAGTATGTATTTCCACTCCAAGCAATCATAGGCTTTGAGGATGTCTAGGGACATAATTGTCAATGGGAGTTTGGTTGCCTTGCTGTGTTAGTGGCCCTACTTCTGCTCTACATGTTGACATGATACATGTCAACTGCTAAATCCAAGTGCTGAACCTAACACTGCATATGGTTCTCTGCGGCATTCTACCCAGGAAGCTCACAGGGTTTATTTTCGGCCAGAGTATGTGCCATTTTTGTTATCTGATCATAGCAACTGCCTAACAGTGAGCCAATTGCAGTGAGCCAATTTTGCTACATTTCTGCATGATTTTCTATTCTGGCCTTACCTCGTTCCATTCAACTTCTGATGGGGGGAACATCATTCTTCTGTACCCACATTGTTTATGTCTGGATCATTCCATCACTTCTCATTCAGATACATCCACACCATACATTTAAAACACCTTCAAAGTGCATAGTACCCACAAGAATCCTGGGAACTGTAGTTTATTAAAGTTGCTTGGAATTGTAGCTCTGTGAGGAATGAACTACATTTCCCAGGATTCTCTAGGGGAAAGCATGCAGTTTAAATGTGCAGTTTACTGTTGTTACTGACCCCGGCTTTTGCCGGGGAGGGCGGGATTTAAATATTATTATTATTATTATTATTATTATTATTATTATTAATATTAATGTATGCTATGGATGTGAATTATGTGACTTCATAAGATGCTGCCTTTGCATCCTTGCATGAGTTGTTGTTCTGGCTATGCTGCTGTTTTCAGTCTATGAAGAGAAGGTAGCAGTGAAGCAGGAGTTGAGGCTTGCAAGATGTTCATTTAGCATAGTGGTATTTGGACCTTACTGCATTTTCAGTAATATCATCAAGAACATGAAGCGGTCCAAGTTTTGGAATTGAGGTTGGATGTTTTCTGTTTTGTTTGAAAAATAGTTTACTTTGCTGAGACCGATTCTGACTCAAGCAAGAGTTCATCACTGAAGTGGCCTTTGACTTCCTTGACAGGAGATGTACTCTTTATCACCATTCTATTACTGAGCCTTCCCCCTCAGTAGTCACAAAAGTTCAATATTATTTCACACCATCCTAATACAGCTCAGGGAAAGAGATGCTTCATTTGGACTTCTGCATCTCATTTATACATTTGTCAAACTCAGTGTAATTTCAATCTACTAGCCAGCCGCCTTGAACCATTTTAAAAAATAGTAAGCTGGAATATAAATCTCAAAAATAAATAATAACAAATGAGACTGCCAATAAAAAGGGTGCATGGAGTGCTGCTGTTCCAAGATTCCAGCCAGTAATGCCCTTTTCCAGAACAATCTTTCCCATTGCTGCTCCCTACTGGTTTTCTCTCCCTACCACCCAGCCACTCAGCATTCCATGCCCATGTCAGTATGCTCAGTCCTCATTGAAATTCCTTCCCCCCTAAATATTTTTTTATTTCTTGGGGTTCCCTGCACCTGCTGATACACCCCTCTTGCCCATGGTAGTTTGTGTGTTTTGTTAACATAAATAGCCACACTCATAGAATGCTAGAAGTCTGAGTACTTGAACCCGTAAAAAAGGACTGTCTTAGACGTTACAAAGATGAATAAGAGACCTGGCTCCTGCTTTCACTGGGAAAATGAAATTGGTTTCTGAATGTGTAACAAGTTTGCAATGTGTGTAGCAAAGGTGTAGGTGTATGATATGCTTGTATAAATTACTTAGCTTATTATAATGTATAAAGAGCAATTCTTCTGCTGAATCACAGATGAGACAGAGCAAACAACAGCTCATACTTCCCTTTCTACATGTGTGTATGTGTGTAGGTGTGTAGCTGCTCCCTACTTCCTTCGTTTGGAGGCCTTCTGGCATCACTGAATAAGGTGTGACTTTTTTGGCACATGGGTAAAAGGGTTGCCAGAGGGGATGCATTACCCTGTAATTAGTGCACGTTAACCATGCTAGAATATCTCTCCTCCCTCCCAGCAAGCTTATTTTTTCATGTTGAGATTATGATAAACCTAGAGGAGCGTTCTTCTTTAATTTGGCAAGAGATGCTTTGAAAAAGACACATGCCTCCTTTGCCCAGGGAAAAATGTAAATCCATTGATTAAGGAAACGTGTCTTAGGCCTGCCGCTTCTGCATTTACATTCCATATTTTGGAATGCAAGAAATATTGGTGTAGTGATATCCAGGTGGACTGTGTCTCATTAGTGGGCTGTTGGCAGATGGTAGCAACAAAATACAAATATCTAAGGAGTTGAGGTTGCCTACTTTTTGAGCAACCCCTACTTCTGTGTCTTATAACAGCAGCTGGATTCTCCTTTCTCCATTCTGTGAGAATCTTGAGCTGCTAATTTCTGCATCTCATGCTGCTGTTAAAAGTGAGAGAAAATGACATGGCTCTTCCTCTCTGTCCCTCCTGCATCAAATGACAAACCAACATAGGGCTCAGTTCTAGGACAGGGATAATGTATCAATGGCTACAACCCATGGTGGCTAATTGTTATGGGATTGGAGGATCAGTCTGGGTTACATCTGTGGGTCCCTTCCAGGCTTGTGATTCTGCATCAATGAAGTTTTGAATCTAGTGGAAGAGGTCACCGAATGGGTCAGAACAGTTCCTTAGCTGTCTTGTTAAATGCTTCCATGTACAAAGAGGCTGCCCAGTAGCCATAGAGACAAATGGAGGTAGCCCTCCCCACCTTCCAATTTGTTGGAAACAACATCACCTTGCTAAGGTAGAAAAACAATAGAGTTTGTGTCTGCATTTTGGAAGTTGGAGATAGAGATGCTTGCCTTGCTCTGTGCTGGACCCAAAGCTATGGCCTGGTGATCTCCCTGGGAACCTAACTGGCAGGCAAGATTTGTGGAGTGCTAATACTATGAGCCATTCCATCCTATATTCCAGTGACGCTACCATCTCTGTTGACTGTCATTCCAAGAAAACCAAACCTCTGAGGCCCTGCATAACATAAAGCTCTAGGCTGATCAGGAGCTTGGAGCACTTTCTCTACAAGGAAAGGCTAAAAGGTTTAGGAGTTGATTTCTTCTACTATTGTTTTAGGATATAAACAAGACAACAAAAGAGGGGCATACATGATAGTGGTTTTTAGAACTAGGCATGCTTTGGAGAAAGTTGACAGCTAATATGAAAACTTCATGTAGCCTTCCAATGAAACACAAAAATGAAAATGATTTGCTGCTGCAAGATATGGTGATGACCATCCACTTAGGTGGCTTTAGAAGGGGACTGGGCAAATTCATGGTACGCGGATGGCGCTGTGGTGTAAACCACTGAGCCTTGGGCTTGCCAATTGGAAGGTCGGTGGTTCGAATCCCTGCGACGGGGTGAGCTCCCATTGTTCGGTCCCAGCTCCTGCCAACCTAGCAGTTCGAGCAAGTAGATAAATAGGTACCTCTCTGGTGGGAGGTAAATGGCATTTCTGTGTGCTGCTCTGGTTTCGCCAGAAGCGGCTTAATCATGCTGGCCACATGACCCGGAAAAACTGTCTGCAGACAAACGCCGGCTCCCTTGGCCAGTAAAGTGAGATGAGCGCCACAACCCCAGAGTTGTTCGTGACTGGACTTAAATGTCAGGGGTCCTTTACCTTTAGGCAAATTCATGGAGCAGAGACGTATTAGGCTATTTGTCATGATGACAAGTTGGAACTGCAACATGAACGTGCTTTGTTTACTGTTTGCCTATAATAATAATAATAATAATAATAATAATAATAATAATAATAATTGTATTCCACCCTCCCCGGCCAAAGCCGGGCTCACAGTGGCTAACAATAGGTATTCTGTTCCCTACCTCAATCAGTCAGCAATCTGTAGCTCAACCCTCACTGGGTTGTTGTTTTTTGCTCCTACCATTATGTCCTGTTCCCCGTCCCCCGATATTTTTTTATCTCTTCATTTACCTATAGACTTGAAGTAACCAATGTGTAGAGTGCTGGACTTGGATCATGGGGAACTGAAATCTATTTCTAGTTTAGCAATGGGCATTCTTGAGTGTTACTCTACATCTAAATTCTCCATCTGTAAAATGGAAAAAATCTCATGCTTTGCATTTCCACTGTTTATAATTTGAATATATTGGCTAGAATATCCATATATTAAAAAAGATGCTCTTACATGTTCTACCTAACATGAACAATATTTCACTTGTACAAAAACAGCACAGAGAGACTTAAATATACATTTGGTGCCATGTATGAAAAGCCATTTTGGGCATGACCAGAGTGATGCTTTCCTGTGGAGATGGTTCCAAACTCAAATGCAGAACTGGAATCTGGCACATTGTTTTGAGGGCTGATCTTGCTTCATGCCCTTAATAATACCTCATGTTGAGCTGATACTGGTGCAGAATATGAGAGAGAGAGAGAGAGAGAGAGAGTTTGTGTGTGAAATGAACACTTATAGACCTGTAAAACATTTGATGCAGAAAGCATTATTTGGCTGAGTGGGTGATAAATTGAAATAATTTATAAAATTCTTACTGCTTTTAAAAACAAAAAGGAAAATCAATACATTCTTATAAATATAAATAACCACAACATTATAGTGAAAGGCTGGATGATAGTGAAAGGCTGGATGAATGTCGTCCAGTTCAGAACTGGCCCCCTGGCATAGGAGCCCCCCCCCCCAAATATTTTAACGTCTCCAGCATCATACAGTTCTGGTACGCCCCAAGCAGAGAATGACACGCCTGTTAGCCATCTCTTGATTTTCTTATTACTGCTTTGGATGTTTCTCCTATTTTTTATTTTTTTAAAAAAATTCATTTCATTTTGCCATGGTGCGTCCTTTGCAAAAGCAAGCAAGCAAAAGCCCAGGTGGCAGGCAATGCATAAGCCAGAGAGACTTCTCCTTTAAAAGAACTTGACAATTTTTGGAACGCGTGAGATCCGTCTTCAACACCCACTGGCTGCTGTCCCTGCGTGAAATGCTCCTTCTTTTCCAAAGAGGCAGGTCCCTCGATGCAAACCTTCGGAACAGAGGGAGTCTCCTCCCTGCACAGTGTAAATGGAGCATGACATCTTCAGCTCTTTCAGGGCTGCAAGGAGTTAAAGCAGACAGTTTCCAAGTGCGGTAGTGTCTCTCGTTCTCTTTCCTAGCCTCCTCCTCCCCACCCTGTTTCTCTCTTCTCTCTCCCCCCCTATTTTCCCCTAGTTTTGGCAGGGGATTAAAGTAGCTCCCCCCTGTGGCAGCAGTGACCCAGAAATGAGTTTGATTCACAGAGTCCTTCCTCCATAACAAGTAAAAACGTCAGTCAGAGCGAGAGTCTCTCTCTCTCTCTCTCTCTCTCCCCCTGTATATGTGTGTGCGTGTGTGTCTGAAGGGAGCCACAATCTGCTCCCACTCTCCAGTGCTTGTCTGAACTCATGAGGCAGCACAGACCCCTCCGTGCAGAGCAACTCCAACCTCACTGGCAACCATCGCAGCAGCAACAGCAGCAGGTAACTGTGCCCAGGCAGCGCCTTACGCTCGCCTCCTCTCCGCCCGTCGCCGCAGAACGAGCCGCCTTGCACAGCCATATTTGATGTGTGGTGGGGTTTCTTTTTTCTTTTTTGGTTGCTTAGCTTTGGAGTTCTCCAGAAGCAGCTAGAGAGCAATTTAATGCCGAAGGTCGCTGCCTAGTGGAAATAATATAGTACGTCATTAATATGGCGCCAAAAGATTTGCTTCTTGATAGGGAGCAAAAAGGGGAGGCAATTGAGTTGCAGCTTCACTATCCCATAAGCAACTTGTACATTGCTGGGGAGGAACCGGGTGGGGGCGAGGGGAGGAGGGAAAATCGGCGATTATTTTGGGAGCTTTGGAGAGCAGATCCGAAAGGGTTGCGCGCGCGGCGGCGGCGGGGGGGGGGAGAGTTAAGGGCTGGCTGCATTTTTTTTTTTTTTTGTCGCTGCAGACTTTGCTTTTCGCCAAACCGGGAGCTTTTTAAAGGTGAATGAACCCGGTTGTGGAGTTGTTGGGGTTCCCACCCCCCTTCGTGTCTTAAGTGTTGTTTCTTCGTGCATCCATAGACTTTTGGTTTAGTTTCCTTTGTCGGTGAGGTGGAAGGCAGGCTACCCTAAAGCGCATCCATGCTGGTTGATAGATCAGCCCTACTCGGAAAGTGAAAAGCATTGTAAGAACTTGGGAGACAGATGGCAGCGGCAGAGCGCAGGTCCTTTTTAGATAGATCTCTCGGAAGGGGGGGGGAGGGGTAGCCAGGGAACCAGGATCTGTCGCCGTGTCACCCACATGTTCAAAATATCCATTGCATTAATTCAAGGGCAGGGAGTGTACATAAGGCAAAAACACAGTTTACCAAATAAATGTACCCTCCCTCCACAGATCGGATTGTGGTTTTCCTTTCCACGGAAAGCTTATAACGGTTGGGTGGACATAAAGCTTAATTTTGCAGGATTGATGCTGAACTTGGTGCAGCAGGGGCATTGTGTAGACCTGAAAATGAGCATTTTATTTTTATTTTTTTGCGGTGGGTGAAGCTCCTCGATCCATTTTTTTTATTTTATTGGTTAAAACAACAATCCGAAGCGTGCTGTCTTTTATGTACGATCGCGGGAGCAAGTTGTAAGACCCCCAAAGTGCACGTGTTAGGAAGTGTGAGCTTATGGATATCAGGGAAACGAGGGGTGTGTGGTGTGTGCAGTAGTGGCGGGGCTTCTTGTTAGACTGCTGTTCTGCTGGGTGGCAGCAGATTCTCTCGGTGCTCAACGCTGCTGCTGCTGGCGTGGATGATTAATGCGGGGAAAGGATGGAATGTGGAAGGTTGCCCTGGGATTCGAATCCTCGTAGAACAGCCTCATTTGCTACATGCGCCTGCTCCCCTTTAAGGAGGCGGGCCTTTCTCGCTGGGCTGTGCGTGGAGACGGAGGAGCCCAGGCGGGCAGGCAGGTGCACGGCGTCAGCAAAAGCCTCAACTTACCCATTCTTTTAGTGCCTTCTCACCCAATCCTCCCCCTTTGCAGCGGGGAGCTTAAATACACGTACGGTTGCTGTGCAGCCGCAAACGCTCGCAGGTGGTGGGTGCGAACTTTTCAAAACACTGCAGTCGAGGGGTCAGACTGCCCTCAATTCCCCTCTGCATCAATAGTGGCACAGAAATGGAGCAGGCTCATGAGGCTCGGGGACCGTTGGGCTTCTTAGAAGCCGCCTCGAGTGCGCGTTGGCGCCTTAATCTCTCCCTCCGCTCCGGACAAAACCTGGTAGCAGGCTCGGTAGTTATGTAAGAATGCATTCGAGAAACGTCACAAAGTGTACTCGGGAAATACGGGAGCATAGCCGCTAAATAACCCGCCAGATAGGTTAAATGTGCGTTATTAAACAACGCCTTTAGGACTAACAGGAAAATGCAAGGAGTGTGTGAAGCGTACATGGTGCCTACACCGGCGGAAGTATGGATCGGCTCCGGGGATGTGGAGAGCCGTTCCCTCTCCGCGTCAAAGCAAATAAAATGGGTGTAGGTGGTGGTGTTTTCAAATAACCGCATCATTGCCACCTAACGGCCCGTCCTCCGTTCCCAACCTCCAGCAGGAGGGAGGGAGGGAATGCAGCTGAGGCGATCGTGCCCCCTTGCTGAAATTAGACAAAGCCGCCACAGTGCTCTTCTGCTCGCCCATCTCCTTAGGCTTGTTATATTTTTTTGCGGCGGGGGGGGGTGTTACTTCCCATCTTCAATCTTTGCAAGCTGCTCAAATCGTAGGAGGGTTTTCACCTCGGACCCCCCCCGCCCTTTCCTCCAATGCACCCTTTGTGGTGGGGATTGGTATTGTGTCTTTCCCTCCCCTTCTCTCCAGCGGGTGGGGGCCAGAGGGCGTTTGTTTGTTTGCAACCGCCTGCTGGATGGTTTCCTGTGACAAGAGGTGATACAGTTTCCAGAACTGTCGAGGAGTGGGAGGAGAGAGGGAGGGGGAGGCAGGCAGGCAGCTCCTCCAAGGCGGCTCTCTGCTCGATTCACTCAACCTCCCCTCCCTCCTTCCCCAGACATTACAACATGGAGATCAGGGGGGAGGGAAATCAGGCAACCGGGAGGGTTGCGTGGCCGCTTTGAGCGCGACGAGAGGTGGATTTGGGAGGGAGAGCGAGAGAGCTGCGCCGGGAGCACCAAGTTTGATTTGCAGCCGGGGCTGAGCGGATTGGTGCAGCCGGGAGGAGAGGGCGGAGCGGAAGGAGCCAGGCTGGAGGATGCGACGAGGAGGGCCGGTCAGTTGCAAGTGGAGAGACGAGCGGTGGGGATGTGGCTGGTGCGCAGGAAGGTGCCGCCGGTGCCCCCGCGTCTCACCTTTCCGAGCACCGTCCCGGTATTTCTGCCCCCGCCTCGCCGTCCGCGGTCGCACCCGCTACCATCGGGAGCCGGCGGCCCCTCCTTCGCCGGGTGGATTGCGAAGGCGGCCGGCAAAGAACTGCTGCCTTGAACGGGTTGGGGAAGCGAGTGGGCGGGTTCAGGAGACGCGGCTGTACCTTCGGAGCAGCTGTTGCCCTCAAACTGAAAACGGCGGCGCTTGAAAGAATGGGATGGAAATAATCGTGTGTGCGCGCGCGAGAGAGAGAGGGGAGATACTAAAATCAAGCCTTCGTTGGGATACCTGTCATGAGGAAAAAGAAGCTTAAAAGCACAAGTTGAAAGTTTAAGCCCCTTTCTCTCCCCCCATGGGGTCCTTTCTGTCCAAATCTGTGCTGGAGGTGAATCTTTGCGATAAACCAAGTGTACAAAGTTAGCTGCTCAGGATTTTATTTAAGTTTCATGGCAGAACAACAACAAATTGTTCTGGGAGGTCAGATGCACCAAGTTGTATTTCTGCTAAAATTGATATGCAGAACAAAGTAAAAATATGCCATATGAATCATAGGATGCATAGTCTGTCATGATTGACAGTCTTCACAACATTCAAAGCAAGGTAGTTTAAGGGTGGCTCCTGCGTCCCCTTTCAGAGCATGCTTATAGATGTAGTGAGGGTTCTTGCCTGTGTTTTGAGATCACAGGTGTAGGTTATTACAGATTGTTGTTGAATGCAACAGTTTGCTCTTGAGTTTGTGACCTGTGTGTTTAAATCTTTTACCACCACTGCTAATCTTTAATACAGTACAGTATGTAATCCCTAAATGGCAGGTTATCGGTACAATTTTTGAATCTGTTTGTCAAGATACTAAAAGACATCATCTTGACACATAATGATAAATACAACTTTGAATGAATTATATTTGTCAGTGACTGTCGTAAATATAGACTATGGCTGTGATCTAGTCCAGAGTCCTACCCACTTAAGACTTTGGTCCTGTTAATGCTCTTTGTGGGAGTAAACTCCATTGATCTCTGGGTCTTATTTCTCAATAAACATACATAGAATTGCATTGCGCATCCATTTGGTTAAGTATTTATAAATGGACACTGCAATAGGTGGCCTGTTACTGTAATAATATATTGAACTGTGTTTCCCACAGCATAGCTGTGATGCAGCTTTTGAAAGCGATGGCTCTCTGTCTCCAGTAGCTTGTACAGAGTTGAGCCTTTTGAAATGGATTCTGGTAACATCTTCCTCCACACTTAAGTTGCTAAATAAATCTGATGGGTGAGAGGTAGATTAAACTAGATGTGCATTGTCCAATTTATCACTGCCAGAATACATGAGAGCTACTAAAACCAAAATAGGTTGGTTGGCCCCTTCATAGTGGCTTCAGAAGCTAGAGGTACAGAATAATGCTGAACTAATTTTTAACAAAACAATATTCTGCATTGGTGCAAAGTTAGCAGAAAAATCTACTGAAGTCAGTTGTGCGTAACTGAAAGGCACTCTGTGACTTTAGGTGTTTAATTTACCCTAAAGTAGCCCAAGACTAGATGGCACACTTCTTAACACATATGCAAAATAATATTTGAAATGATCTCTAGCATAGATGTTCTAATTAGGTCTTGATGCAGCCAGTATCATATCAGTTCATGGGCTATTTTGGAGAAAACCAATTCTTCAGTCTGTCTTTAGGGTGTACATTTGCATTCTCCCTGTGCTGTCTCTGTAGTGGTTCTGTGCAGTTTATTATAGTTGCACCCGTTAACACATTATAGTTAATGATCTGTCAGAGCTGGAATTATAAATCCTGTTTACCCAGGGGTTTATGGAAGTCATTAAAAGTACTCTGGAAGGAAAAACAGGTTATAAAAGCTTTGACCTGGGGATGCACATTTAATGTCCATATAAAAATCTGTTTCTCTTCAGCCATTAAAATAATAATTGTAGCCACTTTGAAACTACATTTTCTCCACATGCTGCTGTTCAACCTATATCAAGTTTTGCAAATATATATCAAGACTTCCTGAATATTGATATACCTAGAAAGTGAAAAGTGGAATATATCTTATTTTGTTGTGTTTAGTTTTACACAGCAATACCTACATTTCTGTTTAGTGGAAAATAGGTAACCCCCTATAAAATGAGAGAATGGGAGAATGTCTAAAATGTTACTGCAAGATTAACTGAATCTTACAATATGAACATGGTGTGTTGTTGAATCTATGTTGATGTTATTGTTTATATAGATAGATCATTGTACCTCCATAGTAACACCTACAGTAATTTAATTCACTTTCTCAACTGTCTTTTTACACTGAAGTGGTTAGGGTTGCTTTTCCCTACTTTCCTCCTAAAATCTTCTAAAGTGTGGCTGTGTTCAGATGATCATATCTCAACTCCTTCGCAGCATGAGCAACCAAATAAGGAAGTCTTATCAATTAAAACAAGTTCTCGTGTCACCCAAACCAGGAAAAACAACTTTGGAACAAACCAGGATATTAACCTGTGGGTTGAAGATGCTTTCAAAGGCTGGCTTGTTCCAAAGTTGGCAACCATGGTTTCTTAATTTGTTTTTGAACTAGAGGCTTCCTGGTTTAACCATGGCTTCTGTAGAGATGGCGTGCACAAGGAAAATACTTCTTAAGCTGAGATATGATTATCCAGACCAACTCAGAAGCTAGGTAATAACCCATAGCAAGTTGTCATTTTCAAGGGAAGTTAAATAGAAACAAAGGGATAGAAATATGTAATGTTAATGCTCCCGATACTGACCGGGGGGGGGGTGTCAAAATGTGGGTTGAGCTAATAAGTTGCATGTTACTGTCCCTAAACTTGTTGGCTTGTATAATGGGTGTTTTGGGTGTGTTTTAAAAGCCAATTCAAGGGAGCTTTGGAATATAGCAACTAAAAAATAATCAACTATGTACTAGTTGTATTTATCTATGGAGGGCAGGCTAACTGAGCAGGGAAGGGCGGGAGGGAGTGAAAATGCTGGATGGATGTGATACGGAAATACTCAAGTTGGAAAAGGCAAATGCTCCTTTCCTTAGGCTGATTAGAGTGTTTCCCTGTATGAGTTGTTTTGTGCTAATCACTTGCTGACTTGTAGAAATGTAGGCTGCTGCCTTACACAGATCATACTGTTTGTCCATTGCGTCTGTATTGTCTACTCTGATTGGCAGCAGTTCACCTACAATTTCATGCAGTGATTTTCTCCAGCATTGCTATCAGAGATCCTCAGGTTTTGTTGGACTACAACTCTTGCCAGCTTCAGTCAGCATGACCAGTGGTGAGGGATGATGGAAGTTGTAGTACAGCAACATATGCAGTGCAGCCACCGGTTCTTTGGTCCCAGCTTTAATAGGAGATGCCAGGGACTGAACATAGGAAGGATTATCTGTGTGCAAAACATGTGCTCTGTCACTGAGCTAAATAGTCCCTCTGTGTTGTACAAGCCTTATCATTCTTCCCTCCTCTTCTAAGTAACGTATAGTTTGCAAATGTTGCAACATCATTAATCATAGCATTTCCTAAATCACTAATGATTTCAGGCACAACTCCTTTCAGACAAACATGTCTCTGGGATAAGCTTCTGTTCATCTCCACTTTGAAAATTGGCCATGCTTCTTATTTTTTTTTAAAACAGTGAGTTACAAAAAAGACATTTCCTTTCCCACCATGACTCTTTAGAAATTAATGCGAGACACAGTTGGAAAATGCCCATATGCAGGGGTAACTGAAACTTGATTCCAGAGCCTAGGGATTTCAACTATTTTTCCGTGCTAAGGTGTCAGCAATTTTTTGAAAGTTCAAATACACAGCGTAGACTGGCTCATTCTTACCTACCTTATTTCTGAGTTCTAGTTTTGCTTTGCAAAATCCATGCTGACTCTTTTAAGTGATAAAGATAAAATGTTTAGGTAGCTTGTTCTTGAGCTTGCAATTACTTGTTTCTAAAAAATAAGAAACACTTCTATTTATTCATCATGTTTGGCAATCTTGGAAGCAGGTGGAACTCTCCAGAGAAAATGTTAAAACCTTTTTTTCTTAATACTCCTGATCTAATGGGGAAATCTGTGAATAGGAGCCTAGAGAATTTTAATAGCAGACTCCTGCAACCATTTTGGAATATTGTTGTTGAATTGTTTGATCTTTTACTCAGTTGGTCTATCTAAACCCAAGTTTGGTCTACTCATCATACATGATTGATGGTTCAGCAAAGGCTTCCCAAATTCTTACAGTGCACACTATTAGTTATTTAATAATACTTTATTTATTTCTTATATTTGCATCCCATCCTTCTTCCCAAAGAAGCTGAGGGCATCTAATAGACCTACCATAAGACATCTAAAAACTATTCCAATGCAGATACAGATTTGGAAAGATATTTACTTAAAAGGCTTGTTGGAAGAGGAAGGTCTTCAGAAGGTGTTAAAGGGACAGTAGAGTTTGTGTCTGTCTCATATTTAATGAGAGAAAATACCAAAGGGTAGGTGCCACAACACTAAAGCCTCTTCCTATATTGTGTGGAATGGAATGAGCCTCCTGATAAAATGGTATCAGCAATCAGCCCTCACCTGCAGAGTGCAGTGATCGAGTGCATATATAAAGGATAAGGCAGTCTTTAAAGTATCTGGCTCCCAAGTTGTAGAGGGCTTTATACACCAAAACTAGCACTTTGCACTTAGTTCAGTAACTTAGCACTAATGCAAAATTTAACATCTTCAAAATGCTCAGTGGGAGCTGAATTACCCATTCAGAAATCTTCCTTGTATTGCACCACTTCAGACTGCTGGCTACGCAACAAATATTTTCCAACTTAAAAATCTCTGCGTGTACAACAAGTAAACCAAGGAGTACCCTAGACTTTAACCTACTTGACATGCTAACTTTCCATAGGAAGAGAGTTTTTTAAAAAAGAAACATTGGGACTAGTATTCAGTGGCTTATTCATTCCCACCTTCTCTGTGGGTGACATTCATTTGCTTGTTCTTGTCATTAGAATTTAACATGTCTGAAACAAACAAACAAAAAAAACTTTTTTATGTTAAGACAAACCAGCTCAAAGCAGAGCAATTTATATTAAGAAATTCTATCATCAGTGGCTAGAATGCATGTCTGGCCAATGCCTTTCTACACATCTGACTTAAGCAGAAGTCATTCTGTAGATATGATATCTCAAACAAGGGCATTACAGACTGTTGGAGTAATGCAGTGCTTCACTTGGTTGAAACTAAAATCTTAGTGGCTGCTATAGGAAACTGGCTTATACTGAATCAGACCATTGGACCATCTAGCTCAGTATGGGCTGTGCTGATTGGCAGAGGCCCTCTAAGGTTGCAGGCAGGAGATCCTAGTAGCCCAACCTGGAGATGCCCGTGGTTGAACCTGGGACCTTCTGCATGCAAAGCAGGTACAGTATCCATGAGCTACGGTCCTTCCATGAGACAGTAGTTATTAGGCCTGCACTTAAGAAGCTGCCCTGCATTGAGTCAGGCTGTTGGTCTCTATAGCTCTGTACTGTCCAGTGTCTTTGGCGGCTGGAAGCGAAAGTCATTCTCAGCCCTAGCTGGGACCTTTTCCTTTAGGGAGTGTGCTCTGCCACCGAGCAATGGGCCTTGAATATTGCAAGTTGAAAGGTGATGTTTAGGTTTTTCATTTAATATAATCATATGTAAATTATCTTTGTGAAGGTTGGCAACCTACTAATATGTTGTGCGTGAGAACTTTTTCTGGAATTTAGATATTTACAAAACAGCTGGAGGTCAGATATGTACAGTAGCTGGCTGTTCTGTGAAAGCTAGCTGTAGTATTTGTTTTTTGTACCACCTGGTTGAAAGGGCTTAACAATCCTTTTGAAAATGGAGCTGTTCATCAGTAGAATGTTATGCTTCAATCTTTCCCAGAAGTGGGACATAGCTACTCCCTAAATTTTTGATACAGCTTGCAATGTTTTGTCTGCCTTTATCGTTGGTTGCATCCTGTGCTTAACCATCTGTGGATGAGTTAAACAAGGGTTGTAGATTTCTTTTTTTTCCACGCTTTAGATCCATAGCATTGAGACACATTATTTCGATTGTAAGAGACTGAAATGTCTAGCATACTTTGGACAAAATCTGCTCAGTTTTCTCCCTCTGATTAGCTATCTTTAGTGAGGTCTTTATTCAGTTTGTACAATTTAACCTTATCTGCCTCTGTAGCTTGTGCGGCATCCAAATATCTGAATATCCAGACTT
Organism: Podarcis pityusensis; assembly: GCF_964106645.2. Classification (NCBI taxonomy): domain Eukaryota; kingdom Metazoa; phylum Chordata; class Lepidosauria; order Squamata; family Lacertidae; genus Podarcis; species Podarcis pityusensis. Next base: position 46,396,646 of record NC_138034.1, on the reverse strand, counting down.
TCTGACAATAGGGATTTCTGTTTACCTGGAGTTACATTGCAGCAAGCACAAGTGTAACTAAGAGTTAAAGATAATGGGACTATGATTGCTTATAGTGATGTTTACTCCATGGGAAATGGCCCATGGGTTCTAGTGTGGTTTCTGTCTTATGAGTCCGGCTTCTCTGTTAAGGGTTTGTAATCTAAGCATATTGCTCTTTTTAAACATCCATTACAATTAGACATACTTTCTACATTTCACTTGGCTAGATGTCCGTGTTGTAAATGCCAGTGGAGCAGCTTATTAGAAGTTGCTGTTCGTATGACATCTAATCAGTTCAGTGTCTGAGCACCAAACTAGAAGCAAATCAGCTTGGCAGCTGATTCCTGAAACTGCACCTGGAAGGCGTGCCTTGGGATTTTGCTGCTAATGGCTTGGCCAGCCCACATTGTCATTGGAATTGAAACATGGCAAACTAAGCCTCATGAGATTTGATGCATGTCCTAGAGTACTTGTCACTTTAATTCACGCTGAACATGCTTTGCTTCACTTGTTGTGTCACGTTGTTTCCGCTTTTTTAGCTCCCCGTCACCCCCCTTTCCTGGCCTTTTAGCACTTGGATACTCACTGGCTATTTTTATGTTGTAACTGAGAGTCTGCACTTATTGCATAATGTAATGCTTTGGAGCATCATCTCTGCTGAAGGGACCTATTAGGATAAAGAGTTTTTCACTTCTCGGGGCTTATTCATGTAGTCATTTAAGTGTGCTGATGTCAGCACACATTGGACAGATTTAGTGGGTTTTTGTCATTTTAACCAGCTTCATGAATGTTCCAGCACATGTCCAGGATGAGACTAGCTACAGTCTGGTTTTATTAGCTTTTCAATTATTTTTAAGAAAATGGTTAGTCATGATCTAGACATGTTTTGGAACGTTTATAAGGCCAGGCTGCTAAGCCAACACAGGTGCTGATGTTTTCAGTCATTATCAGGGAGAGGCTGCGTAAGTACCCTTGCCAAACTCATTGGTAACCAAATAAACATTTATAAAATTTGTCTATATTCTGACTACTTCTGAATGCTGAAAGTGTTGTTCATGGATAGGATGTTGCTACCACATGTGCTGAAAAGATCCTTAAGCAGTGTCCTCCTAAATGTGGAAGTGAGAAACAGAGACCAAATGTTTTCTTACGTTATATATTTTTTCTAAAATTACCCATGCTTTGGCTTTACAAATCCCTATCTTTATCACTGATGGCTATTTCAGTGAAGGATAGAAACTGGGAATTCCTGATAGCTGTCAGAATAAATACAGCAAGTGCAGCCATAAGAAAGAATAAATGTGTAGATGACTTCTCCACTTGCCTTGCTGCTTTGACTTTTTAACAAATCCTAAATTGCAAATCAGAACAACCTAAGGATTTGGGAGCAGATCGCACAGCAGCAGTACCGTTACTGAGAGAAGTTTTGATATCCTTTTTTCTGTGTCTCAGTGGGGTAGATTCTTGCATTGTTCTTTCTGCCATGAAATTACTTCTTGCCATGGGGAGCCACATGGGACTAAATTATGTGAAAGGATCAACATGGATTAGGATTGTGGCCAGCATGAATGTAGTGTTGATAATTTGCTCAATTTATGTATCTATGGTCTTAATGCATTTTGAATTAGCCTCCCACAACACATCTTCACATGCACATCCCCACTCAGGAAATGTTAGCTCATTGTGAATCCAGTCTCTGTTTGGTATACTGTTCAGTTACAGTCTCTGTTTCTGTGTTGTCATAGGAGCTTAGTGATTGGCTAGTGTGGGAACATTTCTATGCATACTGCTTGCTCAGTTGAGGGATGCAGTGACCTTTGTAATTAGTCTTGCTGTTTTGATGCCTCCTACAACTGTAAAACCTTTTCATAAATGTGCTGTACAATATAAATATTGGCTAAATAGGGACAAGGTATATGCTTTGTTGCATTTGCTTTAAATTTGCTAATATCAAAGCCATAAAAAAGATCTTACATCTTCTTGGGGTGAGCTTGGCTTGAGGATTCCATCAACAATGGTGGCCCAGGACATTCTGCTTCCTGAGGCAAAGGACAGTATGGTGCCCCATTCCTAGTCCATGCCCAGAAGTCAGATGGGCTAGCAGTTTTATTTTTCAAAACTGGTGATTGGACATTGTCTTCAACTGTACCTGAAGGCAGGAGGCTAGCTTAGGTGGCGGTACAGGGCAAGCCACATAAGCCACCCATCTTTGTCCTCCAAGGTTTTGCTACCACTCCTCAGCATGTTGCTTAGGGCAGCTGCTGCGCTCTGTCTAATTGTAGCGCCGGCCCCTGTCAATCAACTTAGATATTCTTTTTGGCTGTCCCATGGGATGCATTCTAAACTGAACATCTTCAAGATGTTTGCTGCTTTTATTTATGCTACTTAATGGCACTTGCTTTCATTTGTGAGCTCTTTGATTCAGAACTTGATAACTTCTGGTTTCTGTTGCATTTCTTCACAGGCTGCCTGCTGTTACCCGGGAAGATCATGAAACGAGGTCGACTTCCCAGCAGCAGTGAGGATTCTGATGACAATGGCAGTAAGTGCTCCTTTTTGTTGTGCTTGTATCACACCAGGTTTATGAGTTTATTTAAACACACACACACAAAACTTTGCATATGATACTTTAAATAACAAAGGTGATTTGCATATCAGTTGGGTAGAGTGCTAATATGAAAAAGCTTTGCTAAAATCAAACAGATTTCAATAGGTGAACAGCAGTAAGGCATCCCAAGGCTTTACAGCTGATTACACAGCATGCAGTAATACATTTCCACCCCCAAACCCAAACAAATTAAAGTATTTTTTGGTTTAAAGTGCTGAAGTAAATGTTTGCCACATCAGTTGTAAATGTTGTCAAGTCTTCAGGTTGTAATAAGGGGATCAAAGTTTGATTTGAGGCTGCTTGTCAAGCTCATGTCACCATTTTCTTATGCATATCATGAATGGGGTTCATAATATTCCTGTTTTTCTATACACTGCTTATGTGTAAGCAGGCCCCTTAACACCTAGGAAAAGTTGACCTATTGTGCATGTTGTTTTTGATACCCACTCCTGTGGAGTACTAACATGCAGTACAAAGGGTAATTTAAGCAACTGCTTCCTAAATAGTGGTTTGTGAGAGCTTTTGTGAATGGTTCATAAAGTAGACAGTGATGAGACCATGATACAAAGGGTACAGTAGCTTTTTCCAAGTAGTTGTATTTTGGAATACAAAATTCCCTTGCAGTTTTTTATTATTTGGAGAATCAGGCCCACTCCCACACTGTGTTCAAATGCTGCTGTTTGCCAACAAATGAGATATAAAAAGTAATATATTATTTTGAACATTTGCATTCCCATGTTTACAAAACAAGTGTAGATTGGAAGCCTGTGAGTAGGGGCTTGCTTCTTTTTATCTCTGTTCAGCAGCTGTGGTCTTGAAAAAACACATATCTCTTAAATACTTCAACACGTATTATTTGGAAGTCCACTTTTTTCAACTTTAAAAATGTACTTTGTGTGTAAACATTATAGTCATGTTTGACAATTTAAGGTTGCTTTTCATGACTGTAGGTTTTGGGTTTAACTATTGCATGCTTTTATAATAATTTGAAGTTTATGTTTAAACACTGACCCTCCCTGGGAGAAGTCTTTGTAAGAATGTGTGGGAAATATCAGTTGTTGTATGTTTTGCCTGGGGTGAGCTTATCACCCAGAGAAATGAGTTGCCTGAATCTATCCTTAGAGACTCGTTTTCCTTTCTGCCTAAGAAATGTACTAGAGCTGGTGCAAAGTCTTTGTTGTTGTTTAGTCGTGTCCGACTCTTCGTGACCCCATGGACCAGTGCACGCCAGGCACTCCTGTCTTCCATTGCCTCCCGCAGTTTGGTCAGACTCATGTTTGTAGCTTCGAGAACATTGTCCAACCATCTCGTTCTCTGTCGTCCCCTTCTCCTTGTGCCCTCAATCTTTCCCAACATCAGGGTCTTTTCCAGGGAGTCTTCTCTTCTCATGAGAGGTGCAAAGTCTGATTACCTACAATAAAACTAGCCAGACATGTGTAGATTTAGGAAGCTTTACATGGATTGCAGACCTCTTCACACAATCAAGATGGCATGATAAGAATCTGGTGTTCTGGAAGTGATCATATGAGTGCTTCATTAAATAAGTGTTCAAGCCTCTTTGGTAACTTTGCAGCAATGTGATAAATGTGAATTCTGTTAGGCCTGTGGTGAAGTAGTCACATGACTGCATCACTGACTGCCCAGTTCTGGCAATATCTTTTAGGTGCATATTTCTCCCATCAGGAACAGGATAATGACCTGGTGAAGTAGGTGGCAAATCCCTCTGGAATGACAGGGTGAGGATCAAAGGTGACAGCTGGGAGGGCCTTCCTCACATACTGTGTTTCTCACCTCCAAAGAAACAACATGTTCTCCCTCATGATCTTCCCTCACGGTTCAAAAGAAAATATGTGTGGAACAAGAGAGAATTTGCAGAAAATAAAACTGACAAGACAGTGGATATATCCCTTCTTGACCCCTAGTCTAGTTTGATGGGCAGATATAAAGAAGACACTAGGCATCAGCTCTGCAGATAGCTCTCCATAGAAAGGAAAAGTGCTACAGATTGCTTGGAGCCCTTCTGCTTGAGTGACATGGGCATGGGTAGTGATGTTAAATTCTTGAGAATAATCTTTTGGAGAATATTATCGAGAATATTCTCAATTAATGAGAATATTAGAGAATTTTCATTTAAAATAGGAGAATATTCACTGGTGATAGCACCAGTAATGATCATATTAAGGTTTGGTATAAGGAAACTCAGTAGTTAAATCATATTTTATTCTTCCGTTAGAACATGTACATGTTATAGGACAAGTCAAAAAATACAATTGGCATGTTAAGGTTTGATACAAATAAGTTCAGTAACAGGCTATCTTGTGCTTCTAATAGCTCTAACAATAACTGTTTAGTGACTAAAGCAAAACTTTGTGCATACATATAAAAAAGAAGCCCTTAACATTGAATATATTGTCATTATGATAATATATTTCAGTATGTCAATCTCTGATAAATGGTACCTTGTACCATTGAATGGCACTACAAAAACCAGTTACTGGCACTAAATAAAAATATAGAAACGTCAACTGTTTAAATCAAGGCCACCTCACATGCTGTTACACATAATTGTATAGGTACTTTAAGTGTATAAAGCATTAAAGCTACTTTCTGTAAAAAAATAAAATAAAATCACACTGTATGTCCAAGGGTATAGAATGCTAAGAATAAGGTCACACCAAAATAGAAAAAAGGCTATTACATACAGTTGAAATACATACAAATTCAAATGTTCATCAAATTAAATGAATAGCATTTTTAAAACTGAAAAATAAAAAAATTATGTAGCTCACATTTCAGAACTGCCAATGGTGAATGACACAATGTCCAGTAACGTAACTAGATCAAAAACCCATTATCACTGGCAATATCACAGCTTGACTTATTATTTACTAGATTTTTTAAATGTGGGTTGTAAAACTGGTTCTTACATTAGAATTTACAGTTTGTGGGAAATATTCTCCAGAGAATTTTCTAGCAGAGAATATTCTCATTCTGGAGAATATTCTCACCTCACATCACTAGGCACGGGTTGAAAGTGCTGCACTGGTAAGTTCAAAATGTCCTAGATCCAACTTACCAGATCTGTCCTTACTGCAGTTTTAAATAACCAGTGCTGCTGTATGCATTCAGTTAGAACTGGAGGAGCCTATTCAGTGGGACTCCCCAGTAATGTAGGGCATAATCTTGGACACTGCAGAACTTGCACTTGTAAGTTCTTTCGCAAGTCCTAATTTCCACATGTTTCTAAAAATTTTAAGGAGCAGGCAGTGAATGCCATTTCAGAATGCATTCTAAAAGCCTCTGCTTGGGTCAGGGGTTTAGTGGCCAATAAGGATAAAAGATTGGTGATGGCAGTGAGTATCAAACAGGTGAAATGTTCCAGGAGCTATCGTGGGTGCTTTAAAGATAGATCCTTGAGTTTCTGCTTTTGATCTGATGACAGAGGACTGTCTTGTCCCTGCCAACACAAAGCACCCACTCTCTCACAGGTGAGATCACAAAGTCTTAATCCCACAGGAGTGAAAGAGCCTATAGGGAATACAATTGGGGGTTATCCTTTGCTTCCTTGGGTTCCAGTGGTTGCTCTCACCCTCGAAATCATAGCACACCTTGGAAGATGCAGCCTTTCCAGTCATTACCAGTTTATGTTCCTATTCTTAGTAACCTTACTGTGATGGCAGGATCTGATAGTCAGGGCAACAACATGGGCAAATGTACAGACTGTTGTCCTGCTCTTTAAGCACAAAAAACAAAACAAAACAAATCCTCTATATTGGTTGTGTAAATGGGTTTTTTTCTTAACTCTCTGTGCAGCTAACATTAGTTTTAACCAATCTGTCTCCTGAGTTTAGATTATTTGGGACTGAGGTTTTTTTCCGTTTAAAAATAGAAAAATTGTATCTGTGATGAATCAGTGGTAGCAGTGGCATTTTGAAAAATGTTTTACTTCTCCAAACAAGTAAATTACTTATTCTCTATTTGTATAATTTATGTAGCTCTCAAAGGCATTAGATGTGGCTTAGCATAAATGAATGCTCATCTCCTGGGATGGAAGGTGTGATTTAAGTGCAAAGTGTTCTGGGGCCCTCCTGGCTGTTGAAGTCGGAAAGGAAAAAAATGTAATGGAGTTTGGCTTTTGATTGGTGTTTTTTGACCTAATTGTAAATAGGGGAACATAGACTGAGTCACTGAAGAGAGGAATTGACATTTGAGAATATTTTTCTATTCCGATATGATGCAGGCCTAAGTTAAACATCTTTCAAAAGGCAAATTACAATATGGAAAAGATTCCTCTAGTAAAACTCTTCAGTGTATTATGGGGATTTGATTGAAATGCATTGGGAAGATTTGCTTGTTTTCTACTGATGTAACATTTTATTATTATGGCCTGGTGAAGAGGGTTTGCAAGCTGTGCTGAATTTTTGATTCTTGGCCTCTTGCTGTTGGAAAACAATCCCGGACAAGCTTTAACTTATAAATATTTTCCATATAATTGCATGAATTCAAGTTTTTATTCTGTCAACTTGGGGCAAAGGCTTGCAAAGAAAAGGGAAGAAAGCCAACTATTTTTTGGTGGTGTCAGAAAACACCAAGAAGCTACTTTGCTTTTGCCTTTGTTTTTATCAAATGTGTATCTGATGCTTCCTCCAAGGAGGTCATGGTGATGAATAAAGGTTTGTTGCTTTAAATTTACTTAGTGTTCAAAGCTAAGGGGTTGTGTCTAGTACTGTGCTGGTGGGATTCTGCTGGTACAGTAGGACTTCCCTCTCCTTCTCCACTGCATGCTCTCAGAGTCTACTCCAAAGTGTGCCCAATCCTCTGGAGCTGATTTTGAGGCTGGGTGGCTGAACACTGGAGGAGACAGAAGAGGAAGGCCTATTGAACACACAGGAATAATTAGCACCAGCTGAGCTGCAGCGCTTGATAAAGCCTCAGAGCTCTATTCCATGTTCCTTGAGGTGTTTCCGATTATATGAATTAAATGTTTTGCTGTGCCTTTTATCCTTTTGATAGCCATAGTTTTTTAGGTCTCCATCCTATGTGCACTTAGAAGTTTATTAAAATCAACTAGACTGCCTGCCAAGTAACATATTGGGAGCAGGACTGTCAGTTACATCAGCCTAGAATGGCTTTTTTTTTTTTTTTGGTACAAGCTTTCTTGTATCATTTCTGATTCTATTTTGTTCTGTTTCTACACTTGTCAGTTTTTTTGGCAACATTCATTCCACCCCTTTTCTCTCCCCCACCCCTTTCTTTTCAGTCTTCTGCCTCACTATTCCTTAGAAGACAAAAGAGATAGGAAAGAGGAAAAACAAGGGGGTAGAATAAGTGAGATCCCATTACCAGGAAAAGCAGTATAATAGTTCTGATGAATCTTGCTTTCCTGATAATACATCCCCGTCCCTCTTCCTCTTTCTTGACTGTTAGCATGCTTCATGCTCTTAAGCCACACTGAACGCCGTGGTCCTGCGGCTTTGGAGTATAATAATGCTCTCACTGAACTAATTGGCAAACCCCCATTGGCTTTAATGGGAGTGAGCTCCTAGCTTTTAAACTGTTCATACTGAGGTTGGGAGCTTTTCAGTAAAGTGTGTTCTGTGGCCAGGTATTTTGGTATCATGCTAAAGTTGAGTTCTGCATAATTTTAACCACACTCAGATATAAAATACGCTAAGCCCATCCCAAATGTATTTCATCAAGTGAAATATTGCATGGAAGATCAAAGGGAGCGAGTACAGCACATTTAGTGATACCTGGTGGAAGAAGGTAAATAATTTGTTTAGCTTAATGCAAAGAAGCAAGTTCAGAACATAGTGAAATTCTATACAAAACAACTGAATAAACTAGAAATATATTCTTGTTACTGCAGTGGAAGTCCGTGTGTAGGCCACAGATCAGAATTACAGTGAGACAATATAAATAGCACTAAGCAGGCATTGCAGTTCAGTGAAGAGAAAATGTGGTGGTGGGGGGACTGGGGATCAACAAGGATAAGGTGGGGATCAACACTGTACTCTGACCTTCTCCTCTCTTGTTTGACAGCGCATCACATCACAATACTGTTGCTGAAGTTGAATAGGTCTGGGTTTGGTCTGAAGAGTACAAAGATTTATAAGCTTTGAACTTGTTAATGACTGTGATAGTGTAATCTCTCCTATAAAGATAGAACCAGCCCTGTATTTAGGGCCCTCCAGCATTTGACAAGTGAAAACAGGTGGGTATTCTTGTTGAGTTAATTAAGCACGTGCTCCTAGTGTGGTGGTTAATGAGTGAGCTGCTTCCAAAAGTAATCTGGTGGAATGCCTCACCCTTAAGAAGTTTGGAAACTGTTAACTTCAAGGCATTCATTTTCATACAACATGTCTTAATGCAGGAGTCAGCAAACTTTTTCAGCCGGGGGCCGATCCACTGTCCCTCAGACCTTGTGGGGGGCCGGACTATATTTTTTTGGGGGGGGGGCAATGAACAAATTCCTATGCCCCACAAATAACCCAGAGATGCATTTTAAATAAAAGCACACATTCTACTCATGTAAAAACACCAGGCAGGTCCCACAAATAACCCAAAGATGCATTTTAAATAAAAGGACACATTCTACTCATGTAAAAACATGCTGATTCCCGGACCGTCCGTGGGCCGGATTGAGAAGGCGATTGGGCTGGATCCAGCCCCGGCCTTAGTTTGCTTACACATGTCTTAATGCTTAAATATTGAGCTTTAGCATAGGATAATGGCAAAATCCCACGAGATGCTCCAGAGGGAGAAAGAAAGCTAGGCCTGTGTTTCAAAACTTCATAAACCCCAGTACAAAAATTACCTTCCTGATTTCTGATAGAACTGAAGATGGAACTTCTCTGGATATGTGCTGGGATTTGGAGAAGATAAGATATGCCGAAGTATCACACTTTCCATGCCTTCAGCATTTGAGACAGTACCTCATATTTTTCCCAAGTTCTCAGTGTGTGGCTTGCAGTGGTTGCTTATGCCCATTGGGACTGATAGGGTGGAAGGTAGGGAGGTCAACATGAGGTGGCGCCAGAGCAGTCAGTTAGAGTGAGTATGAACAAAAATTACCTTCCTTTAAATTGCACTGGAAATCTTCCTTTGTCTGAGAGCCAGACTCTGCTTCTCGCATCTCTCTCTTCATCTGGTTTCTCTGGGATCCCATACCTTGGAGCAGTGCTGTTTTCTAGAAAAAGAGGTGCTGGAACTTACCATGAACACCTCCCTTGTTCTCTTTTAATGGCAATGGTGCCCACCTGAGAGGTGCCTGCCACCTCCTCTTCCTGCTGAGAAGTCTCACAATTGTCTCTCAAACTACCCACAGATGGAAGTGCCACATTAGATGCAACCTTCCTTTGATTTTTTTAAAGCATTAAACAATGATGCATTAAAAATAGAAGTTCTTAATTGTGAAATCACCTTGTCTTCCAGAATCTGTCTGTGGGTAGGGAAAGGCCATAGGGGAACAGCTGTAGCTCAGTGCTAGAGCATTTGCTTTGCATGCAGAAAGTCGCTGGTTCAATCCCTGGCATCTCCAGGTGCAGCCGGAAAAGAGCCTTCCCTGAAATTCTGGAGAGCCATCTAGCCCAATGGTCTGACTCTGTATAAATCAGTTTCCTGTGTTCCTAAAGGAACAAGTACAGATATCTGTTTTTAATTCGTATAGATGTGACTATAATATTACTTTCTTATTGAATTGCACATATGATGTTGACCATCTTTGGCATATTGGGTTAGCCGTAGAGCAGGAAGCTTTGCCTGTCCGTCTTGCCACAAACTCTTGGCATGCACTTTTGTTATTCATAGTTAACGTATTCTGGCTAAGAAAATGTAAACCAAGCTGCTGGATAAGTACAAAAGAAGGTATATAGGGATAAATTAAAATAGGAAGTGTGTACCTTTTCTGTTGTTGCTAGGATCTTGAAAATGTTGACCCATTTTCCTGGTTGCTTGTAGCAAGTCAGAATCTTATCCTGACAACCACATAGGGAAGTTTTTATAAATAGGAAAAGAGTGGGTTCCATTTCCTTTAAGGTGATCAATGAGCCACAAACATCTAATAAAGTTATATGTTAGCAGGCAGACTTAGTAGAGGATTTTTTTCTGGGTAAGTGTCATTTATGGATTAGTTGCAAGGTGGGGTTATCTTTTCTTGCCAGAATGATCAGATAAAGAATAGTGTTGTTGCTATACACTGCATTAGAGAAAGCTAATTGACCAGCAGATCTACCAGCAGTGATAATGTCAGAAGATACCTTGTTAGACCCAACGGGTTGTATTCAGTGCCGTCCTTTCCCTTGCAAAAAGCTCTTTGATCCAGAAGGAAAGTGGAAAGGTGATTTTTGTGAATTCTCCTGCATCACTCTTCACCTTCCACACTGTTCCAGCTTTGGATACAATACTGTACTGGATATAATCTGAAGACAATGCACCTGCAGTTATAGCTGTAATAAAGTAGAATACTAACCGTAATTTCTGGTGCTTTGATGCCATACATTCCATGTTGGATCCCTGTTTTTTTGGGGGGGGGGGAGGGTGGTGGTTCAGAATTGCTTGTTTTGCAGGCAATTTTCTGCACAGAGTTTGCCTTCTGACTGTGACTTCATTGCGTGGGACTGGTGGGTGGATTGTCTGAGATTCCATGATCTTGGCAGGCTGAGAAGGAAGTCTGAAATAAGGTTTTATGATGATGGGCTGACAGCTCAGACTGTTCTAACCACTTCCATTTTCTGCTCCAGCTGCATGGTTTCCCAACAAATTGTGCTGTTGGCAACTGTGCCCACTCTTGCTCAAACAGAGCCCAGAAAGATTCTCGGCAGATGGAAATACCAGCACTGAGCAGGAGCAGAAGCTAGGCATGCCTCTCTATGTTGGAAACTCTGTTGTGCTGTCTGATTTTGCAATGTAGAAGCATTGTATTTACAGTGGGGAAGACTGTGTGCAGCCTCCAATAGGGCTCAGGCTTTGAAGTGTCAATGAAATGATAGCAGCCTGGAGCTCTCCTGGGACACAGCTGGGTGCTCTGCAGCTGGTTTTACAACACTGTTCTGCATTATGCACTCTGTAGCTAATCTTATGCCACGCAGCGTAGCATATTGGTGGCTGGGCGTGCTCCCTGGGACACCAGATATGCTCTGGCAGCTCATGGAGACTTGCTCATTTTTAAAATGTCAAAATCTTTGTGTGTCTCTGTCTCTTTCCGCCTCACCTGTCCTTGGGAAAAATGTGTATAGGCCAATATATGCAGAACACTTGGAACATATAATGGTCATAGTGATGATACTCAACAATAGACATGTGTGCTGAATTGAGAAAAATCATTTTATCCAAGTATTTAACCATTTTACACAAGCTCCCAGTATTTTGACTTCCTGATAATGAGTTTCCTTTTAACATGGTGACTGTTGGACTTTGTGACCTAGTTTGCATTATCTTAGTGCTATGCAGATGATTTGCCTTAGCAGAGTTGGCAAAGACCGTACATAAGCGGACTTTTACAAAAAAAATCTTTTGAATGCCATTCTCTTCATCAGCACTGCTATCTTGTTTGAATCTTTTTTGAAATACAGTGGTACCTCTGGTTAAGTACTTAATTCGTTGCGGAGGTCCGTTCTTAACCTGAAACTGTTCTTAACCTGAAGCACCACTTTAGTTAGTGGGGCCTCCTGCTGCCGTTGCGCCGCCGGAGCCCGATTCCTGTTCTTATCCTGAAGCAAAGTTCTTAACTTGAAGCACTATTTCTGGGTTAGCGGAGTCTGTAACCTGAAGCGTATGTAACCCGAGGTACCACTGTATTTAGTTTTAATAAAGCAGTCTTTCCTGGAAACACTGAGAGGAAGGAAGGCTTGAACCCACCTGAGAACACCATGATGCCAGGTGACAATTTCACAGGAAATAATTGGATATGCCCATTTAGAGAGCACTTCTGATTCCCCCCCCCTTTCTTCCTTTGCATCCCATCTTGAATTCAATTTGGAGATGCAAATGAAGAATGTGAGCCCTGCTTGTGGCAAAGATTGACTCCATTTGGAATCTATGTTTGGGAGCTTCTGAGTTGAGCCGATCCCAGGGGGCTTGCATAGGGAGCCAAATAAAAGTAAAAGGGGGCCTACATAGGAACATTTAGGAGTGTACCCAAGCCCTGCCAATTGTTCCTTTGCAGCAGCAGGTCTGTAGGGCAGGTGGGCATGGCTGATGAAAAGCGACCTCATAGTTCAAATTAGGACCCCTGGCAGGCCTAAGTTTGGCCTAGGGGCCAGAGGTTCCTTGTGCCTGGCCTAAATTAAGCAACAAATATTGTCACCCTTCCTGAACTATTTCCTCCTGTTTGCTTTTCTATCTACTGTCGGGAAGGACTGCAAACAAATTAAAATGAATGCAGTTCCTAACAGTTAGAAAATGACAAAGGTTGGTAATTGTAAGAACTGGGTTCTTCTGCTTTTAAAAAGCACATTGCAGTGTTTACGTCATTACTCAGTTTGAGACATGCCATTCTCCCCTTCTAATATGCATGTCTTATCATTACTTGTTTTAAATAAAATAATGACATGCATACCATCATCTAATCTTCTTACTACTTGGATAGTGGAATATCAAATCCTACAAAAATGATACAGTTTAGTTGCATTCAGCCATTGCTAGGAAGAATAATAGCCTCAATACATCTGTTTCATTTATTATTATTTTATTTTTGGGCCTGCTCAGTGAGCAGCTCCTCCAAGCTTCCCCCCATACCATTTATTTACTCTAATTTTTAATGTTTTTTTAAATAAGAAACATAAGTATTACTCAAAAGCCTTGTCTACTGCAGCCCCTGCCACAGACAGGAGATAACCTTGGGTAGTTCCCATGTTGGATATGGTAATGCCCCACAACTTGTCCCAACAAGTGCACACAGTTGGAACTTTGATGGTATACGTACATAAATGCATGGACAGACAGAACAATCATGGATTCTGCTGGTAGCAATTTTGACAGCACTTTTTCTAGTTGGTACAATGATGAATCTAGACCAAGAACAAACAAACAAAAATATATGGAGATGCACATAATAAAAATAAAATTGTCCAGATAATTTGGGGCATAATATCTTGACAAGGGGAAAAGATATGAAAGATTGGTACAAGATTCTGGTTTCTGAGCAACTGTTTTTTAATGTAATATGACCCTTTTCGTAAGATCAACTGCATCTGTAGAGTACTGTACCTAACTTTTCAATTTTCCATGAGGGTGGGGGGAGAAAAAAATGAAGAAAAGCTGCAAGTCACTTGCTACAGTTGGTGGCTACTGTTGTATTAATTGTATTAATCTGTATGAAGATGGAACAATTGCTGTATATGGAATGATCACAGGGACCTTAAACTGAGCCAGCAGTTTTCCTCCCACACGTTCATTATGACCTATAGACTAAGGAGTGGAATGAAAGTGTAGCTCTTGCTTGCCATAGTGAACTATTTATTTCTATTTATTTATTTCATGACATTTATTTCCCTCCTTTCTTCCAAGGAATTCAAAGCAGCAGCCATAGTTTTTCTCCTTCCGTTATTAAACTCCCAGCCACCGTTTGATGATGTATGTGAGGCTGAGAGAGAGAGTGACTGGTCCAAGGCTACTCAGTAAACCTCATACACTCTAACCACACTGGTTCCCACTGAAGTTGGCTTAGACAGCTTGTGTGAAAGAGGGGTGAGCAAAGGCTACCCTGAGTCCTGCCAGGGAAAAAAGACAGGGTATAAATAAATTGATGATGATGATGATAGAGACCCCTTTGGGGCCAAAATAACCATTCTTCTCAGTTCCATGTTTCTTTTCCTTTTCTAGGCTTGTCAACCTGGTCCCAGCATTCTAGGTCTCAGCATCGGAGAAGTTCATGCTCTAAGCACGAAGATCGGAAACCATCAGAGGTATTCTCTTGATTAAATGCTCTTGCATCTTGCTGAAAGACAGATGTGTCTCCTTTTCCTAATACTTCTTTTTCTTTCCTTTTTCTGCTCCGTCTCAGCTGGCACCCAGCAACCTTTCTTCTGGCCAGGAGATCAGGGAGCTCAGCTGCTGCCACAGTCCCTGCCAGCATCAAGTTAGTTATTTAGCCGTGAATATTGGGTTAGTTTGGCACCAACCCAACCTAGTTTTTTTTTTAATAGCCCTTTTCCTTTTCCTTTTCAAAAAATATATCGGGGAATATGTTTTGGTTTTTTTATTTGTGGTGAACAGTGAAAAATGTGTGCCTAGGAGTGTTTCCTTAGTTTCCTAACCATTACATGGCACTTATGAATAATAGTCCTTGTTCAGCAAAGCTGTCAAACCAGAAAACTTTGTCTCTTTGAGTGCTTCATCTGCATTGCTTTGAGAACAGATCAAAGGAGGAAATACAAATCAGTTTGAACTTTTCATGATGGATCACCAAGTGCAATCTGTTGCACGCCTTACAAATTGGCAGGTGTCCTTTGAGCCAAATATGAGACTAGAAGAAAAGGGATATTCTTTGTAGGTTGAACTTCTTAAGAAGGCTGTCTGGTTCATCATAATCAGATATCTTATATGTTCATGTTCGGGGTCTTGCCCTGGCAGGTTTCTAAATTCTTTATCCCTCGCTTGTTCATGCTCACGACTGTGGACAGTATAATCCTTTGGCCAAGTGAATTAATATGTATGGGTTGCCTCTTTTGTTCTGATGGTAGAAGCGATTCCATGCATATATATTGGAGATGTGGAACCTTTTTGATACAGTGGACCAGATCTTTATTGCCCTCCCCCTCAGCCCATGGGCCAACTTTGACATGTGAGTGGAACCACCCACTTTTCATCTTACGTCATGGTGAGGTCAGGTGGCTGAAAGATGGGCTTTCCTGCTTGCCTCTCAGAGTTGACTTGCAGGGTGTGGGGCGCGGGGTCTGCTTCACCAGTGCATTCCTTACAAGGAACATGCTAGAAAGCAGCACCAAGCACCTAGCTGATGAGCAGAGAGTTCATTCCTGCTCTCCGTAGGGGGCTGCTTCACCAGCACATTCCCTGCAGGGGAAGTAGTTGGCAGCTGGAAATCGTTTTGGGAAAATGGCCTTTTGGGCTAAATATCTGCCTATGGGCTAGAGGTTCCCAACCCATGATGTAAATGAATGCCTGCACAGGCTTGCTTCTTTAACTGAAATGAATAGGAAAGCAGTTGCTGATGGACCTCCCATGCTTATAATTAGATATTGGATGTGTGTGTGTTCCTGTATGTTTTCCATTTCCATGTGTCGAAAGACACTAAATGAAAGGGGAAAGAGATGAGGTGGGAAGAGGAAAGCAAGCAAACTCAGCACCAGTTCTTAAAGTTATATTTGAAGAACTGTGTGCCAGTCACTGGGTTGGAGGTCAGTAATTCTGCAATGCTGGATTTAGGCATGCGGTTTGCATCTGCAGAGCAGCAGGAATGGCATTGCGAGGCAGTGATTCTTGGAAATTATATCCTTGATGTTCCATTAAATCCTCCTTTGTTTTGTAGCCAGAGCAACTCATCACAAATGTTCAGCTCAAAGGCGTTCACGCCCTGTTTTTCTCTAGGCAGTTAAAATAAGGGGTTTTTTTAGTCTAAAACCTTGTCCCTGGCACAAGAGTAGGCCTGGGCAATATATCAATATATTGCTCACGACCGGTATGTGGGGGGAGACCGTGATGACAGCTTCACTCAGTGGGATATCGCTGGTGAAACGGTCACCACTCATGAGTCCCTCTGCCTTCAATGCTCTGAGAGACAAACAAACTAGCTGGGAGCTGGAGGCAGAGGGACTCAAGCGGTGGCGGTTTCACCAGCAGTATACCACTGGTGAAACCACCATCACACTCTGCCCTGGCAGAGGGAGAATCAAACTGAATTGGCGAGGTGCTGATACAGCTTGTTCCTTCCTTCACTTCTTTAAACTGCTTGGCTGAAGAGCGTGCTGCTGCCCTCACCTCAGCCCAGCAGTTTTATGGAGCCCCTGACCCACCACTGGCTTGCACAAGTCAGCAGCGGGATGGGGACTCTATTAAAGTGCTCCCCCTCCCCAGCTGAGGGATCCCCGACCCCGCTCCTGCTTCTATATGAGTAGGAGCGGGATCTGGGCTGCTCAGCTAGGGAGCACGAGTGGGAGGGGACTCGGGGCTGACTCCACAGGGGGCAAGAACTTTCCTGCTCCCAGTGGAGTCTGGCCAAGGAACTTAGGGCTCGCTCAGCTGGGGGCAGGTGCCTTACCGCCCCCCAGCTGAGCAGCAGACTGAGGCCAGCTGCATTGGCCATAGCCCATGAGGCGCTGGGGTGAAAGCACCTTAGCTCCCATGCTGAGACCTGTGGCAGTTTCACTCAGCATCTCTCCGGCTAGAGCCAATGCAGTTTTTTTCAACATCATAGTATATTGCCAAACCATGATGTTTTACTGGCGAAACACTGCAGTGTTGAAAACCCAACATCGCCCAGCCCTACTTTTGATATTTTGCAGCATTTTTAGAGTTCCTGCAATATTTTCCCCCAAAACACCATGTTTCTTTACATTCTTCTTTTCTTCTGTTTTTGGTTTTGTTTCTCTTGAGTTCTTGAAAAATTATTATTTGGTAAAGAAAGGGTGTTAAAAATTCTGAAATCTCCCTCCCACTCCCTATGCAATTGTGGGTCACACCTTAGCTAAGGGTGATGCAGGCTTCTCTAAGGGGACAGACAGGAGCTGTTGGTATGTCAGGAGTGCCTTCTCAACCTTTTTCAACCTAAATGTAATATGCTTTCTATTTAGGCAAGAAGGCAGAGTCAATGTGTGGGTGACTCAGTAGGCTGTTCACCATCATTTGAGTTGAATTGATGGATGATAGTCGGACTCTATCGGACTCTGTGATATCTTTTTATATCCCCGTTTTAATCTGTCCAAATTCCAAACTAAATCTTTTTTTTTAATCACCCTTCCCTCCCTCTCTTTCTGTTTTGGTTACACCCAGGGTGATTTGAACAATGTTTAACTTTATACTTAGCAAGACTGTACAATTTGCAAGTCTCTAGTCTGGTGGAAAACTCTAAACGGGCAAAATGTGGGAAGGCTCACGACATACAGTATAGTAAACCCAATTGGTTAATTGGGTGGTTCACGTGAAATATATTTTACATCACTGCCTGCAGTGTTTGGAAAATGCAGCAATCCTCAAATTATGTAGTCTTGGTCAGTCCCAGTAAAGCACTGGGATTAATACACGACAAGTGGTTTGAGGATTTCAGCCAGATAAACAATATTATTTTGTCACACATACACACACACACACACAGAGAGAGAGAGAGAGAGAGAACGAACATCCTGGTCAACCTGTTTCTGCTTTACAGTGGTGCCTCGCAAGACGAAATTAATTCGTTACGCGAGTTTTTTCGTCTAGCGAGTTTTTCGTCTTGCGAAGCATGAAATCCCATAGGAAGGCATTGAAATTCAATTAATGCGTTCCTATGGTAAAAAAAAGTCCAAACAAAGCCAAATTTGGTACAACAAGATTTTATTAAGTGCTCTTTAAAGTCACACATACTGTAAAGAGCATTTAAAAAATTGAAGGAACAATAAATTAAGTTTCTAAACATGACAGAAAAACATTTAAAAATCAACAAAGTGTACAGTACATTTTCTAAGACTCTGGGGGACAACTCGAAGAAGGTTCCTCTTCCACTCTTTGCTTCTTGCTGAAGAACCTGTCCATGGTCTGCTGCTTCATCCGCCTTTTCAGCAGCTCCCTGAAAGGCGACATGACCCTCGTATCAAAAGTGTTCGCAAGGTCATGTGCCACGTGCTTGTCAGGGTGGTGCTGCTGTGCAAAAGCCTGCACATCCTTCCACTTCAGGCAAATGTCCCTCAGTTCTTTGGAGGACAGCCGTTCCTCAGTTGCTTCCTCCTCTTCCAGCGAGGCCTGCTCCTGCGCAACCTCTGCCTGCAGTTCTACCAGCTCCTGGGTGGTCAGCTCGTGGTCGTGCTCCTCCACCAGCTCGCTGATGTCCTCCTCTGTGACCTCCAGGCCCATGGTCCTCCCCAAGGCAACAATGTCCTGCACCACTGTTGACTCTGGTGCATCAGAGTCACTTGCTGCCACACAGTCCGGCCACAGGCTGCGCTAAGCGCAATTCAAATTTCTCTGGCTGATCCCGTTCCAGGCCGTGGTGATCATCTTCAAGCAGGTGACGATGTCGAAGTGGTCCTTCCAGAATTCCCGCAGGGTGATGGTGGTGCAATCAGTCACCTCGAAGCATCGCCTGAAAAGCTCCTTGGTGTAGAGTTTTTTGAAATTGGCGATGACCTGCTGATCCATCGGCTGGAGCAGTGGCGTGGTGTTAGGCGGCAGGAACATGATGCTGATGAAGCTGAACTCCTCCAACAAGTCCTCCTCAAGGCCTTTAGGATGAGCAGGAGCATTGTCCATCAGAAGCAAAGCCTTCAGCGGCAGGTCGTTGTCCAGCAGGTACTGTTTGACAGCAGGGCCAAAAGCAAGATTGACCCAGTCCACAAACAGCACACGTGTGACCCAAGCCTTACTGTTGGATCGCCACATGACACTCAGCCGCTCCTTGTCGACCTTGTGTTTCTTGAAGGCCTGTGGGTTCTCCGAGTGGTACACCAGCAGAGGCTTGATCTTCAGGTCGCCGCTTGCGTTGGCACAGAAGAGCAGGGTCAGACGGTCCTTCATGGGCTTGTGGCCAGGCAACTTGGCCTCCTCCTGTGTGATGAAAGTCCTTTTGGGCATCCTCTTCCAAAACAGCCCGGTCTCGTCACAGTTGAAGACCTGCTGTGGAACGTAGCCCTCCGTCTTCACAACCTCCAGGAACTCCGCTGCAAAGTCTTCAGCCACAGAAACATCAGAACTGGCAGCCTCTCCATGCCTGACCACGCTGTGGATTCCAGATCTTGCCTTGAACCGGTCAAACCAGCCTCTGCTTGCCTTGAAGACTTCTGGCTCGCCTGAGGTTCCTGGCTGTTCCCGGACGAGGTCTGCGTGCAAGGCCTTGGCCTTCTCACAAATGATGGCCTCAGTCACTGTGTCCCCTGCACGCTGCTTCTCTTCTAACCAGATGAGCAGCAACTTCTCCACCTCCTCCAGAACAGCTGGGCGGTTCTTCGCGATCCTGGTGACTCCCTTGGCTGAATCAGTCACAAGGATCTTCTCCCTCATCTTCAGGATGGTCCCGATGGTCGATGGGTTCCTGCCGTACTCCCTGGCGAGGTCTGTCACACGCATTCCACCGTCGTGCTTCCGGATGATCTCCTTCTTCATTTCCAGCGTAACCTTCTCCTTCTTCCCCTCGCCGGCCTCTGCAGCAGCAGTCTTCTTGGGTCCCATGGCAGCACAGCTCCTACCTTCGCAACCCCCCCCCCCCAAAAAATCAGTGCTTCACATCCAAAAAATTCAAAAGCACCCAGCCACCCACCACACAGAAATTCAAACCCAGAACCAAGTCCTTGAATTCCAAACACCCCAATCCAACCCCCCCCCCCAAAGTTTTTAAAGTTAACTTACCGAATGGCTGCAAAAGAAGTTTTGGAAAAGCTTCAAAAATCACCAAAGTCTTCAAAAACCTCAACTATTCCCCCAGCCACCCACCACACAGAAATTGCAAACCCCTCCCCAACTGTTGCAAACCCCTCCCCAACTGTTCCCCCAGTCACCCACCACACAGAAATTCAAACCCAGTTTTTTTTTAAAAAAAAACAGCAGAGTGGCCCAATGGTCACAGAAAATCATAAAAATGCAGAAAAAAACCACACAAGCTTCCAGATTCTTGCAAACCCCTCCTCAACTGTTCCCCCAGCCACCCACCACACAGAAATTCAAACCCAGAATTTTTTTTTAAAAAAACAGCAGAGTGGCCCAATGGTCACAGAAAATCATAAAAATGCAGAAAAAAACCACAAGCTTCCAGATTCTTGCAAACCCCTCCCCAACACCAAGTCCTTGAATTCCAAACACCCCAACCCAAAATCCAAAAGCCCCCAAGTCGCAACTGCACCTCTTTAAGCAATGCACCTTGGGTATTAACGGTTTTACGAAAAAGGAAACAAACTTGCAAGACGTTTTCGTCTTGCGAAGCAAGCCCATAGGGAAATTCGTCTTGTGAAGCACCTCAAAAAACGAAAAACCCTTTCGTCTAGCGAGTTTTTCGTCTTGCGGGGCACCACTGTATAAGTGTGTGGAGTGGTGCTGGCTGTGTGCCCTGCTGACTGCACTGGCCATAAATTGATGAGTCTTCAGACAGACTATTTTAGAGGACTTGCTGGTACTGCATGGACTGATTCAGGCACTCTGTTTGTAGCAAAGCCATCTGGCCTCGCTTCTTCCTCCCTCCTGCCCCAGCACCTTTAAAACTCCAGATAAATACCCTTCTGTTGGCATGTGGCAGTTAATACAGAGATTTGAAGATGAGGTGCTAAGCATGAATGATCCTTGTTGCTTTGTAATAGCAGAAGCGCATTGAGAGATCTGGAAGGTGCTTAGGCATGCAAAGCCTTGCTCTTTTAAAGACTGCCACTTCATGGTTTGTATTTTGCTGATGAGCAGCGACAAATCAGATTGTGTTGCACACAGGCAAGTGCTTTCCGCAAAGATGTATGGCTCTAACTCATGACACATGCTGGGTTAGGGACCCTTTCCCTGCTTGCTTGTGGCTGATAACTTCCTACAACTTCCCAAGATGTTTTACTAGTTTCAGAAATCATTCACGTTCAAAGCACAGTTTGAACCATAGCTACAAACAGTTGTAAATCTGGGTGGCAGATGTTGCTTCAGGTGGTAAGCATTGGATATATATTGGCTATGAACTTTCCTGGCTGATATGTTCGTTTAAACTATGAGACCCAGCATATGTAGCATGTCCTCTGGTGGCCAGTTTGGTCTACAGCATTTTTTGTGGTGTTGATTCTTAAATGGATGTACATGGTTGTTCATCTGACATGCATTGTGACCTGCTCGTATCCTGTATCCTCCTGAGTTTCATTTTCATGGTGGCTGAGATTCTGCAGAGATGCTACTTCCATGATCACTGGTGCAGATTTATACTCAGCCTTATTATATCTGTTAGAATGGGTGCAAGTCTTGCTTTTACCAGCTGTGCCGCATAGCAGTGAATTGAAATGCAACCGGTGATGTGATCATAGGCTGTGACTTTTTTTACATGTTAGTCAACATCTGATAGGGTGTACTTTGTAGGATGGTGCCTCCCCTTGGGTTCTACTCATAAATGCCACTCGTGTGTCTCACTGAGCATGTGCAAGGAGAGCAGGGTTGCTGAGGCTGGCCACCCCAAATGTCTTGCTGGCTCTGCTCCTCTAAACCCCTTGTGCCTTTGGTGGAAGCTCTGAACAGGGAGCCTATGTGTTTACAGCTGCATATGTGAAGTGTTCAGGGCATTTCTGCGTGGGACCTTTGTTAGAACTGAAAATCAGAGTGTGCCTGCTTGATTTATTAAAGATTAGCTCTCACCACAAAAGGATGCCTTAAAACAGCATAACTCCCATGCAAAATGGTTGTCTTAAAACCACCTTCAGAAATTATCTTTAGTAGGTAATAAGACCAAGAGTCTTGATACAAATGCATGCTGCTCCCATGCAAGTATTTTTGTTACAGCAACTGGCTCATAGGAGAAGCAGAGTTAGAGAGATTGGATCAAAAGAAGCCAATGTGATCCCTCCATCAGATTCTGTTGTGGAAAGTGTATGATGGACAAATTGTAGACATATTTACTTTGCTGCTGTCTGCACTGCCTTCTGCCAATCACATTGTATGTACATTCTGACCCTTAACAAAGTTGATAACTTTTGAGAAACTTTTAACAGTATTTAATTCAGAATTCCCAAAATAATGGATCAGTGGTTTGTAGAGATTTAAAGAGATGCTTTTTACTGATCTGCTCAATGGTCCATTTTGCCCAGTATTGTTTGTCCTGACTAGGGCTGGGCATTATCTGGATTTCAACATCACAATATATCAACAGCTAAACACCACAAAATATTGATATATCATGATATATACCTGCAGTGGCGGAGAGCCTTGCTGGGGCTCCCCGCGGTAGCAGAGGGTCCCACCATACCTCCCCACAGCACTGGAGGGTGCGCCGCGCTTCCCCGCAGCTGCAGAGGGCTTTGCTGAGTCTCCCCACGGTGGTGGAGGGCCTTAAGATGTAAGGAAGCAATAAAAATTTTAAATAAACTTCCATATACTGTAATATAGTTTCAACTAATTTAAGAGTAGTTTAAATGATTTACTAGTCAAGTTGCATCTGCTTCCCCACTCAGAGGTCTAAGTGGAATCTTTGCATGCATAAGCCCCACTGAGTTCATCTAAACTTCTACTTTCTCTTGCACTGCTTACTGAAAAATACCCTCCCTATCATTCTCGCATAGTACCCAACCTCCCATTTCAGCATAAGGCAGCCAGCTATATCTTCTCCCCTCCATCCCCCCCTTTTTATCAAAGGAGAGGGCAACAAAGGAAAAAGATAGTCTCCTTTAAATTTTTAAAAACAGAAAATAAAAATAAAAACTCTTCCGTTTCTTTTTTTCCACCGGTGGGGGTGAGTGTGAGGAAAGAAGGAAGTGCTTTCCAGTTCTTTGTTTATGTTCTTTGTTTACTTTGCTGCTGGATCTTTGATTATCTAGCTGTGGGGGGTCCCTCCTGGATTGTTAGCCGGCTCTGCATAATTAGTTGAGCTCTTGAGTGGAAAGATATGGGTGAAGCTGAAAGACTTTGCTGGTTTGTGTGAGGACTTATAATCATTTCTTATAGGTAGGAGGGAGAGAGCAAACAAAGCAGGAGACATGGTGCCTGCAAACTATCTGTAAAGTATGGTTGGGCTGAGCAACCCCCTGGGAAGCTGTCAAATCTGTTCACCGGTATATTGCCTTGTTGAAACACTTATCAGGTGTTATTTCAATATCGGTATTCAATGATATGGTGATTTATCGCACAGCCCTAGTCCTGACTGGTAGCTGTGGCAGTTTTTTTATCTACATGTGTTGGGGATTGAGCCTGGGATATTGAAGATGCAGAGTGTAAAGATGCTGTAACACTTAGCTATTGAAATATCATCGCTGGGCTCTGACCATGTGAAGTATGGGACATCTCTTGAAATGAGGATCCCAGTAAACAAGATTCTGAAATTACATATTTCCCCCTCTTCTCCCTGTTTAGCTACTAAATGTACAGACGCTAGTAAGCTTCACAAGGGAAAGAATTAGGCTATCTCATCTTGGGATACAACTCCTTGTGTTGGGGTTATATTTAGGGATATTTTGAGTTTTTGCACTTCCTGATGAAATTGATGAGAACTGATTATCCATTTGCGCAGCAACTTGATTGTGTCATGTGATTTGACAAAGGCAACTTGAACTATGGGCCCCATGTCCAAACTGTATTTTTCAGTTCTCTGTTTCAGCATGATGATGTGGTTTAACTTTCTGGCCTCTTAATTGGCAGTGTTGGTGACCTTGTTGTGCACCGTGCTCCATGGTTACCCAGGAGCTGTGAATCATAGAGTGTAAATATCAAATATCAGTGTCTCATCCCTCCCCCATTCTCACTTCCTTTCTTTGCAGGTATTTAGAACAGACCTGATCACTGCCATGAAGCTGCCCGATTCCTACCAGCTGAACCCGGATGAGTACTATGTGCTGGCAGACCCTTGGAGACAGGAATGGGAGAAAGGAGTTCAGGTGCCAGTCAGTCCGGGGACCATTCCAGAGCCAGTAGCCAGGTATAACTTGGTGAACCCATTAGGAAACAAAACAGCTGTCTATCAGCATCACCTTTCAGCAGCCTGTTGGGTTGCTTACTAAAAAGCAGATCACCTGTTGACTTGGGTTCCACTCTGCTGATTAAAAGGTTACCCATCCTAGTCAACTGATTTTGCCCCAGGAAAGTGTTGCAGATGAAAGTCAGGCCTTTCCCACCAGCGACTCTACAATTAAGGACATCACATCCCAGACTGAGTGCTTACTTATAACAATACATGCTGCCAGAAGGAGGACTCCTGTTTCCTATTTGAAAATGAGTTCTTCCTAACTGAACATTTGTTGTGTGCTGCCTACTCAGACATTCTAGGAAAGTAATCACAGCACTTTAATGAGTTACTTGCTTCTATTGTGCCACTATCCGCCCCCCCCCCAAAAAAAAAATCTGGAAGTGGAGCAGTCATCAGTGACTCTGGCTAGGATGTGGTTTGAATTTAACAAACTGTTCCATGGATATATTTTTGCTTTAAAAAAAAGTTAATACATCCTTTTTGAGAATCATTGTGATTTTGACTTTCTTTAAAATGCAACAGGTTTTTATCTCTCATTGTTGCCAAGGAATGCCAGCAAGCACCGGTTAAATGTTGATATTTTTTTAATGGCATGTTTACAAGGATAGATTTTACTTCTGGTGATCATGATGGTTGACTTGCACTAAGTCCAATTTTCAGAACTCCCTGTGATCTAGTCATTTTCTCTTGTGCTGGTCTCCCATTTGTTTTTCTAGAAATCCTAGTGCTACCTATATACAGTTGAACCAATTACTGTAGCAATAAATGCTATGCAAAATTCTAAATTCTTGAATGTCCCGCCAAAATGAAGTCACATTGGAAAGTGTGTACATTGGTACAGATTTTCCTGCTTTATGCAATTTGTTTAAATAGCAGATCGAACAAAGCTGGCTTATACTAAATGAGACTCTTTGCCCTTCTGTCTCACCCAGTATTGTGACTCTTGACTGGCAGCAGTTCTCCAAGGTCTTAGGCAGAGGTCTTTCCCATCACATTTTATCTGATTTCTTTTAACTGGACATGCTGGAAATTGAATCTGGGACCTTCTGTATATGAAGACCCACCCACAAAGCCCCAGTTCAGATTTCTGTATTCAAAGTCCAGAAGGCTAAATGTTTCGCCACTGAACCTAGACATAAAGAATAGGGAAGCATCCTCCCATTGGCTCATGAGTTGTTAAATTCCCACCATCCCTGACCCTTCACTGTGGTGGCTGGGGCTGATGGTAGTTGAAAAACATGGGAGGGGGGCAAAGTTGCTCCAACCTGGCCTTAACACACAGCAAGCACTAGGTTTCTTTCTGAAAGCTTCTTTTTGAAAAATTCCAGATGACTATGGAATTTTATGTCTGTAACCTCTAGCCGTTGTTCCTGTCATGAGTATTGCCCCATGATTCTTTCATGTGACTGCAGCCTCCGTTAACTTCCAACTTCGAAATGCAGTCTCGTGTTATGAAGTAGATCTGTGATTGCATAATTAATGCTAAAAATGCAGTATGGCCTGTATTCTAAACCTAGTTTTGGTCATATCAAAGTCTTTTCCCAAGCAGTGTAAATCTGATGCTTTTAATTTAGGCCAGAGGTGGAGAACCTGTGACTCTTATCTCCTATCAGCCCCAGCCAGCTTTGCCAGTGGGCAGGAATGGTGGAAGTTGTAGTCCAGCCATATCTGAAGGGCACAGGTTCCCCATCCCCAGTTTAGATTCACACAGAAAAAGAGTGGCTTATAAACATTCATAAAATCATTGATTTTAACCGCAGCAGTAGATCTAAGAAACCAAATTGCTGTTTTGACTGTGTTGTATCCCCCCATTTTCCTATTTTTACACTTTCATGCTTGCATCTTTTAGATAAGGCAAAAGATAAGGAATTTTTGCAGACGTCTTCTTCCTGTGACAATAGTATAACTACAGAAGACAATTCCTAAATTTCCAGAACACTATTTAGTGTTCTTACATTTTGTTGAACTTTGGGGCTTGTGGCAGATACCATAAAGTCAACATACAGAATATGTAGATGCCTATACAGTTCCATGTATAGGCATCCACATATGGAGAATTCCTATAGGCTGAATATAATCTTGTTCGCCTTCTCTCACCTGGCACAGTGCATAAGCAGTACAACAGACTGCTGGAAGAAATGGGAGGTCAACTCACACCTTCCAATTCCTCATCCAACTTTTCCTCTCCATTTGGTGCAATTTGGTCATGGTGGGAAGGAGGAAATCTATTGATTTCATGGGAATCCTTGTGTGAGAGGTCTGTGGCACTATGACTTGCATTTTTACACCATTTGTCACTCTGTGCCGCATCACTGTTGACAGCAGAAGATGGAGAAACATTGACTTTTTTTTTACACCCCCAGAACATCTATCATCTACTGACCATGCAGTCTCTCAGTACATGGATTACAGTACTATCTTTGTAGTTTCTACAATAATAGAATAATTCAGTTGTAATTTACATGAACTGGTGTGCTGTTTGAGTGATGTTTCTCCCTCCATATTAGTTTTTGTTTTAAAGTATCATTTTTGTGTTATTTTTCTCGGGTATGTTTTATTCAGACACTGGTGTCAATTTAAATACTGTATATATTCTAATGCAATGCACAACTTTTGGGGCCAAATTACATCCCCCAAATTAGGGTGCACATTAGATTTGATGGCGCTAGCAAATACCCTTTTGGTTTCAATGTTTTGAAAATTGAAGTGCGCTTTAGATTTGATGGTGCATTAGATTCTCATAAATATGGTATGTTGTAAGGTAACTTGAGGGTAATTTTAAATGGAAAAAATGGGCTATAGATGCTTTCAATAAATAATAAAATATGTATTTTTATTTCTGCAGACGTGCATCCCTCTGGTGCTACAATATTGGCAGATGATCTTTTTCTGTTGTTGTTGTTGTTATTACCATTATTTTGCTGCATAGCAATTTGAAGCCTCTGGCAGTAATTGCATTGGAGAATGGAGGTTTCACCGCTTTAAGGAGGATTGCAACCTGGTGTAATTAACACCTCCTGTTCGGTATACTTTCAGGGTTGTATCTGAGACAAAAGCAGTCATATTTACAAGACCTCGGAAGTACATCCTTTCTTCGGGTTCTGAGCCCCCTGAGCTTGGCTACGTCGACATTCGGACCTTGGCAGAGAGCGTCTGTCGCTATGACCTTAATTTCATGGACGTAGCATGGTTGGAACTGGCTAATGAAGAATTCAAAGAGATGGGTGAGTGCAACATCCAGTTACGGCCAGCTTTTGGCTGAGCTGTGAGACAAGTGACAGGGAGCAGTCTGGGGTGGTTGTAGTGCAGCTGCCAATTCATATGGTGCACTTGTAGCTTCCAGAGAGAAAAGGAGAAGGATAGGAATGCTCAGAAGCAAGTTGTATATCCCTGCATGTGGAGGAGAGAGGGGTGGAGAACTGAGGGGAAAGAAAAACAGCATAAATGTCAACACTATTTTTGTTGGGTGGCAAGGCAACAGCCATCTCAAAGCTCTAATTCCTAGATTAATGTGAAGGAAGTGGAAAAAGGAAATGTGTCAGGAAAGCCAATTCCATCTTATCTTTAAATGTATTAATAGAAAAGTGAATGATAATTTTAAAACAGTCTAGAGTTGTTTGGGGACTTCAGAAGCTTCCAAACCCTTCAGGTTTCCCTAGAACTGATGGAAAAAATTGAACTGCTATAGTGACATTCACCTCTTGGCCCTGCTAACTTATGGCAACATTGTCTTTGGACTTCTGACAATTGTATCATGCATTTATTTTATTTTATTGTTACATCTTATTCTGTAGCAGCAATTCATTGTTGAAACCAAATAGTCTTTCAAAAAGCATCTGGAATTTATTCAGCAATTAAGAAGGCTTAAGAGTCAACTGTGAAATGGCTAAAATTAGACAAATGGTCTGAAGTGAAGAGCAGTATGTTCCCTTACAAAATGAATATTTTACCCCTTATGAAGGTGTGCAGTTCTGCAGAGCACCTTATAAAAACGTAGTAATAGTTGGCAAAATAGGCCCAGGAGCAGCTGGCTCTTTAAAAAGCTGAATACCTTGAAATAAAACATTTGTATGAGATTTTCAACCATCCACTGCAAAATCAATATGCTACGCTTGGGTTTAAAGTTTTGTTTTGTCCAGTATGTGTGTTTGGATTACTGGCAATAAACAAGAACCGTACTGTATTGATGCACACTTTTTCTGGGCTTTTGTTATTGTTATCTAATGGATGCCTTTCAGCAGATTATTTTGAAGGTACGTGAAATTGTAAATAACTCACTTGATCAGTTGTTCAATGTTAATAGAGTGATCTGGTTACTTGTAGATTGATAAAGGAAGCTGTGTCCCTCAATGTCTCTATTATATTAAAAGCAAACGTCATTGGATTGATTTCCCAGGGATGCCTGAACTGGATGAATACACTATGGAGAGAGTCATGGAAGAATTTGAACAGCGATGCTATGACAACATGAATCATGCTATCGAGACTGAGGAAGGGCTTGGAATTGAGTATGATGAGGATGTTGTCTGTGACGTTTGCCAGTCTCCAGATGGTGAAGATGGCAATGAGATGGTGTTCTGTGACAAATGCAATATTTGCGTTCATCAGGTACAGCAGCCAGATGCAATAATAATTGGAATTGAGAGTAGTTTGTTTAGATTTCACCGTGATAAGGAGGAGGTGATGAGGATTTCATAAGCCTTGGGTGCTTTTTTAGGATGTATGGGAATAGTAGGTGGAAGCATATATTGAGGCAAAGGTATAGGGATGCATAGAGAGGTGATGTCATAAGATCACAGAAAATTCAGATAGGATGGTTAAGTTGCCCCATTTAGTGGGTTTCTGAATTTTTAAATCATTAGCTTTGGTTTCTTGCATGTCTAAGTGATGTTTTGCTTCTTTGCATACATCTAAAGCCTAGATATCTCATGTTTCTTTGTGTGCCTTCTCCATGAGAAGTCTGAAGGATGACAACTGGAGAACGGGCCTTTTCTGTGGTGGTTTCCCATTTGTGGATTGTGCACCCCAGGGAGGCTCGCCTGGCACCTTCATTACATATCTTTAGGTGCCTGGCGAAAACATTTCTCTGTAACCAAGCCTTTGGCTGATTAACATTCTATGGACCTTTAAATGTCTTTGTGGTAGGGGAGGTTATTGGTTTGTTTTTGTTCTATTACGTATTTTTTGTTTTCATTTTGTATTTTTATCCTGGGAACCACCCAGTGTTGTTGTTGTTGTTGTTGTTGTTGTTGTTCTTCTTCTTCTTCTTCTTCTTCTTCTTCTTCTTCATCACCATACAGAAAAAACAGGATGCATCCAATAGTGTAAATAGAAAAGAGAAATGAATCTTAAAGATGCTGTAAAGAATGTGTGTTTGTTGTTAAATTAGCCTGACATGCTTCAGCTCCAGTGCTTTCTTCAAGGGCTTATCTGTTGCTAAACCACACATAAAAAGCCTTTAAAAGGCTTTTAAAATACAATATGTCATTGAAACCTCATTTTCAAGTCAAATTAACAGAAAGAAAACCTATTTTAACTAGAACCAGCCATATCTTGTAGCCCATACAAATATCCTTTCCTAACTGCTCAAAAACATCCTTGGAGTGAATCAAGTGGTTGGTAATTTGTGGATGATTTCTGCTTTCTTTCATTTCTCACAAACCTGGGTTTGCTTGCAAGTATTTAGTTCTGTGGTTTGAGGAGGGCTTCTTAAGAGCTTTTGCCCTTCAAGGTCTTTGAAACTGATGGTTTTTGACCTTGAAAATGAGGTTTCTACAGTTATGCATAACTGTATTTTAAATGCTCTTACAAGGCTTTTTATTTGTGGTTTAGGAAGTGTTCTACTTTATACAGATAAGCTCCTGAGCCAAAACACATTAGGCTCATTTAACAATAAGCATATGTATTTTCTAGCATCTCTCATGTTTCTGACATTACCTATCCATTTGGTTCCCACATATTCCTGTTTTTCGGAAAATCTGCCACTTTGTGTGCTGCTCTTTTCTTCTTTTTTTTGGTAGGCATAGCCAAAGTAACATAAGGGCCCAATCCAGTGCTAGTCATGTACCAACTAGCTAGCAGCTCCCAGTAGTCATGTTTCACCATCCAAATACATATATGGAAAAGCTTCTGTAGGCAGCGCTCTTCTTGAGATGATCAATAAAAAAAATATATCACGCAAGTAGGCAGACATTCTGTTTGCATAGTGCATCAATTTCCTGGGGAAAAATGTAGAGCGGTCATCCTCATTTTATTCATTTTTCAGTTTAATCTATTCAAAAATGTCCCAGACCCACAGACAGATCATTGGATTTACTTTTGTTTGCTGTCATAGTCTACTTTTTGATAAAGATCACCATCTTTTTGTCTGGCATATATAGCCATGCCAATAACAAGCGTGTTCAGTATATGTGGAATGTGGGGCACTTTCATTTATAATGAACATGGTTGGAAGTGAACAAGGCATCCCACCCAACACAGCAGAAATGACAAATACTTTTTGGTGCAGAAGATAATTTATACGGCAGTTTTTGAATGCATCAGATTTTGTGGTTGGCTATTTCCTGTTGAGGGAAAAGTCTGCCGTGTGTTGTTGTTTCCCCCCCAGTGTTTTAACTATGCCCTTTCATACATGATACCTGATAAGCAAGAGAAGGGTAATTTTGTCTCTTGGGTCCTGCAGTGGATGAAAACATATACATGTGTTTTCATATCCAATAGGACCGACTGCCTTTTGAGCATGGTTTATCTTGCAAAATTACTTTAGAGTTTATTTTAATTATTTTTCATATTTCCCTTTTAATAAGTTGGCAGATGTTCTTATTGCATTTTGAGTTCAGTGAACTATACAAAGTTAGAAACAGGGCCAAGAAAAATGCCTCTGAAGGGGTCCTATGTTTGTGACAAGAAGAAATGTTAGTGACACAGTTGTGGTCAACCTTTCCTTGGGGCAAAGGTTGAGCCAGTGCCCAAAGCAGTAGCACTTGTGCTCTTGGAAGACCTCCCCTATTTTTTTTCACCTTCTCATCTTTCAGATGGACATAGAAGTTAATGCTCTTATTTATATGTCATGCTCTTATTTTAGTCTCAAAGTCCTGGCTTAACTCCAATTGAGATAATTATTAACCCAGGCAGGAATCAGCCTTCCCTTTGCTGTCACAGCTGGTTATGATAGTCCTCTTTATTTCCTGTTCCAGTTTCCTTACTATTGCAGTGTAAGACCTCTCATGTCTAGGGCAACTTAAGAGGCAGGTGCAAATATGAACTTGGTATCATGACTACTACTACTACTACTACTACTACTACTAATAATATGGTCCTGCATGTTTGGGGATCTGAAACTAACTTCACATGCAGCCTGGCCGCAAATCACGGCAGCTTGTACTAGTGTGCTTTCTACATGATTCAGTTGATATGTTGGGGAAGCCAGTTCCTGAGATACCACAGTCATGTGGAGTCCTGACCATTTGGAAGCTGTTTTAGTGACAAATCATACAGGAGCAGTTAGAATTAATCCTTTATAGCAGGGTTGGGGTACCTCTGTTCCTCAGGCTAAATTTGGTACAGGTACAGGTCTCAGTGTGGCCCACAAAACTGTTTTCCTTCTCATATGTAATTTCAGGTGTGGGACAGGTACAGATGCAGCTGGGTTGGCTGCGCAACTAATCCCTGTAGAAAGCAGCTTTGCTAACCCTGTGCTTGGTGCTCTTCTAAACAGGGCTGTCAAAGCTGCTTGCATTGTGGTTCACACATTTGCTGTGAGGCTGAACCAGGGGAGTATTATAACAAATGTTATGTCCGCCAAATGTGCTAGAGAAATATTAGCAACAAGACCATACAATGAAGTGTCCTTTTTATTATTTGTTATCGTTTTAATAATTGTTGCATTTTTCTGGGAGAGTGCTAGAGTCCTGTCTAGTCAAGTTGCATGGGATCAATTCCAATCTGTTACCACTGAGGATGTGGACAGGCTGCTTGGACGAGTGAAACCCGACCACCTGTTTCTTTTATCCTTGCCCATTCTGTCTGCTCATAAAAAGCTAGCCAAAAAGGGCTGGGCGATGGGCTCTGTGGGTGGTGAATCCTTCCCTCTGTGAGGGAGCATTCCCAGACCCAGAGTCATTTTGGACTCAAAACTGTCCATGGAGGCACAGGTCAATTCTGTATCCAGGGAAGCTGTCTACCAGCTCCACCTGGTACACCAGCTGAACCCCTACCTGCCTGTGCACTGTCTCACCAGATTGGTACATGCTCTGGTTATCTCCCACTTGGACTACTGCAATGCGCTCTACATGGGGATTTCCAAGCACAATGCAAAGTGTTGGTGTTGACCTTTAAAGCCCTAAATGGCCTTGGCCCAGTATACCTGAAGGAGCGTCTCCACCCCTATTGTTCAGCCCGGACACTGAGGTCCAGCTCCGAGAGCCTTCTGGCAGTTCCTTCACTTCGAGAAGTGAAGCTACAGGGATCCAGGCGGAGGGCCTTCTTGGTAGTGGCATCTGCCCTGTGGAACACTCTTCACCAGATGTTAAGGAAATAAACAACTATCTGACTTTTAGAAGACATATGAAGGCAGCCCTGTTTAGGGAAGTTTTTAATGTTTGATGTTTTATTGCGTTTTTACTATTCTGCTGGGAGCTGCTCGGAGTGGCTGGGGAAACCCAGCCAGATGAGCGGGGTATAAATAATAAACTTATTCTTATTCTTCTTACTTCGTACTTCATTTTACTTCTTTTCATTGTGGCAGGCATGCTATGGCATCCTAAAAGTTCCAGAAGGCAGCTGGCTGTGCCGAACCTGTGCTCTTGGTGTTCAGCCCAAGTGTTTGTTGTGCCCCAAGAAAGGCGGAGCCATGAAGCCAACTCGTAGTGGGACTAAGTGGGTCCATGTTAGCTGTGCCCTCTGGATTCCTGAGGTGGGTGTTTCAGGCAACTGATTCCTCTGCACATGCTCAGAATGGAGAATACAGAGTATTGTATGTTTTATAGTGAGAGCAGACAGCCGTGGTGGTGGTGTCAACAAGGAGTGTCAGTGTCAGAAGCCATTTGGAGAGAGTGTTGCCCCAGCTTCATCTGAAAATGGGATTTGCAGGAAGACAAGGTGCAATAGCACCCATCATCATGGACCCTGGAGTAGTGCCACCTGTCAGTGGTAACCAAGAGGATTTGCAAGAATGTGAGGATACAAACAACACAGCTAGCTATGGAGATCTGGGTTCAAATTCCTGTTTCTCGGTGACCACAGACCAGTCACTTACTGCCTATCCTACTACCTCAGAATGTTGTTATGAAAACAACTTTGGGTGGTGGTGGTGGTGAGAGAATTGTGCATGCTGCTCTGAGATCCTTAGAAGGGTGTGATAAAAATGTAATAATTTTCTATCCTTAAAAATAGCTTTAATAAATGGTTGGACACTTAAATTGTTAGCTTACCTTTTTGTCCGTAGCAAGATCACTCCAGGATAGTCATGCTTCCTGTTCTTTGTTCACTGCTTGATTCCCACCCACCCCCTTCTTTATTTATCTTAGGTGAGCATTGGCAGCCCAGAAAAGATGGAGCCCATCACAAAGGTCTCCCATATTCCCAGCAGCAGATGGGCCCTGGTGTGCAGTCTTTGTAACGAGAAGGTTGGGGCATCCATACAGGTAAATCACTCTGACTGGGTATTATGAACATGCATTTGCTACAAAAGGCTTGCTACTGTAGTGAGGCTTTCATTTTTAACTTCCATGAAGTACATTAGAGTGCAGATGTTGTTGTTTAGCTGTATGAAACATCAATTTAGGGTCTGCTTTGGACTGAAGATATTTAGGCCTTGTTGTCATATTACTCAATGTCTGCTAAAAGCAAGGACCCTTACTTGAAATCTGAGATAGTGAACTTGTAGCCAGCCAAATGTTGTCAGGCCCCCAACTCTTTATCAGCCCCAGTCAGCATGGCAAATGGTCAGCAATGATTGGAGTTGTAGTCCAGCAATGTCTAGCGGGCCTCTGTTCCCTACCACTCCCACTTTAGTTGGTTCACTACACAGATATGCAACATCCTCATATTTTGTTTCTCCTGATGGTTTCCTAAGATCCATAGCAGTCTGTGAAATCTATTTTGGTATAGATATGATAAAAAAAGTTTCATTTCCTACTTCTTGCCCTTTTGTGCCACTTCGGGGTTTGCTGCGATGTGTGCGATCTCATGTGGCTTGGGAATGGGAAATTGCCTGTACCGAGGACTTTTTTTCAGCCGGAACTCACCAGAACTGAGTTCTGGCACCTCATTGGTGCATTCTGGCACCTCTGCAGCGTTGTGGCACGGCGTTTGGGGCTGTGCACCAGAGGTTGGGGGCGGCGCAGTGCTATGTGTTGAGTGACAACGGCTGTGGGCAGTGCGACGTTTGGTGCAGGTGGATGGGCATGCGGACAAAGAGGCCAGTATCATTTATTAGCCTTGCCTGTATCAAAATGCTGGTGCACACTTCCCATCCATTCACCACCAAATCTTCTTCTAGTTTCTTTGGTGGTAGTTTTATTGTTCCTCACACAGTTCTCCTGTGGTGTCGAAGAGCAGCATGAGTTGACTCTGTGGAATTCATTATCACAAGATACAGTAATGACCACCAACTTGGATGGCTTTAAAAGTGATTTAGACAGATCAGGCTATCAAAGACAAGTAGCCACAACAGCTGTATGCTACCTGTAGTATCTGAGGCAGTGTGCCTCTGAATACCAATTGATGGGGAGCACAAGTGGAGAGGGTGCCATTGTGCTTGTCTTGCTTGCAGGCTGCTTATAGGCATCTGGTTGGTCACTGCTTAGGTTGGTGGTGCTATGCAACAGGGATGTTGTTATGTTTTGACCTCACACTGTCCTGCTATTTATTATGTTGTACAGACTCCACCCCCCCAAGTAATAGGTGAATATGGTTGCCAATTACACATTTTGTGGTGTGTGTGTGTGTAAATTTTTTAGTAAATATTTTGTGCTGTTTCTTTTTTAAAAGCACTAAACCCACCATTTTGTAAAGAGGAAACATGCATGTACACAAATAAAGAGAGACCAGTACTAGGACAAGAAGTATCTAACCGAAACAAATACTTCAGTTAATGTGAAATTGACTCAGAAGGATTTTCTATGGCTGGTGATACTGTAGTTTTGCCAGTGAAAAATAGGCATTGGTGACTGGTGTATATTGGTGTGATAATCGAGCTCTGTCAATATAAAACTCTTCAGCTTGTTCTAATTAGCCCTCTCAGATTCCTAGATAAAGAATGATTACTTTTTCTCTCTCTCACTGTGATAGATTTATAGCACACACACGAGAAGACAATTCATGTTAGCTCACTGTTCAGTTAGTCGTTCTTTCATGTTTGTGCATAAAATATTTATTAACGTAGAGCACTCGCTTTGCAGCGCTTGGATTTTAGAATGCTAATAAATATTTTATGCATAAACATGAAAGAACTGCTACCTGAATAGGGAGCTAACCTGACTGTATCCTGTATGTGTGGGTGGGTGTTTTAACTACAAAAGAAGTCATTGTTTAATATGGAGAAAGATGCAAGCATATAGCAAGCAATGTCCTCCCCTCTGTAGATGTGAACTTGGGGGAATTCTTTTCATTGACTTGCCCATACAGGGCTTTCGAGGAAACTGAACTTGGCTGTAGGGCAAGGGCATGTGTTAGGGGATTGCTCTGTGTGCAGATCATTCAGTTGCACTGGCCCCTCCCTGGCTTCACTCTCTGCTCTGAATCATTGATACGCCAGAGATTCAGTAGTGCAGCCAGAAAGCCTTTCAAGCACTTTGCCAGAGGCTTTGTTTACTGCTCCCTTTCCAAACGAAGTGTAAAACAAAAGCACGGAATATGAATCATAGAAACCTAATTGGTGCCCAGTGCTTTAATAAATAAATACTAAAAGTCCTTTGCAGACCTTCATCTGTTTGCTAGAATCTTTGCCCTGAATATATTTTTCACCCTATAGGACGCACTTTTCCCCCTCCAAAAATGAAGGGGAAATCTGGGTGCGTCCTATGGGGCGAATGCAGGCTTTCGTTGAAGCTTGGAGAGCGAGAGGGGTCGGTGTGCACCGACCCCTCTCGCTCTCCAGGCTTCAGGAAGACATCCGCAGCCTAGGCAGCCCTGCGGGAGTTCCCGCAGGGCTGTCTAGGCTGCGGATAGCAGCCTGCTTCCCGGAGCGCCGGGCGCGCTGAAAGCAGAGCGCCCGGCGCTTCGGGAACACATCTGCAGCCTAGGCAACCCTGTGGGAGTTCCCACAGGGCTGTCTAGGCTGCGGATAGCAGCCTGCTTCCTGGAGCGCCGGGCGCGCTGAAAGCAGAGTGCCCGGCGCTTCGGGAACGCATCCGCAGCCTAGGCAACCCTGCGGGACCTCCCGCAGGGCTGTCTAGGCTGCGGATAGCAGCCTGCTTCCTGGAGCGCCGGGCGCGCTGAAAGCAGAGTGCCCGGCGCTTCGGGAACGCATCCGCAGCCTAGGCAACCCTGCGGGACCTCCCGCAGGGCTGTCTAGGCTGTGGATAGCAGCCTGTTTCCCGGAGCGCCGGGCGCGCTGAAAGCAAAGCGCCCGGCGTTTCGGGAACGCATCCGCAGCTTGCTTCCCGGAGCGCCGGGTGCGCTGAAAGCAGAGCTCCCGGCGCTTCGGGAACACATCCGCAGCCTAGGCAACTCTGCGGGAGTTCCCACAGGGATGTCTAGGCTGCTGATAGCAGCCTGCTGCCCGGAGCGAGGGGAGCCCTGAAGCAGAGCGTCCCTCGCGCTGGGCAGACATCTGCAGCGTGGGGAGCCCTGCAGGAGTTCCCCGCAGGGCTCCCCACGCTGTGGATATCAGCCTGCCGCCCGGCACGAGGGGCGCCCTGAAGCAGAGCGCCCAGCACGCCGGGCAGACATCCGCAGCGTGGGGAGCCCTGCAGGAGTTCCCCGCAGGGATCCCCACGCTGCGGATAGCAGCCTGCTGCCCGGCGCGCGGCACGCCCTGAAGCAGAGCGCCCCTTGCGCCGGGCAGACATCGGCCAGCCCCACAAGCTCGGGGGACAGCAGGGAGGCGCAGCGCCGCCATCCCACTGTTCCTCGACCTGGTTCGGTTTCCCCGACCTGGTTTTGGGGGGGAAATAAAGGAAAAAATTTTCCCCTTTATTTCCCCCCCAAAAAACTAGGTGCGTCCTATGGGACGAAAAATACGGTAATAGTAGGTGTGTCCTGTTCTTTCTTATGTAGGTCTTGCAGAGTTGATAATGCAAACATCAAGAAAGGGCGTTGCTATTGCTTTGGGGAACATGCTGTTTACAAAAACACCCACCCATGTGCTTGAGGCAAGGATCTCGGTTGTGGTTTTCTGGTATTACTTTTGCACATTGGGTTACTTTCCAGTATTACTCACTGCTATCACAAGGCAAGGCATTGATGCATGCATGACATGGGTGGTATTTTGGTTTCCCCCCGCAAGTGAATGTGTTTGGGCATGCTCTGATAAGGTGGTGCTTGATCAGATTGTTGGATTGACTCCTCCCACATCCTTGAAATACACTGATGGGCTTTCATTCTGATTTTTAATATCTTAAGAACCAAGAGCGCTTGTGGTGAAACCACCCCATCTGTCCTGTAGTGTAGGATCACGCTAGTGCACTTCATGCAGGTTGTTCACACATACACTGCCACCACTTCTTTCTTCAAAACCACCTAGGTTTGGGGTGAGAAATAAACACACATCTTTTTTTATCTGAGAGGAGAACAGAGTTAGGAAATTCCCTCCTGCCTAAAGGCAGCTGGAATCCAGTGTGTGGTTCCTGCTACCTCCATGCTAAGCAAGTAGCATGGAAAACCGACTGGTGCACAGATATATGACACCTGTTAGCTAAGTGATCCTAGGATTTAGACTGAATGTTCAACCCCGGTCAACCCCAGGATTAAAATTAAAATATTTATGGAAAATACAAGATAGTGGGCAAAATAGGGAGTTTAGTGAAAGAGTGAAAATAAAAGTTTGTTCTAAATAATCCTATACTTAGGCAGTCTTACATTATATTCAACCTAGTATAGGCCTAAATGCAGGCGTAACTTGCTTCCTTTTATTGACGATGTCTGGGGTAAGAAGGGTGGGTGGGTTTATTGATGGATCTAGGGAATTTCACCATTACGAATTAGTGGGTGGTGGGTGACAAACTTACATCAGCAAGAAGTGCCTCAGAGGGGTTTGGGCTGCAGGCCTGCATCACAATCACACAGAGCAATATCACCACTGAAATGATGATTGCATATGTGTAATTATATGGCTGCAGATTTAATTTGGGAGATCCTTTACAAGAATGTACAGAATATCACACTGTCTCAGAGACGGGAAATGTAGGACTGCAATCTAATATATTTAATGCTCTTAATGTAAGTTTCCATCGCAGATTAACATTTTGCTTCTTGATTAATTTGCTTCTGATGGCAAGTGAGATGTGAGCTCTGGGACTCTTTAACAACCTTCCATTCAGTTGTGCTAGCTCCATCCTCCTTGTGCCACATGTGATATAAAAGAAACTTAAAGATGACTTCCCATTCCTGTCAATGCATAGCTGGTAGATAGTTCAAAACTGTAAGAAGTTTCATGCTTAAGAGAAATTGTCCTCTTACTTTAGGAAACTGAAGTTATGGCTTCATGATATATAAATGTTGTTATAATTAATTGTTTCCAGTTGAGTGACCACTTAAAAGCCAAGTAGTTACATGATTACAAATCCTTTTAGCCATTGTCAACCCTAGCAATAGTCATGTTGACAGCTTCCTTTGGGATCGAGGTGGCAGTGTGTCTTTTTTATGTGTACATTTGAACAGGAGAATTGAAATCGCTGCATAGCTGCACAGCAGTAAGGATTTACTTATTTATTTTGACACTTTATATACCACTTAATTACAGTTGAACCTAAGCAGTGTACAGGAGACTTTATGCAAGGAAACTAAAAATAAATTAAAACTGTAAAATTAGAATTCATTTAAAAAGCTTGCTGGAATAAAAAATAGTATTTAGTAAGCACAATAAGTTTTGGGGGGCAGGCTTGTCTGACCTTAGCTGGACAGGAATTCTATAAAACTGGGTACACAATAATGAATGTACAAACCCTGGTGGTTATAAGCTGTGCATGGGAGACAAGTGACTCCCCCAAAGACCAAAGTTATAAAACAGAAACGTAAGAGATAAGGCAGTCTTTGAGATAACCTGGACCCAAGTTGTTAAGGGCCTTGTAAATTAATACAAGAACTTTGAACATATGGAAGCATATGGGCAACTAGTGCAACTGAATGCTAAATGTAGATTTACACAACCATATTTGTGTAGATGAAGGAATTGCAGCATATATTTCCTTTAACATCTTTGCTTAAGGAAAGAGGTAGTTGGCCCAATGCTTTCTCTTATGGAATGTTTCCAATAATTTCAGAAGGTGGCAGGAGGCTGTGCACATGGAATATCATCCCCCAATCATCTCCAAATTAAGCAGACTTCTTTCCCTGCTGTGAAATCTTTCTCATACTCTTTAACCTAGAGATGTGAAATGACAGCAGCATAGAGCCCAAATTAAAATTCAGCTTTACTGCATGGAGAAACTGTTCAGTGCACCCTTAGGTCACTGTCGGCCTGTTTGTCAGTGAAGGTTTATTGGGGAAGGCCAGAGGGCAATGTACATCTCACCGCCTTTCATATTGTGCCTCAGTGTTGACTTTATTCAAGTAGATTTATCTGAAGCTTCTACAGTTTGAACCCTGCTGTGCACTTTTAAATGACATCTGGCTGCTGAGTCAACCTGAGTAGGAAAACACTGAGGAGGAGGATAATTGGCTCCTTTTCACAAAAGGACTGTATAAATATCCTTCTGCCGCACACATATTTCTCACGTGAGATACGTTTGGGTTAAGTCTGGCATTTTCCTGTCATCATAAATGTCAGTGACACTCATTTATTCCATCCTCATTGGAGTTGGAGGAGAGCTGTGAAGGGGGAGAAGAGAGGTAGCGTGTAAAGGGATTTTTCTCTCTCTGTTAATGCCTATTGAAGCACATCCTGAAACATAAGCTATTTGCTTCGTAGAGCTTTGCTACAAGCTGCTTGTTTGAGACCCACAGAAAGAAGTTCTGAAGCACTTCTTTTATTTGTATTCTGCTCTGCCTTTAGAAATCTCAGAGCAGTTTATGTGGGGCTTGCAGTAGTCCTCCGTTCAGGTACTTATTGGGTCCACACCTGCTGAGCTTCAATAATGCTGCAGTATTAAGTGCTCCCAGACCATTAAGTGTGGCCACATGCAGCCAACATGTGAGCTTCTTTGCCAAGGATTGAAATATGATAGCAAGCAGAAGAAATAGCTTTTTTAATGGGATGTGCAAGCAACTGCAGTGACGATGAGGCAGGAGATGGCTATTACTTCAGCAGAAGTCCACTTGTGGTTCTTGAGATTTGAGCCGCTGTGAATATATTTCTATCCCACCTTGTGTTGGGCTCAAGGGAGCTCATAATGAAATATAAGATACTTAGGCCTTGCAAAACCATATGATCGTTTTTACACAACCTGTTAGCTACAAACATATAAAATGTAAATGTTTTAAGATCTGTTCCTCCATCCCCTCCTCTCCCCACATCTACAGTGTTCAGTGAAAAACTGCCGCACAGCCTTCCATGTCACTTGTGCGTTTGACCGTGGCTTGGAGATGAAGACCATTCTGGCCGACAATGATGAAGTCAAGTTCAAGTCTTATTGCCCCAAGCACAGCTCCACCAAGAAGTCAGATGAGGAAAACCTCAGCGAATTCACCAGCCAGGAAAATGAGAACGGGGCACAGGACAGTTCCCCTCCTGCTCACCTAGAACCTTTTGACAGCGTGGATCAAAACCAGGAGGAGGCCCACAGGGTCAGCGTTCGCAAGCAGAAGCTTCAACAACTGGAAGATGAGTTCTATGCCTTTGTCAATGCCTCGGAAGTGGCCAAGGCCCTGCAGCTTCCTGAGGACTCTGTAGAATTTATGTACCAGTATTGGAAGTTGAAGCGGAAATCAAACTTCAACAAACCTTTGATCACCCCAAAGAAAGATGAAGAGGACAATCTGGCCAAACGGGAGCAGGATGTTCTGTTCAGGCGGCTACAGCTTTTCACCCACCTCCGGCAGGATTTGGAGAGGGTAAGTTGCTGTGTTGTTTGGTAGGTCTGAAAGATGGATTTTGCCTCAGTTGCCTTACCAATCCTGATGTTTGAATGCTGTCGGATCAGGCATAAAAATCCTGCTCAATGCAGCTGAAAGGTGCACAGTGGTCAATGCATGTGGCCTTGGATCTCATCCCACTAAGGTCCTCTCAGAATGATTAGAGAAGAGGCGAACCTGCAGTTCCACCTCTGCCCCTCCTTTTGCTGGAACTTCTCTGAGCGTAGTGGTGTGTTGTGACATGTTCAGGCAATCAGTAGGGATTTCCTTCTACATCCTTTGTGCTTGCTATTTCCCAGATCCTATGCTGCAAGGCCTGCTTCTGACTTGCAAGGTGAGGATGGGAGAAGCAGTTGCAAACAGTAAATTAGTGGGCCTTGCTATGGACTCTGAAACCAGGTTTGTTCTGCATGAGTAGACTTCCCAGGTTCTCTCAACATGGTGAACTCTTTATAAACACATCCCTTTGTAGTTGCAGGGGTCTTCCCTTCATTAAAGTGAGTAGGAAAGCCCCCTGTGGGCAGAACAGCTTTCTGTGCATTATAGAGGTCCTGTGCTCACAAAAAGCCACTGGAGTGGGTGTGTGGCTGTGATAGAAAGTAATAAACTTTCATCTATTCTGTTTGATAAGTAATGTAGATTCTTGGAGATTTTCAGTTTAGTGTGGCATGAACACCTCCCTGGGAGAATGTGAAGCTGTTCCGAAAGCTGCCTGCCTTTGATTGATGCTTTGAACAATGTGGCCATTCTGAACTTCTTAACTCCAGTGCTTAGCTCCAGAATCTCTTAAAACGAAAGGGTTTGTGAAGAGCTTCAAAAGAATCTCTTCAAACTGAGTTAATGGGCAGTAAAATGGCAAATGTGATGCAAGTGTAACATGGTGTACATTGGAACCAACCATCTAAATTTCACATATGTGCTCTTGGGGTCTGAACTGGCAGTGATTGACT
The DNA here is from genome assembly GCF_964106645.2 of Podarcis pityusensis. Taxonomy (NCBI): domain Eukaryota; kingdom Metazoa; phylum Chordata; class Lepidosauria; order Squamata; family Lacertidae; genus Podarcis; species Podarcis pityusensis. The sequence continues at coordinate 46,354,123 of NC_138034.1, read as the reverse complement.
AGGAAGGAGACCTTGGGGCTGTAGTGGATAACTCTGTGAAGATGTTGACTCAGTGTACAGGAGCAGTGGAAAAAGGCAAATTCCATGTTTGTGATCATTAGGAAAGAAATTTAAAATAAAACCACCAATATGTCATTATACAAATCTGTAGTGCAATGGAATATTGTGTACAGTTTTGGTTGTCTCACCTCAATAAGGGCTTGTACAGTTAGAACAGAGCAACCCAAAGTGCAGAGGAGGGTGCTGGAGCATCTCCACTAGGAGGAAAAGTTACAACATTTGAGGCTTCTTAGTTTAGAGATGACACGATAGAGGTGTATAAAAATATGCATGGTATGTAAAATGTGGTAAAGAAGACGTCCCCCCCCCCATACTACTAGAACTCAGGGACATTCAATGAAGCCAAATGTTAGAATACAAAAGGACAGACAAAAGAAAGTACTTATCATAATATTTTTATTATTTATACCCTTCTCATCTGGCTGGGTTTCCCCAGCCACTCTGGGCGGCCTACAGCATATATTGAAACAGAATAAAATATCAAACATTAAAAACTTCCCTAAACAGGACTGCCTTCAGGTGTCTCTAAAAGTTACGTAGTTCTTTATCTCCTTGACATCTGAAGGGAGGGCAATTCCACAGGGTGGGCGCCACTACCAAGAAGGCCCTCTGCCTGGTTCCCTGTAACTTTTCGCAGTGAGGGAACCATCAGAAGACCCTTGGAGGAGGACCTCTTCATAGGTTCTTAATGTGGGAAGTACAGTCATACCTCAGGTTAAAGTTGCTTCAGGTTGAGCGTTTTTGGGTTGCGCTCTGCGGCGACCCGGAAGTAATGGAACGTGTTATTTCCGGGTTTCGCCGCTCGTGCATGCGCAGACGCTCAAAATGATGGCATGCGAAGCAGCAGCGAATCGTGACCCGCGCAAACACGGGTTGTGTTCGCTTCAGGATGCAAACGGGGCTCCGGAATGGATCCCGTTTGCATCCAGAGGTACCACTGTAGGAATTAAAAAAAAGGGGTTCTCTTTGCTGGTGTAACACACCTTTCCTTCAGCACTAGTAACCAAGTACACATGCCAGATTGGGTTGCAAAATGTCTTCTAGCATGGAAAAGCTCCTCTTTTTAGGAAGTTTTTAAAATTCAAATATCAACTTTAAAATATGTTTCTCTTACGTGAATCTACAAAATATTACATATTGTGTTTTTAGGTACGAAACCTCACATATATGGTGACCCGACGGGAAAAAATTAAAAGATCTGTTTGCAAAGTCCAGGAACAGATATTCAATCTCTATACAAATCTTATGGAGCATGAAAGAGCTTCAGGTGAGTTCCGTTTGACTTTTTGTGCTGGAGTATGGCATGGCAAATGTGTTGGCATACTGGTCTGGAATGAAAATTATTGCTGTAATGTTTTTGTGCACTGTAATGAAATCTATCAGCTTGCATTTCTCTATAACCCTCTTTGCACCCTGCACACTGAGAAAAAACCACCAACCACATGTTAAATATTTGAAAGACTCTGATAATTTCTTTGACTTACTGAGGGACTTGTGGATTGCAATAGTAGATAGCTATTAAAAACCATTGCTAGTAGGCCTCTGTATGTGTCTTGCCACTTGCTGGCTCTTTGAGATGGAGATGATCTGCTTTCCCTCCTCAAACTTGGAATAGGTTTGCGCTTTCAGTTTTTACATTTCAGATGCATTCAGTTTCATAACTCCTCACCCACCAACCTGTACTTCACCCTCTCAACATAGTATTCAATCAGTGAAGTGTTTACAGGTCCCACTCAAAAGTATTTTTTATATATATACTATAAAATCACTTGCTATTTATGTTTATATTTGTGCAAGTCTGAATCCTACCTGGCAGTTATTTTCCTCCAACATTATTTAGCTGCCACTATGTAGGTTTCCTTAGATCCTACTCCTCAAAATTTCCTTTACTTAATTCTTAACAGCTTCTTAATTAAAATTCTTATTTTTGCATGCCCTACATCTAAAGTGGATTATTCATAATCACTTAACCTGGGTACATGTGAACAATTTAGATTTTGTTCCCATCTATAATAATCTAGCAATTTATTAACAGCATATTTATTTTCCCTTGTATGGAAATTGAGTGGCAATTTCAATGGTATATTAGCACCCCACAGACAAAATTTAAAGCACAGTTAATACTTGTTTATGTTGTCTTACTTTGAAAACTGACTCCATTTTTGTGCAGTGAGTTTAGTGGTCTATTCAGTGTTTTTCATTTACATGTTTATGTTGTTTTGTTGATGGTTTGCAACTAAGACGCAGGGGAGCATGAGCAAAGGGTTACATAAGCCCTTGTGTTCCCCTACCCACAGCTGACAACGAAGGCAATGTTCCAAATTCTAAATTATCTCATTGTGCAAAACTGATTATTAATTTTAATTAAAATCAGTATTGTTTTGACAAAATATATATTTTTGCTGTTCCGTTATGTGCGATAGATTTACTTTCTGGTCTGGATTATGAAACCAGGAGTATTGTTCTCCCTGCTTGTATTCATCTGGAACATATTTTTATTTCTTCTTTATAACATCAGGGGCATGAATGTCATAAGATGAACGATGCATCCTAGTTGCTACACTTAACTTTCTTTTACAAATGGCTGACAACTTGACTCTCTTCAACCACAATTGAAATTTATCAAATGTTCAAGGAGGAAAATACTGCCAGGAGAACAGAGCTCCATGAGTCTATTATGTTAAAAATGAATTGAGCTAGAAAAGTCTGCCTTTTTATCACATTCTTTAAACCTAAGTGTCTTACTCTGACAAGCAAATAGCTTTGGAGACAGAAACTAAGTGGAACAACGACCTTTCTTTAATGTGGCTTGCCAGTCAGAAAGTGCTTTAAAAGCATGAACCCAAAAGAAATAGCTAGCTGACTTGTAACTATATATTCTTCAAAGACGCTAGTACCCGTTGAGCAAGAAACTGCTGCACCTGAATGACCTTCCCATTTCAATCATTAATCAGCAGCACCAGTGTTAAAGCATTGGATGTCAGTGTTTTTGATCTGTAGGACTATTGCAACATCCATGCAACCCTGGCTTAACGTTTTGTGAAGTTACACTAAAATGGCTGCTAACATAACCCAACCCTGAGGAGTTTCCTGGTTTGGTGCAATATGATCTAGCTGCTAGTGCAGCAAGTACAGTAACAGAATGAAGTGGCCAGTTTGCCCCCTTCATTTTCTGTTGTGGCTTGACAAATTCCTTCCCCAGTCCCCTTGTTCTTACATTCCTGAAGCAGGCAACAAATCTGGGCCTCTGTTCAGTTGCCACCCCTGGCTAACGGGGATGTGTTCACTTTGGTGAACTGTAAGCTTTAAAGCACCTATTCTAAGGGCAAGTGTGGTTTTTTTTAAAATCTGGGGACAAAGCAAAATGAGATCAGGCTCTGATGTCTGTAGTTCCCTATGCTTATGTTACCTAATTAAACGACCAATGAACATACAAACTTTGAGATTTAGGAAAGTGTACTCACAGATTTGGACATTTCAGTATTAATTTGTTTCCAAACATGCAAAGTGGTCCCATTGATTTCACTGGAACTTCCACATGATGAACATACAATGGTACCTCGAGTTAAGTACTTAATTTGTTCTGGAGGTCCGTTTTTAAGCTGGAGACCACTTTAGCTAATGGGGCCTCCTGCTGCCACTGGAGCACGATTTCTTTTCTCATCCTGAAGCAAAGTTCTTAACCTGAGGTACTATTTCTGGGTTAGCAGCGTCTGTAACCTGAAGCGTATGTAACCCGAGGTACCACTGTAGTGTATTTGGGAGTTCAGCACTGGAATGTCCTGTAGATTTCAGTGGGAGGGTTAAGCACAATGTTATCCCTACCCAACTGAAATCAATGAAATGCTGATAGGCCTATGACCCTCAAAAATCCAGTTCCTTTCAGTGGAAGTTGCATTCAAGTAACCACACTTGTGATGCATCTTTGATTTAAATGTGATCTAAGTACACCTACCTTTCACTGAATCTGGTCCCCTGGGTCAAGTATAAAAATATTACTGTCTATTTCAGTATTGCTTATTTGTTCCAGTTTGACTCTCTCACCAATATTCTGACACACCATATATCCGCACAAAGGCAAGCAACATCTTGCCTTAATTTTTAGTTATTCTAGTGATATTTATTAAAACTCCACAATTATTGCCTCATGTAACTAAGCAGAAATAGAGAAGTCAGCCTCTGATGTAAAGGGACAGGTATTTAATCAGGGAGAAGTGGGTTTTTTCAGAGCAGTAAAGCCCTATTAAAATCTTGCCATTAATTAAAAAAATGTTTGACACAGATAGTTTACTGCCACATGTTCAGTGTTGTGAAACTGGTACTCCATGTTTTAGCTGTTTAGAAAAAACTGTGGCGATCACACAGGGTCCCCGGACGTTTGACGGTCTATTGATCCCTGTGCCACCACTGTGATTGCTTTCCCGCTGCCACCAACCCATTTCTCTTGGGTACACACAGAGTCCAGACAGTTGTTAACATTAAATCAAATAAGCAAGTTTATTTTATAAGCCTTAACAAGTTTATGGTTTCAGATAATTTTTCTTGTCAGTTTCCTAATCTTAGTTTTCTATACCTATACCTTTCTTAATAACAGCTAACTGATTATCCCAACTGTCTATCCGACTCCTCCTATCAGTTTCTCTCACTCTCTCACAACACAGCTCGACAACCCACAGGCTTATCCTCCCTCTTCCTTCTCCAACTCTCAACTGACTTCTCAACACTAACTCTAACTCCTCCCCTTGGGTTCCCACTGGCCAATCACTTCACACCCATTTAACCCTTTCCTTATGACCCAGCATGATGTCACCTAGGAGGGCAAACGCCACAAAAACCCTTTTAAAAAAACATGGAAAAAGTATAGAGACAGCAGGTTGGATCAAAACTAGCTAATTTAACTTAAGTACTATTGAAATAATTGTGACATCTTAGTCATGACTTAAAGGCCCATTGATTTCACTGGGAACTGAGCACATTACTTAAGTCTGGATCCACCTAAAGGACAGTCTTGGCTAAGAAGCTCAAACATTATCATCATCAAACCTTTTATTGGCATCACATAAAAACATCCATGGCAAATCAATACAGAATTACCACCTCCCCAATGTCACAGAACATTTGTCAAATGAAAAGAGGCAAAACAGTCTAACGTTACATCTCTAGGTCTCCAGGGAGATCAGACATCTGCAATGTGTTTCTGCGACAAAAAAACAAATAAAGATACTTAGCCACTAACTTGGTGAGCTCCTGATCATTCCCCAGTAATAGAAAATGTATGACCTCCAACTCTGGTTTCCATTTGGGGATGCAGAGTTGATCTAGAAACTGCTGGCAGAGCTCAGCATATAGTTTACATTTAAGAACCATATGAGTAAGAGTTTCCAGCAGGTGGTCTTCACATGGGCAAATTCTTGCTCCTTCCACCACTCCCGAGAACCTGCCGCAAAGGAGGTTTGGTGGATTTGAATTAAACCTGGCCATCAAAAATGCCCTTCTTTTTGGGGGGATAAGCAGAAATTCAAGATAATTGTGATTAATTTCATACGCCCAAGAAAGTTGAAAGTAAAGAGGGGAACAAGTTTTCTCTGCTGCTGCTGTTAGTTCCTGGCGTTCAGTCTCCCACAACCTAGTTTTTATTATAGCCTTGACAGATGATGGGGGCATCGATTGCAAAAGTTCCATTGACAGTCCAAGTTGCTGTACCTTTATATTAAACTGTTGTAGCCCTGGGGAAAGAAAGGGGTCTGACAAGACTTCGCTAAGGAGAAGACCTTTGTCTAATGTGAGGTAGATGTTTAACCAACATAGAAGAAATCTCGCCCAGGCAACGGTCTCTACCTTGTGTTGCCCTCCCTCTAGACACAAGGCTGCATAGGGTACACAATGTGTGATAGCAAAAATCTTAAAAAGGAAAGCTGCCTGCACTTGTTCTACCAGCTGGGTAAACCCTGGCAGCCAGACTAGGATTCCATAGAGCAATTGAGCTATAATTTTGGCGTTGAAGACCTTGAGGGCAGAGGGGATATGCGAATTACCTCATTATGAAAAACCGCATTATGGCCTGCATAGACATCTTACTGGCATTCACCGCGGTGCATGGTGCGAGGACCATAGAAGCCTATGATGGAATGTAATTCCCAGATAGTTAAATTCAAATACCTACTGGATGGTTTTCCACCAAATACCTAGCTATAGCTCTTGTGTGAATTCCCAAAAACCATTATTTTGCTTTTATCAAAGTTCATGCACAGTTTCATTCTGGACAGATGGTCAGTACAGGAATTTAACAATAGTTTTAGGCCAATTCTTGTCTGTGAAAGCAAAATCATGTCATCTGCGTACAGGAGGATGAGAATGCTTGATGCGTTGAGTTTTGGGCTATGGGCATCTACCTGTTTTAATGACGAAGTAAGGTCGTTAAGAAAAAGACTGAAAAAAGAGGGAGCCCTGCTTTACTCCTCGGTTTATAATGACGGGATCTGTCATTACATTCCCTGGTGGTGGTCTTATATGACAGGTGTTCTTTGTATAAAGCTTTTTGATCAAGTATAGTAATCTAGGTTCTAGGCCCATTGTCTCCAATTTGATCCATAACAGCCCCGTCAACAGTGTCCAAAGGAGCCTTGTTATCTAGGAAGGCCACATAAAGACATTCTTTATGAAGCCGTGTGTATGTAGCGGCTAAGTGAGATAACACCTTGCAGTTGTGTAAAGTGGATTTCCCTTGCCTAAACCCTGCCTGCTCCGGACCTATGATGTTATTTTCATCAAGCCAAGTAGTTAGTTTATTTAGCAGATGTTTAGTGTACAATTTCCCGATGTTTGACAATAGACTTATTGGCCGATAGTTGGGTGGCAGCTTTTTGTCACCCTTTTTAAAGATTGGGATAATTCTAGATTGCTGCCGTGAGTTAGGCATGATACCAGATCTATCTAACACAGTGAATTGATCCGCTAGTATCGGAGCCCACCACTCTGATAGGCTTTGATCAGTTCAGATGGAATAGCATCTAGCCTTTCCTGCTTTCATCTGATCAATTAAACTTGTAACTTCGGTAATAGAGACAGGGGGCCACTCATCTGTGAAAGTAAAAATTGCATGGTCCTGACTGTCAGGTGGAATAGAGTCATCGAAGAAAACAGCCTTGAAATGCTCTACCCATGACAAAGATGGAATCAATGTCAGCGAATCATCCTGTGTGTGGGGGGAGTCTGCTACAGCCTTCCAAAATTTCTTATGATTTTTCGTTAGGATGGCTGAGAGTAGCATATCCCAACATGCCTGATTATATCTTATCTGGCTAAGCTGGATAGTTTCCCTGAGTTGAAATCTGGAGAAGTAAATGTCAGGCAATCCACTGACAATCAAAAATGCTTGAAAGCTGCTTCAAATAAACATTAACCCATTTGTTTTTGTCTTTCCAGGCATGCCTTCCTCCTCCTCTATGGAAAATATAATGCTCTTCAACAGTACACCACTGGGCCCGGATGCACCTCAGATAGAGGATTTGAAATGGCACTCAGCTTTCTTCAGAAAGCAAATGGGCATGTCATTGAGTCACTCTTTGAAAAAAACACAGAAGAGAGAGCGGATGAGGAGGAGCTCTGGGCACGATGACAAATCTTTACTCAAGCAGCCCAGCCAAAGGGAAGGCTTTGCAACTCCCAGTAGCTTTTTCAGTTTTGAAAAGACCTTTGCAGAAGCACAAATTGGATCAGCACAACAGAAGAATGGAGTTGTTATAGCAGACCACAGGAAGAGAAGAGACAATCATTCCCATTGTGATGTGATGAAGGTAGGACTGAAGGAGAAACCTTCTAAACACAACCACAAACCCCTGAGATCCAACGAACTGTCTCAGAGGCAGTTAGAAAACAAAAGGGCTGTGAACCACCCGAGTGGCAGGTCAGCGCCCGGAACCCGGAGGGATATAGTGCCTAAATGCAATGGATCTTTTTTCAAAATAAACTATAATCCAACTCCGGTTAAAGTGCCTACGACACCCAGAAGCCCTGTGAAAAACTGGGGAGGATTTCGAATTCCAAAGAAAGGAGAAAGACAACAGCAGGGAGAAGGGCAAGAAGAGATGTGCCGCCAAAACTCTAACTATCCTTACTCGGGCCTGGGTCGAGTTTCCCCTAAAGATAGGGCCAAAAGCAACCTAAAGGTGGACAGCGAGAATGACGGGTACGCCCCTGATGCTGAGATGAGCGATTCAGAAACTGAGATGGCCGAGAAGAAATGCAGGCAACAAAGGCTCAGTTCAAATAGCACTATTCCTAGGAGGACAGACATCATTAGGAGAAGCATCCTTGCCTCCTGACTAGAGAGTGAGACACAATAGCAGCACTGGAGTCAGTGAAGCCCCAGCCTGGAAAAATTATCCACTCTGCATTATTTATTGGTGTGACAAGGAGGGGGGCGGTCCTTACACATGGCTACAATATAAGCCAACAGTGAGCCTGTTTTTTCTGGGCTGTAGAAATATGTTTACGTGCACTTGACTAAGAGTTTGTCCTCCACCCATCATGTCCGTGAGATTACAACCTTCTTTATTTGCAACTTTCCTGAAGAAATCACCTGAGAAGATGACCTTGCTATGCCAATTGCTCAATAAGATGAATACAAATTAAAAGATGAAATAAATGGGGGGTAGATTCGGATGGGGAAACCAATTTAGGTGGATAGCACTGAGGATTTTCCTCTGTCTCTGAAAAGCACAAGCTGTTAGTACACAAGGATAATTTACAATGGTGGTTATAATCACCCTGCACCGCATCGTCCACTCTAAATTGTCACTTTCGTGATGCTGTGCTAGGACAACCCTAGTAGTCTGCAATTTTTGTTGTTTTAGAATTCAGGGTGGTGGTGGGTTTTTTTGGCAGCTTTAAGAACCCTGGAAGAGTTTTCACAAAAGCCCATCAAGCAGGTAAGAGGAATTTACCATGACTACTAAGATACCTGAAGGGATAGAACCAAGCTGACCAATTGTGAAAACAGTAGCAGCACATTGCTATTCTGAAGGGACTCCGACTAAGAGTATGAAAACTACTCAGCTCCTCAAATTTGGAGAGTATGTCTTAAAAGTACTTTTTATCTTGTTCTGAGAAGGAAGGCAGATTTGTAGCCTGCTATATTCTGCTGGCACTGCCCATCCAAAATATGATGACAATTCAAGTGGGAAAGACTCAGTGCGTCTACACTGCAAATAGTATATAGTTTTTGCTGTCATGGTTCCCCTCCTTCCTTGTCTGCTCCCCACCCCACCCTGAGAATTATAACTCTCTGATGGGCAACAGATTTTTCAATAACTCATTCTCAGCATCTCATCACACAATTCCCAGGTTTTGAGGGAGAAGCCATGACAGGTAAACAGGCTGAAAATTTGCTATGAAGATATGCCCATGTTTCTAAAGGCACTAGTCAGCAGCCTTTCCCAATGTGCACTAATGGTATGTGTTGGGATATGCAATTTTCTGACACACAAGGGTTACTTTAAATAAAAAGAGAAGGATGTAATAAATATATATATATTTTGAATACAATGGAAAGGCAATAAGATGTGAGTAGCGCTTTACATTCAAGCCAATTTAACAACATGATTTTATGATAAGGATTAGATTTGACCATGGAGGGGCTTGTGTTCTGATTACATCATTTTAAGAATTGCAATAACTAATGAGAGTAAGCCATCAGCAATAAGATGAACAGATCGCTCAGAGTCTCTCTTTTTTCTTCTTTTTTTTGCACCCATAGAGTGTGTGTCTCTATCGCGAGTGCATCTATAATACACATAACGTAGTTTTAGGCTGCAGTAACTTTGGGGATTGAACTTTGATGTAAAATCAGACATAACCTAGTTATAGGAAAGTTTAAGCAGCTGTAGGTGTTTTTAATAAAATAAAAATGGACAGCCCTCCCCCTAGTCCATCAGCAGCGGTATTTAGCTACTTCACTTGCAAGAAGTGGGTTTACAACTATGAAAGAAATATTGAAGCCTTGCAATTTGACTTGAGTCTTCCAGGGGTTTCAACAGAGAACTGGATTGCTGCTGTTCCATCTTGCTATGCAAGTCACTGAATGATCAAAAAACTGCTTGGGGAGGTTGACACAGTACATGTTCTTTACATGCAAGCAGCCCTGGCCTTCTCCACTTGGAAAAATGTAATGTGTGTACCTGTGAATCAGATGTATTTTGGGAACCAGCCCTCAGAATTCATTCCTATTTGCTTCTGGAACAGAGGTCACAATCCTAAAATAAACTAAAAGAAATAAACTCTTAAGATTTAGAAATTAGTTGTGGGCTCATATCTCCATTTACTCTTGGCTCCTCTCAGTTTCTTGTTTGGCACTGCCCATATTTACAATATTGCTTGTACTAGAATCAGAAACCACACTTGCAAATGGGGCTTCCAAATCTAGTTTGGAGGGCAAATTTCAGGTGTTACAGCAAACTGGTTTGTGCTTAAACAGGCAGCTGAAAGGGGATCCATCTGTGGGAGGGAAGGGAAATGTGCAACTTTGTGGTTTGTACATGATTTTACAAACAAATGTTTGGAGGCACATCTGAAGTGAGCCTTAATGTAAGAGCCCTAAACTAGCAGCTGCTGTTTGCACGCTGGAGTTTTAGCGCATGCACAGAACTTCACACAGGTAGGGGCTGTTGCAAGTGCTTAACCAGAGGAATTCTCCAGAAGTGAAGTAAATAGAACAAGTCCCTCCTGCACACCTCTATTCTCAGTGTACTCCATGCCTAGCTTTGGATCAGAATAAGATTAAGACACTGAGGCCTTGATTCTTAACATGATCAAGATAGTGACAACAGTTTAGGATATTGGAAATGAAAAAATAGTGATATGAAAGATGTAGTTTTATAAGGCTTTATTGCTTCTGATTAAACTACTCATATCTTATAGGTATGTTGACCAGGTTTGCTGCTTTAAAAGCAGACATGTTGTTCTTGTTAAAATATGGGAAAAGAGGGACGTGATTAATTTACTTTTCAATACAGTAAGTGTTTTGGGTGAGGGTTGAGTGAAATATTATCAGTTAGCCTGCCCTGTAAGGGTGTTGTTCATCAAGCCATAGAAGGAATAAAATAAATTTGATTATAAGTAAACATTATTCAATGTTATGACTTATTTTGAAAGAAATATCATAACATTTGCACTATTAGGAATGATAGCATTTGTGCAGAACAATGCCTTACCTGTTTTGCTCCCCACCATGTTTAGGTTAATAAGCTTTCTGATTTTGAATAATGCTGAACCAAAAATTAAGAAAAACAAGAGAGAAAAATAAATTGTGCTTTCCCCCATAGCTGCAGAAATATGGGAAAACATCAGTATGACCAACTGCACAAGTTCCATGCTACTCTAAGCACTCAGTAAAATAAAATAAAATAAAGCAGTAATCCTTACCTACTACTGCATTCATTTTGTTAATATGGAAACAGCTGTTATTTCTTGTTAGGTTTCACCTTTTTCCTTATGCAGAATGCCCAAGACATTTCTTGATTTTGATTGGTGTACTACATTGAAATGTAGGCTTAATAAACCCTTCTGTAATGACGTGGAATGCTATCTGATAGGTTTTGGGGATGGACACACACACACACACTCCCTAAATGAATGGAACGTTATACATGTCTCATGTGTACAAATATTATTTAAAAAAACTTTTAAAAACTTTCATTACTACATTTGTAAACCCTGTACAGAGGATTTTTCACTATGTGCCTAGCTTTGGTGTCCATTTTGCTCAAATTTGAAAACAGGTGCATGACGACAAAAAAAGATAGAATCAGAAATAAAGTATATGTAGAGATGACTATTTTATATTACATGGCCCAATCCTGTATTTATTTTCCTCCCTTTTTGAAGTATTTATAAAGACCTAGTTGAAGATGGCTGTATTTTTTTGTTAAAATATTTAGTAGAATTGTGCCTTTGTCTGTATGTGAATAAATGCTGTACATTTTGCAATACACGTCAAGTGTTATGATTTGACATCTATGCTGCTACTTCCACAAGATTCCAGAAGCAGAAAAGCTTTTCAGCTAGACTTACCCTTGCAACTGGTGCCACTTTCCATCCCTACTTGGTGGAAATGCTAGGAGTCTGGATTTTCTCTTTGCTCCTGGATATAATCTACTGAGGATTCCCCCTTCTCTGTTCATCTCAGTAGACTAAGGATGTACAATAACATTTCGTTCCTTGTCTTCTTCCTACAGTTCTTTTTTCTCCAACCTATCTCAGTGAAGCTAGCCTTGGCTCGCTGCCACCTCTTTGCTCTCTTGTCTCACATTCCTTCCTACTCTCACTTCAGTGACTCATGCTTACTCCATACATTTTACAAGGCAATCTCTCCCCTTTTATTGTATTGTAAGAAGCTTTCTTTCTCAATGAAATTGTGAAATTTAACCATTCTTTTCCCCTCCTTTAAGTACCCACCATGGTACTCCACTATATAGACCCAAAGTCTTGTGCTGCACTTGCAAGTTCTTGCCAATTTGGCTAAGGTGCCAGTTTTCTGAGGCAGCTCTACCAGATAACAGCCTGCACTCCAGCAGAAATAGAGCCCAAGGTTGCAGAAGGCCGAAGTTTCCCTGTCATGATGCTAAATTCCTTCCCATTCACTCATTTCTGAGAGGCTAATTCCAAGCCAAGTTACTCATATGTGTGTGCATTGGAAACACATGTCTCAAGCCATAATGCTAAAAGCCCTTTTGATTCTTTGGTAGTTCCTACATTATACAACATGGAAATGCAATAGTATTCCGAATCCTGTAAATAACATCTTTGAAGTATTCATCTGTAATAGGAACAGTTTGTATATCCACAAGAATTTGGGGAACCAGAAGAGTAGTCTTACTGGTGTAAATTAACATCTAAGGAATAAAAGTAAAAAATAAATACAATAGCAATTTTACAAAGGCCAATTTGTTTTCAAATTCAACACCTTACACAGGGAAAAAATAGTTTTAAAATGTTGAGTTTATTAACACAACATTAGGTACTGTCAGTTGTAAAAAACCTTAAAATTCAGCAATTGTGTATTTCAAACTTTTCTACCATAACACAAAACATGTTATATAAGGCAATCTACCTTTCCACCTAGCTTTAATTCACTTCAATATGTATTTGCAGTTACCTGCTTAATGTTTATTGTGAAGAAGCCACAGTGATTCTCTTCTCGGGTAACAGTGATGCACATTTTTATAGAAGTCACACTCTGTGCATGATATATCCTAATGCTGCCCTTCAGCAGCCTCAACTTACATGTTGCATGGAAGAACAATATATTACTTTCAAGTATTTTCCAACTCTATCAAGGAGGCAGCCTTTTTCCTCTGCATTGTAATTGCACTGAGCTGTAATTAAAACAAAACAAAACAAAACAATAATTTGTTTCTTCAGTAGGAATCTTTAAACTAATTGGATTATAATGCAAGCTGAAGTACAGATAAAGTGAGGGAATTATTTTATCCTGCTTCTACAATATACTTAAGGGGTGTGTGTGGGTGTGGGTGTATATATATATATATATATATATATATATATATATATATATTCAAATGATTCCTAAGTTTTTTTCTGAATAGTTTATCGAGTGAATACATAGAGGAATTGCACAGTTGCCAGTTTTAAGAGTTGCATACCACACTTCATAGATCTTGGGATAAAAATCACCGCATAAAAATAAAAGATAAAAGCACAAAATGCATAATACAAATAAGAACAAACCAATAACTTCCTATCCTGTCCCCACGTACAGCTGAACTTTCTTACATGCAGATGTTTTGACTTTCATCCCAAGAGAGAAAACTGAAACACTAATTTGGTTAAGACTCTGATTCAGCTCTTCATTAAATGATCCAGTTTGAAGGCTGCCCAGTTCAAAGTGTTGGTGCTGACCTCTAAAACCCTAAGTTGCCTTGGCCCATTATACCTGAAGGAGCGTCTCCACCCCCATCGTCCAGCCCAGACACTGAGGTCCAGCTCCGAGGGCCCGCGGGTGGTTCCCTCACTGTGAGAAGTAAAGTTACAGGGAACAAGGCAAAGAGCATTTTGGTAGTGGTGCCCGCCCTGAGGAACATCTACCCATCAGATGTCAAGGAGATAAACAACTATCTGACTTTCAGAAGACATCTGAGGGCAGCCCTGTATAGGGAAGTTTTTAATGGTTGATATTTTATTGTGTTTTAAATATTTTGTTGAGAACTGCCCAGAGTGGCTGGGGCAAACCAGTCAGATGGGCGGCATATAAATAATAAAATTATTATGATTAAATATTTTTGGTTATGCAGCTGTAATAAGGGTGCTGATCTGATTCATTTCTAGATACCTGTTGAGATGCTGTGGTTGCCCTTTCTTCTGCCTGGCTTAGTCGCCTTTGAAGTCTGTTGACTTTCTCTTGATGTTCCATCCTTAATTTTTCATTCTGTATAAATGAAATAGCTCATTACAAATTTAAGTTTCTGTTATCAGATATTTCAGGAAACAAGGTTTAAGGAAGAGAAACTTGGTGAATGGCAAAGCCAGGAACCGACTAACAAAGGCAAACAAGGCAGGTTGCTCCTATGCATTGTGTCTAACCTTGACAGGGATTTCCAGTCTTTGGAATCTCATAACGCAACACTTATATTAAAAACATAATTTTAAGGAAGTTACAAGGACAAATTTCAACAGGGAAGGGGTGGTGCTGGACTCCTGAGATGCTTCAATCAGTTGGCCTTCAAAGGAAAGTAAGGACAGATGATAGGCTGTCCAGAGAGGCAGAACTATGAAGATCAGTACTTAGGAGGGCTAATCAGTACTTAGGAGGGCTAATTTTTTTTTAGTTACAAAAATTGAACCAGCCATTGCAGAAAAAAATGACAAGCTAAAGGTCACAGAAAGGAACCATTACCTAGTAAAAAAAATAAACAGCGCAAAATTAGCTATGAACGAAGCTGTATGTTTTAATAATAGTAAAATAAATGTTTCTAGCATTTTCCCCAGTGTGTATGATCACAAATAGGACAGAGTTTTCCAGCTGAAAACTACTCTAAGCAAACAAATGATGTGTACCAAGAGAGTTCAAGTTAGACAAGATGTACATCTAGTTAAAGCACAGCATTTGGATGAGGATAATTCTCTTACCTCAATGACCTTTTCATTTGTTCTTTCCAGCTGACAAAGTACCTCCTGGGTGTAAATTTTTTGACGGCTCAGCTCACTTCTATGAAACAAGATCAAAGAAACTCATTAATGAAAATCAACATATATGTTGACCTAACTCATTTCCAGAGGTATAGGGGACAATCATATATTCTTCCCTCTTTCAAATTCCTTCTTTCCAATGAAGTAGGAAAAGGATAGTACTTTAAGATACCAATAATGGCCATCTTTAGTATTGTGACAGTACTGTGATAGGACAGATTCACAAAGAAGAGCAAAACAACAACAATTCCAAAACCTTACTTTTAACAAAAATCTAAAATGTCATTCATTCACAAAAATAAAAACTTTTCATTAAGGACAGGGGACTTGTGGATTTCCAGGTGTTGGACTATAGCTCTAATCATCCCTGACCACTGGCCATGCTGGCTGGGCTAATGGGTATTGGAATCCAACAGCTGGAATGCCACATCCCTGCTTAATGTGATAAAATAAGCAGTATAATCCTATGGACGGTGTCCATCAAGTATTAACCTAGATACCACTTATGTCATGGTCTCCCTACAGGGACACATGGGATCCTGGGCAAAGCTGTACCTTCCAGAGCTAAAAAATGGGAGCAAACAGTCCACTAAACTCAAGGAAGATGTCTGTTGACTGTGCAAGGTTCTAGAGTGCACATGCCTTCCCACTCAGTTTTCTTCTCATCAAAGTCTGATAGCAACTCAGTTTTTGTTGTACAGCTAGTTTGGAGGCATTTTAATTTTCATAACTAGCTATGGTTGGTTGTCTTATTCTTCGTATTGAGCAAAGTAGCTCATGCAAGAAGATGCACACTGTGTACAGGAAATCTTTACCTCTGGCCCTGGCATCTTGTACCACTGAGCAAATGCCGAAAGTCCTGCCTACTACCTCAAATTTATTAAAGAAGCTTGTGGAAATAGAACACACTATCTCTGTGAACAGGCTTGCAAGCTTGAGAATGAGGCACCCCAAGCCCTTCTCCTGCAATGGATCTTGTCCCAAACGCTGGTTTGTCTGACACAGGGTTTCAACTGCCCTACAAATGGGAGGATGTGCAGCTTTTGATGAATAATGCATTTTTCACACCCATGGAATACTGAAAGGAACAATGTGTTATAGGAGTGCAGGAAAAATCTACGAAGGCACACCTCATGTGTTATTTTCTATTTGTTTCCAAGATCCACAAACGGGGGAATCCTAGAAACCACACTGTCTTGGGCTCTAGGACTCTCATAGCATTGTTGTCTGTATTGGCAAAACCTGTTGGTGTTTCGCAACTTTCTGACTAGCTGCAGGACCTCAGCCAGACCTCAACTGGTCTTTTATACTGTCCCTTTATAGATCATGAGGTGCAAGCTTATGTGGTCCCCGAGCTTGCCCATTCTCTTTTAAGTGTATCAGCTCTTATTGCTGATGGGTTTGATGTGGTGTTTACTAACAATATGTGTTATTTTTACAGGGATGGGAAGAAGCTCTACAGTGTTGAGGGGAAGGACAGGCTCTTTCTGGTGCAGATGCCTGTCACTGATGCTACTGTTGCAGAGTCCCCTGAAGAAGCACAAGTGCAGTGTGCAAATGTACCACCACACCATGATTGTTTACATTTGTGGCATCGCAGATTCGGACATGCAGGGTGGTCATATCTTAAAAAAGCCGCAGAGAACACAATTGGGTGTGGGTTCAAGGCATGTGATAAATACTTAGATTGTCAAGCTTGTAAAAAATCGAAGGTCACGACATGCACATAATCCCAGGTCAGAAAGGAGGACCAGCAAACCCTTTGAGCTGATTCATGCAGATTTATGTGGTCCGATGCAGGTAGCTTCTTTAAGTGGATCGAAGCATGTTTTGGTTCTGATTGATGATTTTTCAAGACACACCTGGCTGTTTACACTTAAACAGAACTGGGAGGCGGCTGCACTGATCAGGGATTGGATCACAGCGGTAGAGCTGCGTTTCTCCGCCAGGGTGGTTTCCTTTCAATCTGATCGGGGGGGGGGTGGAGTTCACAGGTTCTGCGCTGCAATCTTTCTTCAGGCAGAAAGGTATCAGTCATCGATTGACTGCCCCCTACAGTCCGCAACAGAACAGGATTGCGGAGAGAAAACACCGCACCTTACAGGAAGCAGCGAATGCTATGCTGGCAGACTCGGGTCTGCCACAGCGCTTTTGGGCAGAGAGTTATAAGACAGCATGCTTTGTTCAGAACAGGGTGTTCAATTCAAGTGTGGGAGACACGCCCTACTTTCTGCTGCATGGGAAGAAACCGAAAGTGGATTTCTTGCGTGTGTTTGGCTGTGAGGCTTGGGTCCTCATTCCAAAGGCCACTCGCAGAAAGGGTGAACCAAGATCTAGGAAAATTATCTTTGTAGGCTATGAGCCAGGCTCAAAGGCGTGGCATTTCGCATACCCTACTGGCAACCAGTCTAAGCTGCTTATTAGCGGCAGTGCTGAGTTTTGCGAGCAGAGTGGGTGGAAACATCTTCACGGGAACCCGGATGTTCTGTTAGACTCAGATGAGGAAGAGGAGGAGGACGAAGCTGAACCTGTTGCTGAGGTGGACAGTCCACAGCCACAGAGTCCAGAACCGGGATCTCCAAGGCAGAGGCTCTGAACCTCTCCAAAGGGGAGTCCCAAGACCCCTCCACAGGTCTCTGTCAAGTCTGAGCCAAGGAGTGAGCCATCCTCGCCAGCAGACCCAGCTGTGAGGCCTAAAAGGCGCAGCAGGTCAGAGGGGGAGGTTTCTGACACGGGATGGTGTGGCTGGTCCAAGTGAATCAGGCGCAGTTCCAGAGTTCACGCTGAGGAGGTCAGCAAGGTCAACCATGGGAAAGCCACCAGAAAGGTATGAAGCCACTAGCGTCTGGGTAGGTGTGGCTAGATGCGAACCTGAATCCTTTGAGGATGTTCAGAAGCTAGCAAATGGCATGAGGCGATGCAGAAGGAGATGAACTCAATGGCGTCTCTTGGTGTGTTCTCACTCACACAATTGCCGGCTTGCAAGCAGGCTGTGAGTTGCAGATGGGTTTACCGTCTTAAACCAACAGAAGCTGGAGAACCACAGTATAAAGCTAGGTTAGCAGCTCGTGGATTCACACAGAAGAAAGGTGTCCACTTCACGGAGGTCTATTCACCGACCTCGAGGGCCGAGACTTTGAGGACGCTTTTAGCAGTTGCTGCACAGAGAGGTTGGAAGGTGAACCATTTTGATGTGGATGTTGCCTACCTGAACTCAGACCTCCAGGAGGAGTTGTACATGCTTCCTCCTCCAGGGTTTGGAGTCAGTGTGCCAGACACCGTGTGGCGGTTGCACAAATCCATCTATGGATTACGCCAATCTGCCAGAAATTGGAACATGTGTTTGAATGAAGCCTTAGAAGAGCTAGGTTTCAGGAGAAGTGTTGCGGACAGCTGTCTCTACCTTAGAGGTTCAGGTGAGACACAGCAAGCTGCTCAGATTTTTGTCGATGATATCTTGATCATGGCACAGACAGGTAAACAAGTGGAGGAGTTTGCTAGGGAGCTTGGAAAACGGTTCAAGCTCAAGCAGCTTGGAGACGTCAAGTCGTATCTAGGCGTAGAGATAATGAGAGCAAGAGATGGAAGCTTTTTGCTCAGCCAGAAAGGTAAGATTGAGCAGTTGCTCGAGAAGTTCAGAATGTCTGAGTGTGCAGGTGCCAAAACACCCATGGAAGTTGGATACGTGAAAGAATGTCAGCAAGTAGAATGCGCTGTGTTCGAAAATACTGAACTCTTTCAGTCAGCTCTGGGTAGTCTACTGTATCTGTCACAGTGGAGCAGACCAGACACAGCGTTTGCCGTCAATCTGCTCAGTAGAGAGGCTTCAAGTCCTAGTGTGCAGGCCTGGAATGGTATTAAATGGGTGCTACGTTACCTGCAAGATACCAAAGATTTTTGCCTCAAGATGTCAGCTGAGGGCGGTGTCAAGCTGACTGCATGGGTGGATTCAGATTGGGCTAACCTTGAGGACCGCAAGTCAGTGTCAGGCCTAGTGGTGAAGTTTGGGAACTCAGTAGTTGGGTGGAGGTCCCGGAAGCAAAGTCTCATAGCGCTTTCGTCTACTGAAAGCTGAGTTCAGTGCGCTATCTGAGGTTTGCAGAGAGCTGGAGTTCTATGTGTGTGGAGCATTGTCTGCACGTCGTGGTGCATGAAGACAATCAACCGTGCCTCAAATTGGCCGAGACGGCGCAATTCAAGGCCAGGACCAAACATTTGGACACACGTTTTCAGAATGTGTGTCAGAGCGTTCGTGAGGGGCTAGTTGCTCTAAAATACTGTCCCTCAACCAAGAACCTCGCTGATGGTTTCACAAAACCGTTAACCTTCCAGAAGCACGTGGAGTTCTGTGAAGGTCTGTGTTTGGGGTGAGCATTGTTGCTTATTTCCCCAGATGCAGGGCAAGAGGGGGTGTGGAGTTTGTTTTCCTGCCCACGTCAGCCCCAAGCAGAGCTGCGCAGCGGAAACGCTGACTGGACGGCAGGATTTAATGGCCAAAAAACCCTATGCCACGATACATTTGTTAGACGCGGGTGGCGCTGTGGTCTAAACCACTGAGCCTAGGGCTTGCCGATCGGATGGTCGGTGATTCGAATCTCCATGATGGGATGAGCTCCTGTTGTTCAGTCCCAGCTCCTGCCCACCTAGCAGTTTGAAAGCACATCAAATGCAAGTAGATAAATAGGTACCACTCCAGGAAGGTAAATGGTGTTTCTGTGCGCTGCTCTGGTTCGCCAGAAGCAGCTTTTTCATGCTGGCCACATGACCCGGAAGCTGTCTGTGGACAAACACCGGCTCTCTTGGCCTATAGAGTGAGATGAGTGCGCAACCCCAAAGACATTCGCGACTGGACCTAACGGTCAGGGGTACCTTTACCTTTAACATAGCTACCCTTTTGCGTTTGGTAATTCTAAAATACTAAGCTAGTGAGCAGTCGTCCCCCTCCACCAGAAAGATGACATAGTATAAAACTATCAGAGCGATAATCAGTCCCAATTGTTCCTACATATTCCAGAGAATTTGCCTCATTAAAATTTTGCAGAAAATTGCTTAAGTGTCTACCACAAAGGCTTATGTGTGGAAAACAAAGGTGAGCTGTTTAGTAGTAGAGCAGAAAAGATAATAAATCTGCCAGCTGTGGGAAGTGTTTAATGCAAAATTCTCATGTGACACATACAGCACATTCCAGATGTTTTTCTGTTGACTTATGCCGTAATATGCTTCAGTTATTCTTAGTAATTATATATTTTGCAGACTGCCAGTACCTGCAGCTGTTTCTCATCCTGTTAACATTTTTAATCAATATCTTAAAATAAACAGATATGGCTGCCAAGTATTACAGAATTCCAGCCAAAAATAACGTGGTAGAAATGAAGGGGTGGGGGACTCAAAGGTCCCTAAATATGATGTAATTTATTTAATAGACTAGATGGTATGTCAAAAGAACACTGCTCTAGCTAATACCTAATAATGAACAACTATACTATCCCAGAAGGATCAGTCTTGGAAATCATGAGAAAGCTGTACAACCAAAAGCTAAAGATACAAAGATACATCCATGATTCAGAAAGAACGCCTATGAAACTCAAAACTGATTTATTCAAAATAGTGTTAATTTAAGGGGATCCAAACAGCTGCACAGGAAGCTTTTGTCTGCCCCCTCTCCCATGCTGTATCATTCACTGCCTGAAATACTACTCTGAGAAGTTGGAGAATCCTGCAGGGAAACATCTGATGTGGTACAATGAGCTCCTGTCAGAGGAAGAAACTGCAGGCACTCCAGTGTGCACAAGGTGACTGGCATCCTGGCCTTAACCTGTTAGTCTGTGCCTAGCCTCAAACACCTAAGTCTCAGTGGATTCAATAGGAATTACATTTCCCCAGCTGAAGGAATGTTTATAACTAAAGTGTAAGATTAACAGCTATTCTTACTTGATTTTGAGAGAGGAAGGATAGTATAGAAATGCTGGTGATAATGTTATTACGATTAATAATAGGTTGGCTCATACCACCACGACCCCAAACTCCTCTGTGATTTCACAGTACAGTTTGTAACTGCAGTAATGAGTAAAATGGACTGTAGGATTACAGGTCATTATGATAGAAATAATGCCACTGAAGATACTGGGGAATCTTTGAAGAGCAACACAAACAATTTAAGTGACCCATTTTCATTTATTCCTGATTTTTATAGCCTGCTTTTCAGCCAATTAACTTCCAGAGTGGCTCTCAACATGATAGGACTCCTTAGTAAGGTGAAAGAATTTTAATAAATGAAAGGCACTGAGGTCACTTTTCAACATTAGGAGCATGCACAATTAGCATATGCTGAATCTGCATTATCAAGATCTGAGTATCTTAAGACACTTCAAGGAACTCCCTTGGAGACTTGTTAAAACTGAACCTGGAAATTCTAAAAGACCTTCCCTTAATGCCTGTGGCCACATGACTCTATGTACTTTAATGGGTATTTTATGTAGGATTTATCTGTTTGTTTCAAGTATCTCAAACTTTGGGAATGGGTGTTGTAAACTGGCATGTGTGTGAACACACACACACACACACACACACACACACACACTCTATCTCTCAGTCCTATCCTGAACAAGAATAGGATTGCTACTCAATCCTTTAAACCTACGTAACCTTAAGTGATGATGTAAGTATAACTGCCATGATAGTAGAAGGGAGTCCAAGAAACAGGTGGAGTTCAGGGTGTGGTGGAGAAAAAAAAGATGAAGTTGCTATCTTAGTGTCAGGGAACTGACATCGGAGCTAGAGGCGGAGGGAAGGCTCTCAAATGATGCTGGAGAAGGGCCCAGCAGGGAGAGAGGCAGCTCAGCAGATGGGGAAGCAATTCAGCGCAACACCAGGAATAAAGAGGGGCAGATGGGGGAATCGGCGAGAGCGCTCCCAGACTCTTCACCGGACACCAGCGGGGAGAGCACGGGTCCTCCGCTACCCATGCCCTCCCTGCGCAGAAGACTTCTGCGCAGAGAGAGTAGGAGGAGACTGGGTGTCAAACAACTTTTATGTTGGAAAAGGTTTAAGAAACGCCCACTGACGGATTCTGCTAGCGACTGAGGCAGCCACGAAGTGAAGGGCTGTCCAGACTGAAAGGTTTAACAAGGCAACAAAGCCAGGAGAGGCGGCAACTTACGCACGAGCAACCCATACTCTTTACACTTAGTTAGAATTTTATCCTCCACTGGGAACTATGAAAGCAACTATCTACCCCATAGGAGCCCACAGAAACCCCAAATGATCTCAAATATGCACCACAGGGTCACAGTGCAGATGGGGCTCCTTACTGGCCAAACTACCTGCACTCCATGAACCTGTGAAAACTATGCCAAATGCAGTAACCAAATAGTATATAACATATAGCCACTATTGCTACTGTTTGGCAAACACTTATGACTTTATATTACCTTAAAAGTTTAGAGCTAATGAAGGTGTGATAGAGGCAGGGCCAGAGTGGTATGTAGCTCTGTAATAGTAAGAAACAGTGCCAGATTTAGGGTGGTGCGGAAGGTTCCCCTGCACAGGGCACTGAGCCGAGGGGGCACAAAATTAAGAAGATCCATTTGGGGGCACCACATTTTGGCCTCTCACAGAGTGCCGTATTACAAAAGATAACCAAATCCATCCTGTAAGAGGACAGGTGCAGAACTCTCCTTGCATCTGCTGCTTACCTCCCCATGAGTTGTGGTATGGGAATTCAGTTGAGAAAAATAACTGCCTAGGGAGGAGAGAAGGCACAGGTGCATCTTTTCTTGTTAAATCAGACTATGCTACAATTTCCAGGTTCTGACTGCAAATGGGACTTCCTAGTTTGAAGCGCTAACTACAAAGAACATTCAATAAGCTTCTTCTAAGCCACCTTTGAAACTCACCGGAACTGTTTCAGAAAGAAGCCAATTAAAGTTATTATGAACAGCTTACTGATTTTTTTGTGCACACCACCATGTTTTCCCCCCCTTTTGAGTTGAAGATTTAGAAATACCTGCATACCATCATCAGAGCTCCATGTTGCAACAGAATCTGGGGTTTTCACAGCTAAACACTTATTCAGATTCGGCAAATACTGACTCGGTTGCTATTGCCTGACCTCAGTGACCACTTTGGGTGCTAATACCCATCTCCTGCAGCTTGACTGCATGAGGCACTGACATTGCTCTTCCACTGCTCTACCACCTCCTTGAGCAGCACTGTTGATTTTTGGAATCACTTCAAAAGTTAATGAGAACATGCCATGTTCTAGCCACTGTTGAGAAGAGGCAATAAGGCAAGGTTTCTTTCCTTCCAGAAGCAGGGCAGGGTTGAACAATAGCTTCACTTTCCAAGAATAGGATAGATTTTATAGTTTATCCTGCTGCATCTTAAGCTGATTCAGAGGACCAGGCTCTATTAATAAACCTTTCTGAACTGCAGCGGGGAAAGAGTTTTCCCCGCAGCAATGCTTATCTATTGGAAGCTTTACATCTACCTTCTCAAAGATTTGCTCTGTTGGCAACTATTATTTCTGGAGAATCACAAAACAGAGGAATGTTAATTAAAATCTAAACAAGAACAGTATCACATCTATATTTCCTGTCTGAATTATGGTCCCAGCAGATCCATTCCCAGCTGCCTGCATTTGTTAAAAATGCCAAACAAAATTGTATTACTTACTTTAAACTATTTATTCTGGTTTCTGTAGCTTCCGTTAGTTTCTTTGTTTCCTCCTTCCACCGGTTTGTTGCTTTCTGTTGAGCTATCAAGAGGCGTCTCAGCTCAGCAGTAGACTTTCGATGCACATCTTCCATCTCTTTCAAACGAACTTCAGACCCATGCTCTTTTATTATATGCTCATTCTCCATTATGCTTATCTATAGTAAAAAAAAAAAAAAGTAAAATAAGTTTAAAGCCTCACATTAGTTTACGGTAGCTTTTGTCTTTTGACTAAAGGACTGAAGTTTGTTCGTTTGTTTGTGTGTGTGCATATACTGACAATCAGGCTATATCTATCTGCAAAAGATTACTGGACTTTTAATTGTGGATATATGATGAAAGAATTCGTTTCAGAATGAATAACTAATTTGATTGAAAAGAGAATGCAGATTGTCACGCTTGGATCACCCATGATGAGTAATAATTGTTTCTAGGTATGCAGATCTTTCATCCTTTACTCATTTCATCACTGAATGCTTGAATCCCTGCAGTAAAAATTCTTTATGAAGCCCTGATTTATCTTTTAGGTATCAGAGCAAAAACTTGAGGCTGTCCCCAAGTCTCCATCCAACAACAGCTAATTAGTTCAGCCAACTATTACGCGAACTCCACGTGTAAAGTGCCAAAGTGAGCAACTGAAGGGCGATAACCAACTATGGAAGGAAGAAGACAAGTTTATGTGTAACTTCGCTGCAAAGAAGAGAAAACGGAAGAGAAAGTTAAGGAATTAGAGGCAGATGATAAGAAACAAAAAACAGGAATCTTCTCTTACAAGCACAGCATATAAGAGAAGTAGGAAGAAAATGAAAGGGATAAGCAATAGTGGATCTGAATCATATCAAAATTGAGGTTGGTAGAGTTGCATGTACAAAATGCTCCTTATCCCTTTTTTAAAAGTGATGTCAATAGGCTTTAGGCCAAAAATCCCCTTGCATTATATTGTCTTGTGCATTTTCTAGACATTTAGGCTGTATATCTCTCGTTATAAAAGAAGACTAACATGTTAGTCTGTTTGCATTATGTATGATTTTTTAAAAGGTTTTTGCTGTCTGAAAGAAAATTACTTGATTGAGAAAAGAACCAAGTGGCACGTAGTTATCCAGTCCTCCTAACTACTGCCTCCAGACACTGGAACATTAATGGAAAAATCAGTTGTGTCCATATCTTACATAGTTGGGTTGACATGTGGATAAGAAACATTATTATAACTGCAAAAGGTAATTTTAGTATATTTTGAAAAACACCAAAGGAGAGAATGGAACACAAAGTTAAGGAATATTAAACTATGGTGACAGAGCTGTCGTGAGAAATTTGACACCCTGTCTGCTTCCTTGTACACAGATTTCTCCTTTCATTGAATCTTCAAAGATGTGATGTCAAAAATAAAATACCATATAAACGCAAGTACCTTTAATTTTGCAGCTTGTTGTGCCTCCACAGCCAGCTTTCTCAATTCTTCCATTTCTTTTTGAAACTGCTCGTTCTCTTGCTGGAGTTTTAAGCGCTCTTCACTGACAGAGCCACAGTTCTTTCTTTCGGATTCCAGAATACTTTGCAACTTGTAAATCATTTCCTGACCACTGTTTCTCTGTTCCTCATAGCTTGAAGTCGAGGAAGGGAAGAGAAATTCACAAACAATACTTGGTAATCCATTATTGAATGGAAAGGTAGGATACAAATATGTTAAATGAATGCACAGAAATTAATATATTAATTAAGGTGAATGCATAATACATACAATGTTCAGTAGTGTGGAATTTGAATGATCAAAAGGCTTGACAACTAAAAAGCGAAGTATTCCCCACTAAGTTTCATTTCTTTTGGTATGGAGCCTCTCTGCTTAGAAGAACTTCCCTGTCTATTTCAGTTATATGGGAAGCTCTGGACATGCCTTGAAACATTCTCAGGGCTTTGAATGAGAGCAAATATGAAACACAGCTAGACAATTTTGGGGCAGGTTACATTAATAACTTTTTTCCACCAAATAAGCATACAGCTGAGATCATTCGTGTTGACCTTTCAAGGTTTCATAAGGTGGTAACAGCAATGAGTGTCTCTTCCATTTAAGCCCCCTTCTTCTGGAAATCACCTGCTCCAATATTGGTTCAAATATTGCTTTAAAGCTGCAGTCTTAGAGACACTTTCCTGGGAATAACTCCCACTGAGCACAGTATGACTTATTTCTGTGTAAACATTCAGAGGGTTGCACTGCACATTATTTAGCTTCATAACATTTCAGAAGACTATGGGAGGGTATTGAACTTCATGGTGTACTATTTTAAATATGAGCCGTTTCATCTTCACTGTGATGTGTTTTTTGAATGCTATTACAGTAAGTGATAGTATTTTTTGAATGGATGTACTGTGCTATGATATAGGGAGGATAATTTGATTAAACTTGATATTAGTAGAAGAAACTCAAACTGTGTAGGCTAATAAAATTATTCCTGCAGTTTTGCAGCTACAGCAAAAGTTATCCTAGTTAGCTTCAAGCCTAGCCTAAGGGATATGAATATATTACCCTGAAAAAAGCCTTTACCAAGTTACAAGTAAAAGGATGACCTTCTGTTTTCTATAGTCACAGTGCTGCAGGGCCTCCCTCACAGAGCCTAAGTTATAGTGAAACCCCTGTAACAATGTGACTCTTTTCTATTCAGTTGCAATGGGGGGAAATGCTTTACAATTCCTTCCTTCCTAGCTGATCTGAAGCATGATGCTGTCAGCAGGAATAACATTCTAAGAGAAATGTACTCTTCTTATAAGCATTCAACACTTGTACATACACAACGTGGCAGGTTCTGTGTGGCCAGAAATAGGTTGGCTTCAACAGCATCCATGACAGCGATATATGTATTTCCTTAAATTTGTGTCTTGGAGAAAGTTTATCTAAGGCTTCTGTTTCTGACAGATTATACACGGCTGGTTCTACCTGCTGTATGAAGCCATACAACATGACTGGCTTCAAACTTTTGAGTATTTCCTTTTGTTGCTTTCATTTACTAGCACCACTTTTATATTGCATACTCATTATCGTTTTCAGAAAAAGTCAAAATTAAAAGAATCCTTACTTGTTCAAAAAGCACACGCTATAATGATAGGTAGTGATCTGAACTCTTATATTGCTTCATAGCTGACTTTAATGCCTCCATGAACTTTACTAACAATAAGTACGCACTTGTGTAACTGTTATACAGTCAGACTCATAAGTTACGTGTTTCATGTTACTAAGCAACTGGGCCTAGATAGTAAAATCTGTTTTTATTTTAAAAATTGGAAAGAGGCTGAGTGCCCACAGATTATGAGACCCTGGGCTGCAGTCTGCTCAGCCTGTATGTAAATCTGGCACTGATGAGCAGGAAGAAATCAATGTGAGCATCATGTTTCTTAGGGTGGCCATACGTCCGGGAAAACCCAGACCTGTCCTTTTGCGGGGGCCAACATGCCCATCTGTGCGGATTTTTACATTTTAAAGGAAATATCTGGGTTTTGGGGCTTAGACTGCTCTGTATGCTCCAGTCACTGCCAGCCCAAGTTGGGGAAAGAGATGCATGGGAGCTGCGGTGGCGGTCCTGTGTGCTTATTTCCATGGCTCAGGCTGTCCTCTTTTTTGCTCTTCAAGATATGGCAACCCTATCTAAGTTTCTGCTCTTCCTTCTTCCCCTCCAGTATGACAGAGATTAGTTGCACTTTCCACAAAACCTGACTTGTTATGCATGAGACAGAGATCATAGTTTAAAATGAACTCTAGTTCAGTTTCATAACCCATGGTTTGCAGCTGGTTTGTTTAGAAAATGGCCAAAACTTTATTGAAACCACAATTTCTTGTTTGCACATGATAAGCCAGGTTTCATGGAAAGTGAAATTGTGCCAAAATCCTCTTCCTGGCTGCCTGAGAGAAAGGGTAGAGCATGCAACCCCAAGATTCCCAGCAGCTCATTCATGCTTGTGCATGTGATGTTAAACCAGGGTTTACCATAACATGAAAACATGGACAATGGATATAAAAACAAATGACAAATGTTTCAATTCAAGGGACTTTCCAGTGAAGTATTACTGAATGAACGTCAGTACTTGTTTATAAGTAAATAGTGATTACTTACTTCATTTCAAGTTGCTTAATTTTGTTTTGTGCTGTTTGTAGACTTCGTTGCAAATCATCTTTGGCTAGTTCAGCAATGAGACACCTTTGGTAAAGCTCTTCTAGTTTTCTAGAATCACCTTCATTTCCTCTACCTTCACGGTACACCTGATTGAAGTGTTTAAAAAAGAAAATTCAGATAGACCCTTGTAACAACAACCACGCCACTGGTGTTACACAGTCAACCACTTTATAGTTCATAGTTTAAATTTCAAGATAATGGAATTTCATTTCTACAAACGACTATCCTTTTCCAATGGAAATCATCCCAATACCTATTCTGTTATCTTTCTGGCTTCAGACAAGAGGATTACAGTGGTACCTCGGGTTACATACGCTTCAAGTTACATATGCTTCAGGTTATAGACTCCGCTAACCCAGAAATAGTACCTCGGATTAAGAACTTTGCTTCAGGATGAGAACAGAAATCGTGCTCTGGCGGTGCAGCGGCAGCGGGAGGCCCCATTAGCTAAAGTGGTGCTTCAGGTTAAGAACAATTTCAGTTAAGAACGGACCTCCGGAACGAATTAAGTACTTAACCCGAGGTGCCACTGTACTTTACCCAAGCTTTTCATAGACTATTTAATGTATTAATTTGATTATAATTATTAGTATGGTTGACTCAGTTAGGATATGTGAACTGCTTTTGCTGCTTTTGATTGCTTTTAGCCCATTTTTAGCCCATTATTTGCTGCTGTTGGTTTTGTACTGATATTTATTTCTTACAATTTATTATATTCCACCTTTTAGGATACAAATCCTTGCAAGGTGGCTTACAAGAAACTTTAAAACAAATAAAGCTCTTCAGCAAATATCAATATACAATATATATATTATATATTGGCTGGGGAAAGCCAGCCAGATTGGGCAGGGTATTATTGTTTTTATTATTACTGAAAGGCATGAGGATCCTTTGCCCAGGGAAGCTGGTGGTACGACCTGGTGGGGAGTAGATACCTCAGCTGGAACAGACTGAGGTGGTTTCCTGCTTCCCTCTCTCTCCTGGAATTATATTTTTGTTAAAGTGGATTTTACCTTCTTGTGATCTGCCTTGAATACTACTGTACAGCAGAAAGGCAGCATAACAGACTTTAAATAAATTGTGTGAACTGCTTACCTGTAACCCTCATCTCAGCAATCTGAATAATTTTTGGCTCATACTCCTTTAAGGTTAGTTGCATTTTTCACCTAGTCTTTTAAATGGGGTTTTTCTAGAAGACAAATTATAGAGAAATGCTCTTTCACAGAAAACAGCTTCTGTAGTCAGAGTAATTTGTTTCCTTACAGAAACAGCTTATTGCAAGAAACAGGATGATGAATCCATGGAATCTGCTCTGCATATAGAAATCTTCTATCACATAGCTAAATCTTGCACTTAGGCCTTGCACATGGAAATTCATGTGGCATTTTTCTTTCATTCACTGCCCTCTGGACTGTTGTCATTTTTATTTTTGTAATTCACTGTTAAGTTAATCTTAAAAATGCTTTATGAAAGTTGCAGCAAGAAAAACAGAGCTTGGATAAAAGTGATTTTTGGTAACAGATTACACCCATCTTCTAATTCTTCAATACTTTTTTCACCATTTCATTGGGTTTTTAGTTCAACAAAGGATACTGTCACTGGATGGTTCATGGAACTGTTGTTTTACTATGAGTAATGACACATAAAAGGTACTGGTATCTCATCTATTTGCTCATCAACTCTAGTCTGAGTTTCCAAGTGATGGTATACTGCTGAGGCTAATGTGAGGTTGAACGTTCCCAATTCAAAACTGAGCTCTGCCTTGAATTCACAATTTCTAAGCCCCAGCACCCCACTCTGTATCTGAGATATAGGAATAATATAACATACTAAAGCAACAACACTTAAGTGGAGCAATTCTTATTGAACTCAATGGGGCTTACTTCAGATACATAGGGTAAGGATTGTGCTCTGGGTTGTTGTAAGGATTCTGTGATGATGGGCCAGTTCAGACATCATAAAACATGGTTTATCATGATGGGAATGAGCCATATTAAGCCTCTATGCATTCCACCCTTCCCTTTCCTCCTCCACTTTGAGAAGGAGGTAAGTTTTCACTTCCATTATCGACTAACCACATTTCTAAAGTAGACTCTAATCTGTAATGAAACTTAAATATTGTTTCTGAAAACAAATCAGCTTCTTAACCCATGATTTCAAGTTGTTTAGATTAACAAATCACAGTTATGATTCTTCACAGTTTGTAGTATATGGACGAAATGAAACTATTTCTTATAAACAACAGATGTGCATGGTTCTGATATCCCAATAGAAATGCCAGAAGAACAGAAACGAAGAAGCAGGAGCCCAGAGCTTGCTATGGCTTGATGCTGTCATTTTAAACCATGGTTCATCATGACTGAATCTCAACACTTATTTCCATGGATCTAACTCACTTCCCCAATACAGAACAGTGCCCTGAACATTTCTGCAGTTCAAATGAAATCCACCATAAGCAAGAAAGTAACTGGGGGCAGGGATAATGCTTGATACTAAGACACATGTTCTGTATTCTCTACAGAATGCATTCTTGTTGTACTTTACTCCTACCAATTATATTCCCTAATTCTGTTACGCATTCCAGGCACACAATAAATTCCATGATGAAACCTTGATTAAATTTGCTCTGCATTCTTGAGATACACATTCTATATTGTGCAGCCTCATAACATCAAGCCACATAAAACAATTCAAATTCTGGAGAAAATCTGTTTCCAATCACTGGACTGGCACAACTTACAACTCCTCCCAATTTCTCAGGGATATCTGGAGAATCCTTTTCTGACAGACAATGGCCTACACATTAACTTATTATCTACAGGGACAGCTGACCTATATCTTTATAAACTAACCAAAGAACTATGCTATGGGTCAGCCAATGTAGATGCAGCAGACTAGACATTCCTACCTCAACAATAACTTCGTATTTACCTCAAAAAGATTCCAATGTTTTGTCCTCTGTCTATTGTATCCCACATGCAAATATTAGAAATTTTCAAGACATATAATCTTAGGTATTGGCATACAGATAATCATAGTACATACTAATACATGAGAACTACTATGGTAACAGTTTTTCACCTTCTCTAGCTCTTCTTCCACAGTTTGCCTTTCTCTAGCACTCCGCTCAATTTGGATCTGCTTCTCTTCACATTCCTACCAAAGAAGCAAAAGGCAAGCATTAGGGAGAAAAAGGAGCAAACCATATGCAAGTGTAACTCTACTTGGCAAACAATGCCAGGGTTGAGTCATCTAGCACCTGGTATGTGAAGTAAGCACAAACATCACTCATTTTAAGCTTCCTTTAAGTCTTCTCTGGCTTGCATTTTCTCTACCTATAAAACAAGTCACATATATATACTAGTAGTTTAATCAGGTTGTTCTGTTGGGACAATAGTTTTTGAAATATTTATAGCACTTGTAGCAAATTAACATAGAAGTAGCTTGTCATATAATTGATTATACACATGGTTTTGTTTTCTCTAACACACACTCAGAAAGTCATGATTGGAACTCACAATGTATCATTGCTTCCAAAAGAGGAAGGAAGAGTTCAGAACCACAATCACAGTGTAGTATTTTGACATCCTCAATGATTTCCCTTTTTAAAATGTAAGTATGCCATATAACATACTTGCATATAACCCCTTGCAGAGAAGAATGACAGGTGCACAAGACTGCTTTCACAAATTATGAAAAGTTTATTTTTTGCATTTCTTATATTTGTAGATTGAAAGAGTAAGCTACATTGTCTATTGTATATGTACAACTTTAAAATGCTTCCTTCATTTCCATTGCTCTTCATCTGAAACTTTGACCATTAATAACCACCACTCCTGTATAATATCAATGGGCAGGGAGTTCCAAAATGCAGGGGTTGCCATGTCAAAGGATTAATTCCTTGCAAGTGTGGAAAGAATGTTATATGGCACTGTAAAAGTGCTAGTTCCACAGACTGAAGCAGTCTAGTGAGCATGTACCTCTATGATATTCTGGAACACTTTAAAATATGTGAGAACTGCTGTTGTAAGTTTTTATTATAATGGTTTCATCTTTTCCTGTTGGCTTTATTTTTTTATGGTTTACTAGAAGCAATCTAGAGAATACTTTATTATCAGGTGTCATACTAATGTAATGTAATGTAGCTAAGTAGGTAAGAAAATAAGCAAAATAAAAATACAATGCTAGAACAAAAAAATTGAAAGGGATGGGGGGATATTCCACAAAAAAATTGCAAAGTTGGAGGGAGGATGGGGGCAAAGGGAGAATTAAGCATTTTCCCTCACTCCTTTATCTCTTTTTATCCCTTAAATGACTCTTTCTGTCGTGTTCCCCTGTTGAACCCCTAATCCCTGTTTACCTCAGAATCCCCAGTCAGGGAGACACCTATATTTTAACATGACCTTGCATCCAAGTACAGATACAGTTTCTCTGCCCCCGCCACAAACAACACTCCTTTTATCTTTTTCATCTTCTGCTGAACCTCCTCAAAAGCACAAGCAGAAGCTCTGATGAGCAGAGAGAACCTTCATTTTTAGCTTTTTCCTCAAAAATCTTTACTACCATGTGAATAAAGAGAGCTTGCATGAAAACTTGATAACAAAATAAAATGTTCACATATGTAGTACTTTGATAAGAATACACCAAAATCCTCAAATATTGTTGAGACTTCAAGACTTGTTCTAGCATTTTGAAAAAGATAAAAGTTCTGCACCATTTAGTCAGATTCAGAAACAATAGCATGAATGGTGATCAACTACTACCACCCAGGAACAGCCATTGCTGAATTTTTTTAATGAAGTCTCTGATGCTTCATTTTAATAATAATTTGACAGCAATCCAGTTAAAAACAAAAGCACTTTTAAGCTTAATTTATTTCAGTGGGATCTGAGCTGCTTTCCCATCACTATTGATGAAATCCATGGGACATATGCTATGCACAACTGTGGCTGAATTTTGCTTTTAGAATTTTTCTTCTCCCAATGTACATGACACAGCAGAAAGATTGAATTCATGATACAATTTACGTTTCCCCCCAAAAAAATTTAAAGACAAAGAACAAGCAATTCCAGTACAACCTAAGACATACCTTCTGGAGTGCATCAATTTCTTCTGCTAATCGGGATATCTGAATATTGCACCTTTTCTTTTCATTTTCTACCTTTTAAAATATATATATATATATATATGTATTGTTTAGTATGCAATGGTTAGTTTTTCCAGTCATACAATGCACTATTAGAATAAACAAGAAGAATTAAATTAAATTTAATTAAATTGCTGCTTGCTCATTTTGTCAATTGATCCCTGGCCTGATTACAATAACATAAATATAAATAAACAAGCTAGAACAATACAGTTAATAAAACATCCAGAGAAGATAAAATATATCACAATTAACATGCAAGATAGGCCCTGAACAGCTTGGGTCCATTCTATTTGAGAGCAAATCTCCTTTTGCACACTCTCACCTATTTACTGCCAACTCAAGGAAAATCCTCTGCACTTGCCCGCATGACATGGAACAACATTCCCCTAGAGATTACTGCAGGCAGCCACCTGGAGTATTGGTGTTCCACTGTTT
Organism: Podarcis pityusensis; assembly: GCF_964106645.2. Classification (NCBI taxonomy): domain Eukaryota; kingdom Metazoa; phylum Chordata; class Lepidosauria; order Squamata; family Lacertidae; genus Podarcis; species Podarcis pityusensis. The sequence goes on along the minus strand of NC_138034.1, from coordinate 46,320,403 downwards.
GGTTACAACACACCAATTTGTGGGGGTATGTCTGAGCACTGATTTTGAGTACTGGGTTTGTTTGAAATTCCGGACATATTATTTGTGTATTTTAGCATTTTATTGTTTGTCTTTTGTTGTTTTATTGTATTGATTACTGTTTTGGGGAGGGTTATTGTTTTGTTTGTTGTTATGCTATGTATTTTTTAAAAATGCTATGTGATCCTCAGATGAAGGATGGCATATAAATTAAATTTAATTAAATAAATTATTCCCGTTAATTGATTTGCTGTTTTATATGGAAAACTTTCTATAAATGTTTTCTCCAATAAATAAAGTTTTAAGCACAACTCACTTCCTTTCTAGTACTTGAAGCAGCATCTTGAAGCAGATGAGAAAATGCTTCCTTCATATTTTCAATCTCCTCTTCTTTTTGTTTTGCACATATCATTGCCTAAATGGGAAACGAAATGAATAGTCCTTAAAAAACTAAGTATATTCCTGTTGAGGACAACCAGGTAACAATTCAAAAAATTAAACAGTTGCAAGACCATGGTGTTCTAGTGAACAGAAAACTAACGAACTCTAAAATGCACTTTTCCAATTTCATATATATATATATATATATATATATATATAATATTTCATATTTCTACTTGTGTGTCACTCCTAAGTTAACTGTATACTATGGATTTTTTACACCATGAGCTAACTTTTGTATTTCTCATATAGTGACAACACAAAGAGAGAGTTCCACTCTTTTTTAAGATGTAGACATCTTAAAAAATTGTCCAGTAGCAGCTTAGAGAGCAACTAAGTATGTTCTGGGTATAAGCTTTCATGTGCAGAACATAGTTGGTCTCTAAGGTGCTACTGGACAATTTTTTTATTTATTTCAACTGCATCAGACCAACACAGCTACCTACCAGAATCTAGAATCTAGATACAGTATCTATTTCTCAACCAACCTTCTTCTGAGTTTAAACAACTGCATTCTCAAGAGACCTTTCATTTTAACATTCCCATAGCTGAGAGATCCAATCTAAAAGTCCTTCCTTCCATTGGTGGAGCACAATAGCAATATGTATATGATCCAGTTCTTCATCACATTTTGCCCTTGTCCTCCATGCCCTTTCTTTGTGCATAATTCTCCCATTGACAGCTCCCTTCTTCTGGTAGCCTTCCTCTTGCATGCAGAGGACAGACTGGATCACCCCCCTTTTCCATGTCAGAGAACATTATGTTTAGCTTTTATTGTCAAAATACAAGTATAGTACTTCAAAGTTATAAGAAATTAGTTTCCCTCCCAAAATGAAATGGACTTTAAAAAATCTATTTTTAAAAAAAGAGTATTACAGGCTATATTTAAAAGTTGTTTGTCTCTAGAGTGCTACACTTTAGAGTTCTATTTACTACTGTACATCATACTAGCAAGATGGTTCAGAATTGACAGAAAAAATTACACTAGCTTTATACAGATTATGCTACCTGAACTGCCTTAGTGGCAAACATATATGCCCTAAGATTCAAATTTTTAAAATGCTAACTATGTGATGTCACAGGCTTAAAATACATGACCCAAAGGATGATCCCTAAAATGGGAGCCCCAATGAAACATCCCAAGTTTTATTTAATGTTCAAGTAAGACCATTGCTCCAAGAGAATTCAGGCACTTCTGAAATGTGTACTGTGTCTGGTGGAAGTCACTTTTCCTGAAAGTGCATGATGAAGACTGTAAAAAATGATAGTATTACACAAGACACAATTTGCATTATAATGCTTAAAGTGTGCAACTACTGGTCAGAAATACTTACATTATTCAGACATAATTGAACGTTTGAGGTGGCTTTAAGAAGGCCCCTTTTTGAAGAGGCTGTTCAAAATTGTAACCTCTCACTCATGTTCTGGATTATTCCAGCTATTTCAGAAAAAGAACCAGAGTGAATATTCAGATATGCAGAATTGGTCCCTTGGTGCTTTGTTTACCTGACTCTTTTGCAGATTAGCTTCTTCTAAGAGTTGGATGTTCTTACAAGCTTCTTCCATAGCATCATTCTTCTCCCTTTCTATAACAGTGCACTTCACAGTCAGCTCTTGGATTTGTTTTTCTAGGTTTGTTTTTTCTGTTCTTAGCTCTTTTAAATCTTCGGCAGCTACACAAAGCCTGCATATCAGAACAAGGACCACTTAACTGATTGAAGCTAAATCTAGGATTGAAACTACATTCAATTGTCAGCTCTTGTAATCTAGAGAGGACAAGGTTTGCCACATTTCACTATCTTGAAGTGATTCTGAAGGTTAGTTTTCAGAAGTTCAACAATTTTTCCTGGCAAAGTGACAAGCTCTTTCAGATTCAGATCTCATGACTGATATGTACATCTGTGCAACCTTAACTATTGCTATGACACCATGTGGAACTGCCCTTGATAATTCTTTCAAAGGATCAACAAGTCGAAGAAAGCTGTCTATGGACAAACACTGGCTCCCTTGGTCTGAAAGCAAGATGAGTGTCGCACCCCATAGCCACTTTTGACTGGACTTAACCATCCAGGGGCCCTTTACCTTTAGTGGCCACAGAATTCTGACTGACTTGGGAGATGGGGCAGGGAATCCAGAAACTTAGGATGGGAGAGAGAATAGAACAGAGTATCCTGGAAATGGGAGTACTCCAAATTACAACATTTTGATGCACATCCCAGTTGTGGTTTTGTATTCTGGTTTGCTCACTGATCACATACAATCATTTGTTAATTTGAACTCATTTAAAATAATCCTCCAAACTATGGCCTAGAGGTTCTTTTCTGGTGGTTTGGAAGGTTACCTGAATTAAGACTTAACACCAAGCTTCCTGTGGTGTCCTATATATAATGTAAGAAACGCTTTATTCAGGAGTTCCACCAACTCACTAATAAGCATACTACTCAATTCTAAATGGATGATATTCCAAACCTAACACTCAGTGCCTGGTATAAATTGGTCCCACTCCTGAGGACCCAAGCCTGTACATGGAGATGCACTTATTAAGATCATTCTGCTTTTATTGACAGTAATTTTCAGCACATAAACCCTTTTCACACATTCAAATGGAAAAAGCAATTTGTCAACTTGTATGATGGAGCCAGCTAAGAGATGGCAACAACAACAAAAATGAAGGACAAAGCTCTAAGAAACTATTAAGAATGACCTCCCAAGATCTGTATTATGTTGCTCTAGGATTAAAAACTATTCTCTTGATTTAAATTCAACTTATTTCCACGTAAGCGTGCCTAGAAACACATCCACAACACCAGCTTAACACTCCCCTACAGTGACAAGCATCAGATTAAAAATTAAAATTTAGCATGTGGATTGCTTTGTGGATACAATCAGTGCATGCAAAAAGATAATACCTGGTATAAAATCTTGCATTTAGCAACCAGGGGTGCATGCATAGTGAACTTTCTAGACTGGATCAGTATTTAACATTGATTGCCTCTTTCAGTATGGACTGGAGCAATGCCATCTTCTCCTTTAGCAACTGGTGGTGAGTTTCTGTCAAATTCAACAGAACCAGAAATCTGGTTGGCAGGTATGCATGAATTTGTGGATTGGATCTATAGTTTTTGCAATATAGCTTAAACCTTTCCAATACCTCTCTTTAACGCATAAAGTAGAAACAGAGATTAACTTCAGAGGCAATGTTCAAACATACACTTGCCACCAAGGAATGGAAGGAAAATAATCACAGGTGTCCATGCATGTTAAGAAGCATGTTCTACAGCAGTTCCCAAACGTTTGCAAGAATATCTTTGGATGTAGTTTTATATTACCTACTCTAATACTCACACACAGCCTTCCTCAATTTTGTGGCCTCCCAGTTGTTTTGGACTACATCTCCCATCAGCCCGTCAACAGTGAGGGATGATAGAAATTGAAGTCCAGAACACCAGAAGGCACTGGTTAGGAAAGGAGAAGGAGTGAGAAGAAGACGCCGTATACCAATGGAAGTGTACTTTTATATCCAATACATAGAAAAGTCCAGTTAGTAACAAGCCTAATTATAAGTCTAATAAGCTATATTCGATGAAAGAACATATCTGTAATGGCTTAAGCAACAACAACAAAAAGAATTTGAATTTCTCAATGCTCCTCCTTATGGTGCCAGAGAATCAAACAAAAACACACTCCTTATATCAATTAATGTTCTACCTTTTCTCCAGTTCTTTTACGCTAGATTGCAACTGATGCAAGCGTTTGTCTGATGCTTCCTCTCTTTCCTGAGCAGCAAGCACCTCTTCTTCCTGGAAGCCACAGAAGTCATTCAGAAATTATTATCAGAGCTTCTATTGGATTTTTTTAAAAAGAGGAGCCAACCAACCAAAGTCTGATTAATGCCTTGTGTTTGAAATCAGAAGTAGCATGACATACCTTTCTATCTACCTGGGCCTGAAGATTCTCAATCAGTCTGGTCATTTCATCAACCTTAGCAGCTGCTGTTCTCAAGTCCAACTTGGATTGTCTACACGTAAAAATAAGCACTCTTAATTTTTTTTACTTTATTGTAAAAAAGCAGATTAGAGTTACTAATCACAATTACTTATTTCATCTTAACTAAACTGTATAATCAAACAATATTTTCCCATACTGAAAACATTTACATTGGACCAATAAAAATGCATGTTTGTCTATTTTGTATCTCCTCCATCTGCTTTATCTGTGAATCAGTGGCAAGATTACTGCTAAAACTGCTTTCATGCAGCCAGGTCTCTATGTGGGTGCCAAACTGTCTGAAAGGAACTGACCTCAGTATCTCAACGAAAGCAGCATGGATCCAAAGATAACGTGGTATGCGTATGGAGATTTCTCAGATACTGAGCCCATACACGTTATAACAGCTGCAGTGCACAGAACGTACTCAAACTATGGCATTCACTTTCACAAATGTGGCCACCAACTCTGATGGCTTTACAAGGGGATTAGACAAATTAATGAAGGATAAATCTATCAGTGAAAGCTAGTCATGAGAGCTGTATACCACCCCAGGACCAAAATTCTTATGCCTCTTTTAAGAAGTCATTGGGGAACAGCAAAAAATAACTACTGCCCTCCAAGTCCTGCTTGTGGGCTTCCAAAAACCATCTGACTGGTCACTGTGGGAAAGGGTCAGATAAACCAGATAAAGCTTTGATCTGATCCAGCAGGGCCCTTCTTATTTTCTTATGAAACTTCTGTGAAGCACTTTTCAGCAATAACACCATCTCTATATGAAATAGGACATACGCTCTAACAAAACTGTACAGGGAATTACAAAGTGAAGTAGCAGTTTCCATCAGCAGGTGCTACTGCAATCTGTGGCTTTCAACAGATATTTATTGTTCACACCTGAATAATTAAAACATTTTCTCTACATATTTTACTCTGCGTTCAGGCCCAGCCCTGAGACTAAGCCAATCTTAGTCACCATGATAAACACCCCTTTCTAAGAGCAAGAGAATGGTACTGCAGCCGTGTTCCTGCTTCTCTGTTGGAGGCTTTAGATACAATCTTTGTGGCTTTCAAGACCTGGGCTAGCTGCTGATTCATTACTGGGCCAAATGTAAGGTGTTCCTATTAGCATATAAAGTCTTTAACAGCTCTGGACCAGATTACTTCAAGTATCATCTTATCCATATATACCCATTGACTCCTTTGATCTGTGGAACTGGCACTTTAAAAAGTATTCCACACTTGTAAGGAACTGATATTTTAGTGTGGCAGCACCTACTCTCTGGAACTTCATGCCCATTGATATTAGGCAAGCATTTTCATATCTCCACAGGCCTTAACAGAATCTGGTATGTAGGTACAGTGGTGCCCCGCAAGACGAACGCCTTGCAAGACAAAAAACTCGCAAGATGAAAGGTTTTTTCGTTTTCGAGTTGCTTCGCAAGACGAATTTCCCTATGGGCTTGCTTCGCAAGATGAAAACGTCTTGCAAGTTTGTTTCCTTTTTCGTAAAACCGTTAATACCCAGGGTGCATTGCTGGAAGAGGTGCAGTTGCGACTTGACTTCGAGGAGCAACACATTGCACGCGGTGTGGTGGCCTTTTTGAGCTTTTTAAAGAGTTTGCTGAATTTTTGAAGCTTTTCCAAAACTTCTTTTGCAGCTGTTTGCAAACTTTTTTTGGTGGTTTTTGGATTTTGGGTTGGGGTGTTTAGAATTCAAGGACTTGGTGTTGGGGAGAGGTTTGCAAGAATCTGGAAGCTTGTGTGGTTTTTTTCTGCATTTTTATGATTTTCTGTGACCATTGGGCCATGTTTATTTTTTTTTGAAAAAAAAATCTGGGTTTGAATTTCTGTGTGCTGGGTGGATGGGGGAACAGTTGAGGAGGGGTTTGCAAGAATCTGGGAGCTTGTGTGGTTTTTTCCTGCATTTTTATGATTTTCTGTGACCATTGGGCCATGTTGTTGTTTTTTTGAAAACATTTTCTGGGTTTTGAATTTCAGTGTGCTGGGTGGCTGGGGAAACAGCTGGGGAGGGGTTTGCAAGAATCTGGGAGCTTGTGTGGTTTTTTTTGAATTTTTATGGTTTTCTGTGACCATTGGGCCATGTTGGGTTTTTTTGAAAAAGAATTCTGGGTTTGAATTTCTGTGTGCTGGGTGGCTGGGGGAACAGCTGGGGAGGGGTTTCCAAGAATCTGGGAGCTTGTGTGGTGTTTTTTTTTTTTTTTTTTTTTGAATTTTTATGGTTTTCTGTGACCATTGGGCCATGTTGTTTTTTTTTTGAAAAAATTTCTGGGTTTGAATTTCTGTGTGCTGGGTGGCTGGGGGAACAGCTGGGGAGGGGTTTGCAAGAATCTGGGAGCTTGTGTGGTTTTTTTTGAATTTTTATGGTTTTCTGTGACCATTGGGCCATGTTGTTTTTTTTTGAAAAAAATTCTGGGTTTGAATTTCTGTGTGCTGGGTGGATGGGGGAACAGTTGAGGACGGGTTTGCAACAGTTGGGGAGGGGCTGGGGGAACAGTTGAGGCTTTTGAAGACTTTGGTGATTTTTAAAGCTTTCCCAAAACTTCTTTTGCAGCCATTTGAGGATTTTGAAGACTTTGGTGATTTGCAGCCATTTCGTAAGATAAACTTTTAAAACTTTTTTGGGGGTTTTTGGATTTTGGGTTGGGTGTTTGGAATTCAAGGACTTGGTTCTGGGTTTGAATTGCTGATTTTCTTTTTCTTTTTCTGAGTTTACGAAGGTAAGAGCTGTGCTGCCATGGGACCCAAGAAGACTGCTGCTGCTGCTGCGGAGGCCAGCGAGAGGAAGAAGGAGAAGGTGACGCTGGAAATGAAGGAGATCATCTGGAAGCACGACGGTGGAATGCGTGTGACGGACCTCGCCAGGGAGTACGGCAGGAACCCATCGACCATCGGGACCATCCTGAAGATGAGGGAGAAGATCCTTGCGACTGATGCAGCCAAGGGAGTCACCAGGATCGTGAAGAACTGCCCAGCTGTTCTGGAGGAGGTCGAGAAGTTACTGCTCATCTGGTTAGAAGAGAAGCAGCGTGCAGGGGACACAGTGACTGAGGCCGTGATTTGTGAGAAGGCCAAGGCCTTGCACGCAGACCTCATCCGGGAACAGCCAGGAACCTCAGGCGAGCCAGAAGTCTTCAAGGCAAGCAGAGGCTGGTTTGACCGTTTCAAGGCAAGATCTGGAATCCACAGCGTGGTCAGGCATGGAGAGGCTGCCAGTTCTGATGTTCCTGCGGCTGAAGACTTTGCCTTGGAGTTCCTGGAGGTTGTGAAGACGGAGGGCTACGTTCCACAGCAGGTCTTCAACTGCGACGAGACCGGGCTGTTTTGGAAGAGGATGCCCAAAAGGACTTTCATCACACAGGAGGAGGCCAAGTTGCCTGGCCACAAGCCCATGAAGGACCGCCTGACCCTGCTCTTCTGTGCCAACGCAAGCGGCGACCTGAAGATCAAGCCCCTGCTGGTGTACCACTCGGAGAACCCACGGGCCTTCAAGAAACACAAGGTCGACAAGGAGCGGCTGAGTGTCATGTGGCGATCCAACAGCAAGGCTTGGGTCACACGTGTGCTGTTTGTGGACTGGGTCAATCTTGCTTTTGGCCCTGCTGTCAAACAGTACCTGCTGGACAACGACCTGCCGCTGAAGGCTTTGCTTCTGATGGACAATGCTCCTGCTCATCCTAAAGGCCTTGAGGTGGACTTGTTGGAGGAGTTCAGCTTCATCAACATCATGTTCCTGCCGCCTAACACCACGCCACTGCTCCAGCCGATGGATCAGCAGGTCATCGCCAATTTCAAAAAACTCTACACCAAGGAGCTTTTCAGGCGATGCTTCGAGGTGACTGATTGCACCACCATCACCCTGCGGGAATTCTGGAAGGACCACTTCGACATCGTCACCTGCTTGAAGATGATCACCACGGCCTGGAACGGGATCAGCCAGAGAAATTTGAATTGCGCTTGGCGCAGCCTGTGGCCGGACTGTGTGGCAGCAAGTGACTCTGATGCACCAGAGTCAACAGTGGTGCAGGACATTGTTGCCTTGGGGGAGGACCATGGGCCTGGAGGTCACAGAGGAGGACGTCAGCGAGCTGGTGGAGGAGCACGACCACGAGCTGACCACCCAGGAGCTGGTTGAACTGCAGGCAGAGGTTGCGCAGGAGCAGGCCTCGCTGGAAGAGGAGGAAGCAACTGAGGAACGGCCGTCCTCCAAAGAACTGAGGGACATTTGCCAGAAGTGGAAGGAGGTGCAGGCTTTTGCAGAGCGGCACCACCCTAACAAGCACGTGGCACATGACCAAGCGAACACTTTTGATACGACGGTCATGTTGCCTCTCAGGGAGCTGCTGAAAAGGCGGATGAAGCAGCAGACCATGGACAGGTTCCTCAGCAAGAAGCAAAGAGTGGAAGAGGAACCTTCTTCGAGTGGTACCCCAGAGTCTTAGAAAATGTATGTACAGTACACTTTGTTGATTTTTAAATGTTTTTCTGTCATGTTTAGAAACTTAATTTATTGTTCCTTCAATTTTTGATATGCTCTTTAAAGTATGTGTGACTTTAAAGAGCAGTTAATAAACTATTGTTGTACCAAATTTGGCTTTGTTTGGACTTTTTTTGACCATAGGAACGCATTAATTGAATTTCAATGCATTCCTATGGGAAACCGTGCTTCGCAAGATGAAAAATTCGCTAGACGAAAAAACTCGCGGAACGAATTAATTTCGTCTTGCGAGGCACCACTGTATGTATTTTCCTCAGAAGAGATCCCTCACCAAATGGTCCCAGGGCAGGTTAAAAAAATATCATAAAACAAAATCACAAAAAACAGAAATATGAGGGGGGAAACAGCAGCACAGAATAGCAGGACACAGCAATGCAGCAATAGGGAAAACATCCACTTAACCAATCTACTAGGTTTGCTTACACAGCTACACTTCCACTTATAGCTAAAAACTTTAATCTGATATGCAGTAAACTGCCACGTTTCTGTGCTTAGTTCTGTTGCATGGACAGGACCATTACAGTGATACCTCAGGTTAAGTACTTAATTCGTTCTGGAGGTCCGTTCTTAACCTGAAACTGTTCTTAACCTGAGATACCACTTTAGCTAATGGGGCCTCCCGCTGCCGCTGCACCACTGCCACACAATTTCTGTTCTCATCCTGAAGCAAAGTTCTTAACCTGAGGTACTATTTCTGGGTTAGTGAAGTCTGTAACCTGAAGCGTCTGTAACCCAAGGTACTACTGTACATTAAAATATTTAAAATATTTATTCACTCTCATCCACTACTACTTATACAAAAAGAAGCCCCTAAGGCTATGGCAATCAATTATTTATGCAAATATTTACTTGCTTCTTCATGGTGACGCAAAAAAAAAAAAAGGTAATAATCCCATTGTGCAAAATCCAGTGCTGCCATTCTGCTCATCAAATGGCTTTTGGTTCAGGAAAGGTACATGCTAATGTAAGAGAAGTGGACATGATTTTTGCTGATTCAGAATGAGTTTTCTGCCACCGGCGCTCTAGCCGTCTCAGCGATTGTTTCCTCACCCTCAGCTCTGAAGAAAACCACGGGGCTGTCTGGGCTCCATGCAATCGGAGAGGGCGCTTCGGAGCCAGACAGTCAATAGCCCTGGTTAACTCCGCATTCCAGCGGGCCACCAGCAAATCAGCTGAAAGGCCATCAACATGGGATAAAGCATCCCCTACCACTTTCTGGAAACCATTTGGATCCATTAAGCGGCGGGGGACCATCCGAATTGGTCCCACCTCCCTGCAGAGGGGAAGGGTGGCAGAGAAGTCCAGTTGATTAAGAATCAATAATACACACAACCACTACAGTTTAATCATAGTGGAATGGTACTTAGAATATGCGATCGCATAAGCAGAAGGCACTTTCACTATTACCAGGCAAGGTCTTTATTTTCAGATTCCCCACTGCAACCCCTCAAAAGAGTTAGGGACAAGAAGGGATGCGTAGTGCATGGAGCGCAGTGGACTAGAATGAAGTTTTCATTGCACAAAAACTTTTTGCTCATTCAAAAGTCGCCTCTGGATATGAACCACTGTCACATAGTTTGCTATTTCTGTGACGTTAGATGGATTTAATGAACAAGGTAGAACAAGCTACTAGGGCTCATGAAATAAAAGTAGGTTTCAGAAATCTCATTTATACCTCTGTTGCTTGCGTAGCTCGTCCAGTTCTACATTCTGTTCTGTTACAGTCTTCTTAAATACCTGATTAAGCTACAAGAATGGAAAAGTGTTTTAATACATTCCAAAGAACAAAAAATAATAATAATCAGTAAACATAGTATGGTGGATATATTTTTCTTTGACGCCAAGACCTGCAGCAGAAAGTTTTAAAAGTTCTGGTTACACATTTGTACCTCAAGAAGTAAGAATTTGCTTTTCAAAAAATTGTTCTTTGCTTACAGTTGACTTGACTATCTTCTTCACAAGTTCTCCACTTTCCATTTAAACCTCTTAATTCTCTCTTAAATGTAGCTATTTATATCATTTGCCTTTTTTAGTGTATTGTCAACTTATGTCGTACTGCGTTTTCATATCATATATAAAACAACTTTGTACCCTATGCGGTGTTCATGCTCTCTTTTACAACCACTAATCATTTTCACTACCCTCTAACAGAGTTGACACAAAAAGTGAAGGAGAAGTAGAGGAAACAGAAAATTGTAAAATTGAATGATAATAAAAAAACTCTAGGGAATAAAAGTAAATAAATGTGGTTTCACAGACAGAGGCTTGCTTCTTCATGGTGACGCAAATCTGACCTAATTTTCCAGAGCAAGGGCCAATTATGTTATCAAACAAATAAATTAAAACAGATTAAATATGAAGTAGAAAATATGGCATAGTCGTTAAAAAATAAGGTAGGGTTTATAATATACACAGATAAGAAGTGCCTAGAATCTGCTTTGGAGCTATTTGCATTTGTTTTATATATTTTCCTCTTTTTAATGGACATTCAAATGAGATGGGCTACAACAGTTTCAAGATGTTATTATAATGTTCAGTGTTTCACTTACTGACTCTGTTTTTTCGTTGCTGAAATGCAGTTGCTTTGTTAGTTGCTGAAAGCTTGTCAATTGATCCTAAAAAGAAGATGCAGAGCATGTAATTATAATCTAAAGAATTTATCATCAACATAAAAATAAATGCTCAAGCTTAACATTTTAAACATTTAAGTACTATTACTATATTGTATACATTACCACTGGCTGTCTTCCAGAATTCTCTCTTTGATAGTTAGCCAGATATTTCAAAAGAAATACACAGCAGCAGAAAAAGCAATAATGGTATATTTCAGTCCCTATTGTTTTTTGTGTGTGAAAGAAATGGAAAAATGTACACACAAAGTAGTCAGTCAATGCCAAGCTGTGGTTGAACATTCTGCAGCCAGATGCGAGGTATTTGCACCAGAACCAATAGTTGCACGTGTGTGTGTGGTAGTAAATGGGTCCTATGTATAAAAGCTGTGTAAGTTAAAGGGAGGTAACCCTGCAATTAACCTCTGAAAATCCATAGATGGGTTTCAAAATGAGGAGTTTTGAAGCCATAGTAAGTGTGCTCCTTTTCTAATATGCCTTAGTTTTTAGATCTTCAGAATTCACCGATGTCACATTCTGAAGACAATCTCTGAAATCTCAAGGAAAGAAGAAACAATCATGTTTTTGCTTTTACAAAAGCAATCCAGAAGTCAGTTAAGTACCAGATGAAGAGCTTATGGAAACAATTAAAGAGCTGCTTTGCCAAAGGACAGAAGCTCTGCCCTCAGGACAACACTTATGCCCCCCAAATCCTGACAGAAAAGTCTGCTGGAATAGATGCACCATTCACTGGATGGTCTGAAACAGGATGTTACATGGGATGGGCATGATGGGGACAGACCATGAACAAGGACCCAAAGCCTCCTAGTTTCCCGACATGTCAATGGATTGAGTCTGAATTTACACCAGCTACATAGCTGGCATGTCCCTCCCACTGGGACAAAGAGAACAAAATTCTATCTTCCTACTTCCCATCCCAGCCAGAAGGACCCGATATGGCTTTGGTTGTAGCAGAGCAAGTCCCATGGAGTCTCACACCCACCATAAAAGAGGACTGAAGTTTTAATCAAATTTTAATACATAGCTATTACAATAAAATGAATTACTTTTTGTTTTTGACTTTCAGCAATATGAATCTGTGCTTCTGTCATGTGTGCATGATATATCTGCTGAAGTCGCTCCAACTCCTGTGATACTGTCTGCCAAAGTTCTACTGCATGTTCCTTTTCCTACAAAAATAAAAGCAAATATAGTATATGAGAAACTTTGTTTCTGCTTAGTGCTTATAATTCAGAAAACTGAAAGCGAGATTGTTATTTTTCTACAAAGCCACTCTGCATTATGCAGATACGGCAATATATTCCCACTTGCCTCCCAAAGCGATGGTACTTATTACTTACATGTTTCCTATATGCTATATATTTAAACAGTAAGCAATTCTATTCAATTGCAACCTAGCCGCCAAAAATGTAATTCAACTGTGAAGATTAATTAATTAATTAATTAATTCCCACCTTTCCTCCAAGGGCTTCAAGGTGGTATACACAGTTCTATTCTTTCCCATTTTACCCTCATTACAACACTGAAGTGGGTTAGGCTGAGAGTGAGCGACTGCCCCAAGGTCACCCAGTAAGCTTCACGGCTAAGTGGGGATTTGATCCCTGGTTCCGCAGGTCCTAATCCAACACTTCATTCAATACACCAGAACTTATTATATCATCTTCAACAGACCTTAGAGGTTCACAGATTACCAATAAGATAAAATCCTGAAATTAAAAGCAAGCTTAAAAATCCTGACAAAAGTTTACTTTGAGAAGTGCATGTTACCTTCACCAAAAATAAAAACAAAGTAAAAGGAGGGGAAGGGCCAATTCTGAGGAAATATGCTTTAAAACTACATACAAAAGAGTCAAAGAACCAAGGCAGTCTAGATGTTTGAATCCACTCACTTTATTTGCTAGTTGTAACTGGTCTTGAAGGTTTCTTATTATATTTTCATCCATGAATGTACCATCCCCTGAGGAAGGACCAGCTTGTAGAGCCTCCAACTGCTTTTCAACAGCCTCTTTCAATTCTTCATGCAATCTAGGTTACAAATATATAGACAAACAATTTATTTTTAAAATAGTAATCAAAGCCAATTTGATGGAAATGAACCATCAGCTGGAAAACAAACACTTCTCAAGTTTATAACAATGTATTGAATTATTCTGGAAGCTATAAGCACACTGAAATCTTTCTACAGGATATACACAAGAGAAACAAATGCTAAGAGCGGTATCTGTAGATCCCTTATGACCATATCCTGGCACAGCACCAAAGTGTTCCATGTGAACAGCAGGAATTTTCTGAGGAATTTAATAGTTCTTGCTGTGCAATGAAGAAACTGACAAGCTGAAGACAAGCGGCTGCTGCTGTGAAAAATTCTGCAAAGAGGATGTTAGAAACACATCCTATAGCCATAAGACACAATATAAGTTTATTGTGGAAAATAGTGGGAGGAATTCAACATTGTGAAGAAATGAAGTATCTTCCCAGGATGTCTCTCCTTGTTCTTGGTCTGTCCTTTAGGGATGTCTCTACTTCAAAAAATGAGACCCTTTGCCCTTCCCTTGCCAGATCTGATCTTTCATCAAGACAATACTGGGCTCTTAGGGCCTCCAAAAACCAGGCTCTCTGTTGTTGCTGGAGGGACAAGAATGGGAAAAAAGACTGATTCCTACAGAAAAAGAAAGTACACTGCACCTAAAATTCAGCATGGAATTGTTACTTGAAAATTTGGAGGCCTGGGGTACTTTGAGAGGAAGGGCGGGATACAACTTTAATAATAAATAAATGTCACTAAGTTAACATACATCAAGTACTCCAGGTCCCCTAGGTAAACCTCTGACATGCATATATTTTTGTTATGAAAGAAAAGAGTAAACAGTTATGTATGAGCAGTATTATAGATATGTGACCAGGGTTAGAAATATACTAATAATATCCATATAATATTTTGCTTGCATTTAAGTATTTCTAAATACTTGGTGGTTGAAAATGATGCTAGCAATAGTAATGCTTACTCTGAAAATGCATCTGGCAGCATGAAATCAGGGCAGGAAGAGACATTGATGGCAAAAAGAGGAGAGGGGTGTTCAGATTGTAATCCTATACACACTTACTTGAGAGCAAGTTTGATTAAAGTAAGTAGATCTAAGTCAGCTGCTAGGCACCGGTCGAGGCATTAAGCCTGCCTGCCCCTGCCCCATAAGGAGGGCCAGGTGACATCCACCACAGCTGGGATGACTCACAGGAAGGGCCTGGCTAACGTCCAGAGTCACCACCACGTTCCCCTCATAGGCACGGTGCGGCTGGTGGTCCAGCTGCACCCCATCTGGACAGGGATAGTTATCTAACTTCTGTTATCTATGCTCTTGTAACCTCTAGGTTAGATTACTGCAATGCATTATACACGGGGCTGCCTCTGAAGACGGTTTGGAAGATTCAGCTGGTGCAGAATGCAGCAGCCAGATTGCTCATCAGGACAAGACATATATACAATGCCAATCCTGGCCTGACTGCACTGGCTACCAATTAGTTTCCAGGCTCAATGCAAAGTGCTGGTTTTGACCCATAAAGCCTTAAAAGGCTCGGGACTGCAGTACCTCAAGGACTGCTTCTCTCCATATGAACCAACCTGGAACCTGCACTCAAAATCTGAGCGACACGGTGACTTCCCACTTGTGGAATGCTCTCCCCTGGGAGGCTTGCCTGGCACCCTCGTAACGTATCTTTTTACACCACATTTCTCTTATGCCAGGCTGATTAAACAATCTATGGCCTTTTAAACTGTGGAGGGGTTACTGTTTTTGTTTGCTACTATGTTATGCATTTTTGTGTCCATATATTGTAAACTGCCCTGTGATCTTCAAATGAAGGACTGTATAGAAATCTAAAAATAAATAAACAAGCAAACAAAAAAACACGCCACTCAGTGCATCGACCTTTCATTTTCCTTGGTAACTTGTTCAAGTTTTAGTCGCAATTCCCTCATCTGCACCTAAAAAAAAGCAATAAATAACAGTAAGCATTCATTTTTTAATAGGTGTCACAAAACTGTTAGATTAGACACACTAAAATTAAATCTCCCGTACACCATGTATATACACAAACACCAGTGACAAAACGGAATATAAAATACTTTTTGCTAGTTCAGCTACAGGAAAAAAAGAATTATATCATTTTATAACTTAGAACAAAAACTGTTTTTAGTATTGACAATATTATTCATAATGGGTATTCAATGACAGACATACTCAAATTTATTCACTATTCAACTGGTCTACTCCGAGTAGATTTCAACTGCACATGCTACTATGTCTTAAAATTTGATCTTAATAAGTTTGTGTGAAGAGCAACAGGAAAACATTTGCACACTGGTGTGTATGATTCATACCTGACAGTACCTCAGCTGTTCATTCATTTCCTTCAGATGTCCATCATAATCAACAGCTAGAGGAGACAGTCTAACGTGGAAGTAAAAATATACAAATTAAAGACATTGGTAACACTGACTGAACATTCAGTTAGTTTAAAGGTGGTGATCTGTGGCTTGATACACAACACAATCCTTCCCATTTCCTCAGCAAAGTGCTTGTCAATAGAGGGGGATGAATCACACTGCGCCTTGTTTGGTGTAAAGAAAAATCTATTTTCATAAAGGGATGGCCTGCCTTTCAGTGGAAGCTCTACTGCATCCAAAATGGTAACCTTAGAAAAATTTATATCCAGTGAAAATTCCATGCAACATTCACACAATTGTGCAAATAGATATAGGAAGAGTGAAAGGACTGGTCTGGTGCCTATCCAAGAGCTTGGATACTCAGACTTGCTATGGTTTCCCACATTTTAATTCCTAAGGCATGAGACACTTGTGGTATTTTGACCCTGTTTAAGAGCCATGGGTTCTCCAAACACAGCTAATGGCATCACTACCATCAAGGAAAGCCAATTAACTTAAAGTTGCACAGCATGCTCCTAAACATGTTTATTCATGAGTATATTTCACCAAGTTCAACTGGACTTGCTTCTTGATATTGTGGGTATAACCAGCATGCTTAAGTCACAAATGGGTTAATACCATATGCTATCCTGCCAGGTTTAGCTAGAGGAAGCTAACCTTGGAAGGAAGCTAATAAAGCCTACTGTTGTATCCCAGTCAATCAGAGAAGCGCAAAGCCACTCTTGAGCTTCAAACCATTAATTTAGGACTTTCACCACAATAACTAAGCCATGTTTTACTGCTTCTACAACTTTTCTGACAGATTTATTGAAAAGCACATGAACCTGACATTTGGAGGGTTTGTAAGCATTTTTTTAACTTACCAAACATGTGGCCTTTTCCTATACTGGGGGAAGAGGGGAACTTTGGAAGGAATTCACAAGGACATATTTTAAAGGTCTAACAGCCTAAATTTCCATGCTTTACTTTGCTGCATATTTTGTGACTTTAAACCTCTGCTGGGCTTCTCTCACCAAAGAGTACTTGCCCCAAACCTGGATCCTGGCATCCAATAATTCTCTCATTTCTATATACCATTTTTTCATCTTTTGAACCAATGCTAAAATGGGTCAGCACCAAATATTAATGAGGCATAACACAGTGTTGTTGTTGTTTTAAAAAAGGTAAAGCTCCATAGAGCACTATCAGTATACACAGAGACTTCCTTTCAAATACAGATCAAACTGAGAAAGAAAAAAAATACATTGTTTCCTTTTTTTATTCTATATTTCCAAGCTTGAAAATAACATTTAAAAAGTGGCTGACAGAAAACAAACCAAATAATCAAACCACATTCGAAACACGGTAGTACTTTAAATTTAATTATAACACCAAAAAAAACCCTTTACCTTTGATTCGTCAGTTCAGGCTCCATTTCATTGTTACCTCCTAAGAAATTCTTCTGAAATGAAACTATTTCCTTTTAATACTGTTACATATTACCACATATATTTAAAAAGTAAAGCATATTTAATCCATTCCATGTGCACTGATATTTAATTCCATATTCTGCTTTTACATTAAAATGACATGTGTAATTTCAGTTCTTCTGGAGATAAACACAATCTTTTTCCACAGCAGAAAGAAAGTCTCCATCTAAAATGACTAGTACTGCTCCAAATGATGATTCACATACCACCTTTTGATCGGAAACTAGAACAGGGTGAAATGTTCTCATCTAAGCCCATGTAAACATATTAGTTTCAATAGTATTACAAATCTGTGGCACACCTCTCACTATAAGTGAGAACCAGCCTCTTGTTGTACTATGAATTTCTGTTTTGTTTTTTTTAAAAAAACTGTGGATTAGCAATTATTGTTGATCTATAAAGTTATAACCGGGAAGCATCAGTAAAGCTTTTAAATTTGTAGTAGCATCTGATCAATATACGGTTATTAAAAGGTTTTACTTTTCAGTATTTCCCCAGTCAACCTCAGAACAATTACAAAAAGGCCTTTTAGACTTTAGAAGTATGATATAATATTGTGGTTCGAGGACCCGAACCCCGCACAGTGGAATGAAACACAAGGACACGTGATATAAGGTTAATGGGCAAGAAAAGGCCACAACTTTATTGATTACAGCAAGTGAAAAGGTATTGGCTTAGGCATTGGATTACGTCAGCTGACTCCACCCACTCGGAGAGGGGTGAGTCTAAAAAACAAAGGGGGTTTATTCACCAGTAGGTGGAGCCTGTTGATGCTAATCCAACTATAAGCTCTCCCCTGATATCACCGAGGGTCGTGCCATGGCCTCCCGCCAAGCAGGCATCGGACAGAATACACGACCGCCGGATTCCTTTAACGGAATACCCAAAAATTGAAGGCGCAGGCGATGGCCACACCTAGCCCTTCGACACCACAACACATTATTCCATACAGTATGTAATACACACATGTATATACACACTCACTACTTCACAAGGCAAAACACCATCTCAAGGCAGTTCATAAATAAAGCCATACAGCAATTTTGTATTACATAAAATATTTATAAGCTACCTTTATGAATAAAAGTCATTAAAGGAGGCTTGCACAACAAGAGAGAAACTACAATTCAGAGATCATGACAAGGTATGGTTTGGTCCAACTAAGACAATAAGGAAGGAATCAGGGTGGATGAGGGGGATAAAAGGCTAAGAGGAGCAAGTGTATGAATCCAAAGCCCATTGATGTCTATTGTATGGATTCTGTTATTTTAATCCACAATTCTGCAGATACGTATTTATGGGAAATATTCTAAAAATTAGTACTGTATAAAATAGTAGTTTTCAACCAGTATGGGTTGGCACGGCACCCTGGGGTGCCTTCAATGATGGTCAGGGGTGCCGTGGGCAACCCTGGCCTCCATCCCTCATTCTTTCCCTTCCTCCTCGGATCCCCTCTCGCATCTCTGCCTCCAAAGGTCTTGAATGACTGTTTGTTGCAGCATGTCTGGCTACATGCTATGCCGGCAAATAGTGCCTCTGGGGCTGGCCAGGGGGTGCTGGGTGCCAGAAGTTAAGGCAGCCTCAGAGTAAGCAAGCAACCAAGCGGGCAATGGAGCCCAAACAGCCAGTCTGCCAGCCCTTGCTGTTGGGAATGGGAAGACAAGTGAGAGGGCAGGCAGGTACCGTTCTTGTGCTTGCTGTGTGCAATGCCTGCCTGGGAGCTGAGTGCTTGGTGCTGAAGAAGAGCCTTTCCGCCATGCAGGCCCGGCAGCACCCACTGCTGCCTCCCAAGGTAAGATGCTGGCCTCATTCAACTTTGGCCAGTCTCAGTTGGGTCACTAAGGTTGGGGGCATCCTCTTCCCAGACTCCTGTGGGGCACTGTGAGGAAGCATCTCTCTTTGGGACAGGGGGTGGCAGCTCAGAGACCAGGAGAGGCAGCATTGGTTGCCCAGAGGACTCCCAAGGAGAGGGGAGAGGAAAGGAGGCTGAATGAACACTCCACAAGGGAGTATGTTCGAAAACAGGTGAGAGGCTGCCAGTTCTGCAGGCAAGGGATGATGTAACTGGGCTCCTGAGCCCCACAGGGGTGCTGCAGAAAGAAGGTAGTTGGTCAAGGGAGCGGTGTGCTCAAAAAGGTTGAAAACGTCTGGTATAAAAAGTTCCCAAATAAAAAAACCTGGGTAGCTTCTAACTACAAACAAACTTTTAAGCTCCTCCATGCTATAGTGTCAACAATATATGCAATAATATATGAAAACTTGGATTTGTAGAGAGGTCTAAAAAATAGTAACCTTTCCAACATCTTCCTACAGTGCATCATTTTGGTGACTTACTGCAATGTAAACAACCAGGAAATAAATTTACCTGTTCAAAGGTAGTTCTTGTTAGATTCTCTGTCTGAAGTTGCTGGGGCACATCATTTAGCCTTTGATCTGAAACAAATGAATCCCTTAATTTGCAGGACTGATAGTTTACGTTATGAAATTCAACTAGAAATATTCTCTCCTAATACATTTGCTTCCTGACCTTACCTTATGAAGACATTTATTTTGACAACATATAACTTAAAATGCAATTTAGTTTATAGATCACAGTTTTAATCACTTTTCACTGTGAATTCCCTTTCCTTTATTGTTATAAAAGAATGCACTTTTTCAAAAAACCTTTAGACATGAATTCAACAAAGAAAAGTTTATTGCAATCCATACATACTTATTTGAGAGTAAGTTTCATGAAACACAATGGACCACTTCCAACTAATAAGGCATTGGCTTGCACGGTAAATAGTTTTGTTCACCAAATTTTATTTACCAACAAGTTTGTTGAATTCCACCACCCAAAATCTAAGAAGATAGTGAAACATTATTTGGAGTCACCTTATTCATCTTTGCTACCAATTTACCTAAAATAAGAGTTCACTTGACAGATTTCAAATTGGTTGGACTTTTCTTAAAGTGGGGTTCTACTGATTATCTTGGAAGTAGATTTTGATGTATGTTGACTCTTGTACATTATCCATGTGATATTAATTCAGTCATTTAAATAACAATATTTTTACATGTTTAATTCATTTCAACACATATATGCTCCTTTCCTGTTAGACTGGTGCCTTCTAAGTCATTTATAAAACATATAAAACTTTTAAGGAGGACAGTTTTAACAGTTTTTCAAATGGCTATACATCCAGCAGTGCCACCTGGGGAAGGGTGCCCTAGAACCCAGGTGTTACTGTAGGAAAACCATCAATTTAGGCTTCTGATACAGGTGGGAGGCAGAGCAGAGACTCTCTAGATGATCTTAACAAGCAGGCAAGATCTCAGCGAGGAGTTCTACCCTAGGCCAATGCATTTATGGCTCTCAAGGTCATTATCCTCACCAACATATTGGAAGAAAATGGAGACTGAGTAATACTGAATAATATCCTCAGAATTACTGACAGCAGTATTCTTGACAGCATCCAAACATGCTTTGGAAGCAGCTCCACACTGAGGGGATTTCAATAATTCAACAATGATGTAGCCAAAGCATGTGCAGCAGTGACAAGAACTGTCTTATTCTGGGAAGACTGCATTTGCTGCACTAGCTGAAGCTGAGTAAAAGCACATCTGGCAACAGCAGTATCCAAACCCTTAAGGAGCAATACTGGCTCCAGAAGTATTCCCAAAATCTGAATATTATCATTCTCCTGCCCTAGTTAGCTCTCACTTAAGGGTGTAATTGATACGTCACTGAGATGAGAGTTATCATTTTGGGGAACATTTTGTCAGGTATTTGTCAATTCAGAATGACAGTAAAACTGTATTCATTTATTTACTGCCTCTCCCAAACATGCCAGGGAGGGTTACATATAAAAATATAAAATATATGGAACCTAACATTACAGTAAAAGTAGATGCTCCTTTGGGTCTGAAAACTATCTTTCTAGATTTGCCAAGTTGAAAATTTTAAAGGAATGTCTGGGGCAAGAGTTATGCAGGGGAGGAAGTTAAAATGATGTAGTAATGGATGGCAGTGAAAACAAACAGTTTTTCATTTATTGTAACCCATTCATCGGCTGTCAGTATTGAGTTGATAGGAATGCTTTGGAATTGCAAAACACTAGTAGGCAACTATATTAAGAAGCTGCAGTAGACCAAGAATAAATGTGTTTTCATATGTTAACACCTGGCTCCCAGTGGTGGCTATTAACATTTTCTGAGCGTGTTAGATAAATGAAATTTAAACAGAACAGAAGTATCACAGCTTTTTCAATGATGTAACAAGAGCACCTTTGAAACTCCCTGAAAACAAATGCTTAGTGTTTCACTTTGTGATGCTAATATTCCAGCACCAATTTGATTAAGCTGTCATATGCAGCGTATTCACCAGATCTACAGTGCTAGTCTTTATGAAACAGCCACTGTGTTTGCTCTATAAAAGGAGGAATGTTTATCTTGAGGTTGAAGTAACATTTTGCCTCTTCTCATATTTCTGTTTTATATACATTATTACTGTTTCATTTGATGGAAATGAACATGAACTTGAAAGAGTGAAAGATTTACAAAGCATAAGAAAAATGTAATGGAAATTCTCACAATCCCATGCATGTTACTAGAAGGGGGGGGGGGTGTTGTCCAATGAAACTCAGTGTTGGAAGAGTCTGAACAGAAAGTACTTCACTCAGCACAGAGTTAAACCATGAAACTCACTCCCACAAGATGTAAAAGCAGACACTAACTTTGATAGTTTTAAAACAGGATTAGAGAATTTTATGGAGAATAAGGCTATAGTTACTAACCACGATGGATATGTTCTACCTCCACAGTTTGAGACAGTATGCCTCTGTATGGGGATGGGATGACAAATTGGGAAAATGCTATTGCACCCAAGTCCTTCTTGAAGGTTTCCAATAGGAATTTCGTTGGCCACTGCGAGAACAGGACACTGGACCAGTCAGGGGGTTCTACTGACTGTGCTCCATGAGCAGTGGCCAGCAAGTCTGGACAGACAAATACCTTTGCCCAATCCAAACCCTCAGGTGGTGCAGAGGTTTGGATTACAGCCTAAGTGAGATAGATAGATCCTCTTAAAGGACAATGAGTTCACAAAGCACTTTCCAACCATTGATAAAAATAATTACAATCAAATAGAAGATACAACTTAAAATTAAATACATCACTCCCAATGAGGGAAATTCAACCAGAAAGACAAACGTAACAAATAACTCAGGAAAAGCTAAGTGAAACATATTTAGAGTTCATTGAAAAACAATCAAATAGGGGCCTGACAAAGATGTCTGAGAAGGAAATTCCACAGATGTGGGGCACATCTGGTGGCTAGTGGTATTTCCTCAAGGACCATAAACCTGACTCTGAGGCTGATCTTAAGACATTGGCAGGTTCGTGACAGTAGGCGATACTTCAGATAACCTAGTCCAAAACAATGTAGGCCTTAAAGGGCAAAACCAGTACCTTAAACTAAGCCCAGAAACAAACTGGTAAGCAATGCAAGTGGTACAGGGTTGGTATAATTTGAGTTGTATAACTCCTGCTAGCAAACAAATAACTAACTGGAGTTTCCAAACTGTCTTTATAGACAGCCCTATGTAGACACTATTACAATAGTCTAATTTGGACAGAATACATGTTAAAATAACAGACACCAGGTCTGCTCTCTCCAGATAGGAGTGCACAGAATACCAGCAAAAGCAGGTAACAGGCACTTGTGGTCTCTGATGTTATCTGCACCTTCATATAGAGCAACAGGTCCAGAAGAACACCTAAGCTGTTATTGGCCCCCACTTTTTTTTATATAAAAAGAAAACTTCTGTTTAAGCTTTTCAATGAAATACATAAACTAACAGTATAGATCTTAATGAACTCATATGCAGAACTTACTTTGAACTCTTGGAAAATCAGTTGCTCCTTCCATATTTTAACCTGGAAGGTTCCACAATAAGGTTTCTGACCAAATGAACTCCCTCTCATCAAGGTAAATACAAAACCTGTAAAAGTCAGATAAATGTAAGCAGCAAAACCTACAGTTATTTACTTCCATTAATTTCTAACTGTAGTTTCTAACTGAATTCTCCTCAGAATCTACAAGTGTCCTATTTACAGAAAGATAGGGCATGTGGAAATAATTCTGAAAGAAAAATGCTCTATCAAACATCATAATGGAAACTCACTTTTCAAAGCTATAGTCCCATGCATGGGTGCAGAGGGTGGGGGGGGGCAGCTGCCCTCCAATAAATAAAAATGCATAGCAAACTGAGGTTCTGCCTTCCCTAACAAAAGGCCTTCCTTCCCTTGCAAAATTCTTGGCTATGCCCATGGTCCCATGGATATCAAATATAAAACTCCTCCAGCCTACAGCAGCTCATCAGTGTACCATTATAAAGTTAAAAAAGATAAAAATAAGAACAGTCCTTCGACACATCCTTTTTATTGCATGTTCATGATTATTTGTGTCCATGATGTGATCAGAATGGTCATACACTGTCCTTCATTCAACACTATTCACACACAAAAATCCACAACCATTTGTCCATGCAAAAGTTTTGGGGTTGTCCTACTGCTTCATTTCCAACCGGTACATAAGTTGTATAGAAAGTTATGGGATATCAGCAAAAAGTTACAACAAACGTTATGGAGCAAGGGGCTTTTTTTTATCCCGCCTTTGTTGTGTTATAGTCTCTCCCAACAGCAATTATGTGGAAACACTGGGGGAAAGCATTTCAGAACCACTAATACTAAAACAGAACAAACCCACCCCTAAATGCACCATTATTGTGCAAAAGAGCTTATTGCAATGAAAAACCCCGTCTGAAAGGATCTCTAAAGTAGACATGGATTATGCCAGGCTGGAAGGTTTATTCTCGCATAAACTCATAGGAGAAATTATTAATTTAAGAGGAAGCGTTAACTGAAGAAAAATGCCTCCCCACACCCGCCGACAAGTGTATGTAATACACACGTTTCTTTTCAGACGAGGTCGCCTGTTGCGCGTCACATTGCTCTCTTGGAAGAAATGCGGGGGGGGGGGGCGGAACACGCGACCCTCTCTCTCTCTCTCTTCCCACACACGGACCGGGACTGACGGTTGGAACCCCGCCGTGCGCGTGAAGCCGCAGCTGCTCCCCGTCTCGCCTAATCCTCCTCTCTGAACCAATCACAGGCCTCCCCACCTCCCCCGTAAGAGACCGGCGCGAGACACCTGGTTAACTCGCCACCTCAACGCCGCCGATTACCATAACGACCGACGGACAGGAAAAGAAGCAAAAAACACAAGAAGAAAACGGAGGAAGAGGAGACGGGTCCGCATATGACGCGCCTGACTCAGGCCGCCAATCGGAATCTAGGCGAAGGAGATGACTTTTCCCATTGGTTTAAAAGGGGAAAAGAAAAAAAAAGCATCACGTGCCCGCCTCTTCCTTCAGGCTGTGCGAGGAAGCGGCTGAGGAACAAAACTGAGCGGTGAGTGGGCAACCGCTGTGTGTTTGTATGCGCGCTTACGCGGAAGTAAGTATCTCCATCTCCCTGGGACCAATTACTTCCTAGTAGACCTGTTAGGCTGCAGTCCTAGCTGGGAGGGAGCCCCATTAAATCCAACGGGGCCTCCTCCTGAGCAAAGTTGACTGGCAGCCACCCTATGCCCGGTCGCAGGGCTGGATTTCCTTCCCTCTTCCTGGTTTCGAAGCAACTTGCCTCCCCAACGCTCCTCGGTGTTTTTAAAAGGGTGGCGCGGGGAGCTGAAATGGTGGCAGCTGAAACTTTTTCGTCTCGCGCGGTTTCCAGAGGCAGAGGGTCCTCCCCGGCGGAAAACGTTGGCAACCGAACGGGGGTGGGGAGAGGGGAGAAGGACCTGGTTTAAATCGAAGAGGGCTGCCCTCATCGACTGCCCAGAATAGTCATTGCAATAGATTTCTACTCTGCAGAGAGGAGATAAGAGATGCTCGGGATGTGTCTCACTGTCCTCTTCATCAGTACAGTATGTCGGCATTCTGCGGAAAGAGTGATTCTTGCACTTACACACACAATATTGTGTTAGAGAGTGTATATTCCAAAGTGTTAATGCACATATGAGTCAGGCAGATCTGATTTTTTCCCCCCACCCACACATAAGCACTCTCTATTGAACTCTTATAGCAGTGTGACCTACCCACAATACTGGATGGTGATTAATGAGATGTGTTAACACTTTGTGTTGCCCCTTCTCCACTGCTAGTAGTTCCCAAGTTCCTCCCCAAGTTCTGGAAACCTGATGTCCTTTGTGGGCATGCAAACGCTACAGCAGCATAGAATTGTAAAATTGTGGGGTTGGACAAGATCCCATTGGTCATCTAGTCCAACCCCCTGCAATGCAGGAATCTTTTACCCAACGTGGGGCTTGAACCCTGAGTTTGAGAGTCTCATGCTCTACTGACTGAGCTATCCCTCAATTGGGCTACAACTCGTATTCCCTCCTAGCCCACAAATCCAACATCATGGATCGATATAAAGCGGGACTAATTTTCTTTGTGCCCAGCAGTCTAATCTCGAAATTATTTCTCTCCAGCCATGTAATAATATTGCCCAGGCATTCCTCCCGAGCTCTTCATACTTAGTTCTAATCATAATTAGCATATATAGCCCCCCTTGCCCCAACAAGCAGACATTGACAGGTTATTGGAACCAACTCACATCCTTTTTGGAAAAACTGGAGGCCAAATTCCCTCCCATTGACCCGCCAATTGCAGGCAATTTTAATGCTGGAGCTATCCTTCAGTCAATTTGCATTCAAAGTTTCTTTTTACCACAGGCAATTAGTTAAGGAGGGAAATAGTCAAATAGAGCAATATCTCTGCAGGTATGGACAGGAAGATGTATAATTTAGACAAGGTGGGGAAACTGGTTCCTGGATAAATTGGATGACATGTAGGAATTGCACCTCCTATCTTGATATGCTCAACTCAACTTGCCGCTCAGCTTAACTCCTTTAAACTCTTTTCTCATACAGTATTGAGAAAAAAGTTTTGACTTTTATATTAGTCACACATTTGAGTGTCTAAACTATTGTCTTTTGATTGCTTTGTGGGTGGATTGATGCTGAAGTATGAACTGCACATTACTTACAATACCTTGTTTTGTGTATTGTGTGTTAAAGTATACTTAAAACTGCTCAGGGTGATGATACCTAGAAGGCTACAGGCAGCAAGTGCAAGTTGTAGAGCACAAGGATAAGCTGATGGACCACAGAATGCCAATCAAGGGAAACTGCTATGTTATGTACCAGTTGGAGGCAGCCATGTAGAAGGAATTTTACAGCATTTAGGGCTTTTTAGTTCAAAGAAAATAGTAGGTTCTGTAACAGAAGTGTATAAAATTATGCATGGTCTAGAGAAAGCAGAGAGAGCAAAGTTTTTCTCTCTTTCACAACACTGGCACTTAGGGACATCCATTGAAGCTGAACATAGAAATTTTCAGGGCGGACAAAACTATGAAACTATGACATTTGTTTCCATGAGAGGCAGTGATGGCCACCTACTTGGAAGGCTTTTAAAGAAGATTCAACAAATTCTTAGAGGACAAGGCTATCAGTGGCTACTTTCCCTGATGGATGTGTTGTTCTTCCATTGTTGGAGGCAGTATGCTTCTGAATACATGTTGCTGGAAACAACAGAAGAGGAACATGCTGTTGCCCTCGGGACCTGCTTGCAAAGTTGCTTCCCCAAAGCATCTGACTGGCCAGAATGCTGGAATAAATTGGCCACTGGTCTGATTCAGCTCACTCTTAAGTTCTTAGAAGATATTGCATGAGTAGATTTCCAAGACTAATTACAAGGAAATTTTATTTTTATCATAAGTTTGCAGAGGATATATAGTTGTATTTCAACTTTAACATGTTCTACTTTATCCGTAGGCAGGCCATTTGTTCAGCACCAGTACTGCTGTGGAAATACAACTTTATTTGGAGGATGACAGTGGATTTGCATATTTATACAAGTTAAAGTTGAGATCACTGTGGACACCCTGTGGTGAAAATAGGCATGAACAGTCAGGTACTGAAAAAGGTATGGTGTTGCAGCAAGTCATTTAATTCTCCTGCGTATGTAATATCGCTATACCAAGATCTTAACGGAACTTCCAGTAACACATGCAATTGGTTGACTTGCATCTCTCCGTTGCAATAATGTTGTGTCGCTTGCAATAATGGGTAGGAGTTGGGAGATTATAGAATGCTATTAAAGTTACTAGCAGTTGTGCCCCTGTCTGCTCCATTCACCCCCCCCTACTATTTTCCCCACATTAACCCCCTAGAGCAGTGGTTTCCAACCTTTTTTGGGCCATGCCCCACCTAAGCATCTCTAAAATCCTGATGCCACCCCCCCCCCGTGATATATAATTATTAAAAAAGTGAACTTCTGTTCACATGGAGGAAGCCTAAAAGGCCATTCAGGGTTAATAACTCATTCTTGATTGCCCCCCTTAAAAATCAAATTGCCCCCTTGTGGGGCATGTGCTCCACATTGGGAACCACTGCCCTAGAGCTTCCCCTTCCCACTGCTACTAAGCTCACTTTTCACCTTCCCAACCCTATTCCAGAAGCTACTTCTCTCTTCTACTCTATTGTGCAACTACACTTTGCATCCCTGTTTTCACCCTTGCTCCCATGTCCATGCCTCCTCACTTACTTTTGTCCGCCCCCATTATAACCTCCTGTAACTTCCTACCACACTACTAAGCACCCTTTCTGCCCTTTGCCCAGTTATGAAGCTACCAACCCGGCCTATTATCCAGACTCTTTTGCACCCCTGCTTTCATCTTCAACTCCATTCCCATGCCACCTACTCCATCTTATTTTGCAACCCACTTTGCACCTTCGTTCTCTTTTTTCCATACCCCTTGTCCGTAGTTTTCTCAACTCTCCTTGCACACAGACAAGGGCGTAGGAAGGGGTGTGTGGTGGGGGCAGTCCACCCCGGGTGTCATCCCAGGGGGGAGAGATAACCCCCCCCCCCTGGGCGGATCGCGCTGCCACGCAGCGATCGGCCCCCCGCCGGGAGGATCACGTCACTGTGCCATGATCGCCCCCCCCCAGAGGATCGTGGCATGATTGGTCCTCCCCCAGGATTGTGCTGCTTCACCGATTGCCCCGTGGGCAGATCGCCCCACCCTGCTTCTCTGGGTGCCGGAGCAGCTAGCTTCGCCACTGCATACAGGTCACCCTTATTTCCACACCTTACCCTCTCTCCTATTGTGCATTTTCCTTTCCATACACACACCATTATCTCCCACCCCTCCCCTTTCCCACCTTGTTTTTTCAAATCCTTGCACAAAGACCACATCCCATTTCCATGCCTCCTCCTTTCTTCTATTCTGCAGCTCCTTTTGTATGCATAACCCATGCTGATATATATTACTGTATCTTAAGAGCAAGCCCATCAGTTTGTTCAGTTAGAGAGTACTAAGTTCAATTGATGAATGTTGTACATATATGGGTGTCTGTTTGTTAAGAAAACATTTCTGCTAAATTACTACATTGAATCTAGAACTTCATGTTGAAAACAACACATGGTACCAGGAGTAAAATACATTGTGAGAAAGTACTATGGAATGTTTGAAGGCTCCTCATCCTTTGTCTCTCACGTGAGGCAGCTGAGAAGTTCAGAAAAGCATTTCTGCCCATTTCAGTGTTTCCCTTTTTCACTCCTACAATGGCAGAAGTTTGAGTAGAGCGGGGTGGAAGGACATACAGTGGTACCTCTGGTTGAGAACAGGATCCGTTCTGGAGGCCCTTTCACAACCTGAAAAGAGTGCAACCTGAAGCGCCGTATCTGCGCAGGTGCATGGCGCGATTTAACGCTTCTGCGCATGTGCGATCAGCGAAACCAGGAAGTAACTCTTTCCAGTACTTCCGGATCACCACAGGACGCAACCTGTAAGACGTAACCTGAAGCGTCCGTAACACGAGGTATGACTGTAGATGAAAGCTGTGAGTTTAAACAACAGCAGAGGGTTGAATGAAGCAGGGATATAGTGACACTGCAGGTTGGTTGGTTTTTTAACGAAACAAAAAAAAAATATTAGTGGCAAACTTCTTAATATTAAGCAAAAATAATCATTTTAAGTTTACAATATAATATTTAGATGGAGTTTAAAATTGAAGATACATGGAACAGCTTACCAGTGAGTCATGATCCAGTAACAATCAAGTTGACAGGTGAAGATGCTGGAATGATGATAGAAGTGTGTGCTCCATTTTTTAATGATCCTCCAGCTCCTCCTGGTGAACCTGGAAAACCATTCAATGGACTGTGGGACTATGAGGGTAAGTGAATCAATCTTTTTGCAAGGTTCTGTCATGTATATTCTGGCAGCATGTCTTGAGTACAGGCTGGCATTCCTGTAAAAAGAAATGCTGAACTTTGTTTAAAGAAATGCAACAACAGGTTATGCTCTTGTTCAAGCTTGCAGACAGACAACTCTGCCATTTCTCAGAGTATTCTATTCCACCTCAGCTTTCCATTTTTCACCCCCAACAGATTCATCACTTTGTGCCCACTGAATATGCTGAACACTAATTATGCTGTGAGGGGTTGTAGGTCCCCTATTCCCCTCCCACCACCTCTCCTTTTCCCATCCTCTACTTCTGTAAAGCTTTGGGTTACCCTGAGCCTGCTGATGTGGCTAGATGGTGCTGTTTTGGTTATATAAAGATCTACATTGAGAGAATGAGCTTTCCACTAGTATTATGCAGAATCCTATGACTATCAGAGAAGCCAATTCAAAACAGAGAAATGCATGAAGCCTAGTTGGGAGTTCCAAGTGCCCTAAACATTCAGTTTTCTTTCCAGTATTGATTGTCTAATTTCTATACTGCTTAATATATTAAATATATATTCTTAGATATTAGGGTACAAAAAACTGAAGCAACAGCAAACAACTTAAACATAATATTACAAAAATACATAGTTACATATAAGTGCTGCATTAATACATAGGGCTGTTTGTGTATATAAATAAAGTAAAATAAAATATATTCATTTTCCTTTGGTCACACCCTAACATCCTCTGGGTTTCTCACCAGCAAACTCTGAGCTTACCCACAAAGGTTTCACAACAAAAAGATACTTGAAACAGCAAACATCAGCCTAGTCTCTTGCTCTAGACTTGCTCTTTATGCGTAGACCCAAGGCACTGCCTTAGACCGCCCACAGCTGTGTCCCATTCAGCTGCACTTTCCACAACCAGTTCCAGGTGCAGCAGCTTTCCCAGGGGTCCAAAGGATGGGGAGAGGCTCCCCTTCCACCCACAGCTGTTTCTTTCACCTTCTGCCCTCTTCTAGCTGGGATATAATGTAATATAGTGGGGCAGAAGGATCATTTAATTTTTAATGGGAAGGCTACTTATTGCAAATTATTAGGGGTTATACAACTGGAATAAATATTATAACTGTGTTGTAAACATCAATTACCATTTCTATATCGAGTAATCTATTTTAGGTTATCTCAAAAGGCAGGCAATTTTCATGAAATCTGTGTTCTTTTTTTGAGCATGCTCTCTGCAATTCTGCCTCCTAGGTAAAGAAATATATTACTATGCTTGTCTTGGAATTTTATGGTAAACAATCATCTAATTATCCAGATCTGAATCAAAACTAATGTTATTAATGCCAGGTTCTTCGTAGAAATTGCCACACAGCTTGTGAAAACCTAAAGAAATACAATACTATGAAACCTACAGGCATTATTATTATTATTATTATTATTATTGCCAGTTTATATGGTGCAAACAGTACAAAAGGACAGGCCCCTGCCTCAAAGGGGAAAGTGGTTTTGCAAATTGTTATGGGGATATGCTACAACATATGCTCATTAGCACGTGTGTAAATGCTAGCAATAGGCTATTTATAGCACAAGCTGCTTATTCCATATACAGAGTGTTACAGTGGACAAAATGGTAGTACAGTGGTACCTCGGGTTAAAAATGCTTCAGGTTACAGACACTTCAGGTTACAGACTCCGCTAACCCAGAAATAGTACCTCAGGTTAAGAACTTTGCTTCAGGGTGAGAACAGAAATTGAGCAGCGGCGGCAGTGGGAGGCCCCATTAGCTAAAGTAGTGCTTCAGGTTAAGAACAGTTTCAGGTCAAGAACGGACCTCCAGAACGAATGAAGTTCTTAACCCGAGGTACCACTATACATGACAGTGATTAAGGACTGCCTCTGAATGATCTTCCCATATGGTCAAGTACAAAATGAATGAAAATCCATATATTTGTCTCATCAATAAAGTTTGGTAACTGTATATTGGTTAGGGCTGCCATATGTCCAGATTTTCCTGGACATTACTGGGATTTCAAAGGCGGAATTGATACCTGGGGCAGAGGGATTTCCAAAAGGTGGTGCTTTGTCCTGGATCTTAATCGATTGAAAAATCACAGTTTTTGTAGAAAAAAAATCTGAACAACTTTCGGGGTGATTTTTACTTTTTGAAACATGGCAACCCTAATCTCGGTGCATTAGCTTCAAGGTTTTTAAAAGATTCACATGGTAGGCTTAACTTTCCTGTGTGATAAAGACTCTTATGTACATCTTTTAGAGAGGAGTATGGAGGTACAGCATTAGAATCTCTCATTTTTTATGCTGGATAAATTAATTTTCACTAAATGAGTAGTCCAAAGAACTTTTATCTTATAATACAAATTCCAACACTTCAGCACAGCTGCCACTTAAATTCACTGGTTTTCTTACTGGCAACTGTTTCTTTAAGGGATCTGATGATAAATCAACTGCTTCAAACTAATACCATAATACAGATTTTCAAATAGCCACCCACTTTGTAGTCTGTTTAAAGTAAGAGTGATGTTCACTGTAAGACATGCTCAGTGTAGACCCATTAATTGCAGTGTATCTACTCTGAATGCGATTTAACTTGGGTGACATCCAAAGTACTGAATATCATCAGTCATAAAAGCCTTATAAAACTTGGTTCTCTCATTTTATAGGCCACATACTGACGCAGGGATATCTGGATAAGACGACTAAAAACTACCTCCACTGTTGAGCTCAGATTCTGCTTTCAATTTTACATAGGCATCTATGGGAACAGGATAGTGGGCTAGATGGGCCATTGGCCTGATCCAGTAAGCTCTTCTTATGTTCTTAAAACATTTTTGATGGACCAACAAATTTTGTGGTCTTGTTTGACATAGCCACTATGTTTCTCCAAGTCTAAGTAGCATAATCTCTCCCCATCTCAGCTGGGCTTTCACTGTAACTTCCCTGATTTCCATCACTATGGAGATGGCTACTAGATAGTTGGAGTTTCAGTGTTACCAACACTACTTTGATTCTATTTTTCTTAAACAGGATGATATATCAGTGTGAAGTCATCTGGCAAGTTTCCTTGGCTATGTGATCTTCACATTTTAAACTTTTTTCTTATGCCATCAAGCTTATGTTGCTTTATCTTGCATTCAAGCTCCATAGGTTTCTAAATTTTATTATTGCAGCATTGTTGCCAAAATAACATTCATAGCATAATGCATTCAAATTGGCAGTGCAATAAATGTGTATAGTGTTTAAAATATTCACTAATTGGCTATGTTCACATAGCATTCTAGAGGAGAATCTAGAGTAATAGTTGAGTATGCTGCTACCTGCTAGAATAATGCCAATTTTGTATTTAAAAAAACTTTAATGTGCTGTATGAGCATCAGTTGGAACAATTTTCCCCATTCTTTTTCTTTTCTGCTCTTGAAGGTATGAAGAATTCATAATTTATACTTCCCTAGGTGGAGGAGAAATCTTTTTCTGGGAGCCATTTGTATTTTATTCTTATTTCTTGCAGCTGTTTCCGTTGATCAGTACTGCATTGGAAAGTAGCAGCAGGATTCCTGAGTAGCTTTTTCATACATATGAATGAAATTCTTTCCCTGCTCTCTCAATTGTTTCACATTCATTCCATTGCTTTAGGAGTATATTGCATCAGTTTCTTGCACTTAAGGCTTTTCCTTAGGGCCAGTGCAATGAGTGATTGCTCAGTTCTGTTCAATTTTACCTACACAGGCATCCCATAAAAGTCCCTAAGCATCACTTACCTGATTGACAGCTAATATCAAGTAGAAAAACTGTTATTTTCCACAGCTGTTTCCATCCTTATCAAGATGGAAGAATCAATCTTTTGTTTCTTCCCCCTATGTACATACACACACAAAATTTGTAAAACACTTTTTTGTAGTAGTTTTAAAAGCAATACTATTCTATATTATGGTAATTATAAGCTATTTTAAAAGTGTTTTCAAAGCACATTATGAAAAATATATACAGTTAGTGGGCTGCTGAAAAAATGAGATTTTGCAGCATTCTCCTATGTGTATCCACTCAGAGGTAAGTCCCACTGAGTTCAATTGGGCTGTACTACCAGGTAAATGGATATAGGATTGTAGCCTAAGTCTGCAATCCAAAATGCAGTAGGGAATAAGTTATATTGAGTAAATGGGATTGAGTTCATGTAACTGTGTGTAGGTTTGCACTGTAAATATAAAAATGATTTAAAATGAAGCAGCAATGTTTTGTTGGTTTTCAGTTGTAGAAGCTTTCTTCTTGAATCACCAAACTGAGCAGTACTTAGAAGTGGAGTTTTGTCCGTAAGTAAACATTTCAAAATCCTTTAATTTCTTATGCAATTATGTTGCTTGAATCCTTGATATGTACGTTTGTATTTGGGAGATTGCTAGAATTCCAAGAGTGCTTTCAGCTTTATGCAGGTGAAGAATAGGATTTGCCACTAGGGAATCCCATTCAGACCTTAAGCAGTATCAGAAGTGCCTTTCTGCTTGGAGTTGTTCTGTGGCTTTAGAAGGTAGCTGCTGATTCTACAATGTGGCTAGAAAAAAAATATTATAGTTTCTCTCAGTCTGTATATTTTGGCAGTAAGCTAAGGAAGAGAGCTGTAAAGTTAATGTATATTGACATGCAGTGCAGTATCATATATGTTGTAAGCCGCCCAGAGTGGCTGGGGAAACCCAGCCAGATGGGCGTTATATTACTATTACTATTAATAAATTAATTACTAACACTGTATTAATATTATACAGTGAGATGGTAAGGTGCAGCATAGGGACAGAGTCCTTAAGAGCAAAAGCACCTGTATGTTTTCCTATGCGGTTGCCAATACTCTACATGTAAAGCTCTGTAGGAATCTTTAATTTGCAGCTGCAGTATTATAACATTAACCAATGAATGAATTTCTGTATTCTTACAGAATTGGAGTGAGAAGAATCCAAGATAGGATAAAGAGTCCAAGATAGGATAAAGGCAGTGTACGTTTTTATTGTTGAGTCTATTCAGGGAGGCAAGCTCTGAAAAATATACAAAATTGGGGATTTGAGTGGTGCTGTAGCTAGGGTGGGGGACCAGTGAAAATGATGGACAATTATGAGTGAATTTAAAAGCAGCCCATAAAGATGTGTGTGTATGTGGCTGTGGGTTGGTAAAGACTTACTTCAGCAAATGTCTTCTTTGTAAAGAAAGGTAAAGGACCCCTGAACGGTTAAGTCCAGTCAAAGACGACTATGAGGTGTATTGCTCCTCTTGCCTCAGGCCAAGGGAGCTGGGGTTTGTCCACAAGCAGCTTTCCAGGTCATGTGGCCAGCATGACTAAACCGTTTCTGGCACAATGGAACACCATGTCACTCCAGTGGCACCTATTTATCTGTTTGCATTGGCGTGCTTTTGAACTGCTAGGTTGGCAAGAGCTGGGACAGAGCAATGGGAGCTCACCACTGTCACGCAGATTCGACCTGCTAACCTTCTGATCGCCAAGCCCAAGAAGCTCAGTTGTTTAGACCACAGCGCCACCCGTGCCCCTAGGTTTGAATTCACTCAACTGGGTGAGCTCCTGTTGCTCTGTCCCAGTTTCTGCCAATCTCACAGTTCAAAAGTATACCAGTGCAAGTAGATAAATAGGTACCGCTGTGGTGGGAAGGTAAACGGTGTTTCTGTGTGCTCTAGCTTCCATCACAGTGTTCCATTGCACCAGAAGCGGTTTAGTCATGCTGGCCACATGACTCGGAAAGCTATCTGTGGACAAACGCTGGATCCCTTGGCCTGAAAACAAGATGAGCACCACTTCCCATAGTCGCCTTTGACTGGACTTAACCATCCAGGGGTCCTTTACCTTACCTTTACCTTATTTGTAAATGTAGTCCAGAATGGAGCAGATATAGTTGTGCAATTTAATGGCTCCATGTTGACTTACATAGCAAGTTGCTTAGGAGTTATTTGCATTTTATCGGGTTACACAGTTTTCATCTGAGAACTATAAGCTGCCTCTGGTTTAGAGACATGCTAATGGATGTATTTCTGGTATGACTATATTATGTTTTTGTAGGCATGGGCAGTATCTGGTGTTGCTGCTTTCTGGGAGACGGAAAGTGTGCAAAGTGAGTGAACCATAGGACTCCACCACCACCTTCCCCAAACGCACAATTACTTCAACACTCACGGGACTGGGATAACTCTGCATATCTTCTTTTAACACAGCAAGAACTTCCTTTAATGTTTGAAGTGTTGAAAACGTGTGCCAAATGGAATGGAAAAGCTCATCTTCCTTGGAGTTATTTTCCACCAGATACTGACAAATTTAATGCATTTGCAATTCATGGGTCAGGAGTTAACAGAACATATGAAGCCCTCTACCCTGTACCTCAACATGACATTGTGGCAAAACAGAAACCTGATTTGTAAGTACATCTGTGTTGTTGCTTTTTTTGTTTTTTTTTGAGGGGGGGTTCTAAGAGACTGGTGTGAGTGGGAGAATATTTTATTGCCCTTCAAGTTAGGAGGGCAAGTTATATTAGGACCTAAACTGCAGAATCTAGACAAGAACTTAAATGCAGTGATGTTGCTTCTGCTGGTCAGGCTGGTCAAGGATGCTTTTTATTTGGCTTGTAGCAATCTTACTATTGAAAATGTTAACACATTAAAGGAGTTCAAACAAAATAACCTTTAAAGATCATTCTCTCTCACATACACTGCTTTGCTAAGCTTATCCTTTGGGATATAATGTACTACCTGTATACTTTCATTGGATCAAGAAGTGCATTGGGAAATGTGAATATATGAATGATGGTGTAAAATATTATAACAATGCTTGCTCTTCTTTCCCCTGTGTTCTTTTGAATGGTTTCTTGAGTCTGGGGTAGCTTGCTGTGCTCCATATTCATTAGTACTTGCTGAAAGGAAATAGCTGGTAGTATGTGTGCATTACAGCATTTCAATCTGCAAAACGTGCGCTTCTGATATGCTGATAGAAAAATGCTTTATGCCTGAACTGAGACTTTGTGAGAAGTCCACTTGAAACATAACCTTGCATACAGTGGCATGTGCTCTCTGGGTAGTTGCACCACAAAACCTCCAATCCTATCTATTTATCTTGGTGGCTACTTTTTATTCTTTATTTGACAGAGTGTTATCTGCACACCTTACTTTCATACTTTTCCTTGCATGAAAACTCAGAAGGCAACAAGGCACAGACTGTAATTATTTGAATCAGTTTCACAATATGAATGTGACACACACACACACACACACACACATATATAAACTACAGTGTAATTTCTTGGGATGGTGAAGAACAACACACTTACGTTAGTTCTTTAATACGTAGTTACTGTACTGTAGTTTTGTAATACAATAACTTTTCTTCATACCAATTTAGCAGATGTGGAAAGGGGTAAGTGTAAATGTTTCCAACTCATTTGACTCTTTTGCTCCTTTCTTTTGCAGCCATCGCCTAGAATATTTTAAATGCCTAAACCTGAAACTGTTAATGGGAGACGATTGGAAGCAACCAGAATCAGACTTGTGGTCATCATGTAAATGCAACTAAATAAAAAAAAAACCAAAAGGTAGGCTACCAGATAGCTTAAAGTAGGTGGTTAGACACTGATGACCGCTGCCTAATTGTAGCACTTATAAGCATTCAGTGGATCAAATCGAAGTGTTGACTTCAGTTTGCTGCCATAGTTGCATTATATATCTGCATCTATGAAAATATCTGTCACCAATGTCTGGGTTGGAGAAAAGGTTTTGTTTCCTCTCAACTGGGCCTTTCACTGTTGCTCATTTGCATCCTGATCATATACTTTTATTTAGTTATCAATAAGGAGCTGGGTAGGTTTAGCCTGTAAAAGAGAAGACTGAGAGGAGATACGATAGCCATCTTCAAATATCTTAAGGGCTGTCACACGGAAGAGAGACCATGCTTGTTTTCTCCTGCTCTGTAATAAAAATATAATTAACAGTAAAATAAAACATATTTGAAACACTTCTAAAACATGTAGAAACTGTTAAAATCATATAGAAACACTGAAACACAACAAAACATGTAACATATCATGTATCTAAATAGATCTGCTGAAACAGAAACATTTTCAGCAGACATCAATAATGTCAATAGTCAGGGAGTTTCAAAATACAGGCACTAAAGACATGACTCCTGATGAATGCAATATAGACATTGTGTGGCATTTACAGAAGTGTGAGTTTTGCAGATTGAAGTGATCAACTTGGCACATATTGGGTAAGGGGACCCCTTAAGGAAACTGGTCCCCAGCCATTAAGGCATTATATACCAATATTATTATGAGTCCTGTGGATGATATTGGAGACTTTACTAACTATTAATGTTGGGCCAGAATTTGATCTGGATACTGAGAGTCCAGGCCTTTGCAAATAGTAACAATGCACCCCAAAAGCCCTTGCACCTTATGTGTCTAGTCCAGCCTCAACCCTTCCCACAAGTTGTTGCAAAGGAGTAATTGACTGTGTCTTTACTTCCTCATTTAGTCATGTTATCAGCTTTGTGATCTTCATCTGTCAGGCATCTAATCTTATTCAAATCCCCATATTGATCTACTTTCTTTACAGGTCACTTGGGTATTGCTCTTTTATTGGTTCTGTTTCTCACATTCCCTCACAGATTGTCTCTGTAGTAAAGTATTTCATGTTCTGGGGGTCTTAAGTACCCAACCGCTTCAAAGATTACCTGACTGGAATGCAAAAGATGGAAGGATACCAAGAAAAGAAAAGAGATGAGATGAGAAGAATCCTTCTAATTCCAATCTGAATGCATTTTGTCCTCTCTTCCCTTCTTGCGAATTTCTTCCTAAGTCAATTATAGATGCTGTCTGATAGCTGACATTACTTCTGCAGTAAAGAAAATGGGAACTTTCCCCCCTGAAGCCAGACATGTGTATCCTAATGGATAAGAAGTTGTGATATAATCAAGCTGTTTTCAAACAAAATCCATGATTGATGCTGCTTGCAAGAATGAATTGAGAAACTAAGCCAATCGCACTCTGCTATACCTGCTAGATCATAATTGGACTTTAAACATTTCACTTTTCCCAACACAAGCATGTGCTTATTTTATTTACAGTGACCTCCATTGAGATAGCTGCAAAATTATTTTGTTGCTCTGTTTGCCACTTGCATTTTTTTCAATGCCCCTGTGATAAATGGACACTTTTTGGGGTGTTGACAACTTGCCTTCATGGAAAATCTGTGGAACTATCCACTTGGCATGAGCAGACAAACGTTGTAATTCCACTAAAAATATGTTCTATTTAACCAGAAATGGGTATTGTCTCAATGTATTTAATCTTTAATTATTGATTAACGTGGGATAAAAGTAAATGGTGTACCTGTTCACTGCGTATATCAAGCAGGTTTTCATTTCTCACACCAAACTGATTATGACTTAAGTATAAAGGAATAATGAATGGAACAATATTGATCCAGGTGCCTTTTATCATCTTTTCCCATTATAAATAAAATTAAAAT
The DNA here is from genome assembly GCF_964106645.2 of Podarcis pityusensis. Taxonomy (NCBI): domain Eukaryota; kingdom Metazoa; phylum Chordata; class Lepidosauria; order Squamata; family Lacertidae; genus Podarcis; species Podarcis pityusensis. The sequence goes on along the minus strand of NC_138034.1, from coordinate 46,281,086 downwards.
GAAAGTAGCTAGACACTCCCTTTCGATGGAAGAAAATTATTGTTTTTTCATCCAAGGCAATGTAATATAATCTGAACTGCAAGTTATTACAGAAGACATTTGATTAAATACAGAAAAATCTCTGGGTGTGATATATAGGTATCTCTGTATATGATGCTGGCTAAAATGTTGCGCCCACCTTGATCAACACAGATCTGTTCCTGTTTTATGTGTGTCTTTGAAAGTATGTTCTGGGTGGTATTCAACTAAGTTTTACTCAGAAGAAATTGAAATTAATAGGACCTAACAAACATTTTCATTCATTTCACTGGGTGTATTCTGAGTAACGCGGACGTATTCTGAGTATTCTGAGTAAGGGACGCTGGTGGCGCTGTGGGTAAAACCTCAGCGCCTAGGACTTGCCGATCGTATGGTCGGCGGTTCGAATCCCCGTGGCAGGGTGAGCTCCTGTTGTTCGGTCCCAGCTCCTGCCCACCTAGCAGTTCGAAAGCACTCTTAAGTGCAAGTAGATAAATAGGGACCGCTTTATAGCGGGAAGGTAAACGGCGTTTCCGTGTGCTGCGCTGGTGCTGGCTTGCCAGTGCAGCTTCGTCACGCTGGCCACGTGACCCAGAAGTGTCTTCGGACGGCGCTGGCTCACGGCCTCGAGAGCGAGATGAGCACGCAACCCCAGAGTCGGACACGACTGGCCCATACGGGCAGGGGTACCTTTACCTTTACTATTCTGAGTAAAACTTAGCTGAATATTGTTTGATGTCTGCTTGTTGAATCAGGCTCCAGGAAAACAACTGCTACACAGGTAGCACTCAAAGTAAAGTGTGTAGCAGTTGCACTACGGCATACAAACACAACCCCACTCCCCCATTGCTGTGGAAGGTACAGTTGCTTAGCAGGCAAGTCATTGCATCTGTGCATGCTGCTAAAATAAGTGAAAGGCTATCATGCTGTCAAAGAAGACAAGAGGCTATGGCAGTAATGACGCCACACTTATCCTAGCTACTATTAAAATACAAGGAGTGAACCTTGTTTTAACCATCCCAAATTGAGACAAGGCCACAAATAAATAGCACAACTACCACAGCATATCGGAGGACACTTCATGTTTGTATTACCCTTTGCAGGGAGGGGTGTATCAACTCTAGGTAGAAAGAATAGGATTTTCCTAATGCATGAAAGGACAGGTGCTAAGATTGAGGTTACTAGTGATAACTCACAAATATGTATTGGAACTGGAGTTTCTGTAGTCTAAAATCTGTTAAAGGCAGCTATGCAAACAAGGCTGTCATAACAAGAGATCAAAATAAGATTTCGGAATGTGTTTGGAAGCATACAGTGCCTAACAGAATATTGCAGAATCAATAAATGATGTGATGCTAATAACATAAACACACGGTAGTTAATAAGGAAGGATAATGCAGAAAGAGTATGGTGCAGTTGGGTATAAACAAAGGAACCATTTTATACGTCGGTTTGACATGTGCTGTAGACTGGTGTTTTGGGTTATATGCTTGATCTAAAAATGGTTTTGGGGAATTGCATGAAAATGTCAACCTACAAACCCATTTGCCATTTTTACATGTATAGTAGTTAACATATTCTGTATCATTTTAAATATATTTTTCAAAGTTTCATAATCTGGCATTTTTTTCAAAGTGGCATTTTATATGTGAGCAAGCAACCAGCAGCATGATATTCAAAATGATATGGAATTTCTCTTTTCCTAATCTTCGGTTAAAGACCTCTGCAATAAAATAGACAATAGGTTAATGACCCTTCATTGTATTGAAAAGTTGGCTTTCTCATTTAATAAAATGAGAAGAAACACAGGGGATGATGTCTATATGGGAAATGTGATTATTCTGAAAGAAAGCAGAAACAGTCACTGAAGCACTGCTGTCAGTTGGCAACTTTGTTATTGTTGAATTTGAGACACGGAGATGGAAAAGAAAAGTTGTGGACCAGGTAGTGATGTAAAGTCAGTTTTTCTTTCAGCTTCTAATTTTTCCAGTCTTAAATTGCTCCAGCAGTTTGCAAATTCTAAAATCTTCATGAAATTCACCAGCCTCTTACTGTGACTTTCTACTAATAAAGACAATGGGTTGAAAAGAAACAAATCATTAGAGTATTGACTGAGCCAAGTCAAAATTCCTTTGGGCATTGCAACTTCTCAAATGGATTTGGTGCATACCTGCAATTTGTGGATGCAAAGTAAAGTGTCATAAACACAGTGTCTTGCTCTGAAGGCATTTATTTTTATGTGTTTGTCACTGAATTTTATGTGTTATGTACAGGTCATATACTGGAAAATTTTATCACAGTTGCCAATAACAGTAACTGTGTATATTGCTTACTGGTTGATTTTTTTATTCATAATTTTAGAGAATATAATTGTTTTAAGGTCCAGATAAATTCTTGTGGTTGTAAAACGGTTGTGTTAGTCACAACTTTTAAAATATAATAAAAAGAAATCACATAAACAATCTGGCATATTTCTTTATTTTTGAAGGGAACATCAATCAAGTTAACACACAATTAGTTTAATAATACTGGCCAATACAGTCATACCTTGGGTTAAATGTACTTCAGGTTGAGCGTTTTCAGGTTACGCTCCGCGGTGACCTAGTAGTAATGGAGCGTGTTACTTCCGGGTTTTGCCGCATGCGCAGATGCTCAAAATGACGTTACGCGCATGCGCGGAAGCGGCGAATCGCGACCTGCAAATGATCCCATTCGCATACACAAAATATTATGTATAGAAGATTACAAATATTATGTTGTTCACTATGGAATTACCCTTTTGTGACAATATTGCAATTTACATGAATTAGAAGGACTCATTCACAACCTCTGCCTTGGATATTCAGTGTTCTTAACTGGACAGAATCAAATCAGATTTGATTAAAGTCTCATAATGTCTATTTAGAGTGAAGCCAAGACCTTTCTGTAGTTGAATGCAAGAAGCAAAGTTGCTTATGTAGCATACTGTTGGCATCAAAATGGCAACCTGTATTTTTTCACCATTTAATCCAGCTTCACCTTTTCCGCTGAAAATCCTATACTTTAAAAAATAAAAACCACCTTATTGCCCTTTGAAATATTAAGCCCCTTTTTATATACACCCATGATTGGGTCCTTTGTCCTTTTTGTCGTACTTTTATTTGGGATTAAGTTGTGCTTGTGGGTGGCAGTGCAGTCCCCCCCCCCCTTTTGTTAAGCACAAAATTTAGGAGAATTGAGTCGGGGGAAAGAACATTTTGTTCCAGTTTCATGCTGCATTAGCTGCAGAACTTGTTGGGCCTACGCTCTTCAGTCGGCTTAGGAATCTGTTCTCTCTTAAAGTTTGTAAAGGTGATGTTTAAGTGGCTGTTCCTTGTTATGTGTGCTAACACTTATTGATTCAAAGTCATTTTGCCAGTTCAGTATGGACACTCTGAAATACTGTTTACAGTTTTGGTAACATGAATGGAGATGGCTTGAGCCTCAATAAGCTATTGAGCTCTTCAGGTTATTGCAGATGACAAATTTGAACTGGTTTGCGACTTCTGCTTTTGAGAAAATTCCCTTTGAAGTATGATCTCAGAATGTTTTGTTCTACTTCCAGAAGGCTCTTTGTCCCCTGAAACAGGAAACCATTTCAGCAAAGTAATTTGACAGAAAATGAAATAGTAGGCTCTAGTGTTTGACTTACAATTGCTTTTATAGGTTTAGGCTGATGTTTTAGAGCATTCTAGGATTCAAGTCTTCAGACCTGATGAGATTTAAATATTAATCCTAACTAATCTGGGTTTGTTTATATTAAAATCAAGAGAAACTTGTGATTCCCTATTAAGTCAGGCAGATTTGAAAACGTATACTAGAATTAGCACTGGACTTTAAATATTGCAAAAGTCTTCACTCAAGTTTTTTCCTTTTAAAAAATGTATTGGGTGTTCTTCTGTACTGTATATATTACTAGATACTCTGTTAACTAGACAGTGTTCACCAGGAAAAAGGCAGAGAGAGTGTGATCCTGCTCATCGTTCTGGATCTCTTGACATCTTTCAGGATCTTTGACCCATGGCATCCTGTTGGAATGATTGACAAGGATTAGGATGCTGAATTCGGCTCATTAAGTACCAGACTAAAATGCTTCTCTTTAACATACTGTAACAGGTAACAAACTAAAGTCTTAGTCAATTATTAAAACATTGCCAAGGCCAGGATGTGTTATCAATTACCTCTTCTTTATATAGTAAACACCCTCCAAAGCCAATGGCTATTCAGGTTTGTTCACCTAGCTGGTATATAAAACATAATTTTTTGTTCTGTCCGATAGCTTTTAAAAATGAATACTTTATTTGCTGTGGCTTTTATTGCTGCCTGCTTTCCTGACTTTGCCCACCACTTCGTGCTAAGCAGGTACTAGTTAACTTTATTTCTATATCATTTGTTTCAGTTCTCCTCTGTAACACAACTGAAAAAGAAAGCCTTGTTTAATACGTATGGTTGATTTTTCCTTTCTCCAGACTGCCTATCTACCTACCTACCTACCTACCTATCTATCATCTATAAAAAAAAATTAAGTGGATTGCATAGTGATAAAGCAGAATCTTCCCTATTGTAAGAAGGGATAGTTGGGAGACATTACAATAAAAGGGAGGAAACTGAGAATGGCAGAACAAATCTGTTCTTCCAACACACAGATGGTTACAGTGCAGAGTGGATGAAAAGTTCTTCACTAAAGAGCCTGGTTTAAGTTATAAGCTCTATAGGAGTGATCTAATTGGTTTGGGGGAAAACAAACCCTCAGCACTACTGTACTAATTCAGTGTACACCATATGCAGATGTTGTGAATGAGTATTATTTGAGTCCTGAAATGTCATGGTTCTCTTTTTCTTTTTAAAAGCAAGGGTTTTTACTTACTTTTCTGCTTAAACACCCTATTTCATTATTATTATTATTATTATTATTATTTATATTATTATTAAAATTTCTATATCTGCCCTTCATCTGAGGATCAGTTTAGATTATAAAAACACAAAAATGTTTAACATAGTACCAAAAAACAAAACCCATTATCCCCCCACAGTGTTATTATTGCATATGCAGGAAGGTGTACACATGCATTAATCTGCTAGGACTCCCCCCTCCCCACTTCATCATTCTTTTAAATATATCTTTTCCCAACAGCTACAAGAATATAACACAAACCAGTGCAATATTTTGTGATTTTTGTTCACAAATTCCAGGAGTCATCCATCTACATAAGATCTTTGTTGGCATCCAACTATCTTGAGAGACAATGGAGTGTACCTCTGGGGGTGAAGTCAGACCTCTGTGTTTGTAACCAAAGTGACCTCCCCAGAGCACAAGCCTGGGCAGTGTTGTATGGTGGTCCTGGGCTCCCTAGACATAACCCCCCACTTGACCTCACTGATGTGAACCAAAGGAAAGCAGAGCAATATATTTGACACCAGCTTGGCTGCAGGAGTTGCTGGAAAGAGGTGTACAAGACACCATCCAACCATCTTACAGACTCCACTCTGGATTTGTATAGGGTTTACTCCTTAGCCTTTTCTTTTCCTGAAGGTATCCAGCAAGGTAGCAGAGGTTTAGGGTCAGAATTTTCCTTCACCTAGATGGACTACCTTCCCAGGTTGACAAGCCCCACCTGCTCCTCACTCCCCTCTATAGCACATGCAGAAACCACCTTCTTTACTGTTGGACCCACTGTTGGTCTCATCCACTCAATCTGCTTGAGTCTGTCTTCAAACGCAGAGAAAATCCCTAACTCACCTAGGGTTTGAAACTCATCAGCTACCCTCACCCAGTTTAGCCGGAAAGGTGAAGGTGTTCCTGGGGTGTGGTCACTGTCACATGCTGACAGATTTTAGGAACCATGGGTGACATCTGAGTGCTGCGTGGGGACCAAAGGTGGACAAACATCGTGATAAGACCTATAGCCATTGTTTTAAGTCTTCCGGATCAATCCAAATGAGGATTTATCTTGCCTAATACTTCCTGAAGGGACGCGGGTGGCGCTGTGGGTAAAACCACAGTGCCTAGGACTTGCCGATCATATGGTCGGTTCGTCTTTCGGTCCCTGCTCCTGCCCACCTAGCAGTTCGAAAGCACCCTTAAAGTGCAAGTAGATAAATAGGTACCGCTTTATAGCGGGAAGGTAAACGGCGTTCCGTGTGCTGCGCTGGTGCAGGCTCGCCAGAGCAGCGATGTCACACTGGCCATGTGACCCGGAAGTGTCTGCGGACAGCGCCGGCTCCCGGCCTCTAGAGTGAGATGAGCGCACAACCCTAGAGTCTGTCAAGACTGGCCCGTACGGGCAGGGGTACCTTTACCTTTAATACTTCCTGAAATGTTTCCAAGGTTTTGAAAATAAGAATTTTGTGTTGTTTTATCATTCTTATAGTCGTATATATAAAATTCAGGTGTCTTGCTCCCCCCGTAATTATTGTGTTAATAGGCTTATTGCAGAAACTTTGACTCTTACTGCTTTTTGCCACTAGATGGGAAACTAAAGTTAACAATGTTATGCTTAGGAAATCCCTACTAAGTTTTCTTCTAGAAGTTGTGTTTTTGTTTTTTTCAAAATAGAACCTCACATTGGTTCCATATAACTCTAATGGGATTGCAGCTTCTATACTGATGTTTTGCATTTCGAGAATAAAACAATGTAGTGCAATAGTACAGATTAATGCAGGTGGATTCCATTCATCTATTGTTACCTGTCTTTTCTTCCCAAGTGAAAGTGCTGTGTTCAGTGATCATGAGGCAAAATTTCCGAGGGATGAAACAAGGCAGGTGAGAATTTATATATGGTTACACAAAATGCTGCACTTTTAAGAGAATGAGAACATTGTGAAAAGTATTTTTTTTTTAATTTCATAGAAGTTACTGAGATTAAATACAATGCAATGGTGAAGTCTCACCTGCTGTTACCTTTTATATTTCGTTTTCTCGATTGCATTAAAATGTTAAGTGTGGTGATGCTGTGCTTCTCATCAAGTCTCCTATTCACATTTTAAAGGAACTGTAATCTTGCACTGACTTAGAATGTTGCAAGATGAACAGCTGTTAGCTGTGTTCTATTGCTTCTCAAAAGCGTTCTGTTTTGGCTCATTTCAGCAGCTGAAGTTTAGCTGTACTGTACCCCTGAGATTGCCCATTTTGGCAAACCACCTTTTGGTTACAGGTGGAAATAGATTTGCTCTTTACTTTCCCCAAGACTATTCATTTAGCACAGGACTGGTCAACCTATGGCTCTGTAAATGTTGTTGGGATTCCAACTCCCATAAACTTCTGCATTCTCTTTGTGTATAGTAAAATAAAATAAAATAGATTGCACTTTCTACTGAGATGACAGGCTGTATGGTGCATTGGTGCTCCTTTGGCAGCAGAGAGGAGGGCTGCCACTGGGGCCAGGTGTCCTTTGCTGCAGGAAGTCAGCTTTGCCAAGGTGGCAGAAAGCTACTATTACTGGCAGCTGTCCTATCAGCAAAAGCAATCAGAAGCTCTGAAATAGGGAGACTTCCGGGTTGGCGCCTCTGGCAATGGCGGATTTCCTCCGATCGGGAGGAACCCGCTCCATGAAAAACAGGGTCTGAACCACCACGGCGAGGCGGAGACCCATTAAAAACCACAGGCGGAAGAAGCCTGTGGATGTGGGATTCGGCTGGCACCTTTGCGCCTCCCCTACTCGCAGGGAAACCCTGTTTTGGGGATCCAGAGTGACGTGGGGTGAGTGGCGCGGTGCTTTGAATTGACTGCTTCTTTCACGGAGTGAAGCCGCATTGCTGTTGCTGGAGAGCGCTGACTTTTTCCTGTGGACAATTGGATTTTAGACAACTACTCGTGAGTAAAACAGAAAATTGGATTCTTAAATACTTCAATTTGGCACTGAAATGGGAAGGTTATAAACAGGAAGTCCGCCTCCCGTTTTTGTAAATCGTCTGAAGCAAAGACGTTACAAGTAAAGCCTTTGAAAGCTTTTGGCAAAGGATTAAATTTCCACCGGTTTAAAAATACAAAAACCCCCTTGGAAGCAGGAGAAGAGGGGGAAATTTTTGGATCTAGTGAGCCTGCAGGAGAGAGTGAAAGAATCAAGTTGCCACTGCTCTGAACCTGGGAACGGGCTGCCAGATGACGTTTGGAGAGAGTGCTTTTGACAGAAAGGATTTGACAGCTAGCTAAACAAGAGTAAGATACTGTTTCCATTGTCCCTTTCTGCGTTTAAAAAAAGAAAGAGGAAAAGTAACTGAAAATTTATCTTTAATGTTTGAAATTGTGCTTGAAAGAACTGATACAAGTGGAGACTGTTTCCCTCTAGAGGGAGCTTTTGAAATTGTAACAGGACTGTAACTGGGGGAGTTCCAGCTGCAGAAAAGGAGTTTGGGAACCAGAGAGCGACTTTGGACTATTTCAAAATGTTGACAGGAGAGGCCATTGTGACTGTTTTATGTAAGATAAGCTGTTCGCTGGGACAGCTTCACAAGAAGATGGATGATATGACTCTCAAAGTTGATAATTTGGAACAGAAAGTGACCAACTTGAGTCAAAAAGTGAACACTAACACAGAAATAATTCAGGACTTGGTACAGGAACCCACTTTGGCAGGACAAATGGTGGAGGAGAAGGAGGAGAAGGAGAATGCAGCTGTTGTTGAACATAAAATAATACAAGTGAGATCTGGGGATTTACAGAAGCAAATTGGAGATTATAAATTGAGGCCTTCTATGATTGAATCTAGGAAAAGCCAGACTCCGAGGAATGGATCCCGGTTTGGATTAAAGAAGGAAAGTTGGAAAGAGCCCTCTATGCAGGGACTAACTGACTTTTGGGACATGGACTCGGGTCTGGAGGAGATTGAAGTTTTGGGGGCCTTTGGAATTGGAGGAATCTTGAAATATACCCGGAAATACTTTATGGACTGTAGTTTTAACTATGGAAATTCAGCTGATCTGTTCAGAAGGAAGAAAAGGATTGACAGGTTGGAATTTCCCCGAGATTGGCTATTTAGCATTAAAGAAAATGAAGAGGACCTGCAGAAGGGACTTGGAGGAGAGTTGGGAGCCTCGGACATAAGATCACCAGGTTGATGGACTTTATGGAATTGACGGAAAGGACTGGCAGAATCCGAGACCTGGGAGAGGAGATGGTGGAAGAAGATTGAAAAATTTAAAGTTTATATATAGACTTATGGTAAAATGAATGAGTGATAGAAAAATGGTGGAATGGTGGAATGATTTTTTATTTTTTATTATTTATGGGCTTAACAGAAATGTTATAAGAAGTTAAGCACATATAAGTAATTTAGCTTTAATGGAAAATAAGGTTAAAATAATACGTTATTTACAATATCACAGAAAATGGAGAAAGATGGAAAGGATTTGCTGAAACAATTAATAGAAGTGGAACACAAAAAGGGAGGTGTGAGGAGGTCGAGGAAACAAGGGAATGAAAGATAGAGTATGGAAAAGAGATGATGTATGTTTTTAAATTGTTTTTGTTTTGGGAGTGGGGTTTGTTTAGTTCAGCTTAATGTGTTTAGTTTTGAGTTTAGGTTGTGTTTTGTATTGTTTATATATTGTATTGTATTGTGTTTTTCTTTTTTTCCCCTTTGTTCTTTCTTCTGTTTTTTCTCTTTTTTGCTTTTTTCTCTCTTTTTGTAATCTATAAAAGTAATAAATATTATTTTTAAAAAAACAACAGAAGCTCTGAAATAGGATGCTGCAGGCTGTTGAATCCAGAGCCCTTGGAGGGGCCCAGTCTTCAGGCCCCTAGGCTGTACTGGTCTGGAGCTGGAATAGTGAAAAAGAATAATAAATCACCTGCTCACCTTCTGTTGTGGCCTGGCTCAGAGGACTCGGGATGTGGCAGTATATTCCCCCACATCACTTGCCCCCCCCTTATGATTGATTTGATATTAAATGAATGAATGAGCACAGTACCAGCTAGACTAGGGAGTTTAAAAGTTTTACTGTTTCTTAGGTGACTGTACCTAGAAAGCCTATGTTGTTTTGAAATGTAAATTGTTGTTGTTTAGTCGTTTAGTCGTGTCCGACTCTTCGTGACCCCATGGACCAGAGCATGCCAGGCACTCCTGTCTTCCACTGCCTCCCGCAGTTTGGTCAGACTCATGCTGGTAGCTTCGAGAACACTGTCCAACCATCTCGTCCTCTGTCATCCCCTTCTTCTTGTGCCCTTCATCTTTCCCAACATCAGGGTCTTTTCCAGGCATTCCACATACACAAAATATTCCAGAAATTATAGAAAAATATATGCTATTGAGTTGTCATGGCCTTAAAATGTTTGCAAGTATTCCAGTAAACAACCACAGCTAAAACTTTGTAACATTTAAATCACATAATGTGCACTTTTTATTTTTGTTCCTAATCTAATATTTCGCTTCAACTACATTTGCTAATGATAGTTTTTTATTAGAAAATTTTATTAGTATTTTTTATTAGCCACTTAGGCAGCTAACATGCATGTACTTCTTTTAAAATTTTGTTTTCTAATTATCATGCTTAATTGATTTGGATCTGATTCAGCACATTGGAAACCTTTGTGGGGAAAAGTTTGTCCCCAGAAGACTACAGCCACATTCACTGCAATATCTTGGTTGCCCAAATAGCACAATATGGGGAAAACGCCCTTAATGTACTATGGAAATGTAGCAGTAACAGCCGCAGACTAACTCTGTTGGAACCAGATAATATAAATCTTTATCACTTTTAATGTGTTTATGTAGGTAGAATATAAAATTGTAAATACCTGGAACAGCATACCGGTTTTGCATGCTCCAGTGACTATCACATTTAAACCTGGTGTTCAAGGCTTAGTAATGGAAGTGAACTCCTTATTCTTCGATGATCCTCCAGCTCCACCTGGTGAACCTGGAAAGCCTTTTGATGGCCTTTGGGACTATGAAGGTGAGGTTTTATGAAGGGTATACAACACAAAAAGTGGTAACGTTTCAGGCCTAGAAAACTAATATTGATTCAACTAGCAGTTTTTTCTAGTAGTATTAATGTGTATCAAGAGCTCATGTGTACAGTGCTTCTTGAGATGAAGTATTTCCTGTTAATTGTATTGCCAAACAAGTTCAAAATGAAGGAACATTGTGCATTTCTTTTTAAAAGTGGCATGAGCACAAACTGGAATAGGTGGGATGTTGTAGAGATGGATCTCTGCTGGCAAAGGGTCATGCCTGTTGAGGTTGTGTGTGGGGACTTGCTATGCTGTAAATAGTTCAATGGGTATATATCTAGAGATGGCGGCTCTTTCTCTCACAGTAGCCCAAAATGTGGCTTGGGCAAACTGGATCTAAGGTCCCTTCATTCATTGCAGAGACCCCAGGATCATGCTCCCCCCTATTTCAGCCTAGAGTTGGCAAAGCCAGTCCCTTTGAAACCAGTGTGGGAGAACTGGATGTCTGTACCTCATGCCTCTTCCACTTAAGGTTGCACAGTCCGATCATTGTTTAATCCTGGTCATTATTTACATTTGCCCTATACACACAGCTTTATTCTTCACTTACTTCAACCCCCGAAAGCTCCTACTAAACGTAGTAGGATTTTAACTTTTTGTAATAACATGATAACATTTTAATAGCCAAGAGCATTTTGTTTTTGTTTTTTAAAACAACTCAGCTAGTTCAGCATGCTGGAGGAAGGACTTTGGGCATTCCAAACAGCAGTTCCACATGAAACACAACTAACCTTTTCTAAAATTGATGGGAATTCTCAAAGCAGTTTGTGGTATGCTATGAAGGTCTGCTATTCACCGGGGATGAAGTAATAAACAAAGCATGAAATATGTCATGGATATGAATAAAAGCAGATACTGGTCTATAAAAATACAGCAACTCCTGGCATGAACTTTAGTGTTCGAGATACAGAAACCTAAAATGTCTGCAGTCATCATAGAGCACCCATAGATATGGCAGGACCCAAAGAACTAAATAATTAGTCCCATGAACCCCAAAGAGCTTTGAAGGTGAGCCCTTCCTTCCCCTCACATGCATGTAACATGGCAAACCACTTTTGAAATTGAGGGTTTAGAAGATGGTTTGTTGTTCAAAGGGGGAAAAAGTCAACAGTCTTACTCACTGCTTATGCACAAGGTTTTGGACATGACTAAGTCAACATGTTTTTTGAATCACAGTGTATGGATTACATGGAGGTGAACCAGATTCATCCAGACATGAACCAGTTTGTTATATCATTACAGAATCCATAGAAAGATCTTATCTGAAACAAGAACCCATGCGCTTTTGAGTTAAACTGTATGTGAAACATTTAATAGATGTGAGAGTGAACTATGATAAAGATGAAGAATTTCTTGCCTTTCTGAAATAATAATAAAATTCCTTGGTTAATTCTCTTTCCCTTTCCTTCCAAACCTCACACACTAGCATTCTGGTATTATTTCTTTCACAGTGGCTGAATCCTTCTTTTTGAATAGTGCAACAAGAAACTATTTGGAAGTGGAAGTCTGCCCGTAAGTTTTGCCATGTAAACAAAGCATTGTGTCTATTACTTTAGACTTTGGTTTATAGATGAAGTCCCACACTGTTACATTCTCCTGAATGCCTATCAATGAAGTTGTCATCTGAGCATGTGCAGTAACTATCTCAATGTACACACCTCAGCTTAACTGTGAAGTGAACGTGGCTTCTGTTTTCACACATCAAACAGCAATATTTCTCAAGAACCTGTAAGTTAGCTATAGATTGTGGCTAGCGTCAAGTTTACATGGCTTCAAACACCAGCAGTGGGAGCGCACTGGAGCCGGAGTAAACAGCAATGCATACACAGCCTGAGCTTTCCTAGCTCCAGAAAACAATGGCTAAGTCTACCCAAAGTGAAGGCAACATACTCCATTTTATGGCAGCACTCACGACATTTTGTTCTTTTCTATAATCTGCTATGGAATTCATTAAATTGTTATGTTGACTGTTTTGTATTCCTATGAAACCTGTTTTGACAATGCCATTGATTCCCACCCACCCCTCATCCTCATGATTTTGTTTTGCTAGGCATGGCCAACATCTTGTATTACTTCTTTCTGCAGGAGATTGTATTGAGGTAAGTAGAATTCTGCATGAAAATTTTCTGTTGTTAAATTAAACAAAACAAGCATTTAACCAAGTGAGGTTTGATTAGGATGCTCCCTGTATATTTCCTGTTTTATGAACACAATGATTCTCACATTTGTGTATGCTGACATTATAGAATGCATGTATAAATCATTAACATGACCCCTCTGCATCTTTGTGGGTGGCTTCAAGGCCGACCGTGCCATTAGGTAGAGTGAGTCAGTTGCCTTAGGCAGCAGATGCTATGGAGTGCCACCCTCTACCTTTTTTCATCATCCTGAGTACATAAAACTTGTGAATATTATTATATGCACATTGTGCACCCAGTCTTCTATTACTGTGTAAAATGAAGCAAAAGAACACCATGTGTTCTTCTTCAGAGTTGCAAACAGCTGCGTGGAATTCTATGCATGCCAATTTAAAAGTAAGCCTGCTGAGTTTAATGGGGCTTACTCCTAGGTAAGTGAGTTTAGGATTGCCACCTAATGTGACTATCTTTAGTTCACTGCAGGGATTAAGATGATGAGTAAAACTCTGTAAAATTGTAGCTCTTTTTATACTAATATTTTTGCACCAAGTTATTTGATTACTATATGTCCGCTATTTAACTTAATGGAGGTCCTGGCCATGGCATCATCTAAAATGCATTCATGAATAATTTTCAATGGATGTTCAGTGGAAATTACTCATAAATGAGTGTATGAAATAATGGGACCTAGTTTCTCCAGATCAGATAAGGTCATTTTGCTAAAGAATTTTGCAAGCAATTGCAAATAATGGTACAATTGGTTGCTGCGGTATAATTAAATCAATGGTTTTCCACAGTTTGCTTTATGAGCAGAGTTTAAATAGCCATTCTCTGTGTTCAAGGTTTTTTGGTTTTGTTTTAAATCTCGTTTTCCTTTCTGATCGCTTTTTCCCCCCTGTTGTGGTAATTACAGACAATAAATTCATTTCATCATCTGCGTTAGTGTTAAGTAACATAAATCATGGCAATACAGTTAAGCAATGCCAACACATCTGCAAATCATTTGCAAATTGGTTCCATGGAGCTTATTCGATCAAATTAATTTAAAAAAACCTCTCACCTGTTGGCACATCCTGCATTTACATCAAAGTTTTTATTATGCTATAAATTTATCTGAGACCATTTCCCTTTCTATTTAGTGCTGAGCAATTCAGCATTCCTTAAAACCATTATAAGCAATGCATATATATTCCCATAGAAAGGCATTTTACATTTAGAAGCTAATAATCATGGGTTATGCTATGGAGATTCATAATAAATTATTTGCATACCATCATATTTTAGAATTTTGTACAGCATCAATATGTTACTGTTTCAGTAGGTTTTTACTGTTTATCATGAGTCAGTTTATATCTGTGCAATGTGAACAGAATAGGAATTATATGGCATATATTATAATGATTTATTTTTTCAGTTTTTGATATACTTTCACAGAAGATCTTAGATAAGTAAGAACATCTTATTCTAAAAAACTTTTCATGCTATAAGAATGGAATTGGGGAACACATTATTTACTTCTTCGGCAAGCAGTATCATATAATACGAGAGCAGGTGTGTTATGGGGAATAGAGTGTTGGACTTGGAATGGGGAAATCTGGATTGATATTCCCTGCTCATTCATGAAGCTGGATAGTCATCAAGTCCAATTCATTAAGTATCCATAATTTGGAGGATCATAAATGGGGATGTGCTTGCAAGCTCATGTATTTCCTCCTCCCTTCTCATCTGCTGATTCTCTTCTCCATTTTCATGTTGCTCTAACCACAGTTTGCTGTGATGTCCAAATCAGGCAAACTAAGGTTAGTAATCCCCAAAGTCTGGTTTGCAAACCTACTTCAAACCCTGCATTGGAAGTTAGTACTATCGTTAGTACTAGTTTGGGGCATCTCAGCAAATGTTGGATAGAGGAAACCAAGGAATCAGCACTCAAGGCTATAGGTTTCCGGATTAGGACATGATATCTGAAAGCTCACCTGGGTGTGTTCTCAGTGACTTTATGTCAGGTAAATGTGCAGTAATTGCACTGAAATTAAATAAGAAAAAGAAATTAATTTTGTGGAATCAAGCCTAGCTTTATATTTCTCATTTGTTATCAAGAAATATGTTCAGATAACAATGTTTGTACAGATGTGAAAGGTATATGAGGGTGGGGTCGCAGTTTCCCTGTACTTTCTTAAATCAGTGTTAAACCTGAGATGTTACGCAAAATATATGGAGGACAGAGTGAATTCACACACACAATTTTCCTTATTATGTAGTATACTACTATTTAGTGTTATAGCAACAAATTTTAAGAGTTATATCAAACAATTATTGTGATATTTTGTTTAGGAAACCATTGAAGTGGAAATGGGAAGTCTGATTTAGAATCAGCAGCTTAAATCAAACTTTCTCTTTGTGGTTTATTCATGATTTAAGGCTGCAATCTTATATACATTTACCAAGGAAAGTCCCACTGAACTAATAGGGCTTAAGACTGTCCTTTATGGTAATCTTCATTTAATTCACTCCAGCTTGGTTCAAGGTGACTTGTGAATTCTGCTTCAAAGCACACACAATTGCCATGTGAATCTTATCTTCTGAACAACAGTTTTGATTGCATTTAGACTTTAATATACAGCATAAGATGCAGCATCTAAAACACAGATGAAAATGTGGCTGTATCATTGTTCCCAGAAAATGAAATAAGCTATCTGGGATGCCAACACCCTCTGGGTTCTATCCAGCAATATACTTGAGGTGAGGAATACTGAAAGCAATTCACAGCAGAAATCCACAGCTGACAGAATATTTATTGAATAACCTATTTACTATTGGAGCTGAACAAATAATAATTCTGTGTTTAAAACCAGTACAGACAGAGCTAACAGGTGTAGGGCGGTTTGTTTGCTTTGCCATCATCACTATTTAACTGTGATCCTTAAACAAAGGGTTGTGACTACAGCCCCAAAATTCCAGTTGCTTTGTCACCAGGAGCAAAGTTATTATTAGATCTGGCAGTTGCTGGAGAGAAGAGTGATGTTCTTCTTCCCAGCTTCATAAACAAAATTAAACTGTGGGTGTTCGGATGGTATTGAATGTTAGTCCCATTCAGAGTAGACATGACAAACTTTAGTTCATTAATTTCAGTGGGTCTCCTCTGAATAGGGCTTAGTTGAATATAATGTTCAGTTTTGCCTGCAGTTGGCATTGTGCTTCAGGTTACCTTCCTTGCTTTTTGCAAAGAGGGGAGCAGCAACTTCTACTTTGCTGCTTAAGTTTATATACGGAAGCAGTAGGGAGAAACAGGTTTGGGGGGGGGAGAAAAATGGAGACAAGAGCCCTCTTCAGTTAATCAAAAGTCTGTGAGAGACTGCATGGAGATGGGCGCAGACATATTGGCCCAGCCCCCATTGTTCCCATGCACACTCATCATACCCCCTCTTCCCCTGAACTTTGTGTGTTCAGTGCAAAGGTTGGTAGAGGGAGTCTAACCACATTCAGCTGAATGTAATTGGAATCCTGGGTGGGCCTGGTTTCCTGATTGTAGGGAGGATTCTAGCTATATTTAGCTGGTTATAATCCCCCTGGGTGCTGAATGTATGGCAGTCATAGGGCTCATGTGCATGCTCATTCCTCACTCTAAACCCACAATGTTCTTCTGAATGCCTGAAGAGGGCTTTAAAAAGGGAGTCAAGAAAAGAAGAAATCAAGGAAGCAACGGAATGGAGAGAAGGAATCTGTTCCAAATACAATGGCTATTGAAAGATAATCACCGAGATCTGGTGTGAGAGTTCTAGGGATGGTTTTATATTTTATGTTTTAACATTAACATTTTTTCTCCCCTATCCTATCCCTACACACTTGAAAGACCAGTTACTATTATTCCCTGCTAACGGGAGACACAGAGACATGTCTGATGTCACACTGTGTGTCCATGGCAGATCAGGAGTTGACTGCAGAACTTCACATCTATGCCCAGAGGCCCTAAATCAACCTCTGTTTAGGGTTTCAAATTGTTTTCAGTGGGCCCTACCCTGCTCCTGTGCCTTGTAATGATTGCTTGGCATACAAACAAGAGCAGGTGATAATGTTGACCTAGATGGAGTCAAAAGCTTCATCTGTTGATTTATGCAGATTAAGTTGCTTTAAAAGAACACAGGTTGGGCTGTTGGGTTTTTTTGCTGGTCAGTTTTGCTGGTAGCCTGACACATTTCTGAACATCAAATATTGGCAGTTGTGGAACAGTGCAAAATGTATGTCTGTAAAGACATTTTATTCTAGAATCAATGGTGTCTGAGCTCAAGTTAACCCTTTCATGCATACAAGTATATTACAACATTCATTCATTCATTCATTCATTCATTCACTTCCTCTTTTATTCACCTGAGGTATATGCAGGGAGGGAAAGATGTAGATAACCAAATCAAGGGGATGTTTTTTAAACTGCACCCATCCTTGTGGACAGCAGGATCTAGAATCAATCTACAATGAAGGCAGCATGTTGAGGACAAACATGAATAATACTGGATTGAGAGAAACTGCATTTTTGTGCTACAAGCAGATTAGTGTGTACATAGCCAATGTCAGTCTACCAAGATATGGCCTTCTGGAAAAGGAAGGAATGGATCTCTGAGGGATCTAGCTGGCTCCTAGAGTGGCACAGATTTAATGCAAATGCTGCCTTTGGCACATTCCTATATCTAAATTATTACCCGTCTCCTTTGATGTTAATGTTACAACTTCAATACCAATAGTTTCAATTAGGGCATCTCTGTAAAGAGCTAGTGTAATTGCTTTTGCAAGCAGCTGGTGGTTGCCTCTTTACAAATGAAATCCTGTAATTCCTGCTATTTATTTGAATTAATGTTGGCTTCAGGGATTTATGCTTCCTTTTTAATCCGTTCTGTCAGATGGTTACTCAGAGGACATATTGAAATTGAAACTGAATAAGAAGTCCACTTACTTTTTTGTATACTACCTGAAAGTCTTCCAATGACATGAATATCTTTCTTTGTTCATTATATTAAAGCACTTTCTAAAACTCAAAAGTTGCACTTCTCTTAATTGAACTTCTGTATTAAATTTTTGAATAGATAGAATGGTATTATAAATGTTTAAAACAACAGCTGACATTTTCACAGAAGCGCTAACAGGAACTTCAAGTGCAGCAATTCAGTGTTATCTTGATAATTAAGTATTGTGCTAAACTTTGTTTTAAAATGGTTATGTGGCTTAATATCTTGTACTGATACAACTTTATGTGAAAATAGTGATGTCGTTTTTAGAGTGTATTTTGTGTTCCATTGTGCAGAAAGGACTTCCGTTGACATTTAAAGCTGATATAAAGCGTGTTCTCATTAAAGAGAGAGCACGTGTTGCGGATGGGGCCAGACAAAACATCCTCAGTTGCCAGCCAGGCTGTTGCAAGGGAATTGAATTGATTGGTGACTGTTGTTACTGGGGTAAATTTGATGTTGCCAAGTAAGGGGTGGAGTCAGAGGTTATTTATACTGGGTCCACAGCTTGTTCCTTTCTCTTTCGCTGTGGACACCGGATCACATGGAGCACTTGGACTGTCTGGAGGACAGTGATGCAATCTTCTCATTGTCTGGTTACATTTCTTTATTTCCCCCTTCTTTTAATCCTCTCTAGTCCCTTAAATAATTTAATTCCCTCTTTTTCCTGTTTGATTTCCCACCCCACCCCTTACCCTGTCCTGTGAGAAGATTCTCCCTGTATCTGTGGCTTGCCTTTTCAATAGGGAGAGAGCCCCATTAGGGGCTTTCTTTCGCAAAAAGGTTTCCCCCATTTCTCCTGTTGTAAATTGTGGGGCTAGTCAGGGCTGTTCCCAGCTTAGCTGGAATCACTTTCGTTTATAGTATCCCCGAAGGTTGGCTTTATTTTGAGTGTGTGCAGCGCTGTTGGCCAAATTTTAATCTAGCCTTGGACAGGAGCACTATTTTGAGTTCCTTTAATATTGCTATGAGACTCAGATTCTCAAGAGCAGAAGCAGGGAGGCCTAGTCAGCCTGCACACAACTTCCAAGCCTAAGTCTGCTACAGGTACCAGTTAATTGTTAAGTCTCTGACACGTGATTCATTCTCTCTATGTATCTGCTTGCAGGCCCAGTTGCTGCTAAGGTATATCTGAGGCAGACAGAGGGTGCCAGAGGCTCCCTGTGCCTCCAGTGACTATGAGCCCGCTGTATATGCTCTTGAACTATGCTGTTTCTGAACAAGTTTATTTTCTCCAAGTTTGTTTTGCCCTGATAGTGGTGACTGCCATTTTAGAGACGAGCCATTGTGGCTTAGTGGCTAAAGTGTAGGACTAGGACCTGGGAGACAGGGTTCATATACCCCTCTTAGTCATTGTTGTAAAAAACCAAAACAAACTGCTCCTTTTGGGCTATTCTGTTGCTGGGTAGTTCGGCCCATTTGTGATAAAAGAATTTTGGGTTTCTTGAAGGGGTGCTTCCCTCTAAAAGGGCAAGCAGGGGTACCTGGACAAGCTGTGGGCTACCTCAACTCTGCTATTTCACTGGAAATATTTATGCCTGGCCTAGCAGGTGATCCTAGGGCTTTGCCCTAGAATTCGATGGCCTGGAAGCGTTTCCGGCCTGAATAGTGTCCCCATGTGGTCCATGAAGCATTGGTTTCACTGGGTCAGCGCATAGTGCCGGTAATGCCTAGGTTGCAGGATTGGTCCCTGTATGGGACAGCTGCATGCTCCCCCATTCCTCTACCTGGACACTTAGGTCCTTTTGGTGGTTACCTCACTGCGAGGGATGTAACGGGCGCCACGTTTGCAATATGCAAGCGGGAGAAAGCACCTTTGCGTGCCCGCATTGCAGTTTGCTCTGTGCGTTGCAGGGCACGGTGCTGCACGGGCTGCAATTGCATTGCATTGCGTGAGAGATTTGCAGTTGCATTGCATGGAGGGTGTGTGCATTGCATAGAGGGTGTGTGTGCATTGCACGGAGTGTGTAGTTGCATTGTACGAAGTGTGTTGTTGCATTGCACGGAGTGTGTGTGCATTGCATGGAGGGTGTAGTTGCATTGCACAGAGTGTGTTTTTTGCATTGCACGGAGTGTGTGTGCATTACACGGAGTGTGTAGTTGCATTGAACGGAGGGTGTGTGCAGTGCACGGAGTGTTTAGTTGCATTGCACAGAGTGTGTAGTTGCATTGCATGGAGTGTAGTTGCATTGCATGGAGTGTAGTTGCATTGCATGGAGTGTGTGTGCATTGCACAGAGTGTCTAGTTGCATTGAACGGAGTGTGTAGTTGCATTGCATGGAGTGTAGTTGCATTGCATGGAGTGTGTGTGCATTGCACGGAGTGTCTAGTTGCATTGAACGGAGTGTGTAGTTGCATTGCACAGAGTGTGGTTTTTGCATTGCACGGAGTGTATAGTTGCATTGCATGGAGTGTGTGTGCACTGCATGGAGTGTGTTTTTGCATTACACAGAGTGTGTGTCTGAAAAGGAAGCTGGCTCGGCGGCAGCTTTGTCGGGACTTCTTTAGGGGTTCTGGCCAGCGTCGGCCCTGTAAATTTACATATCATGATGGCAGCACAAGATGCCCCCTGCCCAAGCGGGGGGCTGGAAGCTGGCAAGCAATAGCTCAATACCTTTTGCCCATATTCCCATTTTATTTAGGGATCCAGTTGGATATCATTGCTAAAACATACCACTTGCCTATGGAGAAGCTGTCTGCCTTGAAGGAAGTTATTTTGTAATACTTCCTCTGTAGCAAGTGATGCTTCATCAGATCCGATCTTGCTGGGTCACTTAATTAATCATGCAATGGTTGCAATTCCGAAATGAATGCAATAGTCGTTCGCCATGGCAGGATACCTTGAACCCGCACAGGGATTTTCAGGTTCATGCTGCTGCTGCTGGATCTTTGCCCTTTGGTTGTTATTTCAAGGGCTGCTGGTGTGCAAAGCCATGGCCTCAAGCCCAGTGTGGTGAGGCAATCATGTGACCTAACTTTCTTGAGTTTTCCCCATTGTAGTAGCAGTTCACATGTGGCCCGAGGAGTCCAGTGACCATCGGATCTGCTTTTGGCCTGATAACCAGGTAGTGGTGAGCGTCTTGGCAAAACAGTCCTCACGCTCCAGCAGAGTCTCCGCCCCTCCGCTCACGTTTTCGAGCTGCGCCGTTTAAGGTTTAATATTGTGCTTTCTGCTCCTGATTACGGGATCCTCTAATGATGTCGCTGACACTCTATCCCATTTTCAGATGGAGCGCTTCAGATCCTGGGCTCCAGACACTCAGCTACTGCCAGAATTTTCCAGACCACCTGTGGCATTTTGACAACAATTAGTAATTACAGAGAGCAGCAGCTTCCATTTCCCCTGCTGCTTTTAGCTCTTATGGGAAGGCCTGGATGGATTTCTTAGACTTAAGCTGGCAGTCCTCGGCTATTCAGATGAACTGGCCCCCATCCTCTGAGCAGATCCTGCAGTATTTGGTCCACCTGCTGCAGATTGGGCATGCGGTTATAACTATTAGAATTCAGTCCGCTGCAATGTCTGTTATACTGAAGCTTTATTTTTCAGAGACCCTTGTATAAAGTTTGTAGTGCGCAGGGCCTTGGAAGGTTGGAATAGGCTCCAACCTCATAGGACAGTGGGCAGGAAGTCTGTCAATTTTTACCTATGCAGTAGCTGCAACAAGTTAAAACTTGTCTGCTGGTTAAAGATCAAGGCGAGACTCCTTTCAGTATTCCATTGCCTTTTGGTGCACTGAGGGTTGGGGAAATGGTTGTTGGTGCCAGCACGGGGCTGAGAGTCTGGAGGCTTATTGCTTCAGGACTTTTCCTTATCCGCTTTGGAGCTGGTCATTAGAGTTGGGAACTCTAAAACAGACTTAGTGGGCAGGAGTGCCACAATCTGGCTTCCCGACACAGGTGAGGAGGGCCCTTGCCCAGTTATGGATAACAGAATATTTGGCTTTTCATTCCCCTGGGGGCTGGCCCGCTCCTAGTGCATGAAAATGGGTTCCCGTTAGCCAAGCATCAATGTGCTTACCTCGTGCACCAGTTATTACGGCCTGCGGCTTGCTTACCGCTGAACACGCCTCATTCCTTCCGAATAGGTGCTGCTGCAAAGGCTGCACACTGGGGGCCTGTCAGTAGACAGGATTTTGAATACGGGTCATTGGAAGTCTGACGCTGACAAGGGTTATATCAGGAAGTGTCACAATGATGTCTGTGCTGATGCTTGTCTGTTATTTCCTTTTTTCATAGGAGCAGCTGTGCACATTTGGGCCACAGCATTGTACACTGGGCTGGCAAGCGCGCTGACGAGTCTGGACTGGGGCGCCATCTCAGTCTTCCTGCCCATGTGAACATATACTGGCTGTCCAGATGGGGAATGCTTTGGGAAGAGATCCTTCCTTTGGTGCGGTCGAGTGTGACCTGTGCAGATCCTCCCGCAGTGCTGGTGGTACAGCTGGGCGAGAATGATTTGCTGTCTTCCCTTAGTTTTACAGGGAGTAGCTGCATTTCTTGCCCCCTCCACTGTTGCCCCCTCTACTTTGAGGTCTTATAAAAAGGCCTGGGCAGATTTTTTATTATTTAATGGACAGACGGTTGAGGAGGTTACTGCCCCCCCATTCTTCCTCTCAGGTGCTCAAGTATTTGGCACATCTATTCCAGATGCGCCGGGCGGCCAGGACGCTGCGACTTCATTCGGCAGCGATTTCCTTTTTTAGCAGGGCATTTTTTAACAAGGATCCGTGTGGGAAGTTTGTGGTGCGCAGAGCTGTGGAAGGTTGGGGGCGTCTCACTCCCTCTAAGCCTATTCCTAGACGGCCTATTACATTAGAGTTGCTGGCGCAGATGCATACTAAATTGCGTAGCATCTGTTGGTCTAAATTCGAGGCCCGTTTGTTTTCTGCAGCTTTCTCATTGGCTTTCTTTGGGGCCCTGAGAGTAGGAGAGGTGGTCCTTGAGCCAAAGCGGGATGGAGGTTCCAGGGGCTTGTTGCAGGACGTGAGTATGTCTCCGTCTGACTTGCAAATTAATATCAGAAACTCAAAGACGGATCAGCTGGGTAGGGGAGCCGTTATCAGGCTCCCGGCGTCTGGGGAAGGTGGCCCTTGTCCGGTAAAGGACCTTAAGCGGTACCTGGCCTTGCGACCAGTGGGTGAAGGGCCCCTGTTTATTCACGAAGATGGGCACCCATTAGTACGGCATCAATTCACTAAGGTGATGCGTAAAGCCATTGTAGCGTGTGGGCTTGAGGCTTCGGAGTTCGCTCCTCACTCCTTCCGGATTGGTGCTGCAACTACAGCCGCCCATTGGGGTTTATCCGTGAAGAGGATAAAGGACTTGGGTCGATGGAGATCGGATGCTTTCAAAACGTATGTGAGGAAATAATGTGGCTGTGTACTTACATTTCTGTTTTAACCCTAGGTCCGGGCACTATCCGTATCTGGATAGTGGGCCACAGTATTGTGCATTGGGCCGCTGACAGAGCTCGTCAGTCTGGATTGGGAGATGGCCTGGGCCTTCTGCAGCATGTGCAGGTGTCCTGGATCTCCAGAAGGGGGATGCGTTGGAGGGAATTCTTGCCACTCATGAAAAGGCGTGTCCTCCTGCTTGGCCCACCTTCAGCGATTGTGGTGCAGCTTGGGGAGAATGATATGGTTTCTTTTCCTTGCTATACGCTGCGTACTGTTATTTTACAGGACCTAAGGGAGTTGGCGGCTATGGTGCCTAATACGAAATTGATTTGGTCACAGTTGCTTCAGCGCCGCATTTGGTGGGGCAGTCCTTGCCCAGCATCCACTGAGAAAGTTAGGAAGCGGATTAATTCCGCGGTGGGCAAGTTGGTGGTGAGCTTGGGCGGATGCGTGATTCCTCACCCTCGTATTTCGTTTAAGGAGGAAGTCTTATACAGGGCTGATGGGGTTCATCTTTCCACGTCTGGGAATGATGTATGGTTGGATGCAGTGGTGTCCAAGTTGAGGGTGTGGTTTGCTTTGTGAGTGGTTGGCGGCGAGCATAAGGGCTCGGGTGGCGGTTAGGCATTGGTTAAATTGGTTGGTGGAGGGGTATGGATTGGCTGTGCCTACCCCTCCAATGCTGCTGCGGAATGGGAATTCCGTTAAAGGAATTCTGGGGCTTACCATCCCCTTGTCCAAACCCCTGGAATCGGGTGCGGGCCGTGTAAGACCCCAAGGCGCAGGCAGGGAGGAACTGAAGGGTCTGTAACGCAGCCCCAGTTGCCCTGCTTGTTCCTCCACACTGACTTACGCTGGAATCCGGGAGTCAGTGCTATCCCCCAAGGCGGGGGGGATAGCTAGTCATAACCAATGCCTACGCAACCACTCACAATTTTGTATGATAATAAAAGTTGTGGCCAAAAATTATGCCAAAAACCTTAAACAAAAATTATGTGTGATGTGTGAGTTATTGGGGTAGGGATGATTTGGGGGACCTCAGCACGCAAAGCGTGTTCTCATTAAAGAGAGAGCACGTGTTGCGGATGGGGCCAGACAAAACATCCTCAGTTGCCAGCCAGGCTGTTGCAAGGGAATTGAATTGATTGGTGACTGTTGTTACTGGGGTAAATTTGATGTTGCCAAGTAAGGGGTGGAGTCAGAGGTTATTTATACTGGGTCCACAGCTTGTTCCTTTCTCTTTCGCTGTGGACACCGGATCACCCGCCCGCCCTCCCTTATTTGGGCTTCGCTCTGACCTTGCTATTGCCTGTCATGGGGTCGTCCGCCTTGGTGCGGGGGCCTAGTAGGAATTTTTCCTTTTGGCTGATTAGTGTGTGCCAATTGGGTTTTGCCTACTACGTAGCAAATCGTCACAACTTGTAAGGTTGGCGGTTAGGCATTGGTTAAATTGGTTGGTGGAGGGGTATGGATTGGCTGTGCCTACCCCTCCAATGCTGCTGCGGAATGGGAATTCCGTTAAAGGAATTCTGGGGCTTACCATCCCCTTGTCCAAACCCCTGGAATCGGGTGCGGGCCGTGTAAGACCCCAAGGCGCAGGCAGGGAGGAACTGAAGGGTCTGTAACGCAGCCCCAGTTGCCCTGCTTGTTCCTCCACACTGACTTACGCTGGAATCCGGGAGTCAGTGCTATCCCCCAAGGCGGGGGGGATAGCTAGTCATAACCAATGCCTACGCAACCACTCACAATTTTGTATGATAATAAAAGTTGTGGCCAAAAATTATGCCAAAAACCTTAAACAAAAATTATGTGTGATGTGTGAGTTATTGGGGTAGGGATGATTTGGGGGACCTCAGCACGCAAATGGGGGCACCTGGAATGGCACAGCAATTATTCCTTGGGACTACTTCCCCCCCGGTGTGGACAAGATGAATTCATATGCAATCCATGGGTCTGGTATTGGGAGAATGTATGAGGCACTTTATCCAATACCACAAGAAGAGATCAAAGAGGGGCAGGGCCCTAATTTGTGAGTACAAAACACCCACGTCTCTCTCAAATTGCTTTCCAACTGTTCCTGAAGCTTCTTTTTATGCTTGACGATAACTGCTTACGTAACACATTTAGAAAATCCTTCATTCTTTATTGGGATATACTTGAGTATTTATGCTGTTTACTCTTCATATTGACAAGTTCATAGTGTACTGCTAGGACCTATTTTATGAAGTGTAAAAGTGGTAAATACAGGAACACTGGTGACTGGATCATGGGAGCATAGGCCAGTCCTCATTTTTCCACAGTGCAGTGAACATTCCTTTTCCTCAGCTAACGCTAGAAATGCTTTTGTGGTGAAGGATAACTATATATTATCAGCCAACATCCATTATGTCTTCTTGTGGATTCTAGAAGGCTTGTTCAGTCCTGTATTTAGCACATATGGCTACCAATTGCATAAGTTGTTGTGGTTGTTACATTTATATTCCACCTTGCCTCCAAGGAACCCATTATAATATCGCCATAACCCCGTGAGACAGGTTTGGCTGAGAGACTGTGACTGGCCCAAGGTCACCCAGTAAGCTTCTTGGCTGAGTGGGGACCTCCCTAGTCCTAGTCCAACCAATCTACCACCCTAGTTCTTGTCATTATGGAGGAATCACAACTAGCACTGCCAGGGCCGAATTTAGGTTTGATGAGGCCCTAAGCTACTGAAGGTAATGGGACCCTTTATATGTCCACCTGTCCTTTGTCAACAACAAATTGTCACTGTTTTTTGTGTTGAATATATGCTATATGCTATATGGTAATTTATGGACCTAATAGGTATCTAAAGCCATTTGCACATAACAAATAGGAGCCTACACAACACAAAACACTGTTGCTCTATGTAGGTTCTATTTTATTTGTTTTTTATCTTATATTTTGGAAATGTGCATCCAGTTTTTTTCTTTTAAATTTTGTGGGGCCCCCCAAGAGAGTGGGGCCCTAAGCTATAGCTTGTTTAGCTTATATGTAAATCTGGCACTGGACACTGCTAAAAACAGTATGAATTCCCCTTTGGGAATGACAGGTACTGATGATGTTCCATTCTAGGGAAAACTACAGAAAAAGGCATTGGTACACCATTGGATTGAATGGGGAGGGGGCAGCCATTTATCTCTCCATATAATCTCCTGAGATTGTACAAGGAGAAAATGAACACAAAGAAGAGACGCAGTGCTCAGCCACCTCAATGAGTGGAATACCAAGCAAATTTGGATTCTGAAGATGGCCTGCTTCTGATTTGCACTTCAGCCCAGGAGGTGCAGATCAGGTGAATCTACATTAGATGCTCCTATTCAAAACAGTATTGCCCTAAAGCTATCATTTTAAAATTACGTATGTTTTTCAAAAAAACTTTATATATATATTAACTACTTGTGCTGATATACTTATGTTTTGTTGATAGCCATCTTCTAGAATATTTCAAAGATTTCAGTCTGAAGGACATAATGGGAGAAGACTGGAACCAGCCTCCATCAGATCTGTGGTCATAACTTCATCAACCTCTAAAGTGAAGTCAATCATTGAGAAAAATAATTACAAAACACGTAACAATGTGTTGTGCTTCAATATGAGATGTCAAATATTTGATTAGTTGTGTCGTCTCATGGTGTTAGTGAGTCAGCCAATTAAAATAAATGAATTGATTGGGCCTTTCAATGTTTAGCTTGTTGACTTGCTCTAAATAGACTTCAGGTGTCAGTATATATCACTATTTATATATCATTGTTTCCCTCATATTCTTGTTCTTTGGTTTAATACTTTAAACCAAAGGTCAAGAGCTTGGTCATCATTTATGTCAGGAATTTATATCTCACTCTTCATAAATTTCCCCCGGATGACTTACTGTAGTAGTATACAAATACAAGAATAAATATAATCAGAACACAGTAAAAAGAAGAATCAGTAACAGATGAAAGAGCATCATAGTAACCAGAAACTGTAGAAATATCATGACAGTACTCAAGAAAATGAAAAGGTATTTGCCTGGCACTGAAATAATATAAAAATAAATGCCAAGCAAGTCTTCCTGGGGAGAGTATTCCTTATTCAAGGCACCACAGGAGCCTGTTCCCATATTGCCACCTGCCATAGCTGCGATGCTGTAAGAATGACTTTTAAGGCACAGCTGGATTTATATGGAGAAAGATGTTCCAATAGATATCCTGATCTCAGGTAATGAAAGCCTAAAAAGGTTAGCATTATGTCAGCCATAAAGTTGGGAGGATCATAAGATGCTCTCACCCAACACTAAGGAAAGTTTTATTTTCTATCTCTTCCTGGAAACCTTGTTGAATTCTGTTGTAGCACTATTGGCTAAGCATAGTTTTTGAATTCTATCATTCACATGGTGTCCCAAGAATGTAAAAGGAGCTTTGCAGTATCAGACCAAAGGCCCTTGTAGAATAGCATCCTGTTCTTGCAGAGACCGACCAGATGTCTATGGGAAGCCCACAAGCAATATCTCACACTTGTGGATTCCAGCAACTGGTATTCAGAGGCATACTGTCTCTGACAGTGGAGATAAAACATGGCCATCTTCATTAGTCACCAGCAGTCCCTGACAGTACTGATTGCCATCAGGGATCACACTACTGAGTGAGGATAATAATTCCATTTGGTAACAAAAGAACAGTCATACGAATTTGCCTGAATTAAGCTATTAAATATTTACCCTTCTTTCAGCTTCCTTTTTTAATACCCCCTTTGACCGTTGGAAGCAGTTATTGGCCTTAAAAATGGCATTTTGCAATGTTACTTTGTGCTGTTTACCTAGCTGACATCTTGATTGCATACTACGATTAATGAAATTAGTGGTGATCATTTTGCTCTCCATCATTTATGTATATTGGGCCCTCTGCAACCCTGGTGCCCAAGGATATTGTAGTTAACTTGCTGGTCATCTATCAATGTGGTAAAATGGCAACACGGTGTTGAATGCAATTGCCTGAGATCAAACACTATTCTTAAGAAAATGGTTGCAATTCAAGTAAAATGAGCTCCGGGGATTAATTTGGTCCATCATCCCTTAAGCCTTCACTAGCATCCCTTTTTAATTTGTCATGTAAAGTGTGATTTCAGGAACTTTAAAGTGTGCAAAGTTTGCTTTGCAGAGTGTTATTAACTAGAAGGATTCTGGATTAATTTAGCAGCCAGGTCTGCTCTTTCAGCCATAAGCCATGCTGTCAGGGAAACCTAATTACACTTTAAGTGGGATGCAAATGAGTTGTGACACTACATCATTTCACATGAAAGGTTCATTACTTACATTAAGTCGAACAATGCTCTTTCCTAAGCATGGGCTCATTACAATTTTTTGTATATTTTAACATGGTCAACTGTGAGTATGGCATTTTCTCTTAATATGTACCTTCCTAAATACAACTTATTTCCTTAATCATTTAAGCTTTAAGTTGTTGAGATAACTGAATCTGTATAAAGTGAACTAGTTTTGGCACTGCTAAATACGAGCTAAGCTTTTCCTTTAATATGTTTCTTCTTAACTTCATGGTTTCATTTTAAGCTTTTTGCTTCATGAGTTACACATTCATGCGGACATGTGCACACATGAACACACACGTACACAGAGTTATGAAATAATTTTTAAAACCTGTTCTAAAATCATATACCTAGTTCAGTGGAATGCTATGGATTCAGATTTTCCTTCTTTTTGGTGTATTCAGCAACAGAGGTATGGCACATTCCTCTCGTATTATTTTAAACACATGAGCCTCATTTGGAAAATATATACCCCAGTCATTTATGTTTGAAAAAATATTGATTGGTACCATTTCTCACCTGTGCTCTTTGGTAGGTTTTTGGCAAAAAAGAAAAGAAAAAGAAAAGAAAGACATTTTGTCTGGCAATGTTTTCAGACCTAGGACTCAATTTTAACCCAAGCATGCATTTGGGAACCAATTTCTTAATCTTTTACCAAGTGAATGCAAAGTAGTAGCGCTCCTGATGCGAACTACCTTGAATGAGGCTGCGACCCACTAGTGGGTCTCAACCCACCAGTTGAAGAGCAATGCAATAAATCACTCCAGTGAGGCAACAATCCTGGTCAAAAATCTCCTAATGACAAAACTCTTGTTCACATTCCATGAATTCAACACAAGCCCAGGCATTGAAGCCACTGAATTCTGTTTAATTGAACCCAATATTCCCCCATAAACAAAGGTTTAAAAAAGCCCATAGAAGAATATAAATTGAAGCACTGCAAAACTTTAAATGAGAGCCAATGTTATTCATACTCAAAGTAGACCTAATAGGCTTCCAATTAATGTCAGTGAGCCTACCCTGAGCATGACTTGGTTGGAAATCACCCACTGAATTGTTTTCATAACTAGTGCACATGCAGCAAGTTAGAAAAGTTGAAGAGAGAGAATCCCTATAAATCATGTCACTGAATATAATAGAATACTGAATCATTTCCTATCAGTGAGACTAAGATTATATATACAACTGAAGATTAGAGCAGAATAGTTGCTTATTTTTTTAACCTTGCCTATAGTGCACATTATGGCTAGTGAGAGAGAAGCCAGGCTTTGCTTAAGCTTTGAGATGCTTTAATTGCCATGCCTTTTTCTCAAGGGATCCTAGGAAATGTAATCCAGGGAAGAGATGGCGCTTTCTAACAGAAGATTCTTGACACAGTCACAGAACTACCATGCTCAAAGTTCCTTGTGGAAAACAATGGCAAAAGATGTTTAGAACCTACTTGGATGTGTTGCAATGTTGTGTCTTAAAAACCCAGAAAAAGCTTCCTTGTGTACTAGTTGGTTTCATGGTGAGCGTAATAGTCTGAGGTGGGCCCAACTCCAGGTTTCAGGGGAGTACATTGATGAGGGAGGCCTGTGCTTGCTTGTCAATAGCAGAAGTACTTCACAGCTGACTAGGAGCTGGTATTTTCATTTCCCACAATGTCTTGAAGCACTCAGTGTATTGTCCGTCCACAGCATTGGAAAAACCAAGCTGACATGTTGCAGACCTAGCTCGCCTGATGTGGAGAGCCTAGAGTTTTGAATGACATTGGAAAAATGGAGGCATCCACTCAAAATAGATGTATGATGAGGCATGGCAGGGAGTGGGGGGCAAGAATCCCAGATTTGCAGACGTACAAAAAATAGGGGGGAAATGTCAACAGGGAGAACTCGCAGAACAGAGTAATGAGGACTGTGCGCACTTGGTACAAAAAGCTGACTGACTGAAGAGGGGGAAATGAAATTTTGCTGGAATCTTGAAAAGCAGCACCCTGCACTGCACCATTTTGTTGCAGGCCCCATCTCCTTGTCTTTTAGAGCAGGGATGTCTAACGCCACTTTCTACTTGCACAGAATACTTGAAAATATTGTAGAATGTCATCACACAGAATAATAAAGACTTTGTTGAGACTACCGTGAGAAGGATAACTGAAACCAGGCAGAAAATTAGAATCTCTGACAAATCTTAAAACTGTTGACTATAAATATATTTTGAAGCACTTTCAGCCAAGAAGTATTTTTGAGTGGGCAGCTTGATTGGCTCAGTTCTGGAAATGTGAGAAATAACCAATATTTACATTTCAAAGGGAGATACCTTGAAAGAAACTGTTCAGTATCTCTGCAGGCAACAGCCAAATTGGAATTATTTTCCTATAAGATTATGAAGCAAAAGTTGCAGGATGTGACAGATGAAAGGAAAATTGATCATGCAGTAAGACCAAATTCTCACAATGGCATTCACAAATATTGTTGGTGAAGTGATTCCTAAAAGAGCACTCGGCAGAGTGAGCTGCTACTCAGGGTGTAAAATGGGCTCCCAATCTTATGTGCTTGTAATAATTCCCCTCACCTTCATTTTGAAGGTATAAGGCCTCTTTAATCAGTATAACATTTATGCACATAAATGTAAATTTCCATGTAATGCGAACCAAATTTAAAAATGCAATGCATTAAAAAGATGAGTATTTATCTTTCTGCATAACATGCAGCCACATAGACACATACATGCAGTCCTCCTGGGAGGCAACATGGTGTTCTCTTCTGCTTCAGGACAGCCTCCTTCCACGAACACACACAGGTCAGGTCCCAGAGTTTAAATTAGTGATGCCTCATGCTCAAGAACTTCAGAAAGATTTGATTGGATTGAGAGGATACAGTGACATGCCCCTAGTAATCTAAAGGGAAAGGGAATCGACCAGGGTCTCTTACTTTCAAAGCTATGGATAGATAAAAAACCAGATTGTGGTATCCCA
The DNA here is from genome assembly GCF_964106645.2 of Podarcis pityusensis. NCBI lineage: Eukaryota > Metazoa > Chordata > Lepidosauria > Squamata > Lacertidae > Podarcis > Podarcis pityusensis. The sequence continues at coordinate 46,249,293 of NC_138034.1, read as the reverse complement.
GATGTATCAATTGTTTATTCAGGGATTCCTATACCTCCTTTTAGCATGCATGAAGGAGTGTGTACACAGCCTAAGGATGACGAAACTGGCAGTCAGTGCTGGGCTAGTTGTAAGAAAGAAGGCAGGTAGGTGAGAGCTGACTAAAGGCAGTCTGAGATAGGTGGGGCAGTGCCCCATTCACTCCAATGGACCAATATTCACTACCAGCATATTTCGCAATGTGATAAAAAGTGCAACGGGCATACAGTTGGTGTTTTGTTGCAAAGTTTGTGATAAAATCCACATTACTCCTCTCCCCCTGGCCCTGTTAGATGCTACTTGAACTGAAGGGTCCACAACAAAAAAAATATTGTGCTTACCCGTGTTTGTTAAATATTGCCAAGGATTGAGGCTCTTTGATTGCACTTTCCACTACTGGTGGTGAGTGTGCTGTGCTTTTAGCAATGCTCCTTCAGTCCTTTAAGCCATTTGTACTTAAAGACAAAAGAACGTTCAGCAAAGCTCTTAATAATGACAATTTAGTCTCTATTCATCCCCTTGGTGTTTACTGCATCAGCGTTAATCATGTGGTATGCATGTGTGCTGTAAATATTTTTATTGAATTCCCACCATAATGAATTGAGTAAAATTATAGCCTATTATTGTAAAAGTACCATTTCCCCCCCTAGCTTAACAAGCAGCCTGCAGCTTCTGCATCTGTGAACTGTTTTCATCTCAATGGCTGTTGCTCTTTTGCATGTAAACGTATGTCAAGGGAAAAGGGTTGTCTCTAATGCGCCCAGTGCAGTTGTATGTAGTCTTGTACTGTACTCATTTCTGCCGCCGCCACCCCCACCAAAAAATAAACCACAGTATCCTGGTGGTGGCAGCAAAGTACACATAAGCAGCCAAAGCCCAGAGCTCATAAACAAGCAAAGAGATTAATGATGCCGTGCAAAAGTCATGATGACTCTGACTAAATGCATCAGACTTTCCTGGTTCCAAAAGATAGTATGGATAAAGGGGTAGGATGGGGAATGTGTGATATATTTATCGGCTGGGTTTTAATTGTACTGTGCTATGTCCAAATTTTTTTAACATAATTGCTTCTAATCGTTGGGCAGCAATTGGATGGGAAACGTCTCTTATCCCCCCCCTCCCATTAGCACAAATGTTTAGTAAAAAATGTGTGCTTATAGCTTTCTGTCATTGTCTGTCTGTGGTTCTTCCCTGTTTTTATTTTCAACTGCTTTCATCATGATCTTGAAATCCCCTCCCTCTCTCCCTCTCTTTTCTTCTTCTAATGTCTTCACTACCCATAAAGGTGTGATTAACGAGATGGGAAATGCATGTTCTAATAACAGATTGCAAAGGAGATCATATTAGACAGCCGGCGAGGCTCCTTTATTCCAAAGTGTACATACAATAACAGTCTGGCAGACATGAGTTATGGATGCGGCACCTTGAATAACAGCCACCGTATCACCTGGGAATGCCAATGGCAATATTATTAAAATGGTGGGGGGGGGGACCCTCATTGCCAAACTGTAACTGTTGCTTTCAGTGCTGAACTTGTTTGTCAATATGCTCATTGGGAGGAATCAGTACAGCTTCTGTCCATGATGGTTTTCAAGTTAGCAACATGGTGTGTGAGGTTTTGTTTTTGTTTTTGTTTTTGTTTTTTTTAAAAGTTTCAGTTTAAATAGATGACATTTTCAGAGGGCAGTGCTTAAGGCTTCTAAGAAGACAGATGTTGGGCTTGCTTCTATTATTATATTTCTACTCACATTTTAGCCAATTTTGGCTCAATGTGGCTTACTGTTAGGATCTATACATAGGTACAACTATGAACCTGATACATAAATCCTGGGGTACCCAACATGGCACGGTGCACCCAGAAATCTACCATGATTACTTGTCCCTTTCAATTTTCTAAAGAGAAGGGTTTGACATTTTAAATTGTTTTTTTGGGGGAAGGTGTTGCATATTTGGGTGAGGTGTCACCTGCATTTTTGTTCGTGTTGTTTCCAGGTGTGTGTCTGTGGTGCTTTGCCTGGTTGTTTTTTTTTTGGGGGGGGGGGAGACGGAATTTAAGCATCAAGCTTAAAATAGGTATTTTGTGGTACCCACAACAATTCCTTAGATTTCCAAATGCTTTCGACAGGCCCAAAAATGTATACCTCTTCATCTTTGCATTTCACAAGCCCTCTTCAGGTATTCAAAAAGCACACCTATGAGGGCACAGTATTATTATTATTATTATTATTATTATTATTATTATTATTATTATACTGCCCTATATCTGGAGGTCTCAGGGCGGTTCATATAAAAAGATCACAGTATATAAAATAAAAATGAAAGCAATAATCCAATAATACCCCCCCCCCCCAAAGAGCCACATTTTAAAAGGGTATGGGATGTTGATCAGGTCAACCAAAGCCTGGTTAAAAGCAATGTTTTTGCCTGGCGCCTAAAGGTGTATAATGAAGGCGCCATGGAAGGCCATGCAGGTGTGTGAATTGTTTTTTAAAAAGAGAAATACAGATAAAGAAGTGAAGAGGAATGATGACAAAGGGCTTAGCATACAAAATAGGAAATGCTGCATTATTCCTAATCCTAACTCAAATCAAGACTCAGGTAGGTAGCCGTGTTGGTCTGATGCAGTTGAAATAAAAAATGGAAAAATAGTCCAATAGCACCTTCGAGACCAACTAAGTTTGTTCTAGGTATAAGCTTGTGCATGACTGGGGTTGTTTTTAAAGAAAAAGAAAAAAGAAAGAATTAGGAAAGAAGAGAACTCTTCAAATAGAACATAACTCTTGAAGGCTTTCCTGCAAACGGCCAAGCATTGCTAATGAGGCATGAGATTAAGGCAGGCCTACAAAACCTCTGACCCACCAAGCCGGACAGAGCTCATTAGCCATGGTTCATGCATGCATTGCTTTGCTTTTTCATGCAGCACATGTTTAAGCTATGGAACTCCCATAGGTGGCAGTAATGGCTACCAACTAGAAAGGCTTCAAAAAACCAGGAAGGCACATTCATGGAGGACAAGGCCATCCATGGTTGCTAGAGGCAGGATGTCTCTGAATACCTGTTGCTGGGAACAGCAGGTGGGTCAAGTGTTGTTGTGCTCCTGTCCAGCTTGCAGGTTTCCTGATTGGCCACTGTGAGAACAGGATGTTAGGCGAGATGGGTGATTGGCCTGACCCATCAGGCTCATCTTATGTCCTTATGTAGAAGCTGCCTTATATGGAGCTACACAATTAACCCATCTGGTTAAGTCCTGGCAGAAGCTCTCAAGAGTATTAAGCAGGTGTCTTTCTTAGCTCTAACTAGAGCTGTTGGGGATTGAACATAGAACTTTCTGCATGCAGAGCCTGTGCTAAGTTCCCTCCCCTACGCAGAAAGGTTGCTCAATTGTAAAATATTAACTAAGGGTTCCTAATGATAGGAACATGAACACTTGTCTGGTAAGGGTGCGGTGATCTCCTTTAAAAACTTTTTTATTATATGGGAAAATACGTAAGGAAAATAATATTGCATCTGGAGTAGTTGGCCTTTAAGCTCTCGTTTCTTGAATATATGCACCTGGAATATGTCTTGTGAGGATAGCGTAGCAAGATTGTGTTAGATAATGTTACGAGCACCAGTTCTCTCAACAAGCCTGCGTTTGGCTCTCTAGTTCACCTGTGACCAACAATTTAGCGAGTCTAGCAGCGAGCAGAAAGCGTGAAAGCACATAGAATGGTCTGCCAATTAAACTATAGGGCACTAAAATGCTCCAAAATGAAAGTGTTCTGGCTTCTCTTGAAATTACTTGCAATTTTCAGAAAGCTGAAGCACTAATCTTCTGAACCGCATTCCTGCCACAAAGATTGTAACAAGATGAAAAAGTTTAACTTTTTTTTAAGCGAGAAGAAAATACTGAGTCTGAAATAAGGATGAACAATCTTTTTATGAGTTGTTCTTCTTACACTCAAGCCTGTAACACAATCTTCATTCTCTTTGGATAATAACCAATTTCTATTAGATTCTGTCTGCTGAAACTCATTTATACATATCTTCCGTATTTGCAAATGCACATTCCAATTTTCCACATTTCTATTAAATTGCTTTTCCCTGCAAACAAGTGACAAGTTTGAGCTTGTATCTATCTTTGCGCAAGTGTAAGGTAGTTTAAGCAATCAATTGCCCCCTTCCCTTCCTCCCTGATGCAGACCCTTGTATCTTCAGACAACCCCTGCTTCTGGGGTTGGGGAGACTCACCAGATGTTTCAGGCTCTGTCTTATGGACTGGAGTGGGGAGGAGGAATCACCTGAACTCAGGTAAAGGAATCTACCGCTGCTCACACAAGGTTCCAGATTATGCTACCTTCCATTATCACAACATTTGATGCAATCCACAGACTTTCAATTCGACTTGACAGCTATTGACACGCAATGCTAGGCTTTATGTATCCATCACTGACTGAAGGTGTACACAGCTTCTCATGTGCTTGAACTAAGGAGTGGCACACATCTACCCCCTTGAGGAAAAAACCCATTATGCCTGCATTAATTTGGCCCCATTGACAGGTCTCTGGAACTGTATATAGTTCTTCTCTCTTTGCAAACCTGTATTTCTAAATTTCTTTTGGTTGGAGCGACAGTTTGCATAATTCAATGCCATGCTTCTAATAACAGGGATCCTTAAATACTATTTGAAAACTGCACAGCAGCACAAGGCAGCTACAGTACGGATGACAGTGGCCTGTATACACGTTTTGGAATAAGATCCAGTTATTTCAATATAGTGTGAAAATCCAGGGTGTCTAAGCATCGTCCATTTAACAAGGAATGACATGGATGGTTTCCCCCCTGCCATAATATACTGCCAAAGATGAACCAGTTTCATTTAGAAGTCATCCCAGTTACTGAAGCCTAAGTGTTAAAGGACTATACTGAGTAGATAGGCAATTATTGTTACTATTTTCATGGTGAAGAACTTGGCATTTATTTCACCTGCCCTGTGGCCCTAAGTAACGTATAAATTCCACACCTAGGCCCAGTTCATACAATTTCCCACCCATCAAAAAATGGTCCGGTTTATTTACTGGAAGATCCTCCTTGCACAGTGGCCCTAGAGATGCAGTCATGTAGAGGAAGCAATGCTTGAGGCAGAATAGCCCTGTTGACAATTGCTGCTTCCTAGCATCCATTTGCTAGGAAGCACATTTTGTGTGGTAGCACATTTTCAGCTGTGAAACGTATGTGTGAATAATGTTGGTGCCTGTCAATATTATATGCCAGCCATCTTCATTATGCTATTGTAGGAGGAGGATTTTACAGCATATGGGCCAGTCCAAGGAAGGGCCTATTTGCATACAGCAGTATCTTTGGAGGCCTAGGATAACATGTGAATAGTGAAGGTGGCCCCTACAACACCCCCACTTTTCCACCACACAAACAGGATTGATGCTGAGTGAGTATACGGGCCAGAATTTGGCCCTATGCACTAATAGGAGAATGGGGGGATGAGGGTACATCTCCCTGTCATTTTTTGTTTTGTTTTATATGCTACTGACAATGGAATGAAGTTAATCTGTGTGCCAGGATGGGTGTTGAATGATTCTCCCAGACATGCTGTATGGCCACCAGTTGCTTCTCTGGGTAATTTACAAGGTTCCCCGCTGTATGATAAAGCACAGGTGCTAAAACTGTCATCCCGAGCAATGATTTATTAGTTTTCGTGGTAGTACGGCCCTTATGTAGCAGGCACTAAATCAAGAGAATGTATACAGAAATAATATGTTTTCCGAAGATGACCCATGGAGACTCTTTAACTGTTCTTGCCCTTTTACCACTGCTGTTGGTTTTGCCATCTCTTCTCATTATTTTAAAACCCACAGGATTCACTTTCTGTCTTAATTCCTAAGCAGCCAAGGCTGCTTCAGTGCTAGTTTTATTGCTGTGGATATCTAGTTGAAATGTCATACCACTAAGGAGCCAAGGCTAACACAGAAAAGGAGAGACACCCCAGGGCGAAATGGGATCATAAAGAAATTTTGAAGGCTGCAGCAAATCTTCCCTAGTCTGTCCTTCTTTTTGGCATCGTTGGCATATGGGGAAAATTTGTCTCTGTGTTTCAGTCCAGAGCATATTTTCACCACAAGAAAGGCTTCTTCAAGGGAATTTGTTCAAAGGTCTCATCTTCTTGCATTCCTGACAGTGACTATCAATCAAAGTCATTGCCTGTTGATTATCTGAGTACCCTTTGAACGGATTTGAGAAATCTTTAATTACTATTAAATGCCTGCCAAGTGTGGACGGAGGGGGGGGGGATTCAGTCAGTCAATCAAAGTGCAAGTCTAGTGTGGATGCTGAATTTTAATGAGACAGCAGTTGGGAGAAGGAGGTGAAACAAGACAAGTTGAGTTGAGTACAAGAGGAGGAGTAGTTCATGAAAGGAAGGAAGTATATAGAAAGCAGAAAGGGGTCTTGCTAACTAAACAAGGATGCTTCTTACTGATTGCACTGATCACTTTCTAATTTGTGATGTTGCATCCATATGGTGCTGCAAGAGTTTTTAAAACAACAGGGGCATAGTATGTGTTCCAGGATGCAACCTCAGTCCAGGGCAATGATGATACCCAAACAGATCTCTGCTTGAACCAAATGTGCCCATCAGAACACAGCCCAGGATCTTCTTGAATGAACAGGCTCTGTACTGCAGATACATAAATGGGGGAAAGGTTGGGAAAAACTGTTTAGAAAGTCTCTGTCTCTCATAACATAGAGTATCACTTTAACTCTCATGTTAATGGAGTAGGAAGGAGCTTATGGAAGAACATTGTTTTGAGACATCCTCAACACAGAAATCTCTTTATTCTCAAGCCTCTTTGTTCCAGGGACTTCCTTAAGGACTACTATAAGGGTCACATGCCTGAATATACCGTTGACATTTCAAAATGTTTATTCAGGTGCCGTACTAAGATCAGGAAGTGTTACCACCACTTCCCTCCTATGGTTTCGAATGGACACACCCCATTATTATTCCAAGGCATTAGGGATTGCTGCTGTTTTGCCAGGTACTCCCTGACACCTCTGGCAGGCACATTAGTTGGAATAATAGAGAGATGCAGGATGAGGGGTGGTCCTGGCTTGATTATTTAACTTTTCTAGTTTGAAGTCAGCTTGAAGCCAGCTGCAAAAGAAGCTAACATTGTCCCCCCAAGGCCAATTTGTTGCAAAGAGAGCAATTGATACTACTGGTGCCAAGAGGATTTGAACTGGGGCTTTAAAAGAGATAAATAAGTCACAAAAAAGAGCGTGAGGTGAAATGGAGATGAAATTAGAGGGTTATAGTCAGGCACATTTCATTAGCACCAAGATCATAATTTGGCTCCAGTCATAGCGACCGGAATAGAAACCGGTTGTAAATAAAAGAGACATGGTTGGTTTTACTGCCTATGATATGGAATTAAGACATATTTCTTGATCTGAAACAAGGGCCAACCAGCATAATGAGAGTCAGCCATGAAATGTTGGAGGTATCTCTTGTCTATTGGTTGGAACAAAACCAGATTCACGGAGGTGTAAACATAATTCACGGAAATGAGAAAGGTGATTAAAGGCCTTTTTCCTAGCCCTTTGCAGGGATAAATTACAAAAATGTTCTTTTTCTAGCTTCAGATGAAGTGGGTTTGTATAATAAACATTTCTGTAACATTCAGCTACTTTAGTCCAGACAGCTCAATTAGGGCTATGTGATAAAATACAACTTCAGTACACTTTCTGAGCACTTAATGTGACTGAAAGCCTGTTAGGAAGAAATCTCAGAGAAAATAGGTCCTGTCAAGTGTTTAAGGAAATTGAATTGGTGCCGTATTTAACTCACAGATCTGAAAACCAGAAGATAAGCGGGATACTAAAGTAATTTAATTATATTGTCATATTGGAGTTTCATTTCTTTTTTGAGCCTCCTTTATTATTATATTTAATGCATTAAAATGCTATAGAGGAAAAAGCACAAAGAAGAAGCTGTAAAGGAACAAGCAGAAAGTTAAAAGAGGGAGTTCATTGTGCGTACTGAGAAAACCCAAAATGTTCTAAGAGCGTGGCCACATGGGAACAACCTGTGCTCCTGATAACTGATAACAGCACAAAATGCATCAGTGTGCTGTGCTGCCAGATTTGGCAAAAGCACATTGCTTGATCTTGTGTCTATGCACAGGCTACAAATCCATCATACCTACGACATGGACAGACAGGGGATCTGTGAGACTGCGCCCAGGCACTGTGGATCTTATAGGAACCTTCTGCACTGAATGACTGCATCCAAGACTGCCCCTACTGCAGATAGGTGGGTACCAAAGGCATGTACACAGGGTGTGCCAGGTGTATTCAGGCACACCCTAGTGTTTTTAAATAATGGGGATCATGGTGAAGAGGAGAGAGTATAGAGGGGCAACTTGACTCCCTTAGCTGTCAATACCATTGGAAGGGAAGAGGAAGGAAGAAGAGAGAGGGAGAGAGAAAGACAGACGGACAGACAGAGACGCAGAGAGAGATGCAGGCAGAATAAAAAGGATGGAATGGATCTGCAGCTCCTGCCTGCATCTGTTTCTAGAAGGGTGTGTGTGATTGGCTTCTGTGCTGGCAGTAAGGAAGGAGGAGGGAAGATGAAGAAGCCTTAATCTGTTTTGGTCAACTTGGGTTAAAGATAGAGATCATGAAAATGGACTTTATCTTTGTAAAAGTCTGGTTATCATTACAGTAAAAAGAAAGAAAGAAAAGTATTTTGTGCCTCATTTTTTAAGTTTTTATTTTGTAAATAACATCCAGCTGTTAATTTTTTAAAAGCTAAGTTTTAGCTTAGTAAAATAAAGGTCCTTTAGAACTGAGCATGAGGATGAACACGTATTAAAAAAAATGTTCACCTTTAAAACAAATTTCTTTTGGTGCACACCCTAATGAAATGTGCTGCCCATGCCTATCATGGTCAGATATATCTGATGTCACAACCATGTGTTATGCTTTCCCATGAAAAACCATTTACCAGAACCTAAAATGGTGTCTTTTCCCCTCTAGTTGATGTTCAGCATATGCTTAGTCTGAACTTGCCTGTGACACGATATACTTCTGTATTTTGAAGCAAGTGTTAGTTTCAACCATTTTGAAAATGAACCGAACATATTTTTAAATGGTTTGATCCAGGCAACCATGAGGACCGTGTTCATGTATAGAGGGAGGATAACACAGGGATAAGGAACCTGTGCCCCATCAGAAGTTGTTAGGCGTTACCTCCCTTCACCCCCGCCATGCTAGCTGGGGTTGATGGAAGTGGAAGTCAAACAGCATCCAGCAGGTCAAAGATTCCCCATTCCTGTCATGGAGACTGCTAAAAGGGAACAGAAGGCCTGTTCTCTCCTCCCACATTCTCACCCAGCCTGCTTGCTCTGCATGGGGGGAGACAAAAGTTCATTCTTTGACTGGAAGAGGTAGAGTGATAGAAATATGGAAAATGATAACTAGTCTTCTCTTTCTCCTTAATAGCCTGGCATAGGATTTGGCCCTACAATGATCCGGGAGAGGGGCAAACAAGTTCAATTGCCCTCTGGCAATCCCTCTGCTCATGGCGCTGTGGCTACAAACCCAAACACCTGTGAAGATTTAGAAATGCAATAAAGAAAAAATAGGATTTCATGGTTGTTACAAGATATATTTACAATTGTTTTAAAATGCTGAATTGTTTTAAAGTTATCTCACTATAATTTCTTATTTCATCCCAAACTACAATCTGAGCTGGTTTTACACTGAATTCTAGTATGACTAAGAGCACAACCTTCTACATCTCTAATAAGAAGTAAGTTCCTATGAGTTCCATATAAGTGTGTACAGGTTTTGTAGTTTAATTGATCTAAATCAGCACTCTCATGGCAGCTGAATATTGCAGAGATATTCCATCCTCCAGGTAATCTTGTTTTTCAGTGCTCCAAAGCTGCACTAATCCTGAAAGACAAGGTGAGAAAACAAACGGGCCATTTCATATATGTACACATGCATCTCTTGATAACTTGTTTGTGTGCTGATTCATAGCTACTGTACATGTGGGAGCTGATTCCCGCTAAATACATTGTCTTTTTTTCTATGTGTTGTTTGATATACTAAGATCACAATCAAGTCATTACTATGATTACTGGATGCTGAAATCATCCAGTGATGAGTGTGGATGTAAGAACCAGCCTAATGTGATAAACTGTGTTTTCGACAGAGTGCTGCTTTGAGGATTGTATTGTCTAGCAAAGCCAGGAGCCAAGTGCTGTTCACTTTATTTTCTCTGTGTTGAAAATGCTGTAGAAATGATGGTGGTTCCACACCAGCATGTTTTTCACATGCTGCTAGCTATTGTTCCTTGACAGCCCATCATATGTTGGCTCTCCCCAGGAAAATACTTTCAGTACATGTAGGCAGTAATTAGGCTTAAAGCCAGGAAACCTGCTTTGAAGAGGAGTGGTGGAATACAGTGCGAAAAGAGCGGTAAATTATCAGGTGTCACAGGAGGAACACAGGAAGCTGCTTTATACAAATGAGACAAATTGGTCTATCTAGCTCAATATTGTCTACACTGACTGGTAGCAGCTTTCCAGGATTTTAGACAGGGTAACTACCAGGAGATGCTGAGGATTGAACCTAGGGCTTTTTACCACTGAACTATGGAGCCTGCAGAGCGAACATTGGGAAGGAGAGTCTTGGAAACATAATGGGGGACCAAGATCTGTTGGGCTGGTAATGCTGCGAGCCCTTTCATTTTATGCTCAGGTTATATATATATATATATATATATATATATATATATATATGTAAAGAAAGCCCTATATTAAAAAACAAGATATCTAGTAACCTTCATTCTAACGAAACCAAACCCAAGAAAAGCACTAGTAGCCTTGAAGTTTGTCATGGCTCAGAGACTGGGGTGCATGTAACAGTATTTTCAGAGTTGACTGATGTTTTCATCTTACTGATGTTTTTGCTCCTGCTCAGTTTCCCCACTGTCATATTTCCAGTGATCATCATTGTTTTAAGTGATTTTTATGGGACCCATTTGGTGATGTCTACCTAAAACCCAGGGTAGAAGTATTCAAGGCAAATACTGATTAAACTATAGATAACACCCACAGAGACAGTTGCACAATCTGCCCACTGACAACATTCCAAAAGAGCAGCAGAAGCAGCCAATGCAGCATAATGGGTCCCTGCCAGATGTTAAGATGTTTCTCTAACCTCCAGTTAAGAACACTTTCTGGCATTCCTCAGTCAGACTTCCTACAAACTCTTTGTCATAAAGCATAGGAATTCAGCACAAACACGACAGAATTCAAGTGTTAATATAATCCAGTATAAGTTGTAATGTTGCTTGAATTAAGTACCCAGTCAGTGAAGACACTACTACCTCATTCTCCAAGACCTCAAGTAAGAACTAAAAGAGCACAACAGTGTTGATGGTAGCAGAATGAATGAATGAATGAATGAATGAATGAATGAATGTACATAGGTACAGTGTGGGTGTGTATGTGTTGGAGTGGTTCAACCCTCTCAACCTAGCCCTGATGAGGATTGCAAACATGCCTCCTGTCATCAGTTCAATCATTTGATGTGCAGGGAGGAAGCAGTAATTTCCCCTCCTCAGCTGATTTGCTTGCATGCATCAACTAAGGATGTGGGTATGTGCATGTGTGTGCATGCATACAAGGGTGTAGGGTAGAAACATAAACTTTTAGCCATGCCCATTGCTGGCATGTGACCTTTGGAGAATTAGCCAAGAGTAAATGTGGGTGTTATGCCAAAAATGTTAGCTATGCTTGATGTCCACCATTATCAAGCTTTTGAGGAAAGAGTGGGAGACAAATGTATAGATTCTGAAGGACTCTTCCAAAGAATGCTTTACACAGTGCAGATGGCATGACATTACATGATTTTACCCAGAGGGTAAAACCCCAAAATTGGTCCTCGCACACAGCATGGAATAACACGAAGAAAATGCCTAGGACACCTACCCCACCCTACCCCATCTTTAGTTTGGAGAAAAACAGATCCAGGTCAAGGAATGTGGCTTGTATGTAGGCACCACTTATATTAAAATATGAGGGAACAGGTTGATATGTAGTATTCTTGTGGGCATCTTTTATGGATCAGTGTCAGTAAACATTCAGTGGCTGTGGAGTTACTGCAAACAAAACAGTGACATCTCTATTACAAGCTAAAGAACCGAGAGACTTCTGTCTTTCTGTCTGTTTTTTTTTTTTTACACAACTTATAAATAAAGATTGGGGACATGTTCTTATCTGAAGCAGAGAGCCAGCTGTAGACAGCCTCACTTTCTTCCACAATTACCAATGTATCTTAAAATGCGTTGGGAAGTGCATATTGTAGGAGATAGATGCACAGCAAGTGCTGATGATCATTTATGCTGATATCACTTGTAGATGTTAGTTCCATCTTGTCATACTAACGCAAGTGAGAAATTGCTGTTCTCTCCCTAGGACAGGGCAGATATGAAAAAGTTTGCAAGGCAATAGCTATTCCAAGCATTTCCTGTCAAGCACACAAAAAGACTGCAGAAGATATTGTTGGTAAATACGATGGTTTTCAACTTACGTTAAATGGCTTGACGGGATGGGCTCTTTTAATCTCCCCCATCTTCCTGAACTGTAGGAGAAACTGTCAAAAGTAGAAAAGAAAGAAGCATTGAAAAGTAGAGCAAGAAGTACTGAAATATTACTTTCCTGTTTCTAAGCAAAGTTTAAATATTAACTGTTCAAGGAGTGTCCTTTTTGTCGTCATTTGCCGAACACATGATTGTATCGATTTGGAAAAGATCTGTGTGTCTTTGTGGGAAGCACTGTGAAACCCAGTACAAGAAATGACAAGGGAGCATATCCTTTGTGATGTGAGCAGCACTTAGTGAACTGCATAACAGACAGCTCTCTTCCCTTTTCACTTGCCCAGTGGGGAGTGAGCCAAGCCAGAGCTTTGGGACAGGTGTGTGTCAAAGCACAAGGAACTGGCTTAGCCAATGGTATCGCAAGACCTTGAGAAGGAAATGGCATTGGGTAGGTTCCAAGTCTAAAGGGGGACACCCTTAAGGGGCCTGAGAGGTGAACTGTCCCTGGCCCTAGTTCAAGTGGGCTGGGTTGGCCAGTAGCCACCTCAGGCCACCAGTGGTCCTAGTCACATGTTTTTGTACCATGCTAGGTTCTTGAAGCTGGATAACTCCCATTGGATGCTCCAGCAGGCATGTTGGGAGGAAGTCCTTCGGTCAACAGATCCTGACCCTATTGCATGCCAACCCCAGCTATGTCTGTTACTCAATAAAGTTGTTGCCAATATTTATCCATGCATGTCTCTTTGTCTGTTGTTTGGTTTGCAGCCACATCTGGTCATGAGGCCAGGCATTTGCCCTGACAGCCCCCAAAGTGGAAGGCTTTGTGTGCACTTATATATACGTGGAGACTGTTCAAGTGCCCTTTGATTCTTTTGCTTTACAAGGTATTCAGCTGTGAAGTGGGGTGAAATAGAGGTTACAATTCAAAGATGAGAAAAAGGTGACTTATTTCCCTGCTGGTCTGGTGGCTTTTAAGGCTTAAAGTGGCCAGGAGTTAACTGCCGCTTTAAAAAAAGTGTTAATCCCACTTGGCTGCCTGCATTCAGTGAATGGGTGAAGAGGACAGGTAGATAAAAGCCAGCATCAAAGGGCCACCGCAGGGCTGTACTTTACTGAATCACACATCGCAGGCAGCCGATACAAAGGGGCAATCAAAAGGATGCTCATCTTTGTTTCCTTTATTAAGGCTTCCATTTGTTCAAAAACAAAAATGCTAAAATGTCAATGCTTCAGTGTAAACACTAGTCTTTTGTGTGTGTGTGGGGGGGGGGTTGGAATTGGCACTTAGAGTAGTGGGTGATACAGATAGAAGAGGATTAAGAAAATACCATCTTACACAAAACAAGTTTAGGATTTGATAGGGTTTTCATATATATATATAAAAGGTAAAAATAAAATCAATGCTATTGCTGAACGGCATGAAGCACAGAAGAAAGCTTTGTTCTCAGACTAGAATCCCCCAACGAGCACTTGGTGTATTATGCCTGCATTTGCTCACATAAGGCTGAATTTAGAGTTGAATTGCTCAGTGCTCCGACTCATATATGATCTCTTAAAAGACGACACTGAAGCTGCAAAGCTAGCAAACAGTGCAATGCAATTCTGGAAAAGGGTTGTTTAAGCCGGTGGCAAGGATGGTTCATGATAAAGAAATGTAAAATAATTGAAGTTGACATCAGGAGCCGATCCAGAGAATATATGGTCAGTGGAACAACCATATGGCACAGTGCTCAGGAAACAGGAAGGCTGTGGTGCCCAAAACATCTGAAATTATTTTACAGCACAACAGGTATATTTGAAACTGGGATGGGTTGTACAAAGGAAGATAAAACTGTTGCACTTGCTTGAACAGCCTGCAGCTTGAATCTGACTGTAATTTCAAACACACTCTCTAGGAATTAAGCCCCATGGAACACAACAGCATGTTTGAGATTGCCAGGTTAGGGAGCAATCCTAACTGGGGTTAGGGAGACACTGAGTAGAGGATTCTCAGCTGCATCCACAGCCCTGTCATTTCATGTGGGCCAGGGCAGGGATTGTGCATGTGTATGGGAACCATAAGTTCTGGCTGGGGACCTCTTCAAGAAATGGGCCATCTTTAGAGCCAGTGGTCCATTGGCAGCTCTTCTCTGCTATTCCTCTGTTTCGAGAGCCTCATGACAGTTACTACCATAGAAACATTGGCAGCAGTAGCATGGAATGAAGAAGAAGAAGAAGAAGAAGAAGAAGAAGAAGAAGAAGAAGAGGAGTTTGGATTTGATATCCCGCCTTTCACTCCCTTTAAGGAGTCTCAAAGCGGCTAACATTTTCCTTTCCCTTCCTCCCCCACAACAAACACTCTGTGAGGTGAGTGGGGCTGAGAGACTTCAAAGAAGTGTGACTGGCCCAAGGTCACCCAGCAGCTGCATGTGGAGGAGCGGAGACGTGAACCCAGTTCCCCAGATTACGAGACTACCGCTCTTAACCACTACACCACACTGGAATCTCCAGAACTGCAGAGCTCTCCTGCTGGCAAAGACTAGTCAACCATCCAGTGCTCACAGTGGCCATTGACATGCCTGTGTGAAGCCATCATGTGGGAGGAAAAGCCCACATGGGTTTATGTTTAGTGTTGGGGGCAGAGAATTGATGGGTGGGAAAACACACATCACTTTAAATTATCCCTCTCCATATGGATTTACTTTAGAGTGTAATGTGATAGGAAAACTCTGTTGGGTTTAATCTGCAAGTCATCACTTGATGGTGTAATCACCAATTGATCAACATGCATGTATAAACTGGCCCAATATAAGGAGGGAGGTATACAAATCAGAGAACAAGTATAGAACTCTTTCTGTAGTCCTATTGATATGAAGGGACTCTATCAGTATATGCAGAATTTTGCCATAATACATCCTAAAAAACAAGAACCTTATTTCAATTTCATTCCCAGTCAGTGTTGATTTCTGTCAGGTAATCCTAAATGTATTATCCACCCCAAATTTAAACAAATTAAGTAATAGGGATACCACTTTGCAAGACAATTATTTTTGCCTATTGACTCTACTTTGATATGTTCCTGATACTCATCATAAATTTTCCTTTGACAAGCTTAATCTTATTACTCCTAGATAATCTGCCTTGTTGTATATGAGAAAATTAATCTTCCTCCTTGATATTCACATCTTTCAAGTGTTTTCATCATGCAGCTGCTTTAATCTTTTCTTCCAAGTAACTCCTACCAACTACTCCCCACCTTTTCATCAGTACAACTGTGCTCTGGTCTTTCAATGCCCCACGCCCAGTAAAATGTTGGTATTGATGTACCCAGAAGGACCGTATACAGAGGGGACACTAAATTTTGCAAAATGAAGGAGAACTGTTGCTTTTTTCATTTGTGAGGTGATGCTAAAGTAGTTTTTAGAGGCACTTTTTTCACAGACAGTTGCTCTGCTGCATTGCTTGAGAATTTGTGCTGTTTCGGGAGATTATTTTCACTAGGAGTTGAATTATATGAGAAACTTGAAGACAAAAAATCTCACCACAAGCTCCTATTAAAATTACATAGGGTGGAATTCAACTAAGTTTTCCTCAGATTAGACCCATTGAAATTACTGGACCATAATTCTGTTCCATTCCATTTCCACATTAATCAGCATTAAAAAAACAACTCCCAAAATATTTATTTAAACACATAGTCAACCACATATACATATCCTCTAAATGTATATTTTGACACTGAAATTGCCAAATACTGTATCATAGCAGCCAAAGAAATGAGAAGTCCCAATGGGATATGTTCCAAACCATACACTATTCCAACAAAAAACTTAATTGCTAGGATGATGACAATTTCCCCCCCTCACCACCTCCATTTCAGTTTCCAGGTAATTGTGTGTGTGTATTTGATCCCTTCCTGTACATACAAAATTAGCATGCCACAGTGAAGGCTAGCATAGAATTCTCTTCCCTCATATACTAGGTGCTTGTTTATTTGCTTTCTAATATGCTGGAAATATTTTTTATAAATGAAATTCCTTGTGGAATAATGGGATAACTCAGTAAAAACTGTGCCTTATGACTTTTCTCATTGTGTATTTGAGCTCATAGTAATATTTCATGCCCTGATAGATTTGATACTTGACATTACCATTGTACTGACAAGTGTTACTAATAGGCACAAAAGTATTCAGTTCTCTGCAAAACTGAACTGCAGCCTTTTTCTTTTTTTCTTGTTGAAAATTCTTCACTGAAACTCCTTAAGCTTCACTGTGAGGATTGTGTCTCAGCTATTTATTTCAGTAGAGGTTATTAGTTTGGTTTCGACTTAATTTCCCTAATACCACTTTGCACACTTTTGAGATACATGCAGGTTACAATATAGCATTCCCTGAAAGAAATTATAGACATCCCTAAAGTATCTGTTAGTCAGTGGCAATTATTCTTAACTGGCAGGACTTGCCACACAATGTTGTAGTGTTGCTGTTCAAGATACTTCTTTCCAATCCTCTTCCCTCCCGTTTTTCCATTTCCTCCTCTCCCAGCATTTGGGGAACATTCTGCACTCACTGAGCATGCTCATTGCTCATTGCACTGTTCTTGGCTCCTGCCCTCCTTAGCCGCCAGGGAGAGGGGAAGGAATGACTACACAATCTCACTGGGACTCTGCTTCAAATCAATGCTCTGCAAAGCCAGCTTCTGCTGTGAACATTTAGAATGGGTTTCTCCTGAGCTCAGTCCCAAAGTGACAATTGAACATCTGTACAAAGCTTGGAAAGTGCACTTACCCCATGGGTTCAGTCAGAAGTCACATTGCGTACTTCTGCATGCATCCATTATGTATTTTTCCTTTGGATAAAACTGCTAGGATAAAATGCTACAGCTCAGTATTGTCCATGCTGATGCAGGTGGCGCTGTGGTCTAAACCACTGAGCCTCTTGGGCTAGCTGATCAGAAGGTCGGCAGTTCGAATCCCTGCGATGGCGTGAACTCCCGTTGCTCTGTCCCAGCTCCTGCCAACCTAGCAGTTCGAAAGCATACCAATGCAAGCAAATAAATAGGTACCACTGCGGTGGGAAGGTAAACGGCGTTTCCGTGCACTCTGGTTTCCATCACAGTGTTCTGTTGTGCCAGAAGCGGTTTAGTCATGCTGGTGACATGACCCGGAAAGCTGCCTGTGGACAAACGCCAGATCCCTCGGCCTGAAAGCGAGATGAACGCCGCAACCCCATAGTCGCCTTTGACTGGACTTAACCGTCCAGGGGTCCTTTACCTTTTACCTTACATTTCCACGCTCTCGCAGTGGCTCTCCAGGGTTTCAGACCATTCCTAGCCTCACCTGGAGCTGCGGGGGATTGAACTTGGAACCTTCTGTATGCAAGGCTGATTCTCTACCACTGAGCTATGGCCCTTCCCCAGCTACCTCACTTACCTTGAATAGTATGCCTGTTGCTCTGAAATGGAAATGGAGATGGAGAAAGGAGGGCAGGCAGCAGCAGCAGCCTCTAATCTGTATGTTGGTGAGTGAGGTAAGCTGTCCCTCACTCATGCCCTCACTGCCTGTGAACATGTGGTGATGATAATCTACTGCTTCTCGTGCATATAAATGTTTGTGTGCAAATAAATATGCTTACTTTGTATGTTAGTGCAGTTTTGCCTGGCATTTCAGCTTCACAGTGGTTTCAAACACCCACTGGGAAATAGGGAGGGGGAACATGCAGGGAAGTTCACTTTAGCACACAAAGGAATGGTTCCTCATTTTTCTTCAAAGATACAATTTTCTTTGCCACTTCAAAATTACCTTTGCTTCTGAGGTAAAGCACACTTTTTGGCCAAAAAAATAGGGAGAGAGTAAACCATTGCTGCGAGGGAAAGGTGAAATGCATGTTTTATCAGCATGTGTTTCTGATGGCAACATTACTCATAAACACAGAGGCCCTGAGTGAGATAAGCAGGTCCTCTCAAACAAGTGTCAGCGTAAAAAAAATCATTATATATGTCACTGCACTGTGTAGTCCTCATATGTTACTGGAGAACTGCTTTATGAATTTTTAGAGAGGCATTGAAAAGTTTATTGATACTATTTTTCATATCCCTCAGTCTGTAAAGCTACAGGAGCCCAACTTGTACACTATAAAGGAAAAGACAGAGCCTTTAGAAAACTTAAATGTCCTAGTTTTCAAGGGATGATATTAACAAAACAGTAAGTCAAAATGAATGTCTGGGGTGTGGAAGAGAAGCAGGATCAACTCATAGCCCAATACTTTGTGTGAAGAATGTGCATTTACTCCCCAATAGCATAGAATTGCAGCCATAATGTAATTTTAAGTTATATGTTTTCTTTGGTGCAAGAACAAGTGAAATGAGTTGAATTGGCGGAAAACTGTATTTCTTCGGGGCTTTATTTATTGGTCAGATATGATGTAGCAGGTGTGGATTCAGAGCATGCACTGGGTGCTGAACCAAGGGGGTACCATTTCAAAGCCTAGTAAACAAGGCTTTGGAAAGGAGCTGTGGGGCTCTGACAGGGTCCTAGAGTCCTCTTGCCTCCTTTTGAAAGCCTAGTTAGTGTTTTCCAACTTTGGGAAGGAGGTGGGAGACCTCTAGGACCCTGCTAGAGCCCTCACACCTCCTTTCCAAAGCCAGGTTCCTCCTACCCACCTTTGGGAAGACAGCAGGAGACTGGGGCAAGGTGGGATGCCAAATGTTGACCTCGCACAGGGCATCATAGTACACAGGTCCACCCCTGGGTGTAGATGAGACCTCTAAACAAAGAGAGAACCTTCTGGATGACTCTTACTTATCTGTCTGTAGATTTACACTTTTCCTGTGTCCAGGACTCAGGCATACTTGGAAGTTTATGGCTCATGTTGTGAAGGTAACACAATTAAAATATCAATATTCTGCTCCAATGAAAAGCAAAGCAAGAGATGACATATCTCAGTCTAGTACCCTTGGAGCTCCATGATGGGACAGGGTGACAATTCCCCTGACACTTTTGCCATACTACTACCCACAAAAGTAAGGGGATTAGGGACTGGTGGAGGAGAGATGACTCACAATTTTGTTTGTGTTCTGCATGGGAATTCTGCCTTGCCAGAAAGCATTTGGTAGTGGGCGTTTAGTGTAACTTCAACATGGCCAAGATGTATCTGACCTAAATAAAGTCCACATGCGGGAGCACTAAGAGGGCTTAAAATAAACACCTAAGCTTCCAGTCTGATCCACAGACCAATGAAGCCAGGGTACTTAGGTTTAAACCAGTTTAATTCCATTGCATTTGTGGAACCAAACCACCTTAAATCTGATCATATTGGTTTATGTGATTGTAAAACAGAGAGGCATCAAATATTGCCGTTAGTGCTTGTAAAATCCTGGTTACTTCCTGAAATACAGTAATATTCATATCCTATAAAGTCAAATAAATTCCTGTCTGTCTGTCTTTTTATGTATATATGTATGTATCTAGAAATGGCAGTGGTGATGGGTAGTTGCTCTACTCTGGGCATCATTTTCTATTTTGTTCCCCCCTCTCGCACCTTATAAAATCATACGTCTTTTAAGTATCTAGCACAAAAATGTAAATGAACAGTTGGGTAGTGTTGCCAGTTTCCTGGATAGCTCTGATGACCATGTTGCCATGGTGACAACAGGTTCATGAGACAGTATTAGCAATGCAGCTTTCGAACCGTAATCAGACTGCTGCTACCTCTCCTCCATATTTCAATATCACTTCAGTAAATTGAATTCCAGTCAGTTGTCAGTCCAGTGTATTCCCCCTGTGGTTTCCTTCAGCAAAAATTGCCGCTTTGTTCTATACGCTGATGATCGCACAGTACTTGAGTCTGTAGATGGTTACTGTGCTAGTTGTACAGCTGTGTCTCATAATAAGCAATCTTTGCCTGTGATGCTGTACAGGTAACAATTAGGCCTAAAAGTATTTTGGTCTGCTTGTTTCAGCCTTCCGGCCTGAATCTATTTCTAGAATTGTATGTTAAAACCCCCACCCTCCAAATATGCAACACTGGTGAGTTCACAATGAAGAAGTGGTTGCTTATTCTAATACAGTATTCAAAAAGATGGCACACCTTTTGTCACCCAGTTTCAGGTGTTTCATTTTGAGGGCAGCAATCTTCTAGTTCAGGCTAAATGGCATCTTTACTTGGACACATTTGTTGGTAGAAACGCAAAGCGAAAGAAAGCATTTATCTGAAGTTATTCCAGCACTATATCAAAACAAAAAAGGTTGTGAACTATGGCGTGGAGTACCATAGTTAATTCTTATTGGCTGAAATATACAATTAAGCTTTGGTACAAAAATAAGCCTGTCCACCATTCCATCTTTTCATTGATGTTACTGAAAATGAAGTATCCTTTCTACTAAATTTTCATTTTGGCTAATTGAAAATTTGGCATAAAATGAAAGCATCATTATGACAAAGTCAAGCAAAACCATATTAACTTATATATCAGACCCAGTGCTTTTTTTCTGTGGAGGGTGGAACGCAGGGATATTCATACCCCTAAACATTTTGTGAATCCAAGTTTGGCCTCACTGAGGGGCAGTATTTCAATATGAGTAGGAAAATGAGAGTACCCATAAACATTTTTTTAAGAAGGAAAAAAACAAAACACTGATCAGATCCATTTATTAAAAAAAAGGTGTCCCATAACTTGGTGGGTCAATTTATCCATGATGGCTCCCTCCCAAACATCCAACAATATGTTGTTTAGTCGTTTAGTCGTGTCTGACTCTTCGTGACCCCATGGACCAGAGTACGCTAGGCACTCCTATCCAATAGCTAGAGGGTTTTTAGGTTCAGCTAAAGCTTGATAATGGTTAACCAGACCACCACCAGCAATAGCTTTGGAACAATGTTCAGTAAGGGTAGTTACAAATCAGGCTGGAGAGACTGAAACACTATCAGGAGGGAGAAATGTTACCTCAAGACTGTTACATATGGTAAATAGTGGCTAAGTCTTTATATTTCCTCCCACATGCTTAATGTTGTTTTGTAGCTCAAATGTAGCTTAATTGTTGTAAAATACCAGCAATGTAGGAGCTTAAAGCTGCAACTAATCAAGCCTAAAGGAGGAAATTCCATTGAACTCACTGCAGCTTCTTTAGAAGGGACTATCCAGTACAGTTGTACCTTGGTTTTCAAACGTTTTGGAAATCAAATGGACTTCCGGAATGGATTCCGTTCGAGAACCAAGGTACGACTGTACAGTGGTACCTTGGTTCTCAAACTTAATCCATTCCGGAAGTCCGTTCCAAAACCAAAGCATTCCAAAACAAAGGCCCACTTTCCCATAGAGAGTAATGCAAAATGGATTAACCCATTCCAGACTTCTAAAAACAACCCCTAAAACAGCAATTTAACATGAATTTTACTATCTAACGAGAACATTGATCGATAAAATGAGAGCAATAAAAATGTACTGCAGTCACACAATCAATCAATCAATCAATCAGTAGCTGAACTGGGTTCCACACAGTCACAAAAAAGAGCTGCAAAAACAAAAAAGCAAAATAAATAGCAAAAACAGACAGACCTCAGCGTAACACTCAAAATGGAAGTGTGGCACTCAAAACGGAAGTGGAACACTCAAATCAGAAACGTAACACTCAAAATGGAGCACGCTCGGCTTCCAAAAAAAGTTCGCAAACCAGAACACTTACTTCCAGGTTTTCAGTGTTTGAGTTCCAAGTTGTTTGAGAACCAAGGTACCACTGTACTGTACAAATGGAGTTGTGCTTATACAATGGGACTTGCCTTTCCTCTCCTCTCTCAGTGTGCGTCTGAATCTGCTCCAGAGAGTCTCCAAACCTTCTGGAGCAGATTTTGAGGGTGCTTAGGGGGTTGGAGAGGAGAGGAGAGCGAGGGGCAGGTTCTAATGCACAAGTGGAAGCCGGCTGTGCATAGAAAACAGCAGTGTTGGATGCAAACCTGTACATTTATTTACTTGTTCATTACATTTATCCCACCTTTCTTCCGTCACTGAGCTCTAAGCTGTGTATATGAGATCTCCCAGCAAGGTAGTGCACTTTGTTTCCCAGGTGGTCTGCTATCCAGGCACTGATCAGACCCTGACCTGCCTAGCTTCAGCAAGGAGTGTGACTCATACCTTTGGACCATATTTAGTGCTTAGGGTTTTCAGAAGAGCATTAACTGTTTCTATTTTTATAGAACTAGCTGGG
This sequence comes from Podarcis pityusensis, assembly GCF_964106645.2. Classification (NCBI taxonomy): domain Eukaryota; kingdom Metazoa; phylum Chordata; class Lepidosauria; order Squamata; family Lacertidae; genus Podarcis; species Podarcis pityusensis. The sequence continues at coordinate 46,226,488 of NC_138034.1, read as the reverse complement.
CAAGAAAACAGTCAGTACTTGTGAGAACTTTTGAGAATTTATTTTATTAATAATTCCAACCATCTGTTTTTTATAGTGGGAGGGAAGAAAAACTAATGTAGAACCAGTTTCTTAGGTGCAAGTGTGTGAGCTTTGCTTTCTTTTATTATTTGATAGAAGAGAAGACCCTGTAAAGATTTGCTCCCCAACAGAAGTTCAGTGATAGCTCAGATCTTGTGTTATTTCTTTAAGGCTTGAGGATCAGCACCAAATCCTAGTCCGTGAAACTGGATGGATAGCCTTCTTAAATTAATATTCTTATAAAAAAGACAAGATTTCAAACACTGACCCAGGAACCTGTACTTTTAAAATGGAGCCACACATTCCTTGCTTGTTTTTCCATAATTTCTCTCCCTCTTGAGATATAAACTCTGTGGATGGCTTTGGATTCAGCTGAGGACTGAGAAGTGGCAAGGACTACTTTAACACCCCCCAAGAGATAAAAAGCAACTCAAATGCAGCCATCCTTTGAAATTCACACTTCTCCAAATTTTGCAATGCAGTTCTCCAGCCAAGTCATGTGTATAGAAAATGCATATACTAGGGGAAAGTGTGCATAAGGCATCTACTGGTAAAAACAGCATAGAAAAATGCATTGCATTAGGGAGTATTGCTTTGTAAACATGTGTACATTAGCCAAAATTTCATACGGAAATGCGTATACCGTAGTAGGACAAATTACACCAAGATGCTGATGAATGTTCATTGGGACTTGTTTTTAAGTGCAAACCGATGTGGAGATGTGGAGAATGGAACTTAAGTCTGGAAAAAGCGAGGAATGGAAATGGAAATTAACAGATTTGCCTATCCTTACTCAGAAGAAAGAGCTCGATGTGCCAGGTAGCCCACCCAGTAAGATGGCAAGTTTAACAGATCAGCTCACCCTCATATTAATCAAGGCCAAAGGCCATTACAGAAACAAACACTGGAGATGAAAGTAATGTTGTGGGTTTTTAAAAATTGCCTGAAGTCATAGATTCATAGAGTTGGAAGGGACCATGAGGGGCATCTAGTTCACCCCCCTGCAATACAGGAATCTCAGCTAAAGCATCCATGACAGATGGCCATCCAGCTCTTTACATTTATTTTGCAGATGTTCCTCAGCTATTTCCCCCAAGGAAGTCTAGTGGCATGAACAGAACATGGGGCCTTTATCCCAGACACATTTACTTGGAAGTAAATAGTGCTGATTTCAATGACACTTCAAATGAAAAGCAATGAAAATGAAAGCTAAACCTTTCAAAGACAGGTTTGATAGGCAGAATATTGCTTTGATCTATGGCTTATCTTTGTTTTTTTTTATTTTAGCTCAGAACTTCATGGCAATTTGGTATTCATTTCTTTTTTGTACCACACTTCTTCAGATGCTGTACATTTTCTTTGATAGGTGGCTGTCTGTTGCCATGATAGATAGCAATCTCCCACTCAAGCTGTTAACGGTCTTTGGAGTACAGCATGTAATAGCCGGGGCCTGTGAAACACATATATTCTAGGAATGGAAATACAGAACTTTTAGATAAATACAAAACTTTTATAATACAAATATGACTGACTGCAGTGTGGTTGCCAGTGCACTTTCAGAGAATCTTTAACAGTTTTGACAATGTGCATTACTGAGACAAAACTATTTTTAGAAATACATGTGCATTTTGATGACTAAAATCATCTCAGATACAAGAATAAATAGTAAGTGCTGTTCTACAGAATGCTTTGGAATAGATGGAACTCTTTGGAAATCTTTTCAGCCCTATGATTTTACGTGGTGCATATCAGTAATATTTTCCCCAATGTCCATTTTTGCAGTAAGATCTGAGGTAGGACTCATAGGATTGGTTCACACTAGCTAATGGCCTGCATGTGAGTGCCTTGCGAACCCAAAGCACCTCTCTGTTTGCCATTGGGATGTGTTCATCAGAAAGGAACTCAGTGGTAGAGCACATTGTACAGAGAAGTTCTTTGGTGTGATACCTGGCTTTTCCAGGGAGCAGATGGTAAGAGCTCCGCCTTACGAGAACCTGCTCCCGGGTCCTTTTAACTAAAGATGCCAGGGACTGAAAAAGGAGCCTTCTGCCTGCAAACCAGAGGCCATGTCACTGAAACATGGTCATTTCTCATTGTCCCTCAGAACTCCTCATATTTTGCCTAAGCAGGAACCTTGAAAATCCATCTTGAATGGTGGTTTCGGCAAAATTTGATGGCAGCCTACGGATGTCTTGCTCTTCATTGTTGTTCCTTCACATCTTTCAAAGCTGACCCTCTAGCACTTGGCAAACCCTGTCTCAAATTAAGCTACAAAGCTTCTCTGAAAAGCATTTTCTCACATGATTGAAACAGTCTGTTCAGGTTTTCTCAAGGGTTGAAACTCACCCCTGATTTTTAAGTAATGCTATTTCATTGCGGCATTCTGATCAGGCAATCAGATTGTCAAGGTTGGGGGGTGTTCACATGTGACACGGCCATATTTTGGGATAGAACAGTCCTGAGACCTCTGGGTATAGGGCAGTATATAAATTAAATTAATAATAATAATAATTAACGATGAATCATGTTCTAATGATTATGAGTATCTAGGATGTCTAACAAATCCCAAAGAGTTACAGCAGTTCTATTTGCTTCTCTCCGGCACCAAACTCTGTGTAATGTAAGGTAATAGCAAGAAAGCAATTGCATTACAACTAAATGAATTAAACAAAGCTCCAAAACATAAATTAGAATTTAACTATGCCATTAAAAACTAATTTAATTTGCAAGCCATCATTATTAGATAATAAAGACTTACTGCAAAAAGCACAACAACACAGGGGAAAAAACCCATGCTATAAATCTCCCTGAGCAGATGAATCACTCTTTCCCTAGGAATAAGGGTTGGGGGGATCCTGAATGGATAGCCCAGGAGATAATGAAAAGAAGGTAAGAATGGAGTAACTGGAGAGTTTCATTGAAGAAGGAATGTTGTTATGGCCACAGAGAAACCTCAAAAGGTGTTAGAAGAAAACATAAATAATATTGTTGTTCTTAAACTCTCAGATCAGTTTTTTTTAAATGATAATTGAAATAATATTGTGCTGCTGACTGACTAATGTTTGGAGTCAAAAAGACAAGTGGCCAGATGTGATAAAGGGCAAAGTTCTTGCAACTCTAAGAGGTTGCAGGTCTGGTTCTGTTATGCAAAAATGTTAATAATAATAAATGATGATGATGATGACATGCTTCAGGCAGAAACAGGACAGACTGTTAACTGAGTCCTGCACAAAAACTTTATAAAGTGAGAAGGGGGATCGACTGAGCTCTGTATTAGACAGCAAAGTCCCTTGGGATGTCACTGTAAAATTGTGTACATCAGGTAGATTTTGGCAGGCCCAGCATTTTACATTCCTGCCGCGTATTGAGGAAACTATCTGACAAAAATTTCCTTACGGACAGCCCCAAATAGAGTACACTGTGACAATCAAATTTTAAGGAAACTAATGCATGGATTGCTGTGTCCAGATTATCCTCCTCCAGGAATGGCTGCAGTTAGTGTACCAGCCAAAGCTGGTAGAAAGAGTCCCCTTGAGCATCTCATGATAAAGATGAATCTACAATCACCTTCAGAATATGAACCTGCTCTTAGAAAGGGAGTGCAACCCCATCTAGAACAGGCAACTGGCCAGTTTTCCAGACCCAAGAAACACCTAACCAAAGAGCCTCCATTTTGCTAGGATTCAGACTCAGTTTATTGGCCCACATCCAGACATTGCCTCAGGATTTACACACCCAGTCCTGATTCAAGTGTTACAGAGAAACAGAGCTAAGTGTCATCAGCATAGTGAAGACACAATGTTCCAAATCTTATAATAACTGCTTTCAATGATTCTTTACATGTGAGGTACCCCCCCTTTTTTTACTCCAATACAATATGCTGCAGTAAACATTTTCCAACAAAAACTGATCCCATGGTACATGTTTGAGTACCCAGGCAAAGTTTTCTTTTTGAAAACCAAGAAAGGCCTGGAAGAAAAAAAATATATCCACAAAACCATACTTGATTTTTTGCCATACTTTCAATACTATAAGTAGGGAGGAAACATTCATCTGCCTTCTTTTTTTAAAAGCAAAGGGATTGGGGACTTTAGAATTTAGAAAATAGGCCTGTTTAATGGAATAACACAATGGTACAGTCAGGCTACAATCTTGTGCTCTCTCTCACCTGGCTGGCAATAAGTCCCATTTGAACACAGTGGATCTTATGCATGCAAGGTAAAAGTAAAGGTAAAAGACCCCTGAATGGTTAAGTCCAATTGAATTCTATGGGGTGCAGCACTCATCTCGGTTTTCAGGAGCCCACGTTTGTCTGCAGACAGCTTTCCAGGTCATGTGGCCATCATGACCAAACCGCTTCTGGCCACGGAAACACATGTATATATGATTGTATTGTCAATTATTTGAATTGGTTAACTGAGTATAGATACTCCTGAAGAACAGTCATTATATAATCTGATACTGCCCTTTACTTAAAAAGTGCTTTTGTCTTAAATTATGGGAATTCATTTTGCTTTTAATTCTTTTCTTCAAATGTAATTTAAAAGTTCAAATAAGGCATTCATAAAACCTGACCTATCCTATTGAGGTAACATAAAGACACCAAACTCTGCACTTAACCATTTTATCTTTCTTGTTAAATAGACTAACATTGTTTTTGGAAAGACATACATGTATAGCCGTTTTTGCATCCCATAGCAGGCATCAGTTGGAATAAATCTATTCCTCCTAACAAAAATCCACATTTCATTACAGAGTGAGGCTAGGCTGCAAGAACTCTTAGTAATGCAAATATTTTGCATCTGTTTGCAACCCACAGCCATAGCCTGAGATACTGACAATGGGCAAGTTGTGATTCCATTGGCATGGTGTCCTTATGCTATACGACCAGCAGATGGCACTGCAGCACTTTGCTTCTCATCTCCCAGTGGTGCAATTTTAAATGATGATTACCATTTTAATAAAATTAATGTTATTAATAGGAGAAGTGGTAATAGGTTCATTTGTCCAAACTGTCTTATCTCATTCCATACAAGGCTGTGGAATTATATATGGTCCATCTTCTCTCTCTTCTCGAGAGTGGCTCAAACTTTACCCACAAATGCGATCAGCTAGAGTATTAAATTGCTTTGCACTGTCTGACTCCATGGATGTGCGTAAGGTCATACGCTGGAGGTGCTGATAGGGCTGTATAATTAAATGGTGCCATATTTTAAGGCTCATTCAATTTGGGTAATTATAAAGTCACCCTCCGTATGATCCCTGGAGTGTAAGATTCGTTAGCTTCATTTGAGATCTGCTGTGGAGGCTTGCTGCTGTGCTATCTCAGATGTATGGCTCTTCCGTTCTACATCCCTATCAGCGCCAGCATGTGAGTAACTATTGGCACAACTAGTCTTCTTATTGACTGTGACTGCACTAGCCGGGCATGTCAGAATACTCATGTGCTGAAATGTTTGCAGGGCTGGGTTCGGCATTTGTAAATCAATATTATGTGAAGCTTGTTAGAAGGCTTTGAATGAAAAAAGGCTATAGAAATGCCAGTCATTATTATTTCCAGCTTCACAAATATCCCCTTTACTAGTAATGTTTACTCATACCTGCCACCAAGATGTAGTGATTTTAAACAGGGAAGACAAATCACACTGCCTGGTTTAAGCTATATATTTCACTTTGGTTGTCTTGTGTGTTTTATTATTTTCCTCTATAGCACCACCAGTATTTTCTAGTTTATATACAAATGCACATATATCACACTCTACCAGTAATACAAGCCATGAACGACGGACGGCTCTTTTGTGAGTGAGGGCCCCATGTGGCAGTGGTTGCCAGTTGGGTGCTTTTTGGGTTGGTCTGAAGAAAGCCTTCACAGAATAATAGAGCTGGAAGGAACCATGAGGGTCATCTAGTCCAACTCCCTGCAGCGGAGAAATCTCTTGCCCAACACAGGACTTGAACCCACAACTCTGAGATTAAGAGTCCCATGCTCTGCTGACTGACCTATCCCAGGCGAGGAACCAGGTGAGGTGGGTTGGGCTAGGGTTGGCATTTCCTTTCTCTACACACTCTTATTCACCCATTGCCTCTCACACTTTCCCACCCCCTGCCAGCTCCCAACACATCCAAGATCCCAGGACCACTGGGAAGGAGAAGGCAAGTGAAAGCCTGTTCACTGTCTCTGAGCACCTAATAGCAGTGATCTGTTGAGAGCCCGTGTGGTGTAGTGGTTAAGAGCAGTGGACTCGTAATCTGGTGAACTGGGTTCGCGTCTCCGCTTCTCCACATGCAGCTGCTGGGTGACCTTGGGCTAGTCACATTTCTCTGAAGTCTCTTAGCCTCACTCACTTCACAGAGTGTTTGTTGTGGGGGAGGAAGGGAAAGGAGATTCTTAGCCACTTTGAGACTCCTTAAGGGGAGTGAAAGGCGGGATATCAAGTCCAAACTCTTCTTTGGCATCCATGGAGAGTGATCCCAGTGCAGCCGAAACTGTGCTTCCCATTTTACTTATGCCGGAAAATGTGGCCCATGGGCTGAGTTTTATGCTACAGTGAGTTATTGTAACTGCATTCCAACACAAAGCATGCCAAAGTGACTCCTCGAGGACAGAGTAGAGGAATTGCATGCAAATCTGATTTCCTGTGGATTGGGTCTTCCTGTGTAGGGATACCTCGTGCTGCCAAATGTCTTGATTGAGGGACTGGGTGATCTCAAGGGCTTGAAATGTGTTCTGCCTCTTGAAGACCATAATGACTACATTGCAAAGTAGAGAGGGAAGGATATGTCTGCCTATCTTTTGACAACCACCCAGTGCCAACCCAAGACATTTTGCTGCCTGGAGCGGAGGACAAATGTTGCTCCTACCCTACTTCTTGGTGTTTCTGCATCAGTTCAGGCCTTCACCAATTCCCCACCCCTTTCCTCATGGTACTTCAAGGTTACTTCATCTGATGCATTGCTCTATGACTTGCACAGTGTGTAATAACTAATATCTCCAACTTTCTTAGAAATCTCCAGAGAACCAGATGAATAATCAAGTCATAGCGCTGACTGCCAAATGTTCAGAATCAAAGGCAGGATATTAATTTTAAACCCTAACAGTGCTCTTACAAAATGTTCTTATATAAAAAAAGAATTGTGTATACAGTGGTACCTCGGGTTACAGACGCTTCAGGTTACAGACTCCGTTAACCCAGAAATTGTACCTCGGGTTAAGAACTTTGCTTCAGGATGAGAACAGAAATCGCACGGTGGTGGCGCGGCAGCAGCAGGAGGCCCCATTAGCTAAAGCAGTACCTCAGGTTAAGAACAGTTTCAGGTTAAGAATGGACCTCCAGAACAAATTAAGTTCTTAACCTGAGGTACCACTGTGTACTGATGACCCCGATACTGGAAGGAATTTGAAAAGAAACCCTAACAAATGTTTGGTCCCGTGAGAATCCAGCACTCATGTGAGCTGTTCCATTGATGCTAACAGGGCCTGCTCATGTAAACATGTAATAATTACTTAATTAAGTCATTAAATTGGGGAAAGCTGCTAGGCATGAATAGTCTAAATTGTAATATACAGTTATTTCAAAAGAGTGATTAAATATAGCTAATGACCCATGATGAATAAACAACATAAAGAAATAGGAAGTGAAGTACAAATTAGTCGTTTAGTCCTCTTGTTCTTGATTTCTTTGTACATCTACTGGAAGCCAAGATCAGAATTTTGAATGAGGAAAGCTGTAATCCCAGGTATTTGTAAGATGGAGGAATAATTGGGCATAACTTTTAGTTGTCTTTGTGTGTCTCTTTGTTTAGCCGTTCTTACATTTGTTATCAAAAGTGCTGTTGCAGCTGTATTGATTCCCTACTGGTATAAAATAGGGATGCACAAATTTCTTGCCAGCTTGGATTCATAAATTAAAATATTTGTTGGACATCCAGAAAATGAATTTGGAGTCAAAATCAGTTATTTGTGTAGGCTAATACCTAGACCTATGACCTCATAAGTACCTCCCAGTACCATGATGCCTCCAAGCAAACCATGGCCTTCTCCAGTCATCCCTGCTCCTTCTGAGGTGTCATCCAGGAAGTGCTAACAAAAATGCTTAAATGTAATGAACAAGGCACTTCAAATCATGACACTCCTTAAAAGCTAGATTATTTTCTTTGATCATTTACTTTCAGAACTTTTAGAGCACAAATTCTAGCAATGCTTTGAAGGTTTCTTTGAAATCTTGCAATCTATAAATTTTAAACTATAAACCTGAAAGCTCATACCAACAGCACTTTTGAAAACCTTCCCAGGATACCAGGAAAGATTGGCTGTCAAAATTAACAGCTGTGAGTGATTAACAGGATTCCCATGAGTATGAATTTCTTTTAACTTTGAATTGTACCTCTGATACCATTGTCAAAGGGGAAAGACTACCTCTGTAAGAATGAAAATAGAAGCCAAATAACAGATGCTCTCTATCTTCCACATCTTTTCTGTACCATCCACCTTCAAACTGAAAAGGGAAAAAGGCACTCTTGCAAGCATAACACACACGGCTATTTTCCAGAATCTCTGATAGGTACATATGTTACCTGAAGGTTATGCCTGGGGGTATCTGTGGCTTTTTGCCTTTCTAACTGTAGAAATATATCGCAGGTCTGTGTCATGTTGAATCAGAGGAGACGATTAGGATGGCTGATATATATTGAGTATATTGAAAGCTGAAAACATACACTGTGTGAAAGGCGTATATAGCAAAACCAATAAAACTGATAGGAGGAATTGCACCTAATTGTACCCAAGTCTGATACTCAAAATGGAGGTTACCGCTTTTCAACTTCTACTAGACAAACGTGACACAGCAGATCTGTTCTAAAGCAGATTCCCTACCACAATCAGCACTAGGAGACAAATTCAGGAGGTTCTGTGGATATAGCACAGAAATTAATGGACCCAGTTTAGCCATGTTCATTCATTTCAGTGGCTCTATTCTGACTTGAGCTCAGCTAAATATCACCCATTGTCATTACTGCTAGTACTGCTATTGTATACCTCTTTTTTTGAACTTTTCTTTTTATAAGTACCCTGTCAGTGCTTTGGTAATGGTTGGTGCCTTGGAAGTACAATGGTACCTCGGGTTACAGACACCTCAGGTTACAAATACCAGGTTACAGACTCCGCTAACCAGGAAATAGTACCTCGGGTTAAGAACTTTGCTTCAGGATGAGAACAGAAATCGTGCGGCGACAGGGTGGTGGCAGTGGGAGGCCCCATTAGCTAAAGTGGTACCTCAGGTTAACAACGGTTTCAGGTTAAGAACGGACCTCCGGAACAAATTAAGTTCGTAACCAGAGGCACCATAGTATTTGATGGGAGATTGCAGAATAGAGTAAAGCACTCTCAGAGCCACTCTTTCGTTGCCTCCTATTTTGAGCTGGGAACATAAAACCCATACCCACCGAAGTGTCACACGAGAACTCAGGAAAGACAATTCCAGCTCAGCACCCAGTTTGCTGTCCCCCCCCCCATCCAAAATATTAGTTCTATGTTCTCCTTTCTCCACCTCCTCTCCTGCCCCCCACCCCGACAGCGCTTTGTGCTTTTGACATTGAGAAACAACAATGGAACAATCCTTTATTTATTTATTTATTTTGGTGCTGCTATATCACTTCTTAAAAATCTGAATTTACAATGAACTACTTCCTGGAACAGAATGTTAAAATACCAGTCATTTCAGCTGCTGCCACTCTGCCATTCAAGATATAGCCCTCTTTCTAGTTATTTTGTCCTGAGATTCATTATCTTACTTTTCGCCAAATTGAATTACATAAGCCACTTATCTGTCCATGATTCTAGTCTCTCTGAGTTATTGCAAGTTTTATTGCTTTTCTGCTCTGTACTTGCAAAGCTCCCTCCATTTTGTATCATCAGCACATTTTCCTCGCCGTGCTGCATTTTCCTTCTTTCAGGTCTTTAAGCAAACAGGATCAATACTAATACCATGGCACACTACAAGTCAACTCCTTCCATTTGGAACGGTTCATGATTGTAAGTATTTTCTGCCTGCAATGTCCTGGTGAGGATTTTATCCACTCAGAATAACTTGACACCTACACCATGTGCCTAAATCATAACACGTTGTTCCTTGTTGATGCACCTTAAGTGCACTTCACTAAAACCAGAACAACACATCTTCACTAGACACCTGGTACATGCCGACAGAACACTGACTGTAGGTATTTATGCTCTTTCCAAAGTTGAACAAGAGAAGGGAACTGTTTTACATTGAGGTCACTTGCCAAGGTTGAGTTCTGAAGAAGTACTTGCCTTATACACTCAAGGAAGCAGGAGTTGTTCTCTGAAAATTGTTCTTGAAGGTGAAACTTGTGTCTCCATGTTTGATTATATAGCCAGTCAGAAGTGTAAGTAATTCTGAAATCCATACTTATACGTATGTTCATATTATTCCATTATATTATGCACAGAGGGGAGAACTACTTCCAGGCCTAATGTATTTCACACACTATCCTCTAGAATACGTAAAGCATTTCAAATGGAAATAAAAAATACATTTGTTTCACACATTGATCTTTGTTTGCAGGTGCACTGAGTTGATCTGTGAGGCTCTTGGTGAGATATTGTTCTTCTGCTTAGCCAGTGTGGTATAGTGGTTAAGAGCGGTAGTCTCATAATCTGGGGAACTGGGTTCGCGTCTCCGCTCCTCCACATGCAGCTGCTGGGTGACCTTGGGCCAGTCACACTTCTTTGAAGTCTCTCAGCCTCACTCACCTCACAGAGTGTTTGTTGTGGGGGAGGAAGGGAAAGGAGAATGTTAGCCGCTTTGAGACTCCTGAAGGGGAGTGAAAGGCGGGATATCAAATCCAAACTCTTCTTCTTCTTCTTTGCAAAACCCATAGTAAATCTTAAGAATCACAAATCTCTTAAGAATGGCAGTTTGAATTTGTGAAATGTTTGTGTCTCTGAAAGCTTGCTTCTCTGTAGGCCTCTCCCAGTTCATCCATCTTGAATTTTCCCTACGGCTCAGCACCTCATTCTTGCTGTCTCACTGCTCCTAATTGTTTATGCGAGACTCTCCTATATTTCTCTCCTTCCCTTTGTTGTCTCTTTGAGGCGAGTCTTTCTGGTATAAAGGGTGTTAGATGTTCAATAGCAGAGACCATTCAGTGCATAACTGTAGAGTTAATTCTATTGGCAATAAGCCAGCAAGTTGAGAGGAGGTGGTGGTCAACATGTTGGTTAGTAACCAAGCTGGGTGGCATTATGGTTACCAAGGTAGCACATTATTAGATTGGCTGTGCAGTTCTGAGGCAGTTTTTTCTCTGTATGTTTGATTGAATGTTTCCTTGTATGTACATGGCCTGAAGTAAGATAGACAAAACCTCTCTGTTCTTTTCTCCTGTAATTACATATGGTTTTTGTTCAATTTTGCTCAGTAAAATGTTATCAAGATCTCTTTTCTCTCTGGACTCTGTCTGTGTCATTTAAGTGACTTTGCCCTGTCTTTGTTCTAGGACTTTATTCTATTATTATCATTGGTTATACGGGATTTTTTTTTAAGAGAGTATACACTGGAGTGAACAGTCTTACAATAATGAATAAGAAATTAAATGAAAGAAGGAAAGAAGGAAAGAAGGAAAGACAGAAAGAACAGAGGAAGACTTCTTTAACAAATACCAGTTGCACAGAAATTGGCTAGTTTGCCTGAGTGTAAGCAGATATGCAATTGGTGACCAGATGCAAAAGAGATCAGGATTCTTACACCTTTCAGACACAAAGGGGAAACTTCCACCTCAGGATCCTTGGCCTAATTTCATATGGGTGGCAAAACACCACCACCACCACCTGGGGAACAGGGTGGCAGAAAGAGAGAAGAAAAAGGGATTGTCTTCCCCACTTTTGTCTCTAGCCCTGGTCACCACCGGCTCCAGGCCCTGCCAACCACCAACACATAGCCCCAAACAGATTACCCCTGAGGAATGTAGTCCTCAGTGTAATACAGGGCCCCTGTACTCGTGCTTTAAGAGTTATGTAGGAGAAGCATTTTTGAAGGTTTACATTATCATGCAAGTGGGAGAGAAACTGCCTGGGCTGATGTTCCTCCTTCTATACAGCTCTTCAAGTTATGCAAGCATCTGGCCATCCTTTGGTCTTTGCTCCACAAAAGCAGAGATGCAGGGGACTGCCTCTGCTGGCTGTTACAAGTCACAAATTAGACTTTAATTAACAACTAAATAATGAGACGATAAAAGCTAAATAACCGCCTTTACAGTTCACAGCAAGTACTCTCCCAAGAGTACATTCTCTTGTCTTGTATAAGGGGAGAAACAATTTCTTCAGGAATGCTGTTTGATTGTACTGCATTATAAATTAAACAACTGTGTCTGAAGAATTAGCAGCCATGCATTTCTAATGGCTGCATGTTGTATTGATGTATTCCCCCCCCTTTTTTTGTAGGCACTGATCTCATGGGTCAAATGCCACGCATAAACTGCAATCCTAATCATGTTAGTCCCCTTGAAATCAATGGAACTTACTTCTGAGTAGATACGTAGATGATTGAACTGTACACTTGATTTTTCAGCACTATTCAGCACCTGGTAACTGATGGCTAAATGTATGAACCGACGCCATTCAAATGTATTATGTCTTTAGTGCTACAAAACTCTAGTTATTTGCTATATGATGGCTCTCTGCCACTTGATACTGCAGTCAGTAAGTGATGAATGAACATGAATTAGTGAAGTAGTACTGTAATAAAAGTCATATCCCTCGAGAGGTGCAAATTCAGCATGTTTTGAGCATCACCTTTATTGACCAGATCACTCGGTGCGTCTAAAATTTGGTTAAACACATAGCCTTGAATATGTCAATGCCTGAATATGGAGGCTCTTCCAGCTGGTATATGCGTTGCACAAGATAAAGCCAGTTGCCAGATTTAGCCTGGAGAGATTCCAGACAAAACCAGGAGTGGCAAACATATTTTCTGGAAAAGCCTAAAATGATATGAAAGCCCAGGAGATAGTATCATAAGATTCCTCCGGGCTGTGCATTAGATTACATTTCAAGATATTCTATATCAGTTTCAATTTGGGTGATGGCAGTGTTACTGATCTAGGTTCTGTAAATCAGAAAATGTGCATATAAATGTACTGAGGATTGACGTTTTGATTACCTCTCTTAGGCAAGTGACTGGGTGTAGGCTGCCTGTAGATGTCACCGGAGTTCTTTCATATCCATGCCTCCTTTTGTCTTCCCCACCCCCCTTCCCGGCTTCTCTCAGAGACTCATTTCCAGCTCTGCTGCACTATGATTTAACAGGGCTTTGATGCTATAGGATGTTGGCATGCACAAATCAGTTTTTCTCTCTCCCTCTATCCCCCCCTCCCCAGCTGCAACTCTAAAAGGATAATATACTGCTTTTTCAAAGTCAATTAACACTTAGGGCAAATGAAATGGGAAGAGCAAAAGGTCAATTACAGCAGGGTGGCCACAGAAACCTTGCTGGTTTATGCACAGTACATCCAGGGATTAGAGATTGCTGCAGAAAAAGAAAATCATAATTAGCATGTTTTTGATTTCTTGGTGACTCCAAAAAAAAAAGATGGTTTCAGATGACTGGCTTTTGTTTTATCGTTCCAAAAAACACCACGAGTTGTGCTAGCAGTGACCATCCCAGGCGGCCCATGAAGTAGCCATTTCAAGGTATCCTGCAGATATTGGGGCAGCAGGAGATTGGTGTGAAAATTGGTATGTCAGGCAGGAGTCAGAACAGAGCATTTCATTTAAATTGTTGTTAAACTCTATGTACGTGTCCCCCCCACCCCCCTAAACCAACCTGGCTGCTTTTCCCTCCCTTATATTTCAGTCCACAGCTTAGTCTACAGCAACATGTCACAAAGTCTTTCTAGCATGTGCAACTCTCTGCAGGTTCCGTACATTTCAGCGGCTTTCTTTAAATTGGTCCATTGACTGTGCTTTCCTCTGCATGATTACTCAGGAGTAAATTCTGCTGTGTTCAATGAGGCAGGTAGAGATGGGAAGATCTGTTGATTTTCAGTCTGTGTCAATGTCATGTTTGTCTATTTATGCTTTTTAAAAAGAAAAACTGTGCTAAAAGAAAACCATGCTTCAGTGTTATTTAAATATGTACTTAGCATGAATTCATTACCGAAAACATTTTAAAAATACATTTTTATTGCATTGAACACAGTTCTCAACTAATTTTAACCCCCCAAATACACATTTTTTAAAAAAAAAATTTGGTACCTCTTTGGGACTGAGAACTGTATTGCAAAATTCAGTGTGAAATCTGAAATATAATTATGTTCCCATCCATGGGAGGTGCAAATGAGGTCAAAACAAACCCCCTCTCCTTACTCCAAGGTAAGTGCAGATAGGATTGTTCTGTGAAATGGCAGTTCTGTTCACATTTGTCTTGCTGAGCACAGTGTGCTTCTCATCTGAGTAAACATGTATAGGACTGCACTATGAGTGTAAATTGGGCTACAATTATGCTTGAAGTATCTCATGAAAGCAACAGTTGCTGGTGATGGGATGCTGAGACATTCCATTTGTTATGGAGGTGAAATCTATGCTTTTTAGGATTGTGTGCATTTTATATTCGCTTTATACAGTGGTACCTCGGGTTAAGAACTTAATGCGTTCTGGAGGTCTCTCCTTAACCTGAAACTGTTCTTAACCTGAGGTACCACTTTAGCTAATGGGGCCTCCTGCTGCCGCTGCACCGCTGCCACGTGATTTCTGTTCTCATCCTGATAATAATAATAATAATAATTTATTATTTGTACCCCGCCCATCTGGCTAGGTTTCCACAGCCACTCTGGGCGGCTTCCATAGAAACCAAAAATACACTAAAATATCACAGATTAAAAACTTCCCTGAACAGGGCTGCCTTAAGATGTCTTCTGAATGTCAGGTAGTTATTTATCGCTTTGACATCTGACGGGAGGGCGTTCCACAGGGCGGGTGCCACTACCGAGAAGGCCCTCTGCCTGGTTCCCTGTAGCTTCTCGCAATGAGGGAACCGCCAGAAGGCCCTCGGCGCTGGACCTCAGCGTCCGGGCAGAAGACGCTCCTTCAGGTATACTGGGCCGAGGCCGTTTAGGGCTTTAAAGGTCAACACCAGCACTTTGAATTGTGCTCGGAAACGTACTGGGAGCCAATGTAGATCTTTCAAGACCGGTGTTATGTGGTTTCGGCGGCCGCCCCCAGTCACCAGTCTAGCTGCTGCATTCTGGATTAGTTGTATTTTCCGAGTCACCTTCAAAGGTAGCCCCACGTAGAGCGCATTGCAGTAGTCCAAGCGGGAGATAACTAGAGCATGCACCACTCTGGCGAGACAGTTTGCGGGCAGGTAGGGTCTCAGCCTGCGTACCAGGTGGAGTTGGTAAACAGCTGCCCTGGATACAGAATTGACCTGCGCCTCCATGGACAGCTGTGAGTCCAAAATGACTCCCAGGCTGCGCGCCTGGTCCTTCAGGGGCACAGTTACCCTATTCAGGACCAGGGAGTCCTCCACACCTGCCCGCCTCCTGTCCCCCAAAACAGTACTTCTGTCTTGTCAGGATTCAACCTCAATCCATTAGCCGCCATCCATCCTCCAACCGCAAAGTTCTTAACCCGAGGTACTATTTCTGGGTTAGCGGAGTCTGTAACCTGAAGTGTCTGTAACCTGAAGCATCTGTAACCCGAGGTACCACTGTATAAATGTCTTCTGCATCTGCCCTGCATTGGAAGGAGGCTTATCTGCCTGCACACCCCTGGAGTGGAGACTCACAAGATATGCATTTAGTGTAAAGAACACACCTTTCTTAAAGATGCTTAAAGATCTGCAGCAAGGCAAAAAACCCAAGGCCAGGAATTTGCACGGTGAATGAAGGGAATGCAAACACCCTAATCCAGAGGTCAGCAAACTTTTTCAGCAGGGGGTCGGTCCACTGTCCCTCAGACCTTGTGGGGGGCTGGACTATATTTTGAAAAATAGTAATGAATGAATTCCTATGCCCCACAAATAACCCAGAGATGCATTTTAAATAAAAGCACACATTCTACTCTTGTAAAAACATGCTGATTCGTGGACCGCCCACAGGCCGGATTTAGAAGGCGATTGGGCCAGATCCGGCCCCTGGACCTTAGTTTGCCTACCCATGCCCTAATCCCTGCTCTTGGGAATAGCACTTGACTCAAACGCACCCAACATAGGTGAGATTCTGATTGTCAACTCTTCATAAGCTGGAGGGGGACTCGGTTTTCCTGACCAGGATTCAGCAGGGTGGTTCCTTCTGGTCCCAAAAAATCAGATTAAGCATCACCTTTAGCCAGATGGCAATGCAATGTGGTTGGTCAGACAGCCTTCACCCAAGGGTATTTATCTGACATCTAAATTCATTCCATTGTCCTCTTAAATGCCATGTTGTGACAGTAAAATAAAGGCAGTTAGAACCAAATAATTCACATGCACCTGAACAGGGCAGAGGATGCAGGAAAAAAGGCAATGTAAAGCCAAACAGGGATGCCCACAAATGTGGCTTGCTAATCAGGTAATCCTTCACTACGCACAGTCCATGGTTAGAAATCCTGCAATCACTGTCAGAAGCCCCAAAGGATAGAGACAGAAGACTTTTCTTATAAAGGAAGCAGCTGCCCTCCCCACATTGGCCACCAAATGGTGTGATTCTCCTCCCTTCTGTGATCTGTTCCCTCTGCCTGCACAGGATAATAATATGGTCTAGATTTGAACCCAATGCCTGCTAAATTCAGATTCATCAGGCAACTGGACTATGTTCCTGTTAAACTCCCTGCAATTGCATTTGGTTTTTTGGGGGAAGGCAAGTAAAATCAAGAGAGGTGGAGAAAAAAACTCCTTATGAGAAAAAAAAGGCTGAAACTTTGAAAGATTTCTGGCTTAGAAAAAAATTGACTGGGTGGATGTGATGGAGGATTACAGAATAATTAAAGGATTGCACAGCATGAATACAGAGAAATTATTCACCTACTCTGAAAATACTAGAACTTCTCATCATCCTTCACGGTAGTATAAAATGGGCAAAATAAAGTAATTCAGCCAGTGAATTATTATTGATATATTCTTTATTACAAGATGACCATTTATAATCCTTTCAGAGGGATTAGATAACTACAGGGAAAATTAGTCCACCAAAGGCTGCTAAACCCAATAAGCCAGGAGTGTATCTTCCATGTTTACAGGCTATATGTTAGGTACAAGGGACAAAAAAGTCAATGGGAGGTGGTCAGCTTGCTGCCTTGCAGATGGTGCTCTTTTCATACCTGGCCACACTCTCTGGGGATGATGGGAGTTGTAGTTTGGTGAAATCTGAGGAAAGCTGACTATTTGAATCTTGCTCTCCATCATGTGAACTCTGAGATCCTAGATTAGAGTTCTGGGCCAGATGGACTTTAAAATAGGAGCCACTATGACAGTTGTTAGATACTACTGAAGGAACTGTTCACGTTCCTAATTTAGGGAGGGTTATTATGGATTGTATCCAACAAAGTCATTCCACTTGTGCAACAGAACTTAGTCTCCCTCTCTTCATTGTGCCCCCTTTAAATCTGTTCTGGAGGTTCCTCAACCCACTGGAGCAGATTTGGGATGTGTGGGTGCATGTACGGAGAGGAGATGGAGGGTGAGTTCCTTTGTGCAACCAGAAGTCCTTGCCTGAATGGGAGAATTTCACTAGATACAACCCTGTGAAATTGCTTTAGAACTTCAGCTTTATTTCATATGAATCTATATAGATTTAATGAATGAATGAATGAATATTGTGGAATGATGGAGCTCCCTGCTTCACTCTCTCTGGTGTAAGTAAAAAAGAAAAAAGAAAAAAGGTAAAGAACCCCTGGATGGTTAAGTCCAGTCAAAGGCGACTATGGGGTTATGGCGCTCATCTCGCTTTTCAGGCCGAGGAAGCTGGCATTTGTCCACAGACAGCTTTCCGGGTCATGTGGCCAGCATGACTAAATCGCTTCTGGAGCAACGGAACACTGTGAGAGAAGCCAGAGCGCATGGAAACACTGTTTACCTTCCCACCACAGCGGTTCCTATTTATCTAATTACACTGGTGTGCTTTCAAACTGCTAGGTTGGCAGGAGCTGGGACAGAGCAACTGGAGCTCACCCCATTGCAGGGATTCGAACTGCCGACCTTCTGATCGGCAAGTGCAAGAGGCTCAGTGGTTTACACCACAGCGCCACCGGCGCCCCTCTGGTGTATTTGCGGTGCAGTGGCTAAGAGATGGAGCTTTGGATTGGGAAGCCCATGGTTTGAATCTTACCTCCCCCATAAATTCACCATGTGGCCTTAGGCAAGCCACTCTCAGTCAGCTTCAGCACCCACCCTGCAATATGAAAGATATTACTGACTTACTTTAATTATTACTTACTTCTCTGCAGTGGCTCCCCCTCTATGAAATGCTCTCCCCAGGGCTGTTCACCTGGAACCTTCATTATACACCTTTAGGCACCAGGCAAAAATGTTCCTTTTTTAACCAGGCCTTTGGTTGATCTTATTGACATCCAACACCCTTTTAGAATGTGGCTTGGGGGGGGGGGCAGGGGGTTATTGCTTTTGGTTTGTTTTTATACGTTGTCATCTTGTTGTGAACCGCCCTGAGACCTCTGGGTATAGGGCGGTATATAAGTTTAATAAATAATAATAAAATAATTACTGCAATATTACTGACTCTGCAGTATGAAAGATATTACTGACTTTTATTCATTTAGAAAATTTCTCAGTTGCTTCGTATTAAAAAAAATCTCAAAGCAATGTACAGAAAATCAAATACACTATAACAGAGTTTCAAAATATTATATGAAGCTGAGGTCTGGTATAATTCCAAAGACTATCCTGGTGTTGATTCTGACTCTTTAGGTTAAATCTAGATTTAAGAACAGACAACACAACTTTGGGTTGCATTCATGTTTTTCACATTCCAAGGCTGGAGGAAGAGAAACTTTAGCTGTTATTGCTGCATTGCAGGCGTTGGACTAGATAACCCTTAGGTTGCCTTCCAACTCTACAATTTCATGATTCAATGACTCTATATCAAAAATATGATCAAAGCAGAAATAAAATATCAAACCTTCAAACCAATAATCAATCTAAAAATGAAATGCAGTATAAGAGAATCTTACAGGCTGACTACATAATGCATGTGAAGTCCTTCGAGCACTTGAAAACACGATACTAATGTGAATTATTATTATTATTAGTAGTACAATCTAATGACAATCTAATCCCCTTTGTGAATCTAAGAAGATCTAGATCTGGCCACTGCCTAGATAGGAGACCCACATGACACTCTTGACTTCAGTGGAAGAATGGTGGTACTGTATATGTGTGCTATATAAATAAATAAGTCCATTTGATGGTATCTGCAGATGGTTGGGGTTTTTTTTGTCTTGGCCCAACATGTATGGAAAGGGTTTTGCTTTTTTCCTGAGGATGTGCTGGGGGAAGACATTAGATATATAGGAAAGCAAGAAAGTTGGGTGCTTTTTGTATAATATGGCACTACATTGCTTCAAAAACAAGGTAAAAATGGGTTGAGTACAATCCTTCCCACTTTTCATGCTGTCAGTCTTTGAGCAGTCATTATCACTGCTTTCACTTCTTGAAAGGTGTCAGTCAAACAAGCTTATTTTCCTGTCCCCAAAGGGAATGAGTTACATTAACTTTTACTCTCATTTTTGGAAACACTTGATTTCAAGTGCCCATTAAGCAGAATGTACTGTAGCTCCTCTTGAATTATGATGAGTCTGACTTGCGTAATTCGTTTAATATGGATACTAAATTTCCTGCAGAATGCATCTGGAGCCAGGGCTGTATCTTTCACTTAGTCAACAAGATATAAGATTTTCATTGGTCACAGCGTTTGGTTTTCGCAATATTGATCAACGTTCTCCAGCCTTGCTGATAACACTTTAAAAAATGGATGAGATATTCCATTTCTGTTATTTATAAGACAGACCTTAGATGTTTCAGCATGCAATTTTAGATTTTTAACATCCTATAATGAAAAGAAATTCAAGATAATATATGGAATGTCGGATTCTGTTCAGATTCATCATTTTAAATGTTTTTATCTGCTACAATGGTTTAATTAGAGGAGTCTCCTTTTGGTAGAAGCATTTGTATAATGTTAATGAAACTGAGGAGCATGAAATGTGGTTTCCCTGTTTTTAAATGAAGCTACTTTTAGAGAAATAAATGAGAAATGAAGAAATTGTTGAAGTCACAGTGCATGAAATTAAGAGAGCCCAGACTTTATTGGCAACATTTTTTTTCTTTTATGGAGTTTTTGATATTTTGATGACTATGGAATTGAGTAGTAATGGGATAGT
Organism: Podarcis pityusensis; assembly: GCF_964106645.2. Lineage (NCBI taxonomy): Eukaryota > Metazoa > Chordata > Lepidosauria > Squamata > Lacertidae > Podarcis > Podarcis pityusensis. The sequence continues at coordinate 46,206,042 of NC_138034.1, read as the reverse complement.
GGTTAGATTTTTGTTTTGTTTCCATTCATACAAATTTTCTTGGACAGGAATGGCAAGTTATGCCTCGATCATGCAAATACCTTTCTATCAGCAATAGTCGAAACCCAGTTGCATCAACCTGAGTTAGACTTTCCTACACTACATATACCGTATTAGGTACTTTTGAATACTTTCAGTACACAGAAATAGAAACAGTCCCTACTCTTTTACTGCCAGGGCCTACCACATCCTAAACAAGCTTTTAATCAACGTGAATTATTTTATTTTCCCATTCCTTTGGGGGATGTTTTGCTTCTCAGTCACTACCAAAGGTGTTTTTAAATTTTAAATTAATTAAAAAAAAAAAAAGACAAATAATGCAAAACACATGCAAAATTGCCTAAGAGAAATGTAAAGTTACATAAAATAAACCAACTGGAGTGCAACAAACTTTTGTTCCTTTTGTTAAGCAGCATAGGTATCACCTATTTACAACTTCAGTTCAGTTTCTTGGGCTACATTCTGCATTTACAATCTTCAGGCCTTGCCATTTCCTTGCCATGCCTGCAATTTCGGTGTTAACCTTCCAGTTGACTGGCATCCAGTTTTCACATTTTCTCCCCATCTGTCAAACTTCCAGCTGTAACCTGGAGACTGTCTTTGATGTTCTTCCAGTGTCTGGAGCCTTTGGCCTACATTTCCTCACTAGTGGCTTTCTGGTCAAAATTTCATCCATGAAACATGCCATTGAGTTGTGTTTTCCTCTGGCATGCTCATTCATTTCTCCTATTGCAGAAGAACAAAGTGGTATTGCAGTCTAACCCTTGTTCTTAAGGTGGTTTCTGAATGTTATTTGGATCTCTCAGAATTTTGTACTCCAGACTCTGCGAATGTCCCTATTTTCCAGGGACAGTCCCAGATTTTATAGAAGCTGTCCTGGTTTCTGATCTGATCCCGGAATGTTCCACTTTTCATTTATTCAAATAAAAAGTTACTTTCATAAGAATTATACAACAATATTCTACTAACTTATCCTATCAACACAAGAGTTACCACTAACATCATGAAAATTCCCCCTTTCTCTTCCCAATGCACATGGCCTGTTCCCTCACCAAATCTGGTCTGGAGGATTTATGGGAACCCCAAGAACAGATTTAGGGGTGCTCTGGGGGAGGAGAGGGGAAAAGACCCATTGCATTATCAGTAAGTCTGACATTGAATATTATGTACCGTATTTTTCGCTCTATAGGACGCACTTTTTCCCCTTCAAAAATGAAGGGGAAATGTGTGTGCGTCCTATGGAGCGAAGATGCCATAGCCACGCGACCCTCTCCCGGCTGGAGAGGAGACGCGCGGCTATGGCAGGAACCTCTACAGCCCCGTGTCACCTCTCCAGCTGGGAGAGTGCGTGCGCGGGGCTAAAGCAGCCCCCCGCGACCCTCTCCCGGCTGCAGAGGTGACGCGCGGCTATAGAGGCTCCTGCCATAGCCGCGCGTCACCTCTCCAGCCGGGAGAGCGCGTGCGGGGCTAAAGCAGCCCCCCGCGACCCTCTCCCGTCTGGAGAGGTGACACGCAGCTATTGAGGCTCCTGCCATAGCCGCGCGTCACCTCTCCAGCTGGGAGAGCGCGCGTGGGGCTAAAGCAGCCCCCCGCGACCCTCTCCCGGCTGGAGAGGTGACGCGCGGCTATTGAGGCTCCTGCCATAGCCGCGCGTCACCTCTTCAGCCGGGAGAGCGCGCGGGGGGGCCCGCGACCCTCTCCCGGCTGGAGAGGTGACGCGTGGCTATGGCAGGAGCCTCTATAGCCGCGCGTCACCTCCCCAGCCGGGAGAGCGCGCGCGGGGCTAAAGCAGCCCCCCGCGACCCTCTCCCGGCTGGAGAGGTGACACGCGGCTATGGCAGGAGCCTCTCTGCTGTGCCTTTCCGCTGCTCCCTGACCTGCTCTTTGGGGCTGGTGGTGGGCTTCCCCCCGCCAGCCCCAAAGAGCAGGTCGAAAGGAACCTGAAGCCTGGAGAGCGAGAGGGGTCAGTGCACACCGACCCCTCTCGCTCTCCAGGCTTCCAAGGTAGCCGCCTGAATGCACCTTAAACGGCACCTTGTTTTAGAGCGGGAAAACAAGAGGGGGAAAGTTCTCCCCCTCTCTGTGCAGCGCCTCCTGCTGCTTCACTGAAGGGGCGCTGGGCAGAGAGGGGGAAATTTTTTTTTTCTTGTTCTTCCTCCTCTAAAACAAAGTGCGTCCTATTGTCCGGTGCGTCCTATGGTGCGAAAAATACGGTATTTAGTAATAGGGCTACCTTTAAACGATGATGTTGGGCCAGGATATAATTAGTTTTCATTAGAGAAATTTCAGTTGTAGCATTTAAATTGTGCGCAGATGGATTTTTTAACATACCTAATTGCAGCTCTGCAGTTTTTAGATATTACTGAAATGACAGTGATCATCTTTGACATAATGCAAAGAAATAAAAATGATGTTTGCCCCAAGTGTGATTCTTTGGCTCCTACTAAGATGGTTTGTTTATGCTATATGATGCTGAACTTATACACTGCATTGCACACTAAGCTAGGAGTAAAACTTGTTGAGCAGACTTGCTTGTGAGTAAATATCCATTGGATTGTGTTATAAATATACAATATATATTTAAAGCCATTTTAAAAGAGCCTGAATTTGAATTAAATTTGCCTGCCATTGCAAGCTGTATGTTGTTGTTGTTTAGTCGTTTAGTTGTGTCCAACTCTTCATGACCCCATGTACCAGAGCACACCAGGCACTCCTGTCTTCCACTGCCTCTCGCAGTTTGGTCAAACTCATGCTGGTAGCTTTGAGAACACTGTCCAACCACCTTGTCCTCTGTTGTCCCCTTCTCCTTGTGCCCTCAATCTTTCCCAACATCAGGGTCTTTTCCAGGGAGTCTTCTCTTCTCATGAGGTGGCCAAAGTATTGGAGCCTCAGCTTCAGAATCTGTCCTTCCAGTGAGCACTCAGGGCTGATTTCCTTAAGAATGGATAGGTTTGATCTTCTTGCACCAAAGTTGCAACTACCACAAAATTGTTTGTGTGGATCTTAAAGAATGAGAAGGTATATACCAATAAACACCAAGATTGATAGCATTGACAGTGGTATTGGAAGCCAAAGAAAGGTCCAGGAGAGTCAACAAGGTTACACAATAAAGATCTCAGCTACTCATGGATAGCTATGTCATGGTTCCATACTGAAGATCTCTTAACATTCATAAGTTGCCCCTTAGTACATTAAATCTTTTTTGTTATTATTCACAATAGGAGTGATTAAACAATGGGCAGGCAGCAAATACTTTCTGCATGCTTGCTCACAATGTGAAAATAAGGAACTGAATGCAGAATCACAGGTTGCTTGTTATTCCTGATTTATTCTGAGGAAATGTGTGACTTTGTTTATGCAGTATAAATTTCTCCCCCTCTCTCTTTCTCATATATATGTACAGTATGTGTGTACAGTATGTGTGTGTGCATATATAAACATGGCTACTGAGTCAATAACTCCTATTGTTTTTCGCATGAGTTGGTGCACCGTGTCAGACTATCAATAGCAATGGAGCTCTGCTATAAACAGATGAACAAGTGCTTATTAAGATATCAGCATTCAGACAACAAGGACGGTTATTCTCTGTGAATCACAGAATCAGATTGGATCTATGCTGACAGAAGTGTTCATTTTGCCGCTGCAGCAGCGACAGTTACATGGATCTACAGAGCATTGTCGCTAGCTAAGCAAAGGCAAAATCCTTATGTAATCAATCACAGTTGGGTTTGTACTAACTCATCTTTTGTGGTGGATTGTGAATTGATTAAAAACTTTTTTTGTCAAACAACTGTCTTGCTTTTAAATAAACTGGCTAACTGACTGGTGGGCATGACAAAATATAACAACATCTTCATAGTGGGCAAGTTACGCAGCGTCCAGTGTAGGTGGACTGTTGATTGATGTTTAGAGGTTTCTATCAGGGAGATTTAGGCCCAAGGACACATCACTGCCATCCCAGTTTAAAATAAGCATTCACAAAATAGATGCTTTATATGAAGTTGGCCCCAAATACTTTGCTGCCTGAAGTGAAGAACAAGGTATTAACTCCCCCCATTTCATTAACACAAGCTGACTAGGCTGTCAATTGAACCTTTAGTTGTTTCTGGGAATGGGACTCAGTCCTCCTTCTGAAGACAGCAGGCTAGATAATAATATATACACTAATAATAATAATCACAATCATAATCTACCACCTTTCATTACAAGAGATACCAAGATAGTTCATATACCATAAAAAGCTTATGTCAAAATAGCAAGCAAAAGAAATGAATTTAAAAAATACAAGTATCTGTTATTAAAATACATAGTGGAACATCTATATTAAAGCATCCATAATTAACATGGATCACTGCCTTGCCGTGGCGAAGGGGCTTGAAGAACTCAGAGAAGCTATGAACTATGCCGAGTAGGGCACCCAAGATGAACAGGTCATAGTGGAGAGTTTTGACCAAACGTGATCCACCTGGAGTAGGAACCGGCAAGCCACTCCAGTATCCCTGCCAAGAAAACTCCATGGACAAAGACAACAGGCATATAAAAGTTATGACGCTGGAAGATGAGCCCCTCAGGTCAGAAGGTGTCCAACATGCTACTGGGGAAGAGCGGAGGACAAGTACAAGTAGATCCAGAGCTGATGTAGCGGCTGGGCCAAAGCCGAAAGGACGCTCAGTTGTGGATATGCATGGAAGCGAAAGGAAAGTCCAATGCTGTAAAGAAAAATATTGCATAGGAACCTGGAATGTAAGAACCATGAACCTGGGTAAGTTGGATGTGGTCAAAAATGAGATGGCAAGAATAAATATTGACATCCTGGGCATCAGTGAGCTAAAATGGACGGGAATGGGCGAATTCAGTTCGGATGACTATCATATCTACTACTGTGGGCAAGAAACCCGTAAAAGAAATGGAGTGGCCCTCATAGTCAACAAAAGAGTGGCGAAAGCTGTACTGGGATGCAGTCTCAAAAATGATAGAATGATCTTGATACGAATCCAAGGCAGACCTTTTAACATCACAGTAATCCAAGTTTATGCACCAACTACTGGTGCTGAAGAAACTGAAATTGACCAATTCTATGAAGACTTACAAGACCTTATAGAAGTGACACCAAAGAAGGATGTTCTTCTCATTATAGGGGATTGGAATGCTAAAGTAGGGAATCAAGAGATAAAAGGAACAACTGGCAAGTTTGGCCTTGGAGTTCAAAACGAAGCAGGGCAAAGGTTAATAGAGTTCTGCCAAGAGAACAAGCTGGTCATCACAAACACGCTTTTCCAACAACACAAGAGACGACTCTACACATGGACATCACCAGATGGGCAACATCGAAATCCGATTGATTATATTCTCTGCAGCCAAAGATGGAGAAGCTCTATACAGTCAGCAAAAACAAGACCTGGAGCTGACTGTGGCTCAGATCATCAGCTTCTTATAGCAAAATTCAAGCTTAAACTGAAGAAAGTAGGAAAAACCACTGGACAGGTAAGATACAATCTAAACCAAATCCCTTATGAATACACAGTGGAAGTGAGGAACAGGTTTAAGGATTTAGATTTGCTGGACAGAGTGCCTGAAGAACTATGGGTGGAGGCTTGCAACATTATACAGGAGGCAGCAACTAAAACCATCCCAATGAAAAAGAAATGCAAGAAAGCAAAGTGGCTGTCCAACGAGGCCTTACAAATAGTGGGGGAGAGAAGGCAAGAAAATGCGAGGGAGATAGTGAAAGATACAGGAAATTGAATGCAGATTTCCAAAGAATAGCAAGGAGAGACAAGAAGGCCTTCTTAAACGAGCAATGCAAAGAAATAGAGGAAAACAACAGAATGGGAAGAACCAGAGATCTGTTCAAGAAAATCGGAAATATGAAATGAACATTTCGTACAAAGATTACCATAATAAAGAACAAAAGTGGTAAAGACCTAATTGAAGCAGAAGACATCAAGAAGAGGTGGCAAGAATACACAGAGGAATTATACCAGAAAGATATGGATGTCTCGTACACCCCAGGTAGTGTGGTTGCTGACCTTGAGCCAGACATCCTGGAGAGTGAAGTCAAATGGGCCTTAGAAAGCACTGCAAATAACAAGGCCAGTAGAAGTGATGGTATTCCAGCTGAACTGTTTAAAATTTTAAAAGATGATGCTGTTAAGGTGCTACACTCAATATGCCAGCAAGTTTGGAAAACTCAGCAGTGGCCAGAGGATTGGAGAAGATCAGTCTACGTCCCAATCCCAAAGAAAGGCAGTGCCAAAAAATGCTCCAACTACCACACAATTTCACTCATTTCACATGCTAGCAAGGTTATGCTTAAAATTCTACAAGGAAGGCTCAAGCAGTATGTGGACCGAGAACTCCCAGAAGTGCAAGCTGGATTTAGAAGAGGCAGAGGAACCAGAGACCAAATTGCAAACATGCGCTGGATTATGGAGAAAGCTAGAGAGTTCCAGAAAGACATCTACTTCTGCTTCATTGACTATGCAAAAGCCTTTGACTGTGTCGACCACAGCAAACTATGGCAAGTTCTTAAAGAAATGGGAGTGCCTGATCACCTCATCTGTCTCCTGAGAAATCTCTATGTGGGACAAGAAGCTACAGTTAGAACTGGATATGGAACAACTGATTGGTTCAAAATTGGGAAAGGAGTACGGCAAGGCTGTATATTGTCTCCCTGCTTATTTAACTTATATGCAGAATTCATCATGCGAAAGGCTGGGCTGGATGAATCCCAAGCCGGAATTAAGATTGCCGGAAGAAATATCAACAACCTCAGATATGCAGATGACACAACCTTGATGGAAGAAAGTGAAGAGGAATTAAAGAACCTTTTAATGAGGGTGAAAGAGGAGAGCGCAAAATATGGTCTGAAGCTCAACATCAAAAAAACGAAGATCATGGCCACTGGGCCCATCACCTCCTGGCAAATAGAAGGGGAAGAAATGGAGGCAGTGAGAGATTTTACTTTCTTGGGCTCCATGATCACTGCAGATGGTGACAGCAGTCACGAAATTAAAAGATGCCTGCTCCTTGGGAGAAAGGCGATGGCAAACCTAGACAACATCTTAAAAAGCAGAGACATCACCTTGCCAACAAAGGTCCGTATAGTAAAAGCCATGGTTTTCCCAGTAGTGATGTATGGAAGTGAGAGCTGGACCATAAAGAAGGCTGATCACCGAAGAATTGATGCTTTTGAATTATGGTGCTGGAGGAGACTCTTGAGAGTCCCATGGACTGCAAGAAGATCAAACCTCTCCATTCTGAAGGAAATCAGCCCTGAGCGCTCACTGGAAGGACAGATCTTGAAGCTGAGGCTCCAATACTTTGGCTACCTCATGAGAAGAGAAGACTCCCTGGAAAAGACCCTGATGTTGGGAAAGGTGGAGGGCACAAGGAGAAGGGGACGACAGAGAATGAGATGTTTGGATGGTGTTCTTGAAGCTACCAGCATGAGTTTGATCAAACTGCGGGAGGCAGTGGAGGACAGAAGTGCCTGGCGTGCTCTGGTCCATGGGGTCATGAAGAGTCGGACATGACTAAACGACTAAACAACAACAACAACAAATAACATATATGATAAACAAGCCCATTTCAAATAGCATTACAGTTAAAGTGAAAATCGAAGCAGGAGATTAGGGGAATGCTTGCTTAAAGAGGTGTGTCTTCAAAAGCCAATGGAAATATCATACTTAGGGGGTCTTCCTATTTCAGAAAAGAGAACATTCCACAACTCTGGTAGCACCAGTGATAAAACTTTGCACAGTGTGAAACCCCTGAAATTAACAAAGTCAAAATCATGTCCATGGTTCCCAAAAGGCTGGGGATTTTTGCCTTAAGCTAGGTAAGGCTTTACAAGTTGACACTAGCACGTTAATTTAAGCCTGGAATGGCAGTGATGTGTGCTTGGGCTCTGATCATGTATATTGCTCCATTGAATGGAGGGAGATGCATGAGTGTGTTTAAGAGGCAGCCTCCTTTACAAAGAGAAAAATTTCATTCATGGCTTTACCCCACTTTTACTTCTGGCCCTTCCCACCACTGGCATGGCTCTCAAAAGATTGCCTGGAAGTGAATGTGACCCTCAAGAAGGAAAAAGTCCCCTATGCCTGTTAGGAACCCTGGGGTAAGCTAGGAAAGGCACACATAGTGCCAATTTTATCCCATACACTGACTAGTGTTGCCACTTACTGGGGCAAGGATTTTGCGGCGCATGGTGACAATGAGACTCAGAGAACTCTGAGTCAGTGGCACCAGTGAGTGGCAGCGCTACCAACAGCAGGAGGGAGGCCCTGCTGCTTCGCTTTCTCTCTTGAGTCACTGGTGACTCCAGCCTGGTTTGATGTTACAGCCCAGAGAAATTGCTTGTGTTTGTCTGAAAGGGTTAAAAGCTTCAGCAGTGCTATACTGCTGATAGGCTACTTTTTAATAAAGGTATATGAAGTTATTGTCAGAAAATTCAAATAGCTTAATATTTTATCATACCAGTGTGAGGTGAAGTGGTTCTCCCAGTGAAGTGAAAAATTGTTTCAATGCACTCCTGCCAGCTGAATAAATGTTCTTAATTTCTCATTAAATAATAATACAGAACAGAAACCATCTTCTTCTTTTATTCTACTCAAGCCAAGCAGGTTATAGAATAGGTGACAAGAACACCCATTGTAAAACATAACCAGATGATACAAACACCCCCCCCCCCTTTGCCAGTTTCTTTTATTTCATTCTGATTGCTTTTGATGTCTAAGTGCCATTAAGAATCAGGAGCTGCATTCTTTTGGTAAATTAAAATGGCACTTAGATACAGCATGGCTCGGTGTACTGTTGCTGGTACCACATTTCAGGTAAGCCCTCACACAGAGGATGCATTGCCAAGGCCCCCCTCAAACCTAGAACAATGTGTGTATGCTCCCTTATAGCTGGAAATTCATATTTTTAATGTCATAAAGTTCAACTGCACTTTGCCTGATCTGACCTAGTGAAAAGGGAACTTGCAATGCTTTGTACTTAGGCTTCTAATGCCAGGAAATTTATCACACGAAACTGCAATTCATATAAAGTGTGAACATTTACAGTAAACGTACCTAAAAATAAGGGCAATGTAGTAATTAGAACCAACCTTTGCTTGCGCTGACAGCAGCCAACTCATTTATTAAGTCAATGTAGCAGAGTAACACAGCCACATCACACTTGATTGAAATCTTGGCCAACTCTGACAGATGTTCCCAACTCATTGTCAATCTCAAGTATGTTTTAATGAGTTTCAAGTGGCTGGCGTTCCCCTCTGCAGATGCTCCTGTTACAAAAACTGTGAAAAAGGATCTTTAGGTCAATGACAACCTGGAAAATTCTTTGGAGTGAGTGCTATGTGATTGAAATTGTAAATACTGAACTGGTGTTCTTGAGAATTCTTCCTGCTATTTTTGACTGATGAAATGTCAGTGTAAATATCTACAAGGCTCAACCCTCTTAGGGCCAAACTGTGGCAGAAAAGTTATTGAGAACAAGGTTTCAGAAGAGGGTTGGTGTTTCCTGCCTTTTGCCAGCCTTCAAACTGAAAATAAAAACATCTAAATCTTTTTTTAAAAAAATAATGCTTCATGCTGTGCTTGAAATTGAGAAGGGTAGAGAAGGGAGTACAGCCCATCCAAAGCAGGCAATTCACCTATTATTTGGAGTGGGGAGCCACCCACCTGCAGTGTCTCAGTCTTGCCAGAATTCTGAGTCAGTTCATTGGCCCTTATCCAACTCACCATGAGTCTAGGCATTAGTCCAGAGCTTGCACAGCATCTCCTGATTCAGTTTTTACAAAGAAGTAGAGCTGAATATGATCATAATCATCATACATCATACATCATACCTTGCCCCAATGCTCCTCTTGGCTTCATATAGATATTAAACACCATTTGGGTACAAAATGGGTACAAAATGGTACCCCGAGGCACCCCACTGCTATTTTCTGAAACCAACCCTGGATAAAGCTTTGGAATTACTGTAAAAGGGTGCCTTAAATACCCATCCCACTAAGAAGGCCCAGAAGAATACCATGGCTAATGGTATAAACTCCACAGAGAAGTCAAGTAAGAATAAGAGGGTCACACTCCCACTATCCTTCTCCCAATAAGGCTCATCCATCTGGGCAACCAAAGCCAGTTCAGTCCCATAACCAGGCCTAAACCCAGATTGAAATGGGCCAGTGTAATCTGTTTAAGCCACAACCCCCTTAAATACATTCCTAAAAGTAGGGTATTTGTGACTGGGTGGCAGATGTTACATATCAATATGTCCAGGGTGAGTTTTTTCAGAAGTGACCAGAAATGATGTCTTTGAGGACACCAGGGAGCATTCCCTCCAGCAAAGATGCTTTAATTGCACCCTGGATTCATCTGGTCATCATACCCCTTTGGCAAGGAGACACGTTGCATGCCCTGTGCTACTAGACAGGTAAGATACTGTGGGACTCAGTGTGAGAAGCATTTTGGCTCCTCATGATCAGAGGCAGAAGCCATGAGGGTCCTTGGATCCTGGTTCTTCTGGGATACTTGGATACTGATCTTCACAGCAGCTGGCTCAAAACCCTAAACTTCACCTGGTTCCTGAGCAGTTTTGCAACATCCAACTCTGGATTGTTTCTGAATTCATGACCATCGTGGAAGTGGCATCCATGTACCTTTCTGAATAGGGTGATTTTTTCATGGATGTAGATTTTCCCCAACCCTGCACCACAGTTGCCAAATATTTACAAAACTGTTAAAGGTACAAAGAGCCCTGCCCTCCTTTGGTATCTGGTCACCTTATACCTGTATAAATTGTTCTCCCTCTGGATAGTGATGGCATTATTTGAATTAAATGACGAACTCAGGGAGAATTATTGCTGCCCAGAGGAATAAATGGGCATGGTTACTGACAATCCAGGATACTGAATCAAAGGGCAAGTGAGTACAAGACAGGTGGTTTTCCTCCTGGAGAAAGAGATTGACGTATAAAGTGCAAGGCTGGGTATGTGAAGGGCTCTAATCAAAGGTTAATTGGTTCTCAAAGTAATAGGTACTTTATGAAGACACTTCCAATAAATAGCTCTTAATGTAATTGAGTGCTCTGATGATTTGGGAGTGACCTCTTCTGCCTTGCAGTTCTGCTTTTTGACACTTAAAATAGTTGTAGTCATCTTCATCTCAGAGAATGAAAGACAAGGCTGGTAAGGTGATGCCTTTTATTCAAGCAACTGTTCTTGCTCAAAGGGGGAGCGTGAAAAATTCAAAATCCTATGAAAGCCAAAAACTTATGGCCTTTAGAATGTGGTGTTAACAAACAGCATCTTCTCTTCTGGTTTGAATCTTGCTTTTTAAAAAGTATAAATCAAATCCATCTTTATTGCGGTCAAAATGTGACTGTGGAATGGGTAAGCTATGAAATGTACAAGGGTTGTCAGGGACCAAGCTACATATGAAGTGAGAAAATTGTGATGGGGTCTTCTGATGATTTAGACTTTTACTTAAAAATAGCTGTGGAGGCTTGGGACTGGAGTGCCACTGGAGAATGGATTGATCTTTCTCATGCCACAATCATTTCCCCCAGTATAGATAACACCCTGTTATCCATACAGCAATGGGGTGAGAAACACTTGAAGGTTCTGCTCCTGCATTTTCTCCCCCAGCAGATCCAATAGCAATTTATACCTTATATTCCCACCCACACCCCTGATAAATTAATACTAGCTCCAAGGCAGCAGAGCTTAGATGGGGGAAATTATGCAGGGCAAAAGAATTAACCCTGTTGTACCAGCACACTGATTCAATTCAGATTCTCCATGTAAACTATGGCTATTTCTGCACTATGAATTTAAAGCAGTTTCATACCACTTCCAAAAGTCATAGCTTCCCACAAAGAATGCTGGGAAGTTTAATTTAGTACTGTGAGGTATTAGGAGATTCCCAGTCCTCTAACAGTGCTACAATTGCCAGAGCAATCAATCTCTCTTCCCAAAAGCTCAGGGAACTGTAGCTTTCTGAGCAGAGCATCCCTGCTTGTTCTTTTGTTTCTAAAAGTCCCACACTGTGGGAGGAATCTTTTGCTACTGAAAGAAGAAAGGAAGAATGTTCCTAGTGTCCATTTTATAGGGCAGAGATTAAGCTCTGTTATCCATCAGATCTTCCATTTGAAGCAGCAACAGGATATGTTTCATGGTTTATGTTACATCTCAAAAGCTCCTTTGGGAGAAAGAATGGGATATAAATTTAATAACTAAAAGCTTATTTACATGCATGTATTTTCGCATTTCTCAGTTCCAAACATATTCATTACAGGCATTTTGGATGCAGGTGGAGAATACTGCTTTAAGTTGAAGATAAGTCAATGGAAGGTGGGAGTTAGTCTCCTACCTTAATGACTTAAGTGGGGCAATGCATCCAAAATTGACAGATGTTGCAAATTAGATGCAATTATACATTATTGGCATGATTGATGATAGTTATTCCATTGCTAGATGGAAAGTACTTAATATATCATTAGACTGGATTCTCAGAGTATTGAAAGAATGCCTTCTTGAGGATAAAGTTGTTTTTTCTCTGTGGGAGAATAGTGAAGAAAATTGTTTCAGGGTTTTTTTTAATGTATAAAAAAGGTTAATAGTTTTGTTTATTGCTGTTCATTGTTTCCTGATGCCCTCAAGCACATGGATGAATGACCAGGGTCAATGTGTTTCCCTCTCCTTTGTGAGATGACATTTTGGGTGGAAAGTTGAGATCCATATGTAACCATATGTAACCTTGGAAGAAGGTTTTATCTTGGGTTAAAATACAGGTCACTTCCCCAGTCACAACATACAACACATCATTAGGATATTATTATTTTTAATTTTAGAAAACTGATGTGTTGGATGTAGTGCATTCTTTCGGTTATAACATAGTCTTCCATGTAGATCTCATTATGGGATAATCGAAAAATAATATGAGCCCTGGTTGCCTGAATTTAATCTACAGATTCTTCTAAATATATATGAATGCCAATGTTTCTATACACACGTGTATTCAAAGTTAATAAGGATAATCCACCTTGGCAATGTACTACTGCTTATTTAATCACCAGAATGGCTTGGGTTATGCCATGCAGGTGCAGTGTAAGGCATGTTCAAACATTCACCAAACACCTGAATGTTCAAAGCATGGACTAGTGAAGGAGTATGCACACAAGCCCTGCCTTAATATCTTCACATGTGCCATGTGCTTCTCCCCCAGACTTTTCTCAAGTTGCATGGGACACGTCTTCAGGGGGCTTTGCTTGTGCTTGTTTGAACATGTGTTTCACAGCAAAACCTTTGTCTGAAGTTGGAAAGCTCAGGGATATTGGAATATACCAATATTGTCTTGTGTGTGCAGCTTTTGAATTAATATTATGCAACTAACTTGTGGGGGGAGGGAGGGTGGGGGAGATCCCATAATGTTCAGAATTCTACACATAGTGGCATTTTTTTTAATGATACAGTCTCCATCCTGCTGGCTTTTTCTTGAAAAGTGGGGGGAAAGACAGCAAATATATTTATTTTTTAGTTAGTCACAAATTGATCTTTCAGTCAAATATAGTAATCCTTTAGGACTCATTAAGACAAGCAAAGTGATTATGCCTTATGTTGTGCAGTAATGTAAAAGCAGGATGTTTCATGGGATATGGAAAGATACAATTGTGAAATGCTTCTGCCTGCCGTGTGGTTTGTGTCACTTATTTTTAAAATGTCAAAATTTTAAATTCTCATCTCTATAAAAAAACCCCAAACCAATTCACCAAAAAAGCTGCTGTTGCGTAAAGCACTTCATTTCATTTCATCACACCCTTAGACAGATACAGTAATAGCTTACAACAGGTGTTTTTTTTGGCCATAAAATAGCAGACAATAATACTTCCACTTATCTGGAGTGATGAAATTCAAAGTGAGTCCTTTAAGGTACTCCTCTCTCTTATGTAATCTTGCCTAATAATTTTGTTTCTTTGGAAGAAAGGGTGTCATGGTGTATTTTTGTTACGTATTAGAAGTTTTTATTTTTATATTTACAGTAATATTTTGAAGGCAGTTTGATAAACTGAAAGGATGGCAGATATCACACAGAGAGGTCTCAGACGGCAATGAATTCTAGAGTAATAACCTTTGGTTAACATTCCATGTTGTGACTAGCTTAATCCATTATTGTTTCTTCTGATGCACAATGAACTCAGAAGCCTTTTAAAGTAAAACGCTCTTTTTGGTTTTTACTACATTGAAGTGTTCAGCACAATTATCAGCAAAGAATTCAGATTCCACCCCCTGCCACTGTGTTAACTGCAATCAGCTCATGTGAGAAAACTGTAATTCTTAATCAAGCATCATTATTAGTGCTTTTGTAAATTACACACATTTTTAAAGCTTATTAGAAGGAGGAAGGAGGAAAAGCAATGCATTCTGAGACAAAGACCAGTAGGGATATTTCTTGGCTGTGAAGCCTATAAGTCCTGCTTCCTGTTTTGTAGACCTTTTCCCACCTGGCCTGGGAAGGCAGGACCCAAACAAACACTTGGGATGCAATATTCTTTGGAGGTTTTTTGGTGGGTTGCTGTTGCTGTTATTGATAGTAATCTTTTGTATCTTGTTAAAAAGATTTTCTTATGATTTATGAGGAAACTATTTCAATTTGATTGTGTACTTTTTGACATTTTATTTATTGTTTATGACTACTTTTGTAGTCATACCCAAGTGAATTCAGTATGCCTAAGTCACTATGAGTTAGACATGTGTAGGATTGTGCTGTAAAGTGTGTTAAATTGAAATCCATGTTAGATGATATTGAATTAGTACGTACCCTGCCCTGAACATCTCAAAAGGTACATGTAAGACTATTCTTTCTCTAATCAACAGCTCTTAGCTGAATAGTTCAAAGATCATTAAGTAGGGATCTTTCCAGTCTGTTCTTCCAGCATTTCTGTGTGTGTGTGTGTGTGTGTGTGTGTGTTTTGCTGCCCCAGACTCCTAAAACATGTTTTAAGGCAAACAACCCCCCCATAGGCCTATTCACAACACTATTGTTGATTCTGGGACAAATATAATTGAATGTGTTGGACCATCTGTGAAGTGTCCTTCCATTAGCAGTTTTCTCTTTCTGCTGGAAGATACTTCACTCTCTAGGTAACATATGTAATGACAAATAATGCAGCAGTTTCAAAGAAATATGAACAAGCGAGCAGTATTGGAAGCACATAAAGTCTTGCAGCAAAGTGGATGGTTGTTATTAAGCTGCCTTAGATACTTCCAGTCCCTCTCAGCAATGTATCATGGAACTGAACTTAGTCCCTCAACATTGCCCAAGGAATCGGGATTGATTTTATGTTATTCATTTCCTTAACTATGCTGTAGCTATATGATAACATGTGATCAAGAGATTGGCAAACATGTCTATTTGTCAGTGTTTTCTGCATGCAAGTGTTCAGACCTACAATTAGTGACTCATGTTTATCAAGGAAAAATGTAGCTCATTCTGTAGATTGTGAAGTCTCATAAGAACATAAGAGCCTGCTGGATCAGGCCAATGAAATATATAGTCCATCATCTTATGATCCATCTAGTTCTGCATCTAGTTATCACAGTAGCCACCCAGATGCTTTTGGGAAACTAGCAAGCAACACCTAAGCACAAGAGCACTCTCCCCTCCTGTGATTTCCGGCACAGGACAGTGCATGTCGAGGTAAAAATGGTCATTGTGGCTAGCAGCCATTGATAACATGATCCTTCATGAATTTGTCTAATCGTCTCTTAAAGCCATCCAAGTTGGTGGCCATCAGTGCCTCTTGCGCGAGTGAGTTTCACTGTGTATATTCTTTTCAGCTGTCGTAAATGGGTGGACATCTTCATCAAGCTATCCACTATGACCTCAATGTACTGTCTGTTCAGAACCCATGTGTGTATGTGTGGAATTTTTTTTTTGCCCTGACATGGAACGATTTACAGTTTACATTTGATATTTTACTTCCCTTTCACTCAGTTTGAAGAGGTCCTTTTTGAGGTCTTCACAATCTCTTTTTGTTTTCGCAGTCTTGAACAATTTAGTATCATCAGCAAGCTTGGCCACCTCACTGCTCACTCCTAACACTAGATCATTTATGAACAAGTTAAAAAGCACAGGTGCCAATACAAGTCCTTGGGGAACTCCACTTTCTACAACTCTCTGTTCACATAACTATCAATTTATTCCTACTCTCTGTTTTCTGCTACATAACTACCAGTAATTCCTGTTCCACAAGAGGACCTCTCCTCTTATTCCATGACTGATAAGTCTTTGGTGAGGTACCTTGTTGAAGGCTTTTTGAAAGTCCAAGTACATAAAAGTCAATAACCTGTGTGTCAGCTCTTACATTCTTTCCCACTGTTCTTTCTCTAAAAGTCGTGTAGCTTGAAGGTCATCTCACAAATATGTTATTTTATGGCTATTATCAATAAGAATCTCAAATGCTCTGAGTGTATGTAGCACTATTTTAGCCTGATCTGAAGAGTTGTCATTGTTTTCAAGGAGGTTTTCTGAATACTGCCTTCCCTCTTTAAGATAGGAATTAAATACTGTGGGAAGAAATAAAATAATGTCAATGGCATCATTTTCTCTTCTTTTCTGGTTTAAGTTCAGAAAAAAGTTCATATGATAATGCTATTTTGATTAAAATAGAATGCTCATATTAATGAGATTGATCCCAGTACAAGTTTTTAATACTTGAATTTCCATTGTATTATTTAAGCCTAAATAATGCCTTTAGCATGTTTGGAGGATTATAATAGATAAGTAGAGGCTCTAATACAGTCGTCATTGTCCTTCTATCTCTCCCCCTGGGCATGTTTACACCCACTCTGTGTGACTACACAGAAAAGAATGAAAGGAAATCCTCCCACCTGGCATTTATACCATGGCCCGCAAACCAATGTTCACCATGATGTGCATGCCAAGGCCTGCAGAAGCACCAGATTTTGCCATTAACCCCAAAATGCCGCAGATGTTTGATCAACCCTTTCTTAAATTCTCTCAGCTGTTCCGACTAAATGCCAATAATCCAAATTCAAGGGAAGTCTCCCCATCCACTCATGTGGATTCCCTACAGTATGAAATAGGTGAAAAAACAGCCTGAAGGCCAACCAGGGGCTCCCACAGAAAAAGCAGGGCAACTAACAAAGCACACACTCTAAAGGGAGGCTGAGTGCCTCAAGGAGAAGAGGGAAGATGATGGGGCAGAACCAGCTTACATAGCTTGGTCTTCACCTCTTTCCTATTGTGCTTGACAGCCCAAATGCCTACCCACATTCATCACCTGGGAGAAGCCACTCGAGGCTTTTTTAGAGGGGAGTAGAGCTATGGCCTCCCCTAAGGGTGGGTGTGAGTGGCATTAGCAAACTGGATTTGCTTTTAGGAGGCATGGAAATCTAGCTGAGGAGGCCTCATTGTTCTTGCCTTTTAAAAGATGGATATTGTGGAACAGTTTTCCTCATACTGCATCACTGACTTAAGCTAGTCTGCCAAGAATGAACCATGGAGAAGCCCAGGCTGCAGCATTTAGACAGAAATATACGTATATAAATGTTGCAAAGCCAACCATTTGCTGTGTAAATAGATGCTGCCTCTTACATAGAAAGCTTCATAATGAAGAAAAATGCAAAATATTTCTTTAATTTTCAAGTATCTTGCTTTCCATTTGTTATAAACAATGTGAGCACTCTTAGAAAAATGTTCTCCAGGAGAGCATCCGAACTCTCTACTTGTTTAACCTCAGATGAATGAAGCCAATCAATAATGTGAACTGATGAAGTTCCCTTATGCAAGCTCAGTATTATCTATTCTGATGTTTCTCTAGCCTTAATACTGGGTTTTAGATACACGCTCCACTTCTAAACTGCCCCTACTTTCCAGGCCTATTTCAACTTTACAGCCAGGTAAACATGCACAGGATAGGAGCCTGAGAGTCAAAGTTTTGATACTCTCCACTTCCACAGATGTATTTCAGTCCTATTGACAGAGTTGGT
Source organism: Podarcis pityusensis (assembly GCF_964106645.2). Taxonomy (NCBI): domain Eukaryota; kingdom Metazoa; phylum Chordata; class Lepidosauria; order Squamata; family Lacertidae; genus Podarcis; species Podarcis pityusensis. The sequence continues at coordinate 46,187,987 of NC_138034.1, read as the reverse complement.
ATCTATGGCTTCAACTTAGTCCAGTGTAGTCCATTCTTCTTGGCATTCCCTAAGTGGTCATGGCAGAGAAGCTGATCACTGATGTAAATTTTCTTTTTGGCTCATGATTAGGCCATGGGTTTAATTTTGTTTAAATGCCTATGCCACACAGGCTTCTGCCTTTGATCCTACATTCGCTGGCTACATATAGTAATCATGGGAAGCTATTCAGCTAATTGTTTTAGAGTGAGGCTGAACGTGGTGTAAGACAACAAAAGAATTAAGAACAATTGAAAGATCCAGCCTATGACCCTATGGCATTTTGTCAAAGCAGCTGTCACTTTTGCTGGGCTGTCATAAAAGAGTAAATTAGTTTGGGGTAGCCTGAATGTTTGTGCAACTCAATCAACAATCCTCATTAACATCACTTTATGGGCTGGGTGTAGATGGGAAAGGTATTACTGCCCTGGGAGTACATCAAAGACTATTTATTGCCCCATGCTAGCTCAAGACAGCTGTATGGGATTGGGGGGGGAGGGTTCAATTCACTGATAAAATCAGTTGGTTATACAACACTGTTCTAAATAAAATTGTGGCCTTAGTTGAATCTAAACCTTTTGTATCTTTCATCTAGGTTTGCAGCAAATGGTGCTGTGACATTTATCTTCACGCCAGAAACCAGACCACAGACCTTTATTATTTTATGCCTGTCCTAGTCCCCCCTCCCTGCCACTTGTCAAACAGCAAAGCGCTGGCTCCGATTCATCCGTCCCCTACAGTGATCTGTTAATAACTGAATCAAAACACACGCTTGCCATTGGCTTACTACATTTGTGTGAAAGTAGCTGGTGACAGCATACATGACGTCTGCCTAAAAAGACAGTTTGTTGGCAGCCTGACAGCTGTTGACTGCTTGGCTGTTTAAGGCCCTTTATACCCTGCAGTAATCCTATAGGAAGTTTGGAAACCAGCCAAGCCTCAAGTATAAAGAATGTGGCTGTCATGCCTGCTTGTGACTTCTTTTGTCAGCTCTTTCCCCCTCTCTCTTCAATTTGGGGAGGTTAATATCTCTTTTGAAAACAGGCTTCTTGAAAGTGAAAACCAAAGAAAGGATAAAGACACTTTTTTTTGTTACTGCGCATCAATGCCAAACATGGTGGTTTGTTCTTATGGTACAAATGCACAGAGGCACAGATTTTTCAGTTTATTTTTTCACATGTGGTCCCCTGGCTGCTGTCTAGCTGCATATCTGCCAAGTGATTAGTGAACAGGCGTCCTATGGAACAGTTTCTGGGGCAGCCTATGTGGCATCCCGACTTAAGATGGGTAACATGATCGTTATTACAGGTGAGTTAGATAAATCTCTCCCTGTATTCCCACAGCAGAGGTCTTCAATTTACTGTTTGTGGTGGCTTTTATATTTAACAACAGCAAGGTATTATAATTGGATGAAGAGGAACCTGTGACCACTTAACCTTTGCCCAGAGGATCTAAGTAAGAATGAGGCACTTGTAGAACAAAACTAGAACTTTAGTTTATTACACTCAATGAGGTTATAGCTTACTGGTTTCTGTTTAAGGGCACAATACTTTGTTTCAAACAAATACTCTTTACAGAGATATATACAATCTTTCTTAACTTCATTTGTTACACTAAAACTGCTGCTGTTTTTTGTTTTTTTTTTAATCCTAGAATCCTAGGTGTGCAACTTAGTTAACTGTAGCACCTGGGAGGGGCTTATTCAGCCTGTAATCTCCATATTGGAACTGAGTCTACAAGCTAACCCTAGAGGCTACAGGAACCCAGGCAGAGGGCCTTCTCGGCAGTGGTGCCCGGCCTGTGGAATGCCCTCCCATCAGATGTCAAGGAGATAAACAACTATCTGATGTTTAGAAGACATCTGAAGGCAGCCCTGTTTAGGGAATTTTTAATGACTGACGTTTTAATGTACTTTTAAACTTCTGTTGGAAGCTGCCCAGAGTGGCTGGGGAAACCCAGCCAGATTGGGGGGGGGGGTATAAGTAAAATATTATTATTATTATCTATTATTATTATATCTGTATGTCAGAATTAGGTAACATAATTCTGACACTTGGGTCTCACGCCATCATCACACCTAGCTTGGTCTCAGCCTAAAGCTTATTGGCAATTCCAATGTTCATTATAAGTCATAATAATGACACATGCCTTTTTTCATTTTCTCTTTTTACAATATTTATTATCAAAAATATTTTCTAGCACATGCAGTATTCCTTTTCATTGTCTTATTCAGTGTGTTAGAAACTGATTATTTAACAGATGTTTTACTCTATTGTGTAAAACAAATCTGTGTGCATCCCAATAACAGCCTTTCCTTCATTGCAGCCTATTGAAGGAAACAATTTGAAATAGCCCTGTAGAAATGAAAGCTTCTAACACTTGAAGTAATATGAATCTAAGCTTTTCTTTATTGTTGTAATTAATGTGGTATCAGTGGGCAGCACCTTTTCTTTTGTAACAGACAGGGCTGCTCATTATATCTGGGGATTAAAAACTGTATTTAGCTTAATCTAGCTCTTCTTTCATGCGATAGCTTTGGGCCAAGTGGAGTGAGTAGGATCATTAATTTTACTATAGAATCCTAGCTTCATTTCAATATGCTTAATTGAACAAGAACTATAATATCCCTTTCACAATCTAATTCTATTCTATTCTATTCTGTTCTATTTTATTCTATTCATCCAGCAGAGAATATCCACAGAGGACAGGGCACTTAACCATATTTACACCTGAACAAAATTCTTTTTACACTATATTGTATTTTGAGATGCCTTGAAGCAGTAGGATGTTCTGTACTTTGAAACTGGCTTCTCAGTGCTGTTCTGTTTTCTTGATCCAGAGCCGTGAGTTCAACTGGGTGCTGTGTTTCCCCAAGACTGGATTCAGCAACTGACTCTGCATGCATACTTACCTTTTTGGATTGGAACTGTGTGTGCTGTGTCAAATGCCTCTGGTGGTACCTCTGGTTAAGAACTTAATTCATTCTGGAGTTCTGTTCTTAAACTGTTCTTAACTTGAGGTACCACTTTAGCTAATGGGGCCTCCTGCTGCCGCCATGCGATTTCTGTTCTCATCCTGAAGCAAAGTTCTTAACCCAAGGTACTATTGGGTTAGCAGAGTCTGTAACCTGAAGCATCTGTAACCCAAGGTACAACTGTATTAGAATCTTTGATGGCGCTGATCAAAGATGGGGTTGTTATGAATAAATGCATCTCTGACCCACCTATCCAGAACATGAGCAACACTAGCAATCTGGTCAGTGGGTAGGTGCAGGCAGATTTAGGGGTGCTCCCCACTGCTAAGGACCCTTGTTTCCTTCACCCCTTTCCATATTTTTAGTAAGGAAAACTACTACCCTTTCTGCATGGGTATTTGCAGTTGTATGACTCAGAAAGAGTGATGTTGTCTAAAATATCCTTTGAAGTATTCTAAGACACAAGAACATATGAAGACAATACATCAAGAACATACCTGAGATCTGAGGAGAGAAGTGCGGAGCAAGATAAACAAAGGCTCAGTAGTGCTCCTGGAGCCAATGATCAATACAAACCCTAATATGTTGTCTCATAAGTCTCAGATATCAATTGCTGGGAATTCTACATATATAGGGAACTCCCCATTTTGGCAGGGGTTGTGTCAAAGTATGCACTGGTGGAGTGTGCATAAGCCCCCCCTCCATTCCTTCATCTTCTAGGCCCCAAATGACCCATGCGTCGACGATCACACATCAGTTGGACATGCCAAAAATGGTCGTCACCTGTATTAAAATACCCTTCAAGTTCATCTAACTTTGACCAGACCAACCATGTACTCTGGGCAGGAACAAAATTTTGTTTAAACTCGGAATATGATTGGAGCCTGAAGATACTACTAGAAATTTAACATTCTTAAATATTGCACATTTAGTCTGAATATGTGAAACCATCACATCTTGTCTTTCCCGTGTGGGACCAGGGGTCTTGATTGTGCCCACAATTTAAATTGTACATGTAACTTGGCACAATTTGTATTTACTTTCTCCCACATGACTTCTATGAGAGGAAAGCAAAAAGACTTAGGGTTCAGACCTATGTCACCCTTCATTTCTGATGGATCTTGCAATTTGTGAAGCCATCCTTGGTCTCCGCTTTGAGGTAACATATGACACCTGAACATAACTAAATGGCTTTTATACTGGCTTCTCACACAAGGTAGCTGCTACTACCTTATCCCATTTTTATATCCAGATAGATTACTTGGTTAAAATAAATAGAAATCTAACATGGAAGTTACATGTGCCCTTTTCTTGTTTAGCACAGAGGTCATTCTAATTTACCTGCCAACACTCTGATAACAGCGACATAGCACAGCTGGTTGAGGTTTATGGGGAGTCTAGGGATTTACCCAGGGGAAAATGCAGGGATATTCCTAAACAGAAAAAAAATCTGAAAAACCGGACATCAATTTGAGCCAATGAGAAAATAAAATGCATTGTCTAACAAAATTGCCCCGGTTTGGGTCCTGAAGGCATTAAAAGAAGGAACAAGACACTCAGGTAAAATGGATGCTTTAAAACTCTAATGTAAGGCTTCTAGACATTGTGGCTTTTCCTCTGCGATCACTAAGGCAGGATGGTGGTGATGATGATAATTCCTTCACTGTCATAAAAATGGAAATGAAGTAAATGTATAACTAAGCATGATTAAGCTAACATGGTAAGCAGAACTATCCTGACATGAAAAAGGGATCTTTTCCTCTTATAGTCTTTTGGCTCTATAAAGGTAAAGGTACCCCTGCCCGTACGGGCCAGTATTGACAGTCGCTAGGGTTGTGCGCTCATCTCACTCTAGAGGCCGGGAGCCAGCGCTGTCCACAGACACTTCTGGGTCACGTGGCCAGCGTGACAAAGCTGCTCTGGCGAGCCAGCGCAGCACACATGGAAATGCTGTTTACCTTCCCGCTAGTAAGCGGTCCCTATTTATCTACTTGCACCCGGGGGTGCTTTCGAACTGCTAGGTTGGCAGGTGCTGGGACCGAGCAACGGGAGCGCACCCCGCCGCGGGGATTCGAACCGCCGACCATGCGATCGGCAAGTCCTAGGCGCTGAGGTTTTACCCACAGCGCCACCGGCGTGCTCTATAGGGCACAAATAATCCAGAGCATTTATTTCATGTTGTGTTTTTGTATGATATTGTGCTGCAATAGTGTAAATTATTTCATCTGATCTCATTCAAATGAAAACACTACTGCGTGGTTGCTTCTAGAGGCAAGGCATTTGGAGCATGTGATACCAATTCTATATTACTGATGGGTTACCAGGGCATTCCAGACCCAATTCAAAGTGCTGATTTGACCCATTAAGATGCCAGACTGTTTGTGATATAAGTCTCCCCAGGCACTGAGATCTGCCGCAGACACCGTGCTTATGTGGCTGCCTGTGAAGTCAATTTGGTTAGTGGGAACTAGGAGTTGTTAGGAAACCGCATACACCTTTCACAGAGGTACAGTTCCCAGAGTTCTCTGGGAAGAGTGACTGAATTGTTAAACCACTTTGATAATTGCAGGGAGATAGGTTTTTCCCAACACCCTTAACAAAGTACAGCTCCCAGGCTATACAGTGATATAACAGTGCATTCAATGTATGGTGCAGATGTGGCCATTGTAAATAAGCAGAATGAAGCATTGTGTGGGACATGGACTGACCATGGTACTGGGGTTGGGACTATTCTTGCAAACCAATGGGAAGAACGGGAAGTGTATAAGAACAGTAACACTGATGATGGTTGATGAGGTCAGTGGGGCTAGGCATGTTGTAGAGGCTCCTGGGTATGCCTGAAGCCACTCCATCTCCCTTTTCTTTTTTGTAGCATACATAATCTAGAGCAGGGATCGCCAACATTGTGCTTTCCAAATGTTTTGGACTATAACTCCCATTAGCCCCAGTTTGCCAGGCAGTGGTACGGGATGATGGTAATTGTAATCCAAAACATATGGAGGGCACCAGGCTGGCTACTCCTGATGCAGAATCAGATTGATTGATAATGATGCTACAACATTTCTCTTTTCTGACAAAATTTTCCATACGGTTAATTGTATCACATGGACTCACTTGTACAGGCAGATCTTCTAATAATGCCATGGAACAATTTGTTCCAGTATGGTTGGAGACATGCATGGGTGTGTGCGATTCATTTCGGTTTCATTATGGCTAAGGAGATATGTAACCGTTGTTCCACGTTCACTGTACTTACAATTTACCTCATGGTGCCTTGAACACCACAGATAGGACAGGAGGAGATTTGGCACTGTAACAGAAGGAATGAGAACTAAGTGAAAGAGAGAATTATGTCTGAAGAAGGATGGGAGTTTGTGCTGTAGATAAAAAGTGCTTCTTGATCCTTTACATGCTTGGATTCAATCATTATCAGAACTCTTTCCTCTTGTTCACAGAACTGAAAATGTTAACCTGCTTTAGGAGCTGCTGAGAGGTTTTTAGCAGGTGACCCATGGAATGCGTATCGAATGCTAGTGCAATAGAAGAAGCTGTTGGAAGAACTCCAGGCAATTCTTCATGATTTGAGAGCAATTCAATAATCATATATGAGAAAGGAGAGATTTTTGTTTTTATCTTGAAAATGAAAGGGGGAGAATTTATTGCTTTAGCTGTGGTGGGTTTTGACAGAGGAAACCCACATTTAACCATGAAAAACTATTAGGTGTCTTTGGACAAAGCGTGTTCTCCTTCAGGGAGAGCATGTGTTGCAGTGGGGTCTAACAAGACACCTCACTGTTGCTGGGCGAGGAAAAGTAGTTGGCCACCTTTGCGATTGGGTTCCTCTTGTCGTTGGGGAGAATTTGATGTTGCCATTTTCTGATTGACAGCCAAGAAGGCTTTATTCCTTGCACGCAGCATTGAGCTTCCTCTTTTCGCTGTGCACATCAGATCACCCACCCACCCTCCCTATATTTAGGGTTGTTTGAATTGACCTTGCTATGCCTGTCATGGGGTCGTCTGTTTTGGGGGCAGGTGCCCGGTAGGAATTTTGTCCATTTGGCTGATTGGCTGGGGCCATTTGGTTTTTGCCTACTGCGTAGCAAATCATCACAACTTGTAATGTTGTGGTTAGGCATTGGTTTTATGAATTGGTTGGTGGGGGGGGGCATGAATTGGCTGTGCCTGCCCCTCCAATGCTGCTGCTGCAAGGGTATTCCATTAAAGGAATCCAGGGGCTCACCATGCTTTTGTCCAAACCTCTGTCAAGGGGCTAGGGCCACGCAAGAGCCCCTGGGAGTATTTGGTGAGGGCATGGTACCCAGCTCCATCTTTCTCCCCAAAATGTTTTCCCTTTCCGACTTTGTGTGCGTGCGAATGTCAGTATGTCCCCTTGCGGGATAAGATAGGTGCAACCAATGCCTAAAGCAACTACTCACATTTTTTGTATTTTAATAAAGTTGTGGCCAAAATTATGCCAAAAACATTAAACAAAAATTCCATGTGAATTGTGTTTTATTGGGGACCTTGACACGCAAATCACCATATTCAGGGAACATATTAAGAGGGGGTGTTGGAGACCCTCCCCAATGTTTGAGTGCTATTTGAACCACCGACCTTCCGATCGGCAAGCCCAAGAGGCTCAGTAGTTTAGACCACAGTGCCACCCGCGTCCCTACATTTGGCTCCACCCTACCCCAGCAATTTAGCATTAATGTGAGGCCTTCACATGTGGGGGTGGCCAGCAGGTGGTCTCTGGGACGTAGTGAGGCTTGATCTTAGTTGCGGTTCACACATTCTTTGAACATACTCTTTACCCTGGTTTTTGGCACTTGAAGTGTATGTTTTTAAGACCCACCTTATTTTAATGGTTGTTTTAAAATAAGTTGTTTTAAATTGATTTTAATATTGTGTTTTTAATGCTATAACTTGTCCTGGGACCTTAGTGTGAAAGACAGGATGGCAAATAAATGAATGAATGAATGAATGAATGAATGGAGGTTCATTTAAACAGGCATTATGTGTCACTCCGACGTTGATTTTGAGTTTGTGAAATTAAAAGACCAGCCAGCATTTCTTGATTAAAATTGGGCTGAAGTATTACACACATAAATAAGCAAATAAATGCTGTCAAATACAATTAAGGAAATAGCCAGCTGAAATAAATTAAATAATACTACTATTTGCGTTAGAGTTGATGTATGTGCATATAGGCAGCAACCATTTTGCAAAATATGCAGGTTGCTTTGGACATAGAAGAGGGCAGAATGGGGATGGGGTGTGGCAGAATGGGCTTATGCATGTTCTGCCAATGCGTGTAAGGGCCAGGAATGCAAACTTGGCCTCCTCACTGCTCTCCACTAATTTTAGGTCTTATCAGCAGCCCTTCACAGAGTTGAGTTCTGGTTATTTTTCATGCATCTGATCTTTCTGAAAAGTTGGGTGTGGGAAAATGTGGGTCTGCTCTTCAGTACTGTGAATGTTAGGATACTGTCAGTGGCTCCTGGCTGGTTGCCCAGGAAAGTATAAAGACAAGGAAAAGTTTCTTACCATCTTTTTTATTTCAATCTTTACAGAGAGAGGCTATAGAACCCAGCCTCTTGGATAATGGTGTTGTCCAGAGTGAATCTCCACCCCCTGTCTCTCCCACTTCCTCATTTATCACTTCTACGGGTGCTGCTAAGTGCCCTCTGTCTTTGAGCTCTTTGCTCTCCTACTTTTAAGGCTCGTCGGGTTCTTGGAGATGATGGGTCTGGAATGCTTTCTAGTGACAACGTGTCAGCCAGCTGCTGCTCTGGCTCTGCCTGCTCCTCCTATCCCATTATTTCCCAACTTTTCCCCTCATCTGCATCTGAGCTGTAACCTCCCGCAAATCCCTGTTGTAAATCTATACTGTCTTCCTCCTCCCCCCCCCTGGAAGGGTCAGGATGGGGAAGCGGTCTCCCACCATTCCTCCTCTGCCCAGTCCCTGACAGTGAATGATTAACAATTCAAAGAATTACATAAGTGGAAGATATATTATGAAATCTGAATGTTCAAAATTTAATGAACTGAGAAAAGAATTTTCCTGGGGGAACTTAGTGTATTTGAATATGATAGATGTTGGCACTCTTCAGATGAAACATAATATAAGGGCTTTGTTAATTTAGTTTGCTTTTTAGTTGATCAAATGTGTATATATGAATTAATTTCTCCTCCTCCAGTAATTAAGTCATGTTCCCTGTTATATACATGGGAACAGTCAGAGTGCATCTAACAAATGTTCTTATACTCAGATTTGCATGTGGATTGTATTTAAAATATTGGTCTTACACCTGTTTTTAGAATTTGCTTTTTTTTTTCATAGTGGCCTTATTTTTGTTTAAATGTCATGTTTTTAATTTAACAAATTGCATGTGTAGGAGGACCTTTGTATCCCAGTATAAAGGCCAAAGAAAAGGAATGCTCAATGAATAGTTCACAATTATAGAAATCTTTTACATTGTTAAAATGTATAATGATTCATTATATTTTTTAAAATAAAAAACAACTTTTTAATTGTTTCACAATAATGGGTGACATTCAGCCTTGTGATGATTAAATAGCTGAAGCTATTAAATAATACTTCAGCATTATAAAATAATATTTGACTCTGTATGCGCTCCTGGTGCGCCTGTTAAACAGCCTCAGGTGCAAAGATCTTCCTATCTTCAGTAGTCAGTTCTAAGCTCTGAACCTAACCTGACTTCCCATCAGGTACACCGCAGCCTCCAACTCTGTGCCTGGATCACTGCTAGATTGGAGGTCTTGACGGCAGTCCAGTACTGTTATGTTGGTGTGTTAGGTCTTTTAAACGGGAAATGTGGTATGGGGAGGTGCTGTGCACTTGATTGTAGTAGCAGTGCAATTAATTAAGGGCTGGAGTGGGTGAATGGCGCCATGGAAAGAATTAATGGTTTCAGCGATAAGTGGAATTATGTTGTCTGAATGCCAGGTCTACTCATCAATGGGCAGGTCTTACAACTGAGGAAACAATGGAAGGGTGCACCTGCAGTTTGAGGTCATCAGACGCCAGGTCTACCTAGGCCTCATTACCACTTAGTCACTAGATGTTCTCTGATGCCATCGCTATGTTTATGGAGTATTTACTTCTTCTGCAGAAATCCATGCCTTCCCTGCAAAATTACTGTACCACCACCACTGTCCATCAGGGATGGGGTAGGGTAGCTGGTAGCAGTGGCAGCAAGCAGCAGCAGTGGTGAGGGATCCAGAGGGTAGAGTGAGGCCATTTCTGAGCCTGAGGGTCATTGGCCTCATCATCCATAATCTAGTCCCGAGACACTGCAGAATCCTGAAGCTCAGAACCTGATTGCTCTTTTCCTTCTGGGGAAGTTGATATCCTTTATCTATCTAACCCATCAGAGGAATCAAGGAGTTAATATCGGAGCCTTCCTCTTGATACAGTAAAATCCTTGTCTTGGTTCACTTTAGAGCCACTAGTAGCAGGAAGGAAATTTGGATGTGTTCTCTTCAGCATGGAGCTGTGGCACATTGTTCTTAATTCATTTTGGTTATAGTAATAATAATCATTGAATGGTCTCTGGATGTACTGTACAAATGCACATAATTGTATATATAGTTACAGGGAGTATATTGTGCAACAGATGTTAGCAACCTCTTCAGAATACTTCAGTTATGATACAGTTGCCTGAATATATTGCTGCTAGAATTCCCGGTGCTTTAAAAAAAAAGGAAGGCAATTTCAAATTTCAATGGGGAACCATTTCATTTATACAACTTTTACTGCTAGTTAAGAGCCTTTGTGTTCTTCAAGTATATGTGGCAGCTTTTAATGAAAATTCAGATTTAGCATGTGGAGATCTATAAAAAATAAAGTGAAAATAGTGCTTTTTATACCATCTGTCTGCAGCTTGTGATTGATAGCTGCAGTGATTTCTTAGGTGCCCAAATATGTGGCAAAGGTTATTCCTGTGAAATTACACTGCTGAATCTTGAACCAATCTTGTGTGATTTGCAGAAGTAAAGCTCTCTGGAATGAATGGACATTTACTACATCTAACCTGTACAACTTGTGTTGTATCAAGTTCATTACAGTCTATTAACTGTTTGTTTGTTTGTTTGTTTGTTTGTTTTTTGCAAGTTTCAGTAAAAATTATATTTATTTTAAAACAACAACAACAAAAAAACCACGAGTATGAAATAAATAAATAAAGTATCTCAGGTTGCAAGAGAGTTGTTTCTCTCTTTTTTAACCCGCTAAAAGCTTCATCAAGGGAACCTCGCTCTCCCCCAAAAGGAGGTCCCTTTTCGAGCTGCTCCCCTTATTCACAGCCTTCATCCTGACGGCGAGGCTGCCCAGGTCGTCTTCGGCAATGCCCACGAAGAAGAAGTCCTCGTTGAAGATGGGGTCGCGGCTCCTCTTGATGACCGTGCTGCGCTGCTTCTGGATCTTGCCGGGCACCAGCGAGAAGGTGATGCAGCAGTTGATGCTCTTGGGCTCCGCCGCGGGCTCGTACAGTCCTTCCACGCTGATCAGGCGGACCCGCAGGCGCCGGTTCTCGGGGCAGTACTCGCAGGACAGCCGCAGCAGCCCGCCCCGGTCCAGGCCCACCGTGCTCTCCCGGCCCAGCCTCTCCCGCCCGCCGCAGGCTGGCTGTTTGTTGTTGTTTGCTAGATGCTAGAAAACTATCCTGTTACCACAGTCCCAAGCAGGGGAGTGTTATCATAGCATCAGACTTGACAAGACACGTGATATACTCTATCTGTCCCTGTTTTCTAAAACTGATCTCTGGTAAATCATTGCTCCATTCTTTGCCTTTTGAATATCCCTTGTAAAATCTTTGGCTGCATCTGGACTTAGTCTTTCCTTCAGAAGGCCCATTAAACCATTGGTCCTTAAATTAGCTAGTCTCATCGATTTCACTAGGTCTTCTCTAAACATGACTAAGTTTGGATCCAGCACGTGAGCTTCTAACATGATCATGCTTCAGGGTTCACTGCCTTCCACTGAGTTTCTAGAAATAAAATTTTACAAAGGATGTAAAGGATCTATGTGCATGTGTATAAACATGAATACACTATTTTCTATTGCTTTACTGTCTGTATTCTGCTAAAGTTTCTGATGGCTGTTATGCAGGGGTTGTTTTTTGTATGAAAACATTAATGTTTTATATAATTTTTTCTTTTTATCTGTCATATAAAATATGTTTGCATTTTTAAATGTAAGCTGCTTGGATACTTTTTAGGGAACAAGTGGTCAATAAGGCTAATAATGATAACAAAAGATGTCTCCTTTTGCAGCTGCTGAGGTGTTAATAATCAGTTGTAGGACAAAAACAAAGATACCACATCAAAAATATTTGGATTTTTATTGCTGCAACAGACACAGCTACCACCTTGGCAACTTTAGGGACAGTAATGTTTTCCTGCTATGTATTTTGGTAGCCTCAGAGCAAGAGAAAACAAGCTCGCTCCATTCACCATGTGACAGCCTTTAGATATTTGAAGATGACTATCATATCTCATCTCAGTCTCCTCCTTTCCAGGCTATACATACCCAGTTCCCTCAATCGTTCCTCATAAGGCTTGTGATGCAGTTCTCCGACCAAATTATGTGCAAAAAAATTGCACAGATTAGGGGAACACATGAATAAAAAATACCCATAGTAGTGAAAATAACACACACAAATACATTACGTTAGGGAAAATAGCTTGCAAAAATGCACACATTAGGAGAAATTTGCACTAAAAAGCTGATAATTTTTGTAAGGGCTTAAAATTGGAAAGATGAGAAACGTTGAGAGCTACAGCTCTGGACAGATGCCAATATCTAACTTAGCACCTGATCTGTTTGCTGACTTGACAGCAGTAACATAGCATCTCTCTCTCTCTCTCTCTCTCTCTCTCTCTCTCTCTCTCTCTCTCATTGCAAAGGATACTGTGACAAACAGAAATGTCCAAAAGTTAGAAGCATTTACAGACAAAGCAAATGAGGTTTTGAACCTCAGGAGTCAAACCTGCTCAGCTTTGTTGCTTGCTGCCCTCAGTCACCATGGTAGTGCTGTTATCATCCATTATGAAGTGCCCTTAAACACGTGAAGTGTCACTGCTTTCCTTTTATTAATGCGACCTGCACAATCTGCAACAGTGTATAAAGTCCAGAAGCAGCTAAATGCTGGGAAAACCTCAGAAAAAAAATCCACAATTGGTAGGGCGTTTACTGTTACCAAAAAAGCTCATTGACGTTTCTTTCCTCATTAGATCGTGCTGCTATTATGTGAACTAAGAGTTCTTTGCTGATCTTTGCTATGTGTGAAGAATAACTGAAGAACTTAATAAGGACTCGGACTTATGATCTCATTAATAAGATTTAAATTGCTGATTTAAGTTGCCTTTGTCTGTGGCAAGGTATGCAGTCTTTTATTCTATCTTTCCAATTTCCCTTGGTTAACAGAACTCTGATAGCTGTCCAAGTTTTATTCAATATATTCACGTATCAGAGCTTTGAGTACCTTTGACAAATATTAAATGTGATTATGATTATTTTATTATTTGTATAGCACCATCTGTGTACATGGATTTTTACAAAGAATGAGAGGAAAAAGTTCCTAACCCCAGTGGGGGTTTAAAAGCTGGAAAACAGACACAGTGGAGATAACAGAGAATAGAGAGAGGAATAGATAATGTTTAGAAGATGTTTAGAAGACATCTGAAGGCAGCCCTGTTTAGGAAACTTTTTAATGACTGGTGTTTTAATGTATTTTTAATCTTTGTTGGAAGCTGCCCAGAGTGGCTGGGAAAACCCAGCCAGATGGGCGGGGTATTATTATTATTATTATTATTATTATTATTATTATTATGTCAGGATAGACAAGAGAATAATTTCAATCACTTCTCTTTTATGTACTTAGGGTTAATTCTGGTAGAAAGGGAGGAAAACCTAGAGTTAGCATATTTCAAAAAGTAAAATTCAGGACACCTGGAAAGTTGTTGAGTTGGGTTTTTTTAGGAAGACCCCAAATTTAGACCCCAAATTTGTTGTTTCTGAAGCTGTTTCCATTGCCATATCTCAGGGTTTCCCCTGACATTTTGCCAATTTAGTAAAATCAGCCCTTGACGCCATTTTTACAGGAATTTTCCTGATGTATGACAAGCCCAGGAACACCTCTTTTGAGGACCTTATTCATGGATCCCATATGGGTGGTGCCAGAGTAAAAGGTGTGCGGGGATGAAGCAAAAAATGGGTGAGCCCAGAACGCAAGGTGGGGGGCACCCATTTCTCTCTTTCTGCCTCTTCTTTTGATACCTCTTCCCCACGCTTTCCTTGCCACACACATAAAAACAGGGCAAAGGTTGCATGAACTTGAGCCACAGCTGTGGTAATTGTGAACATTGGGTTAAGACTGGGTTAAGACATCTATGTCTGAGTGTGAGTTAAGCCATGAAAATGGTATGGGTTGCCACCACATTTGTTGAGTGTACATTCAGTAGAGGCTGGTGAAGCTTTAAGCCACCATATTTTCCTCATCCCCACCTATACATCTTTTGACCAACTTCTATGAATTGATTGTGGTTTGGCTTAATTCTTTGCAATTTGGAGACCTTTGCATAAAAAAACCCAAACGTGATTTGAACTCTGCTTTTGCTGAGGACTTTAATTCTGTGGAAATTTGCATAGTAACGTTTGCTTGCTTCTCTGCTCAGCACAGGAGCATTATTAAAAAAAGGTGAGAGGCTTAGATATGATGGTTCATAATGTACTTATTCAATAAGAACATATTAAAATTCTGATTAAAATAAAATATCTAATGAAAAAGGATTAAGCTGCTTTAGTGTTTCATTTCCCTTTTCACATGATAGTATGGTGAGCAAATGATTCAACAGTTGAAGGCTGAAAGAATGTCCTAAGCTACTGATATGCTGGAAAGCCCATTCAAGTGGAATTTTCAACAGCTGTTTGCAGGCTTCATTAACACAGAACTTGAATTTCTTGATGATCTGTGCCTAGCTGTAATGATAAAGTCTTTCTTAAGGGAGAACTAGAAAGAACAGAAGAATGCATAAATAAACTCTCTAATCAGCTAGCAGAGACCTTAAAATGGAAAAGGAAGCATCCAATCTGACTAATGAATGCTGGGATTGTCGTGGATCAATATGAGGTTTCTGAATTGGAAAAATGATTCAAAGCAAAAGTGGAAAGAAGAGATTTCATTCTTTGGCAGAATTTTGAGGGAAAAGGACAGGGTCCATGTTTGAAGCATTATCTGAATTATTAACAAGTATATTCAGAAAGCTTTTGATATGACAAATGTGTATACTTTTTAGATATTCAAATGCAATAAAAAACCCACTAAATTTGGTAATGGGATGCTTAATCCCTAGCAGAAATATAATCATACCAGTGTCTTGTTTTGATGATTCTGTTGTTTATTTTTTAGTGTTGTATATATTTTATTCATTGATATACTTTGATCTTTATTTGCTGTTGCATAACACTCAGATGCTTTGGAGGCAGGGTGATTAAGAATTACAATCAATAATAAGAATAGATGAAAGCTTTTAAAATTTAAATTCAACCACTTTTCCACTAGATCAAGAGCAGTCAATGTGATGGCCTCCAGATGTCGTTGAACTAAAACTCCTGTCATTCCTGGTCATTCCCAATGTTGACTGGAGCTGATTGTAGTTCAACAACATCAGGACACCACTAGGCCTATGAATCAAACTAGATGCAGTGGAAGTCATTAAGATGACTGCAAAGTAAACACATGAAGGGAGCCCACCTGCCCATCTTATTTCTTGCAACTGGTCCAGCAGGTGGCATTGGCTGTCAGGTTCCTCTTCTGTAGCCTCAGAGTTTCTGTTGTCAGGAGAGAGGAGGATGGGGCAAAACCAGAATTGCCTCTGCCTGTCAGGGATCTGCTTCCACCTATGGGCTTCTGCTCCACCACCCACCACTGTCTGCCCAATCCCCAGTAGCGATGCCAGTATGAAGAGAGTGGGTCTTTAGCTTTACTGCAGCAAACTGGTTATTACTGATTTATACATTTAATTGGGATTATTCTCCTCCCCCACCCCAACTCTAAGTGCTACTAAGTGGACTATGAGTAAAAAGAAGTATGATAGAAACTGAAATTGACAAATGTGGCCCACTGGGGTCAGGGAAATTGTGTTCTCCTTCATATGGTGGTGTATGGAACAGTTCTGTTAAAATAAAAGTTCTATTGCTGAAACTTTACAAATGCATGCACTGTGAGCTACATACATCTGCTGCTGCTGAGAGAGAGCTTTTAGGCTTGCCTTGGTGAGTTTGTTCATTCTGCTGCTTTACATATCCTTTGATTCTTGATTAAAGCTAGCTTCAGATCACCTCTTGAAATTTCCTGTGTGAAGCCTATACACAATGCACATGATTGTACGGAACCTCCATGGCTACAGATGGGATATTGGCTAGCAGGGGGGATTGCGTTAAATTTACTAGGAAAAAGGCTGATTTGTGAACAACAATTCTTCTCGGATTACCACAATGCATTATATCTGAGCCTGCCCTTGAAAATGACTCTATTGTTTCTATTGCTGTGGAATGTGGCTGCCAGAACTTTGACTGGCATTGCCAGATTTGTGCACATCATGGGCAGTTTTAAAAGCACCAGCTACCTGTCTGCTTCCAGGCCCACTTCAAAATGGTAGGATTTACTTTTAAAGTCACAAATGGCCTGGAACCCAAATACCTGGAAGAGTGCCTCCTGGTGCTGAGGCCACTTTTCAAGTATAATATGTGATAAAAAAAATGAGAGTCTTTTCAGCAGTACCACCCTGTTGATAAAATGCTCTCCTATAGAAGCTCCCCTGGAACCCTCTTGTAATATTTTCACACTCACACAATTTTTTCAATGAGGCATTTGAATCTGTATATGTTTTCAGAATTAATGAGTTTTTCTCTCTCCTGTTTCATTTAATGATTGATCTAATTGATCGTGTGCCTTCTTGAAATTCTACACAGAACAAAGGACAACATATTGTAATAATGTTTTAAATAAATGAATAATAAAACAAGTTAGCTATTGCATCATGTGGATACAGAATGAGAAAATAATGGAGAAAAAAGGCAACTGTGGATCCTTCCATAGTATTCCACACAATGATGTCTGGCAGTGACACTGCAGCCAACTTTCTCAGGCAGATTATTTCTCTCAGATCATCCCCTCCCCTGCCTGCAAAAAAAGTCACTAGTAATCCCATAAATCACACTGAAAACAAACAAGGCAACAACTTGTCACTGTAGAGTGGGAAGGTTTTGATGATAAAGGGGACTGCTTGTAAGTAGAGGGAAATCAAAACTTTGAAGCCTTGAATGGCTTAGACAGTTTTTCTGCCTGCCAGGACAGAATACCAGATGTGAAATCTAATGTGTAAAGTACCCTTAGCTAAATAATATAATAATCATCCCCTGGTAGAATTAATGAAAGCTACAAGGGAGATGAATTATCCAGTTGAAAGCTGTAAACAGCACAGGGTGTGGAAGATATGTGACTTCAAGTATCATAGGAGCAACAGGTAAAGATTACCTAGATAACTCCATTTTTCCCCGGAGATTAGGTGGGATGGGGAGACTAGAGGAAGAGAGGGATAGAGCTTGCGAGGGAGTAAAAACAGGAGACAAAAAGAACATTTTGTTCTTCCTGGAAATGTGTTCAGACAGAAGCTGCTTCATTTATAAAGAATCTTCTCCAGGCAGTTAATTAGCTTTGTCAGTCAGTTCTCACCAACCAGATTATTGAACTGTTTCATATTTGAAATTCTTTAAACTAACATCTTGACATTGCCGGTAGGTGTGTTAATAATATGAAGACATGAGAAGAATTTATTAGCTTTGGTGTGCTGTCTGTGAACGCAGTAGCGAGTTGCTTCAGATTATCCAAACACAGCTTGAGCTTTCTACTGAAAAGTTATAATTGCATTTTGAAAATGCTATTAGCTTTCTTTGAGGTAGCAAATGGCAATATCATTGTGTAGGATGCACTGTGTACATAATAATGAATCCTAATGCAGCAAATGCCAGTTTTTACACGCATCAGGCCACTAAAGAGAAAAGTAAGAGTGGATGTGGTTGTGCTTCTATGTTTCTTTTAAAAAAAAGGTCTTTTCACTTACCTGATTGAAGGATTTTTAAGAACTGAAACTCTTGGCTCATCATTATTGATCACGAAAGCAGAGCTAAACCTGTGTTCCAGGCATTTAGACAATCTACATACATGCCTGCTTTGGAATAATTATCAAAGTGTGAAGCAAATTGCTAGGCAAAGCACATATTGTACCTGCCCTGCCCTACCCCAGCCAAGGAAGGCGCATGACTGATAGTTACGACTTTATTTACGAAAGAAGTACTTACAGAAAGTCCTTTAGTGCTCCAGATGTGCGCATGAGCACGCGCGCACACTTTTCTAGGCACTAGGCAGCTGTCCCTCAGATCTGTGCCACTGTTGCAGCAGCAGTGAGACTCCACTCCTCCGTCGGCTTATATATCCTCCCCTGACGGGTTGCGCGTTCATGACCTGAAATGTCTCCTGCACAGAGGTTGTCGCTGCTCTTCCTGCTTCATGTCTCCTAATTCTAGGAGACAGTGGGGTGGAGAAAGGTGGGGAGTCTATTGACCCAACTGTCACCAGAATGGCCTCTTCTTATGCCACATCCTGTTTGCCTTCCTCCTCCTCAGATTGCCCTGAGGTTTCCTGTTCTCCCTGCCCTGGCTCCTTCCTTGCAGGTGGCACCAAACCCCATAAATCACTTTTTGTGGGTCACTCCCCTGGTTTCTTGTCTCTACCACACACTCTTTGGATCCTTGCCAGTTCCTTCCTTTTTTCATCTGTGTTGGGCTCAGTGGCTGGAAGCCACTTCTTAGGGGACATTTTTCTACCTGGCAATTATCAGTCAGCCACAGAAGTACAGCCCAAGAATGTGTTTTGCCAGGAGTTAACAGACAGCATACAAATATATTTTCGAATAAAATACCCTAAGAAGTTGACAAATTTTCATGAGGTTTTCTTATATATTGTAGCTTGCTGGAGAAATGTGAAGAACTGAAGATATGAGTCCTGAGAAACTAAAAGAAGTGAACTTGACAGATTATTCAAGCACTAGAAATGTTATTCAAGCACTAGAAATGTTATTCAGTCATCTACTGGATTTTGTTATTTCAATAGGCATTACCAATGTACTTTATTATTTATGGATAAATGTGTAAACTATACATTTGGCAACGAAGATTCCGGTGTTGGCGTAGAATAAGAAGAGCACAATATTGTTATGGGGATGTCTGCTTTTTCTTAAAAAACAAACAAATAACCTTACACATAAATTGCAGTTTGCTGGTATGTCCCTCTTGTTTATAGGTAGTGTGGTTTTGACTGCATAAGCTTAGCCACTTGCATGAATCGGTTATTTCTATATAGATGGAAACTTCCTGCCTGCAGTCATAACAGATGGTAAAACTGATACGAAATCTGAGTTTCATAGTAACTTAATTTTTTGCTTTTCTACAGAAGTTGAGACTCTTCCTTCAAAGAATATCAGATTGTGATATCTTTTTTCTTTAAATAAAAAAAGTTTATCACCACAGGTGCAGTTTTGTTAAATGCTACCCCACCCGTAATGAGTCCTTCCACAGATGTAGGCTCAGGGCAGATCGTGTTTCCCCCCTATGCATTTAATACTAGATGTGGAGCAAAGGTTAAGGGAAAGTGGTTAAATGTAATAAAAGCATGGAAATAATTCTGTTTTCTAATGTGCGAAACAAGTACAATATAAGGTTGGTATAGGTTTAAACTAAGAAATAGATACTGTTCTAATATTCTCCAGCTTTGTTTAAAATGTTCAATTATACATATAAGTAAACAATAGGACCAGCAAATTAGTGGACCAAATAAAGAAGCGTGCAAAAATAGTCACAGATAATGCAATTATTGCTTCAGCCTATGAAGAAATTCTTTGCCTCAGCGATGAAAGCTGAAGTCATTACTTTGGGTTAGCCTTTTTGCCTTAAATGTATTCCAGCTGATGAGGGCAAGTGAATATCTTTAATAGTTCATAATCAGTGGCTTTACAGTTGCTGCGGAATAATCTACTGCCAGAGGTAGTTCAGAATTTAAAGCGGCCAAATAAACAGATAGACACAGAGTCCGGGTTGAACTAGGGGCACTTTATTTAATATGAAACCCACAACAACCTCTTGCAACCCCACACTATTGGTGTGGGAGCAAATTTCTGGCTGAAGCAACTGCAGCCTCTAGGGCGACCCAAAACCCTGCCTGCAGGAAGTGGAGGCCAAGCTGGAGACGGCATCTTATTCATAGGCCACACCATGAGGGTGAGTGGGAAGGCCTGCTCCCCATCCCCCAAGGCCCCATAGTTCCGGGCTGATCCCCACATAGAGTCTGCTTGGTGGCTGAGGAAGCTGCCAGAAGGAAAGACATTTAAAATCCTTTTCCATCACTAGGATAATATTTATAGAAGTAGACATTGGCTGTGCCATCTTTCAAGTAAAAGTGCACTATAGAATTTCCATGACAAATTACAATAAATTAAAAAAGTTTACAATTATAGACCCTATACCTTGTGGTACCACCTCCTTTTTTGAAACTGGTGGTAGAGTATGGAATCAGCAATGCAGGAAGAAACTCTAACTTTATACCCTTAATTAGACAGTTTAATTCCCTTTAATTTTGCTAAAATACACACATTGGGGAGATGTGCATTAGGCATGATAATATGTTTGCTGGCACATGTATAGCTTTCTATTTTCATTTGTCCACATTTTAGTTTAGAAAGAGGAGCTACCCTAATGATGGTTTGGAAATCTGTTTTCAGTTCATTTATATGCCGTCTCACTTAACTGAGATTTTTTTTTGTATGCTCTTCCTCAATTATACATTCTGCTTTCTTCCTTTCTTTTTTTAATTAATGGGTTTCATCACCATTAGTCAGACTACTAGAGAGGGAGCAATTGGTCACAGTGTATTTGTTTTCCCCCTCTGCATTTCTTTCTACAATGCAATGCTTGCTGTGCTAAAGACTTGAACAGGGGAAGATGTAGGCCAGGCCCGTTAAGATAACAAACTCTGTGAAAGAGAGATATGGATCTTGCAGCTGATTGAAAAGTTTTTTGGAGACACATGCAGGAGGAATAGCTTCCAAGGCTAAGCAAATAAATAAAGCAAAAACCAGCCATTGATTTTGTTCTCCTTTTATGTATATAAAAAAGTCATGCATTCAGATATGACGAATACTAATCTAAACAGGATGCTTCATCTTTATGGTTTTATAATTGCTGTTTGTAATAAATCAGGACTGAGAGAGGTTTGCTTCTTAAAAATCGTTCATTGTATTAAGTCCCTAGACTCCTTTAGAAGATGTTTTTGACTATTAAGCTTCTGGCTAATCTAATAGTATTGGTGCTGAACAAGTGCCAAAGGCTCTTTGGCATTCAGCAAACTAAAGAAGCACCACTGCGACTCCAGCCTTAATCATTGAAATATGTAGCAAAATTAACTGCAGAGTGTTTGAGATAAGCCACAAGAAAGAAACCAACTACAGTGGATTAGGGCAAAGTAAAAACATTCTCCAGGAACCCAGTATTCTTTTACTTGTAGTGCAAAGATCCCAAATGCCTTATCTTGAGGGTCAGGTATTTCTTCAGTAGTTGATTGCCTATAGTCAGTCTGCCACTTTTCTTCCATCTTAATTTGAAAGTATTGCAAACATAATCAGTTTTGTCCAGTCCTAGGCTTTAGTACTTTGAGGGGGGCCGGCAGTGCTTTTGCTCCAGAGTACTAAGTATAGGAAGCATTCCCTTGTGCTGCCTTGATGTATGAATTTCTATGGCTCTAGGAACACCTGAAAACAAAGAAGAGACCACCCCTGTTGTTGAATAGTGGAAAAGATGGACAGCTCTGTTGGATTCACAGCTCTTTATTGCAGCAGTTAGAACTGCTCCTGGAATCAGACTGACTGCAGCCTAGCTGGCTGCTTTATATAATATTAAGTAACTTGAAACAGTAACAACTTACAACTAGCTAACCAATCAGGAGTGGCAGTTTTCAATCCTTCATTTACATACTGGTGGCCCTGAGTGAGAACTGCAACTAATCTTAATGCATAACACCTGTTCTGTAAGAACATTCATAGATGTTTCAGACATGAGGGAGTAGCTATAATGAATGGTGGATGACCAGTTGTAGCCTCTTAATAGTTAAGCTCCTTGGAGATACATGTAGAAAGAATAACTCCCGGAAGTAAACAAATAAAACGAAACCACCACACTGCTTTTAAAGGTATAGAGCGCTAACCCGGGTTGGCGCCACCGGCAATGGCGGAATTCCTCTGACCGGGAGGAATCTGCTCCGTGGGAATCTGGGTCTGGCCGCCACGGTGAAGGCGGAGACCCGTTAAAATTACAGGTGGGAGAAGCCTGTGAGCATGGGATTTGGCAGGCAGCTTTTGCGCCCCCCCCCCACTCGCGGGGAACCCCGGTTTTTGGGGCTCCGGAGCGACATGGGGTGAGTGGCACGGTGCATCGAATCATCTGCTTCTTCCACGGAGCGAAGCCGCATAGCCGTTGCCGGAGAGCGCTGACCTTTTCCTGTGGACAATTTGATTTCAAAGTAATTACCCGTGAGTAGAGCTCAAGCGGAAGAATTGGATTTCTAAATGTTTAATTTGGTATCGTAACGGGGAGGTCCAAAACAGGAAGTCCGCCTTCCCCTTTTGTAAATAGACTGAGGCAATGAAGTTGCAAGCTGGAGTCTTGGAAAGTCTTTTGTAAAAGATTAAATTTCCATCGGTAAAGAACAAATCCCCCCTTTGGAGGCAGGAGAAGAGGGGGGGGGAAGTTGTGGACTGAGTATGCCTGCAGGAGAGAGCGAAGAGATTTAAAACACCGCCGCTCTGACCCTGGAAATGGGCTGCTAGTAGGACTGACGTATTTTGGAATGTTCATTGACAGCGTTTAGAACGTTCATTAACAGCTAGTTAAACAAGAGAAATACATTGTTTCTACTGTCTCCGGCTGCTTTAAAAAGGAGTAAAAGTAACTGAAAATTGAAACTAACTTGAAACTAATTTTGGATTGTTTAAAAGAGGATACTATTGACTATTACAAATAGAAACTGTTTCCCCCTAGTGGAAGCCTTTGAAACCGGTTGCTTTACAAGAGCTGGGTTAGGGAAATTTCTAGCTGCAAGTTAAAAACCGTGAGTCTCTGGGACTGACCTTGAATCTTTTAAGTGTTATGGTAAATGGAAGAGGAAAAACAGACCAGTCAACTGCTGACAAAACATTAAGGTCTGGGAAGACTTGGCAACAATCCAGGAGAGGTCCATTATCAGGCCCCCCTGCTCCTTCTGTTGCAGCCTTTGTACCTGTATATGTAAAACCAAGAGAAATGTCGACAGAAGAGGCTTTAGTGGCTGCATTATATAAGATAAATGACTCATTGGATCAGCTTAACAGGAAAATGGACACGATAAATGCGAAAGTGGATGTTTCAATCACTAAAATTAACTTAAATACAGAAAGTATAAATAATACCAATACAGAAACCACCCAGAAATTGACACAGGAACCTACTTTGATACGGCAAACTGCGGAGGAGGCCAGGGAAAAAGTTGTTGTTGCTGAATGTAAAGAAACACAACTGGAGAGAAAGAGAAAGAGAGCCCCAGCCCTACAGAGGCAATTTGATGAACATAAGTTGACGCTTGCTATGACTGAACTTAAAGAAAAACAGACGAATTTGAGGATTAGAGTTCACCTTTGGTGGACATGCCCAAGGATTAAGACACTTTGGGAGATGATTCATAATGAAATGAAAAAGGTAATTAAATATACCCTTTTGAAGAAACCAGAGGCCTTTCTTCTGGGCATGGTCGGCCAATTGGTGTTAAAGAAGGATAGAACTCTCTTCACATATGCAACAATAGCAGCAAGAATACTCATTGTGAAGTACTGGAAGACACAAGATTTATCTATCCGGGAAGAATGGCAGATGAAGACTATATGGAATTGGCGGAAACGACTGGCAGAAATCCGAGACCAGGGAGAAGAGTCGGTGGAAGAAGACTGGAAAAAGTTTAAGACTATTTATAGAAATACTGTAAAAATAATGAATGTTAGAAAAATGTTGGAATGAAGTTATATGGCTTTAGTAGAAATGTTATAAGGAATTAAGTATAAATAGATTAATAGAGTATTAAAGGGAAAAATAAGGTTAGAATATGTTAAGATAATTATAGGATAGAATTATAGGAAGATGGAAAGGAATTGCTGAAACAATTCACAGAAGTGGAATACAAAAAGGGAGGTGTGAGGAGGTCGTGGAAATAAGGGAATGAAAGTTAAGATATTGAAATTGTTTTGTGTTTTAAATGGTTTGTGTCTTGTTTTGTTAGTCTTATGTTTTTTTCCTTTGTTTTTTCTTTTTCTTTTTTGTTTTTCTGTTTTGTTGTGTTTAAATGGTTGGAAAATCAATAAATATTATTTTAAAAAATAAAAATAAAGGTATAGAGCGCTTTTGGGACAGGCTAATGGGTAACATTCTTTTAAGAGAAGGTGTCTATGAACCATATGTGTACTGACAACTGTGTAAAATGCTACCTTCGGAACATTATTGATTTTGGATTATCATACTAGAAAATTAAAGGGTACTTTTAATTCTTCCAACATGCCAAGATGTCAAGAACCCTACTTTATGTCAGAGATTTTGAAGTTTTCAGATATTTGGAAGAATTATTATTCAGGAGTGTGTAGGTCCCAGGGCAATTGTTAACAGGGTTAGGTCAACTCTTCCTGCTCTTTGTTGTTCTTCTAACAACACTTTACAGAAAAGGCATGGGTTTAATATTTTATGAGTGTGCTATGTAACAGTCCAGGGCCTAGGCCAAGATTTGCTGCCATACCAGTGTCTTTCTACAATAACATTTCTTAAAGAGGAGTACAAGCAAAAAACTCTTTTCATCTAATTGAGATCTAGGCAGTTAGGCACTACATTTCATCGGAAGGTAAATTTTAATGACTTGCACAAGGCCTGAAGTGGTCACTTCACACAGCATGACTTGTACAATCCATTGATAAGGACGGTATTTTCAATGCTCTAAGGATTTCCACTGGACTAAATTTTTGTTCTCAAGCTGTTCTGCTTATGTGTTTCTCTGAGATGTCATCATGAAGAGACATAAATGCACCATTGCCAGTAGGAATGATGGTGTTCAGGTTTATTTTTCTGTCTTAGGTGTCCCCAGGGAAGCAATTTCTGCTTTGATTAGGTGTCTGCTTGATGTCCAGTTTCAGGCACTTGAAAATGTCCTGTAGTTAAATTCTAAGGAAACAGAGATTATTTTAGTTGACCCCCGCTGCCTTCTGAATGACATCCTAGCCTTTGCAGCTCCTTTTGATGATTGAACTGTAGAGTTTCCTATTGGATCTGGGACCGTTGGATTGTTTACGGTGCTGAATTTGTTTTATGATTTTTTTTTTGCAGCTGCATTTGTCCCAGACATTATAAGATTAATCTCAAAGGTTCAAAAACTATTTCAAAACAAAACAACAACAACATTATATTATATTCAACTAATATTGGATGCCAAGGTAAGCTTGAGTAAACATATATATTTCTAACAGTTTCTAAGTACAGTAGGTACCTGTTGAATCTCAGTGTTATGTATTGAAGTTCTCACCCTGGCCACCAGGAGTATTGTGTATATAGTTTTCACTCAGGTCCACGTCAGTTACTTTAGGCGGGAAACCCTGGGTGGTTGTTGCTATAATGTTGACAGCTGGCTGCCTATAAAAGCAGGCCAGCTGAGCTGTTTGCTGTTCAGTTCTGTTCCAGCTTACAAATAAAGAGCTGCTTTGGAGAAATCGCTGCATCATCTGCTATGTCTACCCACTATTTAACACTCAGTGCTTGTCATATCATTCCCCTGGCTGCGGGTCACTGTGTACAAGGTCCTCCCCCAAGTTGCAGCCTGCACCATAACTAATAGGACTGTCTGCAAATATCTTAATTGCTGGACAAGTCTATAACAGGAGAAGGTGTTCTTTTAAACAATCTGGTCCTAAGTTGTTTAGGGCTTTATAAGTTAACAACAAAACCTTAAACTTGGCTTGACAGCATAGGAGTGGCTAGTGCTTTTCCTTTAACAGATGCTATATGCAGGTGGTAGAATGATAACAAGTTTAATAAATAAATTAATAATAATAATAATAATAATAATAATAATAATAGGATTAGGACTGTGGATGTAGAACTGCTGTTAAGGCTAGTTCAGAAGATGCATCTGGTGCAAAATGCCATGTCTATTATTGTTAATTAAACTTGTTAGTCACTTACTATCCAAAGGTCAAAAAGAATCTCAATTTCCAGTGTCATTTTTCTAGAAAAAGAAGTGTGTAATATATTCACCAGTATTCTTTTCAGAATATACCTAGAAAGCAACTTGCTATCTGTCTGGGCGAACATAGGAATAGACCGTGCCGCTTTTAAATGCGATTGCTCATAATGTTGTTCTGTTCAGTTTCTGCATTAATTGCATTTTTTTAATCCACTTGAAAATTGACACTTAAATATGTATATAACTACACATTTCTGCATTTATTTTCTTTCAAAACATGCATTTTAGAAGCATCTTGATAAGTTCAAACTGCTGAGAAATGCATTGCAACATTTGGAGAAGTTCAAGCTATCTTTCAGTTTGCACTTTTAAGTTGAGCGATGCTGATCAGTCAAGCCAGGTTGTACCCAAATTTGGAAAGCTTGAACTCCTCAAGCCTCTATAGGTAAACAATGACATCTGCATTGTGCACCGATGCCTGCTATGGGATATTTTACTTAAGCCTTTCCTGTAATGTTGTTTAATAACATGTCCCTTGCCTATGACTTAAGACACACTGCTGTCCAGCTATTCTCGCCTGGCTCCCTCATTCCACATTTAATGAGATTGAATGCAGATGCAATTGAGAATTTATAATGAGCTCTGTGAATAATATAAATGAAGTAGCCAATGGCACTTGTCCTGCTATTTCTAAATAGCTTTCCCAGGGATCCTTCTTGAAAAAAAGTATATTCTTTAATAATTGAAAACAGGATAGCTAGAGCACTTATTACCTTTATTAATGCCTTTATGAGATAAAAACAGATTTGTTTCAAGTCATTTCCACTTTCTGTAGCCCTCACATTAGGACCAACATGGTTATGGAATCCTGAGCATAAAAGTGTACAATCAATTATGATGCTATAATTAATTAAAATGTAAGAGTTAAGCTGAACTTCTATGATACTTAGTCGGATAGTATTTTAATAAGGATAAATATAGGCAGTATTATCTTATTAATTTGTCAATGAAGCCAATCTTGCATGGATAACAGCTTTGCTAGGTGAAATTCATCAACAGTGTGTGTGTGTGTGTGTGTGTGTGTATGCATGCACATGTGTGTGTGTACATTCACAGTGAGGGGGAGAAACTTTAATGTGCAACATGCTGAATGTATCTATTAAGAGGCCATTGCCACAGCATGATCTTTCTGGTATGGATTGATTCCTACAGAGACTTTTATGTAAATGGAGCAGAAAAAAGCACTCCAGGCCAACAATCTCATTTTTAAAAAGATTGTTTTACTTATAATTTTGAAAACCAATAAATAAACGCACAAATAATAAGGGGGGAAAAAGCAACACATGGAGGGCAACCATATGTAAATTTGTTTGGAAGTAAGTCCCTGTCTGGGATCAATGCGATTGTTTTCATGTTGCAGCCTAAATCAAAAGAAAAGAAACTTGCATCTGACGTTGCATAAACATATCCTTATTACACCATTGACCATATGTCACTATGCAGTGCATCACATTACCACATGGATTTTATGTGCTTAAGAGTGTTGAGTTGCAGGTCACAACTTGTCAAACTCTGACAATTGTTTACAGTGCAAGCAAACCTGTGCTGGAAAAACCCCCTCATAAAGTGTGAATGAGCCCTGTGGAGGTTATTAGGAAAAAAAATATTTGTTTCTATATATTAAAGTTAGCTCTTAACTAAAGTACAGCCACCCCCTGCCTCATGCTGGAGCCGCCATAGCAAAAGATTAATTTTTCAGGTTGAAACCATCCTTCCTGCGGCATGGCGCAATGTGATTATTCACAGTAAAATGCATTGTGAGAATGGCGACAAACCAGTGAACTGCTTGCCAACAAAGCCAACCTTTTGATCCCGATTCTATTAAAATCAGTTTTTTCCTGGCACACACAGGATACTGCAGCAATCTTGTGTTTTCTACCTATCAAATGTTAAAACTGCTGTTGGGTGGTGCCAAGTTGCACAAATGCTTTTTCCTGTGCTTGGGTGAATTGGCCCTTGGCCTCTGGTCTCCAAGTATTAAATGGGAATAGTAGCAGCTTATCGCAAATGGTGCTTATAAATGCCAGACACAATAAAGTTTATTGAATGGAAGTTTGTGCACAATTATAGTAAACGTAGTTAAGATTAATATATATTTGTACTAAATAAAGTGCATAATATTACTATTGCAACACTGTTTAATACTAATATGTCATATTTTATATATTCATTTTACCATTGTGATTTCTAAAGGCTTTGAGGTGATACATCAGGGGAAAGTGATGCTGTTCTCAGGTTCTGTTAGCCATGGTCAGATCACTTCCTGGTGCAACTGGACTTCTCAGCGACCCTTCCCCTCTGCAGGGAGGTGGGACCAATTCGGATGGTCCGCCCCCGCCACTTAATGGATCCAAATGGTTTCCAGAGAGTGGTAGGGGATGCTTTATCCCATGTTGATGGCCTTTCAGCTGATTCTCTGGTGGCCCACTGGAATGCGGAGTTAACCAGGGCTATTGACTGTCTGGCTCCCAAGCGCCCTCTCTGATTGCATGGAGCCCGGACAGCCCCGTGGTTTTCTTCGGAGCTGAGGGCGATGAAAGAATCGCTGAGACGGCTAGAGCATCGGTGGCAGAAAACTCACTCCGAATCTGATCGGACACAGGTTAGAGCTCAACGTCGAGCCTACCAAGTGGCGATAGTGACGGCGAAGAAGACTTTCTTCACCGCTTCTATTGCATCTGCAGAAAATAGTAGCAGGAGACTCTTTCAGGTGGTCTGCAATTTAACGGAACCACCTTTACCACCGGGGCCTTGTAAAGACCCCAAGATCTCCTGCAACGATTTTGCAAAGTTTTTTGCAGATAAAATCACTCATATTCGGAACGAGCTAGACACCACCGTGGGAGCAGGGCTGGGCCGGGAGAGTGCTAGAGCCCTGTCTGGTCAAGTTGCATGGAATCAATTTCAATCCGTTACCCCGAGGATGTGGACAGGCTGCTTGGATGCGTGAAACCAACCACCTGTCTCCTTGATCCTTGCCCATCCTGGCTGGGACGGGCTGGGCGATGGGCTCTGCGGGGTGGTGAATGCTTCCTTCTGTGAGGGAACATTCCCAGATCCGCCTTAAGAGGCGGTCATTAAACCGCTTCTTAAAAAACCATCTTATACCCGGCCAGTATGGCCAACTATCGCCCAGTCTCAAATCTTCCATTCTTGGGCAAGGTGATTGAGCGCATGGTTGCCGAACAACTCCAGGCACGCCTGGAGGATGCGGACCATTTGGATCCCTTCCAATCGGGGTTCAGGCCTCATCATGGGACTGAAACTGCCTTGGTCGCACTGGTTGATGATCTCCGGCGAGCTAGGGACAAAGGTGAGTTGTTTCCTAGTTCTGCTGGATCTCTCAGCGGCCTTTGATACAATCGACCATAACATCCTTCTGGACCGTCTAGAGGGGTTGGGAGCTGGAGGCACTGTTATACAGTGGTTTCACTCCTTCCTCCTGGGCCGTGTTCAGAAAGTGGTGGTGGGGGATGAGTGTTCAGACCCTTGGCCCTCACTTGTGGGGTGCCTCAGGGTTCCGTCCTCTCCCCCATGCTTTTTAACATCTATATGAAGCCGCTGGGAGAGATCATCAGGGGGTTTGGACTGGGTGTCCATCAATATGCAGATGATACCCAGCTCTACCTCTCTTTCAAATCAGAACCAGTAAAGGCGGTGAAGGTCCTGTGTGAGTGCCTGGAGGCGGTTGGAGGATGGATGGCGGCTAATGGATTGAAGTTGAATCCTGACAAGACAGAAGTACTGTTTTTGGGGGACAGGGGGCGGGCTGGTGTAGAGGACTCCCTGGTCCTGAATAGGGTAACTGTGCCCCTGAAGGACCAGGTGAGCAGCCTGGGAGTCATTTTGGACTCACAGCTGTCCATGGAGGTGCAGGTCAATTCTGTATCCAGGGCAGCTGTCTACCAACTCCACCTGGTATGCAGGCTGAGACCCTACCTGCCCGCGGGCTGTCTCGCCAGAGTGGTGCATGCTCTAGTTATCTCCCGCTTGGACTATTGCAATGCGCTCTACGTGGGGCTACCTTTGAAGGTGACTCGGAAACTACAACTAATCCAGAATGCAGCAGCTAGACTGGTGACTGGGGGTGGCCGCCGAGACCACATAACACTGGTCTTGAAAGACCTACATTGGCTCCC
The DNA here is from genome assembly GCF_964106645.2 of Podarcis pityusensis. Classification (NCBI taxonomy): domain Eukaryota; kingdom Metazoa; phylum Chordata; class Lepidosauria; order Squamata; family Lacertidae; genus Podarcis; species Podarcis pityusensis. The sequence goes on along the minus strand of NC_138034.1, from coordinate 46,157,415 downwards.
AGTACGTTTCCGAGCACAATTCAAAGTGCTGGTGTTGACCTTTAAAGCCCTAAATGGCCTCGGTCCAGTATACCTGAAGGAGCGTCTCCACCCCCATCGTTCTGCCCGGACACTGAGGTCCAGTGCTGAGGGCCTTCTGGCGGTTCCCTCACTGCGAGAAGCAAAGCTACAGGGAACCAGGCAGAAGGCCTTCTCAGTGGTGGCACCCGCCTTGTGGAACGCCCTCCCATCAGATGTCAAAACGATAAACAACTACCTGACATTCAGAAGACATCTTAAGGCAGCCCTGTTCAGGGAAGTTTTTAATCTGTGATATTTTAGTGTTTTTTGGTTTCTATGGAAGCCGCCCAGAGTGGCTGGGGAAACCCAGCCAGATGGGCGGGGTACAAATAATAAATTATTATTATTATTATTATTATTATTATTATTATTATATTCCCAGATGCGTCTGGGATAACAGGATTTTGGACTAGATGGGCCTTTGGTCTGATCCAGCAGAGTTCTTCTTTAATTCTTATTTCTTATGCTGTAGGCATTTGTAATAATCGTGCTTGAGAGTTTCATGGAAATGAGTGAAATAGATGTGTATCACTATTTGCTAGAATTAGATCTAGCGATTTACATCCAACAAAAGATTTGTTTTCCTTTTATTATGCAGGATGTCAGTTTTGCAAGCACTGCTATGTCACTCCATTAAACTGCTGGCTTAGACATAACAAAAACCAAGCCGTTGTAATTGGTTCCACAAGCGTTCAATAGTATAATGAATATTTTTTCCCCTAATGAGAGAAATTAGCAGAAATGCAGATTTGAAAGTCTGCATTACTACATGTAAAAATGATGGCACAGTGTAAAAATAAAATAAAAATCATGTGATTGATTTCACAATGTAAAGAGAGAGAGGGAAAGAACCATACAGAGTGCAATTCATAAGTGTAACTCTTGCGCAGTATCTATTCACCTCTTGGATCTTGCCAAAGAGCAAAGAACAAAGGCTATAACTAAAATATAGGCTAAGTATTTGTGTAACAATACCTTTTCAGTACTGATTTTTATTTAATTTGAGCATATAATGGTTAATGGAAAATCTCCCATCCAAACACTGATCAGCTACAAAGCTACTTAGGTTGCATTTCCCTGACAGACAATTTCAGCATTATATTTGAGCTTTCACATGACATAAAAGCCACTTCTAGAAAACTAATGGAATATAGTGCATGTTTAGTATTCATTTCTTCAGTATCTGATTCTAGAAAAAAATCCATTTACAGCACCTTCAACCTGAAGAATCGTGGGAGTAAAATGACAAAATTTGGGGTTGTATACCAGCATGTAGTTCTTTCTTGCTGTTTTCATGAGGGAATCATGGGAGAACAAAGCATGCAAAGGCAGAAAGTGTGTAGAGGGAGGAGTACTGACATTATCCATTGATGTTTGTTGTTGTGTCACACTACCCTTACTGGTGTGAATGAAATTCAGTGCCGGTACATTGGTCAAAAACTCACAATTCCATAACACAACAGGTACTGAAGTGTGAAAGGAATGTTAGAAAATGGGACATAACCACTAGCCTCAGTGGTACGCTTTGTGCTCTAAAATTTCAGTGGCACCCTCTGCAACGCTAAAATTTGGTGCCCTATTATATTAGTGTTGGTGAACACTATCATCCCTATATAACTTTAGCCTTGCAGTGGGAAAGAATGTGCACAGCCCCAGAATTTGTCTGGCCCAATTTAAGAAAATTTCCCAAACCAATCAGCCAACAACATATACAGAATATTTTATCATGCAGGCTCAGTTAGCTATTAAAGTGACGAGAAGACTTCTTTTCTAGATACCTTGGTGTTCAGTGCCTCTGGGATGAAGTATTTTTACATGAATTTTCTATACTCGTAATTGCTGGGCTTTGCCAACATTGAATTAAGAGAGTTTACCTGTGAATAAGCAGCGCTTTTCCCAGCTGGAACTCACTGGAAGTCAGTTCCAGCACATCTCATGTGGGCAGCATTGTCATTGTAAGAGAACAAGGGAGGCCTTCATGGTGAGTTCTGGCTCCTCTTTTTCTAGAAAAATAGCACTGTGAATAACTATGAGCCAGAATATCTGAAAGGAATTTGCTCTTGCCAGGGTCAGCCCTACCATTAGCTACAGTGAGATAGTCTGAAAAGCTGTTTGGGGCTCTCATGAAAGGATAGCAAATGGTTAGTTATCTAATTTATTGTTGTTGTTTTTACGGCTAGTGCATGAGAGAAGTGCTTGTTGGATTTTCTGCCTGAGGTGCTGAAATAACTTGACTAGTTTTGGGTATCATGAACTTTGACTTGGGCGAGGGGAGCGGGGGTGCCATTCGCTGCTCTTTCTCCAGCAGCAAAATGTCTTTCTTGTAGCAGTTGGCTGCTTGTTTTAAAAAAGGAAAAAGCAGGGCCACGCATTTCTCCCTAGTCTAATATTTCCAGTCCCCCCCCACCCCAGTGTAATGCAGTCTTGGCTGCATTAAGGGTGTTGAATAACTGCATTAACCTTGGTATGCTTTGGCAAAAGGACAGCAAATAAGAGGCAATAAATGTCTCCCACAGCACTGATAAACTCCAAGGGCAAAAAGCTAGTTGTTTATGAGGTTCAGAGGATAATTTGGTCAAGAACATCTTTCACTTCAAATTATTGCCATTTTAATAATGGTGGAAGGTAATTTATGTAAATTATTTCAACAGCCCAGCTTTGGGTGGCTTTTTAGGGGTCTCAGCATTTTTGTATTGTTGGTTTGCGAACCAAATGGCTGAAATCCAAGATGCAAACGGTTACCTTCTGATTTCAAAGGATTTAATATAGAGGCATAGTTGTATAGCAATGGCCTACAGTCAAAAGCAGCACAACTGTGCTTTTGAGAACACTGGACTGTTCTTGAATATCTAAGTCAGCTCAGTTGTGTATTACAAAGTGAAGCTGTGAAATTTCATGGAACAAAGAGTGGATTTTGAACGGAACAGTTGGTTGGAGCAAGAACATGCTTGATCCATTGTCTTTCTGCCTGAAAGGCACACACACACACACCTCTTTTCTAAATTTTAATTCTCAGCTTTCATTTTGAAAAAAGAAAGACAATATTTTACTTGGTATGTTGTTTTGCTGCTGGTAAGGAGCCCCTCAGCTGGACTGAAGAGTGCAAAAATAAGTCAACCCTTTATTTAACTAAGATACGAGGGGAAATGGAGGGGCAAGATTATATCCAGTTGCTGTCTTGGCTTCTGATGTCTAGCTGCTGAATACAAAAGCCCTGGGATGAAGGGAAAGGACTTCTTTGATAATTATGTAGAGGGAGGAATTCCATTACCATATGTTGGAATTTGGCAATAGTGGGTTTGACTATGCATCAGTGTGTGAGATGCCTGGCACTCTGACAGAAATGTGTGTCTTTTTATGGTGTCCCAATGAACACTGAGTGAGTGGGCTTGGGAAAACTTTTGAATGTTAACTTCTCAGACTCATCAGAGATCAGCTGTTATTGTCTGGTGCTGCCACTAGGCAAATCTGCCCTGGGAAGGCACTGAGGCAGGGAAGCCAACCAGAAGGCACTTGGCTGAGGGGCTCCTTTGAAGCTGGAGCTAGCCCCATCTTCAGTGAAGGAAGACCCAAATTATGGGGGAAATCTGCAACCAAAACGACAATTTGCATTTACTGTACAAGTACATAAAGAAGTTAAGACACACAGACAGATGAATTCTTAGAGAAAACACCTCTGTCCTTTGAATGTCTGTGGCAGGAAACTTGGACAAAGGTTTTTTAAATCCTTACTATTTCCTCCTTGCCTCAGATCTTTCTCTTTTTGGTTCACCTGCTGATGCTGTGGTCTGAGGAAAATCCTTCTTCGCAAACTAGTCTTTGGTTTAGGGGGAACCCCACCCATAAGAGTGCCGATGGAATCAAAACAAATGTCAGCTTCATAAAATGTATTTTCTGGAGTTCTACTCCCAATACTTCATCTGACCTCATTAATTAGGAAACTTTCCTTTGTTGTGGCAAATAGCATTTTTTAAAAGCATATTAAATGCAAAGTCACATCTAATGTAGCTTGTGAATGTGATTAGGTGCTGAAAATCCTTGAAAAGGTTCATAGAATTGTTTGGACTCTTGGTTTGTGACCCCTTGGGCAGAAAGGGGAAGGAGAGACAGATTGAGTGTGCAGACTCCACAGAATGTGAGTTGCTGACTGGAAGAATATACTGTGTTTATTATCTGGTCAACTGTGCAGCCCTTTAAAGAGAAAAGAAAACTTAATCAAAGCTTGGGGTGCAGAATTTCAGCATTATTAGCCATCAATCTTAATAATATCTTAACTCCACTTTGTGCACAAATTTAATAATATGGATATTTTACAGTCTCTGGGAAGATTCACAAAACCAATTATAGAAATGTCAGAATTTCCATAGGAAGGTAACCTTCCTCTTAGCAGTGGCAAGGGAACAAAACAAACTGATAGTGATTAAAGTGTCACGATGTAATTGCATTTTCTTCCAAATAAACCATCACTTCCCAATAAATAATTAAAACAAGCGGTGTTCCTCAGGATGCAACAGTTCAGTAGCTGTGATTAAAAAGTGCTAGCAGGCATTATTAGATTTTTTTATGATAAATTTTCTCCCATTGTCAATTTGTCAGATTTTATTACCTGGGTGTTCTTTTGGGGTTTTATTCATTCAGGTTTAGCAGGAAAGAATAACTTTGTTCTTCTGCCAGACACTGTGATGAAATCTATATTCCGTGTTAATTTCACAAGTAAACTTTAGGTGTTCTCGGTTCCAAGTGCTGCCGTAGAAATCTAGACTTAGGAATTATAATTAATTCTGCCAGTAGCCCAGCTTGTGTGAAATGTTAAGCCAAACCATGGCTAAACGTGAATGTGTGAGGTACTCACAGCAGAAACTTGCCACTTTGTTCTTTTCCTGCTGCTACTACTTTACTACCCAGAGCTAAGTTGTAAAGTCATGGCTTTCCCTGGCCCATAAGCTTGAAACCTGTTTATGTGCTTGAATCTACTGATTTTTTGTTTAATTTACATGTGTAAAGCATGTGAAATATTCAAAGGATTCAGATGGTAATATGGATGTGGATGGGCTTTATTATTATTCTGTTGTGGCATCCAGCTTGTGGAATTCCCTAGAGAGATACAGTTGGCCTTCTCTCGAGCTAAGGCTGAGTTTTAAATATGGGTTAAGATTATTGTCTCCCTGTTTTCATGTAGAATTGCTTTGTTCTGCTCTTGACTATAATACACTGAAGTGGCATTGATTTTAATGCATTGAACTGCTTTTATCGGGTGTATGTATTTTTGTAAGCTAATGTGAGTTTATTTATAGAGAGATGCATGGAATACGTTTTTAAAAAGCCAAAATAGATATGGTAAGGTTCTGAACCACATATATGCAGAGATAGACTCAGCCTGTTTTCATTTTCTGATTTAGGGCCTGTGAGGTAGGATTTGCAGTCTGAACTTTCAAAGATGAAATAATGACAAGACAGTGCATGCAGAAATTACCCCATCTTCCTTTACCCTTAAAGGGCAAATTGTATTTCAGTGCATTATGTGCCTAGCCACAGAGTTGCCCTGCCTGGTGTACCTGACAGCTAAATGAGTAAATGAATGGACACAAAAACTGTCTGGGATTTAAAATGGCCACAACTTTATTAATTTCAGATGTAGGAAGCCTTGGCATAGACACTGGGGATCCCTCTCAGCCCCCTGCTAGGGAACTGAGGCATGACAGGGTCTGTTCGGGGGTGAATCCATCGCAAAATGCAGGTTTACACGGATGGGCCCCAAACGCTGAAGGAAGCTCTATGGCCTGCTAGCCCTATGCAACGGGCTCTTTGGACAGAGACTTCCCTCCAGACCCTTCTAGCGGGGTATCCTGTTGTTGCTGCTGCAGAGAACAGGGAGTGGGTGAGTCACCGCTTCACCGCACCCCAACTAGATGAAAGACTACAGAATTCCGCCCAAGGCCTAAACTGCCACCCGAGACTGCCTACAGCTGGAACCACCATTTTTCAGGTCTATTAACCAATGCTCATTCCCCAAAGGGGAGAAATGGTCACCATCAGGGTGAAATAGCTCAGGCATATCAGACTTGATGTCCTGGTATCAAATTACAGAACCCTGAAGACATTGCAAGGCCCTGTTGATCTTCACAAGGGCATAGTTAAGATGTGTTGGTCTCAGCACACCACACCTCTGACAATGTGCAAAGTGCTCTGACCAGAAGATGCTCATAGATGGATACGCAGACCGCAGTTGTTATGGGTCGGCAATTGCCGCCAGAGTCAAATCCGCACTTTTACGCTTGACAAGGTCATTCTTGCCCAGTTGGAGGATCAGGGCATCGGGTGGGCTGTGACTGGCGATAGCTCTTTGGAGTGTAGGCAGAAGCGCATTCTACCGTATGCCCGCCGACCTATCCAGAAGAAGTTGGCCTTGCTAGAAAGGCCCAGATACGCTCCCCAGCATGTAGAGGTAGTGTGCACACTTGTGCAGTGGATGATACTGTGGCCAAGGACCTAAACCTGTCTGTGAGTAGTACCTGAAAGAAATTTAAGAGGACTGTGTAAGGGACTGATATCCTAGGTGGACATATGTATGCTCTGTACACTGTGGAACGCCAGTGGCCCATGGCCTTAATGCAATCAGGATCCAGGCCCCTGGCTGCTGCAGAAGTCACAGCCCCAATACAGAATGAGTGGCCAGAGAAGTAAACGGATACCCACACATGCTGTGATGACCTTCCTCAAGATGGCAGTAAATTTACGCCTGGGCAAGGGTAGCCTGTTAGAATGTATGAGAAGGGGGCCACAGTGGTCCAGCCGTGGAACTAGCTAGGAATCTGGAGGTCTAGCTAGGAATCTGGAGAAATATGATTTTTTAAGGATGGCTGTGCTTTGAAAAGTATGAATTAGGCTGCTTTGAAAAGTGTGAATTAGGCTGCTGAACTTAATTTCTTCCCCATCCCTAAGTTTCACTATTATGATGTTTGCCTTCACTTTTACAAAGCCCTCTCCCTCTGCTGCAACAAGAGAGCACATTGGGGCAGCTGTCTGCCAACCACCCTTACTTTCTTCCAGAAAACCTTCCTGGAACAATGCTATATAGTGTCATTCCTGAAAGGCATTCTGGGAGCAGGTGGCATGTATTTTAATATGCTGGCAGCTGTCCACCTCATCAAACTCTTTTATCTTGTTGCCATGGAGGGCTTGGTTTATTCCGTAGCACTGGTTTTTAAATACTTGGCTGGTATATTTTGAAGTGCCCCTGTAGCCAGTGGCTTCATCTTTCATGACTTGCACTGTGCTATTACACATGCATAGAGATACACCACTTGTTATGTGCCCCTGTTAAGGGCAAGAAGTGAATTTGCTTTCCTCAGAAGGTCTTCTAAAATGTTGTTTTGATCCAAACAAGCAAGCTAAACAGATGCCGGTGATCAGTACTCACATTATAAGATATAAATGCTGATTCCTCCTCTTTTATGTCTTGTATTTAATGTAATAGAACAATAACAGCTGCTGTTCAGAGTATCACAGATCTGTTCTTTTGAGTGTAAAGGTTTGTAGCACATTGATAGTGTACTAAGAATAGAACACGTATAGCTAATTGAGTGCACAGCTCTTTCATCCCATGCATTATCAAGAAAGGTTATCATGGAGGCTGAGAGAGAGGCTGGCATTTCCTCCTCTGATAACTGACCTTACCAGCATGATCTAATTTTATTTATGGAACTATCATTCATGTCAAGTCAAAGATGGAAAAAAGCCCTTTTTAAGATGAAGCACGATGGCTAACTACCAGCAGTTGTGGAATCATAGGACTGCAAAGCTAGCTAGCAGACATCTGAAGGCTGTCTGATCCACCCAGATGCAATTAATAGTTTTGGAGAAGTTTAAAGACACTTGCGTGAAAGAAAATTGATGGTAAACCACTGGCTTTTTCAACAGAGCCTTGCAAAGGAGCTGAGAGTTGTTTTAGAGATGGCTGTCAACTTCACATGTGTGGAGTTATCTGGATGCTTCAGGGGAAGTCATGAATGTTAAACTGGTCAAGTGTACACATGAAGCTGGCAGTGAGACAGATGGTTGGTTCCTCTAGTACTCTGACTAGCAGCAGTCCTTCAAAATCTCAAGGAATGATGTTTACCAGCCTTGCATTGTGAGCTGCTTTTCTTTTGAGATATCGGGACCTGATTCTTCTATGTGCAAAGCATGTGCTCTACCACTCAACTGTGCTCCCTTCCTGGTTAATAGCTTTCCTGTTTATATGCTTCAAACTCACCAACATGGAAAAACAGAGGAAAACAACTATCCCCGTACAGTGGTACCTTGGTTTAAGAACAGCTTAGTTTACGAACAACTTGGATTAAGGACGTTGCAAACCCGGAAGTGGTGTTTTGGTTTGTGAACATTGCCTTGGAAGAAGAACATGTTCCACTTCCTACTGAGTGTAAATTGAGTCCCCCGCTGCTATGGGAAAGCACACCTTGGTTTAAGAACACTTTGGTTTAAGAACGGACTTCCAGAATGGATTAAGTTTGTAAACCAAGGTACCACTGTACTTCTATTCCATCAGTCTCCCTACCCTAGTACTGTTAATATAAGCAAAACTCTTAAGCTTGAAATAAATTGTTTAAGATCAATAGAACAGGACAAGTCTTTCTTTTATATGCCGATGACTCATAATCATCATTTTTCATGTGATAAGAATCCCATACACCAACTCCTTTGAAGATCTTCTCTGTATCTGATTATCTTTTGTGATGGCACTGCTGTAGTGTTGTGCTAACTTCTAAATGCATTGCTTTGACTGATTGCTAATTTTGTCTTGTAATGAAACCTTGCAAGTGTTTATTCTGCTGTAAGGAAGCTCATCTCTTTTCAGTACTGAGGGTTTTGTCAACACAGTTTAATAGTCTGGGGAAAATGGGGAATATTCTGATTTGCAGGATGTCAAACTAATGATCTCTAAGCTTCCATTGACTCTCAGATCTATAAATCTGCACCATGGTTTCAAATTTCTTCTCCAGCTATTTCTTGATAATCAAAACATGAAAGGTACTACTGCAGAAGAACCAGTAGTCCTGAAAGAGATTTTTAAAAATGTCCATATCTTTGCCTTATTAGAGACCTGTAAATTTCATAGTTTTGTGCTATTATACTCAACAAGTAGGCTCTGAAAGACCACAGGAAATGATCTTTGCCATTTGAAAAATGAGAGTGAAATGCCTATGCTACTGCAGAGAAAGAGCAGCAAGATGTGGCGTGAAGCATTTTCAGTGTTTTTGAGTATTTCCGAAGAAAAAGATTGGTCCTTTCAAGAAATAAAAGAGCAGCTGGAGACAACTGAAGTGGGGAATTCATATTTCATGTGCCAAATTTAGGATGCATGAGTGGAAACAAAACAGTACAAAAATAACAACAATAGTAACACCATGGTGCTTAAATGAGACTTGGATACGGTCTCATTTGGATACTAGCAGGTCCAAGGACACTTTATCCCATGTGCCTCAGTCACCAGGGCAAAAAATCTCATCATAAAAGTAATGGCTAGAGCAGCATCAAAGATTGTGTATCTTGCAATGGCAACAGCAGAGCGAAGCACAAAATAACACATGCAGAAAGGGCACGGCTCAGTGCAACACACAGCTCAAGGTGGAAGATTGGGGCAAGGCGGGCAAAGAAACAGCAGTCTAGAAATGAGTCTCAGTGCTTCACAGAGTGCTTGGAAAAGAGCAGTTCTTCCCTTCTTGCTCTCGGAGGAGCATGTGATCATTCATTTAGCCGAGAATGTTGATTGTACTTGCCAGTATGATGCTGGTGGGGAGTTATATGACAGTGTGCAGTTATAGTAGGAAAAATAGATATAGATAAACTAGCATAAAGTGTGATGACCAGGGAGTGGCGTCATGCCACCAAGGATGGTATGCCCCAACTATCTGATACCCCAATGTTCATACGTTGAGCCTGAACAACCGAAGATGTCTGTGAACAGCTACTTGTGTATAGGGCCATCTCTTCAGATGCTGGTGCTTGATGCACAGGCATGTGGTGCAGTGCCACTTCTCCCGGTCATGTCGTGACCCCGCTTTATATGAGTAACATGTGATGAGGGTCATATTTTTAAGTAGAGAAGTATTCTAGGAGCTGGGCATCTAGTGAGTGATGTTGGCACCCTTGCTGATTGAGGGCAATCTACATATTCAGGAAAATCACATGCTATGATCCTTTAGGCTTCTGTGAAGTGGAAAAACTGTTCAGCAAATGAAGGAGTTTATCTCTCAGAATTATCAAGTGGTGCCCTATATTTTACCCAAGAATAAAGTAAATTTGGATCCCGCACAGCCAGGACTAACATGATTAGCCTACAAACTCTCACACACCATAGTATACATAATTTAATCTTAAAATGTACAGTTCATGGCTGCCATATATATTTAGAACAGGGTGGAGAACAAATTCATCAAAGAAAGCTCATACCATTTTGAAAACTACCTACCAACTATGCTATGCAAGAATCGTTATTTATTATTATCATTATGAATCTCTTTAGGTGCTAAATTTTAATCTCCTGTTGGAAAATCTGACATGTTCACCTGTTTTATCTACTAATGCTATCAGCATGCCTACCTTGCACTTGGCATATTGACATTTAACGTAATATTTATAGGACTATCATTTGTACCCCTGAGGGAAGCATAACAGCTTGTAATTAGTTTAAGATAACCAGGTTTCCCACCCACCCACCCGCCAGTCATTGCACCTATTGCACTTTCATCATTTATCAGCTGTCAGTGACAAAGTCTTGCATCAGCTGTCAATAATATCAACAACAAATACATGTTGATAGGGAGACAAACTCACTTGATAATCTCAGCGATATAAAATCCATAAAAAGAGATGCTGGGTATACGGTGCAATGTTTTGTAAAAGGAAATTTCTGGCAGGCAAGTTTAAGAAAAATGTGATTGAGAAGAGAGCTAATGAGATTTGCATCTAGGCACAAGTCAAGTGAAAGTTGTATTGTTAGACTGTGGTCCAAAGCATTGGAATGAGCAAATTGCTAGGATATAAGACCCACTTTTCCTGCATGAAGGCAACTCAACCATGTTGTGCGACTTTTTGGTCCCATGGAGTTTTCCCAGTCTTGTATTCAGTGTCCATTATAAGTCTGAGCAGGGAAGCCTGTGTGCTTAGGCTCTGCATGATTTGGAACCCTACTTGACAGCATAATATAGCATGTTACATATGAAGGGGGCTACTGCTTTTAAGTAATTGTGATGTGTTATCCTGAAGGTGTCCTCTAGAGGTATATGTTGCAATGTGGGTGTGGGTAGCATGTGTTAATATCTACTTCAGCTAAATATTTTACTGTTCTGTAAACATTACATTTGGTGCTTTAATGCAAAACACTGTTCTACATGCTGACTTTAACTAAGCAAATTTTTTCTATTCTTAACCCCCCAGGTGGGACTCGGTGGTTTCTATTCACTACTCCAAGTAATAAAAGTACAGTGAAATTTCTTCCATGACATGCAACAAGCTTTAGATCAGGGATGGGGAACCTCAGGCTTGGAGCGGGGAGCAGTGGCGTAGCGTGGGGGGTGCCAGGGGGGCCGGCCGCACCGGGCGCAACATGGGCAGGGGGCGCGCTCGCACTAGCAGCTCTCTGCCCCTACTAAAATCCACGGGTTAGGGAGCCCGCGCTCGCTCGGCTTGGCGAGGAGGTTGCGGAAGGGGGAGAGCGAAGCCTTCTGCCGCGGGCAAAAAAAGGAGAGGAAGCCGGGTGGGCGGGCGGGCGGGCTGGCTGGCGGGGGTCTGGCTGCGCCTGCTGCTGCCGGTGCAGGGCAAGGCAAGCAGAGCGAGGAGGAGAGAGAGGGGAAGGGGGGGAAGCAGCTAGGAAACGCTGCGGTGTGGAGGAGGAATCAATTAAGGAGAGAAAGCGAAAAGCCTTGGAGAAAGGGAAAAAAGGAAAGAAAAGAGGCAGCTCCAGGAGAGCGTGGGGGAAAGAGAAGCCTCGCTGCTGCTGCTGCTTGGGAGAGTAAATTACTGTACTTGCCTTGCCCCGGGTTAGGGGGCGCAAATTATTTGCCTTGCCCCAGGTTAGGGGGCGCAAATTACTTGCCTTGCCCCGGGTGCTGATAACCCACGCTACGCCGCTGGCGGGGGGGGGGGGAATGTGTATGTGACTGGAATGTGGCCCATAGCAAACAGGAAATAGACACTTCTGTTGCTTCATCAATTTTTTCTTCTGGTCCTGCCCACTTTTTGCCTTTGGCCCCACTCACCATTGTCTTGAGGCCCTTAGATACTTGCCCACAAGGAAATGTGATCACTGGGCTGAAGAAAGGCTGAAAAAAGGTTGCTCCAGAATAAAGACTCCAAATATGGTACTTACATGGTCACATGTGTGATTCATGAGTTCATGTAACATGTGATTAGGAGCATGGTTTGAAACCTGGGAGTTCCTAACTAGAGAGAACTTTGTAGTAATGGTCCAATAAGCAAGACAATGCTGTTGCAAACTTCCTTTTTCTGTGAATACCCATTTCGCGCAGTTATGCCCACTCCCTAGACTGTGTTGATTCCACATTAAATCACTCTTGGAAACCATTGTGTCGCCAGAGATCACCAGTCTTGTTTTTCTCTGCAGCCTTGATTAATGGATAGATCTCTTCCATAGGCAAAATATCATTCCTTCTTCCCCAACTTCCTGTTTTGGTGGCTAGCAGATTTCTGAACTTTTCATGCTTTATTCTTATCAATGACACATGCGAGCTTTGTGTTCTGCCCAGTGAGATAATCAAGTGCTTTTGGCTGGGTTAAGCAACATCAGGTTCCCACTATACTTTTGAGCATTAATTAAACACTTTTATCTGCCTGCATTATGGGCAGTGAATCATTCAGCGGCAGAATGTATCACTTTGCATAGCCCTGTAGCTGAAGAAAGTAATGCATATTGATGTAAAAGTTTAAATCACACAGGTGCACTTGTAGGAGTTGCATCTGTGCACAGAGATATGTGCAAAATATAATGATGGATCTATAATGTATACATAAATCTTAGAAATAGACAAGTGTATTGCAGTTTCAACATTATGTTTTCTCAGATATTTTTAAGGAAGTAAAACTCTTGAAAAGTGCACCTGTGTCTCTTATATGTAATATGAGAAGGGAGCATTAAAACCGCTCCATTAAAGCCAAAGAATCTTTGAGTAAAACTGCTGTCAGATGATTGGAATTAGGCTCTTAATTCAAGGCTGTATAAATTGTTCTTGTGGACATAATTTCTTTCCCATTGAGATGTGTGCTGAAGATCGTTTTTTTTCTGTTGCCAGTTATTAGGTCTGCCATCCTGAGCTTGGGTCTTCCAAACTGTCACCTTCAATTAGCAGAGCTTCCTTTCTCTTGGATGGACAAAAAAGAAAGTGTCCAACTTTAGAAGGGTGTAAGAATGATTTCCAACTGAAAGTGACCACACATTTCCCAGTGGATCAGCCAGTTACTGACATGTTTCTGTCAGCCTTGTACAACTTCTTAAGGCAATGGGCGAAACTGGGAGTCGTTTTTATATAACATTCTGACTTTTTTACATTAAAGCTTATTAGCTGCTGTTTAAAAAGCAGTGTTCCTTATAGGACACAGTCCATTGGGAAGTTCTGTGCAAGCCTCATATTGACATGGATATGTGCCATAGAGGAGATTGTGCAGTCTGACCTTGATCAGTTGGCTTGTATGTTCTTTGCTTTCCCTTTCAAGGAAAAATCAGAAAGGAAAGCGTCCTTGAATAAGAAGATACCTTTGTAAAAATAAGAACCTTTACATATTCCCTATGCACCGCTTTCTATGCTCTGTGAAGGAAGGCAGAACACATCATTCAAAGGGGAAATTAATTCCTTAAATATCATGAAAAACCTTGAGAAATATTCACACACATTCCCTTAGTTGGCATGTGGTACTGTGGCTTTAATTATCAGTAGGGGTTTTGAAAATAAATAAATAAATAAATAAATAAATAAATAAATAAATACAACAACAACAACAAAAAACAATAGAGTTTATTAGACCTGCAGCAAAATTTCCAACCAAAGAAATATCTCATTGTGAAAAAATAAGTTTCAAAGACTTCTGTGTAAATATGAGTATTGGAAGATGCATTCAAGCAGCAGCAGAAGAAATGTCTATTGCCTCTGACTCAAGTTAATCACTTCATTTCTGCACATTGAGGGATAAATAATATTTGCAAAGTCCAAGAATGTGTGTGCTCAACTTCCTGTTTGAAATCATAATGTAAAAAACTCAGAAAGGAAACAATATTGAGAAGCTTTTGGCTTTATTATTGCAATAGTGGTTACAATGCAATTTTGCACTGTAGTTTTCATCCATATGAAGTACAAAAATTCAAAACCTTCTCCTCCCAGTGTCTTAGACCTATCTTTGCCCCTTCAGATTAATGGCCAAATTATCCTTTAGCCAGAAGATTCATTTTTAACCTGTTTGTTAAATTTTGTTCATATGCCACTAAGGAAAACTGCTGGGTTGAAATGTGTCTGGCTATGGAAGATTTGGTATGGAAGATATTCATCTAGGGCAAACTTGATATGTCAGTGTGGGGTTTATCAACCATTGGTCTGTTAATCTTGGCAACATTAAAAACTTCCAGATACAGGGCTGCCTTCAGATGTCTTTGGAAAGTTGTGTAGTTGTTTCTGTTTGACATCTGATGGGAGGGCATTATACAGGGTAGGTGTCACTACCAAGGAGGCCCTCATTCCCTGTAAATTTACTTCTCACAGTGAGGGAACTGCTAGAAGGCTCTCACAACTGGACCTCAGAACTGGTGGAGATGATGATGATGATTTATCATTTCTACTCCACCAGTTCTGTTTCCCTAGCCACTCTGGGCGGCTTCCAATAAAAGTTTAAAAATATATTAAAACACCAGTCATTAAAAACTTCCCTAAACAGGGCTGCCTTCAGATGTTTTTAAGATGTTCTTTAAGATATATAGGACAAACACCATCTAGGTCTTTAAAGGTCAGCACCAGCACTTTGAATTGTGCTCAGAAACGTACTGGGAGACAGTGTGGCTCCTTTAGGACTGGTGTTATATGGTCCCGTTGGCCACTTCCAATCACCAGTCTAGCAGCTGCATTCTGGATTAGTTGTAGTTTCCAGATCACCTTCAAAGGAAGCCCTATGGAAAGCGCATTGCAGTAGTCAAAGCAGGAGCTAATCAGAGCATGTACTGCTCTGGCAGGACAGTGCACAGGTAGGTAGGGTCTCAGCCGGCGTACCAGATGAAGTTGGTAGATAGAGCTGCCCTGGACACAGAATGTGACTCCAAAGACAGCTGTTAGTCCAAAAGGCTACACACCTGGTCCTGGGGGGGGGGGGCACAGTTACACCATTCAGGACCAGGGAGTCCCCCACACTTGCTATTTTAAGTGACATTGTTGCTAATGGTGTGCAGTTTGGCCCTTAAGCGCTGACACTGATCCAAGCTTCTGAGGTAGAGGATTTCCTGGGGAGGAACAGAATTAGGACTGAAAGACCAGGATAAAAGTGTTGGTACGTGTCCATTTTTAACTGAGAATAGTATGTGAAACTGTCAAAAATCTTTACTGCTCGTATGGCACAGGTTAGGGTAGAAGCCTAAACTTACAAATCCTGTTTTTTCTGTGTAAGTATGTTTTAAAGAGCCATAACTCTTAAGATATAATTTAAATAATAAATATGGCTGATCATAAAACCAAACTCAGACCCCTCTATGTAGAAGTGAGACCTGACATTCAGGGTCATCATTAGCTAAGTTTAATGTAAATGACATATATTCATCCCTACTGTGAGTAAAATTATAACCTGGAAATGCCAGGCTGATGGAAAGCCAAGTTAATTCCATGTGAATTGGTACAAGGATGCCATTAATTTGACACCAATCCATTGCCTTCCTCAGTCTCAATATTTAATAAGTGTCCAATTTCTTAAATTGGGATAAAAATTAGAAACAATAACCAAAGTAAGCTATTTTCCAATAAACAGAAATGTCTTCACTGATTAAAGAATAGTAATTGGGTGTTATATGTTAACGGCTTGGCCCAGAGCAATTTTATAATAACCTTCTAACAGCTTTTGCTCCCCCACCCAACATTTTATTACATGCAACAAAGTGCAGTTATTGCGTCTCTTAATTCATTTTAGTGAGCTGTCAATAAATTTCACTCCATTAGATGCAGAATTTAATTAGCTAGGGTCACAATTTACGTGATTTCTAACTTGCTAGCTATTTACAGATTCTGGTAAGTGTTGCCCTTGGCAAAATAAACTTATTTAATTTATAGCCAGCAGTGAGCAATTATTTTTCATTTCAGTGACACTGAGCCTCACCAAAATGTTGACTGCTTTAAGGTTACACATGCATCACTCTCCAGCCACAGCCAGCAACTTTATCAGAATATAACGGATCTCAGTTTTACAAAGTGTCTTTGATGTATTAGTAGTCAAAATCTTTCCCAGAAATATACAAGACTCAGGAACAATAACATTTACTTTTAACTGCACAATGGAAGAGGATTTACACCCAGTACTTTTGTAGAGTATATTGAAGGTGTTTGTTTTTATGGCAATGCACTTCTGTGGGGGTTCTGTCTTTTTCACTTGTGAAGAATATTGATAATTATGAGTGTGCGCCAAGCAAGATGCCATAAAATATATATCTGAAGTCAGTTTTCTAGCACCCAAAAGGAAGGTCCTGGGTTTGATCATCTCCTCAGGCTAGCAGAAATGAGGAATAGAATTGAGAACATTCTGGAAAAAGTCCCCATTGCTCTACCACTATCAAGTGTTCTAAATTCACCAAAGCCATTTTCCAGAGCAACTGGCAGCTGCTGTACCTTGCTCATTTTGGATGTCATGTAAGGGCAGCAAATTGTTGTTTATTCAATTTAGGATTGCTGCTTTTTAAGGCCAGGGAGAGGGAGAGGTGCTTACAGGATTTTCTGCCTCGGATGCCAAAATGATTTGCTGGCAGCCAATTTGCTCTGATATGTGGGTGGGCACCATTTGCTCATTTGTTCGTTAGGGCAAATTGAGTGCTGCCCCATCAACCTCAGTGTTCTCTCAAATGGCTGCTACCTGCCTGCATTCTTTCTTACATCCAGGCCAGGATGTGATACTAATAGTTGTCACCTTCCGTCTCTGTTCTCCCCACTCTCTGCCCCATTATAGAACTCAGCAGGGAGGAGGATGGGGAAAAACTACAAGAATCCTGAGGTTCCTTTCCACTGCCCTAAAGTAACCCATGTTGCATTTTTATGCATTCTTATGCATGTTTTCTTATAAGTCGCATTGTGTTCAACCCAGCATACTCCCAGGATTTCATTTTCTCCCCATCTGCATAGTTATACTCAGTTTATATATTCAGAAGTAATCATTTATCTCTGTAAAAGTATAAGATACAATTAGGGCTGACACCGAATTAAAGACATCTCAAGTAATTATCTGTATCAATTTTAACTTATTAATGGATTAATTAATCAACCAAATCTGCATATGACTACAGTTCTGGATTAAATAGCTTATTTACCTTTGGTTTTGCAGGATGGAAACTTGTTTCACATACTAGGCGCTGTCTTATGCTTCCCTCCGTGTGTATGAGAGAGGAACAAATACATATTGTAAGATAGATATCGGTGTGGCTTTTGAATGTACTTTTAATCAATCACACGTATACTGAGTCATGCTATTGGTCCATTTAGCTCAGGCATAGGCAAACTCCGGCCTACAATTCCCATCATCCCTGACCACTGGTCCTGTTAGCTAGGGATGATGGGAATTGTAGTTCCAAACATCTGGAGGGCCGGAGTTTGCCTATGCCTGCTTTAGCTCATTGTTGTCTACCGAATATGGACTGCCCATTGCTCCCAAGGGTTTTAAACAGTGATCATTCCCAGTCCTCCCCAGGGATGCTGCTGCTGCTGCTCCTGTATGTGATTTTTTAACCTACCCTTCACCATAAGACCCCACAGCTGGTTACAGCAATCCAAAATATGCAATATTTAAATCAAATTGCAAAGCCAAACATTTAGAACAAATTGCAGTCAAGTGAATAAGGATGCCATATAAAGACTGAAGCTGGGATCGTTTGCACGCAAAGCATGGGCTCTACCATCAAGGTGCAGCCCTCCCAATCAACTTAAGTGTTGCAACCCTAGGCATGACCTATCCTTTTCCATCCTACATTTCCCCAGGACTGTGTGCACAAGCTACACCTGCTCAGTTTATGAATAATCTATGCATGCTGAGCAGGGCTGCTCGATCACTCAACAGGACATGCTCAATCCATTAAATAGCTGGACATGGACAACATGATGTCTCCAATCCAAACCTCTCTGTGTGCGCACATGTGGAAGGCAATTGCACACATGAACAGCAAAGATGCCACCAATTTTGCTCTTGGCTCCCTCTTCTTTCTCCAGCCAGAGAATCAGGGAACACCACATTGTAGTGTAGGGGGCTGTAGTCAGAGTGAGAGAAATTGGTTACTTCCACATGCAGGTGAGGAAATGCTTTCTGATTGCACATAGCAATCTTTGGATTGAACCCATACTTTTGCACACCCTGCAAAGAGCTGTGTTCATATCACTTGGAGTGATCCAATGCTCAACATACCCCTGAGCAGGAGTAGATTTGCATGTTCTATTCATGTTCATTTCCCAGTAGTGATGTATGGAAGTGAGAGCTGGACGATAAAGAAGTCTGATTGACAAAGAATTGATGCTTTTGAATTATGGTGCTGGAGGAGACTCTTGAGAGTCCCATGGACTGCAAGAAGATCAAACCTCTCCATTCTTAAGGAAATCAGCCCTGAGTGCTCACTGGAAGGACAGATCCTGAAGCTGAGGCTCCAATACTTTGGCCACCTCATGAGAAGAGAAGACTCCCTGGAAAAGACCCTGATGTTGGGAAAGATGGAGGGCACAAGGAGAAGGGGAGAACAGAGGACGAGATGGTTGGATAGTGTTCTTGAAGCTAGCAGCATGAGTTTGACCAAACTGCGGGAGGCAGTGGAAGACAGGCGTGCCTGGCATTCTCTAGTCCATGGGGTCACGAAGAGTCGGACACGACTAAATGACTAAACAACAACAACAAATTCATGTTCAGCTATGGGCTGGTATGGGAGGAAAGCATTAAAGGGCCCTGTGTGGA
This sequence comes from Podarcis pityusensis, assembly GCF_964106645.2. NCBI lineage: Eukaryota > Metazoa > Chordata > Lepidosauria > Squamata > Lacertidae > Podarcis > Podarcis pityusensis. Next base: position 46,138,176 of record NC_138034.1, on the reverse strand, counting down.
TTACCTCCTGCATGTGCATTTGGGAAGGATCCTGCCCTTGATTTGGAAATGAATACAACCTTTCTGTTTGGATACACAAATACTGACAACTTCATAAATATGATTATTTGGACACTTCTACAGCTGTAAGATTTTGTGTGTGTGCAAGTGTAGTGTTTTTATACCTTGATTCCCCTCTTCCCCAATATCAGGATGAAAGGAACTGCCAGAATAGTTTATCCTATATCAAGATGAAAGGCATTGCCAAATATTTCCATTTTCAGTACAATGAAATCCAGACTTTCACTCCTCTTTAGAGCACTATAGATTTATTTGTGCCTTGTCCCTTTAGTTTGTACGCCTGATGGAAGTTGGACTTCTCCCTCCTTCTCCCTCTCCTTTTTAAATTGATGTCTGAAAAATGGAATTAAAAACAACAACACCATAGTAATAGTATTTATACATGCATACGTACGCTCGTGCTCTTGTGTACTAGGAGCTAAATACCCAACACCTTATTTATTAGCTTCCCTTAACAATACTTTGGACGACTTTGCTGAAATGAATATATTTAGTACGGCTGCTGATGGATGCTATTCTGAATGGCTTTTCTCTGATATTCAGTGTCTTCTTCCCACCCCTTTTCTCTCTTGCACAACCTTGTCCCCTTGAATAGGGCTTTCAAAAATAAATTTAGATCTGATAATACACAGACCTCTAATTCCAGGTAATAGCCAGAATATTTAATATATGGCTTAGTGTAATACATAGCACATCCTATTTGTCAATGTAAAGCTTAAATGTAATGGCAGCAATTTAGTTTCCTGGCTATGCATAGGGATATAGTTCTTTATTATGTTAATAAAACCTGATAAGTAAAATCTATTGCATTATAAGTGCTATCAATTAAAAAATGATTGTACTAATAATTAGGGCAAAGTTATTTTCAAGTTCATCATTTAACTTCTGCTTTAATTGTCTTTTTGAAATGTTCACTCTTTTATTTAATTATGGATAGGCAAGTATAATTATCTTGAACTTTGCATAATTGTTCGTGTATAAAACTTTTCTGAAGTTTACTCATTTCTAGACATGAATCTTTTCATATTGTCATTTAAATCATTTACCTAATATAATTACAGCTAAAATTATGTGGGAGGCCTTTTAAATGTGACTGCTACAATACTTTCCTCTAATTTTCTGATCTCTAAATGTTAACGGAGACCATTCACACATAAGCTAAATACAGTTTCATAATTAGCCATAGCACTATTTTATATCGAGTGTCACACAGAAGCAAAACTAGGTTAATACTTGCTATAGGCAGTGCCAGGGTTCAAATCTAGAACCTGCACATATTATCAGCTCCCAGGGAAGATTCTGTAGTCTGGTTTGCACTTAAGCATGGCTTAGCAGTAATGAGCAGCATTCTGGGGCATGCAGCTAACATAGTGCTCATGTTGCTCCTCCCTCATTTCTGCTGCGGACACATGACCAATGCCATAGGCAAAAGCCCTTTACCAGCCGACCATTTTGCCTTCTGTCTTGGAAAATGTATATAAAGAGAACAAGTGCCTGAAATCAATAGGAATATATTTGTTGACTGTGGTTGACTCTAATCCTGTGCCTGGATAGCTCAGCTCACTATAGTGTGGTGCCAAGATTGCAGGTTCAATCCTCGTATGAGACTGAGTGAGTGAGAGATGTCAGTCTTACAACGTGTGGGCTTCAAAGCACAACATGCACGTTTCAAAGCAGGCTCTAAAGATTCACAGGTCTATAATGCATAGTACCAAGGTTGCAGGTTTGATTCCCATATGGGGCAGTGGCATATTCCTGCATTGCAGGGGGTTGGACTAGATGATCCTCAGGGTCTCTTCCAACTCTACAGTTGTATGATTCTATGATTCAGGATCTTAGAGTATATTTCAAAGGATTAAGAAATCTGCACTATGAGTGAAGAAATCACTCCATCATGAATGGAGATGAGGAAGAATAAGTAAACACAGAGACAGGCCTTCATCCAGATACCCATTTTAGACTAGCCATGGGGCTTCTTTGAACAGCACATTCTTATTCCTGACCACAAATAGCTCCTTGCAACTTCATCCAATTTCAAGTCTTTTGCCATGTATGGGGAAGATGTTCAAGAAGCACAACTCCAAAGTTCTTTTGGATGTATTGAAATATCTGAGAAGATCTTTGGATTTCTGACCATAATAGGGGTGTTCAGATGTACCCGTTCCATGTATATACGCAGTGTGTGGTGGTGGGAGTGCAAGCATGTCTTTTGGCCTTGCTTTTAACACAACACCAGAAAGAGCTGGCTGTGGGTGTACTTCTTCATGCACAAACCTCTGAGCACTGTCAAGAACCTTCTTCCCTTTTTGATCTTGCAATGAAAAGGAAAACATCTGGGGGAAGGGGAAAGAGGTGTACAGAGCTTAAATATTTGGTTTGTTGCCATAGTCCTGCTTTTTCTTCCATGTTGGGTAAATGTGTGCATTATCGAAACATCTGTGGTGATTCCATTAACATGCTTTTGATTCTCCTCCCATCATATACCCTCATTAAAGGCAACTCTCATATGTGACCTTTAATTTTGAGAAAAGGTGAGTAAGAAGGGATATGATAAAAGTGTATAAAATTATGCATTGTCTCCCTCTATTAAGAATAAAACTGGGGGAGCTCCAATGAAAATGAATGTTGATAGGTCTGGGATGTACAAAATATAGTGCCGTATTTTTTGCTCCATAAGACACACTTTTTTCCTCGTAAAAAGTAAGGGGAAATGTCTGTGCGTCTTATGGAGCGAATGCGTGGTCCCTGGGGCCAAATTGCCCAGGGGCAAAAAGCAGATCATGCTTTTTTTTTAGAAAGAGGGATGGGGGTGTTGAAACAAAGCTGCTGATCAGCTGATCAGCAAGCGATTGGACGGGGAGATAAGGGACTTCTAGCGATAAAGGAGGCTGCCTGGGAGGTGGGAGGTAAAGACAGCAAACTTGCAAGGAGGGAAGACAGGAAGATTAAAGCAATGAGGAGAGAAATTAGAAGAAAAGGAGGAGCAAAAAAACTGCTCCAGCTAAGGAAAAGACACTAAGGCAAACAAGAGGGAAGGGGGTGTTGAAACAAAGCTGCTGAGTCGGCAGTTGCACTGGGTCACCCCAAATTCACCATCAGCTCACATAGCATGTCCATGACTACAGCCTGCACCAAAACCCCCCCATGCATCCACTGTTTCGTGGGGCCACAATGGCGCAAAAACATGGTTACAAAGCACAGATCCACATGGATCCTCAGGATTTTTGCATTGGGCTACCCCAAACTCACCGTCAAATCACATAGCATGTCTGTGACCACAGCATGAACCACAAAAATCATACATCCACTGTTTCATTTCAGAATATTTTTTTTCTTGTTTTCCTCCTCTAAAAACTAGGTGCGTCTTATGGAGTGAAAAAATGTTTAGGATAGCTTTTGTAAAAACAAACAAACCCAGAAGCCTTTTATTACGAATTGTAGGTACCGACATTCCAAAGGAACAGAAAAGACTTTTCATGTGTGACAACAGTAATGCGGATGCTACTAAGCATATGCGGCGCCGGGGTGCAAAGATCCGTCCTAGGTTGCCCAGAGTTGTAGACTTTTTTTTAGGGGGGGGACCCCAAAGTTGTTGGCTTTTTAAAAAGGAAATAGTTGTTTACCTTTAGAGCCTTTAGAACAGTTGTGGGACACAGCATTTGCAGTCAGCCTTTGCACTGTTGACTGAACATCCCCTTCTGTGCAGATAAGGGAGAAAGCTCATAAATTGTATCCCTTCTTTCGTCCTGGCCAATTCTATTACGTCGGTGTAAATGCTGGTGCACCAGGAACCCAGAATAACAGCAAATAAAATCCGCTCATACGTCAGTGCCTGATAAGACTTGTTAACCTGTTATTCCAAAGACTTCCTAGATTATAAAGCTCCAAAATACAGGCCAAAAGAGAGCAGGTCTGGAAAGAGCAAACCATACAATGGGCACCACCAGTGAAAAGGCCCTGCTCCATGTAGCTCCTGCCTTGTCATTTGAGAGGGTGCCTGTGGCGTTTGCCCTCCTAGGTGGGTCATAAGGAACGGGTTAAATGAGTGTGATGTGATTGGCCAGTGGGAATCCAAGGGGAGGAGTTAGAGTTAAAGTTGGAGTGGTTGAAAAGTTAGTTGAGAGTTGGGAGCTGGAGAAGGAAGAGGGAGGATAAGTCTGTGGGTTGGTCGAGTTGTGTTGTGAGAGAGTGAGAGAAACTGATAGGAGGAGTCAGATAGACAGTTGGGATAATCAGTTAGCAGTTATTAGGAAAGGTATAAACCGGTATAGAAACTAAGATTAAGAAACTGACAAGAAAAATTATCTGAAACCATAAACTTGTTAAGGCTTATAAAATAAACTTGCTTATTTGATTTAATGTTAACAACTGTCTGGACTCTGTGTGTACCCGAGAGAAATGGGTTGGTAGCAGCGGGAAAGTGATCATAGTGGTGGCACAGGGATCAATAGACCGTCAAATGTCTGGGGACCCTGTGTGATCGCCACAGTGCCCACTTTCCCTCCTTCTTGCCATGGAATGCTCTCTATTGGAGTCTCCAGGTCCAATATAAAGACCATAAGAAGGGAGAGCAGGGACCTTGAAGTTCCCAAAAGCTGTTAATCAAGCAAGCAAGCAAGCACACAGGTCATCTTTGTCACAGGTGCGTCACACCTATGTCCTGGCCAGGCCTGCACCCAATCTTGTTTCTGTACACTCTTGTTTTTTCTCAGTAACCAAAAACATATTATCAACATATACAAGGAGAAAAGTTGCTTTCCTTCATTTGCAAGGAATCGTACAAAACAAAGTGGCACTAATAAAGAAAAGTTCCAGGGTGGCAACAGAAAGCAAACTAAAAATGCTTTTGCAGTTCATCAGAACTATCCAGCAATATCAAGTTATAGGAAAACTGGTGCTATTAACAGTAACCCTAGTTGGTTAATTGATATGGCAACTTCCATGCACATGACGTCTGATGCTAATCCCCCCCAAAGAGTTAAATGAGATTCAGGTGAGGGTCATATGCCTTGTCAATCCCAGCAGGTATATAAGAGGAAGACCCGGCCTGCCCAGGCCGATGGCCTGCCCTATTTTGGCAGCAGAATCTTGCTGCCAATTAGTCTGGAAAAAGTCAACAAGACTGCCTGGCCTGTTCTGGACAACCTTTGAGATCAGGATTATCGGCAGTATTTGGCAGAATAAGTTCATGAGCAGAGCAACTTCCACTTCTGCAATGGGACTTTCCTTCCTCTCTTCCAACCCTGCACTGTCCCCGAATCTGGGTTTGGGGGAACCCGTACAAAGCATTTAGGGGGGTCACAGGCAGAAGAGAGGGAGGAAAGTCCCATTGTGGTCCACTCATGCAATTATTTAATTGAATATTACCCTATGTCTGCATGTCCAGCTGCTGTTAAAAGCACAGCTACAATGCCTGCTTGAAAACACTACTTGGGCAGAAGGTGAAATCTTTTAAAATCATAGGCCACCCACAACCAGTAGCATTTGGTGGGGGGAGGCACTTAGCATATCTCCCAACGCTGACATCACTGTGGCTTACAAGAAGGTAGAGGAGGAAGGAGGTGAGGTTGATGTGGTGTGAACACACCGGCATGAGCACCAGTTTGACTGCACCGGTGTGTTTGCACTGTGCCAACCTTACTCAACCCTGCCCGCACCAGCAATGTCAGTAGTAGGAGGTTATGTAAGTGCCAGGACCTTACCCTGCCGACAGTGCTAGCTGCAACCCAACATGGAAACCCTATGCATAATCCTACTAAATCTAGTTGGTTTAAGAGTAGTATTAGGCTAGTGAGATCTTGTGAGATCTTCCTGAAATCTCACAAGATCTCATGAGCTCTGTAAGATCTTGCAAGAGCTCTGTGAGATCTCACAGCAGAATCTGCCATTGTTGCTGCCATGCACCGCTGCACAATCCAGGTAAGGGAGGTGGTGAAATTCTCAGCATGTTGTACGCTGAAAGAAAATTATATGAAAATGATATACTGGTGGTATTTGACTCCTAGTAAGCTTGCAAAAATGTATAAGACAAGTGCAAGTATCTGCTGGAAATGTAAGCAAAAGGAAGGCACCTTCTACCATATGTGGTGGACCTGTAAGGTTCTAAAAGCATTCTGGGAAATGATATAGGTACTTCACACAAGGCATAGTTAAACTATGAATTCACTTAACGCAAGATGTAGTGATGGCCACCCAACTGGATGGCTTGAAGACTGTGTTAAGACAAATTCATGGAGGATAAATTTATCAGCGGCTGCTAGTCACAATGACTATGTTCTATCTCCAAGTATCAGTTGCTGGGAATCACTGGAGTGGTAGGCATTATTGCACTCAGGTTTCTGCTCGGGGCAAACTGTTGGCCACTTTGAGAACTAAATGGGCTCTTCACCTAATCCAGCGGGGCTGCTCTTATTTCAGTTTGAATAGTTCAGTTTGAATAGTTAATTTCAGATTCCCAAGTTATTCATAATGATCCAAATGCTTTCCCTACTGTAGTCAGTGATAAAAATTTCATACTTGATGTCAGCATATGGTGGAGATTCTCCCCCCCCCCAACACTGACTACCATTATGGAAGTGTCACTACTATAAATATTTATGAAGGAAATTTGGTGTATACCTGGACTCCCAATTTGGTTGCAAACCTGCTGATAGAGTTGTGAATAATTTCTTGCCCTATTTGCTCCAGCTCATTCCCACTTTCTTCTTTCTTGCATTCTTATTAACATTTCAAAGGAGAAAAGAACAGAGAGAATTTACAATACCTCCTTCTTTCTCCACTTTCTTTTCTACACACACAGATGCACACACACTCACAAACAACTTTATTTTATGGCAGGCTACTGCTGGCTCGCTTTTAATCAAACAAATACCGTGTATACATTAATTATCGTATATCTTAATTATTGATTGAGTTATTGAGAAACTATTTTCAATAATTCACTTCATGTCTGTTGAAGTGTCCAATATTGTTATACATAACGAACGGCATGAAAAAGAAACACTTCAAAAGTTTCTTGTTTAATGTTAATATGAAAGAGCTTGCCATGGGTTATTTGCATTAACTAATGATGACCTGAGATCAAAAGCTGAGCTCAGTGGAATTTGAGCTTCTAAGGTAGCATAACTTGTCCATGTCTTTAAGAATCTTCCAGAAATAAAATTTAAACCACTGTAATGGCCTGTCCAAACTGTCAAACTGCCTCAGTAGTCTGAGTGATGTGCCTCAAGAGTGATGGTATTCAAAAATTCTGCAAAAATACAATAGTTTCATCCAAATGGCCATAAGCAAGTCCTTTTGTCAAGTTATCAGCAAGTGATTTAACAAAACCTGTCAAGTGTTGAAATATGGTCTGAATTTATGCTGAAAAAGATAATTACCTTTAAAAGGAAAGAATTTTACATATATTACTGAATATGTCTATGAATAATTCTACTAAAGTTGCAATTAATATGAGATAATTTAGCTCATACATTCCCCTAAAGTTTGCTTCTGTCACTATTTGTCAACAACTCAAGGTGCTTTGGTGCACAAAAGGTGTTTTTATGTTTAAGTTGAGCAAAAGCTGACAGGTTCAAACCACTCTCAAAACTTCCAGTGGGTGAAAAAAAATCTTGCTGGTTACATAATCATCATTAGTTTGATTTTAATTAGAAAGATTACCCTCTTTCTTGGATTTAGACATCAGTTATTCGTGTGTGTGTGTGTGTGTGTGTGTGTATAAATGTCTGTCTTTGGTGGTACTGTCAGCATCAAAAACCTAGAAGAAGAGAATTCTGGGAAAGATGGCTACGAGCTCTTATCACTGAAAAACAAAAATAAAAATAATAATAAAAGCAAGACATATTCACAAATGGAAACTTAATTAAAACCACAGGAGAAATAGAAATGGAAAATGAGGGCAAGGGGGAAAAAGAATTTCTTCAAGATTTCTGCATTGAAAGGAACCAAGGGATATTAAAATGTATTTTTCTTAATTTATAGTATACTAACCATCTTAGGGCATGGTTGAATAATATATTATTTTCTCTTAGATCTTTCTGATCTCTCTATCCGCTTACTTTTTCTTCAGTCAGGCTGAACACAGAGTTGGATACATGAAAACCAGAGTTCAGATCAACTAGGATTGTATTTTTAATGTCTCTAATGAAAATCAAACCCCAGGATCTATCAAACTGACACGTCATTCAAAAGAACTCCAGTGCAGGCCAACTGCTTGTATAAGTGATTGATCAGGAATGTACTCATTAAGAATTTTTCAGTAATATATCTCTCTTTCTATAACTCTAGATATTAGTGCAAGTTTGTTAAAGCCAGGGGCTTGTTGAAAAGCACCACTTTGAAACTACAGTTTTATATTCACTTACCCAGGAGTAAGCACCACTGAACTCAGAAGAACTTACTTGTGTACAGGAGTCCTCCATTAATTGTTTTTTTTTCCTTTTATGACAAATATAAGTGTCATCAGAATCATGAAAACAAGAAGTTCAATGCCATCAGTTGCGGGTTTAATCAATACACAGGATTTTTATCCCACTACACGTATCAATTAGCTTACCCAGATATTGATGTTATGTATGACTGTCTCTTGAAAAGGATCACTGCCCCTCTACAGGAACTGATACAATAATCGCAGCAATTATCACCTTTTGCTACTGTAAAAGGTTAAGGTTTTGCCTATTTTACATATATTTAAGCTCTAATTATCACTCACTATAATTTTTGCAGCTCATTACTATTTAAATCTCACTTTACCGTTGTTTTTTGTCTTTTCTGTATCTGCCAACTCAGATTTTGCCTTGTGCATCTGATGAAGTGGGCTTGAGTACATGAAGGCTTATGCTATGATAAATGTGACAATCTTGAACAAATCAACAATCTCCAATGATAAGACAAGACACTTGGATTGTTTTTGTTGCAAGAGACTCACATGGCTATCCCTCTGAAAATCATACAATACTGTCATTCCATTACAACAGTTTATGGCAAAGTGCCTTGACATCACTGCCCTTCCTACACCTCACAGTTTAAACATGTTTTATACCTATGATATTCTACACCTGCCATATGCTAGGTAAATTCTTACTATTCTAGAGGGTGGTGGGGTTGTGTTTTTTGTGTGTGGTGTTAATAGGTTTGCAGATGTGAGATTTGTAATTATTTTCTTTATTTTTGTCCAATTTTATTTTTTACTTAATTAATTTTATTAGTGGTGGGTATCATTCAGTATTCTGGCACTTTGCATGAAAGCAGCTTCCTTTCACAGAATGTGGGTTGTGCTTACAGAAGGGCTCCATCCATGAGTGAAACTTTCCTTATGTGAACAGAGGAAGTGTTGGCTGCCTGCCCTATATATTTTATGACAACATTTTTTTAATAAAAGTGATGAAAAATGAAAATAGTTCATTTAATCTCATCTCATTTCTCTTGTAAATTTCAAGAAGAAGAATAAATCACGCTATAAACCATAGATTTAAGTCATTGACTAAAGATGGATACTATTGACACTGTTTGGGCACTTTCTAACAACCAGTCCAGGGGATGGTACTTCCTGTCAGCTTTGTAGTTTCAGTGTTGCCCATGCAGAACTCCAGATAGAGAAGGAAGAGGATGGGGACCAAGCTAGAAGGAATTGGCTCTGTGTCATTGGATCTGGCTCTATCTATTGTTGGGCTGTATGCCTTCTGCCCTACCAGTCCCAAAGGGCACCAGCCACCACTGTAGTGACTGTACTGTGTGCACTATCAACTAAATATCGAGCACCTGGACCCTTTAAGAGAAATGGCTATGATGCAATAGGCTAACTTCTGGAAAGCAGACTCAGAGGTGTGGCCTGCCTGGAAAAGTTAGTTCCTGCTGTGTGCAGCCCCCCATACCTCAACAAGAATAAAGTTTGAGTCATCATTAACTCATCTTCTAGTGAGTTCATACACAATCAGTAGAAGACAATGAAGTGGCAAACTGTACAGGTTCCAGCTAAGCAGATCCACATGCTAAGCAAGTACAATCATTGATCAGAAACAACAGGGCATATCTATTGACAGGATGTGCTTCAGAGTGTGGATACTACATCCGCTACATTGCTTCCAGCTGGTGGGAAATTTGCTTGAACATTTTAAGGTGCATCCACATCTACATTATTGCAAAACTAGTCCTCCGGGTAATGAGGATGTATAAGCCTACATCTTAGTCAAGCCAGAAAAGAAATGCATGTCAACAACTGATTTGTTTTCAGAATCATTTAGCTCCTTAATAAATTTCTTGTAGGCATGAACTAGCTTGGTGTGGAATCAGCCTGGGAGCCTGTTCCACCCCCACCCAACCTAATTTGATCTGATCTGTTGTTTTCTCATATCTTAGTTAAATAGTATGTAGTTGCCCTTGAACTAAAATACAAATCACCACCCATTCAGATTGATTTTAATCATAGAATTCTTTAAACAGAATGGATATTTGAAAAGAAAGAGAGTGAATGAGTTAAGAACATACTAAGAAGAGACAGCTGGGTCAGGCCAATGACCCATCTAGTCTTCTCCCAGTGGTCAACCAGATGACCATAGAAAGCCCGTAAGTAGGACATGAGCACAAGGCTACCCTCCCTTCCCTTTTAAAAAAAAAATAAACTGTCTATCATATGCATCTTTAATGAAACAGTTATTTAAGTTATTTCAAGTCAGTATACAGTTTTCACCTCCACTGTATTCCGTATACATAAGGACACCAACTTTGTGTATGGACTCTTCCACCATGAGAGGGGAACCCTTCGCATCTAGAGACTGCAAACCTTCAGATCTAGAAATTGGGAAGAAAACACGCACACCCTTTTTTGCATGACCAAAAGAAACCAAATCAAAGAGGACCAGGTATTTTGTTTTTGCTTTGTTTTAAGGTACAATATGATGGACACAGGTGGCGCTGTGGGTGAAACCACAGAGCCTAGGACTTGCCGATCAGAAGGTCGGCGGTTCGAATCCCCGTGACGGGTTGAGCTCCCGTTGCTCGGTCCCTGCTCCTGCCAACCTAGCAGTTCAAAAGCACGTCAAAGTGCAAGTAGATAAATAGGTACCACTCCGACGGGAAGGTAAACGGCATTTCTGTGCACTGCTCTGGTTCGCCAGAAGCAGCTTAGTCATGCTGGCCACATGACCCGGAAGCTGTACGCCAGCTCCCTCGGCCAATAAAGCGAGATGAGCGCTGCAACCCCAGAGTCGGTCACGACTGAACCTTTTAGGGGCCCCTTTACCTTAAGGTACAAGATACAGAAAGACACTTGCTGAGATTACATGGCAGGAGGTTTTACAGACAAGCCACCCTTTTTTTTAGAACACCAGAAAGTACTCCTGCTCTTTCAAATTGAGCTGTTGCCTCCATAGAGGCTGAATTAACTTCCTCTCAAAGCACGATGCAGTATTTGGAGTGGCTGGTAGCCACTAACAGCCTTACTGTCCATGAATTCATGCAACCCTCTTTTATCATCATCCAAGACAATGGCCATCATGACCTCCTGTGAGGATAAGTTCCATAGTGAAGAATGTGCAAAGACGTACTTTCTTTTATCTATCCTGAACCATCCTGCATTCAGCTTCATTGAATGTCCCTGAGTTCTACTTTTCCCATACCATGTATTATTTTATTATTTTCTATCGCGTTACCTCTGACTCACATTTTTTCTAAACTAAAAAGTCTCAAATGTGGCAATCTTTTCTCATAGGGGAGTTACTTTTTGAACACTGCAATATCTTGTTTAGTGTGGCAACTAGGAATTGTACACATTCCAAATGCAATTGAACCATGGATATATTAAAGGTGTTATGATATCAGCAGTTTACTTTCCAAATATTTTCTAATGATCCCTAAGATGGAATTTGCTTTTTTCACAGCTGCCACATACTGCATTGACAACTTCATTGAACTATCCACTAGCTCTCATTTCTGGTAAGTCACCACCACTTCAGACCCCATGAGTGTATACTGTATGTGAAATTAAGACACAACTTGCTCTTGCAGAAGCCATGTTGGCTCTGCTTCAGCATGGCTTTTTCTATATGCTTTGTTATTTTATCCTTAACAATACTTTCCACCAGTTTTCCTGGGGCAGGAATTAATCTAACTGGCCTGTAATTTCCAGGGTTTCCTCTGGATCCTGTTTTGAAAATTGGTGTTACAGTTTCATGATTACTCCAGTCAAACCATAGATATTGAAGTTCAAAATAATTAGTTGCCTACCCAAGTCTTGCAGCCCAATCTGTCTCGATTTAGATTACTGCTGTGCTAAAACTTATCTACCAGTTTCTCATAAGATTTCTTCACGAGATACCTAGTTATTCAATGGGACTTTATGGGAACTCAGTGAATGAATTGTTATGAATTCTTTTTTGCTGATCTAATGCAACTTTAATGATGTTTAAATTAATTGCTCTATGGCTTTTGTTACACTTGTTCAGTTCCCTGGAACCTTGAATAACACTTTATAAATATAAATAATAAATGAATAAGTAGTAATCAGATTAAATGAGGAAGTTAAAATTTTATTAATCATTAATTTATTATCTCCTAAATGCTAATAGAAGCCATAATCCAAAACAAAGAGAATGCATTTTTAAACCCATTTGTATTACTGGGCCTCCTAAACACAGTTACCTGGGAGTAAGCCCCATTGAACTGTAGGATTGCACTGTCAGTATGCTTAACTCTGTATTGGATGTGGACTTGGAGATTAGTATGAATGAAAAAGAAGAATTAAAACTCTTCCCCCTCCCATGGCACTTTTGATATGTTTAATAAGACATTGTATTGAGTCTGCCCACTATTCCTAAAACAATTCTCTTGACTGATTGGTGAGACAATGCTCCCTCCCCCATGTTGCTATTTAAAACAGAGCAAAAACACTGCGTTCTCTATTACAAAGACTTGTCACATTGATGCAAATAAGTCTTTGCCCAAAGCACTGACAGCAATCCTGACATGAACTCTGGCAAATATTTTTCTGCAAATGCCACTCTTAGCACCCATAACTCTGTAAGCAGTAACCTGACATTTCTAACTATACTAAATAATGCAACAAAGAAAATTTCATGGTTCATGAGAACCTTTTCACATGGAGACATTGTAGTCTCTTAAATAATTTAACTTGTTTTTGGAAACATCATTATTCTGAAACAGATTTATTGGATCAAAACACACACAAAAGGAACGCCCAGCCATCAGCTAGGAAACTCTCAGTGAAATGAGTGTCATCAACACAGAAGGCACACCATGAGCAGTTTTACACTGGCCTAAAGCTGAAGCTCCAGGTCCATGTATTTTAGCACAATACATACCCAATTTTTCTATGGAGAAAAGTTTTTCTATGCAGAAAACATCACTTGGTCCAATAATGCAAGGCTATAGTGTTCAGAGGTTTTCTTCTCTCAGCACTCACCCCCAGATGAAGGCTGTTAATTTTATTCATTCATTCATTTATTATCAGAAGTAGCCAACATGGTGTCCTCCAGAAGCTGCAGACTCAAACCCGTCATTCCAGATGTTTGGCCATGTTGGCTGGGGCTGAAGGGAGTTGGAGTCTAGAAAGCACCATATTGGCTACATGATGCTTTACAGAATGCACACATCTCTTCCCGAGGACCTTACAGTCTAGAATTTAGATGTGTATCGAAGTGGAGATATTGATATTACAAAAAAATAGAATGGACACTCACAAACCCCCTTGGGCCTTCTCCAAAGTAAGGTGGGTGCAACAAAAGCCCTGTGCAGCAAGAATTCAATTCTACACAACTTTGCTCCTTAGCCCCCCATCCCATGAGAATTTTCTCCTCATTAGATCATTTTAATGCAGGTTCTCTCCTCATTTACTGATAGAGAATGATAGGTGTAGGTGTGTGTGTGTGTGTGTGTGTGTGTAAGGTGTTGGGGTTTTTTTGCACTGTTCTAAATAACAAAGGAAGCCTGCTTGTTAGAGGAGCCCTGAATCAGACCTTCCCTTCCAATGCATGGTGGTATATTCTTACCCTTACCCTTGTCCTGTTGCCTCTTGTAGGGAACTCAGCAGGGGAAAAGGGTGGGGACAAAACTGAAATTAATTAGCCCTGCCATGGGCTCTAGCTCCACCTACTGTCAGTCTCCTTGGCATCTGCCCTAAGAATCTCAACTAACAGCAACAGCAACCACTGTGGCAAAGAGTTCAGGGCCAGTGAGTGTGGCCCTTCTTTTCCCATCCTGTGATGGCAATCACATAAGGGTAGAATTGCTGAGTAGGGCACTGAAAGGTGGAACAACTGAAAACTACTGCTCTAGCATGGAAAAAAAAGAGAGTATGGAATTGCAATAGCTTATTTGAACAGTTAGGGGAGTGAGTGCATTAATTCTCTGAAGGGTTTCTTATTCAGAAACCTCTGAGGTTAGTGTCTTCAATGTTTGCATCTGGTAGCTAAAAAAAAACGGGGGTGGGGGAGCAGCAGCACTATAAACAGATTCACATGGTTATCCATTTGTGAAACGTTGCCTTTAATTTCTTGATTGGCTCACCAATCTCTGCCCTTGTAAGAAGCCCAGGGTGGGGTGGGAGGAGAGAAAGGCAACAGTTATTTCTGACATGCCTTCAAGTGGTTATTATTTCCCCCACTTTTCCCAGAAAGAAAATGTGCTTGACTGCACCAGTACCGCATTAAGACATGCTTTCTTCTAGGGATCATGCCACCATTTAGAATAGTCTCGGTGGGTTGTGGGGGTTTTTTTAGCTTTCTCTCAAGGGGAATTAAAATGTTACATATCTTTTTAGCAGTGAGAAGGTATTCCAGATCAGCAAGCACAGAGCCCCAGAATTCTTCACTGCAGAACCAGTTCAACTTATCTCCTTAAAGGTGCGATTGTGTAGGCAGGCTCTCCCTGGCTGACGACCTAAAAATGCTTTGCTAAGGTAAGTACTTTGTGTTGTGAAACAGCGTGACAGATCCAGGAATATGATGGCGTTCCCACGGGGACTTCCTGCTTGTCATCATTTTGACTGCGGATACTGGTACGTGTCTGGCTGGCTTATAATTGTTGTTGCCTTGGTAAGTGAACCCACAAGGTCACGTACCCATCTATTGGGAGCTGTTTTCTCTCCACTGATCCATTTGTTTATCCAGGCTTTCCCTGTTGTCAGTTTCTGTTGCCTTCAGTTGCTGTGATGTGTTTTTTTTAACAGACATTATTTTATGGGATTTTATAACGTGAACTGCTATGGTGTATTTTTGAAGAATTATTTATTTATTTATTTTGTAGAATTTATATAGTGCTTGATTGTAAGGGGAGAAAAACATCCAAGTGGTTTACAAAGAAAATTGAAAAGCAGTCTAGGCATTTTTTTAATGAATAAATAAAGTTCAGGACACATGCTTAGGGATGTAAATGCTTCAGATACCACTTTCCATGTGTGAGGTGCCACAGGACACAAACACGATGCATTCCTACAGTTTCAGGAATATCAGATAACGGGGACTTTCGTACAATAGCCAATAATCCTCTTTGGCCTCAGAAGTCTTTGCTTCCTCGAACATTGGAAGCTGTCTTACACCAAATCAGACCATTGGTCCGTCTTAGCTGAGTATGTTCTGGCAGTGGCTCTCCAGGGTTTTAGGCCGGGGTCTTTGTCAGTCCTGCCTGGAGACTGACCCTGGGACCTTCTTCATACAAAACAGATGCTTTGCCACTGTGTGACAACCCTTCCCTTTGGAACTGGAAGATTAGTTTGTTGCCACTGACCGATATCAAGATTCCCAGATTTGCTGTCTTCCACCAGCCTATCTTTGCGTGGGCCTGGGTGCCTCATTCTATGCATGGCACAAAGGCTAGAATGTTCTTTCTCACCCAGCTGCCCTTCTTGTGCCAACCTGCTAAGCTCATGGCTTCAAGGGGTGAGAGGTACAATTCTTAGGCAATTTGATGACATATATCGGGTAAATGGCTACAGCTCAAATGTTTTGCAATCAAATAGTCCCCTCTAAAAAAAATTGTGGAATTAACCAGTAAGGGGCAGACAAAAAAAGATGCATCCAGCAAGTCCTCCCAAAAACCAGCAAGGTGGTGAGGTTACAATCTTGCCTAAAATCTTGGGAGCTACTGCCAGGCTGCGTAGACAATATTTTAAAAGATGGACCAGTGGCCATCCATAGTGGTAGCCATCACTACCTCTTGTGTGATGTTCAGTGGCATTAGTTTGCCCTGGGCTCTAATATTAGGGGAGAGGGAGAAAAACTTATCTTTATCCACTAAATAGGAGAAGAATTTGTGTAACGTTAATAGCAGCTTGACAGCCAAGAGGGTTACCTTACGCTAGAGGGATGGTGACTTCCAGTGAGGGCTGGTCCTTCCAACAGAGGCTAAACAGCCATGTGTTAGGGATGTCCAATTCTGGCTTTGCATCAAACAGGAGGTTAGGCTACATGTCCTTGATAAGATTCCCTTCACCTCGATGATCCCGTAAGTGGGAAATATCCAGCGGCTGCCTATTTATCACAACTAGGCATCACATATATGCGAGCCATTTGGAGTTCTGCCTGCCTGTCAGGTTCCAGTGTGCAACTCCTGTGGACCATTTCATTTTGCAACTATGCGACCAGATTTTCTGTTTGCCAATTAAACCTAATTTGATTTTGTCTATACCGGTGGCCTCTTACTCTCTAAAGCAACCTTACCACTGATTTTCAATACAGTGTGTATTGCATGACTGACAGAGGAAGGCATCATGGCAAGTATAAATCCTTTTTATTTTGTTCCACAGAGATATTAAATAAATTGTTTCTTTCTCATCTACTTGCTTAATACAGAATTTACTGTATTAACTGCCTCCTGCACTGGGAGTTCGGATGGTGTACTGGATAGCAATAGATCCAAGAATGTGTACAATATTGGTGAGGTTTTTTTTGTTTTCTTAATATGTGACTTTATGGTGATCTCATTTCTCTGCATCGCCACATACCAGCCTTTTCAAATAAGATAATTTTGTTGCAATCTGTAACCGACTATGAACAGCTGGCTTGCTGTACTGCTCAAATGCAGAGTGGAATGTTTAATGTAACCCTTTTTTCATGAGTGCTCTTCAACACTAGCAGGGGAGACAGTTGTGTCGCATGTATCAGATGTCTCGTATAGAGAGACTTTGCACCCACCCTTGATAACAGCTGAACAAATAAGAGGGAAGAGAATGGAGCAAACTGTAATCTACACAACATAAAACATCCCGTAACTTTTAAAGAAGACTCTTGCTGGAACATGTTCTAAAACGTTAAATTAGGCATTTCATCTAGATTTGCCCTCTTTAGCTATCCTTTTCTTCTTCTTCAAAGAAATGTACTTGGATATGGTTTGAGACATCTTACTGCACAGCAGGCATGAGATACATTTTCATTCGCCACATGGAGTAAATTGATTTTTGCTCAGTGTGAAGATGTTACTGTTCCTTTACATCTATAGTAGGAAACAGTACACATCTCATACTAAGTAAAAATTAATTTACCATAGTCAGTTGAAAAAAGAGGAACACTTGGCTGAAGCTACTATATAGCTATATATAGCTATATATACTGTATACCATATATATATAGTAAAGGACCCCTGGACGGTTAAGTCCAGTCAAAGGCGACTATGGGGTTGTGGCGCTCCTCTCAATTTTCAGGCCGAGGTAGCCAGCATTTGTCCATAGCAGCTTTCCAGGTCATGTGGCCAGCATGACTAAACTGCTTCTGGCACAATGGGACACCGTGAAGGAAGCCAGAACACACAGCATTTAGCTTCCTGCCACAGAAGTACCTATTTATCTACTTGCACTGGTGTGCTTTCAAACTGCTAGGTTAGCAGAAGCTGGGAGAGAGCAACAGGAGCTCACCCTGTTGTGTGGATTCAAACCAGAACCATAGCTAGGTGATCTTGTGCCCCTGGCAGAACCATCCAGATTGCGCCTCCTAGCATGGACAAATTAGCTCTTCTTTCCACCTCTCCTCCAACCACCCCCTTCTACCATTCAATTCACCCTCTATTTAAAAACATTTCTTTCTTTTTTTAAAATAACTTATTTTGCTTTAAGCAGGTACATATAAACAGGTACATATAAATATAGACAACCAAAATTACAAAGGAAAATTCCTTAATAGTGATGAAAAAAAACCTAAAAATACTACAAAAAATATCGAAGTACATGACACAGAACATAAGCAACTATGGGAAAGATAAAAGAAAAGAAAAAAAAGAAAAGAAAAAGAAAAAGAAAAAGGAAGATGAGCCAAAGCAGGAAAGCTCATCTAATGATCTGTTGTGAGCTTGACGGAAGTGTACAATAGATGAGCTTTCCTGCTTATTTAAAAACATTTCTTATGAGGCAATCAATATTTATATTTATACACATATTTTTAGTCCCCTGTTACCTGCACCCCTGGCGGGGGCCCACCTCACCACCCCCTGGCTATGGCCCTGATTCAAACCACCAACCTTCTGATCGGCAAGAAACATGCTGTAAACCTGTGGTAAGATCCCCGCCAGGGGGTTGTATAGAACCCTGTTAATAAAACCAGTTAAATTACCAGGAAATGTGTGGAATCTGAATCTCATAATCAAGGTTCAATGGAAAGTATGGCCAATACCATTCAAGGCACCAGTAAGTCAACTCCCAATTCCTGTTATTATTTCTTGAAAGATGAATATTGTTGCATCATTACTCTTCTCTTTCTAGCTCTAGGCAGAATAAAAGGGAAGGCAGTCAAGAGCTTCATAGATCTATATTCTCTTTTAGCTTTATAGTTTGTTTAATTCCACCCTAAATAATAGTAGTTACGGTTTGCACAGTGATCAATATGTTTTAAGTGTTTTTGTCAAGCAAGATGATTGAAGATTAAATACACATTTGCTTCAGCACAGAAGCCTTATTATAATTATAATTTTTACCCTTTGCCAAAAATGATGTAATGTAACATGCAATAGGTTGAACAGGCCAGATCTATTTGGAGAACTCTGACATTTTCACCTGCAAAAAAATATGACTTCCTGTTAATACTTCTAATTTATTTGTCAGCCTAATTTGCACTTTATTTGTCAGCCTAAATTGCCTTTTGTGTTCTCTAGAATGTCTCAGATGACTTTTTATTTTGTTTATAACAAAGTGAATAAAAATTCTGGCCTATATTATCAGATATTTTCACCATTTGGGAATTTGGGAAGAAATCAGTTACAAATTTTGTATACCACCAGACTAAATTATCTAGAAGAAATAAAAGTGATCTGTGCCTGGAAGCTCAACTTGCAGTGGGAACCAGAAATATTTTTCAACAGCTTTATCTGATAAGATGACTGAAATAATTTAGTTACATACAGAGCTGGCAGTAGTCATTCATGTCTTGGTAGATGGTTGTAGAATACTGTGTTGAGCTGTGCACTGAGCTATCCTTGTTGATGGTTGAAAAGGTCTGGCTGGTGCAGATGATCATGTTCAGCTTCCTGGAAGGTTAGCTAGGACAACCTCACATAAATGCTTCAGTGCTCTATTTTCTTATGGTCCACTGCAAGGTACTGGTGAGCTATAAATCCCTAAAAGGTTTTTGCCGACACTGCCGCAGAAAGAACATAAGAAGAACCTGTGAGATCAGGCATAGAGTCTATCTAGTCCAGCATCCTGTTTACACAGTGGCCTACTAGATGCTCATTAGAAGCCCGCAAACAGAACCTGAATGCAATAAGCATTTCTTTTGCTGGTCCTTTATTACTCAGCTCTCAGACTATGTACCAAACTGGACTGTGATTCAGCTGAAATTTGTAGCTGCACTTTTGCGCATAAATGTAAATGTAAATAGGAATGCTCTTTAAAAAAACACACAAATATTTTATTATTAAAAAAATTCAATACATACATACATATTACAAATATACAAACAAACATACATACATTTAATACAATCCTTAAAAATATTCATACATACCCACACTCAATCCCATAGGTACTTCCTTTTCCCACCACCATCCCTCACCCCACCCTTGTGTTAGACTTCCAGTCTACTCAATTGCAATTTCTTTCCACTTCTATTACTTTTTTCCACACACTTTAAAACCAATTTTCTACTTCTTTTTCTGTTACACATTGTTATCCATCTTATTTAGTATTTCAGTATTTATAACGGAACTTATTTATTCTAATAGGAGTTCTGATTTTTCAATATGATGTTGCAAGTATCCTTTAAACACCTTCCAGTCCTTGTCTATCTTCTCTTTTGAGATCCTTCCAATTTCTCCCATTGTTTAGGATATATTGTAATACTCCAATAATTTGGCAAGCCACTATTTTTGTCGGTATAGTACCACTTTTCCAATTTTTCGCAATCAATAGCCTTGCGGCTACTGTGTATAAATATAATGTCTTGTCTTCTTCCTTTAGGCTTCCTGGTACTATTCCCAATAGAAAGCCTCCTGGTGTTTTCCTAAATGAATATCTGAACATTTTTTTCCATTTCATTATATATTGTTTCCCAAAATTGTTTGATGTTTAAACAATTCCACCATATATGCATCATAGTACCTTTTTCAGTGTTGCATTGCCATCAGACATTGCCACAGTTTTTATTCATTTTTGCTATTCTTTCAGGTGTTAAATACCATCTATGTTGTATTTTAAGGTAATTTTCTTTCAATATATAACACATAGTGAATTTCATATCTTCTTTCCACAATTTTCCCATTGTTCAAGCATAATATTTTCCCCACCCCAATATCTTGCGCCCATTTAATCATGGATGCTTTAAGCAGTTCATCCTTTGTTTCCCACTCTAAGATCAGATTATATAATTTAGATATAATTTTTATTTTTCTTGTATTAAATATTTATCGAGTTTAGATTTTTCTTTTTCAAATCCTCTTTTTATCTTTTGCTAATCTATACTTAATTTGAATATATTGGAACCAGTCACTAATATGAGCTTTAATTTCTGTATAATCCTTTAATTCCAATTCTCCATTTTCTTCCTTTAATACAGTTTTATAAGTGGCCCAATTTTCTTTCATATTTAATTTTTTCACTGTGACAATTTCTGCCGGCGATGCCCACCAAGGAGTTTTCGGTTCTAGGAGTCTTTTATATTTCTCCCATATTTTATATATAGACTTTCTGACTATATGCCCTAGGAAGTCTTTATGTACTTTGACTTTCTCATCTATTAGATAGGCATGCCATCCAAATCTCATCTCTACTCCCTCTAAATCTAATACATCTGAATCGTCTAATTTAATCCATTCTTTTAATCAGGTCAGACCCACCGTATCATGCTATAACTCCATGTCAGGGAGGCCAAATCCTCCTCTTTCCTTCTTATCTATGATTATTTTATGTTTTATTCTTGGTTTCCCCCCTGACCATACAAATTTGGCCAAATCTCTTTTCCAATTATTAAAACATCTCTCTCCTCCTAGTATTGGGATACTTTGAAATAAAAACATCATCCTTGGTAGTATGTTCATCTTTATTACCAATATTTTCCCTAATAAGGATAAGTTTAATTTCCCCCAAACTTGAAAATCATTTTTTATTTCGCTCCATGTTTTTCCATATTTCTCATTACTTAAATCCATAGTATTTGTTGTTAAATTTATTCCAAGATACCTTATTTTCTTTTAAATTTCCATTCTGTCATTTCTTGTAATTTCACTTTATCTTTTTCTTCCATATTTTTCACTAATATTTTTGTTTTCCTATAATTTAATTTGAATCCTGCTAATCTGCCATATTCGTTTATGCATTCCAATATTCTAGGTGTGCATTGTAGGGGATTTTCTGTTGTGATCATAACATCATCTGTGAAAGCTCTTAACTGATATCTTTTTTCACTGACTGCTATTCCTCTTATTTGGTTATCCTGTCTTATTTTCTTTAATAGAATGGAATGCTCTTTAAACCTTCTGTAGGAACAAGAGCTGAAACTTTTCTGAATCAGAGAAATTTAGAAGCATTTGGTCACCAAGAAGGACATTTTATAGAAAGGTATTGAGTGCTAGTGTATGCCTCCATACCATAGGTGCCAACTCCATAGGGCTAATTGTGTCTTCAGCCCTCCGCCTAAGTCTATTCAAGCGCCTCCAATCTTGAGGGGCCAGGCCTCGTGGTGGTGGACCTCGCAGGGCCTTGCAGTGGCAGCAGCAGGCCTTGCTGGGCCTTGAGGCTTGCAGTGCAATGCACGTGACATCACACATGTGTGGCACCCTCCTTCCATGTTGGGTGTAATTTGGCACCTCTGCTCCATACTGTTTCACACTTCAAAAGACATGCTACATTTGGTCAGTGCTTAAAGCAGTGAGGAAGTTGAATGATTGTAGGAAATCAGGGTGAGTATGCATGTGCTATTTTTTTCATGGAAAAAGCTCAGACAAGCAGTCTTTTAAAGCTCACACCAATCCTGAAAGGTAATTTAGTCTGTGGGACAGTGACATGATCAAGATCACAGCAGAGCAGAATCTTAAATCTGGGATTTTCTCATCCAAGTCCAACAGTTGAACCACCGTATCACTCTGGCATCTATGAAAAATGATGACAGTGTGGGCCTTCTGGGTTATCTCTCAATGAATACCTCTCTTGAGGGTTGTGCTGTAGATTCATAGATGATGATAATAATTTTAACAATAACAATAATTTCTATTATTGTATTTAGGGTATAAAGTCATATTTGTGATTGACAACAGCAATTTTCTGAAACCCCATTTTGAGTCAAACATTTGTTATGGCTGAGCGTATTTGCCTTCTTAAGATTCAGTTGCTCTCCTCACAAATGATACAGTAATTCTTAAGAGGTTTATCCCATCAAACATTGTTAAAATGTAAATAAAATAAATAAAATGGATTTTAAAGCCACAGGGTGCCTCTAATAGCTTTTCCTTTCAGACGTGAAGCTCATACAAACTTGCCTAAACTGCAGGGTTCTTTTTTCTTTTTTTCGTTTACAATAGAAAAAAGTGACAGTTGCATACCAGTGTCACTGTGGAATACCTTTACTTTCTTGAGTTAAGGGGCAACGGTGATACCAACGGGATCTGAGTTAAGAAGATGTTCATAAATTATGGATGAAGAACCACAGTCACCGGTATTTAGGACCTTGCATTGCTTGGTGATTACTAAATAGAATCCTGATGGAAATTTGTTAAAGAGAAGGGGAGTTAAAGAACAACATGGTTCAAAACCAAGAACATTATGAACACAGAACCAACCTTGATGGCTATGCTTGACCCAGCATAGGTACATAGGACCCAGTGAGGTACAATTCACAATCTTGACCTCATGCTTTGTCTCTCCTAATGTAAGGACTGACACATGGAGAAGGCTTGAAACAGCTTCCACCTGTGTAGGGAGGACCTTCTTCAGACTAAAGGCCACAGTCCCTTCTTGGCAACCTTCCTGGAGCCATACGCTAGTGTTGGCAGGGCCAGAGGCAAAAGCGGGCAGACCAATGACTTTACCTTTGTACAGTAGTTCAGTTTATACACACACTCGTGCTCTGTCCTTCACCCAAGCAAGCAAGAGGCATGATGAGAGCTCAATGACATATTCCTACCAGTCAAAAGTTTGGAAGGAGGGTATGAAGAATGGCTAGTGTGTCCTAAACCTTAAGACAAGATGGAGGGGCCTAGAATAGAACCCCAATCCCATTCACCCTAGTTGGATATTTTAATCCCGCATGCAATTAGAATCACATGAGTGAGAACTGTGGTAAGTGTGCTGGGTCCACCGCCATCTCTTGGAAATTAACTTCTACGGTGATCAGTCTACCCTACTCAGGCTCCTTATGTGATTTAGAACCTCTGAATTGCACAGGGAGCTGACGAGAGTAGAAAGGGCTCCACACTTAAACAGCTGCAGTGTGGCCACTGCTTGGTGCAGTGCCAAGGAGCTTTCATGTGATATTTGCAACATAAAGAGAAATTATTATTTAAGCCCAAGGAGAGTGATTCTACAGCACCAGTAATAAAGGGCTTGATCTGCCCACTGTCCAACATCTCTGATGCACAAGAAAGTGGCTCGCTGTTCTCATCCAAAAGCAGGTCAATACTCAGTGTGCTTTTTCCATTTCTTCAGGGTGATATCCTCATATTCACAGTGAGGATCTTCCTTCACCGAAGAGAACAATTTTTTTGACATGCTACACCTAGGGACACATCTAAAGCCTCTTGTTCTTTTAACTAATATAGTCAGTGATGTCCCTAATGATCATGCAAATAGGGGGAAGTCTATACATATACAAGTGCATACCAGAGGTGGCATATGCATAGCTTTTGTCCCAAGAGGAATGGGAGCTAAGCACCTACTATTCTTACTTGCTGCCTGTTTATAAGGGGAAGTGTTGCTAGGTAACAGGTAGGCAGTAGGTTTGTGCATGCTGCATGTCAATGAGATGTTAGTGAATCAAGTTGCTATCAAAGCTGATTCCTATCAAGTTGTCCCTCCCAAGTTTTAGGTTAATAAAGTAAGGTGGTACTGGTGGGATTTCAGCTACTTCTGGAATGGAGGCCATATTTTTGTGAGGAAGGACTCACTAGCATTCTTCCCCTAAATGACTTGGAATGATGATACATCAGGATACAACTTTCCAAGGAGAATTCTGGTGAAAAATGATATCTCTTGGGAACAGTGCTGCTGCCTTCATCACGAAACAGGAGGTGGCATCAAAACCAGGTGATGGTGGCAAAGACAGAAATAGTTTGAGTTCATTCCCCATTTTCTTGTGAAAGCCCCTCCCCGCAATTCACCCCAAAATTCTCCTTCTGCATCTGCCATGGAGGAAAGGTAAAGCTACATGAAGGGTACGCCCCTTGAAAGCTGCATGCACTGCTGGAAGTTTATATGAACCTCTCTGTAGCTGGGCCTAGACTCTGGAACCCTGTGTTACAGAGTCTCTGATCACATTCTGCTGTGGTGCAAAGGCATTTGTTACCAATGCATAGTTAAACAATGGATCTCACTCCCACAGAAGGCAGTGATGGCTACCAGCTTGGATGGCTCTAGAAGAGGATTAGACAAATACATAGAGGACAAGACTATCAACACAGGGCACCTGGAGCGGCAGGGGCACTGTGATCTGTCCAGCAGGGTGGCACGGTGTCCACCTGGCGGATACAAGCCAATGTTGCCGTTTCAGACAGCGTGGGGCCCTGAGCCACCGCACCACTCCCAGGAGAGAGGCATGGCTTGGGCGCACTGTAGGCCAGGCCTCGCAGTAAGTGCTGACCCCTGCAGTGTGCCATTTTGTCACCCCCCTCCAGGATGTCACCTGGGATGGACCGCATCCCCCCTTCCTATGCCCCTGTATCAACAGCTACTTGGACACAGCTGGTGGGACATGCAGCCTGGGAAGAAGGGGTATTGCTCAGGGAAGGTCTTGAGGACTGGGTAGAGAGGCCTGGAGTGTACAGCTTTTTCCTGTCCACAAAAGTAACATCAGGTGATGCAGGTCATGTGTGAACAGCCCATGCTTTGTTTTACTCCCACATCAGCATTATACTTTCCTGAAACTGGAACAACGTGGGATCTAGGAGAAGCTGCTGTGTATACTGTCCCCTCCATGGCCCTGCAGTTTCTGATATTGCCTTGTAAGAATGGGAAGCTGCTGTGCAAGATTGGCTCCCATGGAGTAATGCGAACGAAAACCCCAATAAAACCAGAAAGTTCATTATCTCTTTTCTCCTGCTCCTAAACCCTGGGTGAAAGAGTAACTGCCTAGCTTTTCAAAATCCCTCTTGGTTTTATTTTTCAGCCCTGAGGGATTATTTGTTTCAGGTAATTTATTCATAGTTGTATCAGCTAATTCTTTTTATATTTTTGGTGAATCAAGCACAGTATGCCACAGATGTGATATGCAGAGATTGAAACAGTAATTACCGAGTCACCGTATGGAGCCTTGTGAGATGATGTCCTTACTGTGAGGCATTCTGTTTTGTCAATAAGCTTACATCAATACTTGGCAGGTCATTTCAGCAGCTTTAATGTTTCAGAATATGAAAACGAACAGAGCCCCTAATACCAAACTGGAGCTGCTTTGCATTTGCAATTGACAAATCCTATTTTGAAACCATGCATGCACATAAGGATCAAACCTAGTTTTTAGCATTTACATTTCCCCCCCAATATGGAAGTGCCTGATCTACTTCTAATTTACCTGTTGTTGACTTCCACAGTCTTTCTTAATCTCATGCTGTGAAGATAGTCTCATCCATTGGAGAAGCAATTAACCAAATCCCTAACTGGAAAGTATGAAGCATCTGTTATAAAAGCATAAAAGGTTAACCTAAATCCACCACACAATGTCAGGGTAGTACAAATCAGCATGGATAAATTACTTGGAGACCCCATAAGGTTAAGGTTGGGTGTGTAGACGTGTATGTGCTTAACAGCTGAATTATGAACAGAATTAATGAACAGTAGAATAAATTTCTCTAGCTGAGAAACTATATAAAAATAAATAAAAAGGTTTCAAGCTGACATAGAATCATAGCAGGTTTCAATGTTTTTGATGAAGTCAAGCCTCTCTCGCTCCCTCTCTCTTTCTGCCTATGATGAAAAGCACATATTCATTATGGCTCTGAAGGTCATGTAATCTCAATCCAATTAACTAGGTGTATTTTTCTAATAGATGATCCTTTATCAATTAAATTATAATGTGTAAGAAGAAGAGAGAGAAAAGACGATAAAGCACCCATAGGAAATATTTAGTAACAACAAATCATCTAACTGATCGAACAAACGAACCTTACGGCATTGCCTGTTGTTTATTATATAAAAATGTGTTCTTGAACATTACATGCATAAGAATATTCAGCATTTATAGGCTGGTTCTATTTTTCAAACAATTTTTTTTCAAACAAACTGAAAGTGGCTAACAGTTGGTATTAAAAATTACATGTATAAAAATAAAATCAACAAGCAATGCAGTCCATTGAACATTTTAAAAGAAATCTAGTTATGAAAGACAGCATAAGTCTGAAAAAAACCTTTCAAGAAAGAGTTCAGAAAATTGTTTATATAGAGTCATAGCCTGCATACACACCAGAGCTTTAAAGTACACTCAGAATGTCTCTTCCTGATCAAATAATTCTGGGAATTGTAGTTTATCACCTTCAGACCTACAGTGAATGCACTTTAAAGGTCTGATGTGTTCACAACCATAGATTCCTTCAAGTTTAAGAAAGAGAAGAGGCAGCAGACTAGCCTTCCAGCACAGAGAATCCCACAGCCTTGAGACTGAGAAGGCGCTGTCCATTGTACCCACCGGTTTAGACTCAGAGGAAGGAGGGTTGGGGATTAGAGACACTTTAGAAAATCTTAGGAGGCATGCAGAATTAGGTTGAAGTGGTCCATTAAACTCTTTAGGGCTTTGAAGGTTACCACAAGCACTTCGAACTAGGCCTGGAAACATAGCAGAGTAATATGCTCCAAACAGCTTCTCCCTGCAAGCAGCTGAGCAGAAGTATTCTGTGCCTGCCGCATTTTCTGAATCTGTGTTAATAACCAATCTAGCTCAACAATCTGTTTGCAGTTCCCCGTGTTATCTTACAATGAACTAGTCCACAACTCTCACACAATAATAGTTTATTATGTTTTTGTGTGAATTAAGAGCCAATAAATTATTACTACTGGGCATTTTTGATTTCCAATGTCTATAAATCAGTTATTACTACATTATGGGAGGCAATTGAAGTTGATTTTTGTGATTTAATTTTGAAATTTTCTTTTGTGTCGTGTCTTATCTGAAGTGTTGCTGTTCCCTCTTAAGGATTCAAAATGGGCTTTATATATGTAGCAGTGAAGACAAAAACACTCCTAATGGAAAATACAATTCTTTTGAAAAATGTTGATCTGTTTTCCTGAGCACTAAATTATACACTTTGTTCATCTTTGACCCTTCTTATATAGCTTCTAAGTGTGTTTACTAATATTTTCAACACATCAGTAACGAAGAAAGAAAAGTGTCAGTACAAAATATATTAAGAACAAAGATTGCTCTTATTCCTTATTCACCTTTGTACACTGTCAGATTGTAATGGCTAACCCGAATAACACTTAGCTGGCAATCTGTATGTGAACCTGCTACTAAATAGCAGGCTTTTAAAAGCAAATCACATATTGATGCTGGGTATAGCTGAAAGCACTATGCTAAGCATCATTAAAACTTTGTCTTCTTAGAGTCTTATTAAAAGATTGCTTGCCTTTTCATAATAAAACATTTCTCTGTGACGGTTTCAAATTACGTTCTAACAATAGAAGAGAAATGCTTCTTGATTTAGCATCCCACTAGAGTTCTATTGTAACTTGTCAACCTGCAATCTGAACTGCAGAATCCAAACAATGTTCTTGACAAATAGCATCCAAGTACAGTGAGGAATGGGTGTATGGGGTGTTAGAAAAGGGGCACGTGGGGTGGGGGACACGTTGTGCTCCCTCTAGGGTAGTTCATACACCTTTGGTCTCAGCGGCATAGCATGGGGGGCCTAGACCTGGGTGCATTTTTTTGAGGGTGCGCAACTAGGCACCTCGATGACAGACTCCCTCCTTTTTTTATTTTCAGGCTTTTTCAATGGTGCTCCCAATGTACATGATTTAACTTAAACATTTGGTGCCTTGGAACATAACCCCTGCGTAAATGGGGAGTTGTCTGTATTTGTGACATTTAGTAAAGGTAAAGGGTAGAGGGATCCCTGATCATTAGGTCCAGTCGTGACCGACTCTAGGGTTGTGGCGCTCATCTTGCTTTATTGGCCGAGGGAGCCGGCGTACAGCTTCCAGGTCATGTGGCCAGCATGACTAAGCTGCTTCTGGCGAACCAGAGCAGCGCACGGAAATGCCATTTACCTTCCCGCTGCAGCGTTACCTATTTATCTACTTGCACTTGACGTGCTTTCGAACTGCTAGGTTGGCAGGAGCAGGGACCGAGCAACGGGAGCTCACCCCGTCACGGGGATTCGAACCGCCGACCTTCTGATCAGCAAGTCCTAGGCTCTGTGATTTAACCCACAGCGCCACCCGCTTAGGTTGGTCTTAACAAAGGCATTGCCCTACAATGGCTTTGGGTGTTCCTTGTGAATCTATCAATCTCTATCCATCTATCTATCATCTATCCATCTATCCATCTATCTATCTATCTATCTATCTATCTATCTATCTATCTATCATCTATCTATCTATCATCTATCTATATCTATCTATCATCTATCTATCTATCTATCATCTATCTATCATCTATCTATCTATCATCTACCTACATATCTATCTATCATCTATCTCTATCATCTATCTACAAATTCTATGCAAATTTGTGCCATGGGCCTGTGACCCTCATCCTTCAAGCACCTAGCAACAAGCCTTGCTCTTTTCCATGACAAAAGGAAATCATGCAGCTACTCATTTCCACCCAGTTACTTGGTAATAAGAAAATTAAGTTTCCACCTTCAAAAATGTTGGAACTACAAAGGCAATGTGATGCCTGACAAGAACTAACAAAACTATTTCATTAAATATATCTCTTCCTCTCCCTTTCCCCTCTCTTCTTACACACACATATAGCAAGACAAAGTCACTGGGGAGGTTGCACAAGTACTGGGAACCTAATACAGGTTGCTAAGCTAATCTCTGCAGTAGAGTATTAGCTCGTGGGTGAAAATAAGGTTTGAAAACACTGGGAAGAAATTGCCATTACAAGAAACACTACTAGCTAACACTATATTATCTCTTTAAAGAAAGGTAGTAAACAACCTTCAGTATTATGCTGCTATCTGTGAGAATACACACACAAATACACACACAGTTTAAAAATGCAGACCTTTTCTCTCCAGCAATTAGTGATGATACATGTACCAAACTGCTAAGTATTTATGAATAATCTGGATAGACAGGGCTGTCCCTTGCTAATCACAATGAATATTGGTCTGTCCATAAAGAACAAGAAGTGATGATATCAAAGAGAACAGTCAGCTATTACCAGGGCAAACTCTTAGCCATGAGCTTTTGCAGATGATAATATGAAAAGACAGAGATGAAATTAAAAGCAGTGTTAAGTACCCTTAAGGCAGAAAAACAACAATCACTTTTTTTTTGCATACTACTTATGTATTGTGCTGCACTGAGCAAGATTTTGTAAATTAAATTCTACTATGTATACTTTGAACAGAAGACATGCTGTGAAATAAATTGCATATTTTAACTTTAATTTTCTATAGCTTGCAATTTATGCACATTATCAATTTTTAATACATGAGTTCCACTTTTATTGGCATACCATACTGACTGACTTGAGAGGGTTGTTTCCTGCCAATATGTGTGTTGGAGTAGGCATGAGACAGTGCAAGAGACAAGTCAACTCAGAAGTAAGTCTAGGATTGCATCTTCAGTGTCTGGTCTGACATCTGTCTCCATATGCATGGCTAGTTCTGTGGGGTGGGGTTTCTTTTTGTTTGTTACAATGTTATGTATTTTTGTGTATTTATATTGTAAACCACCCTGTGATCTTCGGATGATAGAAATTGGTATAGAAATTTAATTAAAAACAACAACAAAAACAGTTCTTATAGATCACAGGTCTGCCAATTTTCTTTCTAAATTTAGAATGGTAACAAATAAAGGAAAATGTGTCAAGCAACCACCAAATGTGTCCTTCACAAATGCTTCCCTTCAAATCAGAAGGAAGATCTGCATATAGAAGGTCATGTTTTCCGAAAGTCCATGAAGTCATGCATCCATGAGCACAGCAAGTAGAAGTGAGTGAGATTATTTTTTTAAATAAATAAATAAATAAATCCGAAGGCACATTTGGAAATCGGAGAAACATTATGGACAGCAAAAAATACCCTCTTTCCAGAAGAAAAAACTGATGGTGATCTGACACCCCTCCTCCAAAAACACATCTCCCCCAACCCAAACGAAACACAGGTCAAAAACAACAACAGGCAATGCCTCTGCTCAAATAGGCAACCTTCCCAGTAAAGCAACAACAAACAGGCAAACAAATAAGGTGAAAGGAAGGGCCTTGGAGTGCGGATCTCTGAAGGTGCAGCTGTGCCTATGGGTGCCATGCTGGGGAACCCAGTTCTAAAAACGCTGTTAGAGCAGTTTGGGTTTCTCCATCAGGGAAAGTCCTACCATTAGACAGAGTGAGACAATTGCTTCCACTGGCCTCAGGTGCAGTGGAGGACACTGTCCTGTTTCTGGTATTAAGATTCAAATTCCACTTCACCCATCTTTTGTATATGGAAAGGTGCAGGTGCCATTTTGTGCTTCATCTTGGTGGCAAAACGACTTGGACCATCTCCTGTTCTCCCTACAAATAAAGAGATGGCCACATAAATCCATGCACATAGGAAATTAGGTGTCAAGATTCTAAATAGGCTTTCCTCCCAGCATGGCAGTTTTTAATACTATTTTGTGGGAAACCTATTTTGTTCTGTGGTTCCTCCTCTGCAGACATAAGCCAGAAACATGTTTACCACCTAATCTGCTGTTTCTGATAGCTAGACCTTATAGGGAGCAGTCAATGCATTGTGAAGCATTGTATCTCAGCTCTTCCAAACAAACAATAGGACTTCCTTCAGGAAATAGGAGAAGGAATTGCTTTGCTTGGTGAATTGTTTGGTGAGGACACTGAAGGAGAGGTAAATAGAGCCTTCGAAGAGCTAGTCTTTCTTTCAGTTAAATACGTTTTATTTGCTCTTCTAATCTGTTGTGCTGAAAACATTAATTTCCATGTTTACCTCACTGGATACAAGAAAAGGGTGACATTTTCGGATTGTTTCTTGTGTTTAACGCTTCCCATGAGGGCAAGGAAATGGTGACACTTTCCAATTATCTTTTATCTCCTGGAGTTCTCTTTCTTAAATTGCTCTCACTTGTCCTGCTTGTTAACTAGTCACTGTGGAATCAAGTTTGAAAGTTCAGTTTCCGAAGGTTTCTATAGAGTAATAAATAACCTTTATCCACCTCAGGTTGTAGTATCCCTTGTGAGTCTTGACTTTCTCTCAGCTTCAATGGCCAAAAATTTGTTCAGTTGTATAGAATGGAAGCATTCTTTGGGAAGTCATTTCCATACTTATATACACATATATAGCTGTGTTTGTACATGTGATATATATTACATCATTTTCAAAAATAATGTATTATCTGAAAAACATGACGGAAGGGAACAAGACGGAATAATGAACACTTGATCTATCAATGCAAAGCACCACAGACCAAGAGTGGCCCAGTTAGCCCTAGCACCTATACTCATGTGTAGAACAATAGCGGCTAGTGTGTTAGTGTGGAGCTGCCCTTCTAATACCAGCATTGCTGCATCTTACCTGGATAAGGGTGGGACACTCCCATGGTAAGAGGGTGCTTTCCATTGAGTAAATCCCACTGGATTTAATGGGGCTTACTTCTATTATTTTATTATTTAGCTTTCTTACCTGCCTTTCATCAGAATGTCCCAGTGAGACTTACAACAGTAAACTATACAACTATTGAACAAATAAAAGAGTTGCAACCATAAAACAAGTGTAAAGGTTAAGGTAAAGGGACTCCTGACCATTAGGTCCAGTTGTGACCGACTCTAGGGTTGTGGCGCTCATCTCGCTTTATTGGCCGAGGGAGCCGGTGTACAGCTTCCGGGTCATGTGGCCAGCATGACTAAGCCGCTTCTGGCGAACCAGAGCAGCGCACGGAAACGCCGTTTACCTTCCCACCAGAGCGGTACCTATTTATCTACTTGTACTTTGACGTGCTTTTGAACTGCTAGGTTGGCAGGAGCAGGGACCGAGTAACGGGAGCTCAACCCGTCACGGGGATTCGAACCGCCGACCTTCTGATCGGCAAGTCCTAGGCTCTGTGGTTTAACCCACAGCGCCACCTGCGTCCCCTAAAACAAGTGTACAAACAATTAAAAACAATTTCACATACAAAACCAGTTAGAAATAGTTTCAATATGGATGCAGACTGGGATAATGTAGACCAGAGCTTCCCAAACTTTTCATGTTGGTGACACACTTTTTAGACATGCATCATTTTGTGACACAGTAATTCAGTTTTACTAGCAAACTGGAAGTTAAACTAACCCCTTTCCAGCCCTGGGAGGAGCGTGGGGAGCATTTGTGTGACACACCTATACACTGCAGCTAACATACTAACGTGTTGCGACACACAGTTTGGAAAGCTCAGATATAGACAATTATAGTTTGCACTGTAAGTAGCATCTTTTGATTTGTCTCAGTAGAGGCATTTTGTCAAAAGGGATTTGAAGGGAATCAGTAAAGCCAAATACCTCCAGAAAGCTTGGAGATTTCGAGAGCCAGTGTGGTGTAGATGGTCAAAGGTTCCTCAGTCCTGGAACGTGTGACAAAGGTAACAGCACTTTCCCAGTGAGCCAGTGTGGTGTAGTGGTTAAGAGTGGTAGTCTCATAATCTGGGGAACTGGGTTTGCGTCTCCACTCCTCCACATGCAGCTGCTGGGTGACCTTGGGCCAGTCACACTTCTTTGAAGTCTCTTAGCCCCACTCACCCCACAGAGTGTTTGTTGTGGGGGAGGAAGGGAAAGGAGAATGTTAGCCGCTTTGAGACTCCTTAAAGGGAGTGAAAGGTGGGATATCAAATCCAAACTACTCTTCTTCTTCTTCTTCTTCTTCTTCTTAAAATCAACATTACAGAGCCTTAGATAAAATACAGAAAGCATATAGGAAAAGTCCAAGAGGATGTCATGATGGTTAAAGATCAATGTTAAATAAGCAATAAAAGGTTAGAAGGCTACCTTAATGAACGGAAGTCTAGCTCAAAATAAAAAAAGAGCATAATTTTTTTGGGGGGGGGAATCATATGCCATTTAATTGTATGGCAAGCAAAGTACTGGGAGCAAATTGCTAAGAGCATGAAAAGAATGTTAAACTTTTTTAAAAAATACACCACAAGTTGAATATTAGTCCATTGAAATTATTGGCATGCAATCCTTTATCCAATTACATTGTAGTTAGTCCTGTTAAACTCACAGGGCTTTACTTCTGAGTAGACCTGTACAGAATGCCACTGCCAAATGACAAAGCTATGATGGGATATTGAAAGAGGATGAGGAGTCTGTGGACACGAAAGCCAAATGTTTTCTTTTGGTCTTCAACTGTGGAAGATGTAGGGAAGCATCTCAACAATTGTTTTTGAGAAGGGCATTTTAGGGGCTATGCCAAATACAAATGACAAAGGATGAAATTTAAAACTGAGCTTATAATTTGTTAAACCAACAAATCACAATTCAGTATGGCATTTACCCAAGACTTCTTATAAGAATTTAAATGTGAAATTGTTCATCTATATGCAGCTTATTAAAATCAGACTTCTTACAAGAGAATTGGAAATTAGTCATAGTAGCACCAGTATTTTTTTCTTAAATGCAAAAAGATCTGGTGAGGCAAAGTGGTGGAATTTAGAAAATTTACAGACCTGTTATCCTAACTTCTGCCACAGGTAAATTGGTAGAAAACATTATTAAAACTCAAATTAAATGAGCACTTAGAAGAACAACCCCTGCTGTGGACAGATCAACATGGCTTCTGCAAAGGGAAGCTCTGCCTCACCTGCTGTTAATTAATTAATTGCCAAAGGTCCTGAAAAAGTGGCTCAAACTTAAAATTATTTAAAAAACACAACATAGACCAGAAAGAAAACCAAAGCCAGCACCAGAAGCAAAAAGCCGCGGGTATACACACACACATCAGAGAAGCCCATTAACTAGCATTTAGACTCTCAGCAGAGAGTGGAAACTATTCTTTGAGAGTGTCAACCAGCATGTAGATGCTAAACTGTAAAGATAGCAGGAAAGGGTGATGGAATTCACCTAGTTGTTATGCATCTCTGTCTCTTTAACTGTGATTGTATGGTAAATCCTCTTTTAATTTATGATAGTCTCAATGCCAGCTCCTTTCCAGGCTGAATTCAAAGTGCTTACATTGGTGTTCAAAGCCCTAAATGTCTCAGGGCCCAGGGAGCAAGGTGAAATAAGGAGGAGGAAAGGAGACAGGATGGCCAGATTCAAAACAGAACAGGGCTATTGCACGTTTACTAGGGAATGCCAGCAAGTGTAGCTCAAGCCCTGTCCTCTTTTGCACCTGCGCTCCTGCATGCCTGAAGGTATGAACATGGAGTTCACGCTTTAGAGATATCTTTCCAGTAATGAAAGTGATTTCCAACTAATAGCAGTGGATCCTCTAAAAAAATCTAGGAGTACAAAAATCCTCTCCAAAAGGTGGCAATCTTCTTGTTGTTGTTTAGTCGTTTAATCATTTCCGACTCTTCGTGACCCCATGAACCAGAGCACGCCAGGCACTTCTGTCTTCCACTGCCTCCCGCAGTTTGGTCAGACT
This sequence comes from Podarcis pityusensis, assembly GCF_964106645.2. Classification (NCBI taxonomy): domain Eukaryota; kingdom Metazoa; phylum Chordata; class Lepidosauria; order Squamata; family Lacertidae; genus Podarcis; species Podarcis pityusensis. The sequence goes on along the minus strand of NC_138034.1, from coordinate 46,102,758 downwards.
CCTGTTTATAGCTTCGAGAACACTGTCTAACCATCTCATCCTCTGTCGTCCCCTTCTTCTTGTGCCCTCAATCTTTCCCAACATCAGGGTCTTTTCCAGGGAGTCTTCTCTGCTCATGAGGTGGCCAAAGTACTGGAGCCTCAGCTTCACGACCTGTCCTTCCAGTACTGGAGCCTCAGCTTCACGATCTGTCCTTCCAGTGAGCACTCAGGGCTGATTTCCTTAAGAATGGATACGTTTGATCTTCTTGCAGTCCATGGGACTCTCAAGAGTCTCCTCCAGCACCATAATTCAAAAGCATTAATTCTTTGGCGATCAGCCTTCTTTATGGTCCAGCTCTCACTTCCATACATCACTACTGGGAAAACCATAGCTTTAACTATACGGACCTTTGTTGGCAAGGTGATGTCTCTGCTTTTTAAGGTGCTGTCTAGGTTTGCCATCGCCTTTCTCCCAAGGAGCAGGCATCTTTTAATTTCGTGACTGCTGTCACCATCTGCAGTGATCATGGACCCCAAGAAAGTAAAATCTCTCACTGCCTCCATTTATTCCCCTTCTATTTGCCAGGAGGTGATGGGCCCAGTAGCCATGATCTTCGTTTTTTTGATGTTGAGCTTCAGACCATATTTTGCACTCTCCTCTTTCACCCTCATTAAAAGGTTCTTTAATTCCTCCTCACTTTCTGCCATCAAGGTTGTGTCATCTGTATATCTGAGGTTGTTGATATTTCTTCTGGCGATCTTAATTCTGGCTTGGGATTCATCCAGCCCAGCCTTTCGCATGATGAATTCTGCATATAAGTTAAATAAGCAGGGAGACAATATACAGCCTTGCCGTACTCCTTTCCCAATTTTGAACCAATCAGTTGTTCCATATCCAGTTCTAACTGTAGCTTCTTGTCCCACATAGAGATTTCTCAGGAGACAGATGAGGTGATCAGGCACTCCCATTTCTTTAAGAACTTGCCATAGTTTGCTGTGGTTGACACAGTCAAAGGCTTTTGCATAGTCAATGAAGCAGAAGTAGATGTCTTTCTGGAACTCTCTAGCTTTCTCCATAATCCAGCGCATGTTTGCAATTTGGTCTCTGGTTCCTCTGCCCCTTCGAAATCCAGCTTGCACTTCTGGGAGTTCTCGGTCCACATACTGCTTAAGCCTGCCTTGTAGAATTTTAAGCATAACCTTGCTAGCGTGTGAAATGAGTGCAATTGTGCGGTAGTTGGAGCATTCTTTGGCACTGCCCTTCTTTGGGATTGGGATGTAGACTGATCTTCTCCAATCCTCTGGCCACTGCTGAGTTTTCCAAACTTGCTGGCATATTGAGTGTAGCACCTTAACAGCATCATCTTTTAAAATTTTAAATAGTTCAGCTGGAATATCATCAGTTCCACTGGCTTTGTTATTAGCAGTGCTTTCTAAGGCCCATTTGACTTCACTCTCCAGGATGTCTGGCTCAAAGTCGGTAACCACACTACCTGGGGTATACGAGACATCCATTTCTTTCTGGTATAGTTCCTCTGTGTATTCTTGCCACCTCTTCTTGATGTCTTCTGCTTCTGTTAGGACCTTTCCACTTTTGTCTTTTATTATGGTAATCTTTGTACGAAATGTTCCTTTCATATCTCCAATTTTCTTGAACAGATCTCTGGTTTTTCCCATTCTATTGTTTTCCTCTATTTCTTTGCATTGCTCGTTTAAGAAGGCCTTCTTGTCTCTCCTTGCTATTTTTTGGAAATCTGTATTCAATTTCTTGTATCTTTCACTATCTCCCTCGCATTTTGCTTGTCTTCTCTCCCCCGCTATTTGAAAGGCCTCATTGGACAGCCACTTTGCTTTCTTGCATTTCCTTTTCATTGGGATGGTTTTAGTTGCTGCCTCCTGTATAATGTTACGAGCCTCCACCCATAGTTCTTCAGGCACTCTGTCCACCAAATCTAAATCCTTAAACCTGTTCCTCACTTCCACTGTGTATTCATAAGGGATTTGACTTAGATTGTATCTTACCGGCCCAGTGGTTTTTCCTACTTTCTTCAGTTTAAGCTTGAATTTTGCTATAAGAAGGTGATGATCTGAGCCACAGTCAGCTCCAGGTCTTGTTTTTGCTGACTGTATAGAGCTTCTCCATCTTTGGCTGCAGAGAATATAATCAATCTGATTTCGATGCTGCCCATCTGGCGATGTCCATGTGTAGAGTCGTCTCTTGTGCTGTTGGAAAAGAGTGTTTGTGATGACCAGCTTGTTCTCTTGGCAGAACTCTATTAACCTTTGCCCGGCTTCGTTTTGAACTCCAAGGCCAAACTTGCCAGTTGTTCCTTTTATCTTTTGACTCCCTACTTTAGCATTCCAATCCCCTATAATGCGAAGAACATCCTTCTTTGGTGTCATTTCTATAAGGTGTTGTAAGTCTTCATAGAATTGGTCAATTTCAGTTTCTTCAGCACCAGTAGTTGGTACATAAACTTGGATTACTGTGATGTTAAAAGGTCTGCCTTGGATTCGTATCGATATCATTCTATCATTTTTGAGATTGCATCCCAGTACAGCTTTAGCCACTCTTTTGTTGACTATGAGGGCCACTCCATTTCTTTTACAGGATTCTTGCCCATAGTAGTAGATATGATGGTCATCTGAACTGAATTCCCCCATTCCCGTCCATTTTAGTTCACTGATGCCCAGGATGTCAATATTTATTCTTGCCATCTCATTTTTGACCACATCCAACTTACCAAGGTTCATGGTTCTTACATTCCAGGTTCCTATGCAATATTTTTCTTTACCGCATTGGACTTTCCTTTCGCTTGTAGGCATATCCGCAACTAAGCGTCCTTTCGGCTTTGGCCCAGCTGCTTCATCAGCTCTGAATCTACTTGTACTTGTCCTCCACTCTTTTTCAGTAGCATATTGGACGCCTTCCGACCTGAGGGGCTCATCTTCCAGCGTCATAACTTTTATATGCCTGTTGTCTTTGTCCATGGAGTTTTCTTGGCAGGTATACTGGAGTGGCTTCTCCAGGTGGATCCAGGCAATCTTCTTAGAGCTTTGCAATTATCAACAGACCTCATGCCCATGCCCAGAAGAGCAAACATTTGCTTGTAATGGCTAGATTTCCTTCAAAGTGACTGAAATATTTTACCTGTGAATGCTGAAATGAAATGTTAAACACTCAACATACTTATTTCAGTAGTCACAGATAAAATTGACAAAGCCTAGGGAAGGGTGTCAACGGTAATGAATACGAATGGTGAAAATATATGGGTAATCAATATTTGTGGTTTGGTGCATGTTTCTTATGAAGCTATGTGTTTCGCTGGCAAATACTGAACCATACAAAGAAAAGCTCAGCAGCGCTTCTCTAACCGACATTGACCCCAACTAGCTATGAAACTTGTGCTGCTCCCCCAGGCAGACATAACCCATCATCTTGGTTTAAGCTTATCACATCACTGACATATGTCTAAATATGTCATTCAAAACCAAGTGTTCTTGAGAAGCAGGTGTTTTCAATAGCTTGGAGACTTTATACATGGTTCAAAAGAACTTTGCTTGTTTACTTCATCTCTAACAAGTTATTTGTTCTTCACCACAAAGTGCCCCATGGCTTGCTCTAGAGTTTGTACAAAGAAGTTGTTGTGGCTTTGATATATTATAGTATCCCCAACCATAAAGGGTTTCTAGATGGAATTATATTCTCAAACATTGTTCAAGCCAGCAGAATGTGTAGTTTATCTGTCCAAACACAGACCACTAGCTATGCATTGTGGTCTGTGTAGTGATTGCTTCCTGTAGCAGTCCCAAGCAGGCTGTCAAAACTTGCTTTATCAAACCTTTGTTTTTTTTTTTTAAATCATATTTATTAAAGTTTCCAAAAATATAAAAATACAAAGAAAAAAGAAAAAGAAAAAAAAGATATTTAAAACCTTACTTTCATTGCCTACTTTCTGGGACTCCCCCCCTCCCCCCCCGACTGTATTCCCCTTTCCTTAATTTGGTTCTACAAGCTCTCATTCCCAATTTGAAGCTTAATTTGTTTAACCCACTATCCAAATTGAATTATACAAATCTTACACCGTCCCACATCATTAACAAGAAAAGAAAAAAGATTTTCCCCAAGATCCACCCCAGTTCCTTCCACGAATTCCCTTTTTTTAAACACGTCCAATCAAAATAAAATGACATGCATAAGTTATATAAAAAAATAGAAAATAAGAGATATAAAAAAAATTCAAAAGATTGTTACACAGCCTTTGGATTCCAAATCTCCCCCCCCCTTCCCCGGTTTGAATTCCCCATGTCCATCAGTCTATACATTATCAGCCTGGAAGTCTCAATTCATGGCCAAATTTCTCCCCAATTCCATCTTGCCGGTTTTCTTTTAATTTATTAATTTTAATGATATTTAACTTCAAGCGTCCAATCTAACAAAGGCCTTTAATTTCCTTGATCTTTACCACTCCTCCCATTGTTCTTTCCGTGTCGTAGTCAGTCCTTTGTTCTTCTTATTCCTCACTTTCTCAGGTTTCTTGTCCTGTTCAGCTGCTAAAACTTTCTAATTCAGAAATCTGGTATCTCTACAGAGGTTTGTTATTCAGGAACAAAACTTACGTCCAGTCCCTTCCTTTCTTCAATAGAAAATTCTATTGTCTCCTTTAATGTAAATACCTCTGTAGACAAAATACTATTTCAGTTTTGCAGCTTTCCCAGAAGATAACAAGTCCTGTGCAAATCCCGGAGTATTTTTCCACTTACGACCGTTCTTGTAATGTCCCGATACCCCTCTAGGGGGATTATAATAACTTTGTATCCTCTGATCCAAAAGTCAAATTGTTGTTCCTTATTTTCCGACAGTTTGTATCCATATTATAACAAATTGTAACAAAATTAACCAGCAAAGTCCTCGTAACAAAATCCTCTTTATATTCTCCAGCTTTGACAGCTACTTTGACAGCTGTCAAAGTCTCCGTCTCTCTTCACCAGGCTCCGCGAATCGCCCCGGTTCCCAGAGGGGGGTTGCATTTTCCTTCTCACCCTCCACTCTTCTCCTCCAGCACAGTTCTTATAATTTCCCATCGTGGAATTAATGATTTTTATCAGAAATATACTTCCCTTTGGACCTTGGTTACTCAGTCCTTGTTTTGGAATGCTTACAGTAGGGGGGGGGGATTGACTTCCTTTTTAAATCGCCCCCGCTCGTGCCAAATCCAAAATTTTGAACCCGGTTTCCCAATTACTCACGGGTTGTTGTTAATAGTCCAAATTTTCAATGGAAGAAGTCAGCGCTCTCCGTCGAATGGCATGCGGCTGCGCTCGGCAGGGGAAGCAGTGGACTCAAAGCACCACGCCACTCCCCGGCACCCGATCCGAAGCCTTTAAAAAGGCTCCTTCACGAGTCGGGAGGGCGCTAATGGTGCAAGCCGAGTCACCCATGTCCACGGACTCCGTGCCCGTGGTTTTTAAGGGTCCCCGCGTCGCCGGCGCGGTAGGACCCAGCCCCTGCCGAGCAGACTCCCTCCGGAGCTCGGAGGGAGTCCGCCATTCGGCGATGGCGCCAACCCGGAAGTCCGCTTTATCAAACCTTTGATGGGTCACCACCATATATGGCTTGTGAGATATATTTAACTTGTGGGTTACAAGTAGTGCAGGCCTGTTGTAGAGCCAAGGGGTGTCTGTACCTGGTGAATGGGTGGTTTTCTCCTGCTTGCTCTGTTATCAACAGAGCAGAGACAGAAGATTTCCTTAAGACAGAATGTTATATAATACCTGCCTTTCTAATGCATGACTCCAGTCTGCCCTTAGCTCTAGACCGGGGTTGGGAGACCTGTGGCCCTTCAGATGCTGCTGTTTTCCCAACTCCTGTAAGCCCTTACCAGCTTAGCCAATGTGAGTTCTGATCTAGTATCTCGAGAACTACAGCTCCCTCCCCCCATGCTCCAGCTTGCAATTGAGAGACCCTGTGGTTCCCTAATGGGAACCTCTCCTGTTGCGAATAGTTGACTTGCTGTAAAGTTAAATATGTGAATATTCACAATCCTTTCCTTTCCTTTCCCTTCTGTTAGAAAACAAAGTTAAAAGTCAAATCAAAGATGGGACATTGCTAATTGTCAGATGATCAAATGTTTGCTCTAAGTAAGAGTGTTCTGAAAGATGCTAAAATATGATCGGCACTAGTACTACTTTTTCTGGCCCATGTTCTCATTTCTGTTCCCGAGAATTGGCAGATACATCTATATCAGGTGCTAGATAGAGACATGCACATTTATCCAAGCCTGTTATCAGAACCCAGGTGTCAACAGGGGCCTTCTCATTCCTTTTATTCCTGACACCTCTGTTAATTGTTGAAAATAAGCCCCAGTGAAACAGCAACAACAACAAGCTCCAGGGCACATTTTCAAACAGTTTACTCTGGAATGTTCTCAGTGAAATTGGAGAGAAAGGCAATCTGAAGGCTCAGAAATGGCTAGATGTTCATCTCACACCACTTCAAAGCTGGGTGTCCTTAAACACAACAAATATATGAAATAAACCTTTGCAAAAAAATCCTATGAACAGGATTTCAGTCCAGTATCTTAATATAAGTGATTCCTTATACACTACTGGGCCTCCTCAGACATTTTCCAGTGCCTAAACCTTTGGTGTACATAATCTCATCTTGTGTCATGGGTTGTCTGATGCTGGGAATGGATAGATTTTTCATACAGTTATTTCGCCCAAAATCTGGTAAACACACAGAAAGAGCTGTAGATAGAGCTGGATTCAGTTAGCATTCCATGAAATATTAATAACATGTGCATCCAGTTTTTCCTCACAGCTGGTTTTGATTAGAGTGGGCAATTTATTTTCTATTAGTGAAACTATACTGCTGCTGGTACTAAGGCCATAAAAATAGGTTGTTATGAATGTCCACAGATATGAAAGATAAGGCAAGTATACAATGCACTGACCTGGTTCGCTCATCCTAGTAACCAAGTGATGGTTTATTAGGACCATGCATACATGTCGATGCCTGAAAAGAAACTTATATCCACTTTGCTTCTCCCATGTTCTTTAAATTTGCTGTGGCACATGGTAAAAGTTTTAAATCTGCCTACAGCTCATGGTTAAGGAGGAAAGAGTTTAGCCACTATTCCAAGATCGGATGACACATGGAGCTAAACTTTTGTTTACAAAAAAGACTAGGCATGATGCCCACATAATCAAATGCAAACAGTTAAGACAATGGGGCTGGTTCACATATACTGCTAAACCATGGTTTGTGAGTGAGTGTGAGCAAGCTTTGGACATTCTTGTTCACCTCCTGTCCTACACAGCCAGGGGGAAGGTTTCAGCAAAGCTTAGTCTCACTTCAAAAAATGCTGCCTTACATTCTAACCAGGGAAGCTAATTTAAAATAAACCCTTGTAAATTTGGTTTGCATGTAACACTAAACCAGAGTTATTTAAAAGTGTAACTAAACTCTGTTGAAGACGTCCCCGCACCCCGCACAATGTAGTCCTGATTGAGTTCTCTCCATATGACTGCTATCTGGTGAAGAAATAGCAAACACACATGGCCCCATTACATGATTAATGCCCCCTGTCCTGTAGTTTGCACCTAAGATTGCTCTTTTGGTTTAGCTATAGGTAGAACACATTGGTTCTACCTATAGCTTCTTTATGGACCATAAAGAAGGCTGATCGCCGAAGAATTGATGCTTTTGAATTATGGTGCTGGAGGAGACTCTTGAGAGTCCCATGGACTGCAAGAAGATCAGACCTATCCATTCTTAAAGAAATCAGCCCTGAGTGCTCACTGGAAGGACAGATCCTGAAGCTGAGACTCCAATACTTTGGCCACCTTATGAGAAGAGAAGACTCCCTGGAAAAGACCCTGATGTTGGGAAAGATGGAGGGCACAAGGAGAAGGGGACGACAGAGGACGAGATGGTTGGATAGTGTTCTCGAAGCTACCAGCATGAGTTTGACCAAAATGCGGGAGGCAGTGGAAGACAGGAGTGCCTGGCGTGCTATGGTCCATGGGGTCACGAAGAGTCGGACACGACTAAACGACTAAACAGCAGCAGCAGCAGCAGCAACAACAACAACAGAACACATCGGTATGTTTCTGCACAAAAGCTCTTGGTGCACTCAAATTTACAATAACATAAGGACATGGGCGTAGGCAGAATTTTTGTTGTGGGGGGGGAGACTTTTGTTAGGGGAGGCCAGAACCGATGTGATTGGTCAGTTAGGTAAGTATTTCTATTGTTTTACTTGATCTAGGGGGCAGCTGCCCTCCCCCCCCCAGCTACGCTCATGCTTAAGGATACCTTTCTTGCAGTGTTTAAAAGATATGTAAAATTTGAACCAATAATGTTTGTGGTAGTGGGGAGATACACAGAGGGAGAAGGAAGTGATAGCTGATGAAAATTATACATGCACTTTTTTAAAGGAATAATGGTAGGATTCCTAACACAACAGTTTCACTTTGGAAACAAGAATGGATAATTTGGAAGGCTGAAATCCAGCAAGGCATTGGGATGGGGAGAATTTTGGAAGCATCCTTTTGAATAGGTAATCAAGCTGGGAAATCAAATTGTTTGGAATGCACCTGAACAGTCTTATTGAATTTGTTGCACTGAACAGTTATGGAAAATAGTATTGCTGTGCCTTTATGCAACAGCTTCCATACCCTCCAACACTTTGAAGCCAAAATCTGGGCTGCCATCTTCCCATTTTTTATCATGAAAGCATGGCAGCCGTATGGCATGCCGGGATTTTGCGCAATTTTGTGGTACATTCCCCCCTGAAAAAAACACGTTGTAAAATTATCCCAAAATAAAAAAACCCCAGTAAATCCCTTTTTTGGGGAACACTTGCAAGATATGAGCTTCCTGTTTGTAAAGCCTAGGAAATGTGAACTAACTTTCTCTCTTTGTTAGTTCACTCTTTCTCTCTTTGTAGCTCTCAGGGAACAGTAGGCCTGTTTTGTAGTGTTTGCTGTTACTTACAGTAGTTCTGGTATCCAGAGTTAGTTAAGACCTTACACTGTTTTTGGTATGCAGCAGTCCAAAGTTAACACTGATAAGGAATCAAACAGTTGTCCAAGGAAAGATCCATACATTTATTTGGAAGCATTTATAGCCATGATAGGCCATGAATGCAGGTGCCCTGGTAGGTGGATGGAGATATGCTTAAGCCTATAAAGCAGATACCATAGTCTTTTCTATATAGCCTCAAGTGACTTGCAACAGGGGGTGGATCTACACACAGGAAAAAATGCAATCAATCAATCAATCAATATTTTTTTTTTGGGGGGGTGACTTTTGTTAGTCAATGTGATTGGTCAGTTAGGTGATAAATTCAACCATTACAACCAAAGAAAAAAACCGCTATGTAAAATTGCATATAAAAGTTTTGTGCTCTACAGTGCCATCTGGTGTTGCATGTTTAGAACACATAGCTGAGTTCAGGGTGCAGTGGATCACAGATCAAGTGTCTACTGGTTCCATTTATAGGGTCCTGGCAATTATGTATTTAGCTTAACAGAGGATACATTTGTGTTTACTAAGCAGAACTTAGTCCACTACCATTATATGATTCTTACCTTTGTGAAATCCTGTCTAGACAGTTTCCTTGTTATTTTGTTTGAGGTATACATTCTGCATGCCTTAGAACTTATGTACTAAACAGCACCCTCCATCACAATTACATGTGAGCTCACTTTGCATGTGCTTGTATGCAAATGTCCAGAAAGATGGAAAGTACTTGAGATCTGAGCCTTTTAAAAAATGGAAAAATAAAGTAGTTATGTAATTAGCCGGAGCTTTTCCTATGATGAAATAGTTCCCACACTTTAAAGGCCAAACTTGTTTGGCTGTTCTTCAAAACTAATCTTTGAGATTCAAAGGACACAGCCAAGTGAGTGATACTTTTTGGGAAGAAAGCAAATCAAAACATGCAAGTAAGCTCTTTCAGCTGGATTCAGGCACCAGGGAAAATCCAAACTGACACATTAAAATCTATGCTCTTAGTTGGTATGCGCAAATGGCTCAAAAAGATGTTATTAGTATGGAGGACTGAAAGCTTGTGCTTCCATATTGCCATTGATGCTTTATTCATCTCTCAAAAATATTTTTTTTTGAAACCTAATGAATTGTCAGACATAATGGATTATATAACAGATGAAAACTTCAGTCGGCCAGGAGGGACTCTAAAGCTTTTGATTGCCATCATTTTCTCCGAAAATGTGAATCAGTTTAAAACATTTGTCTCTGTCAGTATGAAAATGACAAATGTTTCAATAGGTGGCTGTGGGTCTCACATGCAAATAAAGTTACCTGAATATATGCCTGGAATATGCTCTTGGAGTCATCTTCAAAGGATGGATCAAAGTACAGGGAGAGTAGATAAAAAACCATCACACGCCTTTAAATAACTTAACTTTTTCCCACGTTCAAAGTGAAATTATAAAGTTTATATTTATGATTTCATTATAGACAAGGACATTTTATTTTTTTAAAAATCTGTATTCCTATGGGACTGCCAAGACAAAGATAGTTAGCTTGAAGAACTAGCAGGGTGGGAGGATGGATTGCTTCAAGAACAAGTAGAATACAAGATCAAAATGTGAAAACCCCCGAAAAGAATGTCAGGAGATACAACTGGTAATAAGTACAGATCTTAAAGCTGTGGATCATTTGTGAATCTTTTGATTAGGAAAGTGTGAATGTGTGCAAATGTATAGATACGTAGGGGGAGGGATGAAAATATTTCAATAGAATAATTAAAGGCTGATATCCAAAACACACTTGGTTCAATAGATCTGTCAGAAAGGTACATATAAAAGCCAAGTTAGGGTCCTTGACCCTTCAGATATTGTTGGACACCATTAGACCCAGATGGTCAAAGTTGATGGGTTCAACAATATCTAGAGGGCCACAGCTTCCTCATTCCTAATAAAAAGCAGTGTAAACCCTCTACTAGCTTCATTACATAGAAACACTCAATCTGATCTAGAGAATCTACATAGAAAAATATGCTAGAAGGTGGGGAAGAGTCACCACACAGAAGCAGCTTGCTATGGTGGAATATTGCCAGGTAGGTCAGCTCAGGTAGGCCTTTTACTATGATTTGCTATTGCTAACAGACTGTTCTGGGAGCAAAGCAGAACAAAATGGTGGCATCTTCTCAAATTGGCAATCATTTCTATACACTTGTGCATTTGAACAACAGGTTCATGCTTACAGTTTTTTGGAGAGAAGTTGAAGGACTAAACATTTTAATGAAAGTTTCCACACCCATAGACAGCAGTTCATCACCTACTGTCAGTTCAAAATCATTCTCCCTCCAAACTATGTGCACCATTATGACATGTAGGAAAGACACTCTTGCTCAACTGAAGTGATATGCTGTGTGCTATTTCTTGCCCCTAGCCTTTCCTGAGGCGATAGCCTAATTATGAGCTTGCCAACTACCGGAGGTGCTGCAATCTTTGTTGAAGCAATAAACAGATTATGCCAATGTATCCAACTTTTGGAGATGCCTCCATACTGTTTGGTATTCAGCTCACTTCCCATCATTGCCTTGTTGATTTCATAGCAAATGGCAGCAGGAAGTACTTTGATGACTTTTGGTCTTGGAGTTAAGTGTTCACCACAGAACTGTATCAATTGCCATATTCTTTCTGATCAGGTTGAATGCTCTTCACCTTCTGTCAAGACGGTGTGAAGGAAATGTGTCAGTGAAGCAGGAATCACGCCTGAACTCTGGGGGCCAGGCTGCCTGTCTGTCTTGCTCTATGATAATAGTTCATATTTGTAAAGCAACTTCAGCGGGAGTCTCTTGGGTGATTTTGATGGCTTTTTGCTCTATTTATAACTTTCTGATTTCTGCCCCCTCCTCTTCACAATCTGATGGGTTCAGTGATTTCCTGGTTTCTGAAGACTTGTCCTATATCACTTTAGAACTTCATTGGTGTTTTTGCAAGTGTGGACTTTTCTTGCAATGGGTGGGGGAAGGCAGGAAAAGAAATGGACCCTTCATAGCTATGATTCATTTGGTATGCCAGTTAACATCCTCTTTGTTTCATGTAGACTTACATTGTACGCAGCAGAAATCAGCAGGGTGGTGCAGGCAGGGCACTGTTGCCCACTTGCCTTCCCAATGCTAAACGTTACTACTAGTTACCAACTGTGGATTCAGACGTAATGAATAATGTGCTACAGTGCTTAGTGACAACGCTAGCACTTCTATCCTTTTTTCTAATGTTTCTTTCATACTGAAGTACCTGTAGTGTTATCAAACTGTGGCTTTTAGACCAATATGGTAGCATGTCATGCTAAATGTGCTGGTCCCAGGGGCTAACCAAGAGGCGAGGTCTGAGTCCAGTCCGAGGTTGAGGGTGCAGTATGGAGGCAGTCCGTCAAAGCTGAAGCTGGGTCCAAGTCAGGAAGTTGGGTGAGGTCAGGAGCTCCAGCAGAAAAGCAGGACAGGGTGCAGGCAGGAACAGGCTACCAACAATGTTGCTCCCGCAACTTGGGAATGTGGCTGGCTGGCTTTTATCTGCCCCAAGGCATAGGGCGGCCCCGGTCCACAGGTGACTCGCCTCTCCTGGCCTGGAGGCGAGCACTCCTCCTGCGGGAACTTAGTTCCCTCCGCCTCTCTACCCTGAGCCTCTGCAGCTCAGGAGAGGCTGGAGGGTTACCAGACCCAGAGGCAACCTCAGCTTCCTCTGACGGGGCTGAGGGTGGAGCACCTGCAGGGAATGAGTCCTCCATCCCCTCAGGAGCCAGAGCAGACTCAGCTGGTGCCTGCACCTGAGGATCCAGCACAGGTGAGGACCCTTCAGGCTCCTGCCCCAGCCCTGGCTCAGCTGGTTCTGGAGGCGGGGAATCCTGTGCAGGCTGGGATTCCTCAGGTTCAGCCTCTGAATCCGATTCCCAGGCCATCACACCAAATTTCATTCACACTAGTATGCGTGGTGTGACACAACAACAAAAGTTATCTGGCAATGTTGCTCCTTCTTCACCCTTTGCATACAGGCATGCTTCTGTTCACTCATGATTCCCTCTTGAAAAAAGCAGGGGGGAAAACCTGTATGTTGGCAAACCGCCCTAAATTTCAGCACTTCCATGATTTTCAGGGTTAAGGGCAAATGGATTTTTTCTGGAATCAGATAACACAGACAGGAGTGCTAGACATGTGCTGTATTCTATTAGCTTTCCAGAAGTGGGTTTGCTGTTGTGTGAAAGCTCAGATATAATGTGGAAAGTAAGAGTTAGGGGAAAGTGAGGAAAATGGAATGACCTGCCATGTGAATGCAGCCGAAGGATAGTGGGGAAGCCAAGGGAGCTCAGCACTGTGTGGACGTGGTAGCAGAAGCATTGGATTGGCTCCGCTGCCATGCGTTCACCACACTGAGCTCCCCATGCCTCCCTTCTCCTCCTTTTGATAACCAGCAGCGACGCTCAGCATTGGAAGCCCAGTGAGCAGAACCATCCTGCCTTCACCAGTGTGGTGTAGTGGTTAAGAGCGGTGAACTCGTAATCTGGTGAATCGGGTTCGCTTCCCCACTCCTCCACATGCTGCTGCTGGGTGACCTTGGGCTAGTCACACTTCTCTGATGTCTCTCAGCCTCACTCACCTCACAGAGTGTTTGTTGTGGGGGAGGAAGGGAAAGGAGATAGTTAGCCGCTTTGAGACTCCTTAAAGGGAGTGAAAGGTGGGATATCAAGTTCAAACTCTTCTTCTTCTTCTTTTTCACTCCACTAACCGCTGCTGATTATACAACTGCTTCCTGCTGCAAACCCATAAAGTATAGCTCTATAAATGTGTGTCTGAAAAGTTGGGACCAGGTATTTAAAGATGTCGGCATCTGGGGGTTGATAGGCCAACTGGCTCGGCCCCAGCTGGATTGTCTCCCTCTCAGCCTTGCCGCTGCAGAGATACATCAACCTCTGGCTCCGATGTAAATCAGCGACTCAAGCCTGCTGACTTGAGCACACTTTACTTAGCAGAATAAACTGCACAACAGAAGAGGCTTGAGGTTGTGGATACATACTAAAACTACAGATTTATTTTACATAAATCAGAACAAAGAAACAAAGTTCCGCCCACGGGACCCAGCAGACTGTGCTGGAATGTAAACAGACATGTGACATGTAACAATCCCACATATCTGCAACAAAAGGTGGAATGGAATCTCCCAACCAAAGGCACCTGAAACTTTGTGTTCTGAGGCATTCAAGCACTAGTTGTTGGGGACAACAGCTGGGGAAGGTTATTATGTAGACTTGTAGACTTTCCAGTGTTATCTAGTTGGTCACTGTGAAAGCTGGGCTAGAGGGACCTTTTGATCTGATCCAGTAGGACTCTTCTTACGTGTCAGCCACACACTATAATATCACTTTATACAGAGAAAATACAGGATCTGCCTTTCCTGGTTAGTAAATCTTTGCATCAGCACAATAATATTTCTGCCAGTAAGGAGGACCCAGAATGCTGCCGAATTTTGAGAAAGAAAAGAATGGTACCTATTACTTTTTTTCTGACGTGACTCAAGGAGTTTTCTTCCATTTTTCTACTACTTTGGCAGCTGCTAATGATGAGGTAGTTCTAATTCTTGTAAGAGATTAGGTGTAAATGTCGTGCTGCCATATCAAATGTTTGCTTATATTCTTCTACAAGGTGAATTATGATATGTATTTCCAGATGGATAGATGGTTCTATTATAGAGAAATATGTCCCTATGAGTTTTCATTCCAGGTGCTATTCTCTTCTAACCCTTTGCTATAATATCTGATATGCGTAGTTTAGGTGCCACCAGGTGGAGGTGAAGGCAGTGAAAACGTGTAGGATAGAGTGCTTAAGCCCCCACGCATCCCCATTACTGTTCTGTGCAAAGGTGCAGTGATAAATTTACTACAGTTGGCTGATCATGTGTAACAGTTGTGTTACTTTGACACCCACACAATGCAGCAGATAACAATGCTTGCAATGAACCATAATGCTATTTTGCATCATCCAAAGCACTCATCATCTGGAAGCTGATCAGCTCTGGTCTGAGAAATCCTACACTTACATTGTGCTGCATCATTATGTTGAATCCTCTTTTAATCTGTTTTAGTATTTTATCCTTTCTATATTTTAATTCTTTTCTAGATTCTACTGTTTTATCTTTTGTAAACTGCACTGAGGTTTGGTTGTTGTTTTTTTACAATCAAGCAGTATATAAATTTTATGAAATAAAATAAATAAGTAAACAAATTTGCTCAGCTGAGACATACAAAAACGACAGGAAATCAATAGGCATACCCACTGCATACTGCCAGCACCAACCAAACAGGAACTGTTCCAGTGGTGACACCCACATGCTATCCACACATGGTAGGAAGCAATGAACTCAATATGATGGTGACACACCACTAGCACATATTCCTTGGCATCATAACACACTCAGTGACACCAGAGGATCCCCATACCCTCAGCCTCAATGGCATAGCAACCTCACTACTTCCACTCCCCAGGCTTCCTTCCAGACAGGGATTTAAATCACCACCACTGTTTTAGAATCACACCACAAACAAAGGGGAGGAAGGAGACAACTCAAAACACAGCACCCACAGAACTCCTTGGGAAGGGATCTTGCATAGAGAACACACAGCCCGCCCTGTGACAAAGGTTCAGTAACTACCAACCCCTCAGCTGGTGAGTTTTTGCAGAAGGATTCCACCATCCTTAGGTTGCATTCACACTGCAGTTTATTCCATTTTCCATTTCCAATTTCCACATTATTATTATTTTTAGCTTTCACACGAAGTAAAAGACACTTCTGAAAAAATAAGAGAACGTAGCTGCTTTTTTAGCACTTATTTCTATGTGCTTTGATTCTAATAAAAAAAAATCTATTTGCAGCCCCTTTAACCCAGAAAATCATGGCAGTAAAGTGAGGAATTTTGGGGTGGTATACTGGCATCAGTTCTTTCCTGCTGCTTTCATGGGGGAATCATGGGGGAAGAGGAGCACATACATGCAGAAAATGTGGGGAAGTAGTGACATTGTCCAATGATGTCCATTATGGTGTCAGACTATGCTCACTGGTGTGAATGAAATTTTGCTTGATATACAGGTATGCCTGTAAAAAAGCTACAGTTCCATGATACAACAGGTACTGCCGTGTGAAAGGAGCATTAGAAAATGAAACAGAAGCACTAGCACTAGATAGAAGCACCTTTAATCAGATTTTTTGTTTCCTTTCAGTACACTCTTTTGCTCTAGATTGTCTTTTTTTGTAAGTGACTTTTTCCAGTGTGTTTTGTGTGTGTGTGTCAGAAATACTGTAAGGCTTGTTTGGGTTGAGGGAAGCTCTAAAAGGTGCAATTATAGCTGGGAACACAGTTGTAAAATATCAGCAGATAACCTTCCCTTTCATGCTCCAAATCTCCTATCGACCAATGATGATCCTCTGAAGAATACCAGTTGGAAAGCACTTAAGAATGAATGGTTGTAAAGGATTTACAACATAACAGCTACAAGGAAACGTCTCATAACTGAATAGCTGGAGGTGCAGCTCCAAACAGCCATGCAAATTATTTTCTTTGTTTACCATTCTTGAGTAAAGCAAATCTTCTAGGGGCAACATTTAAAAGATAAAAGGAAACAGGGAAGATGTGAGGCAAATTCCCTAAATGCCAAACAAGACCTTAGGTCTTTTCAGGAAATGTGGTTATATTCTTCATTGTGTTTGCAAGTATGTTCTATATCTATAGCTTGGGTAGATGAAATAAAAAAGAGGAATGGCGCAATGAGGTGTTTTAGTGAATCTTGCAGATATAATAAATAAAAAAGGGGTGGGGGAAGAGACAACTCAAGCTAACCACACACTCTGAAGTAAATGGAGCTTATGTGTCTAGGAACAGAGCTCACAGTAAACACAGATCCGCAGGGTACTATTTTTATGTGTGTAGGCTCTTTCAGAAGTTATTTGAGTGTGTGAGGGCTGGGGATAGGGCTGGGGAAAAATTCAGCTCAGCTCATGTTTAAAGATGAAGCCACCAAATTTGCTCTTTACAAAACAATACGTGGAACGAGATACACCCTGAAACAAGATGCTATGACCATCTTGACTACAGTAGTAGCCTCTCTACCCATGGGGCAGGTCTGGGGCAGGATAGTGGTGACATCAGGACTGGGTGGATACAACAATAGGAGCCCTGGATTGGGTCTGCTGATGCACCCATGCACTCCTGCTCCACTCCTTCCATGTCAGCTCTATGGTTCAGTCCCACCACATTAGCTACTGCTGCTTGCTTGTATAATAGTCATCTTGTATGTGAAGGTCTAGCCTTTCCCAGCCTTTGTCAGGCAATAGGGACAAAGTGTATCCACCCAGCTGCCTTAAGCCAAGTCAATTCATCAATCCACCTAGCTCAGTAGTCGCGCAACTGCTCTCTATGTTTTAAGGCAGGGGTTATTACCAGTCCTACCTGGTGATGTTGGAGGTTTAAACAAGTGTCCTTTTGTATGCAAAGGATATGTTTTACCACTGAACTACAGCTATTCCCATCATCTGATATTAGAACTTCCAGACTCAGCTCTGGGGTGGTATATCATATGTACAATGACATTTAGTGATTTAATACTGAAGAAAATGATAAACTCTTGGGCCACACATTGAGCCCTTTGGAATTGGGGGAGAACAACAGCTTTATGCTGGTGCTTAAATAAATGATTTTGCCCTTGGGGGCTTGCAAAAATAAATGATTTTTACTCAAGCTCCATTAGCATGCTTTGGTTCAAAAAACTCATGATGGGTGATTTTAGGAGCTCCAAGTTAATGCATTTTTATTTACTTTGTTTATGTACTAATTTTCTAGGGAAAAAAAATAACGACTACTTTTCATTGATTTCCAATGAAGGGTAACCCCCTGCCATAATATTTTATTCTGTGCTCATTTGAATTGCCATAGGGCTCAGTTTCAGGGATGGCCTGTAAATGCCAACAACTATTGGGTATGAAAGGAAGACTGCAATTTCCACCTTTTTAAATCTGGTTGTTGTGTCACCTGTAGAGACAATGAATTTTAACAAAACACTATATTATCTCCTGATGGCTTCCTTGTTCCTACTGTATGCATACTAATCATTCCATCTCGACATCCAGCCATTCTAGTTATTACAGATGTATCAGTGAGCAAGGAATAATTAGGCATGGCTCAATACCTCTAAAAAGATTTAAACAGTTGTATAAATCCAGAGAAAAAGATAAAAATCAAATGCTTCAGTGCTTAAGGCTATCTCCATAAAATACAAACCAATCGTAGGTAGAACAAAACCTAAAATATTAACCAATTCTAGGTAGTAAAAGAAAACTAGAGGATGTGCATTGAATATTTTTGACCCAGAGGTAAGAAAGGTCTTACAGAATCAGCCTATTAAACCTAGAATTTCTAACCACTTGGGATGCTCAGCAGTGATTTCTGAAACATGCTACAATATCTTGAGTCCATAACCAAAGCAAGGATCACATGACTGAAAGGTAGCAGTTTTGGACAAAATTGTGGCTCAGCTCAACTGTGGCCCAGTACTGCTACAAACCTCACTGAAAATTATTATAGAGTGCAGAGGCTATGATACTGTGGATCCTAAACATTTCCACTGCCCATTGCATTCTGATCCTAAATATTTATTTATGTTAACCCCATTGCACAGCAATGTAAACTTGTTTAGGGATCCTGTACCAATCAAGCTGTTGGCACATCCTTCTTTCAGTACCCAGAGCTTTTTTTCTGGGGGGACGCAGGGGTATGCATACCTCTAAACATTTTGTGAATCTTTGTACTTTTGTCCATTTACTGTATTCATTTCCCCCAATTTGAACTATACAATTGTGATTTTCTTGAGTCAAAATGAGAGTACCCCTAAACATTTTTAAAATAAAAAAGCACTGCCAGGACCTATTTACTAGTCTTGTGCAAATCATAGAAACATACTCTGAATACAACTGACAGAGGTAGCCCTTTGATGTTTTATATCTACAATTCCATTTGTTTCAAAGGAGCCTGCCTGCAGGACTGCATTATTAAAGATTATACATTGCATGAGAACACGTTTAAGAGCTTTATGCACAAAAAGTAAGCTCATACAACTCCTGTGGAGCAGCAGACAAGGGGGGAAAAAGCAGGCAAAAAGAATTGCAAGTGGCGAAAGTGATGCCTAGCTTGCGCATAAGATTAATGCTATCAGCAGCCGCAGGAGAGAAAACAGTTAACAAATACAAACTGAAACATGATGTGTCTGCTATGGAGAGAGAGAGAGAGAGAGAGAGAGAGAGAGAGAGAGAGAGAGAGAGCAAGCAAGCGCAAACTGCTTTGGTTCACCTAAAGGCCACTGCAGGATCTACAGACTCCAGCCTAGTAAGATGACATGGAAAGGGCTTAGATTTTGTTTAAAGCAGCAGGATACACTGCTGTATTCAAGATTCAGGCCTCAACGTTCATAAGCAAAGGGATGAAAACAAATGCCCTTAAATATAAAAGCACACACCTTGGCTGCATTTGCTGTTTTTAATCCGTAATATATATCCTTAACCTGAAATCCCATTTTTCACTTAATGTAATAACAATGCTATGGTTGCAGAGTGATTGGTATTATATAAAATATATGGTGAGATAAATGCTAGTATTATGAAAATCCTATTAGCAAGCCCTTGTGTACTGTACATGCAACCTAGACTTATTAATATACTCTTCCACAGTTAAGTGACTAAAACCTGCTTTTGCTCCTTTGACATACAGTGTAATTAATACATGTGTCTAACTGCCATATATAAAGGTGAGACCCTGAATGGATGGAAATGGATTGCCTGAGACCAGGATTATTACAAGTAGATATATTGAACAGTGTATATTTAATGCCTTTTTCGCTGAACTATTACATGGACAGGGTTGAATCAGTAGTGCATAGTTAGATTGTGTGTGTGTGTGTGTGTGCCAATACATAGGGTTTTTTTTACACACCAACTAGCAGTTTTTCTAAAGCATTGTCAGTAGATGGCAATGTGACTGTTTTATACAAAATCATCATTCCATATATATAGCATAATCATGATAAAATTTTGCTTAAATTGTACAATTACAAAGTCAAGAATTCCCTAAAGAGCCTTTTGAAGCTATTATTTAAATAATTGATAGTTCTATAGTAACTGGAAATCTTAGTCCAAAATCTTGAAAGGTGATCAGCATTGCTCCAATGTTCCATGGAATTAGTATATTTATCTATAACTATAAAAGAATAATCAAAAGCAGAAAAGTGCAGTTAATAATATACAGAGAAAGCAACAACAAGAAGAAGCAGTAACTCATCAAAGTTATATTACCCAAACATCTTCATCCTGGTCCTGAACCGGTTATAATTGATCTAAATCCCACTGAAACTGATGGGACAAGTTAGTCACAACTAATTTAACTTCCATTGCTTGCTGTGATCCCTGTGACCAATTTTACTTGGACAGTGGCCTATATTTATAACATGTGGTATTCGAGCTGCTTTGAATGAATTCATATTTCTAAGCATCTGAAATAAAATTATTTTGTAAAAGTTTACAGACATTGAACAATCTAAATAATCCTAAGGTTGCAGTCAAAGGCTGTGGTGCATAGGTATAGAGCCACTATTGATTCCATGACTAGTCCTTAATCACCAAATCTCGGAAGGGCAGGTTCAATCACAATATCACACCAGAGCCACATTAATATTAGAACAAGAGGGGACCCTCAACACAATGTTGCAGTGTATCCCAAGCTTGAAAGTCTGGGCATGGGAACCTGTGGCCTTCCAGAGCTGGTTGGACAGCAAATCTCACTGTCCTTGATCCATTCTGGAAGAGGCTGATGGAAGTCCAACAACATCCGGAGGGTGATGGGTCACATCTGGAGAGCAGTAGTGTTGTCATAAGCATTTTCCCAAGCCTGGCTCAGAAACAAACCTTTGGAGTTTTCACAAAGGCACCTCAGTGGATAGGTGAAAATTTCAGAACCCCTTGAATTCACTGTGCTCTTTTCCAGCTCCTATCAATAGCCTGGCTGGGTTCCCGACTTCTTTTCCCCACAGCCCCCAACCTACTTCCCACAAGTATAATTTAGCATGTATACAGAACACAGTATAGAATCAGATAATTGTAGAGTTGGAATAGATGCTGAGGACCATCTAGTCCAATCCTCTGTAATACAGGCATACAGGGATCAAACATGCAACCTTGGCTTTATCAACACCATGCTCTAGCCAACTGAGCTATCCACTTAGCAGCAACAGAGTGTGGGTTGAAGCAAGACCCCACCTTTTCTTTTTCCTTCTTCACCATTGTCCTAACATGCTGCAGAATAGCCCCTTGTCATTCTCCACCACATCTGTGGTCAGGGAAATTGGGCAGACCATTCCACCAAATGAGAGGAGAAAATCAACAACAATGTTTTAGGAGCGGGACTCAGCAGCAGCAGCAGCAGCTGCTGTAGTAACACAGTTTATTTCTTTCCCTCCTTACTGTGTCAGCAGCCTAGCCACCCAACCTAGTATTGTTCCAGGGCATTAGAAAGGGGAAGAATGGTGTTTGCAACAAAAAGATTAGTGGAGAATATTTAGAGACAAGCCTACAATGCTTTCTTTTTCTGGGATGCTGCAAAAGAAATTAAATTCCATGCATTTTCTCTGATAAATGTTTTCTGAGAAAGTTTGACTCAGTTCTACTGTTACCATAAATATGTCATACCCATAGCTCTTGGATCTTCTACTCACCCCTCATGAAGACTCCAAGTCCCAAGAGTCACTGCTCTGTTAAGTCTCAGTGCATCAGGGTGACAAAAAAGAAGGGTTGAGGAAGGAAAATGCTCTTTGCTTTCCACCCTGCTACCAATGTTGTCAACTGAATGTAAATAAGTAAAGGGAATGGAAGGCAGTGGGCTTTGGGGGCTAGCAAGAGCATTGGTAATGTAATTCATTCTCCAAGCTGCTCATATTGGCTCAGGAAATTAACAATGGTATGCAGAAAAATAAATTGGTTCACTTTTGGATAAATCCAAGGGAAAATTGGGGAGTTCATCCATCTCTGCCCCTAACATTTCTCTGCTGTGTTATGTAATGCCAGTGTTGTTCAGGATTGTTTGGTTATCTCCCACAGCAAGACCAATTCCCACAGCTATTACATGCAGAGAGGATATCATACTATTTTCACTGCATTGCCATAGTCATTTGAAAGTCATTTCAGAGTCTATAGTGTTGGTCCAGTTTTTTGGCCCAACTTTTTGGTCCAACTTTTGACCACAGGAGGACTTTGGTCTTTCATATTTCAGTGTGCCATGTGCAAGGCCAAAATTTGGCAACTTCCCATGATTCGCCTTCTGTTCTGCTCAATTTACTACATCACAATTGTGATATCCTGAGGTGTTCCCTAGGCTTGGCATCCAATATGACAAAACCAGATGTGCTGTCCTAAATCTGCCTCTGAAGGAACCAGACCTCTGGCTTGAAGAAGTTGCAGGAGGCTTTCACAGAACTCTAAATATTTGGTTCTGACTATTGGCTGGTGTTATAATTTTTTGTTGAATGTGATGAGATAGGGCAAGGCAGGTAGTGACCACAAGAGACTCTGCTCTTGTGTGATCTGCCCTCAGACCATAGACATTATTTCCTGATGTCTTCCCACCCACCCTATTGTGTTAGAGTTTGTTTAAAATGTATGTGTGTACAGCATATATATTTGCTATGGACCTTACTTGTTGGTCAACATGTTGAAGAAGTCATCTGACTGGCCCTTGTTTCTTGAATTTCCCTTCTTCACTTTCTTAACAGCATTTCTAGGTTCTGGCTTATTTTATGTACCAGAGGAGGCCCGGGATGTGTCATCTGGAGAAGCTGGCTGCTGAAGCTGAGACATCAACACATGTGATGTCATGTGCACGCACTGTGTGCAGGGCCCTCTGAACATTGAGGGGGCTTGGCCCCTCTTCAACAAAATTGAGGGGGCTGTAGCTGGATGGGGCAACCTGAAAACCTCATGTGTGGGCATGCATAACAGGTCTCAGGGGCTTTGGGTGACCAAATCAGTCCAGCAAATGGCATGACATTAACAACCACACTCTATTTGGCACATGTTGCCCTACATTGCCTCTGTCTTTTATGGTTCCACCTCCCAAGTTCTACCCATCAGTCAGAATGTGGTTTTAGAAGTTCCACCAAGTAGACAGGGTTGTTTGTCTATCCCATTCAGTGTGAAAGATGACAGAGTTTCTTCACTAAATAATGAGATCAGCTAGTGATCAAATATGCAAGCCCTCAACGACAACAAAACAATTCAATTAACACTCATGCATGTCTGAAGAGGTTGTCTGAATGGATGACACCACTGGGAAGCCGTTGATTTCATTTAAGAAACCATACTTACATCTTTGGTTGCATTTGGGTGAATAAATATCTGACCTTTCTCAAAAAGAGTCAGATTTTCTTATTTTTGACACATAATTCTTTTTTTAAAAAAACAACAGCAATAGCAACAACCAAATACTTCACATAAATTTCAGTGGACCTTTTATCTATCTAAAATGCAGGGTTAGTTTCTTGTTTGTTTCACTCTTTATAGTTAAGATTTCAGTGTTTTGCGGTGTTTGAAGTTGGGAAGTAGGAGTGATGCAAACGGAGAAAGGGGAAGAAAGCAAAGAAATAGACTCTGAAACCATATGCAAATCTGAATGCATTTTCTTTGATCTCACAGGGGGAAAAATCAGTAGACTTCTGAAGGCTAAAAATGTCACAGATGAAATCAGCATCCTTCTTAATGGTGAGAACAGCTTTCATCAGCTTCTTGATATACCAGTACTCTGACTTAAGGTCTTCCAGTTCTGAGTCTCAACTTTATAATTTACATACTTAGTCCAACAGATGTTTGATTCTGCCACTTCTTCAGTTCTTTTTTAGATCTTCAAATCTATCACTTAATGGGTGGAAAAACGATATCTAACATCTAAAAAGGTTTGCTTAGAGGGGGAAAACTTCCCTTTTTACTGGCATTAGGCAGTCAGAAACATACCAAGGTAATTCAGCACAGAAGACATACAGGCTTTGGATTCCAGGGAGTCAAATTAAAGATGTATTTAGTGCAAGGTTTCTTCCTCAGACTTTCTCAGACCCAAACCACCACATAAACCATCCCAGGTTGTCCTCCCCAAAATATATTTGCATGGAAAACCTAATCAGAGAGCCATAAATTGCCATATGACTTATTTACGTGTTCTGAAACATGCAAGAGTGTCCATTTCAGGGAGGATCACTGTTGCACCCCACATCAGCCCCACCCTAATGCTATTCAAACATTTAAAGCACAGGGCAGTCTGTTGAACGCAGGTAGCCTGCCTCTGTGAATTCAACCCCTGCATGTTCCAGTTTACCAGGAAACCTACCCATGTTAGGTGGGCTATTTTGCTGTAGATAGTGACATAAGAAGGCAGTGATTTCTCTTCGAACCTGCATTTTTTGCAATTGGTGCTGTTTCCATTCCACTGCAGTCCGGTTTCTGCCAAATATTATGTTTTTTGTCTGGTTGTCCACTACTTAATATAAGTTACATAACTATTTATGTAACTTACATAACTTAAATTCATTTCAATGTAAAGGGAACATCAAAGCAATGAAAGGTAAGTTATTACATAGTTTGTAGTCTTTGTATTTTACCAGTGAACAAATGCCAGTTGTGTCCACTTGACTGCAGCAATTTCCTTTTCCATTTTCATTGGAATTTTCCGATATCCCCAGTAGCAGATGTGTAGAGGGGGATATTCTATATGCTCTGATAAGCCTATGTTCTGTGGTGAGAGGGCGGATATTGTTTTTAATTCCTTTCAAGTATGCTTTGTGAGGGTGAATGGGTTGGAGGGAATTTAATGTTTCATTCAGTTTGACTTTCCTGATAGTTCACTATATATATATATTTGATATAGCACAGTATTGTGAAGCATATAGGAATATTCAACACATGTAGTGGGACTTTTTATTCTGCCCACCCTCAAAGCAGCTGCTTTGGTAGTACAGACTTGTTGCCTGTGGTTTTTAACTACCAATACATGTGGGTGGATTATTATCCCCTGTGTTGTACAAGCTATTGGCCTGGACAACTTTCAGGTAGAATTTCCATATAAAATTCCAAGATACAAACTGGAAACTCAGAAGTTATTTTAAGCAAGAAGTTTTTTTTAAAAAACCTACTAAAAACATTGTAATTAAAATAAGTTCCCCTAGTATGATAACATCCCTAAAAGATCTGTTAGCTATTTAAGAATTCACTTCCCATGAGTGTGAATTGGAACCTCCAAGATTTAGAGGCCAGAAAATAATAAGTAAAACTATTTTAATTCTAATTTAACATAAGAAACACCTTAGACAGGAATGAAATAATATCTGCAACATCTCATTTAGAAATAATTACTCATGCAAGTAGTTTAGGATGACTGTTTGACCCTAAATGCATTTATTGTGGCCTTTTGCTGGGCATTTCAGAAAAAATGACCCAAGCTGAGGACTGCATTGACCGTTTCTGTCTTAGCATTTATGACATGGTGATTTTAAAATAAGATGATAAAAGAAAAGAAGTAAGGGATTAAAAGTCGTTCTGCACTGGAAAAACAACAGAGGAAGGCAATGCAGTTTATTGGGTACACTGTGTTCAGTCAGTGATTTTTAGATTCCTCTGAATGTTGTGCTGAAAGAGAAAAGTTATTCCTTGTGGTATCTTTAACTGCATTTTCTTGCTTTAGGGGTTTAAATCAGTCTCTCTTTGTCACTTTAATGCATAAAAGGTTCTTTTTGTGGTAATATATGTAGACAAAGATGTGATTTAAGCTCAATCTTGTCAATGTACCTGTTAAATGATGAGACGATACTTGGCTGTAGACCAATGTGAATGGGGGAAATATTTTATAATAGAAAGAAATAGAAGCTTTACAAGTTCTCCAAGCTACCACAAGTACAAATTCTTGTCAGTTCTCACCACTAATGCATTTTGTCAAGTCGTAAGTGCTTTTTTTATTTTTAAAAGAACTTTCTATGGTTAATGCTGTGAAAGACAGGCATTCCGAGTTTCCAGAGGCAGTGAAAATTCAGATCTTACCCTGGAGGAGTAAGATAGGTGTCCAAATACCAAAGAAATCCATCATAGAAAGAAGAAACCATTTGGAAATATTGCAGTTTGAATATGAATTTCACAGACCTTCAAAATAGAAGCATAAAGACATGTCAAATTGCCTCCCCCCTTCTTCCCCTTTGCTTTCTCAGTTTCGATAAAGGGATCCTTCACCTGATCAAATGTAAAGAGCTTGACAAGAAGTCATTTATAGGGGGATCATATTTGCTATGTAAATTACCGCAATGCTAAAATGAAAGCACATTTCTCTGGTGTTTGCATATACAGTGGTTATTCATTGCATAATGCTTAAGAGATAGGTTTTCGGAATCTGACAGCGTATTAGGTAGAGGTGGAAGCGGCACCAATGGAATAGATATGAGAGAAAGCATGGATTTCTTTGAGACTTTCGAGAAGCCAAAGAGGGGAAAATCCCTGGGATTCTCATTTGCTGAAGATTAAACTGTATCTCAAACTACAGAAGACCCATGATCTGAGAAATAGTCCTTGGGGTAAATCATCTGAAAATTTTAGCAGTTAAAATTGCTCCCTACCCCACTGCCAATACCCAAAGTTTGAATTTTATAAAAGTTCGCTCACTCTCTCTGGTGGGTGCCATTGCAGCCTGGAATTTTCCTATGCTCCGGGATTCAATGTGGGATGTCCCAGGGACAGTTTCCCAGGCAACAAAGGAAGCCTCTGGGCCGAGTTTGCTGCCTGGGTAATTGGTCCCACCTGCTTGCCAAATCAGTGAATCATGTGTGGGTTTGGGCCACCAGTGTATAACATAGGCCTGTGGCTTGTTCTGCAGCCACTTTTTGTTGAAAAGGCTATTCAGTGGGTTTGGAAAAACAAACATGAAGCTAACTATGTATGTAGTATAACCAATTCAATATGAAGAATATATTTAAGTCTGTGGTCTTAACATTGCAGAGCCAATGCAAGAGGTTATCTGTGCCATGTTGGAGATCTGATTCATAGGCTGACATTTTTTGAAAGCAAAGGATTGTCATTATTATGGATAGGTTATGGACTAAGAGCACCCCTAGGCTGTGTGCACACTCCTGTTTACTCTGCATCCGGTACACTCCCACTACCTCTGCTTCATTAGAAGTTTTTCAACAGAGGTTGGATGGCCATCCATCAGGATTCTGTAGCTGAGATTCTTGCCCTGCAGGGTGTTGGATTACATGACCCTTTGGGTCCTTCCAACTTTACAATTCTATGATTGTATGATTCTGTACTGGTTTGGGGTGTACACACAAGGTTATCCAGCATCCCATATCTATCTTGTATCTATCCTGTTAATTCCTATGAAATATTGCATTTAGATTAATTCCCACCCCCACAAATCAACTTCAGTCTGAATTAAGAAAAAAGGGAGTAGAGTGGAGGATTCTGTTTTGTTCTTGATGCCATGGCAAACACACATAATAACCTTTGCTGCAATCTAGGGACCTTATTTGAGACTTTCTGTTCCCATCCAGCTTGCTTTTGTGGTTTGTCCCCGCATATCCCACCCCATAGATTACTGTATAGATTACTTTTCCTTTGTAGAATTATGGCATTTGTGAAGTCCTCCAGACTCTGCTGAGGACTGATGTGCTTTAGCGGTATCTCAGGAACAGGAATTTCCCAGCTCCCTGGGGATACCTTCTCCTTTTCCTTCCACTCGAGATTGTAACATGCAGAATGTTATGGCTCCATTCACAACACCCAGAGTGTGACATGCCCAATGGGCCTCTCATATCCTTGCAGTGCTAACTTTGCACTCTGAAATGTTTCTTGCATTCAGCCAGAATCATTTCCATTATGGGAGAATAATCTGAAGCTCTCACAGACAAGTGGTGGCCTTCAGTTACAAGGAAAAGCACTAAGTAAGCAGTGAGTATTATCTTGCTTGGCTTGATATGCTTGAATAAAAGGAACATCTTGGCAAATGGTTTTGGTGTACTGAATCAGTTTGTTAGTTCATCTAGTTCAGCATTGTCTACACCATGGGTGTGGCCCTCCAGATCTTGTTGAACATTAGCATGCTCTTAATTGTAAAGGGCTTCATCAGCTGTGACATGTTAGGAGCTGGAATCCAGCAACATCTGGAGGACCAAAGGTTCTCCATCCTGAGTCTACACTCATCAAGACTCACCAAATTATTGGGCAGAGAAGTGGCTTTGCCTGGTTGGGACTCAGAGTGCATGCCTAGCTTTGTATTTCTACACTATTGTTCACATTGTTTTATCTTGTAAACATGAACCATGTTGGATTTAATGGCAAACAGTGGAAACACTTAGTTTCAGCAGAGTTTTTGCTGAGGGTTCTCTAGCCATGCATACTTTTAAAAGCGTCCTTTGGCTCTTTGTTATTTGCTATTTTCTGGATCCCATGCTGTTCAATAAAAATTTGAACACCTGCTCCTCATCAGGCGTAGTGTCTGTTCATAAAATTTCCTGCACACAGCCTTGGGCAAGACAGTGATTGCCATGTGTGGAACCTTTTCCAGAAATATGAAACTGCCGAATGATCAGCTATGAGTGGCTCATACAGTTAGAGTCTGTTCAACTTACTTGAAATCTCCTTTTTCACTGCCCTCTACTTGGGCAATATATTCACTTAAGAACAATTCTTACAATATAGATAATTTGCCCATTATGGTAAATCCCCAGATGATGCTCTCTTTACTTTTCCCTATATTTAACAAGCATCATTTCCTGAGGCATGTTCTGTAGGTGGTAGCTTATCTTGTCTTATCACATGCAATCAATGTAGTTAAACTGAAATGAGATGACAGAGTAATCCTACAGGGTTTCCCAACTAACCTTTACAAAGTGTGTGGGATTTTATGAGGCATATTAGATACTTTAGGCATAGAAGCAAACCTATGGCTCAGTTATTTCAGTTGCTCAGTTGTCTTTTGTAGGGGTATGCACCATCACACAAATCGGTTCTGACCCAGTTTGGTACTTTGTAAAAACAAAAATAAAAAACTGCCTGTCTGTGACTGACACAATGATTTGGCTCAAGGTCTGAGGCCA
Source organism: Podarcis pityusensis (assembly GCF_964106645.2). Taxonomy (NCBI): domain Eukaryota; kingdom Metazoa; phylum Chordata; class Lepidosauria; order Squamata; family Lacertidae; genus Podarcis; species Podarcis pityusensis. The sequence continues at coordinate 46,073,591 of NC_138034.1, read as the reverse complement.
AGTCCACTTGAGAAAGAATAAGACTTCACTCATCCCCCTTTACTATTAGGAATTTTATAAAAGGCTATTTAATCCCCCTGCTGCTTTCACTGAAATATATAGGCACCAACTATCTGTACTTTACAGAAACAACAAGGCATTTCTGTTTCAACAAGCTTTTCCAACTCGATGAAAAGGTTTGTGCCTTAGGTATTCATTTTATACTGTTCTCACACCAACTGCAGGTTTTTCTGAATTCTGAAAAAGTTCAGAAGCATAGTTGCACTGGTTTTCTTGCAAAGACAGCCTTTACAATTTAGGTGTGGGTACAAAAGGAATCACTTAGTGTCTCCTTATGCTAGGCGAGAAGTTGATCTGGAAATAGCAGATATGAGAAAGGTGCAACTAGGTAAGAAAAATGCCGAAGTGTAGACAAACAAAAAAAGGTTTAACATTTATTGTGCTAGGCACCTTTAAAGGTGATTCATGAATGCACTGGGATTGGAAAATCCAGATAAAACAATCCCCTCTGCCTTCCCTTTCCTCTTGTCTTACATTAAAAATTTAAGGACATATGGACTGTGCTGGATCAGGTCAAAGACTCATCTGGTCCAGCATTTTGTTCTCATACCATACTCTCAAACCAGATGTTTAAGGGAAGCCTGCAAGAAGGATCTGAGTGCAACAGCACTCTCTCCACTTGCAGTTCTCAGCAACTGGTATTTGGAGGAATACTGGCTTTGACGGTGGAGGTAGAACCTAGCCATTAATTACCTCGTAGTAGCGATGGATTGTGACATGGCCCCCATTAGGTTCTAGAAACTTCTACAATAGATTTCAGATAGGTGACCAGTGTCACCAGGAACCCCCATATTAGGAGTTTATCTTTTAATATAATGCTCCAACATCATTTTAAGGGCCATCCCCTGTGAGTTCAATAGGACATTTTGACATCAGTATGTTTGGGATGCTGGTTTGAGATGCTGTTCTAACCTTTCCCAACCTGGTGCCCTCCAAATGTTATGGACTGTTATTGTCTGGGGTTTATGGAAGTTGTCATCCAAAACATCTGGAGGGCACTTGATTGAGGAGAAGGCTGGAATAGTAGCACCATGCAAAGAGTATGCACTTTAAACTTTACAGGGGCTATGGATGGGGAATAGACAAGAGAAGAGAATCTAGGATAGTTTATAGTTTTTAAAAGAATGTCTGACAGTAATATCATTTTGTACACCCACTATAAAGGGGGCAAGGCTAGAGATTTCAATTAAAGCCTCAAAGGTAGCAGCCATATATCTGAAAAGAAATATTGTAGGTAATTTTCTGTGCTCTTTCTATTCATTGATTTAAACAAGATTATGTTACGAGCTCTAAACAGGACCTGTATTTTCATAGTTCTTTTATGGGAAGAAATGATAAAGTGAGAATAGGTAACATAATTATGAGCACAAAGCATGCAACGTATATATTTCAGCACATGCAATTAATTAAAATGTGGTGAGGAGCAAGCCATTGGTTAGTCTTATTCTGGAAATATTAAACCAAATTACAGAAATCCTTATGGCTGCAATCTTAGACACACGAGCTTGACAGTAAGCCTGTTGAAGTCAATAGGTGCAGATCTATAAATGTACAACAGTCTTTTTGCTGTGCCCTTTCTTACTAATGCCTGATGTGTGGCTACTCAAAGAGGGCATGGGAAACAGATGTGTTGGACTGGGAGAGGCTTGACCAGTGAACATTCACTGAATGCATGATGGAGTTCATATGGACACCCTTTATGTGCATATGTAGCTGAGGGCTAGTGGATGCAGGGAAGGTGCACTGAAGGACTTCACTAAGCCTTATGGGCTCCGGTAATAATAATAATAATAATAATAATAATAATAATAATAATAATTTATTATTTATACCCCACCCATCTGGCTGGGCCTCCCCAGCCACTCTGGGCGGCTTCCATAGAAACCAAAAATACAGTAAAATATCACACATTAAAAACTTCCCTGAACAGGGCTGCCTTAAGATGTCTTCTGAATGTCAGGTAGTTGTTTATCGCTTTGACATCTGCTGGAAGGGCGTTCCACAGGGCGGGCGCCACTACCGAGAAGGCCCTCTGCCTGGTTCCCTGCTTCTCGCAATGAGGGAACCGCCAGAAGGCCCTCGGCGCTGGACCTCAGCGTCCGGGCAGAACGATGGGGGTGGAGACGCTCCTTCAGGTATACCAGACCGAGGCCATTTAGGGCTTTAAAGGTCAGCACCAACACTTTGAATTGTGCTCGGAAACGTACTGGGAGCCAATGTAGGTCTTTCAAGACCGGTGTTATATGGTCTCGGCGGCCGCCCCCAGTCACCAGTCTAGCTGCCGCATTCTGGATTAGTTGTAGTTTCCGAGTCACCTTCAAAGGTAGCCCCACGTAGAGTGCATTGCAGTAGTCCAAGCGGGAGATAACCAGAGCATGCACCACTCTGGCGAGACAGTCCGCAGGCAGATAGGGTCTCAGCCTGCCTACCAGATGGAGCTGGTAAACAGCTGCCCTGGACACAGATTTGACCTGGGCCTCCATGGACAGCTGTGAGTCCAAAATGACTCCCAGGCTGCGCACCTGGTCCTTCAGGGGCACAGTTACCCCATTCAGGACCAGGGAATCCTCCACACCTGCCCGCCTCCTGTCCCCCAAAAACAGTACTTCTGTCTTGTCAGGATTCAACCTCAATCTGTTAGCCGCCATCCATCCTCCAACCGCCTCCAGACACTCACACAGGACCTTCACCGCCTTCACTGGTTCTGATTTAAAAGAGAGGTAGAGCTGGATATCATCCGCATACTGATGAACACCCAGCCCAAACCTGATGATCTCTCCCAGCGGCTGCATGTAAATGTTGAAAAGCATGGGGGAGAGGACAGAACCCTGAGGCACCCCACAAGTGAGAGCCCAGGGGTCTGAACACTCATCCCCCACCACCACTTTCTGAACACGGCCCAGGAGGAAGGAGCGGAACCACTGTATGACAGTGCCCCCAGCTCCCAGCCCCTCAAGACGGTCCAGAATGATGTTATGGTTGATGGTATCAAACACCGCTGAGAGATCCAGCAGAACAAGGAAACAGCTCTCACCTTTGTCCCTAGCCCGCCGGAGATCATCAACCAGTGCGACCAAGGCAGTTTCAGTCCCATGAAGAGGCCTGAATCCCGACTGGAAGGGATCCAAATGGTCCGCTTCTTCCAGGCATGCCTGGAGTTGTTCAGCAACCACTTGCTCAATCACCTTGCCCAAGAATGGAAGATTTGAGACTGGGCGATAGTTGGCCATTGTGGCTGCATCTAAAGATGGTTTTTTAAGAAGCGGTTTAATAACCGCCTCTTTCAGCAGGTCTGGGAAGGCTCCCTCACGGAGGGAAGCATTCACCACCCCACGAAGCCCATCGCCCAGTCCTTCCCGGCTAGCTTTTATAAGCCAGGATGGGCAAGGATCCAGGAGACAGGTGGTTGGTTTCACTCGTCCAAGCAGCCTGTCCACATCCTCGGAGGTAACAGATTGGAATTGATCCCACTCAACTTGACTAGACAAAACTCTAGCACTCTCCCACCCCGGCCCTGCTCCCATGGTGGAGTCTACTTCTTCCCGAATCTGAGCGATTTTATCTGCAAAAAACTTTGCAAAATCATTGCAGGAGAACATGTGGCCCATACTGGGCCCCAATGTTGCAGGTGGTTCTGCTAAATTGTGAACCACCTAAAAAAGTCTCCTGCTGCTGTTTTCTGCAGATGCAATAGAGGCGGTGAAGAAATTCTTCTTCGCCGTCGCTATCGCCACTTGGTAGGCTCGACGTTGAGCTCTAACCTGTGTCCGGTTAGATTCGGAATGAGTTATCCGCCACCGGCGCTCTAGCCGTCTCAACGATTGTTTCATTGCCCTCAGATCCGTGGAAAACCACGGGGCTGTCCGGGCTCCATGCAATCGGAGAGGGCGCTTCGGAGCCAAACAGTCAATAGCCCTGGTTAACTCCACATTCCAGCGGGCCACCAGGGAATCAGCTGAAAGGCCATCAACATGGGATAAAGCATCCCCTACCACTCTCTGGAAACCATTTGGATCCATTAAGTGGCGGGGGCGGACCATCCGAATTGGTCCCACCTCCCTGCAGAGGGGATGGGTCGCAGAGAAGTCCAGTTGCACCAAGAAGTGATCTGACCATGGCACTTCTTTCGATTCGCTTTTACTTAGTGTCAGATCACCAACATCCATAGAGGTAAACACCAGGTCCAAGGCATGTCCGCGGCTATGGGTTGGGCCAGACTTATTCAGGGACAGCCCCATGGAGGCCATGCTTTCCATGAAGTCCTGAGCGGCCCCTTGTAAGGTCGTGTCGGCATGGATGTTAAAATCCCCTAGGACGACCAAGCTAGGTGTCTCCAGGAGAACATCTGCCCCGACCTGAAGCAGCTCTGGCAGGGAATCCTTGGTGCAGCGGGGAGGTCGGTACACCAAAAGGAATCCTGTACTGCCCCTATTGCCCAACTTCCAGAACATGCACTCGGAAAACTGGGTCTTCCCAATAGGACACCTGGTGCAAACTAATGACTTCCTAAAAATCACTGCAACCACCCCTCCCCGCCCACATGACCTGGGTTGCTGTGCGTAAGAGAAACCTGGTGGACAAGCAGCGGCAAGGACAGGCCCACCAAGTCTCTGTTACACATGCCAGGTCAAATCCTCCATCCATGATCACGTCATGGATGGCAGTGGTCTTATGAATCATTGACCTGGCATTGCACAGCAGCACCTTCAGGTCATGTGGGTATCCCTTGCTGATTCTAGTATCCATCCGGTCAGGACCAGACCCGGAGGCAGGAATAGTCCTCAGACAACGACTAAACCTGCCCCCTCTGTAATGACATGGTCTAGTCTTAGCGTAACTCCTCCTCCTACCCGTGATCACTGAGATCGGTTGTCCCAGTGCATCCCCCCCTGTAGTAGTGACAAAGCCAGGAGCCTGGACTCGGGCCCTCACTTTGGCTGTGTGTGTGAAGCAGGCCACAGCAGAAGCCTGGCTGTCGAGATGTGTGATCTGCTGGTTGGTGCTGGCTGGCTGGATGTCTTTTTATTTTTCTGTGCCCACCACATGTCTGTTCCACAGCAAATGGCCAGCAAACTAGATGGACTCATATATGGGAAGTGATATAGGCCATTTGGTCACAATATCAAACAAGAGAGCAATGGAATAATGCTAATGATGGCGAATCCAGTCAACATAAAAAGACAAAGCTGCTTCTAAGCTCCAATAAGCAGGACCTAAGTGTTGCCTCATGGCAAACTGGCTGCATCTGATACAAAATGGAGGCTACTGCTTTCTACTGGGCCAATGTGACACAGTGTTCTAAAAATCAGCAGACTCCATACAGTAGATTGCATACAACTATCACCAGCAGATGGTCTCCCAGATCCTAATCCAACACTCAGCACTACACCACACTGGCTCTCAAACTGGCTCACTTGCTACACAGAATCTTTTGAAGGAAAACTATATTAGTGAGAATATACGTTGGGACTGTGAGCAATATTTGAGTCCAAACTATATCACTGTGTGACAGTTCCACCATGTAAACAAGCTTTTGTAACATGGTGCCTGCAAACCCAACCTGCTGACTGGGGCTGATGGGAGTTGTAGTCTAAGCAGGGCGCTATGTTAGGAAAGGCGGACATGGACAATGGATAAAGTGTGTTTGAATAAAAGCATGCAAAAGCCATTATAGAACATATTTTGCCAATGTAGGAACAGCAAAGTCATTGAGTATTTACAACCTATTATCTCCTGATTCCCCCTCCCCCATCACCCTATCTAAAAATGAAATATTTTCTAGAGCCGGGACTTCAGAAATTACTTTATCTTTTTATAGGAACAATTAAATTTTAAACAGGCAATATTTTGTAACAAAGCAATTTATTTGCATGAAAGATGCCTTTTCCGTTCAGGAGATGAATTTGTCCTAAATGTCATACCAATAACTAATCTGGTATATATACATCAAATCATCCCATTTCTTTTCCAAAGCTTCATCTAAACAGACAGGAAAGTGCTGAGTAAATGTACAAGGTGGTCTTTGATACTAGTCCTACCTAAAGCAGACCCACTGAAGTTAATTGACATGACTAATGTAGGGACATTAATTTCTGGAGCTCTACTCTGAGTAGGACTTAGTCGACTACAGCCCATGGATTTTCTCCAACTATGGCCTTCATGTGGTAAAGCACAGAAACATGGCAATAGTTTTGTTTTGCTATAGTTATCTTGGCACACTACCAGCACTTTGAACTTGGGTCCCAAGCCAGTTAGAGCATTATATGCTAATACTATGACCTCGTACCTTGAATCTACCAATACCTTTCTCTTATGCATGGCACCTTTGTTCTAAGTATGAGAGAAGCTGAATCAGTGTTGCTGTATAATGTATCATATGATGATTATGACTTAAATGTTGCTGCTCCTCCTGCTGCTCCTAATAGTACTCCACTGTGTGGATGTTTTGAATTTCTAATGGTGGGTGGGAAGCTAAAGGACTACAGTCAAGAACTAGCAGTTAGAAGTGGGACTGTCAACCAATCTCAATCAATTAATTGTGTGTGATTTAGTGAGCTAAATCACACAAAAAATAATTCATTATTCAGTAGTTTTTCAGGGACTTGTATCTGAATAAAATAGTAGTTCTGAAGAATATGTATTCTAGCATACAGGTATCTTAGGGTTTTTTGTTTTGTTTTTTGTTTTGCATCTCTGTATGTATCTCTCTTTCCTGCAAGATAAACTGGGGACACCCTTTTAGTGAAGTGAAAAGTGGATTCAGTCAGGTATCATAACCAACTCATTCATTCATGCTGCAGGCCTAAGTAGAGCATATTAGAAGATATAGTAAGCAGAGAATGTAATTGTCTAAAATATATGTTTGGAGCATAGTCAGAGGAAAGTAGGCTAGATGAGAGACCTAGACCTTGGTATGCAACTTTGGATCTGGAGGTTGTTCTTGGAATATTTGCTTCAGAGCACTGGCAGGCTGGATTTTCTTGAGGCCATTGGGCTCTGTTCCCCATATTCAAATGTTGTATGCTCTTCTTTACCAGGCTCTGCCTGGCAATGGGAGAAAAATGTCTAATCCCTCAAGCTTCAGGAAGAGTAGTCAGACAGTTGAGCCTCTTTCTGTGTCCCTTGAAACAGTCTTATTGCATTTAAAGCAAAGTCCTTCTTTGGGCCTTCATGACATCATCAAAAATCTAATGAAATGCTGATGATATAAAACGACATGTGCAGAAGTGAATTGCATACCGTCAAACCTCGGTTGTTGAATGTAATCTGTTCCAGAAGCCCATTCAGCTTCTGAAACGTTTGACAACCAAGGCACGGCTACCAATTGGTTGCAAGAGCTTCCTGCACTCATGCGGAAGCCATGTTGGACATTCAGCTTCCTAAAAACTTTCGAAAACTGGAGCATTTACTTCTGGGTTTTTAGCATTTGGGAGCTGAAATGCTCCAAAATGGAGCTGTTCGGAAAATGAGGTTTGACTGTATTTTCAAGTATGGCTATATTTCAGTTTTCATACTGTTTCAGAAATTGTGAAACAGGTAGGGTCATACTGAAATCATAACCCAACTGAATTTCTCCCTCATTGTTAGATAAGATGGTGACTTTCCATAGAAGCCAACTCTTAGGGGCCAAGGAGGCTTCAGCCCCCACAATAAAATATTTGAGGGGGCTCGGCCCCTCCAAAGTTGATGGGCATTGTCATTCAAATAGTGTGGATACACTGGATCATGTAATCGATTATGCGGGGAAGGGGTGGGGCTTATCTGGGCCCCCTCAATATTTTATTCAAGTTGGCACCCCTGTGGCATTCTATCGTAGAAACACATTATGACCCATTATGGTATATAGCTGGAAAAATAATCTATTTCTGCAGCTCAGACGAAACCCTAAATGTGGGCTTATGGAGACATAACAGGCTTTTAATGGTAAATGGAAAGACTAATAGTTTTGTCTTTAAATTTATGCATCTATGTTTTTATTTATTCGAGCCCAAGCACTTTAAACCTCTTAGGAGACTATATGTATTTTTCTATAAAGAAAATGAAGCAAACGTTGCGTTGCTGGAGAAGCTGAAGTGTTCCACTTCTTATGACACATGGCTGTGCCATTTGATCTCAGTGTTTCAGAGATTCAAATAACATTAAAGCTCCAGAAGATGAAATTCTGAAGTGTTGATTTATGGCAAGCAACTCTTTCTTTCTCTCATATATATGTATCACATTTGGAAAACATTCCAATTTCATGAAAAAAAGAAAAATTACTTCCTAGCACTAATATTCCTTTCTTCCCCCAAGTAATCTATGTGGCTGCTTGAATTATTTTGTTATTAAATACATTGCCATAGCAGGTCATGAAAGTTAAATAATATGGGACTCATCATATAATATTGCTTTTCATGATATGTGGTTTAATGGTAAATATGACTAATGGTCTTCTTTTAAAGTTAAACTGCATTTTAATGACAAGATTGGTGTATTAGTGTGCAATTTGATTTCTGAGTTATGATATTCTATTATCATTTTGTTGTAACATGGCAGGAAATAACATGGATTTAATACTGCATGATTAAAGGGCAATGTTAGATGTCGATCAGGGAGTGAAGGAAATAATAACATCATATATGACCAAAGCCTTGCCTTGACAGTGCTTATGGTAATGGCAGTTTGCCCTATTTATATATATATTCTTTCTTTTCCCTTTTTTAAAACGCTAATGCTTCATGTATGATTATTATTTTGTCTTAGCATAATCACAGTTCAATTTCTGCTTTGTGTTATCAGTCCCTGCATTTGCAACCAACAAATGTGATTTTTATAATATTGTTGCACACAACCCCAAACTCCGAGCAGTGCAAGATTCCAGGGATTCTTTTTGTTGCATCTTTCTTTCTGAAGTTTTTAATGTTACAGACACTTTGTGTTATGCACCACCTCCCCATGGAAGCCTTTTTGTGACTGGCACCCATTAAATTTGGAACTTTCTGAATGCAATGTTTGTTCTCTACCACTGACCTATGGCATGTGTCCCCACTGTCCCAAACCAAATGCTTTTGTATTCAGGGAATACAAAATTGTACCAGATCATACTACTTGTCTCTCTGGACTTGTATTGTGTTCTCTGACAAAGTACAGCTCTCAAAAAAACTCTGGCAGAATGCGGCATGCTACCTAGTCCTCTTAACTGGAGATTTTAGAGGTTGCACTTGGGATCTGAAGTGTACTATCTTATTAAACTCAGAATAAAAATGAATGCCTTTGGGAAACACTCTTCAGAAAGTTCTAAAATAAGACTTGGGCCAATCCACAGAGATAGATGCTTGTGTGAATGAGGCAGGCGGCCATTTTGTGCTTATAATGGACACCAAAGAAAAACCATCTAAGCTTTGCCAAGGCCTTTCCCTTGTACTATGTTTTTTTAATGTATTTTTTATTGAAGATTTCTTGGATTGCAAAAGTATGTGCAATGTCTCTTTTTTCAAGTTACATTTTCTACAGATCACTTTCATTTGTTGAGACATTAGTGTTACATTAGGAAGAAAAGGGGGGAAGAGGTGGAGGAGGGCCATAGTGGGTGGGGGTGGGGTGGGGTGGCGATGTTTTGCCAGCTAAATTCTGCTGGATCATAGGTCATGTGACCAAGCTGAAAGGGATTTAGAACAGGAGTAAGACATTGTCCTGACCATTCCGCTACCACACATCAGGAATACTTCTTTTGGGGGACTTATGTCAATGGAAGTTGTCTATGCTGATTTAAGTTCTGCTGGCTGAGCCCCAGCTGAGCTGGAGTGAGAGAATTATGCTGGCCTATCTCTGCTCAGCCCGAATGAAGGACTTACTCCAATGTAGCCCCACAGAGCTCCTGTTCAGCTGGGAAAGTCCAAGATCTGCCTAATACAAACTCTCTCATCCTAGCAAGTCATGTGTTCGGATTGCTTTGTTTCAGAAAATTCAAGCAACTGATTATTTGCAAAATTGTACCAAGAAAAGAAAAGAAAAACACTGATTTGCACTAGGATTGCCTAGCAGAAATATGTGTGCATGGGGAGCAGGGAGTCTATTTATGCAAGACCTTAAGCAAAAAAGTATGAAACAGAGGGGTAAAGGCATTTTCCCTCAGAATAAAATATTCATGTTGATAACTTACATAAAACAAAAGATGGAGTGTTTTCTGCAGGGAAATTACCTTCTGTGATGAGCTCCATTTATGCATGATGGAGTTTTAAATTTTTGAAAACCCCTTTGGTGTTCATCTCCCAACCCCCAATTCTGGTGGTTTTAATTTCAAGCGTATAAACAGAGAGCTGTAAAATTCCTCGCTAAAAGGGTATGCCAGTGTTTAAAGCTGCGTTTATTTCATTCAGGGAAAACAAAATTGCTTTTTACAATGACAGTGAATACCAAATCAATATTTAAGACTGCAGTTTCATGGAGTTTGTTGGGGTATGTGTGATGGCAGGGCTTCCATTGCAAAGTACCCTCAGATAAAATGTGTCTTCATTTACTCCTATTCTCTTTTAACATTCTTCATTTTACGATGTATGCGGAGGACATCATATGATGTATCACATAAACGGCAATCAGACTGTAGAAGACTATTTCAATAAACAGCAGCCACCATTGCTCTCCCTTTTACTCTTTTTCTTCCTTATCCACATGTTGGAATTGCTCTGTGTTGCATCCCAACTGCTTTAGCTGAACCCATAAGAAAGAGTCACTGATGAATACCTAGAATCAAATTGACAAACTGGCCTACAGGGAAATGGTGCAATGGCCGAATCAGTAAGAGCTATTGTGTTTTCAACTAAAAACTTTCCCATGCCTCCAACCGATCAGAAGGTAATCGAAAATGGAATAATACTAATCTCAAGAGAAATGGCACAAATTCTGGGTCAGGTCAAGAGAGAAAATTAAATGTGTTTTGCCATTATTTCAAGCATATGAGAAAGAGAGAGAGATTTAGCAAAACCTTCTCCATGATAGGCTAGCTTACTATATCCAATGAGGTTTTGATATAGATGAACTTTCCCAAAACCTTGCTTCAACTTGTAAAATAGAGGTAGCTATCACCGCATTCTACATAATGTCCAAAACAGCAATTTATCATTTTAAACTTGTACTCTTTGCAGGCAGTTATTTATATATTGGCTTTCTTTTTAAAATAAGATTGCATACACTGGGGTCAAGTGATCACCTGCTTGTTATTTCCATGTGTTTTAAAGAGGAAGCACTCAGGTGAAAGATGTATTCTTCCTTTTTTGTTGATGTGGTGAAATGTACTTTGGCTACAAGGATCTGTACCAAATATAAAATGTATTTTCAGAAGCAGCCCTTAATAGAATAGTATAGTTACAGACTACCACACTTTCCGGTAATGAAACAGAGCTGAGCCAAAATCTTCCTCCCAAACTTTACCACCATGTTCAAAAGCTCTTGTGGAGGCTATTTTAGTGATTTGGGGAAGGGTGCAAATGGAATCAAATGTTAGCTCCCATTATGTGCTACATACTGGTGTTGGGTGAAATTTCACCATAATAATTCCCATAGGACACCTGAGTGAGGATAGGAAGCATAGTTTTCTACCTTTACTTCAAGTTGGCTTTGTGCTAATGCTACAAAAGGATGGCAGAAATTTAAAGAAAGCAAAGATGAGTGATATGATCACCATTGCCATTGCAGATCATATGAAAATATGGCTGTGGTTAGGAAGTGACTAATAAAGTGAGTTTTGTATGTCGTTTTATGTAGCACTGTGTGCCATTGTTAAGACATGTTGGCTGTGTGCCTCCATAGTTGGAAGGTAGTAACATCTCTGAATACCAGTTGCTGAAAACCATGGGGTGGGGAATGTTCTTGTACTCAAGTCCTGCATGTGGATTTTACACAGGCATCTGGTTGGCCACTATGAGAACGGTATGCTGGACTAGGTGGACCCTAGATCCAGCAGGCTTTTATTCCATTCTTGTGTTCTTAAAGGACTCCATTTTAATCCATAGATGTTCTACAAATCCAAAGAGCCCTTTTAGGCACATGTAAGGTCTTCTTGGGACACGGAGCCTAGGACTTGCCGATTGGAAGGTCGGTGGTTCGAATCCCTGCAACGGGGTGAGCTCCCGTTACTCGGTCCCTGATCGTGCCAACCTAGCAGTTCGAAAGCACGTCAAAAGTGCAAGTAGATAAATAGGTACTGCTATGGCGGGAAGGTAAATGGCGTTTCCATGCACTGCTCTGGTTTGCCAGAAGCAACTTAGTCATGCTGGCCACAGGACCCAGAAGCTGTATGCCGACTCCCTCAGCCAATAAAGCGAGATGAGCATCACAACCACAGAGTCGGTCACGACTGGACCTAATGGTCAGGGGTCCCTTTACCTTTACCTTAAAGGTCTTCATGGTGCTTTTCACCTTTGTCAATGATAGCGCTTAGGTGCATCCCCTGAGTTTGCAAAGACACCCCAAGTTTTGCAAGCATATCTGACAGCTATTCAGAAGATGGGGCAATGGGATTTTGGTCCATATCTTCTGCAAACTTGCCAAATTTTTGTGTCGTGGTGTTTTTTGGTTTTTGGTTTTTTGCAGACACCCTTGTTTGTTTTATTCCTCCCCCTCCAACTACAGTAAACTTATGGTTTATTTTTCTTCTGCAATGAAGAAATAAAAGAACACGTAGGGAGTGCTTTGAGTCATTAGCATAAAGAAACTGCCACTTTGCAGAGTGGAAGACATTTTGTGGTAGCTGTTTAGCCTTGAGGCTGTTCATTATTTACACACGCAGGTATGTGAAGTAGAGGCTCCTGGCAGTTTCTATCATTACTAATGAATGAATAAGCACACCCTTTTCTTTTAAAACCCATTTCATCAAAAGGACATGTTACGCTATTCTTATCAATAATTATGTGCAAGTAAAATACAAGCCTCTGGGAATATATTGTTTGTATACACACTCTCTCTCTCTTTTAAAAGAATATATGTAATCACATTTTATTAAAGGAAAATGCATACTGAGATGATGAATGATGGATGCACTTTTTAAGCAATTAAATGATAAAATGAAATGTTCTTGAGTCCTGCTAACAATGAGGATGTGGAAAAATACTCTACAGCACCTAAATAGATAACATCCCATTAAAATGAAAAGCATGCACAAAATAGGGTTGGGTAATAAAAAATAGATTGACAGGCTGTTAATAATCAGGCAAATGTGAATAAATGAACATCTTTCAGTTCTTTTCTTTTCTTTTTTAGAAATGCAGAGATACGCAGTATTAGAAAAGTGATACTGCGGGGAACGAGGAAGGAATAAATCACCCACCTCAGTACTATCTCCTCTGTGGAACTATCATTAAATGGCTGGAAGATCCACCTCTGAGAAGGTTGGTTGTGAGAGAAGAGTCAGGAAGTGGGTATTTATGAAGTGACCCACCAGGATATTTCATGTGCTAAAGTGTGCTGAGAGGGGGCAACCAATGAAGTTCAAATTAGGGATGTTTGGGGAATTCAGTTTTTGCAAGCTGCTGTATGAAATGTCCTGATCCAGTGGTGGCCTTTGAGGTGGTGTGCATGGGGCTCCATTGCTCTCCTGGTTCTCAACACAATGGTTTGCTGGCACTTACTGAGAGGGAGAGGTGAGAAGTAAGGTGCAGGTGGTTTGGTGTGGTGCATGGCTGTTTTTCTCCTCTGCCATGCCCAGTACTGCAAAGCTACTGGCCTGATCTGTACCTCTTTGACCAGTGGTTTACAAGCTTTATGAGTCCATGGCTCCCTTGACCAATCAGATGGGGTTCTGTTACTGAACACGTGTAAGTGGGGATTCCCCCATTCTGCTCCTGCCCCATCCCATTCTGCTTCCGCCGTTGGATAAAATATACATTTAAATAAGTACAAAATACACTTTTAAGAGTTTTTTTTCTATTAAAAAAATTCATACAGGAACATAGCTGCCTTATGCAACTGCCTTAAACAGAGTCAGAATCTTGGTCCTTCTACCTCAATATTGTCTACACTGACTGATATTGATTCTCCAGGGTTTCAGGTGGGCATATTTCCCATCTCTACCTGGAGATTGCCAGGGACTGAATCTGGGACCTTCTGCATGCAAAGCAGATGTTCTGTCCTTGAGCTATGGCCCCTCCCCTAGGAATGGATAACGATTACAAAGTATTTTAATGCTGTATTGTTTTTAACACTCGATTGGGAGCCGCCCAGAGTGGCTGGGGAGGCTCAGACAGATGGGCGGGGTATGTATAAATAAATAAATAAATTATTATTATTATTATTATTATTATTATTGTTGTTGTTGTTGTTTATTTGCTATGCAGTGTAACTTGTCTCTCACTACAATCTCCACTGAAATGGCAATGCTTTCAAGCAGGGAACAAAGAGAATGACTTTACCAGAGCAATAGGCAGTTAAATGTAGTTACTTTTTTCATCTTTTGTATTGGTGCCTGCATCCATATTTTAATAAGGACAGTATAATGCTCATCATTTTTTCAAAAAATATGAGTTGTCACTAAGGTCAGATTGTATGTGTAGAGTCTGAACAGAATGATTTGGTCCAGAGTGGCAATGTCAGAAGATATTCAGCCATAGTGTGGTGCTACTGAACTCTCAAAGACAAGGAAGCAGGAAGACAGAAAACAAATTATTGGTACCTGTGGCCATTGCAGGAGTCACACACCCCAAATGATACATTTGATGTGAAATTTAAATAACACCAGGTGCAAGCCCCACTGCCAAGGAACAATTGCAACCATAGTGTTACCTGTTCTGCAGCTAACATCACATGATGTCAGGTGAGTTGGGTGTTGCCAGCTGAAAAGTGCTATGAGGGGGAAAATTATAATTTCCCACCCTTGAATGGCAGTGGTTTCCGAGAATTTCAGACTAGACTCTTTCTGACCTCTCCCTGGGATTGACAGATACTGAACCTGGGACCATCTGCATGCTGTACCACTGAGCTATAGCTCTTGCCTCTGTTGAAGTTGTGGCTGTAATGTGGTAAGCTTCATCCCAATGGAGAGGCTATGCCTACATGAGATGAGAGGCCTCTTTTCACAACAGTTGTTGTTCAGTGAAACTTTAAGCAAACAAGCTATTATATGAGAGCTTTAATCACTGTGTACAACTATGGTTGTGTGACTCCCTCCCAAGCCTTTAAAAAACAGCAGTATTGCAAATTTATACTATAATAATAATTTATTATTTATACCCCGCCCATCTGGCTGGGTTTCCCCAGCCACTCTGGATGGCTTCCAACACAATATTAAAATACAATAGTCTATTAAACATTAAAAGCTTCCCTAAACAGGGCTGCTTTCAGATGTCTTCTAAAAGTCTGGTAGTTGCTTTTCTCTTTGACATCTGGTGGGAGGGAGTTGCACAGGGTGGGAACCACTACCGAGAAGGCCCTCTGCCTGGTTCCCTGTAACTTGGCTTGTCGCAGTGAGGGAACCACTAGAAGGCCCTCGGCACTGGACCTCAGTCTCTGGGCAGAACAATGGTGGTGACTCTCCTTCATGTATACTGGACCGAGGCCATTTAGGGCTTTAAAGATCAGCACAAACACTTTGTATTGTGCTCAGAAACGTGCTGGGAGCCAATGTAGGTCTTTCAAGACCGGTGTTATGTGGTCTTGGCAGTCACCAGTCTAGCTGTTGCATTCTGGATTAGTTGTCGTTTCTGGGTCACCTTCAAAGGTAGCCCCACATAGAGCGCATTGCAGTAGTCCAAGCGAGAGATAACCAGAGCATGCACCACTCTGGTGAGACAGTCTGAGGGCAGGTAGGGTCTCAGCCTGTGTACCAGATGGAGCTGATAAACAGCTGCCCTGGACACAGAATTGACCTCCACCTCCATGGACAGCTGTGAGTCCAAAATGACTCCCAGGCTGCGCACCTGGTCCTTCAGGGGCACAGTTACCCCATTCAGGACCAGGGAGTACTCCATACCTGCCCGCCTCCTGTCCTCCAAAAACAGTCCTTCTGTCTTGTCAGGATTCAATCTCAATCTGTTAGCTGCCATCCATCCTCCAACCGCCTCCAGACACTCACACATGACCTTCATCACCTTCACTGGTTCTGATTTGAAAGAGAGGTAGAGCTGGGTATCATCCGCATACTGATGAACACACAGCCCAAACGCCCTGATGATCTCTCCCAGCGGCTTCATGTAGTTGTTGAAAAGCAGGGGGGAGAGGACAGAACCCTGAGGCACCCCACAAGTGAGAGCCCAGGGGTCTGAACACTCATCCCCCACCACCACTTTCTGAACACGGCCCAGGAGGAAGGAGCGGAACCACTGTATGACAGTGCCCCCAGCTCCCAGCCCCTCTAGACGGTCCAGAAGTATGTTATGGTTGATGGTATCAAAAGCCGCTGAGAGATTCAGCAGAACTAGGAAACAGCTCTCACCTTTGTCCCTAGCCTGTTGGAGATAACCGACCAGCGTGACCAATGCAGTTTCAGTACCATGATGAGGCCTGAATCCTGACTGGAAGGGATCCAAATAGTTATAATATGAATTCATAAGTGGTGCTAAAAGTTGTGATCTGAGGCATCACGGGGAAGTTTATAGATTGAGGATGAAAGGATCAGATCTGCTTTCAGGCACTTGAATAAAATCACTTTGGATGGGAAACTGATGGCTAATGCCCTCAAAAAGAATGAAAGCAATCCAAGCCTAAAATTATGGAGCATAAATAGATCTAGTCATCTAGTCCAACCCCCTGCAATGCAGAGATCTCAGTTAAAGCATCCATGACAGATGACCATCCAACCTCTGTTTAAAAACCTCCAAGGAAGGATAGTCCACCACCTCTCATCGGAGTCTGTTCCACTGCTGAACAGCTCTTACTGTTTTACCAAATATTTAGTCGGAATTTCCTTTCTTGCAACTTGAAGCCATTGGTTTGAGTCCTACCCACCAGAGCAGGAGAAAAACAAGCATGCTCCATCCTCCATATGGCAGCCCTTAAGATATTTGAAGATGGCTATCATATCTCCTTTCAGTGTTTTCTTCTCCAGGCTAAACATACCCAGCTCCTTCAAGCGCTCCTCATAAGGCTTAGTTTCCAGACCCTTGATCATTTTGGTTGCCCTCTTCTGCACATGTTCCAGCTTGTCAACAGCTTGTTAAATTGTGGTGCCCAGAATGGGACACAGTATTTCAAGTGTGATCTGACTAAGGCAGAATATAGTGGTATTATTACTCCCCTTGATCTGAACACTATACTTCTGTTGATACAGCCTAGAGTAGCATTAGCTTTTTTTTGCTGCTGCATCACTCTGTTGACTCATGCCAAGCTTGTGGTCCACCAAGACCCCTAGATCCTTTTCACATGTACTGCTAGTAAACCAGGTGTCCCCCATCCTACATTTGTGCATCTGGTTCTTCCTGCCTAAGTGCAGAACCTTACATTTGTCCCTATTGAAATTCATTTTGTTAGCTTGCTCCCAGTTCTCCAATCTGCTAAGGTCATTTTGAATTCTGATTCTATCTTTTGCAGCATTAGCTACCCCTCCCAGTTTGGTGTCATCGGCAAATTTGAGGAGCATCCCCTCAATTCCTTCATTCAAATAATTTATAAAGTTGTTGAACAACAACAGGCCCAGAACAGAACCCTGTGGCACCCCACTTGTCACTTTTCTCCAGGATGACTAGGAACTTTGGGTTCGGTCAGTCAACCAGCTACAAATCCACCTAACAGTTACCTCATTCAATCCACATTTTACCAGCTTCCTCGCGAGAATTTAATGATAAATCTGAAAGTTGCTATTTCAGTGCAATGCTAAGGAACTAACCCTTTATAAATATTTATATGTAGCACAATGCATTATTAACATAACCCTAAACACAAACTATTCATGAAAGACTTTCTGGGTCAAAGATCCACTAACCTCCTACCTTTCATGAAGAGCTCATTAACCCACATGCAAAATAAGAACATGTCTGATTTCTAAGCGACATAGTAAAAATTAATGTTGTGGGCATAAATTGTTTATGAACAAATTAACCTGATAAGGAAAAATTAAATCCTTGTGCTTTTGTTTAGGACATATAATGTCTTTCTTAGACTCAACTTTTTCCTATGTTTAATTTTTTGTGTGGCTGCACCTGATCTCAAATTCACTTTTTTTTTTAGTCCTCACTGCACTGTTGGACCCCAACTGTGTTGAATCTGCTGGAGTTCCTAGTTAATCACTGACATAAATTGCTGCCTTTGGAAGGGACAAGTCAGCACAATATTGGAGATGTTCTCTTCTTGCAGCCCAAGGCATGCTGCAGACAGTTTGTTTTCAGGATCAATAGCCTAATAAACAAAATGATCCGAGTCCTATACTCCCATAACAACTTTCATTGGTTTCATATTAGATCAGAGGTACTGTTGTAAGTGAAAGGAAGAGGGAAGCTACCTCACAGAAGGCTGCCATCTAACTAACTTGACCACCAGCAGGCTATGTACTCCACAGGCTAAGCTGATTTGCATGCAGTGCAAATGAACTGCATGGGTAGAATTAAAGGCAGACTTGAAAAGCAGCTGTTTTCACAGCAGTCCATCCAAATTCGAATGATAATTGAGAAATGTAATGATCACAGGCTTTGAAAATAGAAATGCAGGGTGGCTATGTTGAGACATAATATGAGGGAGAGGAACCTGTGCTGCTAATGAAAAGCAGTGGGAAAATTGTGCTGAAAAGTAAGGTAAAGATAAAAGGTAAAGGACCCCTGGACGGTTAAGTCCAGTCAAAGGTGACTATGGGGTGTGGTGCTCATCTTGCTTTATCCTGAGGGAGCTGGCATTTGTACACAGACAGCTTTTCTGGGTCACGTGGCCAGCATGACTAAACCACTTCTGGAGCAATGGAAAACCATGACGGAAGCCAGAGTGCATGGAAACTCTGTTTACCTTCCCGCTGTAGCAGTACCTATTTATCTACTTGCACCGGCATGCTTTGGAACTTCAAGGTAAAAAAATATACAAGTGCTAGTACTGATAATAAAAAAGAGAGCAATGGAAAGAGAGGAAAGGACAATTGGTTAGTCTCCCGGTCTTTCTCAAATGCTACAAAGAGGTTTGCAGAGTTACAGTGGCAACACATTTTTTTATTACTTCAAGAATAGGCTCTCTTTTTTATTTCTTAGCCAGCTTTTTATTCAGCTTTCTTGTTTCCTTCATGATGCTCAAAGCAGCAATTTGAAACTCATACATACAAACAGTGTTTTTTTGCATTTAATAAATTCTGGAATATTTACAGTTAAAATGCACACATTAAGCTTTTGTGTAATTGGACTCTGAACCCTCTTTTAGTTTAATTTGTGGAAGTGTTCAGTTGCAATCATGACTCATTTTTTGGGGAAAGGCTTTGAGTATCTTCCCCCTACCTAACGTACAGAGTGTAAGAGATGTTGCCTATGGCAAACAGCTCTGACAAATTTAGGTTTCTTATGACTGTTTAAAGCAGCTAGCTGTGCAATTGAACCTCTTGCTTTGGTCAATATGAAAGGTGCGGGTGCAGGGAAGACAAATGAGAGATTTATTTGTTTGTTTTATCAGTCACTCAATAAACAAGAGTTCTCTGGGCATCATAGAATTGTAGAGTTGGAAGGGACCCTGAGTGTCATCTAGTCCAATCTCCTGCAATGCAGGAATCTTGATTAAAGCGTCCATGGCAGATGGCCATCCCACCTCTGCGTAAAAACCTCTAAGGAAGGAGAGTCCATAACTTTCTAAGGGAGTCACTTCCAAAGATTAAAACACATTTGTGTTGAACGGATTAAAACACATTCCAATAAACACAGTTCCCATAAAACAGCAGCCAACAGTCAGTCCTAGCATCCTATAAAACAGAACCACATCAAAGCAGAAATTAACATAATCAGCAACAATTATATAATATAGAGAGTCACAAAATAATCCCCAAAGAGCCAAAAACTACCATTGAAACCACAATAAAATACAGAGATTGAAATATTAAAACAAAGCATTTTAGAAGATGTTGGGATCTGGGGAAATTATATAGATATTTGTGTATTTGCTAGGTTCCAAAAGCACATGATGGTAGGTAACAGGTGAGCTTTTACTGGGGAGGCTTTTTCACAACAAGGGAACCACCTCTGAAAAGGTCTCCTCTCTCATCTCAGATTGAGAGACACACATGAAGAAGGCCCTCAGCTGAGCATCTCTGATCCCAGTTAGGTGCATATGGGATGGGAAAAGGCAACATGAAACCATTAAATTTCAATGCATCAGTAGGTTTAATGATGCTACTTCTGGATCAAGTGGGCACAAGGGATTCTTAGCATACAGCATGTGCTGATTGGCTTACCAATGCCAGGACGTCTGTGTTATCAACTTCTCTCTCTCTCTCTCTCTCTCTCTCTCTCTCTCTCTCTCTCTCTCACACACACACACACACAGAGAGAGAGAGAGAGAGAGAGATTGGCCACTTTTAATAAGGTAATTATTACCATCTGTACTCTTCTGCATTTCCTTTCCTGCATTTCCTATTTAGTATTCCTCCCTATCCTATCCAACCATGCAGGACATGAAAGCTTATTCCACAATAAACCCTTTTGTTTTTAAGGTGCCTGCCACAAGACTTTTTGTTGCTTTTGCTACAGGAGACACAACATGGTTTCCCCTCTGGAAATGGTACAAAAGGAATGGGTCAGGAGCCCCAGGTATAACGGATATAAAACTGCACTTCTAAACTGACCTTGCCTTCACTTTGCATTTAAAAAGAGTGGATCAACGTTATAAATTTGCCCAAAATATTCAATAGAATTTCATTGCTTGGGTTTGACAGTGTTTCCAGAGCTAACCACTAAGTAAATAAATCATGCACAGCATTCTGTACGAGCTAAGGTAAATTTATGTGGGTAGTTGAGAGAACTGCTGGAAATGTTGTACTCATGGCTCTCCAAAATGTAATTGGGAATGTCAAGATACATCATTACAACATGCACGGTTGCACAGATTTATGGTATGCAGGAGGCAGCCTTAAGCATAAGGGGTGGAGCACTGGAGAGTTATTCCATTCTCGCAGCACTACAGAGTATTGGACAAATGACTCACAGGCTGTTCCTGATTACATCTATCTTAAAGGATGGGATGACTAAAAACCAGATGGTTTTACAATCCAGACCAACACAAGCCAAAATTGAGGCTGATGGCATGGATAGCACCCTTTCTCTTCTTATTCTTTCTTTTGGAATAGGCACCTTACCCACTGGATGTAGACTATGTTCCCAGGGTATGTTTACGCTGGCCTTCCAGGTAACCATCTCTGACTTTGCTGAAAATGGCCCTGATGAATTTCCAAGCAAATGAAATGCCTACAAAACATCAAGGGCTGTGTGTGCTCAGTGAATGTATGCAAAGGTCTCGAGGGGGCTCCAAGACCACCACTTAATTTCCCCTTCGTTCCTCATTTGGGCAATGGGACAACAGAAGAGAGGGTGGAGGGCACTTTGAAACTTCAAGCCTTTAAAGGTCACACTTGTCTTTATTAATATATTTGAACAAATATGACCATTTTTCATCTCAGTCTGGTCTCCTGACTTTTCTTCATGGCACATACAAATTTTGAGAATGAATCCCAACCAGCCAAATAAAGAGTGTTCCTGTTTCTCTACATTTCTGATTTCCTCCACAGTGTGTCTCTAACCATTTGGATAAAACTTTTATATAGGCAATCCTAGTAATAAACAAACAAAAACTCTAATTGAATAATGAGCAAAAGAAAATAGTTATAAAATGAAGAGTGTATAATGCATCACTGGTGATATTATTAATGGTGTTCATATACTCGTAAAATTAGATGTATTGGCCCTGAAATTACAGCACATACATACAAATCCAATCATTTATTTTAAAGTTATAATTATAGTCCTTAAATTCCATGAATTAATACTGATTGACGTTAAGTTTGATGTACAGTTAATTACAATTTATTTACAGGAAGGCTAAGGGACATTTTGTCCATTTCATTAGTGTGCTGCTTTTTTCTGAAGTATGTTTTTGTATTTGGATTTATGTGCTTATTTTGAAAATAATCTAGCTGAGTTGCAAACACATGAAAGGCAAGGGAATGCATCCTCTGCATATCCAGACACAGAGCACTGGTGGGATCATCATGTACTATATAGCCTAGCTAGGCTTCTCTAACTGGATGTCCTCCAGATGTGGTTGAACTGCATCTCCCATTATCCCTGACCATTGGCCATGCAGCTAAAGCTGATGATGGCTGTAGTCCAACAATATCTGGATGGCAGTGGGTTGGGGGAGGCCATCTTGAGTACCAACAAAGAAAGAGGAATCTATGTTTTCTTCAAGGTGCTTGGCAAGATCAAATCAAGAATCCCAGAAACTACTGACAACATGAACTAACACCTTATGAAGAATCAAAATGCACACACTTGTTTGTAGTTGTTGCTTTCATCAGAAGGAGAAAACCTAAGCCCTGTTTAGTGTGTAAATTACATCCTGTTCTGGTGTTCTAGACCTTACATAAAGGTAAAGGTAAAGGTAAAGGTAAAGGGACCCCTGACCATTAGGTCCAGTCACAGACGACTCTGGGGTTGCAGTGCTTATCTCGCTTTATTGGCTGAGGGAGCCGGCGTACAGCTTCCGGGTCATGTGGCCAGCATGACTAAACCGCTTCTGGTGAACCAGAGCAGCGCACGGAAATGCCATCTACCTTCCCACTGGAGTGGTACCTATTTATCTACTTGCACTTTGACGTGCTTTCGAACTGCTAGGTTGGCAGGAGCAGGGACCGAGTAACGGGAGCTCACCCCATCATGGGGATTCGAACCGCTGACCTTCTGATTGACAAGTCCTTGGCTCTGTGGTTTAACCCACAGCGCCACCCATGTCCCTAGACCTTACATACTTGAAGTCAAATGAAAGCAATGTGCTTTTGGGGCCCACTCACTGTATCACATCCCTGTCACCCAGCACTGCCACCTTTTACAGACTGGAGGGTAATGATCTGTAGCTGGGAGCATTCTCTATTCCCTTAGGGTCCCTATGCTTCTTAGAATCCCAGGCAGTCAGGTTTCTAAATCATGTGGGTGGCCTACCCAATGCCTGCTCCCACATGAGGCACAGCATGCCTAACCAGGGCTGTATTCTCAAAGCATTCCAGTAAATATATGCTCAGTAGGTTGAAAATCCATGAATTAAATAGATGTCGGATTGTCTTTCTAACTCCAACTTTATAAAGCACACGGAAGACAGAGTATATATATATATATATATATATATATATATGGCTTGCTATAGCAGAATCTAGATGAAAGATTTTCATTCTGAGTGATGTTGAGCAGTGCCAGTTGCCAAAGCTGGTCTCTGCAATCAGCACGTTACTTCCCTTAAGTATGACAGAATCAGCTCAGGGTTGTGGAA
The DNA here is from genome assembly GCF_964106645.2 of Podarcis pityusensis. NCBI lineage: Eukaryota > Metazoa > Chordata > Lepidosauria > Squamata > Lacertidae > Podarcis > Podarcis pityusensis. The sequence continues at coordinate 46,050,131 of NC_138034.1, read as the reverse complement.
GTCTTACCCATCAGTCACCTTTCTTGACGTGTGAAAGCAAGGAGTTGGGGGCAAGGAGAATGCTAGCAAACGTGCTATTTTAGAGTTTTCTTGAGCCCATCCGCCAGAGAGAGGTTTTTCACTATTAAAACATGGTTGAGAGAAGGAGAGCAGAATGTGCAATTTTCTTCTGTTAATATTACCTCTGGATGAGATGGCAGCAGTGGCTTCTGGCGCGCTGGTAATGTTTGCTTTATTTTCAAACATACAAGCAGCACATAAGCGGAGGTGCTTGTAAGGTGCCTGTACACTGCTGTTAGACCTGCTGGTTTGATATCCCTCAGTCACCTCCAGACTGTCAGTATTTTGTGGAAGGGATTCGATATCATGCTGGAAATATTGGTTGGCACAATTACAATGGATTAAACTGCTCTGTCCCTCTGATGCAACAAACCCACTTCTTTTTAAATGTATTTTTTTGTGGTGGGCAAAATGATGGGGAAATGCAATACAAAGTGTGTGATTGACAGAAAGGCATATGGCATCCATGCCAGCAAATCAAGATGGATGCTTATTGTGCTGTAACAACCCCACAAGCAAATAAGCAAGCAAATAAAATTGAATGCAAAGCAGGTTGTCTGGAGGAGCTCCTGGTGTCATACAAACCTAGGATCTGAGGTGGAATCCTTCATGCTCCAGTTATGTGACAGAATAAGTTCCAGGTGAGGCTGTAGGAAACACACATTAGCCCCACCTCCCCGTGCTTCACAACCTCTTCCAGCCCCATACATGGTTAAAGTAAACATCTGCAGCAGAGCCTTGTGCATCTATGGAGCTCCCCAGGCAACTGAGAACCCTGGGTGACCATACAAGGGAGTGGAAGGAGTTGCTAAGCCCCAGGGGGGCAGGGCTAAATATGCATTTCTGCAATCCTGCTTTACCTGTGTTGCCTCTTAGGGAAATAGTGCCTGAAATGGAGTACTTACTGATGTTGCTATCGATTTGTCCAAATATTGTGGAGTGTCTTGTGCTAAAAACAGAGAACAACCTCATCCCAGAGGTGCCCACATCATCCCATAATACAGCCCTGAAAATGCATGACACAGAGAGGCCAATGTGTCCTGGGCACCATGTCCACCCCTTAAATGGAAGGGGTATGATCCATCCTGATGGGTTTCAAAGTCTGTTTGAAATGAAACATCATAGTTAGCCAGCCATTTATTTTATCACAACAGAAAGAGCTGCTGCATAAGGGAAGTCCCTTAGGTTTCTTTTTCTCCCCAGGCGTTTCTTAATGCTTTCTAGTCAAGATTCAATGAAGGTCAATGCAGTAGGAAGTGTCTCTACTGATTTAGATAAATGGCGCCTTTTGCAATGGATTGCTTTTCCTTTTATCCAATTGAAGGTTTACCACAGGATTTTACTTTAGGCAGTATGGCAATGTGCAAATATTTCATAAGCCATGGTGGGGGTTATTAACTTGGCACCAATTTGACCCTGCAGGGCAAATGCGTCTTGCTTCTTAAGAGGGTTTTATATTACAATATAGATGCTATAAATACTCTAAATATCTCATAGTAGTGATTTATTCTTCTGCCACCGTGGCACACAGAGCACAGACATCGTCAACAGATTCAAGATAAAGGAAGAAAGTGCAAACACCAACATATTAATTTATTTCCTATTTTGTCAAAATAAACTTTGGAGTTCAAGCTGTTTAAAAATGTTTCTCCTGGATCTGAATGGAATGGAAACTTGATATACTGTGACTCACAGAACAATAATGGGTTATGACTCAGAGAACAAGAACTAGCAAACATGGAGTTAATGCTTAGCAAGAGATAGAACCTCTGCTTTGGTCCCCACTCTTCCTTATCTCATGTCCTCTACAACTCTCATTCCTGACCATTGGTCATCTGGACTCAGTGGCGTAGCGTGGGTTGTCAGCACCCGGGGCAAGGCAAGTAATTTGCGCCCCCTAACCCGTGGATTTTAGCACTCGAGTGCGAGCGCCCCCCCAGGTGTTGCGCCCGGCCCCCCTGCACCCCCCCACGCTACGCCACTGGGGCTGGGGGCGAGCGAAGGAGCCAAGGACCCCCCCCAAAGGCTCAGCAGGAATTTATTAAATTTATTATTTGCGGAGCCCCCGCGGGCCGAGGCAGCCGAAGCCCCCTCCCCTCAGGCGCCTCCCCGCCCCCTCCTCTCCTTGGGCTGTAGGTGGAGCTCCAGATCCGGGCTTGGCGAGCGCCTCTCCTCCTCCCGGCCGGGTCCGGGGGCTTCCAGCCGTGCTCCGTCCTCGCCCCCCCCGCGGTTGAGACTTGCGCTGAGAGCCGGAGCCAGCGGCGCCCCCTTCTGCCGGGAGACCCTCGCCCGCCCGCCGGCTTCCTCTCGGAGGGTTTTGGGGAGCGCAAGGCGCGGCGAGGCCCCTCGGAGCTCTCCTCCCTCCCAGTCAGCAGAAGCAGCCGCCGCCTGTGGCTGGGCCGAGGGGATGGCGGCGGCGGTGGGGTGCGGAGGCTGCCCGTGCCCGGCCAGGCGTCGGTGGCAGCGTTGGCGCTGCTGCAGCGGCTGCTCCTCCTGCGAGCAGTGAGTGGAGCGCAGTCGCAGCGGCGGCAGGGAGCGCGCACGCGCTAGGGCGTAAGGCTGGCGGTAGCGGCGGGGAGCCCGGCGGAGGAAGGAACTTGTCCCTTCCCTCTGGACTCGCGCCCCCCCCAATGTTGCGCCCGGTGCGGCCGGCACCCTTGGCACCCCCCACGCTACGCCACTGTCTGGACTGGGGCTGATCGGAGTTGTAATCCAACACTTCTAGAGGGCAAAAGGGTTGGAGAAGGCTCGTATAACCCTTATGCAATCACCCTAATGTCACAGACAGAATATACTTGATGAAATTCCTTCCCCAACCCCCTCTGTACTATGCGTTCCTTGGTATATCTAAAGCTGAGACTCTGTGGACATTACCTCAATAATATGTCCATAAATAAAGTTAATGTCTCTATACTAATCGTTCAGAGTACCTTTTGCAGTGATGGATGATTTGGTCTCCTGACCACTGCAACACAGTGTTCCTTACTGTGACCCTGTAGATGATCTATAAAGTAAACCTGGTTCAGTATGTGGTCTTTAAATAATGCTTCTCATACTATAAGGCTTGGATACCTTAAATATATGCGAAAAGGCTGCTGTTGGTTGAAATTTAGTTTGGTCTTCTCTAAAATACATATGTGCCTCAGCATTAAACATTCACGGATCTTTGGCTGATAGCACACGAGTCTATCTGTATTTTTAAAATGCAGTTAGCAGTGGCAGTAGGAACATAGTTGGAACATAGGAGCCATTAGATCATATGCAAGGACCATTCACATGATATTCCCTTCCAAAGCAGGGGACAGTATTTATATTATACACTCAAATGACTTCAAAGACTATCAAACAGTTGCCTATGGTTGGGTAATGTTGATGTTTTCTCACCTGTAGAAAAACCATGTGTGAACCAGGCCTAAATGTCCAACCTTAATTCCATATGAGAAAATAGGCAGTGAATATCCTCCATTCAGCACTCTAATAATTATTTTTAAGGAAAAATATATTTACATGGAAAATTGTTTGGTCATTCATAGATTAACTGTGCCTTTACCAATGGATGCTTGCATTGGAAAGGCTTGAAGTTTGGTAGTCGCTATTCACTCCAGCACAGAAATGTTTAAACTTAGAGGCATAGGCTTTAAGCAAAGCAGGATACCTACCCAGAAAGTGCCTACTAATGCTGGAAGCAAGTGATTGTAAGGTGCATATTACACTAAGAAGCAATATGAACACAAGTCAATCAAGAAACTTAGGGATCTTATTGATCCAGCATAAGCCTTCCTGGTGCATCAACAGAAGATCTGATCCTGGAAGCACCCCAGTCAAGTCTTGTTTTAAGGTGCAGAGATTGAAGAAGGGAGGCCTTGAGACATCAGGTGAGCATTGTGCATTCTAGTTACTGTCAGGTTCATTGCAGTCCTTGTCCAATCTATGGTCCAAGAAATGCTTATGAGTGATTCTTTGGAATAGGATCCTATAGGTTGATGATTCCTGACCAAAGTCACACTCTACATATGGAGGGCCTACTAAAACGGGATAGTTTGTATGGGACCAGACTTTTCCAAGAAGGTATAGTTTTTGAGCCTCTGTGTTTGCAAATTTAATGTCCTCTTAGTTTTGTTTACCATCTTTGATATTGGAGTAATAACATCAATCAGTGTTTGGAAAAATTATACTAGTGCTAACAAACTTAATTTTGTCATATGTTTTACCTCTTTCATTTTTTTTTGCAAGGAATAAACTTTATAAACCTTGTAAAGGTATTTTGTCCTGAATTTTGGTGCTACCTTTGATTTGCTTGTTTAAAATAGTGTACGAACCCAACAGTTTACAAACAGAAACCTTCCGGTTATGAAACTGTGACCTGGGATCATCTGTTGTTCTGGGGTCTTGCTTGTTTTATGAAGCTTTATGGCAGATCTTAATGATAAGTCAGCAACAGGCCAGAATTATTGTACTGTCATAAACACCCCTTGCCACCTCTTTTCCTGAATCCATAGCCACCATTTATAGGATCAAGATGGATTTTGTCAGTATGTGGTGGCTAGATTTCTGTTCTTCTGCAGCTTACTTTGCTTTCAGCTGTAGATATGAGCGTAGATTTATTTATTTTTATCTTTTAAAGGATATACTGGGAAAAAAGTTTGTAAACTCTGAAATTGGGATTTAAGAGACAGGTCAAGCTGGGGTTTACCAACCTGAAAGTAATCGAATGTCAGTGGACATTTATGCTCTTGTCATCTCCTTTTCCAAGCATAGCTGTTTCCAGCCTATTTGTAAGCATGGTTACTGTGTTTCCTACTCTTTTCAAAGGTTAGAGCATTGGAAAAAGACACAGAGATGAAAGCCATTGTAAGGGAACATTTGAGTCTTTCGATCCCATCCTTGTCCTCATGTTTTTAAGCGCTCCACAGGCAGCACAGTGGTACAATGCTCTGTGGGATATCTGCTCGGAAGACCTGATTGCATCTACAAAAGATATACTGCTGACAGTGCATTTTTAAAAAGGTCCAAAACGTGAACTGTCAAAAAGAGTATATACAAAAATACAAAGACTTTGATGTTTATTGTTTTGTTTCCCTTTGAAATGCTCCATGGAGGTGAAAGAGTTGATGGACTGAATGACATATACAGAAGTAACTTTTGTTAATATGGTATGTATATTTGAATGGGACTTCTATTCACTACTGGCCTTTCATCTCTTTGGAGTTTGTCTCCAAGCAAGACTGAAAACATAACTGTTTTTCTGTGCGATTCCTTTTAATCATAAAACATTATATACACACATAGTCACAAGACATGAGGATCTAATATTTCAGAGAATCATGGACTCATGGAATTGTAAGGTTGGAAGGGACCCCAAGGGTCATCTAGTCTAGAGTTGCCATTTTTCAAGAAGTAAAAATCCAGACACAAAAAATTGTTGAGCTTCCCCAGCCCCCCGGACATATGACAATCCTTTCTAGTTCAACCCCTTGCTATGCAGGAATCTCAACCATGTAGATCATACATGACAGATGACCGTCCAACCTCTGCTTAAAAACGTCCAAGAGAGGAGAATGCACAACTGCCTGAGGTCAATCATTCCACTGTCAAACAACTCTTACCACTAGAAAGTTCTTCTTGATGTTGACTTAGAATCTCCCTTCTTGTAACTTGAATCAATTGGTTCAGGCCCCAGCCTCTGTAGCAGGAGAAAACAAGCTTGCTCCATCCTCCATGTGACAGTCCTTCAGATATTTGAAGATAGATATCATATCTCCACTCAGTCTCCTCTTTTCCAAGCTAAGCATACCCAAATCCCTCAACCATTCCTCATAAGGCTTGGTATCAGACCCTATAACATCTTGTTCACCCTCCACTGCACATGTTCTAACTTGTCAATATGCTTCTTAAATTATGGTGTCCAGAACTGGGCACAGTATTTCAGGTGTTGTCTGACCACAGCAGCACTATTACATCCCTTGATCTGGACACTATGCTTCTGTTCATGCAGTCTAGAATTGCATTCCCCCCCCCTAATTTTTTTTAGCTGTTGCATCACACTGTTGATTCATTTTAAGTTTGTGGTCTACTAAGACCCCTGAATCTTTTTCACATGTACGATCAGGACCGTCTTTATCCGGGGGTGCAAGGGGTGTGAGGCACCTGGTAGCCAAATTCTGGGGGGCCCAGGCGCCCGCCGCTGAAGCCGCCTAAGCTCTTAACTATCTATCTGTTATGAAATAATAAATAATTTTGATCAAGCTAGAAAAACAAAATACATATATACCTAGGTATTACCGAAATGTATATCTACTCTTTCACTAAAGGACTTTTGACTTTGTGCGCTCATTTACGAACGACGCGCTGAGCCAGTGGCGGTGCTTGTCATTCACAACGGCGGCGCTTGTCAGACTCAACGAAATAAGTGTATTGTAAATAAATGAGCAAATAAAAAAGTTTGTTTCTTTTTCATCCCTTCGTTTGTAAACAAGAGATAAGGCGCAAGTGTGGTGTCTGTTGTTAATTTGGGGGCTAAACTAAATTTGGGTGTGCTGGGCGGATCTTTGCACCCCGGTGGCACATATGCTAAAGACACCCCTGTGTACGATTGGTGTTCCCTGTCTTTTATTTGTGAAGCTGTTTCTTTCTGCCTCAGTGTAGAACCTTACTTTTGTTCCTATTGTCCCTTTGTTCTGCAAGTCCCCCACTGCTAACATGTTATTATAGTATGGTATTATGTGTTTTCTTTCTTTCTTTCTTTCTTTCTTTCTTTCTTTCTTTCTTTCTTTGGTGTAAGTTGCTTAGAGACCTTCAGGTGACAAGCGACTAATAAGTTGAATTAACAAAATGAAAATGAAATGAAGTTTTGGCTCTGTTTTCCAATCACTTAAGGTCATATTGAATCCTGATGCTGTTTGTGTCATCTGCAGATTTGATCAGCATTCCCTCAATTCCTTCATCCAAGTCATTTATAAAGATGCTGAACATCAGTAGGCTCAGGACAGAATCCTGTGGCCCCCCACTTGTCACATTTTTCCAGGATGATCAAGAACCTTTAGTGAGCACTCTTTGGGTTCAGTCAGTCGTAGTTGGGCCCAAAGGAATACAGGACTACTAATGATAGGTTTCTCACATCCTAGTGTAACATTGGATGTTTATTTACTCACAGTTGTAGTGACTGGAGGTGCTTGGAGTGCGAAGTGGCTGAGCTACCTGTGCTAGGTCATGGCAGCAGGAAACCAGCATTGGAATGCAATGGCTCAGATCAGAAAGCAATAAGGCAGTCTTAGTTTCTGAAGCACCAAGTGACTCCTAGCCACTCCCAGTCATTTCTTTTCTCCTGGATACACTTTTACACAGTTAACCAAAGACTAGGACTCAACTGCATGCATGAAGACAAGGTGCTAGGACCACAAGTGGCAGGGATGACGCAAGTCCTTTATACCCCAGAAGATATTTTGTGGTCTTTGAACCAGCTTCAATATCCTGCTTGGCAGGGATGCCATCTTAAATAAAATATTGGGGTGGGGGACAGGTCATCCCCGCCCCGAACAATCAATCACATGATGTGGTGCATGCACACCATTTGAATGGCAACACCAATCAATTTTGGGGGTCCCAACCCCCTCAAATATTTTATTAGGGGGGTGAAGGGATCTTGGCCCCTAGGAGTTGGCTCCTATGCTGCTTGGTATTGGGCTAGGCTGGGCATGACAGCCTCTGGTGCAAGAATTGTGATGTAAAGCCAATATACTTCACTTCATCCAGCACACCCTTCTCTTTCTTATTCTCCCCTCCTGCCAGTGCAACTTTCCTTTCTGACTCAGACACATGCTTTGCAGAGTATTAGTGTTGGATCCAATTTTGCAGTCATTAACTTTGCCTATCCAGTCATTAACTTCCAGTGGGGAAACACCGACTGATCATCTCTATTAGCAAGCAATGAGCATAATTAAAGATGGACATCCAGAATCCAACAGGCCATATATTTTTTTTCTGAATCCAGTTGCAGCTAATGTTCTTAAAATATAATATCTCTAAGGCCTATGGTTCTCCAGGCCTATGTTTAGGCTCTGAGAGTTGTGTAAGGAGACCCTTTTCCCCCTCATAGACCCACAATTCCCAGAGTTCCCTAGGAAGATGAATTGACTTCTAAGCACTCTGGGCTGCCCAGCTTGTCCCCTGCCAAGGGGGCAGACCCAGGGGCAGGGTGCAAAAATCTTGCCTCTCCACTCTGGCTCAGACTAGCTAGGAGCCTGTCTGCCCATTCACATGCTCCCCAGCCTGCTCCTCCACTGTTATGAATGGCTGGGCAAGGTGGCAAGGTATGCAGGCTCCTCTGGGTGCATTGGCAGCTGAATCTAGTCACTGGAATGGGGCATTGCAACAGCCCTTCCCAATCAGCCAGTGGTGCTATTAAAAGTGTGAGGGGAGTGCTTCACAGGGAGCAGAGGGAAGAAAGATGGAGAGAGCTGGTAAGAGTTGCAGGACAAGGAATAAGGGAAGGAGGGGGAGGAAGGGAAGAGGCAGAAAGGAAGGAAGGAAGGAAGGAAGGAAGGAAGGAAGGAAGGAAGGAAGCAAAGGAAGGCAGGCAGGCAGACAGATGGACCAACAGAGGAGGTGGTGGTGGAGGGGAGGCAGAGCAGAGCAGACTTGACCCCAGTGGGCACGGAGGAGGAAGTCAATGGCATGTGAAAGGTAACAAAAAGCAAACGTTTAGCGTTTCTGGTCCATGGCTTTAGGGGTGCAAATATATCTCCTTGCCAAGGGTGCATGCGCTGATACATCTCCTTGCCAAGGGCACAAGGGAGAGGAGAGCAAGACAGCTCCTTGCCAGTGGCACAGTGGAGCCTAGGTACACCTCTGTTCTGGGAATTATAGTTCTGTGAAGGGAATGGGGGTGTCCCAAACAACTCTCAGCAGCTTCTGTCTTCTTCTAAAGCTTCTTTTAGAATTCTCAACACAAATTACAGTTCCCAGGATTTATAGGATGGGGTCTGAAAGGGAAGATGCTTTTCCTGATATGTTCTGTGCTCCTATGAGAGCTCCTGTTCTATAATCAAATCCTGGAATCAGCATTATTTTATGCAAAACATGATATTCCCAGTAGTTTGTGTAGACAGGCACAGTCTCTCTCTTATTACACTAGAGGAGGAAGAAGACCAGGATCAGAATGACACGAAAATAGTTCAACATGGTTCACCTTCTCCAGTATTTTTGCTGCTTAGGTTTCTGGAAATTTGACTTGCTATAAAATGTTTCTGAGCGCTTTGGAGTGCGAATTGTGAGTAGACACACAAGTCTTGTGTGATTAATCATTATGACAAGACAATGACAATAATGGATTCAAATGTAATCTTTATTTTCAACATCAGTAATGAAAATAGAGAAAGCATTCCTTCCAAATTGACATGCAGTCTGAATTAGTTGGAGAGTGCCAGGAAAAAGAGTTATGTATTTGTGATTCTGCATGTGTTAAGTTTGAAACAGAACAAAGAAGTTGATGAGAGCATAGCAGTGCCCAGCTCAAATGCATTGGATATATTTATTTTTAGATTCAGAAACATACTGACAATATGAGCCTGTGAGTGAACCCTGGCTGTCACTAACTGTCTTTGTGACTTTAATAAATACCAGTATTTATCCCACTCCATTACCAAATACACTACATATCAATTTCTGTTATAGCTTTTTAGCTTATTAATATTAGAGACTCTGAATTTTGACTACCTGTCTTCTTTGGCATTTACATTTGGCTTTATTGCCCACTATATCAGTTGCATGAATGGTCATGTATTCTATTTCCTTTTACAGTCATACCATTTGGCTCTTGATAATCCTTTGGAGAGCTGAGTCAGCATCATACTCTGATACATATGGTAAAGCATTGCTGTTGTTGTTGTTTTAAAAAACATACTTCCATGTATGCTGCTAAGGACAGACAACATTGTGCTCAAAGATCTGATTTATTAAGTGTTGCACATAATATTAAAAAATAGCTTTCATTCCCAGTCTCTTAGGCACAGCACCATGAAATATGAACCACAGACACTTGGAAGTACCTAACTTTCTCTGATATAATGCTCTCTGAAGTATATTATTATCTGACCTTTAGAACACACTTTGTAAGGACTAATATATTGATTCCTGAGTGTTTTAACTATTGCAAAATCTAAATGGCATTTAGCAGTTTTAAGGTCATTAGATACATCCAACAACTTGGGGAGAAGATAAGCAACAGCTGGGGAACAGATTGGGAATGCTACGGAGGAAATCTTTGGGTTTACTTCCTGATCCTGCCTTGTATAAATTAATTCAACTGTAAGTAGGTTGTTTATATAGGGGTAAAAGTAATTTAAGAACAGTCTCATGCATCATTGCAAATAAGTGATGTGATAAGTTCCAGACTAGTATAAGAAACCTACAATTAATAACAAAACCAATATCTAGAGATTCTCTATTCAGTAACAGAGCTTTTTGTAGCCTGGAACCTTTGGCCCACCAGATGTTGTTTGGCTTCAGCTTGCATCAGTTCCAGCCATCGTGCCAATGGTCAGGCATCATGGGAGTTGTTGTCCAGTAACATCTGAATGGGCCCCTGGTTGGGACTTCTCGGGGAGGGAAGATGGTGGATTGATTATCTTTCATCAGCTGTCTGCTGACTGAGATAGCTAAGTGGTGTTTAAGATAGTCAGACTCAAGTCTTGGATATTGGCTTCACTCTGGAAAAAGAGTGAACAAAGGAATTAACCTCTGGATGCTTCGGGAAAGACATTTTGTGTGAAAGGACTGAGAAGCTGCCAACAGGTCATCTTAAGGCCAATGAATTGCTATCTTGCCCATACCACTTATCAGCCTTTGGATTCACAAATGCTTCCCTTTCTTAATTACATTTAGAAAAGAATAATTTACAATCCATCCAAGTTTCTTCATCTGTCAGTGAAAATCCACATTCAGTGAGTCAGTGTCAGGGCTGGAGTCAGATGCAGGTCAACACAAAAGACCAGGGTTCCATTGTCGGTGAAGTCAACTCTTCAAGGAAACTGGCATACAACTCAGCAAGCCGTCCCAGTAGGTCTTGCCCCTATGAAGCAGTTGTCAGAATTGAAGGTCCTTGCCTCCCACCCTTTCTAAGACTCCTTCTCCTGGATGTTTCTCAAACAGTCTCAAACTATGTCTGTGCACCTCTTGTCTCTGTTCAGTGTCCCATCACCAGTCCTCTGGCTCTGAGCATTCCCACAGATGTTCCCCAGCTGGTGCCTCCCACCACTCATCTTCATCCAGCTAGTCCCTGACAGTCAGCTGCTTTCTGGGTTTAAGAAGAAAAGCAAAGTTGATGTTTAAAGCGCTCAATTCAGAACAAAAGGTTTGATTTATGATTTGAGATAAGAAGGATTTAAACGGACAAGGAAGGAAGTTAAGAATCAGTGGATTGATTTTTATCTCATTTTTGACAAAAGTGCTCTCTAGAAACCAAAAGTAACATTGCCAATTGAAAATTCCTTTGGGTGGGGAGGGGTTGAACTAAATCTGTTGGTGCTATTGTCATAACAAAATATCTAGCTCTGATGGTCTTAAGGTGGCAACGGTCTTAAGGTAAAGAGATTGAACTTTTAGCAATATCAAAAAAGAAAACAGGAAAATGGGGCAAAAAATGTCTGGTTTTTTACGTTTTAAGTAGCCTTAAAATTCAATATGGCAAATACCAGTATGGAGGAAAGAAAGGCAACTTTTGACACACTGCTTACTGTTGGCATTCTTCAGCAGATATTTACTGAACAAATAAAATCTTTCGTATCAGAGGTGAATGAAATTAAACCAGAGATGGATGAAATGGAAAATGGGATCAGAAATGACCTAGAGGCTGTAGATGACAAAGAGCTGACAGGACTGAGAGCTGAAACTATGGCAAAATTAGAAGTAACTGATGAAATGGAAGACCCCACTATCCAAGTGTATGGAGAAATTAATCATTTTCAGGATTTTTTGTTTTAAAATGTTAGAAAATGATTCCCCCACGCAAAGTTTGTATATGCTTATTTAGAATCTTCACATTTTCACATCTTATGTTTCTTTCTTTGTACATGTAACAACTAAGCAGAGCTGTAGCTAGGTGATCTAGCGCCCCTGACAGAACTATCCAGAATGCGCTCCCTAGCCATGGACAAATTAGTTCTTTCCGCCTCTCCACCACTCCCACCCCCATTCAAGTCACCCTCTATTTAAAACCTTTTCTTATGAGGTAATAATCAATATTTGTATTTAAAGACATATTTATGGATATATTATTTAGTCAATTTTGCACCCCCCTTGCCTGTGTCCCTAGCTACGGCCCTGCAACTAAGCAATTTATTTTGTAGCACTACCCTCAAAACAATAAGAGTGAACACCAGCATCTAAATAAAACATCCCCCCCAAAATTTCCAGGATTGGTGTATTCAAAATGTGCCCCATATTATCTATTATAATCACCTCAAGTTCCTGCAGGCAAATCATGCATTGTTAGCAACTGACTTTCCAGAGTATGTAATATATTCTTAGGTAAACTCTTCAGTATTATGTGTTTTCCCAAAGAGATGTCAGCAGGAGCTCACAAGTCAGGAAAAGGTGTGTGTGTCTGTGTGTGTGTGCGCTTTTAAACAAAGTGAGACTACCAGACACATCTGAGTATATCAGCCAGAAATACGTTAGTAGCAAATGTGTCATTAAATAAATACACAGTCTAATCCTAAGTTTAGATTCCTTAGCTGATCCTGTGCTGCAGTTGGCCACATGACCCAGTATTCTCTTTTCAGACAGGAAGCGGGTATTTGCATAACAAACCTACCGGTACTTTCCTCAAAATCGGACACTTTATGATTAGGAAAGTGATGGGAAAACAAACCGTAGCTATGAATCAGGAATATCAGAGAATTAAAATGGTAATTCAGTTACATAGATTTACTTTAGTCTAGTTTAAGATGGACTTAACAGTTGTTCTCACATTTCTGGCTTGAAGATGAAGGTCAAGAGGAAGAGGAAGAGAAGAAAGATGATGTGCCTAGACAGGTAAGGATATATATGGTTATGCTCTTCCTCTGTCAGGGTACAGTGGGGGTATACTAGGATTCTCTCTAGTAAACTTACAGAAAAACATGGTGAGCTGCAGGTCCCATCAAGTGCCTATCTAGCAAACATGAATCGTTGGATTGACTGCATTGTAAATATTCCACGATTTCCACATTAGTTTGCATTCCCCACCAAGTCCCCATGATAATTCATCAGTGAGAGTTTCCTAATATGCACAATTTTTCAAAGCAATTTTCTGAAATATAATGCATTTTTGCCTATTATCTGCACTAATATCTGCATTTTTTTAGGCTGTAGAACCACAGTGCGAAATGTGGAGAAGAAGATGTCTGTTTTTTTTTGGTTTGCATATTGTTTTGGAAACTGAAAACTATCTAGATTTGCGTTTAAATAAGTACTCAATCAAATTTCTCCCTCAGTCCTAACATGGAGTTAAGTCGGACTCTCTGAAGTGAGCGGAATAGTTCATAGGGCTGTCCTGTGCTTTTTAATATTAGATCACAGAATTAGTGAGTGTCCAAGCTACAGCAACATGTAGGCTCCCAGAAAGGAGCTCACACTGGCTTTCCTCCTCTCTGGTCCTTTGTACTGCCATGCCAAGCTAAACCAAGGTTTAACGTAGCATATCATCTGAACTGGGACCTGTAAACTCTCTTCTCACTAACCATGAGCTGTCACCATTGTGCCAAATCTTGACTTAGCTCAATGTGGCAGTAAAAAGAACCAGGGAGAAGCTGCCAAGTGGCTGTGAGCAGATGCGGATTTAGAGAAGTACAACCAGTTCGGTTGCACTTGCCGTAGAGCCTCCTGGGTGCCATAGGGAAGCTATTATTTAGACTTGAGTGTGAGAGGCAGGGGGGCGTTGAATTTTGACACTGAAATTTGAGACTCCAAGGTCCACCACTCCAGTGAGCTCCTCTCCAGAATCCTGCAAGTTAGCTCTCACAAAACCCTCAACACTACAATAGACCAAGGGATTAAAATTTAAAGTCAGGCAACTGGGGTATAAATGCAGAGGTGAATATTTCCAGTACAGCAGGGTAGCATTCGTTTTCATAGTGAAAGATGTATCAGAGCCTTTGTCCTCAGAGACAGGAAGAACAGCGTTGTGTGGGCTGCCTAGCAACTAACCCATCGAGTGAAGGTGGTGCAGAAGTTAATCTCTTTAGTAAGTAAGTGTAACTATTAATTTAATTAGTAAAGGCATTGTAGCATGAATCATCTTGGTACACCAGCAAATTTTTTAATGAACATTCTCAGATTCTAACCTTGAATGGGCACATTAGAGACTGGCTCTTCATTATAGTTGACAGAAGGCATCATTATTAAAAGCAGAGACAGCTATTTACTGAAAAGGGATCACTGAAGATAGAGTGGGGTAGAGGGTGATTCTTTATTGGAAAAGAGTAATGAATAACATACGGGTGCTTGTTTGTTTTTAAACTGGGAAGAAATTGAGAAGGTCTTAAATTCCCTACTCACTCGATGCAATTTTGCATTTTCTTTCAAGGCTCTCATCTGGCTTGGATTCCAAACTGATCCCTGAAATAATTCCCCACGGCCTTTGTTTTATTAAAAGAGGAGTTAATAAGAAGGATTTTGAAATAAGAATCATTTCATTTCTGTATATTTATTTCACATGCAAATACACCCGCATGAATCCAGAGTTCTTTGTATTAAATGGAAGGCTGCACACTACCGTTGCTGCATGCAAAAAATCTCTGCTGAACATTCTGCTGAACAGATAATTGGTGCTATCTGCCCTGCCAGTGTCAATCACTTTTTTTAAGGAGGAGGGGGTAGATTTAGTTCCTGTATGTTCCTCTGTTCATGCAAGTAATGTTTTCACATCACCCATAGGAATTGCCTATGTATGTCTTTAATCCAGAAAGCAAGGACATTGCTATCAGATATGATAAAAATCACCCCATATGTTTTCATTGCCCAAACTTCAATTTCCAGGATTACGATATCCCACTTTCCTCCAAGCAACTCAAGGCAACACACGTGGCTCTCCATTTTATGTTCACACCAATCCTGTCAGGTAGGTTGGGCTGAGAGACAGTGACTAACTCAAGGTCATCCAGTGAGCTTCATGGCTGAGTGGGAATTTGAACCTGGGTCTCCCAGGTTCTTTATCCAAGATTACCACATGCTTGCTACTAATCTTTCTGGCAACAAGGTGCATGCATGTACTCTTTCCTAAGGGAAAACGTTCGAGAAAAGAAGCCTAACTTGAGCTTCAGGAACATAAAACAGGGAAATATTGTGAATGGCGATCCAATAATATGGCTTACAAAAAAAGGGAAAACAAAAACTGTTCTGAAAATGAAGGTTGACAACAAAATTGCTACTGTGAAAATCAGCTGAAAAGTTATTGCCAGATAATAATGGTGGAATAAAAGCCAAATATGCCTAGCGTAGTGTTGACCTTGAAGTTGATATACACCTCCTTATAATGCCAGCAATCCAGTGGGGAGATATCAGTGTTGCAAAACTACACTGGAGCTTCTGTAATTTATTTATGTTCCTAATATACCATATCCTATCTACCTCTGAGAGAGTAAGAAAACAAGTAAAAAAAGAAAAGAGGAAATACAGCTATTAAAACTGTGCTTTTAATAACAGTTATCCTCAAATTAAGCTTTTTGTTGTTGTTGCTTTTAAAAGTATATTAAATCTGAATGGTGGAAAATGAAGAATTGATGAGAGATCAAAGCTTGAAAACTAAAATTTAAATTTGACACTGCATAACAGTGGAGTGGTTGGATGGTTATAGACTCTGGACTTAATGGGAAGCCGCTTTTTAAATGACAATGTGTAGTACTTCACTTACTGTGGTACATGGTAAGCCAACCATGCTGTATTTGGAGCCCTGGACTTCTGTCCAAATACCTTGCCTCAAAGCATCACTGCTGCCTGATCTTAAAGGTGTTGTTTTGTATACTCCTTGACAGTAGAGATGGGGGAAGGAATTTTGTTCTGTTCATATGCAAAGGTGAACCAATCTAATCTGAAATAGAAGATGGCATGGTAGGTCTGTATTGTTTACTTCATTGTCACATGTTGCTTGTTATGTTATCTGATATCAGATTAAACTATAACTTTATTCAGGCATTCACCTGAACATACAAGGGCTTAAAGTGGGGAGTGGTGCACATGGGTGCTCTGCCCTCAGTGTTTTAGCACATATGGGCATCTATCTCTTCACATTTTCATGAATTCAGGACTTCTAAGTGCATTGGTTGAACATTCAGAGAAGCCTCCCCATTATTGGGAATCCTTGACCATGGGGAGAGCCTTCTAAGCACATTCAGCCAAATGTGTACTGCCTTTAATGGTCTGTAGGTTTTTTATATTGTTGCATACCATGCTGGGAATTTATGAGAGGGCAGTATATATGCTTATATCAATAAATATGCATAGAAACACTCTTCAGACCTCCCTACGAAATGCATGATGGGGGCCGGGTTTCTAGGGTCAGGCAAACAGTTGACCAGGATCTCAAGCTAGTTTTGAATACTTATACAGTGGTACCTCAGGTTACATATGCTTCAGGTTACATACGCTTCAGGTTACAGACTCTGCTAATCCAAAAATATTACCTCGGGTTAAGTACTTTGCTTCAGGATGAGAACAGAAATCATGCTCCGGTGGCGTGGCAGCAGCAGGAGGCCCCATTAGCTAAAGTGGAGCTTCAGGTTAAGGACAGTTTCAGGTTAAGTATGGACCTCCAGAACGAATTAAGTACTTAACCTGAGGTACCACTGTAAAGGTGAACTCGTATACCTCTCTATTAAACAAAATAATGATTTTTTAAAAAGAAAAAAAGTACATGCTAAGAGAGAGGAGGGAACTCGATGATAGCGATTCATTGATTGAGTTAATTAACATGATCTGCAATTCAGGAGGAAGTGTGTATCTTAAAGAGGACTCAGAATTAAGCCTGAATGTTAAAACTCAACATTCCTGAGAATAGACTTTGCCAAGAAGAAGAAGGGAAGGATAAGTGTTGTTGATGATTTAATGAGCCAGATGGCCTATTGTTTTGTAACCAAGCCACTAAAAGCAGTCATGTTCTAAAGCCAAATTAAAGACTAATTTATTGGTTTTAAAATGATGTCCAATACTAGTAAATCAGACACCGTAATGAGATTTATGCCTGTAGAAGATTAGTACAAGCCCTTCTGGAAAACCCTAAAGCATTTAACTAGAAATGCAACCACTATGGATCTCTAATTGGAATGAAATCAATTATTGTATGTGTGTGTGCATGCCTGTGTGTATTTCTGTGTGCAGGCATTATCCAGTGTTATTCATACCCAGAAGAGACCTGTAGAAATCAATGGACTCAAGTTACAGGTCTACTCCAAGTATAACCCAAATGTATACATATGTATACACACACATATTTATGACCTGCGCTGGGAGAGAGACATAGGGAGTGAATTTCCTGGATCTCTATGAAGCTTTCAACATCATTAATCACTGTATCCTTCTGAACAAGTGATTGAATACATCCATACATAGGTACACACACACATACTTTATGTTTTCTTCATGTGAACTCACTATGGTGACACCTTGGCCAATATTTAACACAGAATGAAGCATCTATAAGCCCAGTGAAATCAATGGACTTTGCACTTTGTTGGAATGTAGACCATATCTACTCATTTTACACCGTTCCATTTAGTAACCCCTGCCTTATTAAAGATTTGGAATTATTGGACAGTGTTAAGCATGCTTAGCTATAGATGATGGTAGATAAATACTCGGAAATGTCCAAACATATTTTGCAAGTGACTCTCACCAAAGGCCACTGAGTAAATTTAGCAGCCGTGGGATTATGCTTTGGTACCTGGTTAAACAGGAAACAGAAGATAGAAATCAATGGAATATTCTTGCATTAGAAGTAATGTGTAGTGAAAACACAGTTCAGTGGTGAGTGGGATTGCCAAAGTCATTTTCTTGGAACCCTGTCCCCTTTCTGCCCACCCTCTTTTGCCATATGCGTAAAGCTGAATGCACACAACTTAAATGCACATAAGTTGCAAGCTTACTGTATAGTGGCAATAATAAAAGAAAATTCAATGTGAGGAACCATGAAAGGGACTGAACACGTGTGTGTGTGTGTGTGTGTGTGTGTGTGTGTGTGTTCCAGATGCATTTCCAATATGGGGGGGGGGGGGGAATCCAGACTTAGATGGTCTTAGAGTAGACTAATTAAAATTAATGGGACTTGTTAGTTATGACTAACTTAAGTCCTACTGATTTCAGTGGGTCTAATTGTGGCTAAGGTTGGATCCAACCAGTGCCAGTTGCCAATCTTGAAAAGGAAATTGCAGAACCAGAAAAACTACAGAACAGAGAAACTAAGTTATCAAGGGACTGGATCCCTTAAAAGACAAACAGTGGAAATTTATAAAATGATGCATAGTTTGGAGAAATGAGATTGGAGGTTGCCAGTGTCCCTTCCCCTTCACAGATCTAATACTTGGATACATGTAATCAAATTAATTTTGCAATACATTCAGAAATGCCAGAGACAGTACTTCATCCCACTACACATAGTTGTGCTGCAAGATGTAGAAGCCATCACTGCAGGTCATATGGATTTGAAGGAGACTATACGTATTCATACAGGATCAATTTTTAAATGGCTACAGCCATGATAGCTAAATGAAACATCTAGGTTCAGAATTAGTTTGCCACATAATATCAACTGTTGGGAATAAAGCAGGCGTGGGCTTCTCAAAATGTGCATCATGATCTCATGACCTCCAGTAGAGATGTGTCCCTTTAAGAACTCTGTCAGAAGAAAGAAATTCCAATGTGTGTGTGTGTGTGTGTGTGTGTGTGTGTGTGTCTGGCTGAGTGTTGCCCTGCTTCAAAGCTTTTAAGGAGATGGATTCTTTGGGAAGATCATCACTCTCGCAGCTGAAGTCAGTGTGATTCATTCTGATGCTGCCATGTTTAGGATTGGGGTGTCGTACTAAACGGCTGAGTTTGGTTTATTAAAAATTATTCAATTCTTGTAGCTATGCTGTATAACTAAATGTACTCACTTAGTAACCATGGAAGTGTCAGCAGTTATTTAATATATGGCCTTTTAAGGGCATTGTGCAGATGACAATAAATTGTTGTCAGGCATAGAAGTATTGCTCGCAAGAGGTAAATGAGTTATTTGGGCATAGGATAAAAGAACACAGAGAAAAAAATCTTATTAAGAAGCTTTGCAATGTCATCAGATGAAAGAGGCAATATCATTACATTTAACCGAAAGAAATGTGTGAGTAATAAATTATTAGTAAATTGGACTGAGTACCAGTCCTATAACTGTTCCTCTCAATATTATTTATTTAAAAGGGAAATGGTCCAATGACTCTTTTCCTTCAAATCTAATAATGTTTTAGATCTAATAATATATCAGGCATATGTTTGAAGACATTGGGGGCATTTGTTTATTTCATTATTGATTCTTGGAAGCCCAGATATCAAAGGAAGCCCAGATATGCTACTATAGGAAACTGATATGTTCTTTCTCTCTCTTAATTCATAATTCATAAAATCTAATGACCCATGTACACTGTGTGTGTGCATGTGCGCACACACACACAATTGACATGGGTATACTATTAGCATGAGTGATGCAATGCTGGAAATGTACATCCACAAATGTTCTAGCAACGGCTTCTTCAAGGCTACAACCTTATTGCTAAATGTTGGACAGTGTAGCATTAATGGAAGATACTATGTCAGTGATGGGATCCACCGCATGCTTCCTGATGCCATTGCCACACCGTGGTTTGTGTCATGAGTAAATTTATATTGCTATAGATCTTGTGTGGGTTTGTGGGTCCAAGTTGCCCACAGTTTTTAGAATTAGT
Organism: Podarcis pityusensis; assembly: GCF_964106645.2. Classification (NCBI taxonomy): domain Eukaryota; kingdom Metazoa; phylum Chordata; class Lepidosauria; order Squamata; family Lacertidae; genus Podarcis; species Podarcis pityusensis. The sequence goes on along the minus strand of NC_138034.1, from coordinate 46,030,128 downwards.
AAAAGTTAGAATTAATCAAGGTTTGCTTAAACTGTGCCAACCACGAAAATTCCTGGGCTTAGCTTATTTTAACAAGCTAGGCTAGCCAGGCAGGGCTAGCTGATTGCAAGCCATTAATGCACAAAGCATGTTCTCAATTAAAGGAGAACGCGTGTTGCGGATGGGGCCAGGCAAGACAACCCGTAGTTGCCAGGCAGGATAGGTTGAAGGGGCCCGGCTCGGATTGGTGGATGGTGTTGCTGGGGTGAAATTGATGTTGCCAGTTTGTAGGTGGTGCTGCTGGGGTGAAATTGATGTTGCCAGTTTGTAGGTGGGAACAGAGGTTATTTAAGCAATGCTCACAGCAATCTGCTTTCTCTTTTGCTGTGGGCACCGGATCACCCGCCCGCCCTCCCTTGTTTTGGGCTTGTGCTTTGACCTTGCTATGCCTGTCATGGGGTCGTCTGCCTTGGTGCAGGGACCTGGTAGGAATTTTTCCATTTGGCTGATTAGTGTGTGCCATTTGGTTTTTGCCTACTGCGTAGCAAATTGTCACAACTTGTAAGGTTGGCGGTTAGGCATTGGTTTAAATTGGTTGGAGGAGGGGTATGGATTGGCTGGGCCTGCCCCTCCAATGCTGCTGCTGCATGGGAATTCCGTTAAAGGAATTCAGGGGCTTACCATTCTTTCGTCCAAACCCCTGGAATCGGGTTTGGGCCGCGTAAGTCCCTGGGAGCATGCGGGGAGAAGCTGAGGGTCTGTGCCGCAGCTCCAGTTATCCCTGATCTTGTTCCTCCACACTGGAATCCGGGAGTCAGTGCTGTCCCCAAGGCGGGGCGGGGGGGGGGACAGATAGTCATAACCAATGCCTAAGCAACCACTCACAATTTGTATGTTCAATAAAGTTGTGGCAAAAAATATGCCAAAAACCTTAAACAAAAATTATGAGTGATGTGTGAGTTATTGGGGTAGGGGTGTTTTGGGGGACCTCAGCACGCAAAGACCTGTGAGCGTCCATCAAGGAAACCATCAAGAGAGAACAAACACTGCCCTTCCTCCAGCTGTACAATGGTGGGCAGAGACCAGAGGTGATGTAAGTGACCAGGAAAAAGGCGTCCGTTCTTGCAAGTGGCTTGGGAAGCAGAGAAGGGTGGGGGTAGAACACAATGTGGGCTGGTGTGGAGGAGCGATAACACAGAAACACAGAGGATGGCTTTTTGCTGTTTTTCGAACCCAGTTCTGTACTACGGGAGGAGGCTGGGTGGCTTGGGATGTAAATGCTCTGCAACCCCTTCATCAAAGTTCAGGCTGCATATAGTCATGTATCATAAAGACACCACCGTCTCTGTTGTGCTTCATTGTCCCAAAAGGGAACACAGACCCTGGCAAACCCTCCTGCAACTTCTGCAATTTTGCACCATTCGTGATTATTGTTGTGGCAAGGCAATTATATAATTAAAGACCCAATCTTAGCTGTTCCAGCAGGAATTTAATCCGCTGGGCTCAGTGTTGGCCTGTGTAATCTTCTTTCATATTTTATTTCTAGAGCAATGAAAGAATGTTGCGTAAGGGCCCATGCTAAGTGTTTCTGCGTATGTGAAAACCTAACCAGTACTTGAAGAAAGATGTTTACTGCACTACAGCACATGATAAAAGAGAAGTCGTATTGTACTACGCCACTAATCAGATGATTTGCTATGAAATAATTTTTCCAATAATCTGAAATTATGGTTTGGAATGGTTTCCCACATCGTAGCAATTTCCCCCCGCCCTTGACCACTTAACACTGGATATTAAGGCTAATGCATTAAAATAAGACCAACGATCTACTCTCATTCACTTTAATTGAGTACAATTAGACTTAGGTACATATGTTATTACTGAACAAAGTCTCTAAAATACTCTTGTGTGCTTTTTGTCATTTTGAAGCCTCATTACGAAACTATTAATTTTATTGTCTTTTCTTCCTTTCTCTTTTTATAGAACTCTCAGAGTAGATACGATCAAGGCTTTCATTTAACAAAAGAGTCTACCCAAAGTGAGACAGAATACCGCCTACTGTGAGCAATCCGTGAGGCTGCATGTAGTAATGGGAAATAATAGGGTTAAAACTGTCGATCTTGGAGTGAAAGTCTCCACACTCAGTCTACTCTTGTGGCTGCTTTCATTTCAGTTAGTTCTGTGTCTTTGTTCCATTTTGTCCTCTTTTTTGGCGTCGTTTCCCCTCTTTTCTGGCAATGCATGCATAATAATGTAGGAAGCTACCTTAGAGCAAGTCAGATCATTGGTCTGTCTAGCTCAGCATCACTGACTGGCAATGTGGTTCTCCAGGGATTCAGATAAGGACATTCCCAGCCTTATGTGGAGTTTTGCCACTGAGCTACAACCCTTCCAATATCTAGGCCAAACAGTATCCACCAAAGCCAAGTATAATTGCAGAACATTTCAAATTCCATAACAAGGTGACAGCAAGCTGAACACTCTTTTGGGAAAATTCTAGAGATGCTGTTTGAGACAGATTTCTTTGCACAGTCATTTGCAAACACTTATAATGCTCTTGATAGAGCTGCTGTCAAGAATTCACACAATGCTCTTGATGGTGCCCACAAATTTTTAAATTGATGCAGCTAGCAACAGGGCATTTAAGTCATGGCGCCAAACCTCTTGAATACCCTTCCTTTTCCTGCCATCAGGCTCCCTCATGTTGACTTTTAAAATAACTCACAAATTTCCTTCTATTTTGCTGTTGACAATGACAACAGGATCTGCTCCTCCTCCTCCTCTGTCTCCCTTACCACATTGCTTATTGTTTGATTTGTGGTGTGTGTGTGTTTTTTAAAAATGATTTACTTGCTTTTAGATTATATATATATTTTTATAAGATATTTATTAAGATTATTTTAAAATATTACAATAAAAATGAAAAAAAGGAACAAAAATACAAAATAAAAATGGTTAAAAACACCCAGATTTTCCATTACTTATTTTCCTTTAGCTTGTTTCCCGGACCTCCTCATACCTCCCTTTTTTGTATTCCACTTCAATCTGTTGGTTCAGCAAATCCTTACCCTCTTTAATTATCCTAATCCTTGATCTTAAAAATAATAGCATTAGATTTTTACCTATTTATAATCCTTTTTTCATATTCCCTTAAAGCATTACAGCAGGAAACCACTTAATTTCTATCCAACATCATTCTAACATTCATTAATTTTACAGTATTTCTGTAGATAATATTTGAATTTCTTCCACTCTTCTTCCACCGACTCTTCTCCCTGGTCTCAGATTCTGCCAGTCATTTCTGCCAGTTCCATATAGTCCATCAGCTTCATCTGCCATTCTTCCAGAGTGGGTAGATCTTGTGTTTTCCAATACTTTGCAGTGAGTATTCTTGCTGCTGTTGTAGCATACATAAAAAAGGTTCTATCCTTCTTTGGCACCAACTGGCCGACTATGCCCAGGAGAAAGGCCTCTGGTTTCTTCAAGAAGGTATATTTAAATACCTTTTTCAGTTCATTATATATCATTTCCCAGAAAGCCTTAATCCTTGGGCACGTCCACCAAAGGTGAAAGAATGTACCTTCAGTTTCTTTACATTTCCAACATTTGTTATCGGGCAAATGATAAATTTTTGCAAGCTTGACTGGGGTCATGTACCACCTGTATATCATTTTCATAATATTCTCTCTTAAAGCATTACATGCCGTAAACTTCATACCTGTGGTCCAACTGAACAACTGTTCCCAGTCAGCAAACATAATGTTATGTCCAAAATCTTGTGCCCATTTAATCATAACAGATTTCACCGTTTCATCCTGAGTATTCCATTTCAACAGCAAGTTATACATCTTTGACAAAATCTTAGTTTTGGGTTCTAACAGTTCTGTTTCTAATTTTGATTTTTCCACCTGGAAGCCAATTTTCTTGTCCAAATTATATGCCTCCATTATCTGATAATAATGAAGCCAGTCTCGCACTTTATTTTTTAGTTTCTCAAAACTCTGCAGTTTCAGTCTATCTCCATCTTGTTCCAAAATTTCCCAATATTTTGGCCAATTGGCCTCCATATTGAGCCTTTTCAGAGCTTTCGCTTCCATCGGTGACAGCCACCTTGGGGTTTTGTTTTCCAATAAATCCTTGTATCTTATCCAAACATTAAACAATGCTTTCCTGACGATATGGTTTTTAAATGCTTTATGCGCTTTGACCTTGTCATACCACAGATATGCATGCCATCCAAATACATTGTTAAAACCTTCTAGGTCCAAAATGTCTGTGTTTTCAAGAAGTAGCCATTCTTTCAACCAGCAAAAGGCTGCTGATTCATAGTAAAGTTTAAAGTCTGGCAGGGCAAATCCACCCCTTTCCTTTGCATCAGTTAATATCTTAAATTTTATTCTGGGCTTCTTGCCCTCCCAGACAAATCTAGAAATATCTCTCTGCCACTTCTTGAAACAATCCATCTTGTCCACAATTTGCAATGTTTGAAACAAAAACAGCATTCTAGGCAATACATTCATTTTTATCACCGCAATACGACCCAACAGTGAAAGCTTCAAATTTGACCAAGTTTCTAAATCTTTTTTCACTTCCGTCCAACATTTTTCATAATTGTCTTTAAATAAGTTCCCATTTTTGGCTGTCATATTAATCCCCAGGTATTTCACTTTCTTAACCACAGTCAAACCTGTCTCATTCTGAAACCTCTCTCTTTCAATCGGTGTTAAATTTTTCTCTAAAACCTTAGTTTTTAACTTGTTCAATTTAAATCCTGCCACTTGACCAAATTCTTGAATTAGTTCTAAAACCCTTTTAGTACTAGATTCTGGCTCCTGTAACGTCAATACTAAGTCATCTGCAAATGCTCTCAGTTTGTACTGTTTGGCTCCGACCTGTATGCCTTTAACCAACCGGTCCTTTCTAATCATATTCAGCAGAACCTCCAGGACCTCCAGGATATAAAAATACTTGCTTTTAGATTATAATTCAAAAATAATTTATACATTGCTTAATTGACAAGATGGTATCTAAGCCATCATTTAAAAAACAATTATAATATATGAGTTTCTCCTGCCGCTTCGCTGAAGGGGCGCTGCGCAGAGAGGGGGAGATTTTTTTTTCTTGTTCTCCCCTTCTAAAACAAAGTGCATCCTATGGTCGGGTGAGTCCTGTAGAGCGAAAAATACGGTATATGGATGCCCACCAACTCAATTTTAAGGTAGATGTTTTCATGCTTACAAAGTAGCAAGTTCCATTAAACACAGTGGTACCTACTTCTGACTGAACATGCATAGGAATGTACTGGTCAGATCCTGAAAAATATAGACCTTGGATTCTAACACGTGATTGCAGGACTACTTCAGGGTTTCCATAATAAACCAGCAGTAGCATTCTTCTGAGTCAGTCTGAAATTTTGTATTGAAGCAAATAGTCTGAAAGCCCTCACCACGTGTCTTTCATCAAAATCATGTTGTCCTTCAACATGAAGACTGACACAGATGTGAGCTAAAAAGCCACAAGGGCATACCATCTCACAATAATTACAATTTTTGTCAAGGCACACAATGTGGTTTTAAACACTAAAACAAATGGTCCAAAACGTAGAACAACAAATTTGTCTCTGAGTGATGATGATCCCTTCAGGAGCTTCTGATTTTGCACTCCCTGGCCTGACCACTCTACTTAAGCCTTCCCTTGAGGCACACAGTTCTCAAGCAGCACCAGGAAAGGAAGAGGTGGGGCCGCCCCAATAGTTATCCCAGGCTCTTGATGCTTCAGGAGCATTGCTGGCCTGGGGTTTTCCTCTGCTTCCTTATCTGCTGTTACTTTATAAATTTCTTTTTCTGCACTCTTGGGAGGCATATATGGGAACTGCTATAAATCTGAACTGGTATCTGAACATCAGCCTTGTTAAGTTTTGCCAGCACAGTGACAAATATCAGGGGATATGGTGCCATAAAACTGAACACGTGCAAGGACTGTACACACTTTGCATCCAGTGTTGGCTGAACATATCATATCATGGTGAGAGGGACTGCACACACTTGAACTTAGTGGCCAGACCTACATGCATTCAGTATAACTTCTGAAAGAGCTAAGACATGAACAAAATGTGGGGATCCTGTAGAAAAGCAAGGGAAAACTTGTCTAAAATTTGTATTTATAAAAGCTCTTTCAAAAGTTATGCTGAATGTGCAAATGAAGAAGGATGGAGGCAGCAGGTGCAATCTTGGCCCCCTGCAGTCATTCAGACAGCAGTGAATGGAACGTGTGCACAGTTCTATAGTTTCCATAAAGTGCATGTTGACAGGGTGGAAATAAAACCTCTATTAGCCACTGCACTAGTTGTATATGGCTATAACTAGAGTTTATTGCATCACAGCTGTTCTATGATTCTCACTGTTCATAGCAAATGATGGGAAACAGAGCCTAACTAAAACTGTATTCAGATTCTATGGTCAGGGATGAAGCATAGATATCATCCTACTATGTGGAAGCTTTGAAAAGAACCATTTACATCCCAGTATATCCAGGCTAAATGCAGGAATAGGGAGAACCTAAGAACAGATTTCTTTTATGATCACCCACAGCTGGGGTGTTGACAAATTGAAATCCATAGCTTTACAATGATATGAATAGTCTATCAGTGTTTATGGGAATAAATTTCTTCAAGTCACAGAATGTAAGAATGAATTGCCATTATATTTAGAGGTTTATTGGTTTTCAATGAACAGCTTTAAAAGTCTCGTTACATAATTTAGTCTATAAGAATGTCCAAGGAATTTTGACCAATTTGGCTATATTTTGTTTCCACATGGTGCTTTTTCATGTATGTGTATGCAAATGTCTACTTCTACAGCAAAGATTTGGAAGATATACATATACATTATACATGCATATTTCATTAATTGTCCTGGCTTCCAGTAGTTAGGCCAGTAATTAGGCAATTACTCCACTCTTTGCTGCCATTAAATGTTATTTTGTTTAATGCTACCTCTTTTGACCAATGACCAAGCATTCAAGTATTGCATAAATATGCAAACTCTATTAAGTCAGTCAAAGATTGGTGGATAGATGTGATAGACTCAGTGAATGGCTAATTGGTAGAAATAAATTTCTGCAGTAAAATTTAAGCAAATCCTTAACTTTGGGAAGAGAACTCAATGGAAATGGTGCTTCAAACAATGCTTTTCATGATTTTAAAAGTCCAAGCTTAACTTATTTGTCCTCATCCACTCCACCACTGTGCCCAGACAAGGATGCAGATCATGCACATCCTCTCCTGGCTCAGATATTATGGAGAAGTAGAGCAGCATGCCATCAGTGTACTGATGACACTTTGCCCTAAAGCTCTGGACGAGTGCATCCAGTGACATCATGTTGTTGTTGTTTAGTCGTTTAGTCATGTCCGACTCTTCGTGACCCCATGGACCAGAGCACGCCAGGCACTTCTGTCTTCCACTGTCTCCCGCAGTTTGGTCAGACTCATGTTTGTAGCTTCGAGAACACTGTCCAACCATCTCGTCCTCTGTCGTCCCCTTCTCCTTGTGCCCTCCATCTTTCCCAACATCAGGGTCTTTTCCAGGGAGTCTTCTCTTCTCATGAGGTGGCCAAAGTATTGGAGCCTCAGCTTCACGATCTGTCCTTCCAGTGAGCACTAAGGGCTAATTTCCTTAAGAATGGATGCGTTTGATCTTCTTGCAGTCCATGGGACTCTCAAGAGTCTCCTCCAGCACCATAATTCAAAAGCATCAATTCTTCGGCGATCAGCCTTCTTTGTGGTCCAGCTCTCACTTCCATACATCACTACTGGGAAAACCATGGCTTTAACTATACGGACCTTTGTTGGCAAGGTGATGTCTCTGCTTTTTAAGATGCTGTCTAGGTTTGCCATCGCCTTTCTCCCAAGGAGCAGGCGTCTTTTAATTTCGTGACTGCTGTCACCAAATTAATTTCGTGACTGCTGACAGCAGTGACATCATACAGATGTTAAAAACAGAATTGAGGACAGGACTATACCCTTTAATACTCCATAGCACAAAGACCATGAGGCCAAAGCATAGTCTTCCAGGGCTGCTCTCTGGACACAATCCTGTAGGGAGGAGTGGAACCACTGTAGACCAGTGCCTCCAATGTGCATCCCACAGAGCCAGTCCAAGAGTATACTGATTGTTTGCAGCTTTTGATACTGATTGTATCAAAAGCTGCAAAGAGATCAACAAAGTAGAGCTGCACTCCTCCTGATGTTTTAATGATTGCTTAGACATCCAGATATTGTCATCTATCCATGTTTGTAAGAAATCTGGTGCACTAAAGCAAGGTGCACAATTTGAAAATAAATGAATAATAACTAATGCGGTGTCATTAATCATATGGGTAATTAGAACTAAAATGGGTGCCTCCATCCTTTTTATTACAACTTCCCATTCCCATTCCCGTTCCCAATCTCTCTCTCTCTCTTGCTCCTCTGTATTCTTCTTTATACTACCAGTTTGATCTTATTTCTCCCACCTTTCACTCAATGAATCAATCAGATAACACTCTCATTATGAAATGCTAATGCTCAGCTTTATGTGGCCATCAGCCGAGGCACTGTGACAATTTTATTTAGCTTATGGTAAATATTTCACTTTTAAAAATCCTTTTCCTTGCAAGCTTAATAAACTGTCACAGCAGCTGCAACTGTGTAAAATGGATTTGAAATCCTCTTTACTTCTCTTTCAATATTTTCATTTCTGGCTTTACATTGTTCATTGGTTGTTAAGGCTCTTTTGGATTTCCAGCACCTGCATTTGAATAGCTGAGAATCTTTGTCATAATAATTTTTTAATAAATAAATATATAAACAAACATATAATTTCAAATGTTACTTCAAACTGTCTTCTAATATAGCAGTTATAAAAAAAAAACCCGGAAGAGGGTATGATTCATCAAGTGCAGTTTAGAGGCTGCTTGTTTCAACAGGGCTTGTGGGGGATAAATGTTCGTTGAATTGTGTCTTTAGTGAAGAAAAGCTGAGCTTAATGTGAGCGAGGGCTTCTCAGAGCTCATAGCTAGGATTTGTGGTGGAATACTGGGGTCCATACATGGAACCTGAGTAAATTAATAATAAACAGAGTTTTCACTGAATTTTCCCCTGAGGTGAAATTTGAGGTGAATTTGTTGCATGTTGCTCAGGAAAAAGAAACAACTATAGGATGTTTAAGGCAACTTAAAAGAATTTGTAACAACTGGGACATTTCACAGAGGTTCCTCATATTGAGGACTGCCACCTTTAAAAAAAACCCACACCAGATTGACTTGCTGTGAATTTAACAGCTTCATGACAGGCTGTTTCCCCCCATCATTGGGACTGCATGCTGGGAATATAGTTTTACTAGTGTAACCCCCATGAGGATATTGGTTTAAGCCGATGGAGGGAGTGTCAGTCAATGGATAGCTCTAAGGAAAGAACTGAAGCTTGTTCTGATAGAGAACTGAATAAAATGTATGAGTTCTTATCACCTTGTAGAAATGTAAATTGGATTTATCCAATTTACCTTATACATTACCTTATACGTTAACAAGGGGGTATTGTCAGAAATGACTATTGCAGTTTTACAAAAGCTTTAGAAAAGTTTAGGTTTTTTAATGCACATATGTTTCTGTGAAGTTTCAATCATATTAAAATTCAGGTTGTACAATTATAGTTAATAAGGTCTTGCACAATAAGCCTTATTACCCAAAATATTGGGCTTTTAGCAATGCAGGAAGTGATGAGGAAAATGCACTGGAAAGTGTGGGATGACTCTTGATGCATAATCACCTAACCTTTCTGCAAACAAATGAGAATGAAAGCTCAATAAACACTGGCAGAGGCCTTATACTCCTTTTGTTGTCTGCAGTAAAAAGGGTAAAGGGGACCCCTGACCATTAGGTCCAGTCGTGGCCGACTCTGGGGTTGCGGCTCATCTCGCTTTATTGGCTGAGGGAGCTGGTGTACGGTCATGTGGCCAGCATGACTAAGCCATTTTCTGGCAAACCAGAGCAGCGCACGGAAATGCCATTTACCTTCCCACCGGAGAGGTGCCTATTTATCTACTTGCACTTTGACGTGCTTTTGAACTGCTAGGTTGGCAGGAGCAGGGACCGAGCAACGGGCGCTCACCCCATCACAGGGATTTGAACCACCAACCTTCTGATAGGCAAGTCCTAGGCTCTGTGGTTTAACCCACAGCGCCACCTGCGTCCCTTGTTGTCTGCAGTAGGCTAATAATACTCCCTGGCCTTATAGGACTTGATATGTGGCAAGGGTTGGAACCGTTTTTTAGCCTGATGGTCACTATCCCTTCTGGGCAATCTATAGGAGGGGGGCACATGCCAGTGGTGGGTAAAGAGAGGTTTGAGTGCTCTTAAATTGGGCAAGTTCACTCCCTTCGATCAGTCACCTCACCTTTGGTGACCTCTGCCTCCCCTCCCCTTGGAAGAGTCCATCCTGAGTGTCTTCCAGGTAAGGGAAGGTGAGGATAATTTGCTCCATTTCAGTTTTGTTTCTACAACTGGTAAGAGAACGCTATCATCATGAAAAACTTATTTCAGACATCTCTTTGTAAAGTGAAGTAACGGTATTCATGACCTGAAATCCCCAAAATGTTTGTGTGCTTGAATCTGTGAGAGGCATTTCGTAACTCAACCCTCAGAGATGCTTTTTCTCATTGAGAGAGAGGTTTCCTTCGGTGCTTATGTGGGTCTTTTGTGCTGTATGCCTGGGTCCCTTTTGTGCCTATCAAATATTTAGTGGAGACCTACTGTGCACAAACGCTTTCCCAAATCAGTAAATTTAAACTCCCTCAAAAAGGAGAAAGAAAAAAGTAAAGACGTAAATTATTGAGTAGATTTAAAGGTTTTCCTTATGAAAGTCCTCAAGGTGGCTGATGCTTCACGAGGAGCTTTTACTGTTCCTTGGTTATTTGAAGACTCTTTTAGATATATTGCTTCACATTCTCTAGATTTTGTTAGAAACTGCCAGAAGTTTTTTTTTTAAGTGTATACCTTTCTTTTCTTTCTTTAGAATTATCTGAATGCTGAAATCCACCTATACCAGGAGGCATTATGCTTCTTAAACCTTTAGACTGCAGTCTTGTACTCAATTATTCATCTGTAAGTCCCACTTAAATAAATAGAATAAAGGAAGCTGCTTTAGATCGAGTCAGACTCCATTGGTCTATCTAGCTCACTAACTGGCAGTGGCTCTCCAGGGTTTCAGATAGGGTCTCTGTTGGGATTTCAGTTCCCACAAGCTGCAGAGAAGCAGCAACAATGTTTAAATCATGTGATGTGTCTGAGCGTGAGAAAGGAAGTCTCACTCAGGTCTCAGAGTTCTCAGTGTAACCGGGTGGAGTTACTGAGACATCCCTTCCGCTTTTGGATTGAAGCAGAGTCGAGACGTAGACAATCATGCTGTACTGCTCAGGTCAGCAGCCATGATTTGTACAGTCTTAATAAAGTAGCAAGTAGACTACAGACTGCCTCATTCTTCTGTGATGCGATGCCAGGAGAATGTTAGTGTGTTACTCTCACAAGGGAAGGATCGCTTATTAACGGCCTCTCTGGACTGAAGGTGGATTCTTGGGTTCCATCCAGAGCATAGCTGTCAAGTGTCCCTTATTTGAAGGGACAGTCCCTTATTCCAACGCCATGTCCCACTGCTGTCCCTATTGACAGATGTCCCTTAAATGTCCCTTAAATGATGTCCCTTAAATTTCAAAGGAAGCAGCTCCTCTCCCTCCCTCCCTGCCGGTCAGGGAGGAGGGAGGCTCCAACTGTGTTGCTTGGCTGTGTTGCTCACCCAATAAGAAGTCTAAGAACGACTGGGGGGTGGAGCTTGCATGCCTTGTGTGTGGCTAGTTAATGCAAGCTGAGGGGTTTTTTGAATGCTGGACGCCATTTTGTTGCACGTGCTGCTGCAAACTTTGCAGTGCAAAGCCAGGCCGGGGAGCCATCTTAAGTTGAGGCTGCATAGGCCTTGTGGTGCATGTGATTCAGATTCTATTCAGTTGAACCTCTGGTTACAAAGTTGGTTGGACAGTGTTCTTGAAGCTACCAGCATGAGTTTGACCAGACTGCAGGAGGACAGGAAGACTGGAGTGCCTGGAACAGGTGAGGCTGCAGGTCCCTTATTTTGGCTGCTGGTCCCTTATTTTCAAATCTGTAAGTTGACAGCTATGATCCAGAGAGTGGCCTCCGGAGAAACTCCCTGGTATGCCTGGGACGCTGGCAACCCTCCCGGGCGGGCCTTTTTCCAACAGTCTCACCCAGCCATACCTGGAGATGCTAGAGATTGAATCTAGGACCTTGTGCATGCATGGCCAGTGCTCTACTACTGAGCCCAGGCTCCTCCCTGAAGAACTTCTACATTAGAGTTGAAAATCCAAACACAAAAATCATTGAGCTTCTGGACATATGGCAGCCCTATCTTACATGGTAAAATGAGTGCAAGGTTGCAGTTCTAATGGACCAAGTCCTAACCCAACATAACCCAAGATCTCAGTCTGCATTGAAATCTGATTACAACACCTTCCATAGAAAACCAATGTATGAAAAAAGCCGCTTCCCTCAATTCTAAATGTGGCATTTCATAACCAATTCATTACAAGCCTAGCTCCAGTGTGCAAGACTGATGACTCGGACTTGCCACTGTCTACAGATTTGCACTGTCAATGCTGGTGTGAGTTAAGAAAGTGAAGGAGAAATCAGTGAAGGCTTTCATCTTACATCTGGTTTGCCAGAAACCAAAACTCTGTTTTGACCGTTTTATGTTTGCAGCACTTCCACATTTGGATTCCCCACCCTCAATACTAATTTTTAAGGATCTTTAAGCTTTGAGGCGGTAAGCCTTTTATAATCAAGAAAATAAATCTCAGCCACCTGCAGAGATACCTAAGAATGCATAACACAAACTTTCCAATACATTGTAGGAAAAGATATCCATTGAGAAGTGGGTCATGAGAAAGGCTGACACTGCAAAACCTAGAAGTTATGCAGAACATTTTTTATATTAAAAAAAAAATCTAGTACATATTTGTCAGTAATTGTATAGAGCATTGTTTCATAGAGTCATGGAATGGTAGAGTTGGAAGGGACCACAAGCGCCATCTATTCCAACCCCCTACAATTCAGGAATCCTTTTGCCCATCCCCCATTTTTTAATTCCATGTGGACTGCCATTTTCAGAGTAACGTAGTTCTCTTGCAGTGCAAATTCTTTCTGTAAACAGCTTTGACATTCTTTTGGTAAACAATTTTGAGGGTTTTGGTTTTTTTTACAATCAAGTGGTATGATTTCATGAAAATAACTAAATGAATAATGTGTATTTGAATCTATCCTTAAGAATGACAAGAATAATGCCCAGTTCCCCTTTGGATGTGGGGAATGTTGTGTGTGTTTATGTGTGCCATTTATATGAGAGGCAAGAGGATTTGGAGGTGAATGGTATCTAACTTTTCATTGGTTCCCAATCAAGATGTTCCAGAGAGTGATAAAGTCATGCTTTCCCCCCTCTAGGTTGTCATTTGCATCTGACAGGCTGCATATTTGTTTAGCAGTGCAATTGGAAAGGGAAGGAAATATTGGGACATGTGTCATGAAGATGCTGAGATTCATCTCCATTGTGGCTGTAGTGTCTACAGCTCCTCCTCTTCTAAATTGGTGTCATTGGTTTGTGTATTACTTTCTCTACAACCTCTCTGGTCAAAAGGAATGCAGAGCCTGGGCACAGAGACTCATAGTATTATGATGCTGTTGACCTGTATGTTTAGTACTAGTAGACATTACAGCCTTTTCAGGAATCACGCTTCATGGGAAGGCTGATCTCAACAGAGCCAATGGAATTGTGATGCTATTTGTTAGCTGATTGTGTGAGAGATTTTGCAGGCATTTGTGAATTTGGTAGTAGATATGCCCATTAATTCTTTTTAGTTGACTTAGAATTATACATACAAATAATAAAAGTGCCTTGATGCTATAGCAGCTCTTTTAAAGTAAGATTAAAAAAACACCAAACTTTTCATGATCGTCAAAGTTCATGGTTGTTTGGAGTGACTTGGGAATAAGTATAAATAATGGTTTGTAAACCAAGATTATCTTGAGTCCCTTTTCCTTTCATTCAGTTGCAGTTTTGTTATGTTGTTATACCTGAAAAACATTTCAGTCAAATTCAAGGGGGGGGGGTGGTTACTCTCTGGAGAGGATTAATATATACTCTCCATTTTCCAACCGCCTCTTCATCCTTCAGCCACCTCTACAATGGTAGCCAAGAATCATCTTGATCTAAAGGAAGGAGATAGCTAGCTTTCAAAAGCATTTTTCCTCTCTTTGTAGCTTGTATTCATTGTTTTATTTAATAGTTTCAAATTTATGTTTATTGTTATAACTTTTTTTGTCAACTACACTTCAAAATTGTATTTCAGAGAGGGAGAAGTAAGAATAAAGGGAGAATTTCCACAGTGACTGTTAATGTGTTCAGGACTCACAAAAGCTTGTCATTTAGCATAACATGTATTTATTTAATTAACATTTATCTCCAAGGAAGCACTTATTTTCTTCACATGTATAGATGCCAGACTTCTAAGGCTAGTAAGTTTAGTATTTCTTCTGTACTCCTTATTGAAGGGTTTTTCAAAAGCAGTTTTTGGTATGGCATGGGAGCTGGGGGCTGTTCAAACAGAAAACCCTTGGACATATCTAAAGTAGCTCTTTGAATCCCGGCCATGTGCTGAGCCCCATGTAAGCTTGGTTTTCTTTAGGGTCTCTGGTTGTTAAAATATTTTCATTTCTACCCAAAGAGGAGTAGTTGTCCTTATTTGCCCCGTGAGGAAACACATACGGCCATTAACTGTGCCAATTTCACCCTACATAACCCCTTTAGCAAAATGATGATATGCTGCAGTGCAAAGCTTTTATGAACGCTCATTTGGGATGGAAGCATAACTTAACAAACAGCAAGGCAGACCTTTCTGTACAAGTGCCCAGAACATTGTGACTAGATCTGAAATGAGCCAAAGTGCCAACCCTAACAATGACTGATGAATTGAAATGGGCAAGAATGTGAACAGGGGAGAGGAACTTAACACATACCCAGGTCTGGCACTGCCAAACTGTAGATCAGCTTTCCCCAACCTGGCCCCATCCAGATTCTTTAAACTACAACTCCCATCAGTACCAGCTGACATGGCCAATCATCATGGATGGATGGGAGCTGTAGTCCAAATAAGTTAAGATAATTATGGATAAAGTATGCTTTAAATGCTCAACAACATTTAAAACTTCATTTAAAACTTCATATCCAGTTTGATGGTTAAGTGCCCCCAACATGCAGCTCCAGTTTGTGGGAAGATGAAAATACCTGCAAAGATCAATGGACAGCATTTGGACAATCCTCTGCAAAGGCACACAGATTACACCCACCTCTTCCAAACAAATTGAAACAATCTTGCTCACCAGGCAGATTAATTCCCAAAGACTCGAGGCTCTAATTTATTATTGCAAAAATCACATGCATTTAAATTATCTGTGGAACGTTTTAGGAGTGAAAGCTCTCTCTTTTTTGTTAGCTACACTGTACTTGTTATAAATATGACAAACCCCCATTATTTTATTGAAAAAGCCATAATTTAAATTATTCTTCACACATTGTAATGCTCTTCTGCATTGTTCCTAATGAAGGTCGGGTCTGCGAGATAATATGCTATTATTGGCTGGCTTCTACCTGCTTTATACATTTGACAGCTCCAGAAGACGTGATTCATTTACATAGAAAAAGCTTTCCCATAAGTAAACCAAAGCATATCCAAAGCCATATTGAATATACAGTATAGAAAGAAATGTGTTGCTGGATTTGTTATCAACTCGCCAGCACATTTCTATATATGACTGTGGACATGCCGGAGTATTTTCAGAACTATATTCATTTACATGAATTACTGAAAACAATAACAAGCATTGCCCCCCTCATCCCCCCAAAAGAATGGGCATCCTTGATAGTTTTTAAAACTAAGGCTATTCTTGACAGTTGATGGGATAAAAATAAACTAGCTGTATTCAGGTGTGATACATAAAAATATGCTTTGTTAAAAATCCACTTCTGATTACTTAGATGCTAAACAACAAAGAGATACTGGTTCTAGTTTCCCCACATGTAGCAAACATCACTTTGCTCAACAAATGGCTCTATTTATGATGCACATAAGAATGAAATCTGACAACACAGGCTCCTTGGCACCCCAGCTTGTTTATTTGCTTTTCAAACTAGACTTCTGAAGCTGCTTACATGAAGAGAAACATTAGAATAAAAAATTAAAACTCAAACAAAGCAAAATACACAGGTGCATTAAAAAGCAACAGGAGAAAGCATAAACACACGGTAAAAACAGCAACACATCACTGAATGTTTCTCAGAAAAACACATTTTTATATGCCATATGAAAATAAGGAGAGACTGATATTGTTGAGCTTCCCTAGGGAGGATATTCCACAGCTGTGGTGCCATCACTGTGAAGGCCTTACCACCTACAAATTGAATATTTGCTGATAAGACCTAGGCAAGTTTGTTTTGGCAAAAATGGTCTATATGATAATCTAGTTCCAACCTGTTTAGCAGTTTAAATGTGGTTACTAGCACTTACACTGATCACAGAAATAAATGAGCAGTCAAGGCAATCTGTTTAGGATACCTGCAAAGATACTTGCAAGTTATTTTTTATATTCAGGCTAATGACCCATCTATTATTGCATCCTGCTTTCACAGTGGCCAACCAGATGTCTATGAGAAGTTCACATGCCAGGCCTGAGTTCAACACCCTCCCCCTCCTCCCTTGTGATTCACAGCAACTGGCATTTGGGCACATAATGCCTCCAACAATGGAACATAGTAATCATGGCTCGTGTATTACATATAGGTACTTCTCAAGCCTGACCACATGTGCTCTGAAGCATAGGAATCCTTGCTATGTTCTGGCTGAAGACCCCAATTGTTAATTTCCACGAGCATTTTCATTTTCAGAGCATCTGAGGTTCAGGATTCTGAATATTACAAACAACATAAAGCATATTTTAATTAGGTTAAACATTAAAACGTTTTGGACAACCTAGTATAGTGCAGTGACTGGAATACTGGTATTGTGTGAGATAAACTCAAATTCAAATTCCAACTTACTAAATAGCATTGGTCAAACCACTATCTGCATGCCTATTCTAATTCATAGAATTGTTAGAAGCTGCTTGAGTCAACCAAATGGTCTAGCTTTTCTTTTCTATAATGACTAGCAAAGGCTGTCCAAAGTCCCAGGCAGATGTCTTTCCCAGCGTGGGTATGTGAGAAACATTTAGGTGGCCATTGAACCTGCGATCTTTTGCATGCAAAGTTCACAGTCTAGGTGTGTGCCTGAAAATTTCAACCACTTTGTCCAAAAGCTCATAACAGATTTTGATTCCCCAGTAGTAATGGCATAGGAGTGCACAACCCTGTTACATTCTACTGTAACAGGAATGCTGCATTTATCCTAGGAATGCAGTGTTTAATTTATAAACTGTGGTTTAAAAACCAACCAACCTGTGATTATTTTTACTGCTGCCAATATTATTTTTATAATTTTCAGGCAGCATTCCAAAACCCAGTTAATTGGGAACAAGCTCCATAGAACTTAATGGGACTTACTTTTAAATAGGCGTGCAAAGAATTGTACTATTACTCTGCTTGCTGTTTGAATGTTCTGCATTAGTTTCATTTACATAAGATGTGGAAATCTTTAATTGGAGATGCCACGAACAGAACCTCGAACTTTAGAAAGCAATGGATGTGTTATACTACTGAGCTGTGAGCTCTTCTTTCTGTGTTCCTTGGAGAAAGGGTAGGATAGAGATGTTAAAAATATATATGTCTCTCTCATAACCCTTTCTCATAATACTAGATCTCATGTACGTTCAATAAAGCTGGATGTTGGATGATTCAAGGCAGATAAAAGAAAGTACTTCATGTAGCACCTATTTAAACTATGGAACTTACTTCCACAGGTGGCAGTGATGGCTACCAAACTGGATGGCTTTAAAAGAGAATTAAGCAGATTTTTTGTTGGGCAAAGCTATCAGCAGCTACTAGCCACGATGACTATGTTCTGCCTCCACTATCAGAGGCGTTATGCCTCCGAATACCAGTTGCTGTGACTTGCAGGTGGGCAGAGTGTTGTTCTACCCATATCCTGCTTGCAGGCTTCCCACAGGCATCTGGTTGGTCATTGCGAGTATAGGACTAGGTGAGCCTGATCCAGCAGGGACTTCTTATGTTATTAATGCCAAGTATGACTTCTATAATGCCTTGTGTTGTATGTTTTATGTTATGCCACTTACTTTAAAAAAAATAGACCCAAAGATTTCTTTCTGCATGCTATCAGAATAAAGTATTAGAATCCGATTGATTAAAGTGGGATGGATATAACCTTTACACTTTTCAGCTGAGATGCTATTGTTAATTAAATTACAGGCCTTTCCATAGATAGAACTAAAAGAGTTCCAGCTCCAACATCCATTCTCAAAAGGGTATAAGACATTGATGGATAAACTCAATTAAAGCCTGGACATTAGAGAAGTTATCCAGAGAGCTGCACTGATCTCCACCAATCTACTTTTTAAAATTGCAATAAATATTTTAAAATAAAACCCTCATAAATTATGCTGAGGATACATGGTACAGAGATTGAATGGGAATTGAATTCAATTACTCTAAGTGAGTTTACTTTTGGCTAGGAAGTGGCCTTTGTTTTTCTGACAATTATTAGTTATTGCATCTTACAGATGGATTATCAAAAGCTAAAGTAAAATAGGACAAAACGACGCTATTCCCTCTCTGCCTTTTAAGATAGAATCCAAAGACATAGAAAGAAATCCAAAGCAGATCCTGGTGACCTATATAGCTTTTCAGGCTTGTTATCTTGCCCTCAGGGTAGATAAATTTATGCAGCACAATACAAATATTTCTGCAATGGTGATGGGTTGGCGGCTGACTTGCAATTGCCACTGATATTGGGAGCCATGGCTAATGAACTTGGGTGCTTTTAGTGTGCACCTCAGACTTCTGCTTTTTTTGTAATATGTATATTCACCACCAGGATCATTAAGTGCACCACAGAGTGGTCAGGGGTAGGATCATGGGGCAAGGATGTGGGCATAGAAGCAGGATTACAGTATGTGGGGAGATGAAATTTAACCCTTTCCTCTCATGTTGTAAACCTGAGGGGGGAAATGCTTCTTTGATGCTTCTATTTGTATAGGGAGGTAAAAATTCCCAGTTGTCATCAAACAAGTATTGATTAGGGCAAAGGCCTAGATTCAGGTCACTATCCCTGTTTAATCTTTCCATTCCTCTAAAGGTTACTTGCAGTTTATGCATTGATCTCTTGGGGCTGTTGGTGCTGGTATTGAATGCCAGGTCAATCCATACTGAGATAAAGCTGATCCACAACCTGATCATGGATGGAGGAGTTGTCCTAGTGTGCATTACTGAAACTTGGATGGGTGAGTTGAGTGAACTCGCATAACTCAGTTGTGCCCATCTGGTTACTTGGTACAGCAACAGGCTAGACCAAAGGGTTGATAGGTGGTGAATGTTTATATTGTCAACTGTCTCCTTTACCATATTACCTTTTGATGATTGCATGGGCTTAGAGGGTCTGCACTTGGTTGTAGGGCCAGAGAGACAGACTGGGGATGCTGCTCATCTATCAACCACTGTGTTGCCCAGTGAAATACCTGACTGACCTGGTTGAGGTGGTTTCTGGCATGGTGTTGAAGCATGGCAGGCAAAAGTTCTGGGTGACTTCAATATTCATGTGGAAGTTGCTCTTTGGCTGGAATGGAACTTCATGGCCTCCCTGACAACAATGGGATTGTCTTAAATGGTCATTGGTTCAACACACTGGGCAAGGAATATCATTGATGTAGACTCATATCAAGTGATATTAGGGGTGGACTGAAGGTAGTGGGAATGCAATGCTCTTGCTTGTCATGGCTGGACCATTACTTGGTGAAGTTTGGATTGGTAGCAGCAATTTCCACTGCAAGGTTCGTGTGACTGATTGGATGGCCTGTCCTCGGAAACTAATGTGTTTTGGAGTGCTCTGGGGGATTTTCAAGTGGAGAAATCTTATGATCTTGTTGAAGTCCTAGTCTAACTGTGGAATGGCAAGATGAAATGGGCAGTTGACACAATCAGTCCTGTGTGTCTTCTCTGTATGAATGGTGTTGTGGAGCCTGCTTAAAACATTTGTGTTTGGGCAAGCCTATTTAGACATGTAGATGTCAATATGTTTTAATCTTTTTTTGCTGTTAATTTTAATTATCATTACATGCTTTTAATTGTTTTTAACTGTTTTTCATGAAATGTTTGTAATTGTTTTTGTAAACTGCTCAACAAAAATCAAGTTGTACATAAATTTTATTAAACAAAAAAACCTGCAGATAGCTGCTCTAGGAGAGAGACTTTCAACATGACCTCAGGAAGAAAGGAAATGGTTAAATTCTTTAGCTTGTAAGTTAAATATAAGGACATATTTGATATCACATTTGGTTTGGCCCTAAGTTGAGTTGCTCTCAGCACTCCATGGCTTGGTGTAGTTTGGCCTTAGCTAAAGAGCTTTAAATGGCCACTTTACTCTTTAGTTAGCACTCTTCCTTTACCAACTTCATTTGATTTGACTGACGGATCTGTTTCTTTGCTTTGTATACTGGCAGTCAATTCTTACTTTCTCCTCATAATTATTAAAAACCTTTTAAACATATCTCTCTCCCACCTCATGTTGTGAGCTGCCATGGAGACCTCAGTCAGGTATGAAGATGGGATGTGAATATTTTAAATTAAATAAAATGTGTAACCCTGTGAGTATGACTCTCAGTGGATTCCTGCAGAGAAATATATTTGCTACATGAGGAGGAACTACAGAAGTCTGAGGAGACAATTAGACTGAGGCGCTTTCTGAGAGAACTGAGAGAAAACATAGCCAACATGAGAAAGAAAGGAAAAAGAGACACCCATAGAGGAGATGT
Source organism: Podarcis pityusensis (assembly GCF_964106645.2). Classification (NCBI taxonomy): domain Eukaryota; kingdom Metazoa; phylum Chordata; class Lepidosauria; order Squamata; family Lacertidae; genus Podarcis; species Podarcis pityusensis. The sequence continues at coordinate 46,009,077 of NC_138034.1, read as the reverse complement.
GAGAAAGGACAATGCACAAGATAGCTATGGCTCCTCACTCATGTTCATACAACTCAAAAGCAGCAACAGCAGCTTTAAAGCCAGCCAGGATGCCACATGCCTCTGTGGTATAGCTTGCTGTGATATAGGTAAAGTGGTACCTCGGTTTACGAACAGCCCTGTACCGAACTGTTCAGTATATGAACTCCGCAAAACCGGAAGTAGTGTTCAGGTTTCTGAAATTTACCCTGGTCTACAAACGGAAGCCAACAGTGGAAGGGCACCGGTGGTGGGAGGCCTCATTAGGGAAAGCGCACCTTGGTTTAAGAACGGATTTGGTTTAAGAACGGACTTCAGGAACGGATTAAGTTCGTAAACCGAGGTACCACTGTATGTGCTTTTTGCATGGTGGCACCAGTTCTCTCCAGGGATGCGGGTGGCTCTGTGGGTTCAACCACAGAGCCTAGGAGTTGCCAATCAAAAGGTTGGCGGTTCGAATCCCCGTGAAGGGGTGAGCTCCCATTGCTCGTTTCCATGCACTGCTCTGGTTTGCCAGAAGTGGCTTAGTCATGCTGGCCACATGACCCGGTAGCTGTATGCCGGTTTCCTCGGCCAGTAAAGCGAGATGAGCGCCACAACCCCAGAGTGGGTCATGACTGGACTTAATGGTCAGGGGTCCCTTTACCTTTACCAGTTCTCTCCAATTATCCTTCTTGAAGAGCTGGAAACCTGCAACTGTATCTAACAAAGGTTCTGCATGAGTTTCGGACCTAAGAGACTATGGCCACATCCACAGTCATGATACCACAGTCATGGCTTCCCCCAAGTCTGGGAGCTGCAGTTTGTTAAGCTGCTAAGAGTTGTTGGTAGACAACTATTCCACTCACAGAGCTACAAGAAGATGGATTGTTAAACTACTGATGCTGTGGGTTGTATTGTGTTTTAGATGTCCTGTTTGTATTTTACATGCACCCACCTCACTTAAATTGTTATTTTTTTTATTGTAAACTGCCCAGAGAACCTTAGTTATTTGGTGGTACACTGTTGTTATTCCTGTTCTATGTGGACTCCAATAATAATAATAATAATAATAATAATAATAATAATAATAATTTATTATTTATACCCCGCCCATCTGGCTGGACTTCCCCAGCCACTCTGGGTGGCTTCCAAAAAAATATTAAAATACTGTAATACATCAAACATTAAAAGCTTCCCTAAACAGGGCTGCCTTAAGATGTTTTCTAAAATCTGGTAGTTGTTGTTCTCTTTGACATCTGGTGGGAGGGCGTTCCACAGGGAGGGCGCCACTACGGAGAAGGCCCTCTGCCTGGTTCCCTGTAACTTGGCTTCTTGCAGTGAGGGAACTGCCAGAAGGCCCTCAGTGCTGGACCTCAGTGTCCGGGTAGAACGATAGGGGTGGAGATGCTCCTTCAGATATATTGGACTGAGTCCGTTTAGGGCTTTAAAGGTCAACACCAACACTTTGAATTCTGCTCGGAAACGTACTGGGAGCAAATGTAGGTCTTTCAAGACCGGTGTTATATGGTCTCGGCGGCCGCTCCCAGTCACCAGTCTGGCTGCCGCATTCTGGATTAGTTGTAGTTTCCGGGTCACCTTCAAAGGTAGCCCCACGTAGAGCGCATTGCAGTAGTCTAAGTGGGAGATAACTAGAGCATGCACCACTCTGGCGAGACAGTCCGCGGCCAGGAAGGTCTCAGCCTGCGTACCGTATGGAGCTGGTAAACAGCTGCCCCGGACATGGATCAATGTTTGATCCTTAACTTCAAGTGGCACAGTTCAGCAGGAGGTGATGCTGACAGTGTATTGCAAACCTTGGTATTTGGTTCTCAAAGTCATTTGGCTTAGCAATTGTAATATCCATTGCATAATGCTTAATGACATTAATTTTCTTGTAGCATGTTGTCATCCATTTGGAAGCCAGACAACTCCTTCCTGCCTCCTCAAAGTTGTGGTCTTTCCCAGTGAAAGTGCTTGGCACTGAAGAGATGCCAAGAAAATTGTTGAATGAATCAAAACCTTCTGAAGTCTATGAGTAAGGTTTTGTTGTTATTTTTTAGTGATGCTGACATTTAGTCCTGTTGTAGCTGCTGACATCTAGAAATAATGTTTAATCCTATACCATCCAAATATACTCCACATTTAAGGCATCTTATATCCATTCTCCTCACCTGTCTCATCCCCACATAGCGTTTTCTGTCAGTTGTTTCTCTCACCTTTCTACTTAAGAACTCTGCTAGAGCAGGCCAGTCACCCATCTAGTGCAGCATTCTGTTGCCACAAGGACCAACCTGATGCCTATAGGAAGCCTGCAAGCAGGACCTGAGAACAATAGCACTCTCCCCATTTGTGATTCACAGTAATGGTATTCAGAGACCACTGGCATGCCTAAAACACAGTCTTATCTTCCAGGAATTTGTAAATTCCTCATTTAAAGCCATCTGATTGTCCATTGTGGGTAACAGGATGCTGGTCTAGAAGGGCCTTTGGTTTGATCCAAAAGACCTCGTCCTATGTTCATCCATTTGTTCTTCTACCATCTTGTTAAATTACTCATTTTCATTTTTGTTGTTTGCTTCTTACTGTGTGAATGAGGTAGCAAAGGCTCTTGTGTGGGTGGAACTGGATGAAGGATGTGTTGAGGATGTAGCCAGCACCGGCTTATGTAAAATCCTAACACCATGTTGGATTTTTACTCTAGTAGTTCACACCCTCATTTTTCAGTAGAACAGTATTTTTTATGACTGTTTATGATGTACTGTTCTGTTAACCATAGCCAAGAAAGGCAGTATGTTAAAGTGAAAACATTACAGATGCATGGAAACAATTTTTACTGGTTTTACCATATTGCTTTTGCCACAAGGAACCATTATCAGATAAAAAAAACTCTGGACGGTAAACTTGATAGATTATATGATACATTTTTACAATATTATCCAAAGCATTATGCTTCCCACTCCTTTCTACAAGCTGTTTCTTTTGTTGAAAAGCTTTATTAAGCAATTGTATAATACAGTACAGCCGAAGTAATATGCCACAAGGATACAATACGGTATGGTACAAAAATGATTAGAGAGAGGAAACAGTGCTTTGAGGGCATCTCAGTTTTATTTCTGAAATGTAGTCATCCTTTTATATGCAGCTGTGCATTGGAGGAGAAATATACCAGACCTGAGCTGAACTTGTGCATGTTTGATGAACATTTTTACCTCCTGTAAAATACATAGCTTGAATCGGAATCTCCACACTGCATGGCATTGCCTCTAGGCAAAAAGGTAATCACAGCTTTTGATTTCCATCTCTGCATATGACTATCAGTTCTCTCCACATCCCTGCCTATAGCTTTGCAGCTAAGTGATGCTCTAAGTCCTAACTTGTTACATTCTTACTCAGATATATCCTAATGACCTCTAATGAAAAAAATAGTTGAATTTATTTATTGTGTTTCCTAAAGTGATACATGTCCAAAGTACCTCATGATAAACAGCAACTAAATATAAAATACAACATAGTATTTAAATACAATAGCAAAACATACACAATTTTAAATAAAATGGTGCTCCATTGTAGAATATGTGTTTTATTTAACAAACCCACTAAAGATGCCAGAAAAAAATCCCACAGGGTGCTTAAATGACTTCAGAACAGAGGTTCTCAAACTGGTCTGAAGAACCAGCTTTTCACAAGCTGTATGCAAGTGATCTATGGTGAAGTTTTGCAGCAGCTGAGAAGAGCAGTACTTGACCTTGCAGTTGATTCTTATCTTTCTGATGACAGAAAACAAGTCCTTTTTGATCTGAGGTGGATCGTTGAATGAACTAACAAAACTTTGGACTAGGGCCCATTATTTTTGTATTATCAACTAATTTTCCCTTTAAAAATTATCCATTAAAGCAGCTGTTCTCAGATGCTTGACCTTGGGCCTACAGTGTCAATAATACAGCACTTATTTTGAGAATGATGCCAGCACTGACAGAAAGAATGAATGCTATTAAACTACAGTTTATATTATATGCTTTGATTCACTGAACAAAATAAATTAAACTACAAAAGGGAAAAAAGAAGCATGTTTGAGAACCATTGCTTTAGACTCAGGACCAGCTCAAACTCCAGAATGGTCTTTGCAGCATGTGGGACTGCCATTGCCTTGCAACTAGGCCAGACCTGTGCGGAGGTATTACTCAAATGAACTAGTGCTTCTTCATGGGAAATGCTATTGGCATGATAGATATTGCAGTGGTCATCAGCATTCATTTGGCAAAGTAATTTCTGGTCCTGTTCTAAAAAATTAACTTACCAGCACAGCCATCCCGACTTTGGTCTTGTGATTCAGATTTTCAAACAGAACTTATTAAGGCACAAAACTTCAAAGGCATTAAAAAAAATCGGGCCCTTATCCTTTAAAAAATTTCTAAGCAATCAAAAGGTTAAAAAAGATTATTGCTGATATTTCATACACTTGTATGGTATGTAAAGAGGATTATACAATGAATAAAAGATAAATGCCTCTGGTTTTGTTTTTTTGTTTTTTTAAATAAAAGATTAACATGAAATGTGAAGCCTATTAACATATGAAAGTTATCAGCACACATACTCCATCCCCAATGTGCTTGAAGCACGATTGTCTGAAGAACTTTAAACACATGATCAAGCTGAAGAAAAAGCATTTATAATTTAAATTAACATAATCAGCACTTGTCCTGGTAAGTATTCAATTTTGCTTTTAAGTGCTTTTAATTATTAAAAAGAGTGAAGTTAACATGGCAGTGGAGCTTTGTAAAAACAATAGATACAAATAAGATTATAAAGAGCTCAAGAGTTGAAATGATGAAATGTCAAATACTGATGGTGTTACTTTGTACTTGTCAGTTATCACAAGGGAAAAAGAGCGAGAGAGAAGCCTCTCCCTTTAAACATGTATCAGGAGAGTTTCTACTTATCACTACATTGTGGTCAATGAAGAAAACACCAAGTTTTAAAAATACAATGAAATGAAGGTGACTAAGCTCACCCCCCCCCCAAATTCTAAAGTGGTTAACCTGTAGTACACAGAAGTCTGATTTGGATTGCCATGTCTGGAGACAGCTTTGTGCAGCGTTAATATTTGCATAGGATTCTCCCAAATGTCATCATCTCAAAACTGTGACTAGAGATGCTGGCAGCAATTTCTGGAATGCTCAGGGGAACTATATCTCCCATAATTCCCTAGGATCTGAAGTTCTACCCATGCTGGTTACAAACTCTTCTTTGTATGCATACACATTGCCATCACCTGACAGGAAATAAGGGAAAGTTTATCCTGTTTGAAAGTGCGGTCAGGGTCAGATGCAATGTTCTTCTGGACCTTCCAATTGGCTTGCAAATATTTTCCCTCTGTTGTGTTTCCTTGAAAAATTTCTGAGTCAAGCAATGGAGAGCTCCAGGGTACTTGCCTATGGTGACTGGGAGAACCCATCCCTAAATATCTTTACACTGCCCTCATGGCTAAACCATGTTGAGGACAATCACGAACAATTCTAGATCCAAAAAAGCTATGTTTTTGTGCTATAAACAGGTTAGCATGGTTATTCTCCAGCAGCTGTAGATGAGGCCTTGGTCGTAAGGTACCCTCCCCTCTCCCCCCTCTCTCACACACTGTGGAAGTGCACTATACATGTCAATGGTTTCACACACACACACCCCATCTTCAGTTAGTATTCCTCATAGTGGGTGAGGAGTGGAGCTTCCAAAGCAAAATCCTTTGTTTGTGGCATTAGAAACAATAAATTAAAAAAAAGAATCCTTCACTAATTCACGAAAATGCATGGTTCTAAGGGTGTTAAAGCTTCTAAGAGCAAAATGTTGGGAAAGATAAAACATGATGAAAAGGAGTACTATTGAAATATTAATAGGAAATGAAAATGAATGGCATATGTACAGAACTTACTCTTAAGTTGCAGTTACCTGAAACGACCACCTTCTGTCACTTCCAGTCTTCACGGCTCTTCCTCTTTGCCCCCGCCTTCCCTTTGATATGTTTCAACCACAGAAACAGCACCTGTGGCTACTTGCAGGGTGGTTGGTAGCTATAGACTTCTCAGAAGCCTGTGATCTATTTTTCAAGAAATGACATTTGTTCCTCTGAGTGGCCCCCTACTGATACTTTCTCAGCCTTCTTGGATGACTGCTGGTTATTCTTCATCTCCAGAGCTCGCCTGTTTAGTCTTGTGTGGAATCAGATTGGTAATAACTGTGCTGCAATTCCCTTTTGGTTCCATTGCACTTTTGAGGGGGTTATACTTTTCTTGCGCAAAGTAATAAAACCTGGTTATACTGTCACTCAGCAGGCTACAGCCAGACGACATTGAATCCATATTGAAAGAAGGTCAGAGACAGAGTTTTGTGTGTTCCTGCACTGTATTTTACTGTGATTTATTGCTGGCCGTGTCCTTTCACCAGCTCCTTTGGCATGTCCTGATCAATTGTGAGGAGAGGGCACAGAGGTGTTGGAAGGAAATAGAGATAATATTACAGCCATGAGTAAATAACATAAATGACTCTATGGTGACAGCTGATGCTCAAATAAAGTTTCGGGGGGGGGGGGCAGCATTAAAAACAGAAAACTTCAACTTATGAATCAGACCTGAATCAGGCAGGTCACATTGGAAGCACCAGAGATGGCTAACTTGTGACCCTCCAGATGTTGTTGAATTACAACTCCCATCAGCCCTGGCAGAATGGGATGATGGGAGTGGTAATCCATTAGCATCTAGAAGGCCGCACATTAGCCTTCTCTGCTATAAAGAATCCTGCTTTAACTGATGCTGCTATGGTTTCATGGAAGATTTTGTGCACTTGTTCCATGTACCTGTAATGTACTTTAATAGAGAAGCAGTGTACAGCAGATAAACAGTGCATAGCAGACTTGAGTCAACGTAGCTATAGCTCTGTCCTATACTTTGGCAATAGAGCAGCTTTACCATGCTGTGCTATCTGTTGTAGTCCAGTAAAAAGCAACCAAAACAGGTTTGGAGATATGCATTGGAAGCAATTTCAAATCACATGTTGCAATGCCACCCACTGCAATTTCATCCTTTTTTATCTAGGAATCCACTCAATAGACTGAGCAGGATTAATGTGGAATCGGAATTTTTGTCCCTTCAGATTTCCTGATTTATAATGGTAGTGTAGGGGGGGAAATGAAAGAGAAAAAAGTTACCTGCTTTTGGAAATTACTTTCATTGTTTTGCTTTCATAATTTAATATTAAGTCATCAGATCAAAGTGTCATATGCATTTGCTTCCAGCTGCACAGGTTTATGCTGGAATAGGTAGCTCTGTGGTGTCCAAATTCATGACTTTTTCCTGTGCCCTCCCAGACTTCCAGATGATGAAGGTGAGCCCAGCAGGAGGTGGGCTTTGAGACATAGCAGACAGAGTATTTACTAACGGGGAGCTGTCCAGCAGTTTCAGCAAGGTCGACACAATAGCCAAAGGCCATGTGGTTGGCAGCAGGGAAGCTGTCCAGATGACTACTAGAACAATGAGCTGGCCTATAGACTGTTGCAAGAGCAACTTCAAGACGCAATTGGTGGCTTTTTGTAGTTATCCTGGCTGCCTCACTCTTCTTGATGAATTAATGGAGGCTTGAGCCCACCTGTACTTAAGGTAAGGACTCCTCTTGCTGAGTATGGCTTTGGATGGGATGCCACACATTGCTAAAGAAGTACTACATCACTGAACTTTGTTCAGGCTCATTGGCATCTTTGCACCCAGCGGTTATCATGGGGAGGCAGGATATTCAGCCACAACCAAGCATGATTCTAGCTGCATTCAGTTTGTCAGTTCTGCAAGTTTCTAAGGGTAGAGTATAATCTGGAGTACAGTCTCAGGAGTTTTCCAGCTCCTAGTTCATACCAGGACCATGATGAGGATCTCTTCTGATGTAGAAGTCTCATCTAACCAGAGTTCTGGAAACTGGTAGTACCTTTTAGGTTACTTTGGAGGAGATCTGTGCAAGCTACAGGCTGATGTGATGCTGCTTCCTAAATAGGCATGATATGTAGCAATTTTGCAAGAAGTCAATATTTTATACCTCATCCACAACAGAATAGTGACTGTTTGCAGATGTAGCATCTTCTACATCTGTGTCATGTTCCCTTCATCCACATGCAGTCATGTGATCTGCCGAATAAAAGCAGTACTACACCACTGATCATGACAGTATTAAAATGTAGATGTGTTGCATCCCATGCAGAAATACGAAACTTTTGCTGCAGTAGTCTATAGGCCTCCTTAGTTGGCATATTCCTTAACTTGCATAGGCTGCTTTTCTCGAAAAACCATTGTTCCCCAATCAATTTTTGTGTGTGGTTATCTCCCCACTTTTTAGCAAAAAATACTCTTTAAACCCGAATATATTGACTTGACACTGGATTTATATATCTCCCCAAGGGAGTATGTCTAGTAGTTGGGGATTAGTCACTTAAGCTTTGTAAATTCAATTTAAATTGCAAATGAAAACTATCAGAAGGAAACACCTGTAAGTGTTAAATCAAGCAACTACTGGTTTTCAACTAAATCAATAATTTGTAGCAGGAGAATGAATATGTACCACCCAATCAAAACAAATAGGGGCTTCTTCTGATTATCATAAAAGCAATAAAAAGGCTTGCACAGCATTCTTCCTTCCAATTTGTCTTTCACTCTGCACTATAAAGATAACAAAGTGTGGCGTCCTCATAGACCATATTGTTTTACTCAACGTGTTTTTCCTCGCCAGAGTCTGGAGTGTATTGTTTTTTAATTTGCTGATGGAGACCATCAATTAGAAATAGCAAGTGTTCAGAATAAGGACAATGGACAGAGAAGAAATAAAGGAATTTCTCGGATAAAGTAATGATGCATTTATCCTGTTCTGTATCCTTCCCACTTTATAATTACCCTTAGTCTAGAAAGGTTACAGATGCATCAAATGGTGTGCATTGTTTGGAACAGGGTGGTGTTTTGTATGCTATGTATGCTATATCAGAACCACTTCAGCAAGAATGCAAAAACTGTGGCCTTCCAGATATTCATGGACTACAACTCCCATCAGCCCCAACTATAGGCCATGCTGATTGGGGCTGATGGGAGTTGGAATTCAACAACAGCAGTAGGGCTGCAGGTCCCCACTTCACCCTAAAAATACAGCCTTATGCTGCAAGCCCATACAGGTTTAGGGGGTCTGAGTAAGTTTGTATAGGATTTCAGCCTTAGTTGGAACATTAAGCTTGCATTTCCAAATTATAATTCAGGTGGTTTGCAAGCTACGCAAGAGCCCTCCCTCCCTCCCTTTTCCACAAATGGGGGGAGCTTTCTAGTCTCAGTATATCTTATACTTAAGGTTCTAAGTCAGGGGCAGGAAACTCATGACCTTCCAGATGTTATTGGACTCCAGCTTCCATAAGACCCAACCAGCATGGCCAATGGGTAGGAATGATGGGAGTTATTTTATCTATATCTATATCTATATCTATATCTATATCTATATCTATATCTATATCTATATCTATATCTCTCTATCTCTATCTCTATCATCTCTATCTCTATCTCTATCTCTATCTCTATCTCTATCTCTATCTCTATCTATCATCTATCTATCTATCTATCTATCATCAATCAATCAATCAATCAATCAATCATCTCTCTCTCTCTTATCTGTCTATCATCTATTACCTGTCTTTCACCCTAAGGTCCTAGGGTAGATTACAACATTAAAATACAATATTAAACACAGTTTTACACAACTACAAAGAGGGTTCCCCTCTGCCAATTTCAGCAACCAAGAGAGGGTCTGTAATAAACAACAACAACAACAACAATTTATACCCTGCCCATCTGGCTGTGTTTGATGCTTTATTATTGAAATATATTAAAACATCAAACATTAAAAAGTTCCCGATACAGAGCTGCCTTCAGATGTCTTCTAAAAGTCAGATGTTTATTTCCTTTATATCTGAAGGGAGGGTGTTCCACAGAGAGGGCGCCACTATTGTGAAGGCCCTCTGCTTGGTTCCCTGTAACTTCGCTTCTCACAATGAGGAACCAGCAGAAGACCCTTGGAGGAGGACCTCGGTGTCTGGGCTGAAAGATGGGGTGGAAATGCTCCTTCAGGTATACTGGCCTGAGGCTGTTTAGGGCTTTGAAGCCCACCACCACTTTGAATCGTGCTCAGAAATACATTTAGAGCCAATGAAGTTCCTTTAGGACTGATGTTATATGGTCCCGGCGGTAGGGGCAACGGAAGGGGAGTGTGTTGGGGGTGGTATGCCCTGGGTGTCACCACTGGGGGGGTGACAAAATGCCTGGCAGCACTCACTGCAGGGACTGCAGCGCACCCGAGACATGCATCTCTCCTGGGAGTGACACAGTGGCTTGGGCACCTGCAGGCTCCCCACTGCCCCAAACAGTCCTCCCACCGCCTCCCCCTTAGCTGTAGGGTGACTGAGTGGGAGAAGGCAGGCAGACTCCTCAGAGGCTCTGCAAAGCGTCCTGCCCCAGGCGCCCGATCGACTTGCTCCGCCGCTGCCCAGTGGCCACTCCCAGTCACCAGTCTAGCTACCACATTCTGGATTAGTTTTAGTTTCCGAGTGGTGTAGTGTCTGTATATGTGTGTTTGAAAGAAACACATGTGAAATTTAGTGTCTGGAAACAGCCATCCCCTTCAGATTCCATCTTACATCTAAAGGATTTTGCTCTAAATATGTAACTATGAGGAATGGCTTACAAACGTGCAATTCTTAACAACTACAATTTGTCTAATAAATACCAGCTTTATTTTGTATCTCTAAAAATACTTTGCCATTATTAAGAAAAGTTAGACTAACCATGACAGTGACCTATTAGAATGCATTTTTCTGTTGCTAATAATGTCATTACTTTATGAAAACAGTTTGCCATATTTAAAACCCACCAACAAAAATAAAAAAATCTCTTAGCCAAATAAAACCTAGCATAATTAAACTAGTCAGAATGAATTAAAACAGTCAGATTAACATGGAGCCCTTTCTGCCATCCACTGTTTTCCAAATATGCATTTTTAATAAATGTTTAAAATGCACTTCACTTGTACTTGATATTTAATTTATCCAAGAGAGAATGTGCCTGCTTAAAATTATGAAGGGAAAACAAATAAGAACACAAGGGCTGCTTTGTTCTTTTATAACAGAAGAGAAAATTTTTCACTGGCTTTCTTGTTTCACCTTTAACTAAATTAAAATTGTATGGGAATCTGAAGCAGCAATGAAACCATGGCAGCGGCAACATTTAAACTGGAATCTCACAAAACACACAGGGCTGACAACTTTTGAAGATTATATCAGGTCTATAGAAAACCTAAATTCAGTGATGTGGAAAACAACCCTCTTCAGTCATAGTTGGGAATATCCACAGGGAAATGCAAAAATCTCAGACTGGCCTAGTTTTAACAAGATTTTATTGTTATAAAGTGTTACCCTGTGTAGGTCTATGTGCTTCTTCATTGCTGGAGGGATGAATGACCAAAGGGCAAATGGTTGACAATTCTGAAAGTTATTAACCCTGGAATTAGATGGATCTTCTTGGTGAAACAGCATGGAAAAAAATAAAATTTACCTTCCTGGTTGGCAATATGTCCCTCTCCCTAACTATACACAGGATTGAGGATTACCCAACGTGGGTGAATCAGGAATTTCTGGAGCTTTCATTCCTACCTGTTATGGTCTGCCTATGCATATATCATATATGTGGTATGAGGTACTGCCTTAATTCAAAGACAAAGAGAGATCTGGCTTTCATGTGTGTGCACAAATCTTACTGAATGTGTCACTTTGAGATAAATAGCAGCTTCAAGTTCTCATTTGATCATGGCACAGGGAGAAAGGGTTCAACTCTCCCTCTTATGTAGCATAAGTGGGATCATATTTAGAATGGTCCTGATTGTGGGCAGGCCTCCAACCCGGTTCCTCCCCCCCCCGGCGTGGGCGGAGTAATGCCTTCGTGCCAGGGTGGCACCACGATCACCCCAGGCCTATTGTCCAATCATTTTGAGCGGGGTGATCGTGGGGGGTTTAAAAGGGACAGCATGATGTGTGCTGAGCACCTGCTTCGTACTGCCAAACACCCACCCACCTTGTAATTTTATGTGTTCTCTGGCCTTGCTTTGGACTTTGGATGGTCACCTGTCTTGGGCCGGGGGCTGGGTTGGAATTTTTCCATTTGGCAAATTAACACTGGCCACTTGGTTTTTGCCTACCTCTTAGCAATCGACACAACTTTGTAAGGTTTGGCGGTTAGGCATTGGCTCATTGATTTGTGGGGCAGGGGAGGTCAACCATCACCTGCTACTCCATTGACCGTTAAAGGAATCCAGGGCCTGGGTCCTGTCTGAAGTCCACTTGAGAGGCTAGGGCCATGCCAGGCCTCTGGGGACACCGAGGAAAGCTGCAGGTGGGTTCCCCTGATGTGGCTTCCTCTTTGGGTGGTTTACCCTTACTGACTTCCTGCAAAGCGGGCAGGAGTCCGATATAGTCCTTTGCCAATGCCTAAGCCAATACTGCTCACATTTCTGTAATCAATAAAGTTGTGGCCTAAAATTTTGCCCAATAACCTTAAACCAAAATTCTGTGTCTGTGTGAATTTATTTTAACAAGGGGCTGGTCTGGGGGCCTTGCCATGCAAGAGGTTTCCTCATTGAAAGAAGTGCGGTTACAGGGAACCAGGCAGAGGGCACCCATCCTGTTGAATACTCCCCCTTCAGATACCAAACAGATAAACAATTGACTAACCTTTCAAAGACATCTGAAGGCCATCCTGTATTGGGAAGTTTTTAACATTTGATGCATAGTTGTGTTTTTATACCATATTGGAAGATGCTCAGAGTGCCTGGGGCAATGCAGTCAGATGGACTGGGTGTTGTTGTTGTTGTTGTTGTTGTTGTTGTTGTTATTGTAACCATACAATGTCATGTTTAGTTTGGCTAACTCAACATTAGCACACTTACGGTTTCAAGATGCTCCTTGTAGCTGCTCTGTCTAGGCAGTTGGTATTCAGTGATTCATTGCAGGGCTGAAGGATTTTTTGCATCATGATAATCCATCTCTTTTCAAGTTGTGTTTGTGCGCAGGTGTGCATGTGAGCCCAAATATCCAATGCACCTTGAATGTACTTCGAATGCCTTGATTTGTCCTAAAAAAATGGCTTATATTTTACTATAGAATCCAATGATACACCATATCCATTACTGCTATCATCTTCTCATCTGATAGGCTGTAAGATTTGCCTTTGAATTATTTAGAAGTCAAATGAGTTTGTATAAGTCTCTTACTTCAGTTGTGTTTATTCACTGTTCAGTTGTAAGCTGAGGTCCAGCCATGACAACTTTAAAACTCAATAAAGACAAATGTGAAGAATACCATATCCAATGTTGCAAAGTATTTCATTTTATTGGGGGGGGGGGGAACCCTATTTCAACAAGTCCAAACAAGGTGTCTATATGGGGAAACACCATTTTTAAAGCCCCAGAAAATGTCTCTAGTTTTGAAGATTTAAAAACTCTGAAATATGAAAGGAAGTCAATTTCAATAACAAGCCTTGTAATATAAAGAGAATACCAAATGAAAGCTGCTCTTAAGTGGCAGTATTTGGCTTCAGCAACTTTCACAGAATGACGAGCAACACTCCCCCCCCCAAGTTATTTCCCCATAGATAAGCCTGGTGACCTGTCATTGCTCTTTCTTCACAAATTAGTGACAACCTTGATTCAAGAAAGAATGCTCAGAATACATTTGCCGTACTGTGAATTCACTCATCCCCCACTCTCCAGAGAGTCAATAAATGTCATGTTCACAGAAAGACAGCACAGGAATAAATTACAGGATATCATGGGGGAAATCGGCAGCCAAGTACAACTAAAACATTCTCAATACATTCATCCTTGAGTCACAATCCCAAAGGCTTTTACACAGATATCTAAATCCCACTGGAGAACTGAGGATTTAATTTCATTAACCACCTTTAGGGCTGGGTGCTAGAAAAGCACAAGCTACATACCAGGGTTTTCTGACAGTACTATTTTTGAAGTTGTGATGTGTTATTGTTGCTAAGTTATTATTATGGGGGTTTCAAATGGCAGTTTAAAGAATGGCACTGCTGTTGTTGCCTCAGATTAATATTTTGCAGTTAATCCCCTCTCCAAATATTGAGCTGTTGAGAACAAGGATGAGCTCCTCATGTGACCCAGATTCTGTCCGTGTTATCTCAAAATGTTTTCCTCCCATGAGAATCATTTAGTGCAACACTTCTCCCCAACATTGTATGTACATGCCCTCTAGGGATAAGCTTCCCCCAGTCCAATATCTGTAAAGAGAAAGCAACTAAACAGATGCTTTCAGACACCTCTAGTTCTTTAGGGTAGGCTTTTTCTCCTCTCCTGAATGTGGGAAGGAATGGCAGATAGAGAGAAAGCACTAGCAGTGATGCAAACAAAGTGAGGGGATAAGACTCTCATGTCACAGAGTACCACCTATAAGAGACCTAGTCTTCTCCCATGATGATGATTATCATCATCATCATTACTGATTTATTAATCGCCTGCTGAACAATAGTCTCAAGGTGATGTACAGTAAAGATAGTTAAAAACAGTTAAAACACAAAAAGTAGCAAATACATTTAAGAGAAAAATAAAACCATACAAAGTAGACACTCCTAGTAAAGATCCACATTGGGTTCCTGTGAGCTGTTGGGCTAAAAGGAGGAGAGGTGGGAGTAATAGTAACATGCATTCCAGAGTCATCTCCCTCTGGACTAGCTAAGATGTCGCCTCTTTTAATTCCTCTTATAAAAGATTTCACAGATTTCTAAATAGTACCCTTCATTGGGCAATCAAAGGCTCTAACTATAGGATGACATTAACAGCAACAACAAAAATGCTAAACCTTCTTTCTTTGTTGTCTGGCAGGAAGCTGATAGATACAGTGGCACTTCCTGCAATCAAGCTAAGTTTGGCTCTTGGAACTTGGAGTGCCCTTATGGTACAGGGACTGAAGAACAGGGCATGTGAACTATACATTCAAGTTCTTGCTCTATTGTGAAGCTTATGAGGTAGCTTTCAACAAATATTCCTGGCTTTCAAAATTATTTTACTTCAAAGTAGTTTTGTTAAAGTGATCTCTGGGTATGAAGTGTGCTGTGCACTGTGATGGGTGAACCTCACTAGAGTAATTTAGAATAACTGATGAAATTGTGTGTCTAAAGACATATCAGGTATAATATACTTTCCATAGATGCAGTTTGTGACATGGAAGTGATCAATAACACTCAGTTTTCTGTTTGATGCAATCTCTTGAAACCTGACCACAGAAACTAATGTACTTCCTTTTTGTGTTTTAGAAAAGCTTTTACAAGGTTTCCAATTAATGCCCTCTGCTATTATAAATGGGAGGTTTTTAAAGACCTGTCCGTTACTTTCTCCATTGTGGATTGTATAATCAACTAAGAATAAGATTTCTGTCTCTCATTATAAATAATTATGTGACTATGAATGATATGAGAAAAGTGATGCTGTCAGATTTTGATAAATTCATTACTAGTAGAGCCTACCTATTTGATATTGGAGCTAGGAATAAATGATCAATTTTATTCAGTAGATTGCAGTTTCCTTTAATGGTTACAATGAAGATACTTCTAACATAATTCATCAAAACATGACCCCAATTTCAAATTGGGCTCCAGGCCACTCCCGATATCATTGGAAATAAGAGGTCTACCCACTGCAATCCATGTCTGCTGTCTCCTGTCTTTCCCAATTTACGTTACCAAGGTGATGGGAGGCAGCAGAAAAGCCTTGCAGTTACCACAGGACTCAATATTGTAGCCTGGTTCATGGTTGTCAATGTCTCCTTGGCTCTGGCAGGCATGAGAACCATTGTAGTTCCATTGCTTCCTGTTCATAATGTGTTTAGTTCTGAAAATCTGGTTTCATGAAGCCTTGGCCCTCTAGACCTTTCAGATTTTTATTTGACACCACTATTCCATTGCTATTTCCCTATGGTACAGGACTGGCCCACCTATGAGGCAAGGTGAGATGTTTGTCTAAGGTGGTAGTTTCACAGGGACAGCAGATCTGGCCTCCAAGGAATGCATTGACCACTGCTGCCACCTTTGCAGTGACAGAAACAGTTGTGGCACGCTCTTTGAGGCTGGATCTGCTACCTCCTTGGCAGCCCCCACAATGCTGCCTCTACAGCCACCTCTTGGAAATTGGAGGCTCTGTCCTTCCACCCTTGCTCGTGGTGTAGATCTTTATTCCCCCATTGTTCCTCATGTCAATCTTTGCTCAACCCTTCTTCCTTGGTGGGAAGTGAGCCATTTTGTGGTTTGCCTCATGTGCCAAAATGTCTTGGGCCAGCCCTGGTACAGTAGTTCCATTCCATTTGACCTGTTGGCATCCTGATCACTTTCCTCACTATTATTTGTATTTATAGTAAGGACTCTAGAAAAGAAAGTGACTTATTTTAACGATGTGGTCCTCCCTCATGCAGCGTTTCCACTGTCATCTGGTGTTATAAGTGACTTAGATTGAGGTTTGGGATCTCAGCCACTGACACTTGGTGAACAGTGGCTATTTAATGACTCCCTCAGAAAGCACTTGGCAAAGAAAGTGGTAGAACACATTCCTGCAGTGTTTGTGTTTGCAAGCAGGCAGCAGGCAGGCGGCTCCTGTCTCTTGTGTTCCCCAGGGGCATTCATCATTTTCACAGCCCATGTTTCTCACATATACAGCTTCACAACTCCTGTCAATCACTCCTGTCCTAATAGAGATGTGTCACTTCTATGACACTGCAATATTCCTAAGAAAACACTGAGAAACAAATCTGAAAGGAAAGCGATCCGTTTATATATGTGCATATCTTCCCATCAAACATATGGGCTGGAATTCAAAGAAGGGTCACCCGCACATGGTGGAGAATCATATATGGCCAGAGATTTTTTTGCTCTTTGCAACACAGCACAGCTTCACAAGTGTCTTATATCTTTTGCAACAAAACCACAACACTGCAGTCAAAAGAGAAAGCAATGCTTGTGGCATATGAACAGTTCTTTCTGATAGGTATATGCCCATTCTCTAATCTTAGCCACAGACATTCAAGGGTCTGAATTTTAGAATGATTAGTTCATATGTTATGAGAGGCCTGTTAAACTATCATAAGCAGGAATGAGTGACTCACGAATGCTGAAACATTTCAACTACATGCTGTTTTTAAATCCTTTGGGCCTTCAGAATTACACTTTGTGCTGCAAATGCAAACACTAAAATATATATTGTTTTATGTCTCAGTGGGAGTGGAGTTATTAACTTAATGTTCTTCAAAGCCTCAACTTCCACAGGTTTGTATCCAAATTTGTCCTGCCATTCACAGATGGCTCTTTGAGACAGCGGAAGCTTCCATGAGCAGAATGATAGATGGTTTTCATGGATGCCCCCTCACTCTGTAGCTCCTGCATCCACCACCCAAAACTGTTTTGGGCAGTATGGGAGTGTGGGTGGGGATACAAGAGAAAGGGGTATTTTTAAAACTTCCACTGAATGAAAGATCTTTCTGTGAGTGGAGAAGTGGGACACAATTGGATACAATCCAATCATATGTAAAAATAGTGTTTTTAATTGTTAGGAAGTTATTTTGTGAGTACTGTTTCCATAAGGGACAGTAAAATGTCACTTGGGGATAGCTCAGTATTCAAATATTCTCATTATTTTATTAATCACCTCCTATACAGTCATCCCAAAGTGATGTACAATATGTTAATACAGTGGTACCTCGGGTTACATATGCTTCAGCTTACATACGCTTCAGGTTACAGACTCCGCTAACCCAGAAATATTACCTCAGGTTAAGAACTTTGCTTCAGGATGAGAACAGAAATCATGCAGCGGCAGCGTGGCAGCAGCAGGAGGCCCCATTAGCTAAAGTGGTACTTCAGGTTAAGAACAGTTTCAGGTTAAGAACGGACCTCCAGAACGAATTAAGTACTTAAACCGAGGTACCATTGTATGTGACAAAGGAAGGATTGCTGCTGCTTCCAGGTATCAAGAAGTGCAAAGCAAATAAGGCTACAATATTCCACAGACACACCTGTGTTTACTAGTGCATTCTCTGTTACAAGTAGAGTCGGTATCATTTTTAGAGCCCAGTTAAATGGAGAAACTTGCAATCTTTCAACATATTTATCCTTAGTCCATCTATGTCACTAAGAAGTCCAGAGACTATGAGAGCATCAAGATCTTCTTGACATCACCCACAATTCATTGAATTACAATTAGTTCTAGTATTATTCAAAAATTGCAAATGAAAAATTAAATAACATGGGCCACCATCCAGCCAAATTTAAACAGTTTTAAGGTCTGTTGATTTCAGTAGGAAAGTTCAGTACCTGCTTAATTGCTCTTGTTGAAATCAATGTCTCATTACAGTCAAGGAGATGTAAGATAACTGTGACTAATGTTAGGGAGCGATCCTATTCTCCAGTTACACAGGAGTGGGATATATATATATATATATATATATATATATATATATATATACACACACACACACACACACACACACACACACACACACATATATATCTCACCAAATCCTACAGTGGTTCAGCTGCTGTATCCTACAGCTATTCAGCCCCAGAATAGAAAACACAATGTTTGGGAAATTCCAATGGCACAAAAATGACATACAAAGTTTGAACAGAAAATTATTAGGTGTGCCAGCTTAACTATAAAAATTGAGTATAATGGAACAAATAGGAAAGTTTTGCTGTACTTGTGTGACTTTTGCATGCAGTTGAATAGTGTTGAGACTTCAAAATGCACTCTGACCATATCCCTCTTTGAGACATTTGACATTTTGCTTCTAAACTTTCTTTAGAATTTAGTCTATTTACTTTGCAGTAGACCATCCATAGAGCAGGTTGTGTGTCTAGATGTGGGGAGTCGTAACAGAGTTGTGACAAAAATATGATTGGCTATTGGTTAAAATTGTGCAAATATAAGGAGTGGTATTGAAAAGTCTTTAAAAGTGTATTTCATAGGCAGTCAAACAAAAATGTTAAATGTTTATTTTTATTTAATTTATTTTTTGTGAACTGTTTGTACTTTGGCATCTTCCCAGCACATTCAGTTCCAAGTTTAACATTTTCTCTCTGTTTGTTCACCCTCAAATAAAGTTAATGTGTTTATAACTTTTCAAAAATATTTGAGCTCGGTCATTTAATTAGTGGCTATAATTAATATGACTTGCTCCAAATGAGATTAGATTGACTGTAATCATACGGTTGGAGTGTTTGGATTGAATTAATTGTACCTTAATTGCAGAATCCTATAAATAGAATGAAAAATATTATTTGGTACAATTAAAGCTATCCACAGCTGGTAAATCATTTAAAAAAAAATAAAAAAAAATTAGAGGTACATTGTTAGACATAATTTTCAGAGGAACAATGGAGGTACATCAGAAGATATGGTTATAAACCATCTATAGGTGCAGCAACATTTGGAATATACATGTGAAATACAGTGTATTTCATTTTGGTCACTCTGTCTTAAAATGATTACTAAGTATTTATTTATTATTAGTCTTACAGTTCATCTTTCTTCCAAGTTGGTATACATCGTTCTCTACTCTCTCCAATAACACTGTGAAGTAGGTTAGGCTGACACACTGGCCCAAGTCACTGGCCCAAGTTGTGAGCCTCACAGGATCAACACACTAACCTTTGCACCACATTACTTCTGGAATAGTTACAGAAAAAGAGCACTGGTGTGTATGTTATTTTGTTTTATTTCCTGGCTAATCTGAATTCAGTGCTAACTTCAATCCCAGCTCTAAGCCTCCATGATTCCCAGCTAAATTTTAAAATATTTTATTTTTTGAAATTACATACAACCTTTCTGTGATCAGCTCAAGCTGGCAGAATCCCATTTGGGTTATGAAGCCATCATTGCTTCCAAGCATTTGGAGTCTCGGTTAGAGATGGGTAACATTGACAATTTTGGTTTTTTAAACCAAATTCTCATTTTTCCACATTTAAATTCATCTCATTTCCACATCCATTTGTAATTTTTATTTAAATAGTTCTCATGAACATTTGCCCGCATTTTAGCATGCATTTCTCACAATATACACACATTTGTGTACAATTTTACAAACAATTTAACCCAGTACGGTGCATTTTGTATGTTGTTTTCACTAATATGTGCGTTTTTATCCACATTTTTCCCCAATTTTTGCACATTTTGTACATTGGAGTTCATTGGAAAACTGCATTACAAAATTCAGAGAAGTGTGAATTTCCATGGCAGCTGTGTGTGTTGTTTTGGGAAGCATAAATGCAAATCAAACTGAATTTCTTCCCCTCTCTCTATCCTCGAACTTCACAGGAAGTAGTCAGAGGCAGCACAGGGTGTCTTAGCAACAGACAACTCTGGAAACTACTTTTAAAAATTAAAAGAATACAATAATTCATAATGCTAATAATATTAGCTAATATTTTATTGCAAAAGCATACATAATTAAACAGTCCTATGTTGTGCATTTTCTTCACCACACTGATAGGCTATGAAATGAGGATAACAGATCAGGTTTTCAGCTCACAGAATCATTAAAAGGGGCTCTTGAAACCAGATGTGTTCAGCATATAGGTTTTATACTAAAGGGGCACCTGAATAATTAGAAAGGACAAAAGCTGTTTCAAGTCATGCAAACAAAATGAGATTAATAGCGGAGCATCATTTCAAAAGAATTGCAAAGCACAGCTGTGGTTTTCAGGCCAGAGGTAGCTTCAGTTGCAGCTGCTGAGTGGTGGGGAATCTATCTTAAAAATAAAAAAGTCACAGTTCTAGCTTGTATGTTATTCTGACATAAAAAGAGTTTCAAATTATTCTCATAAGAGTAAATATGATCTAATGGGCTGGATATTGGACGTGAAACTGGGTTTCTTGGAGTTAATCTGAGGCAGAGTTACCCATATAAAAATAGGGGCAAGAGATTACAGTGTTTCTGCAGGAGTGATTTTTTATATTTGTCACACACTGGCCAGACACTGAAGGAAAGCTGGATCCTCCTAACAGAGGGTCCATGTTGTGCTTGGCCCTGAAACTCTTCCCTAACTGGCTTGTGGGCGGGGCTTGCCCCACTCCAAGCCGGTGGTACCACAGTTATGCCAATGGCCTTTAGCCAATCAGCAGTGTGGCAAGGTTGGGGGTTGGGGGTATCTATTTGGCAGTGTGACATAGGGACCTCCTTTTGCTTCGCGCTGCCGAACACCTGCCCACCCACCCATTAATTACGTCATGTTTGGCCTTGCTTTGGACTTTGGTTGGTCGCCTGTTTTGGAATGGGGGCTGGGTAGGAATTTTTTTCCAATGTGGCAGATTGGTTGTGGCCACTTGGTTTTTGCCTACCTCTTAGCAATCATCACAACTTTGTAAGGTTTGGCAGTTAGGCATTGGTTTAGGGGAATGTGGGGAGGGGATGTGCGGCCATCACCTGCCCTTCCAATGAATAGGGTATTCCGTTAAAGGAATCCGGGGGTCTGGATCTCGTCCGAAGCCCGGAGAGGGGCTAGGGTCATGCCAGGACCTCATGGGAACCCCAGGGGTGAGCACCAGTCAATATACACTGACGGAGATCCCCCTGCTGGTTGTTTACCCTTCCAGGCTTCCTGCAGGGTGGGGCAGGAGCCAAATATTGTTCAGTACCAATGCCTAAGCCAATACCAGTCACATTTGTGTATTTTAATAAAGTTGTGGCCAAAATTTGCCCATTAACATTTAAACTAAATTATGTTTCCACTATGTCTTTATTTCCATTCGGGATGGGTTTGGGGGCTCAAAGCACAAGTAGGGAGAACTTCCTGCATTACCTCACCCTGGCCCTACAACTCTGGGTTCATGAGGCAAATTAACCTCAGAGGCAGCACTTATCCTGCTCCTGGCCTATGCAACCCTTAGGTGTGGGTCTCAGGCACTACCAATCACCTGCAAGGGGGCCTAAGGGGGTCACCAAGCTGCCTTAGCATGTTTCCCTTCCCGCATCTTTCTCCCTAAATAGAAGGTCTGTAAGCAGCAGTGGAGCTGAAGCTTTTTTGCTTGACATGAGATAAAGACCCTCCTCAGGTCGTCATCTGTGTAGAATGAATGTGTCTGAGATGGTAAGGGTAGGAGTAAGTTCTTTTCCAAAAAAATGCACATTCACTGTAAATAGGGTGCCTCTCCAAAAGCTAAACTTGCTGAAATACCTCTGAAGATATATATATTTTAAAAATATTAATTGGTTTGAAGTGCTTTAAAACAAATAATTTAAACAAAAGAAAATGAAACCCTCTTCTGCACAACTATTCAGTGTTCAGGAACACTGTCCATTCTTTCGTCTACCCTGTTTGGAAGGTCTGTAAGCAGCTTTTGTGCAGAGAGCTTGATATACTTCTGCTGTGATGCTGTTCCCGCCATGTGTGCTAGCATGGTGCAGCATGGCATAGTCCTGTAGCAAGTGGTGGCCTTTTGTCAGAGTTAATTGGTTAATTAGGATCTCCTGGACGATGTACAGATGGCAATACCTCAAGGAGTAATAACTGCTATAGTTGGGGGTGGGGAGGAGCTAGCAGCCTTGAAGGAGGAAAGTAGGGAGTCTCTGCGGAACAATATTACAAGCCCTGAATGCAAACATTTGTAAATCCATCTTAATTATTAGTCTCATATCCCTAGAATGGAACTAAGTGTAGTTTGAGATAATTTCATGTTTATAAACATGACTGAATAATAGCAATAGCATGCAGAGATTAAGCTCATATCTGTAACCAAGGATAGACTTCATGGAAAGCTTGTGAAATCTATAACACAATCAGTACCCGAAAATAACTGGTAGAACTTAGCAAATCTGCTGTACATTGGTAGTTTCATATGTGTCTTCACAAGTTTTCACAAGTTTCATTCAAAGAAGGCTACTCTGAAACTATAAGAAACAAACATGAAGAAACCAAAAGAGGAATTTCATCATACCATTATATTAATGCCAAGCTAACAATCAAATAAGGTAGGAACGGGTAACATTTACACACTGGGTACAATGTGTGGAGAAAATGTAAACAGTTATCCTACTCAGATTTTATTGAAGGATACAAGAAAGTAGTTCATGAAATAACAGCAAAAGTGAAATTGGTTCTACATCCAGAGAGACCTACTGCTCTATGGGTACCTGTCAGGGAATGGCTGGATGAGGGTGGTGGAAGCTACCTGCCCAAGAGCCCCCCAGGGAGGACAAAGAAGAAGATGACTTAGATCCTGGATTGTGGTGGCAGAACTCTGAAGAGAAGTCTGGGGTAAAGGACAAGCTGGGAGGTGCTAGAACCTGATCTGTGAAGCTCACTCTTCTTCATATTTTTTGGAAAAAGGACTGCCAACTTCTTTCACTGACCCCTGCTCCTGTGCCTTTAAGAGGTGCTGCTTGATCTACAGCTATTAGCAGGTAAACTCCACATGCTATGAAAAGCATTTTTGGCAACCAGACTGCTGTTAAAGGTATAAGAATAGGCCAGGTGGTGTCCCTTTCCTGGTTGGTGTCATGGTCCTGGATCAGGACTTCTCTGAGGCAGAGTTGTCTGGCAACTGCAGCTCTGAGGTTAAGACGGATCCAGTGACCTCTGGTCACTTATCTGCTCCCACAAACTTTTTTTTTTTAATGTAGTTTCCCTCAACCAGACCACTTTGATTTTGGCGGGGGGGGGGGAGAAAAAGTATAAATCAAAATAGACACAATACTTGCATGGGTGGAACTCAGTGCCCTGTTGGAGATTCAAATCAAATGCCCCTGGTCATCAGATTAATCATTTGATGAATGGAGAGAGGTAATAATGGATCAGCTGAGGAAGGGGCTATGAACTCACTGGGACTTACTTCTAAGTAAATGCTTCTGAGTTTAAAAGAGACAACAAGCTCATGGTTGGAATGCTGTTTTTAGCCATTTTATTTCTACTGTTTCAGTAAGCCGGGGATAGTAAGACCACAATGCATCATGTCTGACCTTTAGCCTTTGGCCTGACCTTTGGCATGGACTTGATGAAAGCTGGAGTTCAACAACACCTAGAGGGTTGGGGTATTTTTTTTGTTTACACAAATATTAAAGGCATAGGAGCTTTGCCCTCTTGCCACCTTAACACTTCAGATAATGAGAAATATGTACCATTTTATAGCTAGAGCGCTAATGCCTTGTTTTTCCTTGCCTCTCCTCTCTACCCCTCCTCCATAACCACTCCATACTCTATCTAGTGTCTCACATGGGACTCTTCTCCTCCAAGTCATAGATCATTGTGAGGCATGAAATAGTAATGGGGGATGTCTCATAGCATCCCCAATAGTTAGGAATGAAAACACAATGAAGCATAGTTCTCCAAATACAAGCTGAATTGCTTCAGTGGTTCTTGCTCACTCTTTTTAATATAACACTACCTCAAGGTGACTTATGTTGTTCTGGCTGCACTACGAGTGTGGTCTTATTGCCTCATTAAATTATTTCAGGTTTGTCAAAACCCATAGAAAATGGCATCACATACCAAAAGTATTATCTCCTTGTTGGGGAGAAGTGAAGGGTAGCATTACGGTGATTCATTTTTAGTATGAGGTAATTCACTGAGATGGATCATGAATACATTTGTTATAGTGGTGGAACAAACCCACACAGAGCAAAGACCCTCTTTCGGAATAGTGTAACACAACATGCAGTATGCTACATCACATCCTGGTTGGTATAATAAGGGCACTTCCATTATCCTTCCCCGGCTTTTGTTGTTATTATTTATTGTTTGAATTATAATAGCACCCAGGAGTCCAGCCTGAGAATGGAGCTGTGCTATACAGTGAGAAATGTTAGCACCTGCTTTGAATATGTTATATTTTGAAAAGGCAGGACAGCTGTAGGATAAATGAAGAGGAGGAAAAGAAAGCCCTGGCAGTTGAAGCAGCGAGTTCCACATCTGCCCCACACAGTTCAGTCCCATGCACACATATTCAGAACCAAGTCCCACTGCGATCAATAGGATTTATGCCAAAGGAAGTGCACCCAGGACTGCAGTGGATGCTATGCATCATGCTGATTCGGAAACTCAGCCAGGCTTACTTTCAGCAATTTCAGCCAGGCGCTGCAACCCTATGCATCATTACTCAAAAGTACATTCAAGTGAGTTCGGGAGGCTTTATTGCAAATGCCAGGTAAAGATTCAGTAGATACAGCTATCATAGGGGTGCTTAGACAACTTCCCCTTGTGTTCAGTGAGCATGTGGAAGATCACACCCATTAGCCAATCCCCCACTTCTTACTGCATACTTGTCGTGCTTAAGGGTTCTGCACAGGAACTGGGACACTGGCTGATCATCTGCACATCTTTAAGCCCTCTTCACACTAATACTAAATCCTCAGATGTGGCGTGAGGGGATAGCAAACAGGCAAGTGTTAGCACTGTGATTATGTGCCTCCTCACAACTCATAATGCAGGAGAGTTCCCTGAAAACCCCTCTGGTGAAGTATCATTAACAGTTTCATGCTCGCTGTTTTATAAACTACTCACTTGGCCTGAGCAAGTTTATAACACTGTGCCTTCTCTTAGAAATGTGTATTGTTGCAGCTGCATGAATTGTTTGCCTGGAGTAAATTTGTCAACATAATTTCAATCAACAACAGTGCATAATTATATTTGAATAGTCTTAATGTGGGATG
Organism: Podarcis pityusensis; assembly: GCF_964106645.2. Lineage (NCBI taxonomy): Eukaryota > Metazoa > Chordata > Lepidosauria > Squamata > Lacertidae > Podarcis > Podarcis pityusensis. Next base: position 45,983,318 of record NC_138034.1, on the reverse strand, counting down.
GCTGCAGGATTTTTGTCACCTTCTTTAATGAGCATTAGAGGTTCTTTGAGCCATTGGTGTACAGTAAAAAAGAAAAGAAAAGAAAATGAGTCTTTCAGGCCCCTAACATCATGAGGAGCTTCTAAGAGACAAATCTATGAGTTTTTAAAAGATACATTTTATGTGGTGAGGAAGCTGTGGTCATGGTTTAGTTGCCTTGATTGATGTAGTCATTTACATTTCTTTCAAAAAAAAAAAATCAGTGTGTACTCTTTTGTCTAATAACTTCAATTTATGAGAAATAGTTGCAGATATTCAGATACTGAAAGGCTACAGGTCCTCCTCTCCACTAATGAAGGATGGGAGGATAGTGTTTCATCTAATCCAAGACAGGATGAGGCATAGGTAAACTATTTTAGCCAAGTTATAGCATCAATCACTGATTGGCCTGTTTTGTTACTTGTCTCAGCATTCACTCACTAGTTCCTGGGTCACAATGTAATATAGATGGCTGTGGAAAGACTGAGGAGGACATTTTTGCTTGTCAACCAAACTGGTTAAGGAGGGCAGCTTTGGGTGATTCCCGCTCCCCTTGTTTACACTTTATACCACATGGGGAGGGTAGCAGTTAAGTGTTGGGGGGTGCCAGTAAATTGGAGATGAAATCATGTCAGAACAGCGAGGTCTGTGTGGGGAAGTAAATAAAAGGTAGCCTGATCAGTGAGCACCCTGAAGGCACTAAGATTGTGAAGTAGGGTTCCTTAGTCCACTCAAAGCTTCAGAACCTAGACTGGAGAAATGAACCATGTTTGACTCTTGCCTGGTTCACACATCCTATAAAGGTAAAGGTACCCCTGCCCGTACGGGCCAGTCGTGTCCGACTCTAGGGTTGTGCGCCCATCTCACTTAAGAGGCCGGGGGCCAGCGCTGTCTGCAGACACTTCCAGGTCACGTGGCCAGCGTGACAAGCTGCATCTGGCGAGCCAGCGCAGCACACGGAAACGCCGTTTACCTTCCCGCTAGTAAGCGGTCCCTATTTATCTACTTGCACCTGGGGGTGCTTTCAAACTGCTAGGTTGGCAGGCGCTGGGACCGAGCAACGGGAGCGCACCCCACCGCGGGGATTTGAACCGCTGACCTGACGATCGGCAAGTCCTAGGCGCTGAGGTTTTACCCACAGCGCCACCTGCGTCCCTTACACATCCTATAGTTTTCAGCATAAATTACAATAAAAGCAAAACTAAGCTAGAAAAGAGAAATGAGGGGGGAAATGTGTAAGAGAAGGAAGAAAATAAAGAAGAAGAAAGGGAACAAAAGAAAAGGAAGTGAATACATCCAGAATCTGAGGATTGCAGGGGTAGGTCCACCATTAGCATCTGAAGAGATGTGCAGAAGCAGACAGTTCACTGTTTCACACTCAGGACTGCAACAAGGGCACCTTCATTTTGGGCAGGGAGGTCACAAGGTGTTTCCTGCTTGAGACAGTGTTGCTGTAATATGGCAGTATACAAATACTTCTATAAATAAATGAATAAAAAATTGTGTCCTGTTACTTTTACTGTTTTGGATTTCTGTCTTATGCATCTGTTTGTCCCTGGCTTTGAGACTAGATGGACTGGATCTGGATTCCAAGTGTATCTGTGCCATGTGGTTTATTCACTGTTCTCACAGTAACTCTGTGAAGTTAACTAGGTTTGGAGACAGAGATTTGCCAAAGCCACCCAGGAAATTTCATAAGAGAGAAGAGATCTAAAGTCAGGTGCACCTACTCCAAAAGGGTGCATGAGAGCACCCATGCTCAGCCTTTAAATATGTTTTTGGTAGTTTTGCAGTCTAACATATTTTTCTTGCCTCCAGCCTTATCTCAGGAAAGCACTGAGCACATTTTACTCCCAAGGTTGAAAGGTAGGTTGCTTTGTCAATATATGACTTTGCATCTCACCTTCAGCTTGAAGTTTTTTATTGTCAAAATGACAGGTACATGCACCAAGGTTTTTCATATCTTGTAAGTGACAGCAGATATCTCATCATTTTTTTTTTCAACTTTTGAAAGATTTCTTTTAACTTTATTTTCTGTAGGGAACTGAGACAAAATAAAACATTCCTGGATCCCTACTGGGAACATGGTGGTCTATACTGTAAATGAATATTTTTGTGTCTCCTCTCTCAACAATATGGATAGAGGAAATTTTTTGATTCAGTTTTCATTTAGAGGTGAGTTTACCTAATTTATACTTTCTGAGAAAAATATTTTGAAATTGTATGTAATTGTATGTATGTATATTAGTATGTAAACTGAAACACAATCATCCTTCTAAATTCACACTTACCTGAATTTTGCAATGCAGTTCTCCAGCATATATAAACAAAAATGGTACCTTGGGTTAAGTACTTAATTCGTTCCGGAGGTCCGTTCCTAACCTGAAACTGTTCTTAACCTGAAGCACCACTTTAGCTAATGGGGCCTCCTGCTGCCGCTGCACTGCCAGAGCACGATTTCTGTTCTCATCCTGAAGCAAAGTTCTTAACCTGAAGCATTATTTCTGGGTTAGCGGAGTCTGTAACCTGAAGCGTATGTAATCTGAAGTGTATGTAACCTGAGGTACCACTGTACTATTGTATTGTGTGCATATAAACGCATAAGATCATAAAATAGCATACAAGCATGCATTTTATTAGGGAAAACTACATACATACACTAAAGTGCTGATGAATTTTCATGAGGACTTTCTTTTAAAAAATATCACAAATGGATGTGGAAATGTGGAGAATTAATTTAAGTTTGGAAGAATGAGAAGCTGAGAGAAACCAATATTGACCTATTTGCTCAGCCCTACTTTACAAAATTTTTGATATCATCACCTTTATTTAACAATTTTGCAAACTGCTGAAAAGTTTGAGTACAAATGTGACCCAGCAGAAATTAGTGCTGAACTTTAAAAACACATGATCACTGATCTTATCCTTTGATTTTTTTTTTTTTACAGAATTACAAGCCTGGTAGATGAAGGGAACGCAGTGGATGTAGCCTACCTTGATTTCAGCAAGGCATTTGACAAGGTGCCCCATGATATTCTTGTAAAGAAGCTGGTAAAATGCGGTCTTGACTATGCTACCACTCAGTGGATTTGTAACTGGCTGACTGACCAAACCCAAAGGGTGCTCATCAATGGTTCCTCTTCATCCTGGAGAAGAGTGACTAGTGGGGTGCCACAGGGTTCTGTCTTGGGCCCGGTCTTATTCAACATCTTTATCAACGACTTGGATGATGGACTCAAGCGCATCCTGATCAAATTTGCAGATGACACCAAACTGGGAGGGGTGGCTAACACCCCAGAGGACAGGATCACACTTCAAAATGACCTTGGCAGATTAGAGAAGTGGGCCAAAACAAACAAGATGAATTTTAACAGGGAGAAATGTAAAGTATTGCACTTGGGCAAAAGAAATGAGAGGCACAAATACAAGATGGGTGACACCTGGCTTGAGAGCAGTACATGTGAAAAGGATCTAGGAGTCTTGGTTGACCACAAACTTGACATGAGCCAACAGTGTGACGCGGCAGCTAAAAAAGCCAATGCAATTCTGGGCTGCATCAATAGGAGTATAGCATCTAGATCAAGGGAAGTAATAGTGCCACTGTATTCTGCTCTGGTCAGACCTCACCTGGAGTACTGTGTCCAGTTCTGGGCACCACAGTTCAAGAAGGACACTGACAAACTGGAACATGTCCAGAGGAGGGCAACCAGAATGGTCAAAGGCCTGGAAACGATGCCTTATGAGGAACGACTAAGGGAGCTGGGCATGTTTAGCCTGGAGAAGAGGAGGGTAAGGGGTGATATGATAGCCATGTTCAAATATATAAAAGGATGTCACATAGAGGAGGGAGAAAGGTTGTTTTCTGCTGCTCCAGAGAAGCAATGGATCCAAACTACAAGAAAGAAGATTCCACCTAAACATTAGGAAGAACTTCCTGACAGTAAGAGCTGTTCGACAGTGGAATTTGCTGCCAAGGAGTGTGGTGGAGTCTCCTTCTTTGGAGGTCTTTAAGCAGAGGCTTGACAACCATATGTCAGGAGTGCTCTGATGGTGTTTCCTGCTTGGCAGGGGGTTGGACTCGATGGCCCTTGTGGTCTCTTCCAACTCTATGATTCTATGATTGGAGTTCAACCATTGCCCAAAACTCTTAACTCTGTTCTTCATAGTATCCCTTTAGACCTAGTTTATTAACAGCGTGGGGGCTATGAAAATATTTGTGTGCAAGACTCCATCTCATAAACCGAACTGGGCATGCCTCCCACTTCTTGGCAACCTGGAGCTGCAGAAGGACTTTGATGCAGGCTTTATGGTGCAAAGGTAAGTGTATCACACAATAAACTTTGTGTTAAATTATTATTTTTGCTAGTGGGAAAATAATTTCTAAGTGTTCAGGATTTATATATATATATAATAAATAATTGAAATAAATAAACAAAAAATAAATGAAGTTGTTTCAGTATGTTACCCAAATAAAAAACTAAAATGCCACAGATGTAAGACACAAAAAAGTAGAGATGAATAACTTTTCTTGTTTTTTCATTTTTTGTGAAAGTGCACTGCACAGCCATGACAGCACTGTGTGCAGTCCAGCCAGCTTCATGGAAATAAATTGGAATTCTACTTGTAGAACATGGAGCAGCATCTTTCTTTTCCAGACTCCTGTAGATCAGACACACAGAGATATTTTATGCATATATATATTTGCCCCTACAGGAAAGAGAGAAGTCCTCATCCTTAATGCACCTCCTTTAATCACGTAGAAGTGACTGAGATGAAAGTCGGCATGGGAAAGAACCGAAGAACACATTCCAGAGGGGAGAAGTGAAGAAGAGAGAGTGACCCTAATTTATTCTTCTCCAGGATGTTACTGTTCAGTATTCAAATAGCAAAACCTACATCAACCAACTAGCCCTCGTAAAAAGGCCCTTATTCAAAGCTCCAATTTTTCACGTAAAAGCGAGCAAGATTACTTCATGAATAAAACCAGATGTATGTGACATGAGGAAGGAGCCAATAACATTAGGTGGCAGTATAGCTCTTTCATTTCAGATGTTCTGTACAAAATCACATAAATCCAGCTTTTACAAAAGTCACAGCCATTTCCAGATGCACATACAGGCCTCAAGGCCATACTGAATCCTGCAATTCACTTTTCATTGCTGGGGATGTCTCATTAGGAGATTAACTGTTTAAAATGCAGCGCTAATGTGAAAGTTTTAATTGGGAAATCCTGTGCATGTTAAATTAATCTTAAGTACTTTTATCTAGAATGCCTGCTTCCTTTCTATGATGCTTTATATTTCTAAATGCTTTGCATTCTTTTACATGTATCTGAATGAAAGCATAAACAGATCGGCACTGCTTTTGAATTTTGCTGTTTGTTGAAAAGCTCTGACAAGCTGTTGGATGACATTTCCTGAATCATTAAATACAGTTATATACATGTTTTAATGCCTTGGTATATATACCTCTCTGGCTATTTGGTGAGGCAAATGTTTTATAATGGTAACTGACTGTTTCCTTGGTGTACAAAATAGCCATCACCTGGAAATTTAGATCACAATACTTAGCCTGGGTAGAGCAGCCATTGATTTTGTGAATATCAGTGAACAATATACAGAGTTTTTTTGTTGTTGGGTAAAATGGACATGTAGGATTCTTGAATAACTATTTTAGTTGCAGTGGGGCTATTCAGCATGTAGAACCAGTAAACTGGCTGGAGATTAAGGTGTTACTCTAGCATAATTACATACATTTTCAAAAACATATCCTCCTCAAATGAAGCCCCTGGCACATGGCTTAAGTATACAGTGATTGGCTGGGCATATCCTAATATTAATGTTTATAATGTTAGAGATCATGAACATTTTGGATGCCCAGTTTCCTCAGTGACAATCACGCCCACTAGGCTGAAGGCACAGTCATATTATTTATGAAAGAGATCCTTAAAGTGGGCAGTTAATGAGGTGAGGCAGCACAGGTAGGTGGGCAGCATTTCAAGGCTTTCTGGAGTCACAAATTGCTCAGACTGAAGAGCTAAGGTAGTTTTTAGGGGTGTAATGAGCAAGACGGAAGCCTGTTTAATTTTTAATGAGAGGAATTTCCAAATGGCAGATGCCACATAAGGCCTTGTTCCTATGTTGTGAAGAACAGATCTCTTGATAAGATGGAATACATAGGAGTTCCTTTTTTTGCAGGACACAGCAATCAGTTGGGTATGTAAGGGATGAAACGATCATTTAGGCATCCTGGTACCAAGCTTGTATAGGGCTTTATGCACCAGTACCAGCACCTTGAATTTGCATGCCACAGTTCCCCATTGATTAATAAACACACAGAAACGAGTGCTTAGGATTATGGGCTAAAACATGCCACAACATTATTGGTTACAGATGTGAGCGGTTTGGCTTAGGGATTGGGTGAAACCAGGCTATATCTTGACTTCCGCCTGTCTGCAGGGAGTCGAACTAAGAGTAAATCACCAGAAGGGTGATTTACATCAAATAGAGACACCCCCAGTGTCCCTATTGGGGTTGTGGCATGGCCCTAGCCCATGCCTGGGCTTCAGACAGGATCCACATACCTTGGATTCCTTTAACAGGATACCCTTATTGAGGAGGGGCAGGTGGAGGCTACAACTTCCCATTCATTAAAAAAAGGCTTACCCAATGCCTAGCTGCCACTCGAGCCTAAGCGGCTCATCACCAATACCCTCACACCTGCAACCAACCTCAAATGCCCTCTACAATGCTGTTCGGCCAAATATTGTTTTCCACGTTGGAATTCAACATGCTGAGATCAGTAAAATATACTTTTGTGCACTGGAGATTTCTTCCTTTTCCCTCCTCCAGGACTAGACTAGATTTCAGATTTTAAGATCCCAAGCCTCAAATCCCAAGCTTTAATTATGTTGATTTAATTTTTTTTAAAATGAAAAACAGCAAAAGTGGGAGATTTTTGGCAATTTGAGGGAAGTATTACTGGTAGCGGCAGAAAGGATTTGCTGGAGGCTGTATCATCATTGTTTCTGGGTGATTTGGGGCTGGGGAAGGTGACTGGGGGATTCCCAAGACATAAAGAAGCCAGTGAAAAAGCATGTGCTGCTTCTGCCCCTGACCTAAGCTACCCATTATCTAGTTGATCACGGCAGGCTCAGATATGCTCAGCTGGTGAAAGGCAACTAGCCAAAGCTTATAAACACACCATAATTTATTTATTGAAAATGCAATGAAACTGAAGGCATAAATTAAAAGGTGTGTATGTGTCATTTGTAACATGCAAAACATGTCAGTTATCCATATGTAGTCTTTCAGCCCTGGATTAAATTTCTAGTGTAGTTCTTGGAACTTCCCACCCATCTGGTTGGTTGGTTGGGAGACAATGGAGGGGTGTGCCTTTGGGGGTGAGATCAAGATGTTGGAATGTTGCAGTGCCTGCTGTGGGTGTAGGGACCGATGCGGGAGAGACATGTCTTGTTGCAGCTGGGGCAGATGAAGGCATCTAGTTGTGCTGCCTCCTCCTAGAGGTAATTTCTTCTCTGGTCACTGCCTACGGATACACAACTTCACAGTGCCTGGAGACAGGCAGTTGTTGTCTACAAGGGATTCTCACATAGCAGGGTTGATACTGACAATCTTCATGTCACATTTGCAGATATCTTTTTAGTGCAGAGTTCATCTGCCAATTGGCCTGGTACCAGAAGCCATCATCTATTAGTTATTTATTTGAGGCTGGGGGAGGGATGAAGAACTGTGGGGCACTTAACATTCCCTTTCAGTGCTGTAACAAGGGTGGGGTCAATGCACATGCCACCCTCCTGAATGAAGCACTGATACACACCATCCAACACCACCTCCCATTTTTAAAGACACCTTTTTAACTGGACTATTTTTCTTTAAAGAATGAGAATGTGCTTTTAGAGCATCTTAAAAGGGTATCAGTGGATGCTTTGCAGATTTAGTTGTGTGTAAAGCAAACCCCTTGAAATCAATGGGATTTATTCATCATTGAATCAAACCATTGGTAGTGTGCCTCACTCTGTGACCTACCAAAGGTTCCCCATGGCTCAGAGTGTATTTCTAAAATTACAGTTATCATGATTCTGGTTTCATCATATTGAAATCCCCCTCTTTAGCTATGATGGCTGAGCATGTCAGGGTTGTTAAAGGGAAGGAGGCAATGTAAGAAAGCTATTCTTTCATTTAAAAATAGTATTCAGTACAAACAGATAAAAATATTTGAACTTCAGAGTGTCTGTTCTTCTTGAACTAACCACCGACAATTAATGGGTTAAGGGAAGGCCCTTTGCTGACCACTTGTTGTTGGTCTTCTACTTCAACCCCAGCCAGCCTGTATGTCCAAAAGGCAGGGATGGTAGAAGTGAAATGGAGTCTCAGCAACCTCTAGATAGCGACAGGTTAGCCACATAGACTTTTGGTCAGGATAAGAGGGGTATAGAAGTTTCTGTTATGAAGAAAAATGAAAAATGGGGGGGGGGGGGTTCTTAAATTTAAATCTAACCTGGGATGAGACAGCTCCACCAATGGTGGAGGACAGGCTACAGCCACGATCCATTTGTTATTGTAGCCATTGTAGAGTATGAAACCAATCAATGGATGAATCCTCTCACTCTGTATCTGAGCTAGTAGAACTGCCACTCCATTGACCTATTTAAGCCCAAACAAACACATCAGAGTTAACAACACACATCAATAAATGTTGAGTGTGAAGCATTGAGAACAAATAAATGTGAGCTGACTTCCACAATGAAATCTAATAGCAGAGATTTTGGCCATTTCTGTGTTGTGATACTGAGAAGAGATAGTGCTGCAGGAAACAGCAATCAGTTTTTGAGACATTTCTGAAAGTTGGGGCTTAGATATAATTTATCACTAAATTCAAATTATTATCAGCACTATGATCTCTCTAAACTTTGCCATCATTTTCTATTAATGCCTGATATATGTTGTCCTGCACTTTCTGAAAAAAGGTCCATATATATATATATATATATATCCAAGCACACTAACTATAATATTAAAACAACCATACTTTCTGAATTCCATTAAAACTTTAAAGGAAGTGACTCCTTAAGGAGCATGAGTGGGCACATATGCATGAAATAGAAGATATCATTTAGTATATTTTACTTCTAGAAGTTAAATTTACCACTTGCCTGGATGCAGCTTTGGGAATTTTTTCTTAATGAAGAAGGTTTTTGGATTTCAAATTAGTCTACGGTTCAAAATCCCATCTGCAAATGTTATTTCTCAAAATTTCAACTCTCTAGGCATTGACTTTACTTTCTCATTGTCTTCATGTTTTGAGTTTAACCTTATATAATTATTTTAATCAATGGGGCCCTAAAGTACTTTTAAATGAGGCGGTCCTTTTTTCAGTGTTCGTTTGTATTGAGTCAAATTAACTGCACTTGAGCAACTTTTAAAAACTATGCCTCGAGAGTTTTCAAACTATTAAATATTTTTCTATTATGAGGACTCAGAATTGTTCACTGCAGAGAATAAAGTACCACTTTTGCATACATTACACAAACATTTCATGCTTCAGAAAACCACAATAAATTTTCTTGCTGATTACTTGTGTAATCTAAAGATATCCTGCTGTTTTATCAAGAGTCTTATTAATTTCATTCAAGTATTAAAATTAGCACCTGAAGAGAACACTTTTGTGATTTTTTAACTTTTATAATAATTAGCAATAACTCACCTCATTTATCATGCAACACTCTTGATTTTTATCTCTCAATCAATTAATTGTTATTAATTTTTCAGGGGAAAGAAAGAATTTAAAGTAGATGTGAAAAAAGTGGAAAGATACTCATCTAGGCCTGCTTGACAGGAATGATGATGTTTTCTTTAGCTTGTTGTTGTTCAAATTACAATTAGATAGGACTGTCCAGCTGTCATCCTTAGAATGCAATCTCATACATACTTCCTGAGAATAAACCTTGTTGAACTCAGTGAGACTTACTTCTAAGTAAATGTATTTAGGGTTGGTGCTCCTCCAGCCTATTGTTTAGGGCAGATATGGGATTGTTTCTGCCCCTCCATGCATGGATTGGAACCGAAAAGCTGACAAAGGGGTTTTGAGCAGGGTGTGCCCACCAATAGGAAGAGGTGGGCAGCTTTAAAGACTGTCCCTGCCCCAGGATTCCTCAGTCCATTTTTTTCCTGAAGCAGCAGCTCCCCTCCACCCCCACTGAAGCATGGAATTAGTCAGCTGCTGATTCTTGGGGCTAAGGGCAGGTTCTGTGGATGTGCCTCCAATAGGATATGAGATCACTTTAGTGTTTCTTGGAGGTTGTCCTCAGAATTCAGCAAATTTTGGAAATGAAACCATTGGACACGGCTTGCAAATTCAGTTGTGGGGTTGAGTATTGAGCAGAGGCTATGGTGGTGAGCACTCTCAAGCATCTCTCTATATTCTTATAATATGTCTAGATGCTTGTTGGCGCTGACCTTTAAAGCCCTAAATGGCCTCGGTCCTGTATACCTGAAGGAGCGTCTCCACCCCCATCGTTCAGCTCGGAGACTGAGATCCAGCTCCAAGGGCCTTCTGGTGGTTCCCTCATTGCGAGAAGTGAGGTTACTGGGAACCAGACAGAGGGCCTTCTTGGTAGTGGCGCCCACCCTGTGGAACACCCTCCCTTCAGATGTGAAGGCAATAAGCAGCTATCCTATCCTTAAAAGACATCTGAAGGCAGCCCTGTTCAGGGAAGTTTTTAATATTTAATGCTGTAATGTTTTTAGCACTTGATTGGGAGTCGCCCAGAGTGGCTGGGGAAACTCAGCCAGATGGGCGGGGTATAAATAATAAATTATTATTATTATTATTATTATTATTATTATTATTGATTCCTTGCATCATGGTGATGGTGGGGAGCGAAACATGTTAAAGATATGCATAAAATGCAATGTCTGCATGCATTGAAGTTAAAACTCATGTAAAGGTTTGCATTTGCCAAGCAAAAAAGTTTGCATTAAGTGACAGGTTGCACTCAAGGTGAATGTGGAAGTCTGGTGTTTTTCAGTTTCACTGTGTTAGACTACTCATTGCCAGAAACCAGAGCTGCAGATATCTCACAGCAGGAAGCTGAAACCTGAGAATACAGAGGTGGTCAGCAATAGTAGCATGATGATTAACAAGCTTAGGATCTCTCTCTGGAACCAGAGAGAAGAAAAGTTTACTGAACTGTGTTAAGGACTAAAAAGAAGACCAAACTTGATTGTAATGTGTTTCTTTGTTTCTTGTAATGTTTAACTCTTTGTAACCAGTTTTAAGACTGCTTCCAGTAAAGCTGTGAAACTAATTCTACGTAGTTCTGTAGTTGAATATTCTAACAAAGCAGATGCAAAGATACTTTATGGCTTCCTATTAGGATCTGGTTGACCTCTGCAAGAATGGGTTGCTAGACTAGTTCTTTAATACTATTATTATGCTTCCCCCGCCCCACATTTGTGCCAGGTTAAGACCAGGTTTAATGTCAGCCTGGAGAGCTCAGTTGGTTAGAGTGTGGTGCTGATAACAACAAGGTTGCAGATTCAATCCCCATATGGGACAGTTACATATTCCTACATTGCAGTGGACTACTAGATGATCCTCAGAGCTCCTTCCAACTCTACAGTTCTACGGTTCTATGGCCCAATGCATTGTCATGCTCAAGCAGATTCTCCAGTGCTACAGGTATATTTCTAATTTATTTCTCTGAAAATTGGTGGAAAATGCCTCCTGGGAGTGACAATGTAAATGATAACTTATCTTGCTTTTTTATTATCGAACAGCCTTCTTTCTTATCTAATGAGCAAATGACAAAAGAGTTCTCCTATGATGGTTTGGAAAAAAACACAGTTGCCACCCTTGATCATCATCATCTTCTTCTTTTTTAAAGTCTCAAAAAACTATTGAACCCTAAATTAAGAATGAGAGGAACTGATTTGGGCAAGTGGTACCTTGAAAATCAGATATTTTTTCTTAGAAAAATAAGACTGGGAGAAGGGGAAAGTGACACGAGATAACTCTAGTGCACCAATCAAATTTGAGCATTATTATCAGGCTTTTGAATAGAGCTTCTGTAACTTTTTACTTAATTGCTTTTTTTGCACGACATCCATTTGGTAGATTGTTTTATTTGAGCAGAACAATCTGACATCCATGTTCTGCTGTAAGAATGGCATCAGTAGATGTAGAATTAAAATACCGAGTTCAGATAACTAGTTGAATTAGAATGTATTACAATTCTGTGGTCTCGGTGATAAGGAGCCTGTGAAAATCTTTGCTAAGGAATAGTGACAATTCACTCCTTGCAGTTCCCCTTGACATTGTTGGTATAACACCACAAGAAAGTAAGTATCAGAATTTAGTAGTGATCATTATGGTGCACAGTACTTAAGTATAAGACCCATTTCATGTGATTCTGGTCATTGGTGTTTAAAGATGTAGTATGCTATTGAACTGTTGACAAGTCTAGATTTATTTATTTTTTCAGTTTCTGCCTTGGAGGAGAAATCTGATCAAAATTATCCTCTAGGACAAATAATAATCCTCTAGGACAAAATCAACTGGCTTCACCCAAAGGAAATGCTTCACAGCCTTGTTTGCTTTGGACATAAATTATGAAATATATCTGATTATATTTTGCATTGGGCCCTGAAAAGCATGGATAAAAATAATAAATAGGGGTGTTTCATGAAATTATATTTCAGAATACTCTGGCTGGATGTGTTATGCATGCACATTTACTCAGCTACAGAACAAAAAATCCACTTTAATGCATGCTAAGGCTCTACACACCCACCCACCCTTTGACTAGAGGAAGAACCAGATACAACACAGCTTATTTGGTCAAATAAGGCCACAGCTTTATTGGTTGCAGATGTGAGAGTTTTGGCATAGGCACTGGGCATAACCATTGACGTCTGACCCACTTGCCAGAAGTGAATCTGGGGGAGTTCTAAGACTTACATCTAGTAGGTGGACCCCCACAGGGATCACCACCTTAAAGAGTGCAGTGGCCCAAGCCCTTGCCTTGGCATATGGACAGAAGCAACCCCTCCCAGACCCCTTTAGCAGGGTACCCTATCATTTGGAGGGGCAGGCAGAGAATACAACCCTCCCTCCATCCAAGACTATGCTTTACCCACCAAAATTGTGGTGATTGCTCTGAGGTTGGCAAAAGCACCAGACTGGAGCCAATTGGCGTCATGGACAAATTCCTGCCCGGCCCCAAAGCTGTTGACTAACCTAGCCATATCAAGGTCAAATTACACAAGACCCAGAATAAACAAAAAGGGTGGGCATCGGGGCCGGGGCAGGCTGCCTTAAATTCCCTGGAAGCGGATGTGAGGGAAGCCCATGAGCTTCGTCAGGCCTGCCCCCAAAGGGAGACCTGCCATAGGCCAATCTGCTGGCAAGCAATAAGCCTTCTCCCTGGCTGGGCAGCCCCAAAGGCTGTGTTGGTTCACAATAGGAGAGGTGACACCGGCCCACAAAGCCACAGAACTGTGTAAGGATAAGCGGACTTGCACAACCTAAACTAGCTAGCATGCAAGTGAATTAAACCTGCAAAATATTGATAGTTTTGAACTGGCCTTTGTCTCATTTTAAAACCACTACAGGAAGTCATTTTGTTGTCCAATGCTTTTCACAGCTAGAAGGATTTAATCTCCTAGTATTGTTAATTTGTAATTACCCCAGGTGGGGTAATCACACCAGCAACTAAAGTCACACTGAATATACCAGTGGGCTATAGTTGAAACTATTTATATATCACTGGTTATGTAATTCTTGGAGCAGTCTTACTTACAAAGCTGCAGAATTATATATTTTTAATCACAGCAGTTAAGTGTAATTACTCTACCTCTTAGGAGTCTTTATTATTACCTTTAAAACCAAAGACAGGTCCCGTTGAGAATAATTATCATAACAATGATTTAGGGCATATTTTTGATCTTGTTACAAATTCAATAAAATCTGCATGGATTGATATTTCCCACGTTAAATAACTTATTCATGTTGCTTTCTTATTAAGAAACTGCATCAAGTATGAGGTTTTGCTAAACCTATTATAGTCCCCCCCCCCCGCCTATTTTTCTGACATCTGTACCTTGCTGGAAAAAGAGATTGGGACTCTTATCGACACTGATTTCAGACATGTAGGACCACTCCTCAGAAGAAAAAGTTGGTATCTCAAATGTACACACCAGGGCTTAATTGCCCAAAATTGCTTAGTGAAGGCTTTAACCAGAGAGGGTGAGAAGCTCTGGAAGAAGCCTTATATAGGCTTTCCCCTCCCCTTTGCAAGGGCTCATAGGACAGCTTTTTCCCATGAGCCCACCACACAAACACAATACTGGACAAAACCTTGTCCAGTACAGTGGTACCTCGAGTTACAAACACCTCAGGTTACAAACACTTGAGGTTACAAACTCCGCTAACCTGGAAGTAGTTACCTTGAGTTGAGAACTTTGCCCCAGGATGAGAACGGAAATTGTGTGCTGGTGGCGCAGCAGCAGCAAGAGGCCCCATTAGCGAAAGTGCGCCTCAGGTTAAGAACAGTTTCAGGTTAAGAACAGACCTTTGTAATGAATTAAGTTCATAACTAGAGGTATCATTGCGTTTTATTGCAATCTATGGGGAACAGTACTGCCAGACAAATGTGTCCTGTGCGTATGGGGCATGGAACAAGGCAGCCATACAAATGGGTGGTAATGGGTATTGAAGCATAGAGGTGACAGAATGTGAGTCTGAAATTAAAGTTTACATAGGACATTTGCTGCTAGTTCAATCAATTGGGGGTCATGTCCTTCCAATTTTCTTTCTTTTTATGCACGGGAGCTCGTTCCTGGATGTTTTACTATCCATCTAGTAAATGACTTTGTAAACTGGGGGTGATGGGAGGTTCTTAAATTTGGTATATCAGTGAAAATATGAGACTGAATTGTTTGCAGTATAATTGTTCATTTTGCTTTAGCAATGCTTATATGTAATAAATATAGAACACATTGCTTGGTAAGTAATGAGCATAATATAGTATAGATTTTAGTTGAATAGAAAAGCAATACTATTTCAAAAATTAATATATTAGCAATGACAGAGAATAAATGAGGGGAAAAAACCTTGGTCTAATGTGTCAGACACAGGAGTGTCAGATACTCCTTGGAATAACAAGATGTGATAAATCTGGGTTGATTATCTTTCACTTTTTTGCCAATGGAAAAAAAAGTCGTTACTGGATCGAAATAGAAGAAACTGTGAAAAATTATGGTGTCTCTGTGCAGAACAAGGCCTGGAATCTAAAAGCCTCTCTTTCTAAAATGCTCATAGCTCTTAGTTATAGGAATTTGATTTAAACTTCAATAGAAATATGTATCCTAGGGCAAAGAACTTGGATAAAAATTACAAAGTCACTTAACATTTTATATTACCCAATTTGATTCCATCTGAGCAGACGGGTATAGCTGATATAAATAATTACTTCTGTAAACTATGGAGATTGGAAGCCGTTTGCAAGTATTGAGAGTTACTATCATCTAATGTTCCTCTTTAACATTTCAGAACAGCAGCAAACCCTTGCAGCTTGATTAAACAAATTATTAAAACCAGATCCATAACACAGATCAGTAGCTGACCTCCATTATAGTTGGAAAACACACATCTTCGAGTACAAACTCATTATCCAATCACCATATTTTTGCTGCAATCTCTATTACCTTTATAGCCAACTGCAGCAGGCTAGCAGAATGCCACCTAGTTCAGCTGCATAAAATATGTTGCCATCTGTTGTAATCTGATGAACACAGAGTAATTTTATATATTTTGAAATGGCACTTTGAAGGGCTTGTTTTCACCTTTACAGTAATTGCATGGCTGGTACTTTGAAAGGCATTTCTTGATGTTATTTTCAGCCTCTGAAGTTATTCTCATGAGTGTTTTCTCCAAAGCACCCTGGTCTCGATTCTGCTAGCACACGAATGAAGAAGGCTTGAGACACAAATTAAGTGCTAAAAGTTATTGTTGTTGATAAATGCAACTGATTAGAAGGCCTGCAAGCCAGATAGATTAACCAGAGTCTGAAAACCAGTTGCCGGAAACCACAGGAGGGGAGAGCGCTCTTATGCTTGGCCCTGCATAAGGATTTCATAAAGGCACTTGGGTGGATGCTGTGAAAAGAGGATGCTCGACTAGATGGGTCATTGACTTGATCCAGGAGGCTCTTCTTATGTTCTTATGAGTCTGGGCTCATGAGATTGTGTAATAAGGCAGGATTAAATCCCGCCCCCATTGCTGGGCATGTTTACATACACAGTATGGGGCCACACAGCTATGCAAACCTTTGGTATGTCAACCTGACACCCTGGCCCCACTGTCCAGCATTCACCAAGGTGTGCATGCCAACCCTAAAAGGCACCCTCAAGGACCACTGACTGCAAAGGTGGTGGACGGTGACTGAACAGCACCCTTAATTCAACGAGGCCTCAGGTATTTAAACCCACCTCTTCCTCAAAATTCCCTCACTTGTCCAGACTATTGCCAATCAGCAAATACTCATGCCACACCAAAGCCAATTAGAATCACTGAACAGTGAAGGGGGGGAGAGCCCCAAAGGCCAACAACAATTCCCCCCAATTCCTATTCAGTCCCCCAACAGTGACAAGTGAAGGCCACAGTGTGAAGGGAGGGTGCATGTGGCAAATATGGATTAGGACAAAATCAGAACCAGGGTCATCTTAAGAAGCCTGTCACCTGCTCCTGGGCTTTATAGTCCATGAGTTTCCCAATGACCCCTCACCTGGGAGAAACAACTCAAGGCTTTATCCCCAAATATAATGCACGTGTGTGTGTGTTTAACTGATTTATGCATTTGTAAGCACTAGCATATGCATTTTTAAACAAGTTTTTAGGCTGGAGAAGTGCATTGAAAAATTCAAAGAATTGCAAATCCCAAAGACTATAGTGGATGAGTTCAGATTGTGTGTTTGTTTCAGAAAGTGTGATACAGGAAAGTTCACCTTTAAATGTGAACTTATCCCTATTTATGATATGCTTAAAACACAATCCTAAAATGGTAACTTGGAAGTAAGTCCCTGAAATTAGTGGGACTTACTCTCTAATCATTGTGCATAGGAGTGCAGCCTTAGTTAATAGGAGTTCAGTGGTGGTTTGTGTGGCTGAACAATCTCTAGGATGCTGATACCATAAAGCAGGCTTTGACTTTTGTGGTAAACATAAACTTGCTTACATGCTTCATTTTTAAACACTGTGGAAGATTTGTGAACCAAGCCAGTTAGATTTTTCTAGGTCCTTACATATTATACCTTAGACATTTCCCAGACAGTGATGCTGCAACTTGTGTTTAGATTGGGAGAGATTATTTATTTGAAGGCATTGCACAGAATGATTGTGGTTTTATAGGAACCTTGGCAGTCAGCCATCTTGATTTGTGTGGTGTCAGCCATTAGACAAATTCACATTGCAATGGACAAAGTATGAATCATGATAGAGGATGGATCAGCCAAATGATATGTGGTATAGGACAAATGCCTGTTTCCTTAGCATACTAGTCTGATATCTCATAATTCCACCTGCCCTACAGGAAGACTCTTGCCATGTAGGAACTCATCTACAATGACAAGAATGTGCCTATGGACCATTTTAAATCTCTAAGACCTTGACCAGACAGTTCTTATTTTGTGAACTAGGTGTAGAAAGTGCAAGAAAGCAGCATGCAGCCAAACTAGAAAATCAATCATGAAACCACTTTCTCGTGAATGGTACTATATTGCAGTCATGATGCTACTACTTGTGAGTAGTAATAAGGTTTTGTTTTTAATACACAAACACACAACCATATGCTTTTGGAATATGGTATGTGAATAAATGGAAACATTACACATCAAACTGTATATGCCAAACTAGCTTTTTCAACAATTTGGGAGGAACAAATTGAGAAAGTGACAACTAAGGAACTAATAGTGTTGATGACTGCCTGCAGAGTAATAACTAAAAATTGTAAAACTGCAGAACTTTTGACATCAAACTCTTGGTACACTGAACTATGGCAAATAGCCACAGCAGAATAATTGGCTTACCAACTTAAGTTAGCTAAAGGCAAAGTTATAATATTTGGTTATTATATATAAACCAGGGACATATGTGGCAACATTTATCAAATTTTTCCCCAAATGATGGACTACATAGGAAGCACAAATTGCATTAGTATAATGCAGCATACAGAAAATCTCCAAGTTACCAATGAATCTTACATATATGCCTAACTAAATGTAACGAGGAAAAATATGTCATTGCCTTATGTTTGTAACTACGTGATGTAACTCTCTTGATTTTTTTCTTGTGTATTTTTTCTATTTCGGAAATAAAAATAAAAATATATATTTCAAACAAATTATACAGAAATATGGTTGGAAGTTCCATGGATCTACCTAAAAGATAATGGCTTTACAATCTACCAAACATTTACTTGGAAGAAAATTCCAAGTGGTTTCAACAAAAACTTTGAGCCAGATGTTCTTAGGATTGCATCTCTTTAAGATTTCTGCTTTACGTGGTTTCCTGTTTCCATTGTGCCAGGAATGGAGTTTCTCCCAACACCATGGTAGAGAGACAGACAGATATAATCAGATAATGATGGGGGAATTTCATTATCTGCATTCCTCTTCGGTTGGAAGAGGCTCTCACCTACAGTTTTCCTGGCTGTCTTAAAATTTTGGAACACAGAAAAAATGTAGAAGAATGAACTCATCAACTCTAGCATACGAGGGAGCCAGTTTAATTAAATTGTATAATTTGACATTTGAATAATTGGCATTAATAACTGTATTAATTGGGTAAAATTGGTATTGTTATAATGAGGCTGCTATTGAAACGATATTGGAAAATCAATAAAAATATATTAAAAAGGAAGATTTATGCTTTACGCAATAACTCTGGGTTGTATTCAATGTTGTTTCTTGTTAGAGTAGAACCATTAAAATTAATGGGCCTGTTAGACATGTTCATAATTTTCAATGGGTCTTCTCTTGAGTAAAACTTACATTGAAAACAGCCCTTTGTTCTTTACATTATATTAGCATTGTCAGCAGTCAACCTGTAGCACTATTGAAAAAGGATGCTGCTTAGGTATGTTTCATCAAATTTGTTCATCCATCCTACTGCCCTATATGCTTTAGCAAGGAGAACTTTGCCTTCACCGTCTTACAGGTGGTTATGGAATGTTTATAAAATAGCTAGTGGAAAAGAATAGATGGAGCACCTGCATCCTGTCACATTGCTTTGGACTGTAAAGGACAGATGAGACTTTGGTAGAAAGCATTTTTAAAGAATTCTGGACAAGGACCATCCTGTATTGAATGAAGTGTTTTAAACTACAAATCCTGGGCACTTGCAAAAAGAAAGTCCCAAAGAGGAGAGCAATTTGATTATTTTCTCACTAGGAAATACGCTTTACTTAAATAAAGCTGAAGATGTGCAGCAAATATTTGATTAAATCAACAATTTTTGTAATTTGCAAATTGTTCGTGATTATTAAAGAAGAGTTGAAATCACTCTACTATAATCTTCACTAATAACACTTGGTTAGTATACTGTAAAACTTTAATTTGCTAAGACTACTGGTTTGAATTACGTATATAAATCTCCTCATCAGATAAACTTAAGCATGAAGAACAAAAGTGAAGAAAAGTGATACAAACTAATCTCCAGCAGAGGTGTTTTTGCTTTTTTCCCAACTGTCCTTGCAGTTCACCACAAACTGCCTCCCTAGAACAGCTTTCACTGCTTGCAGGTAGTACCATCCAATGGAAGCCAGGCATATAAATAAATGTATGAATACCCATTTGGTCCAGCTGCATACACAGTGAAATAACTGAAGGATGCATTCAACCTGAAGTCTCGTCAATTTCCAGACTGAAGTGGTTTCAGAAATTTGCACCTGCCTCTGATTTGCTCTGTCTGTTTTGTGGAAAGGTGTTTCAAAACATTTGTCTACAATTAAAAATGTTTTTCTATCTCCTTTTCAGTGTTGAAGAAATGCCAGCAACAGCCTTCTGTGGTGCACCTAACATAGGCCAAAATGGCAAACTTAAAGATGTTGCAGCTTGGCAGGCAGTGACTATCATCTTGTTTTCACATAATGGGAACTTATGTGTGCGGTAACCCCTTTTGTGGAGAATAAAACCCTTAAATGTTCCAACTATTGTATTCTTCATGTAGTACCTCTGTCATACATCTGGCACCAAATTCAGCATGTCTCTCATCAAAGTGGTTGTGCATTCAGCATGGCTTTTGGGCCTTCTGCGTTTTACAGTAAGCCCATTCACTACTCAAAACTCTATCTGAAATTTGCCAGGGAATGAAGTGAAAAATTGGGGAGGGAAGGTTTAGTGACAATACACATGAAAATGCACATGGAAGCACACCTCTAAGACCTCTATAGACACTGAATCATTTGTGATCTTTATCACCATAAAAGCAAATGTTGAAACGGGCCCAAGCACAGAAAGATGGTAGAGAAAGAAACAGATTTATTTTTTTGTGCTGCCAGCTTAGGAAAATGCCTCCAGCTTTCTTCAGAAATGTATCTGGCTATCAACCACAGCAGGCATTTATACATTTTGCTGCTCTTTGTCTTCAAAACAGGGTTGAACCAGCGTAGTATTCTTGACATTCCCCCACCTAGTCCTTGCAAGCCCTCCACCACCTGCTGTAGTCAAGGCTGTTATGATAATGATTCACAAAAAGGCGACATTATCAGTGAAGGAATGGGTTAGTGAGTGGGTGTCTCAGAACATTTACGGCAGGAATGGTTAACCTGTGGCCCTCCAGGTGCCATTGGACTCCAGCTGTCATTAGCTACAGCTGGCACGATCAAGATTTAACAAAAATGTATATAGCACTTGATGGTAATAAATAACCTTTTAAGTGGCTTACAAAGTCATGGATGATGTGAATTGCAGTTCCGCAAAATCAAGAAGGCAAAAGGTTAACTAGCCCCCATTTAAGGCATAGGTACTGGCTTCAGGTGAGGACTTGGCAACTCTAAACTTACTGTTGAGAACAGCATGCCTATGAAGTGAACATGCCCATATGACATGGGAACATATGACAGGGAACATATGACATCAGTCCACCTAAGAGGGCATGTTTCCCATCTTCCCTACTTTATGTGAAGGTCAGAAGTGAAGAAACTCACACTGTTGGCTATTGAGGAGACCATCAGTTGGCCTTGGAGAACTTCAGGTCACCCAGGTCTAGGAGACAGAAGCACAGAAACCCAGGCAAGGTGATTCATGTCTTTTATGCTGTTCTGTATTTAGTAACATAACCTGTATTTTTATGCATTGCATGTTTTATACAATTTCCATATGCATATGCTGTATTTACTTTTGCAGCATTTTTGGGTAGTTTGCTTGATTTTGATGGGAAGCTGGAAAAGAACACATTAATTTTCATGGATAGTTATAGGAAAGGAGTTGCCTAGGGATTAAGGGAAGTGTTGGGAGCTTTTATAGAGGGACTGATTGGTGAAGAAGAAGCCCCACTCCCTAAAAATGCCTTTGCAAACCATATGGACTGCAAACTATTTTTAAAAAAGAATCATTGGAGGAAATGGGATTTTGTTTGAGAGTTAGTGCTGCTACTTCCAAAAAGGTTGTTTTATCTGCAGCAGCTACATAAGAAAGAATAATTCTGAAAGTAAAGTTTTCTGAACATCATCTTATATTAGAAAGCATGCAACAGTAGAATGTCTATCTGCCCTGTGGCAGATAAAGGCATAGCTACCCTCGCCAAGGAAAAGAAAGTAGCTTGGCAGCTCTCCTTGGATGCCACATTCAGTTCCCTACAAGCACACCAATTCCCTTGCCCAAGTTTAAGGTGGAAACACACTCTCAGCTAAAAGGAGGATAAGAAGAAAGGAAAGGAAACGGCAAAAATTTAAGATGCAGTAGAATGGTTTGTATTTACCGTTATGTTCCCCTGACTTTTGTTCCTCTAGGACAGCTAAGGCAGTTGAGTTTCATTGTTCCCTGAGTAGCTCATGAATATTTCAGTTCCAAATGACTGAATGTTGTTTTTATTAGCCTATTTAAATAGCAGCACCAGTATGTTTTCCTGTATGTGGCTGAGAGGGGGAATATTTGCGGCATGAGGCAATAAACAAAAAAGAAATACATAGTGTGTGGCTCTATATAAATGCAACAAATGAATGCTTTTAAAAGTTCACACTGTAGTGCATCGCATCTCAGGCTTGACTTAATGCATCATTTATTTTAAAAGCCACATTTTCACACAAACACAAACTTCTTTGGATAGAAGTCCTCTTCACTCATCTGCCCCCTCCCCCCAAAGATAACAAACTGAGAGTCAAGGCAATTCTGATATTGCCATCTAACAATTCAATTTGAACTTCTCCACATTTAATGGTGTTTCTTGGCATATCCCTTATTCGTTTCCTTTTCTATCAATATAGCATTGTGCTTGTGGTGAAGGAGGTTCTGTCACTGATTAGCTTGGGTGCTATGGTGGTGGCAGAGAATGTTCAGTTGCTTCAGAAAGCCTCTCCTCCTCCCAGAGGGGAGGGGTTGTGATCTGGAGCCGTTCTGGTGCTTCGCAGGGGGCATTCCGGCCCCTGCTTGCCATCATTGCTGCCGTGCCATGCTCCCCAGTTAGTCTTCCAATTGTAGAGAAGCTTGGGGGCGGGGTTTAGCCGCTCAAATGTGGCCGCGGCAGCTCTTTCTCCTCATTGTGCTGCCGGGTTTCAACGGGTCACATATGGGTCTCCTGGCTGATAGGATCACAGAGTTGGGCTGCTGGAAATCTGATGTGTACAAGAGCTACATTCAGTAAAACATTTAGAACGCTATCTCTAACCTGCCCTCTCCTTTTCTTTGTCCCCAGCTTCCTCCAGCATACAAGTTTGGATCTGCGGCCACAGTATTGTCCATTGGGCCTGTGTGTGGTCTAGAGTTTGCGGCCTCACCCCTAATTTGGGTCTACCATCGAGGGTTTGAGTTTCCTGGTTTTCAAGACATGGCATGTGCTGGGAAGAACTCATGCCACTGCTGAAGGCGAAAGCCGCTTCATTTGCCCCCCCCCCCAACATTCTAATCGTTCAACTGGGCGAGAATGATTTGGCTTTCAGGAAGTGTGGACTTGTTGTTAGACATAAAGAAGGACTTTGATGAGCTGGCTGCTCTATTTCCAAGGACATCTTTGTTTTGGTCCTCCCTTCTGAAGAGAAGGGTTTGGCGGGGTTCTCATAACCCTATGGCCATTGAAAAATCCAGGAAACTCTTCAATCGTGTGGTAGCGTGCAAATTGTGTTATATGAATGGCCTGGTTATTCCGCATGCTGACATCCGGATTGCCGAGGAGACCTCATTCCGGGATGACGGTGTTCATCTTTCAGATCATGGCAATGATATATGGCTGGCTGACATCATCAGAAGCCTTAGGGATTGGTTGCAGCTGTGAGGGTATTGGCGGCGAGCCTCTTTGGCTCTGGTGGTGGTTAGGCATTGGAATATGTTGTTGGTGTATGGAAGGGCAGGGTGTGGCCATCGCCTACCCCTTCACTTTATGGGTATTCTGTTAAAGGAATCCGGCGGTCATGGATCCTGTCCGATGCGCTGCTGGTGGCTGGGGGCCATGGCATGACCCCCGGTGACAGTTGTATTTGCATCAACAGGCTCCCCCTACTGGTGGCTAACACTTGTTAGACTCACCCCTCCCTGAGGGGGTGGAGTCAAGCTCTGCTGTTTATTCAATGCCTCTCACATGCTGTAATCAATAAAGTTGTGGCCTTTTCTAGCCCATTAACCTTATATACTGTGTCCTTGTGTCTTTCTTATCCCCAAGCGGGGGGTGGGGGTGGTGGTCCTTGAATCACAAACTAAACACTTCCAGTCCAGTTTCTGTGAAGCAAGGGCAAGTTGTCAGTTGGACTGGGATTAAAACTTTGCACATCCAGAAGCTATCTGGAAGTGGAAAGCTTTAAAGTAAGGCCAGGAGACGCACAGTGGAGATTGGTGGCTGGACAGAGCCTAGGAAATGACTCCTTGCAAAGTCCCCATTCTCTTCCCTCACATATAAACAGTGGATGCTTAAACAGAACATTTGCACAAAGCCTTGGTACCTAAAAGAGTCCAACCTTGGTTCAGAAGAGGTCCAGGCTGTCACACTTGCTTCTCTGGAATCATATTTATGGAACTCCCATCTCATTAAAGGGAAAGCATCTGAAGAAATCTAAGCACTATCTCACAGTAATTTCCCCCTGGAAAATCACCTCCTCAATTCACAACTATATGTCAAAGAACCAAGATTCTGCCAAGCATATGCTTCCAGCCTCAAAGATTCAGACTTATACTGCTTTTGAGGAAAAACCTGCTACAGCATCTGCATATTGCATATATAGAAAGCAAGGGTAGTTACAGTGACCACTACTGGTCATGGCTCTGCAAAAAGTAGTAATATGGTGGGGAGCAAATTTTAGATCACATCTTTAAAGGAAGACACCTGTTGGAGCTATTTGTATAATAGCACTCCCATGGATGTTCTAATCACAGGCAAATGTTTGTGTGTCTAGCCAATATATCTATTAGTCCTAATAGTTAGGATTTCCAGTGAAAAAACAAAAGGTTCTTTAGCATTCAAACCACTTTTATTCAGCTTTTAACCTAAGAACTCTGATGGCTCTGTAGTTAAAAGTAAGCAAATAATTTGGTAATTTTAAATCAGTGTGTGGGTAGCAATCGACTGCTCTGTCCCCCAACATGGTTCCAGGTTATTTTATTTTTGCAAAAGAACATAACTGTAGTTATGAGATAAACAAGAACTCAAATATGGATTTTCTGGGAAACAAAATTAAAAACAACACAACATTTGAATGCTCCAATTACATGTTCATGTTCATAAGTTTATTGTTCTAGCCAAAGGCCATGTCAGACTCTTATTAGGCAATAATATTGATAAAATAATACAGAACATACATCCATAATATAAAAAAGACTTTGTCAAGTTCCTGACTATTAAAACATAGTTTGTCTGACAGCTCCAATTCTAATATTATTATATTATCCATGATGTAAGAGAGAGACGTTACCAGATATAGCAACAAAGTCCAATCCAGCTTGATTTCAGATTAAATCTCTGAATCACCACAACAATTTATAGCGATTTTATCTAACTCCTTTTTCCTGATTCCGCCCCCCCCCCCCCGCAGACAGTGCATAGAGGGCCAATCATTATGTTACAAAGCTATTATTGTCACTCCAAAGAAACCAAACCATTTCTGCTGAGGTGTGCCTACTTGCTTGTAAGACTCCACTTTTAATCCACTATCAAATTCAGAAAAGGTTTCTGTATAAAAGCAAATATAAAACTCCCCACTGTCCAACCGCCACTCTAAAGAACTGGCTATTCCATTACAAACTCCTTTACATGACACAAACACCTTTCGTTTGGCCCTGAGCTATTCCGTTTAGGTACTGACACTCCATCTGAATAATCGGATCAAGCAAAATGAGGTGAACTTTCCAGGGAGTGGTTCTCTGAACAGAGGGGGTGTCAGGTAGTGACAAGACCCAGAAGCTGGAGATTGATAGGTAGTGTTCCACCATCCAAAGATAGCCCGGCTGCATGTAGAATTCCTTCTGGGCAAGCAGACTGTAATTAGCTGTTGATGGATTACCTGGTTTGTTATATTGACCTTGATCCTATTTGATTCAGAGAATTTAGACCACCTTTGTCTTGCATTGGAGTGGGGGGTGTTCGAGAAAGCCAACATGTCAGAAGGTGGGCTCTCTGGTAAATTATCCCCCTCTCATTTTCTTCTACTTTTTAATGCATAGTTCACTGGCCTCTGGGGCCATGTGTACTTATCCACGAAGCAACATCTGTCTGAAAATGAGACATAAAAATCACAGCATCTTTGTTGTGGAGGGTGAAAATCATGCAGGCTTTAATATGGGCATGCATAAGCTAATTCTTTAGGAAAAAAGCCTTAAGCCATAGATGGAATGCAAGGGGAGGGGGGATAAAAGAGCACCAATGGAATATTGTTACTGGCAATCAAATCAGATGTCTCTGAAGGGTGTCCAGTCATGTGCAGTGGAAGGAACATTGTTCTTTCCTCATTTCCTTGGCTGGCACAAGCTGCAGTCTGCTGATTTGCAGATAATTAAGGATTGCATGATGAAGGCAACAGGCATATTATTTGATAGAAAGGCTGAGATGAAGGTGCCAGCTAAGTCTAGAAGATTCTGTAATTTGATGTGACTGCTGTCAGGAACACAGACTAGCTGAAATTTGATCTACTGGCTACCACCGGAGTAGCTGCTGAAGTGAAAAATGTACATGCCGGGCTTAGATGGGTTTACTGAAGTCTCTGATTGTATATATTCATACATCGCTCCAGGGCTAAGAAATACAAGATTAACCTTCTGCATGCCAGAGCTGACAATTTATATTTGATGGAAGATGTAAGTTTACAACAGCTTTATCTCTTTTGGAAGCCGAGTTCTTTAGAAACAACAACAAAAAGATCTTCAGAACACCACTCTTTCCACCGACAGTTTTTGATTTATCTGTATTCTTCACACTATGAGGAGAGCTAACATAAATGATAGCTATCTGGTGACCAAAGCAATAACTTTGTGTGGAATGGTTTTTTTATTTTTATTTTTGCAGTGTGTGTGGGGGGGGTGGGTGGAATCTAGTGGTCTTTACTAACTTTGTGTGCTGAGGAAGAAGATGATGCTCTATATTGCAACATTTTTTCTTTTTAAAAGACCCAACCCCCCCCCCAACAAAAAAACAAGCCACAACGAGAGAAACATGATTTCCCACAGACTGCAAAAATCTCTCTGGTATTCACTTGGTTTCAGTGAAACTGATTTCTAAGTAAGGCTGTGTAGACTCATAGAATTGTAGCATTGGAAAGTATCCCAAGATTCATCTAGTTGAAATCTCAACATGCAGTCCTTCATCCAGTTTGAAACCATACCAGACCCTGTTTAGCTTTGCAAATGTGCTAGCAGTTTTATTGCTGCACCACTAGGAGGATATTTACTCCAGCTCTAGTGCACCCTCATTACTGGTGTTTGAAGCTTGGCACACAATATGCTAGTCACAATCTATGGGTATCCTTTAGTTTCTTGAGAAACTAAAGATCCAGACCCACTGGATACATTCCATCAACATTGGGCTTGTGGAATAATGAACTGATCCTGGGTCCCAATGTCATGCCAGCCCTTACCCTGCCTGCTGCTGTCAACAAAGATTGGCTTGATTTTTTTTCCCCATCACCATTGTACAATCTTGTTATTTTGCTGCTCCCATGGGTCACATAATGCGCCTGCCTGGGCAATGGCAATTCTTTCAAAGACAGGGTTAATTCTGAGGAAGCTGGAGGCATAATTTCCAAGCAATCTATTTCACAGAAAGCCTACAGTAACTGAAATTTAACTGGCGAGTTCATTAAACAACATTGCTTAATTGTTGTTGTTTGATATGCTACTGAAGCGGTTGAATCCCAGCAAGGCCTGAGGACATGGAAAGGTATGAAAGTATGGCCATTTAAATGAGGGGAAGCTTGGCCAGATGGAGTCAGTGAAAGCAGCCTTTTACTTAGATTGACAGTTGCAAATGTAGCATGAAGATTAAAGTAATGAGCTCCACATACACCATGGCCTGTAAAAGGTCGGAATTCACTTTGGAATGTGTGGTTGTTTTTATGTATTTAGCATGACAAAAGAAACTGGGTCTCGCCTCCCCTGGCCCATCCCACAAAAATATTCCTGCTTATATGGTTAAACTTTTATTTCACTTTTAAAAAATCACCTGCTTTCTTGTCACCATGGTAATCTCCTTATTTACAGGATTAGAACTCAGCTCTTGCAATGGAGTTTTTCCTCATTCCTCCTTTTCATTCTACAGTCCCCTGCACCCCCTGAAAAGCTACTCCATCTACTACCGAGCCATGTTCAAAGTCTTTGCATTAATTTACAAAGCCCTGAAAAACTTAGTTCCAGGGTACCTCAGGGATCTCCTGAACTCTCATATTTCCTATTTCTCAAATGTTTTCTTACCTCTACAAAAGAAGCTTCGGTTTGTACGCCTCATACACAAGGTGCTTTAGAATTTAATTATAATTTTGAGGGGGTGGAGTCTGAGATTACCTTATCATTGCAAGAGTGGAATGTGCCTTTTTCTTTTCATTACATTTCCCTTGTGCTCTTCAGCCTCCCTGGCTGCCCACACTCCCTAATGTGAAAAAGACTCATGGGAGGAGTTAACTTGAAGTCTTCCTCTGTTTTTTAAATGATTTCTGGGAAGATGGGGAATCTACTTGTTGAGCACCTGAGATTGGTGGGTATACTAATTGGTTTTTAAGGGAAGTCCTTCCTCTTTACTTTTTGAAAACATATTTACACAACATATAAATAAGTAAGTAAACTGTTTGATATGTCTCAGCCGTTAGGGGTGTAATAATAATAATAATAATAATAATAATAATTTATTACTTATACCCCACCCATCTGGCCAGGGCTCCCAACAGAATATTAAAAACATGATAAAACATCAAACATTAAAACCTTCCCTAAACAGGGCTGCCTTCAGATGCCTTCTAAAAGTCAGATACTGTAGTTGTTTATTTCCTTGACATCTGATGGGAGGGGGCTCCACAGGGCAGGCACCACTACTGAAAAGGCCTTATGCCTGGTTCCCTGTAACTTTGCTTCTCACAGTGAGGCCCTCCGTGCTGGACCTCAGTGTCTGGGCTGAACGACGGGGGTGAAGATGCTCCTTCAGGTATACTGGGCTTTACACTTTAAAAGTGAAAAGACTGTACTAAAAATACACACACAGGTGTCAGGTGCAGAGTAGGTAGCCTCTGACCTCCTGTGCTCACAGAACAGCCAAGGTGGTGATAAAATGGGGAGGGTGAAGAATGCAGACCACCAGGAATGTGATTTGCAAATTGAAAGAAAGCTTTTGATAATTTCACCATGTTTTCTCTCACTTTTGATGATTTTTCAATGCAATTTCTTTTATTATTAATATAATGGTATGGAGTTGCTCGTGCGTAAGTTGCCGCCTCTCCTGGCTATGTTGCCTTGTTAAACCTTTCTGTCTGGACAGCCCTTCAATTCGTGGCTGCCTCAGTCGCTAGCAGAATCTGTCAGTGGGCGTTTCGTAAACCTTTTCCAACATAAAAGTTGTTTGACACCCAGTCTCCTCCTACTTTCTCTGCGCGGAAGTCTTCTGCGCAGGGAGGGCGTGGGTAGCGGAGGACCAGTGCTCTCTCCGCTGGTGTCCGGTGAAGAGTCTGGGAGCCCTCTCTCCGATTCCCCCATCTGCCCCTCCTTATTCCTGGTGTTGCACTGAATTGCTTCCCCATCTGCTGAGCTGCCTCTCTCCTTGCTGGGCCCTTCTCCAGCATCATTAGAGAGCCTCCCCTCCACCTCTAGCTCCGATGTCAGTTCCCTGACAATTAAGGTTTAGAGAATAATTTAAAACGTGGAACAATTTTTTGACCAAGGATTAATGTATAGAACATTTTATGAGAAGACATGAGCGCTTATGGACTGCGTTGCCCAATACATTGTCTTTCTGACCATTCATCTTGGAGACGTCCCTTTGATCAACATGAAGAGAATTCTGAGTCTTTCTAAATGATGTCAAAAATGCCATAATGTCTCAATACAGTTATTACTGGTTTTCTTTCTTATTCAGCATGTGCCATTGACCTAGGCACAACACATGAAAGGTAAGCACAGAACAATTTGGTATAATTAAGTGCATTTTATTCATACCACTAGGAAAGACCATCTGGTGGTAAATCCTGCCAAGTTAGTCAACCATCACTTTAAAATGAGTGCCACCTGTATGCAAAACATAATGGGACATTTGCCACATAGCTCTTTTTTCAAGGATGCCTGACTTCTTCCTGGTTTCTCGTGAATTTCTTTTTTTATGTATGCCTCAATCTTTATGTTCCACACAAGCAATCCCAACTTTGGCCTTGTCTGGAATTTTCATAAGATATCAAAGCAGTTTAACTGCAGAGATAAATAAAAGGAAGCTGTCTGGTTTGGTTTTTGTCAAAATTAGAACTAGTGAGGCAGATTTTGATCCATTCTAAACTTTGACTCAGAAGTGTAAGAGAATTATGGTTGCCAGATCTATGAATCAGCAAAAGAAAGTTAACTTACTCTTAAGGTTACAACTAGAGCTGTCACACAATTAAATATATGTTGGTCAATTAATCACCAGGGTTTTAGCTAATTACTCAATTAGGTGATTGGCTGAATTTGCATATAAATTCTATATTCATAATGAAAATAGACATTTTTATTTTATGACATTTTCTAGGAAGGCTAAAACACCAAACAGTGGGGTTTTTTAAAAAGCATTTTAAAACTAGAAACTGGAAGTCCCATGATAATTCTCAATTAAGGAGTATAAGAAATAACCAACTCATTATAGCAAAGCCTAAGACCCATTTGGTATGGGGTTAGGACTGTTGCCTAAATTACTGACCACTGTAGTCCATGTATTCATAATCTTGAGACTCAATCACTGCAATGAATTGTGTTTGGAGTAGCCTTTGGGCCTGGTTCAGAAGGTCCAGCTGGTACAGAATGTGGCAGTCAGACAGCTGATTGGGGGATTTGGCTGAGAGCATGTGGCACTATTGCTAAAACATTTGCACTGTCTGCTCCATCTCAAACCAGGTTCAAGGTCCTTGTATGAATTTTAAAAGCCTTGAACAACTTTGGTCCAGGGTACCTTAGGGACTTTCTGAACCCTTATATCCCAGGTAAGTCATAGAGATAATCTTCAAGAACAACGTTGGTCATCACTTGAGTTGGTGAGGAACATTTGATAAAATTAAGATGCCAAGCCTACAGTGTCATCGGCCCAGTGTTGTGGAATACTCTACCAATGGAGATTCATCCTCATCTTCTGTTTCAACTTTTACATGCTGGCTGAAAACTTTTCTATTGTGTCAGGCCTATGAAGACAATTAAGAATACATATTTCCACAACAGTTGGCTGGCTTCCGATTTTAACTTTTTAATATTGTTTTTATTGAATGGTTTTATGTATTATTGTTACAATCCACTCTGATATTCTATTACAAATAGAAGTATATAAATATTTTTTTAAAGTAAATTTGTAGCCAAGCAGCCTAAGAGAGTGAGCTGTCTGCATGATGGCAAATGTTAAAAGAAGTGCAAAAGGAAAAGCACACAGAGATGAAACATGCTGCTGTTGCAAATGTTAAATTGCCCATTCTTTTTGCCAAGCACTCTTCAGCTGCTACTATTGCTACTACCACTGTGTCAGAGAAAGCTGTTTAGATATTAAACTCCTCAAACAAAGCAGAGAATAGCTGAGAAAAAAGTATAACAACTGATCACTTCCTCTCCACAACCAGAATAAGAAGCAAAGCACCAGAAGATAGATGCCCCCAAAACTGACCAGCAGGTGCTGTACTAAAGAATCAAGCAGTGGTAAGGAAGTCTGTTTTTATCAAAGCATAAGGTTTGATGTGAGGATATTTCCACCCTAGAAATTCCAGAATTGATACCTGAGCCTCCTAAGTATGGGGAAAGTGTGTATGTTGGCCATAAACAGTGGCAAGAATACAGAAGAAACAAAAAACGTAGTCAGAGAATGAAACTGCATAGTGTTGTAAGAGCTGTCAAATAATAATAATAATAATAATAATAATAATAATAATAATAATAATAAATTTCTATACTTCAGGGTGGTTTACAATATAAAAACACAAAAATACATACCATAATAACAAACCAAAACAATACCGCCCCCCCTAGATTATAGGTCATAAAAAAGGTAAAGGTACCCCTGCCCGTACGGGCCAGTCTTGACAGACTCTAGGGTTGTGTGCTCATCTCACTCTAGAGGCCGGGAGCCAGCGCTGTCCGCAGACACTTCCGGGTCACGTGGCCAGCGTGACAAAGCTGCTCCGGCAAACCGGCAGCAGAGCAGCACACGGAACGCCATTTACCTTCCCGCTATAAAGCGGTCCCTATTTATCTACTTGCATCCGGGGGTGCTTTCGAACTGCTAGAATGGCAGGCGCTGGGACCGAGCAATGGGAGCGTGTTGGAGGGGGAGATTTCCAGCTGGTGGCAGAGGACAGAGTGACTCCAGCCACGGGGATTCGAACTGCTGACCATGCGATCGGCAAGTCCTAGGCCAGGGGTCTGCAACCTTTAAGACAAAAAGAGCCACTTGGACCCGTTTCCGAAGAGAAAAAAAACTGGGAGCTGCAAAACTTACAAAATAGTAGAAAACAAACTGGACTTCAGAAAAGAGCAACTGAAATGATCCAGGCAGGGTTTTCCTCCCCACCCTCTCAGGTGGGTGCCATTGCCAGTCTAAGAACAAGGGCGAGTTTTGGCACCGCTTTCTCTAGAAAAATAGCGCTGGAATCCCAGGGACTCCCCTGCGAAGAAAGGTTGCAGCATTTGGGACTTTTTAGTTTTGAGGAAGGTTACCAGATGTCCCCGTTTCCCAGCGACAGTCCCCAGATTTACAAATCAGTCCCATGGCAAAATCTATTTAATAGGAAGTTGAAAAGTGTCCCCAGATTCATTGAAAAAACAAACTGGTAATATTAGTTTAGAGAAGAGGTGACATGATAGGAAGTTGGCAAATTATGCATGGAATGGAGAAAAAGGGTAGAGAAAAGCTTTTCCCCCTCTCTTGTGGACCACCAGAACTTGTGGACATCCCAAGAAGCCGAATGTTCAAAGATTCAGGGCAGAGGAAAGAGAGGACTTTTTCACCCAGCGCACAATTGAACCATGGAACTCCCTCACACAGGTGACAAGTTGGACGGTCTTAAAGAAATTCACAGAGGTAGTAGTAGTAATGGAGCTGGGGGGTGGGGGTGCGAGGGGGATACACGGATGCCTCTGAGGGAGAGGATTTTGTCTGTCAGGGGAAGGAAATGCAATGGAGAAACCAAAAGGGATAAGGTGCTACCATTAAAAAAATAAAATAAGGTTTTAACCTAAGAAGCGAGTGGAGGTTAAACCGAGCATTAAGTGGCAAGGGCTGAGGTCCCCTGAGATTATATTTAACTAAGAAAAATGACAATGATGCTGTTAATGATGGTGGCAATAGTAATAATAGTATTAATAGTAATAATTGCCGTGGGGCAGCAAGCTGCCCACTGCTGGTTCCTGCTCGGCCAATCGCCCGGCGCGCAAGCCGCCACCGGAGGGGCCGATTGGAGGAGGCTGGTCTGGGGGGCGGGTTTGAGCTGGCCGAAGGCGCCTGACAAAGCGGGCGAGGGAGCGTCCGACATGTGGCAGCTTTGTAAGCGGGCGCAAAAAGTCCTGTCTGGCCAACACGGCGCTCAGGGACCGAGTCCCGGCAGGCTGCGTTTTCACAGGCACTTTCTGGCAACCGCCACAAAAGACTTCACGGGATGGCCAGGTACTTTCTACGCTTCTCACGCCAGTAGGAAATTGAGGGACGCTCCCTCGCCTCTGCCCCTGCTTGGTTCTCTGTAATGTGGCTTCTTGCAGCGAGAATGTAATGTATATGTAATGTAAGATCAATTTATTCTTTTTATGTTTGTTGTGTAAATTTTTTTGGGGGGAAATCATTTTGTTTTGGCTGCTGGGGGTACATGGGTAGCTCTAGTATCCGCCCCGGAGCCGCAGCAAAGGTGTAAAAGAGCCACATGCGGCTCCGGAGCCGCGGGTTGCCGACCCCTGTCCTAGGCGCTGAGGTTTTACCCACAGCGCCACCCGCGTCCCCTAGATTATAGGTCATAGATTGTTTAATTAGCCAAAGGCCTGGTAAAAGAGAAATGTTTTTGCCTGTTGCCTAAAGATATGCAAAAAAGCCACCAGGTAAGCCTCCCTGAGGAGAGCATTCCAAAAGAATATTGTTGTTGAACATAAGGCTGCATATGACAGTTTATTCCATTTTCACAATGCTTCCCTAACTGTTAAGTTCTGTATTATATTTGAGCATTCACACAATGTAAAAGTTCTGCATTATATTTGAGCATTCGCACAATGTAAAAGCTACTTCTGGAACTATAGTGGAATATAATGCAAGCTTAGTGATCATTTTTCTGTTACTTGCTTCCAGAAAATATCCATTTGCAAATAATACAGAAATGAGTGCTAAACTAGCTCTATATTCCATTATAGTTCCACTATATTCCACTATAGTTCTGGAAGTGACTTTTTTATTTTTTGTATATCGTATTATTGTTTTATTGCTATGGCTAAAGGCTGATGCAAATAAAGATTTATTCATTCTGTGAATGACTTCTATATCATGTGAAAGCTGAAATATAACATGGAAATTAATAGTTAGGGAAATGTAAAAATGGAATAAACTATCATGTGAATGCAGCTTTGGTGCTGGGTTATGTTAAATAATATTTAAAGCTGAAATACATTTATTGTAGTAAGGATTGTGGTATAGTTTTTTTGCTTCAGAAAATGCATGCAAACCTGAGCAGTTTATGGAGAAAATGCATGGGGGGAAATTAAAATTCTAGGAGTCAGTTGATAAAGGCTGGTGATATTTTCACTGAGACTTGTGAAGGCTAGTATAAGATATTTGGCGTGACTTGAAGAGGCAAGCAAGAAACCTTGTAAAATGAATAACATAATAAATTACAGAACAGAAAATGAATGTTAAATGACTGAGAAAATTTGACTGACAAACATGTGGAGCATTAATGAAAGACAAATGAATCTGAACTGTGCTGTATTATCTCAGAGAGAGAACAAAGAACAAAGGGACAATGGCCTTACACTGTGTAAACAGCTCACATCATCTTAAAAAACCCACATGGACCACATTAAAGTTTAGGTTAGCATTGATCATTTGCAATAGCAAATGTTAATTAACTGCCTCTTTAGTTTTGAGAATTCCCTCTCTTCTGGGTGAATACATGTCCACTACTTTGAATCTGTGAAGGGACGATGAGCTGCTTGTGTGTAAAATCCTAGTCCCTCAGAGTTTGGTCAAGTTTGCAAACCTCTGTCTGTAACGGAGCCCCTTAAACATGGCTCCGTCAGTCGCTGGCAGATTCCGACAGTGGTTGCTTTCGGAATCGCTTCCAACATAAAAGCTCCTTAACGGAAACACGTCTTCTGGACTCTCTGCGTGACAGTTTCCGGCGAGGAGTGGGTGTCCCTACAGGAGGTCCTGAAACCTCCCCACTGTTTTCGCTGGAAGTGTCTCTGAGCCATCCCTCCAGCTCCCTTTCCCTCAGCTCAGCTCCTCTCCCCCTACTGGTTCCCTCTTCAGCTGCTGAGTCTCTCCCAACCTGTGTGAGCCCTTTCACTTCCCTTCCTTCCGATGGCAGTTCCCTGACATCCACCTCCCCTCCAGGGCCCCCTTCATCCCCTCTCGCCCCCTCCTCTACGGGCGGTGAGGAGGCAAAACCCCGGAATGAACTTCCTTCATCTTCCGATGTCCCGAACACTTCTCTCCACCTGTTGCGGTTCCTGGTCTCGAAGTACTCCTCCTCCTCAGAGTCCATCTCCCCTTCCCCTTCCGATTCCGAGAATCCTTCCAACTCCTCCTCCTCATCGGTGGTCCCAAAGTATTCCCTCCGGAACCTCTCCACAGGCTGAGGTTTCCTTGGGAACCTTTGATGGAACGTTTCTATCAATACCTCGTCATTGATATCTTCTGCCATTACCCAAGTGTTTTCTGACTCCGGTTCTCCTTCCCACGCTACCAAATACTCCACCTGATCCCCCTTCCATCTGGCGTCGAGGATTTCTGCCACATGGCTGCTGCATTCCCTTTCTTCTATGACCGGTCCCCGAGTGGCCATCCCTTCTCGTCCCCCCTCATACGGTGACAGTAACGACCTGTGAAATACTGGGTGCAGTTTCATGTGGTTGGGTAACCGGAGCCTGAAAGCCACTGGGTTGACCTGTTGAATGACCTCAAAGGGACCCAATCTCCTGGGTCTTAATTTCTTACAACCTCCTTTGAACGGCAACCCTTGGGTTGACAGCCACACCCTATCTCCCACCCTTATGGTTTCACCTTCCCTTCGGTTCTTGTCTGCCTGCCTCTTGTATTCTTCCTTCGCCCTTTCTAAGTTGAGTTGGAGCTGACGATGGATTGCTTCCATTTCTTCTACAAAATGCTCGGCTGCCGGGACACCCCATCTCTCCCCTTCTCCCCCTGGGAAAGCCCTGGGATGACACCCATAATTAGCCAAGAAGGGGCTCATCCCTGTGGACACATTCTCGGCATTGTTGTAGGCAAATTCCGCCAGCGCCAACTTTTCTACCCAGTCATTCTCTCTGTCATTGACATAACACCTCAGGTATTGCTGGAGGACCCCGTTTGCTCTTTCCGCCTGCCCGTTGGTTTCAGGGTGCCGGGCAGTCGAAAAGTTGACCTCCACCTGCAGTAAGCTCATGAGCTTCCTCCAGAACCTGGAAGTAAATTGTTTTCCTCGGTCTGAGACCACCCTCAATGGCACCCCGTGCAACCTAAAAATGTGTTCTACAAATAACTTCGCTGTCTCTTCCGCCGTGACTGCATGCGAGCAGGCTACAAAGTGGCACATCTTTGTTAGTAGGTCTACCACCACCATGATGGCTGTTTTCCCCTTGGACTTCGGCAGATCAGTCATAAAATCTATCGACACTGCCTCCCAAGGTCGTTCTGGGGTTGGTAAGGGTTCTAATAGCCCCGCCGGTGCCCGCCTCTCCCCTTTGGCTCGCTGGCATTGCTCACACCCTCTTACATACTCCCGTACATCTTCCCTCACCTTAGGCCACCAAAATTCCCTGGTGACCAACCACATGGTTTTGTGTTGTCCAAAATGCCCCGCCGTGGGGCTGTCGTGCAACTGCTTGAGTACCCTCCCCCTTAAGTCTCCTTCAGGGATATACAGTGCCCCTTTGTAATACAAAGCTCCATTTCTTTCCTCGAAACCCCCTGGTTCCTCTCCCTCACCCCTAAGACCTCTGAGCTTATTCTGGGCGTATTCATCATTCTCTGTTTCCTCTACCAGTTCTCTTTGTCCCACCAATGCCACCCCACACACCCAGCGGTCCTCTGGAATGACATGTCTCTCTTCGGGTGCTCCCTCCCCCTCCAAATATTCAGGTTTGCGTGAGAGAGCGTCCGCCCTAATGTTCTCTGGGCCTGGCACGTAACAAATCTCAAAGTTAAATTTGGAGAACTCCTGGGCCCATCTCACTTGCCGTTGGTTGAGCACTCGTGCCGTCCTCCAATACTCTAGGTTCTTGTGGTCAGTGCACACTTGCACCTTATGTTGTGCGCCAATTAGCAGGTGCCTCCATCTCCGGAACGCCTCATGAATGGCTAGTAGTTCTCGGTCATACACCGTGTAGTTCCTCTCGGATTTGTTCAGCTTTCGCGAAAAAAAGGCACACGGTCTCCACTCTGACTCCTCCTTCCCTGGCTGCAGAAGCACCGCCCCAATAGCTCTGTCTGATGCGTCAGTTTCCACTCTCATCGGTTTTTGTAAATCCACATGCAGGAGTTGTTGTTCCGAGGCGAAGGCCCTTTTTAGTTCCTCAAATGCTCGCTCCGCCTCCTCAGTCCAAACGAACTTCTTCTTACTGCTGAGACAGTCCGTAATGGGCGCCGTCAGGTGGGCAAAGTTTCGGATGAACTTACGATAGAAGTTCCCAAATCCTAGGAACCTCTGCACATCCTTCCTTGTTTTGGGTGTTTTCCATTCCAGCACCGCCTGGACCTTGCCGGGATCCATGGCCAATCCCTTGTCTGACAGGCGATACCCCAGGAATTCCACCTCCTTGGTATGAAACTGACACTTCTCCAGTTTCACCCACAGCTGGTTGGCTTGCAGCCTGCTCAACACTTCTCTGACGTCTCTCACATGCTGCTCCTCATTCTCAGAATACACCAACACGTCGTCTAAGAAGGCCACACAATTCTTGTAAAGCAAAGGCCCCAGGACATGGTTCATAAACGATTGAAAGCACGCGGAGCCTCCTTGTAGGCCGAAGGGCATAACTAAATATTCAAATGCCCCCAAAGGGGTGAACATGGTGGTTTTCCATTCATCCCCCTTCCTTATTCGTATCAGGTTGTACGCCCCCCTTAGGTCCAGTTTAGTAAAAATCTTTCCCTTCCTGACCCTTGTCAAAATGTCGTCAATCCTGGGCATAGGGAAAGCCACTGGTTCTGACACTGCATTTAAGGCCCTGAAGTCACACACAAGCCTCGGCTTGTTCGTGTTTTTTTTATCCACAAAAAACACTGGGCTGCCCCCCACCGCCCTGGACTCTCTGATGAACCCTCTCTTCAGGTTCTTGTCAATGAACTCTCTTAGCTCCTGCATCTCTCTGTCTGACATGGCGTACAGCTTGCCTACAGGGAGCTGTGCCCCAGGGAGTAAATTGATTTGACAGTCAAAGGGTCTATGCGGGGGTAGTTGGTCAGCTTCCCTTTCGCTGAAGACGTCGCGGAGATCTGCGTATTGTCGTGGTACCTTCACGTTCTCCGTTACTTCAGTCCCTGCTAGGGTGGCTTGGGCCCCTGCCAAACCCTTTCCCTCTTTGCAGTGTTCTAAGCAATGTGCTGAACCAAAAGAAACCACTCTCTGATGCCAGCCCACCAGCGGATCATGTAACGCTAGCCAGCTCATCCCCAATATAATGGGAGCTCCTCCCAAGGTGGCCACATTAAACGCTATCAGTTCGGTGTGCCTTGCCACCTTCATTATCATTGGGACGGTCTGCAAGCTGACTTCTCCTCCCAACAGCTCCCTGCCATCGATCGTGGTCACCTGCAGGGGGTTGCTTAAAGGGATCGTCTGTATCTGGTGTTCAGCTGCAAACTCTTTGCTCATGAAATTGCAGGAGCTGCCTGAGTCCAACAGCGCCTTTATCTTTAGAGGGTGTCCGTTTGGCAGCTCTAGCGCCACTTCTATCACTAGGGCGGGTTTAGGAGGTTCTGGCGTGGGCACTTTCACTGCTCTTTGGCCTGGCTGCTGTGCCCCGACGGTGGCAGCCAGGCGTTGGCTTTTACTTGCTTCGGTATTTCTTCCTCTCTTCCCTCCACAGCTCCTACCATCCCTTGCCATTCCTTCCTCTGGGGGCAGACTCTGGCAAAGTGACCTGGCTGTTGGCAGAGATAGCATTTCCGGGCGCCTTTTCCCTCCTTCTTTCCCCCCTCACTGGGCTTTGAAACTGCGCGCGCGCGCGCTGTTCCGATTTCCATCGGCTCTGCCGGCGGGAAAGTTGGCTCTGGAATGTCTGGAATGCGGAACTCCTTCCAACGTTCCCCCTTCCCTTCCCGCCTCTCCAATGCTCTCGCCTCCTGGCGCGCTCCTATGGTCAGCGCTGATTTGGTCAGCTGGTCCATAGACTCCGCCCTGGGCGCCCGGGAAAGTTCGTCTTTCACAGCCGAAGAAAGCCCTTCTTCAAAGAGCATTTGAATGGGTTCCGCCGATAGATCCCACCCCAATTTATGGATCAACATGGTGAAGTCAGTCCAGTACTCACGGACAGATCGGCTCCCCTGTTTGCAAGCCATTAACTGTCTGCGGACCACTCCCTGTTCAATATCGCTGGAAAACATCAGATCCATGGCGCGAAAGAACTTCATCGTGTCCTTTAGGACGTCACTATTCGCTGCCATCAGGGGTCTAACCCAGTCTCTCGCCCCCTTTTCAAGATGCCCAATCACGAAAGCCACTCGTGATTCCTCGTCAGGGAATTCATCAAACTGCAGATTGAGGGCATATTGCATCTCTGTCCGAAAGCCATGATAGTCTTTGGGCTCCCCCCCAAACTTCTGCACCAATCCTGGTACCTTTCTGACGAGCTGGGTGTCTTTCCCCTTTTTGTCTGCATCCTGAGCCCTCCTCTCCTCAAGCCTCGCCGTCTGCAGCGCTAGCTGGACCTCCAACACCCGGTACCTTTCTTCCAGGCTTGGACCCGCTCCAGCTCCTGCTTCTCCGGTTCCGGCTGGGTTGCTCATGATGCCTTCTCCTGCACAAGCTGCTCACGAAGACTGTCGGAATGCTGTGAAGGGACGATGAGCTGCTTGTGTGTAAAATCCTAGTCCCTCAGAGTTTGGTCAAGTTTGCAAACCTCTGTCTGTAACGGAGCCCCTTAAACATGGCTCCGTCAGTCGCTGGCAGATTCCGACAGTGGTTGCTTTCGGAATCGCTTCCAACATAAAAGCTCCTTAACGGAAACACGTCTTCTGGACTCTCTGCGTGACAGTTTCCGGCGAGGAGTGGGTGTCCCTACAGGAGGTCCTGAAACCTCCCCACTGTTTTCGCTGGAAGTGTCTCTGAGCCATCCCTCCAGCTCCCTTTCCCTCAGCTCAGCTCCTCTCCCCCTACTGGTTCCCTCTTCAGCTGCTGAGTCTCTCCCAACCTGTGTGAGCCCTTTCACTTCCCTTCCTTCCGATGGCAGTTCCCTGACAGAATCTTCTTGAATAAATGCATATTTTAATTTATGTAAGCTTGTGAGAATACACCAGGGGCATTTACCTGCCAATGGAATTAGAAAAAAACACAATAAACCAGCCAGTTTCTAAAGAAAAAGGAAAAAGGTCTGTACATGTGGTGAAAGTAGTTTAAAGCTTAGGATGAACTATGATATGTTCTTATTGGACGATTAGCTTGGTATTTATCAGGGAGGTGGTCTGCTAGGGAAGGCACTCTGCTACTTATTTTGGCCCCAAGTTGCTTTGTATGAACATAAGGAGGAAGTTTTCATGACTAACCTCCATACATTCAATATAGCATCTGAAGAACCCTTGGACATACAACATGGAGGACTCTCTCTATACAATTCCATCACTGGCTGAGAGAGTTTCAGCTGCTTAGTCTTACTCCCTTCTCCCATTGGGCTCTGCCTGAATCATCCTGACACTATAGGGGTAACATGTTATTTCTGTTCGTGATCTCAGACTTGAGTGTGATTTTTCGTCTGAGAATCTTTTGTAAGGTAAGCCTCTCTGAGAGTCTCCTGGGGCTATAAAAGAGAATATAAGCATTCTTAACAGATAATAACAGATCCTCCATTTTTAAGGTTCTTCAATAGCACTGGTGCTCTTTCAAACTTTAACTTAAATCTGTGGGAGAATGTGTGAATTTGCTCCCTGGATTCATGCACTAATGCATCTATAAAGCATCTGAGGACAATAGAACTAGTGACATTGTTCTTTGCATTCTGGGCCAGGTAATTATATTTCATGCCTTGAACAACAGTTTTACATGATCTGGGATTAAGAGCCTGCATAGCTAAACAAAAACAAAATGTCTTATTTCAAAATATCATTTAAAAAAGTATTTCTTACTTACATTAGCTTATATTCATTTAATCGATATGGACTTAGCCTATTTCATGTAGTCAGGTTGATTTTTTGAAGGGATTCATAACAAAACAGTAATATTCACAACAGAATTCTAAAAAGGCACAGGGCAGAAGTTTCAATACTTCATATACACATACACACACAAAGAATTAAGAAATAAATCTCAGAGAAATGATTTCATGACAGCAACAAGCTTTAGTTGAACTTTTTTTATCTTATTCTCAATGTCATACTGAGAGGACTGTAGCTTTCATTTGATCTCTTCCTTTAACTGAACACATCTATCAAAAGTATGAAATCAGCACACAGCTATCAGAGTCTTAATCTTGGTTGAAAGGAAGAAAGCCATTTTGTGAAAAACCAGGTAGTAACATTCTGAGCTCCACTGCAGTTTTATGTAACTACAATAACATGAAGGTGGTACATATATTTGGACAAAGATGATTATCTACAGCTATACTCCAATGTGCTCATTGCATACAAAATCATACCTTTTTTTTAAAAAAAAGGAAGTGTGTGTGACCATTAGCTACCACATTGACACAGCAGCCCAGATCAACTGCACAGCTGCCACTGAGGGTGAGCCTAAGTTTTGATCAGGTTTGGTTTTTCCCAGAACAGGTCAATGAAGGGTTGTTAATGGTTAATTATGTGGCATCTGTTTTCCAGACCCAGTCCCAGGACAAGTGGCATAGCCACAGGGAGGAGGAAGCAATGAACAGTGAGAGTGCACAAAAAACCAGGTGAATTTTAAACAGGCAAATAAATAGGGCCATAGCT
Source organism: Podarcis pityusensis (assembly GCF_964106645.2). Taxonomy (NCBI): domain Eukaryota; kingdom Metazoa; phylum Chordata; class Lepidosauria; order Squamata; family Lacertidae; genus Podarcis; species Podarcis pityusensis. Next base: position 45,941,117 of record NC_138034.1, on the reverse strand, counting down.
CAGGGGTAAGGCATCTACTTTGCATGAAGAAGTTTACAGGTTGAATCTCCATTATCACCCAGCAGAGCTGGGAGAGAACTGTGCCTGAGGCCCTGGAGAGCTGCTGCTATCATGGGTAGATAGAGCAATGGTCTCACTCATCATAAGGCAATTCCCTATGCAGGGGCATAGGAAGGGGGGCAGTGGGGGCAGTTCGCCCTGGGTGTCATCCCTGAGAGGGGTGAGAAAATCCCCCCGTGGATCGCCGCCGCACCAATCGGCCCCCTCGGGCGGATCACCACAGTGCCAATCGCCTCCCTGGGTGGATTGCCACCATGCCAATCTCCCCCCGGGCGAATCGCTGTTTTGCTGATCACCCCCCTGGGTGGATCACCCCACCCCTGTGGGTGGATCGCCCTGCCCCGGGTGCATGGCATGTGCGCCGCTCTGAGTGCCCGAGTGGCTAGCTCCGCCGCTGTCCCTATGTCTCTATTTTCTGTAGAAAATCCATTGCTTAGCCCTGGGAAATAGAACTGGTGGAAGGTTTTCATCAATCCTGTTGGCAATCTTTGGTGAAATTTGTCCACTCTCAATTTATGTATATTGTTCAATCTCCATTGATTGATTTATTGTGATTCAGAAAGGTTTAGCTGTGCAGACTCAATTATTCAGTTGCTAAATGAAATGGAAACTTAATATTATAAATCCATACCTTTCTTTGTATTAGTATCTTGGGGAGAAATGTATGTGCTGCTGATGAACTGAAGACGGCCATTACAAATGAGGTTCAGTATTTCCTGGGTGCCTAGGATGCAACTATATTGTAGAAGGTTTGATGAACAGGCCAAGGAGAGTTTGTCACTTCTGCTTATAATCTTGGAATCCATGAAGTCAGTTGCACCAGTCCATGATCCTGAGCACCCCCTTTCATTTTCATTGATGATATTTAAACTGGCATTATGACCAAGCTCCCAGAGATGAGCTCCATGGTACTTTAGACCTAAAATTGGACTTGTGGATCATGATCAAGATGCTCTTATCTTCAAGGCTTGTGTATTCTTTAGGGGATTTAGCATCAGATCATGGTTGATGTAGATGTAGGCTGATGGATGGAATTAAATTGTAGTAATTGGAAAAAATAGGTTGAACTCTCTGTATCTAGGTCACTATTACCTTTTGTTTAATGAAAGAAGAGACACACTGAATTTTAAAAACAAAATTCTGTCGCTAAAGCTCCACTATCCAGATCTCTATAACATCTTTAACATGTGCTTAACTGAATTACCCTCATGTAGGTCTATTCAGTTTAAGCAACAGAGATAATTGAATATGTTGGATGAAGCTCCCACAGACTATCTTGATAAAAAGATCATGTGCTTTTAGGAACATGAGTGCAAAATAACTGTCTGATTTAAAGTGAAAATTAAAGACACTTTAAAAAAGACATGTCCTATTGTCTTGTTTCCTAGAGCATTTTAGTAACTACTTAAAAAAATTACAGATAAATTAGACTGATGTTATACCATTCTCTGATACACTCCTGTATGACAGAAATTTATGTTCTTTGCTTTTTAATAAATGACTGATGCAGCTAATTTAGGATAAATTATTTTATTATTTTATGCCTGACAGCATTCCAGTTGAAATGGTACTAATGTCAAATGCTCAGATACAGTGGTACCTCAGGTTACATATTCTTCAGGTTACAGACACTTCAGGTTATAGACTCTGCTAACCCAGAAATAGTACCTCAGGTTAAGAACTTTGCTTCAGGATGAGAACAGAAATCGTGCTCCAGCAGTGCGGCAGCAGCGGGAGGCCCTATTAGCTAAAGTGGTGCTTCATGTTAAGAACAGTTTCAGGTTAAGAACGGACCTCCAGAACGAATTAAGTTCTTAACCCGAGGTACCACTGTAATTTTTTACGGGCTTGTACAGACATGCAGCTCCAGTTATGTTTTCCCACTGCCAAGAAGAGTCTGATTGGCTTTTGTTTTTATTTTGTTAGAAGTAAGAAAGTGGATTTGAGGCAAGATCGGGAAAGGCAGTTTAGTTATTTATTTAATTTTTATTTATTTTAACAATGTATGTATGTATCCATTAAAATACTTTTTGCAATATCAAAATCTGACCATATTAAAGTATCCTCAGAAGAAATCTTGGCTGCAGGAGCACAGAGAACTCACATTGCAACCTGTCCCCATTAGAATGGTTCTGTAAGGTCATTCTTATTCTCTGTGACCTCCTAACATGATAGAACACATTTGTATAAAACTGGGGCTATATAGTAGCAAATCATCAAAAGGAGATTCAAATGGAGAAGGCATGAACTTAGTCAATCTGTTGAATTTACCTTCTTAAAAAATGGACAGACATTTCAGGTTAGAGGACAACTTGGATCAAAACTTTGCCAATGGTAGATTTATGTGATATATGTATACAAGGCCAGCCCAAGACTTACTGCTGTCTGAGGCTATGGAAAAGATGGAATACTTCCATGTTCAGAAACTGACTGCACTGGTAGTTGAATCTTGCCTCAACATCGAGTGCAGCAGGCTAGTGGGATTCCCAACAGATCATATGGCACACACAGCAGTGTCTTCCAGCACAGGTGAACTGCCAGGGGGCTTAGAAGGAATGACTTGAGAGGCTGCCACCACTGTCACACAGATTTCAGGCTGAGTCAGTTGCCTCCCTCTGCCTAATGGCAGGGCCAACCCTGGATATATGCTTTGCAATCCAAGCACATTTACTCACAAGAAGACCCAACTGAGTATCAGCCCCAGCCAGCATGGACAATAGCCAAAAATAATGGGAATCCATCATTAACTAGAGGGCCAAAGGTACTCCATCCCTACAATCATTTATCTACCTACTGGGGAGTACGTCCCATTGAATTTGATTTATATCAGAGTAGACATGTAAAATATCAGAGTAGACAAGCTATGGTTTTCCCCGTAGTGATGTATGGAAGTGAGAGCTGGACCATAAAGAAGGCTGATTGCCGAAGAATTGATGCTTTTGAATTATGGTGCTGGAGGAGACTCTTGAGAGTCCCATGGACTGCAAGAAGATCAAACCTCTCCATTCTTAAGGAAATCAGCCCTGAGTGCTCACTGGAAGGACAGATCCTGAAGCTGAGGCTCCAATACTTTGGCCACTTCATGAGAAGAGAAGACTCCCTGGAAAAGACCCTGGTGTTGGGAAAGATGGAGGGCACAAGGAGAAGGGGACGACAGAGGACGAGATGGTTGGACAGTGTTCTCGTAGCTACCAGCATGAGTTTGACCAAACTGCGGGAGGCAGTGGAAGACAGGAGTGCCTGGCGTGCTCTGGTCCATGGGGTCACAAAGAGTCGGACACGACTAAACGACTAAACAGCAACAAGACACGTATTGCTTATTAGCCTGCGCACACACACATCTGCAGAAGTATTTTCTCCTTCAATTTGTGGCTGAAAAAAATTACTGATGCCATTAGATAAAAGTATTATCTCATAGAGCCATATCTTTAATCTGGGACAAACTAGGGCATGATTAAAGCTTCAACATCCATTTGGTGGTGATAGACTGGTATATCCATCCCAGAGAAAATGGAATCAATGAAATAAACAACCTATAAGCTTAAGCTCTCCATATATAATTTAAGACCCATTTGTTTCTGCCCTAGGTTTTGTGGGTAGCAGTTAACAGAATCTAAATCAATACATTCTCCTTCAGTTTACGTAGCTTATAGAACTGCCATGACTTATTTACAGTACAGCGGGATTAGAAGATGATTAACATCTTATAAACTAAAAGGCACGATGATAAATATTACGAATATTTGGCTGACTAATGTAATTAATGCAAAAGTGTCCTCTACTAATTTTAAGATGGCTTACCCTTAAGTAAAAGCCACATATCACATTTTATCCTCCTTTCTATAGCAATGGCAGGTTGAAATATATTTCCAGAGTACGCTTCAAAAGAAGACATTATTTTATAAAGAGTATAGAAAGAAAAGGGAATGTGCCTGAATTGTTGGGCTCTCCTTCACCGCCCACTTTTCATTCTTCTGGCATCTTCGCAACTGAGTGTGCTAAGAAATGTTACACACAAAGATATGGACTGCGTATATTGGCTGGACCCCCTATCTGCAACAGGGTACTCACATCAGTTTGCATATCCATTTTGGAGCAGATGTGGTTGGAGATATGGTGGCAATAGTGCAACATCTGGCTGATATCTTCCAAAGCTCTCAGTGCTCACATTCCAGAGGCTATCAGGGCCCAAGGTGTTGGGATGCATGAAGTCAGCAGTGGCGCAGGTAGCCACTCGTTGTGCCCAGTGCGGCACACATGTCCTGCAGCCAGGGGCGGGATGAGCCGCCCATGGAGGTGGGGCGCGCTGGGTGGAGCCTCTCTGCAGCCTCCTCCTCAGCTAAGGAAGAAGCGGTGGGCAGGCGTAAACTCCACGCTGCCATTTCAGGCAGCGCCGAGTCTGCAGGCACTCAAGGCACCACATCACTCCCAGGAGAGATGTGTGGCTCGGGCATGCTGTAGGCCCCACGGTAAGTGCCAGCCCCTGCAGTGTGGCGCCCAGTGCCAGCCACGTTTTGTTGTGTTTGTTGACTGAACTAAAATGTTTCGTGAGCCCATTTTTTATTTATTTATTTTTTAAACTCATATTTTTGTCATTTTGTCACCTCCCCTTAGTGATGACACCCAGGGCGGTCCATACCCACTGCACCTCCCTTCCTCCACCACTGGATGTGAGATGAATAGGAGTGTAGGCAATGCACTTCTCCCTGCTTCTCTTTGCATTACAATCCCTAAGTGACTGAGAATGCACAGATGCCAAAACATTAGACGTGCTGTTCTCTTTTTTAAAAATCACTTGCAGAGAAAACTTGTAATCAGTGACCCAAATACAATTTGAGCAGAGCAAACTTTGAACATCCCTCTTTTGAACTTCAGAATAAACTACTTCTCCATTGCAGCCCCATGCCCCTCAAGACTGCTAACCAGTGAAGCTCCAGACACATTTTTACAGGGGTAAGCACATGTGGGAGGTAGGCTTGCAGTGGTAAAGTAGTGAGCAGAGGATAATTAAGCATAGAAGTGCCTACATAAATGGACAATCGTCAAATATAGCCTTAGAGCAGGGCTGAATAATCATTTTCAGTATGAGGGTGTCATGGTGCAGGCACCAGCTTCATCTGCTGAACAGCAGCCTGATGGGGGAGAAGGCAGAGTGACTCCATCTGCAGCTGATCAGCCTTCAAGGACTCAGAAGAGAAGGCACTGATGAGAACCAGCTGGCTTCAGCCTTCTTAAGCAGAGCTTCCAGCAGCAGGCAAATGCTGGTGCTGGTGACAATACTTGTAGTTCCTGGTCCTACCTTGCTGCTTCCTGCTTGTCTTGACCCCATGATCATTGGGTTCCCTGGACAATCTGACCCCACGGATTGCTGTTTGCCTGACTCTAGGACTGGACCTGATGTCAGATGCTGACCCTGCCTCCAGGCAAGTACACCTCAGAGACTCTTCTGGTTGACTGACCTCCCACTCCACCTAGCTCTGCGTGTTGTTGCACGTTGTCTAGGGGCTGCAGCTCAGTCAATCTCGTGATCCTGATCGCCCCTCCCCCCCACAAAAAAACTCAATGACTTTTGTTCTCCCTCTCCCCAAAAAGCTCAACAAGTTGGACATGCCTGCTCTACATCTTCCTACCTGGCAAGCAATTTACATTATCACCATTTCAGAACATTTTCCAGCCAGCCAGAAGCATTCAAGGAACGTATAAAGCAGGGCCATTAAGGGGTTGGTTTGGGGAGAAGACTAGCCTGGGCAGAATCACAAGGGACAGGGACAGTCATGGAGGGTCACATTCAGCTCCCTGGACTGCAGTTCCCTAGTCCTGCCTTAGATAATGTAGGTCCCTGCAGAATAATTGGAATCAGCTGCAAATTTTACACACACACACACACACAGCGGCGGAGCAAGCAGATCGGGCGCCTGGGGCAGCACACATACCCTGTGTCCAGGGGCAGGGGCAGCCACCCCCATGGGTGGGGCAAGGCGGGGCAGGACACTTTGCGGGTCCTCCGAGGAGTCTGCCTGCTTCCTCCCACTCTCCCAGCCCTACAGCTGAGGGGGAGGTAGCGGTCGGACCGTTTGGGCAGTATGGAGCCTGCATGCGCCCAAGCCACTGCATTTCTCCCAGGTGAGCCGCGTGACTCGGGCATGCTGCAGGCCCTGCGGTGAGTGCTGCCCAGCATTTTGTCACGCCCCCTCAGTGGTGACAACGGGGGGCCGGCCGCCCCCTCACCCGCTTCCTCCACCCCTGCACACACACACTGTTAATTTTACATTTTAAGCTGGTCATTCCATGGTAATTCAAATGCTTGCCACTATATGGATAGAACCAGTTTGCTTTTTTGTTTTGAGAAAAACAATGTGCCTAGGAAATTTTATTTACATTCTTTCTCTATGTAAAATTTAATATTCATAGAAAAAACATGAAAGAAAAAAAACTGGAAACAGCAATTCACTAGGAATTGTTATTCTTGGATAACTATTCTTCTTAGCCATCTTATGATTTTAAAGTTGTCACCATCATGCACAGAAGAATACTGTCCCTGAACCTGTGTCCCAATATTTTCCACTCTGACCTGCAACCGCTCTAGACTGAATTCCCAATTCTAAATGTTTCTGGTGTAGGGCTGGTCCTAACTCTGCAAGCATGATCTGAATCCTGGTCAGATAGCTCTGGTGTTTCACAAAATGTGTCCTAAATGACTAACAAATATTCCTTTAATTATGCAGACTGATAAGCATATTTGACTTGTAGCTGTCGCTAAAGTTAAGTATGCAATAAATCTGTGATTAAACATCCCCATATTGTTGTCATTGACTTTCAACTTCAGTCTTTATTGCAATTGGTTTTTTAAAAAAGTATGGTGAAACAATATGCAGAATTCTTTAAATCTGCGGCACCATAGGCCAGTTTAATTGATGAGTAATATCGTTTAAATTGACTTGGTTAATGTGATCTTTAGGCCATGATACTGTACTTTCTTCAGCAGTAGAATTGCCATTACCTTTTTACACAGTCATGGTCAAGATGATGACATTAGGAAGCTGAGCATTAAATAGTCAATCTGCAAAAAATTGGAAATGGGTTTTATTGGCTGTAATAGAAATTACACATGCAAGGTCTGATGGCTGCGTAAAGTATGAAGTGACCATTAAATTATTCTGGGGATGCTTGATGTCTGCATGGTGTGTGTGTGTGTGTGTGTGTGTGTGTGTGTGTGTGTGTGCATCAAATATGCCACATTCATTCATGTGATCTTTTTTAATTTTTGGAGAGAAACTGTTTGTGTCAGGCCCATTTTGTGTAAAACTGAATGGCTCTATATTAAAAGTGTAGAAAATTAGAAATTGAGTGTGGTAGTTTAGCAACATTTGTGAAGTCTGTAGTCTATGAAATGGAGTTCTGAACATCATCTGCTATTGGCAGATGCCCTTTATGGGTCACACACCAGGTTATTAATGCAGTCTGGTTAAACAGAGAGAGAAAGCAACATGAGCGGTCATGACAGCAAAAGCCATCCGCCTAAGCTTGAGTAAACCCCCCCCCAAAAAAAATTGTGCTTTGAAAACCAATGAACTTCTGTATACCTTTTGCCCTCCATGCACCTGTTATTGGAGGACACTGAACACAGAAGAGTGGAGCTCATAATCAAGTGATAATCATGTAGTACTATTTAAAAATAACTTTGATTAACAAAAATAGTAACATACAAAGCCCCAGATATTACAAAGTAGCAAATATAGCTCTGTACAGAATATAAAACAACTAATTACAGTATCTGTAGCAGCTATTGATCTGTATGGAACACTGAGGTTCTGTACAAATACTCAGCTTCGTAATATGGTCCCAGTGCTATTTCGGCGTGTCCTGGAAGCAACTGGCCATGACAGTTTTACTTGTTGTTGTCCCACCCCTCCACCCATTTTAAAGCTGTTTTTATAATTATGTATTATATTGTTGCAACCAATCCTGTTGGTTTATGGTTTTAGCAGTTTTGGCAGATAAACCTCTATGGCTTTAATAGCCTGGGTCCAAAGACTCTGCTGTGTGAATGGAGATTCCATTAGCACAGAAGGGCTTTCTTATTTTCTCCATATATGTAGCCTTACAGAAACCCTGGAAGTCAGTTTTTTTTTGAGGTGATCTTAACTCTGGGACAAACTGACAAATCCTTCTGCCCCACAGGAGAGGAAGCATCTCCTGCAACTGGATATTTGCTTACAAAGCTAGGTTTTTGTATATTAAATGGTTCTTTGTTTTTCTTAAAATAAATGAGGCAAACCACTTTTAAGATATATATTCTGCTTAAAGGCAGCATAAAATGCTTTCAAGTAAAGTACTGTAAGTAAAAATAAATAAGTACATGAATAAATGGAACCACTGTTTATTCTTCTCATAATATCAGCCCTGCAAATGGCTAATTGTTTGCCTAGCTGTAAATCTATGCCCCTCAGATGATATAGAAACATGGAGGGATAGCCCTATAAATTATTGCCAGAGATTGAACTGGAGAGTGCCAGAGAGTACTTTATCACTTAAAGCAGTTTATTACTATGTTTGTAGGAGCCACACACAGTTGAGAAGGCACTCCGCAACAGCAGGCCTAAGCAGAATGGATTACAAAGCAGGGAATTTCGACCTCATAAAATGTGAAGACTTTTTAGTTTAAAAGGACTGTATTTTTGAAACGGTGTATGATTCCTTTACATTGGGTGACCAGGCGGTGACAGCCCTAGCCCCCAGGGATCATAAGGAAGGAATAAAGACTCTGACAATGTTATATGGAATTAAAATTAGGCCACAACTTTATTAAACTTCCGAATGTAGGAAGACCTTGGCTTAGGTCTTGGGCGTGTATCTCTCCCAGCCCCCAATCCGGGGGGAACTGGGGCTCATCAGGGTAAATGGGATATGGGGGTGCTCTGTGAGACGTAAGTGTAGCAGGCAGCCAAGCCCATATCCCCACACGCAGGGTAATTCACTGATGACCTTTCAGTGTATGGCCAGTGACACCCATATATATAACCCCTTTAAGATGGGGACCCTGGACTTGCCGCTGCAGGGGGGTGAGTCACCACTTCACGCCCCCCCCATATAGGGAAGAAAAGACTAAAGGATTTCACCCAAAGCCATAACCGCCAAAATTGTGATGAATTGCTATGGGGAAGACAAAACCTGCCAATCATAGCTGTCAAGTGTCCCTTATTTGAAGGAACAGTCCCTTATTCCAGCGCCATGTCCCGCTGCTGTCCCTTATTGATGGATGTCCCTTAAATGTCCCTTAAATAATGTCCCTTAAATTTCAAAGGAAGCAGCTCCTCTCCCTCCCTCCCTGCTGGCCAGGGAGGAGGGAGGCTCCAAATATGTTGCTTGGCTGTGTTGCTCACCCAATAAGGAGTCTAAGAACGACTGGGGGGTGGAGCTTGCATGCCTTATGTGTGGCTAGTTAATGCAAGCTGAGGGGGTTTTTGAATGCTGGACGCCATTTTGTTGCATGTGCTGCTGCAAACTTTACAGTGCAAAGCCAGGATGGGGAGCCATCTTAAGTTGAGGCTGCATAGGCCTTGTGGTGCATGTGATTCAGATTCTATTCAGTTGAACCTCTGGTTACAAAGTTGGTTGGACAGTGTTCTCGAAGCTACCAGCATGAGTTTGACCAGACTGCAGGAGGACAGGAAGACTGGAGTGCCTGGAACAGGTGAGGCTGCAGGTCCCTTATTTGGGCTGCTGGTCCCTTATTTTCAAGGCTGCTGGTCCCTTATTTTCAAAACTGTAAGTTGACAGCTATGCTGCCAATGCAGGAAAATTTCTTCCCAGCCATTCAACAGCAACCAGCCAAAGACCGTAGCAGCGCCTACTAAACAGGAAGAAAAAGTTAACCTGCAAAGAAGAAACATTAAACAAAGCGAGGTGAGGGAGGGTGAATCTCCAGAGCTGGGAGAGTGAATCTCCAGAGCCGACTGCCTGGCTATTGTGGGCTCCACCCCCTATTTATAAATTGGGCTGCCCCCACCTCCCAGCAAGAAACTTGATTACTGAGGCTGGGCGTGAACCTCCCAAAATTAACACTGAGAGGCAAGCCAGTCCGATTGCCAGTAAGCTCCTTGGGAACTGTAGCACCACACACGATCCTGCAAACGACACCTACAATGTAAAGTGTGAGTGCTCATTATTGGTTGGTACTCACATGATACCTTTGCATTATTGGCTGGTCCTCACATGGGGCAGAAACTGTCATTGCTAGTGTTGCACTGGAGTAATCAACTCTTACTTTTTTGTGGGTATGCTAGAATAGCTGCTGAATATCAGCAGTGCTTTGGGTGGACAGAGTTTTTAAAATTAAATTTTGGAGGTTGGGAGTTTACTGCTAGGGTAGATTTCTTTTCCATTTCTTTATGTTTTAAGCCAGGGCCTGTCAGACAGTGGATGTGGATGATTTGTATATTTACAGCCTATGGCCCCAGGAACCATAGCTATTACATTGCACTTACAGCCATTGCACTTATTACCTGCTGGTCTGGAGGTAATAGTTACAGCAAATGCTTTGGCCTTTTGATCTGGAATACTGGTTGGTATGAATATTGGATGTTACAGTTTCAAACCCCTTTGAAATGCACTTTTAGTATGTTTGACTTCCAGACATTTTCTGTTGATCAAAAGTTTTCCAGCTCCTTTGAAGCTTTCAGAAGTGTAGCCATTAATTAAAGACGGCTGTCTCACGGTAGTTGTTTCTCTCTGACCCACAATTTGCTGCTCCCACTTAATCAACTACAGACTGTGATCTGCTAGAGTGAGTGTAGCACGGTGCTGTGAGCCAAGAAAATGTGACTTCATCTTTGCTCTTCTAAACACGGAAATTGTACATGACTCACAATTTTTCTGAAACAGTTCATTCTGTTGTATCATAGGAATAAAGAGCATGGGAAGTTCTTCCTGATAAATTGAGTTTATTACTCTTGGAATATAATTTCATTTCTCATTTTATGTTAAATTTCTTGGATGTGTATGCATTGGGGTCTGCCTGCACAAGGAGAACCAATGGTTCCAAGTCAAAAATGTATCCGGTGTTAATATCAAAATAAAAACGCGATCACTTAGGGCAGTCTTCCCCAATCTGGTGCCTTCCAGATGTTTTGGGACATAACGTCCATCATTGCTTACCATTGGCTATGCTGCCTGGGGCTGATAGGAATTCTAGTTCCAAAGATCTGAAGGTCATCAGGCTGGAGAAAGCTGAAATTCTGTGAAGAGACCAAGACAGGACTCAGCTAGATTGGGGAGGAAAAAGCATTTTATATGCGTTGTATATGCATTATAACACTGTGATACCAGAGGAACTGTGGAGTTCCATTTTTGCCAATGTGATTTCTCATACGAAGCTTACAACACGTTTTACTGAAACGCTTCTTTGATGTGTCTAGATCCAGCCACAGTGTTGCCTTAGTGAAATATATGACTGTGTGAAGTTGAAGATGTAAACTGATCACAGTCCAATATTCAGCACTACAGAAAACATTCAAACTATTTTCTAGGTCACACATGGAAATCATTGTTTGGTTTTCACTGAATGCTTCATGTGCTTGTGTGCAATCACTGAGAGACAGTGTGTGGATCTGATGATGGGGCCTGCACCATGTAAGCTTATGCTGGTCTTTGAAGTACTAAAAAAAAGTTTGCTATAAACGAGAGGGGTAACACGAGGAAGTGGGAGTTCAGGCCATAGAGCTCATATCAACTCCCAGTTGGCATGAGAAGACTGTTATACAAGGTATTTGCTTTATTGTTTAAAGTTGTAAACTCTCTTGCTTGCTAGTAAATAAGCTACATTTCTGGATACTTTTGCTCTAAGAAACCTATGATGGTTTAACTCCAAACTAGAAGCCTATAAAGAAGAGTCCAGATGTGAGTGTGGAGAATGATATTGTGCAGGACTTACTCGTCTCCCCCATCTGGAATGAATGTTGGTTCATGTACATTTGTAAGAAAGCTCAAGATTAAATGTACAAATGGTTTGGAGGCTAAGATGAGACAAAGGTCTGAGGACATGTGGACTTCAGCGATGTGATGTGTGGGGTGGAGCAGGCTTAAATAGTCTGATCTCCATTTCTCTTCTATAGGGCAAATTGCCCACACGTGGTTGTCCACATTACCCCTATGGGAGAGTCCATTGCTCCTCTTCTTGCAGGGGAGGAAATTGTGGCAAATGCATCCCTTCCCCACATACAGGGAATGGAATTAACATTTATACTTCTTGAACAGACACATTATTAATTGAACCAAGCAGTCAACAATATAACAGCTGATGTAGTTTAGTAGCTAAAAGACTGATCTAAGAACTAGGATGTCTTGCATTCAAATCTCTTTTCTTTCATGGACTCACTAGGTTAGTTTGGGTTTAGCCATTCTCCATCCGAATTACAAGGATAAAAAGAGTACGCTTTAAATGGTTGGTGTCAAGATGACTGAGACAATGTGTATGCAGTAGTTACTTGCAATGCATTAAATTGCTCTCTCAAAAGTTAATAAAATAATAGAAAATGTTACACATTTCTAAGCTTCCTGGCTTTCAAACTTATTCAAAGCACTAGAAATGAAGGGGAACATTTCCTCTCACACTGTGCAACTTCTAACTTTTCTTATTTGGTTAACATTGTAAATAAGTGCATTTCCACTTTTAAAAGGTCATGCAGTACAATTTCCTTTTAACCTTGTTTGTGCGTTTCATTATAGTAATATATTTCCCTCCTCCAATGCAGTCAGGACAAGTCTGTTTTTATTAGAGGCTGCTTAGTAGAGCCAAATTGGTCACTTAGAGGGAACAGACATACTGACTCCTTCTTATTGTTAAGAATGCTTGATTGACTCACATAAGCTGCTCCTAAGAAAAGAGTGCTTAGAAACAGCTTCCCAGGAACCTCTTTGCTCAGATTAACACACTGGTCCTTTCATCCTCTACTGAGAAATATTATGCCCCCATAGTACAGGTAAGATACTAGACCAAATTCCTCACTTCTTCACAGGCATCCTTCATTTGATATATGTAACTCTTATTCTTAACAGTTCCTCTACTACAGTCATACACTTGTCATTAAGAGATTCTCATGTTTTGCTAATCAGTGAGGTTCTTTATAAACTTGGTATTAAGCTATTTCACATCATTTTTAATGGGCCAGTGATTCAATGGGGAGGAGCTGAAGCAGAGAGGTGGGGCACATGCTTGGCAGGTAGGAGGTCTCCAGTTCAATCTTCAGAATTATCAGATATGGCAGAGATCCTGGAAAGCATCTTTCAGTCAGCTTAGATCATACGGAGCATTGTCTCTACGTTCATTCCCCAACCATTGGTATTCTGGGGGCACACTGCCTCAAAACAGTGGAGGCAGAATGTAGCAAGAAGCCTTATCTTCTATGAATTTTCTCATTCTCTTTTAAAGCTATCCAAGTTGGTGGCCATCCCCACCACTGTATGTTGGGTTATCTATAGAGTATCCTCACACAATCCCATGAACAAATGTGCAGATAGGAGAGGCTTGGCCAGCATGTGCATTGGCTGCTTACAACGGGGGATCGGGATCATTTTACTTGGATAAAATGTTCCTCCTCTTGTTTTCTCTTTGACTCTGGCTGGATTTTTTCTTCTTATTTTTATTTTGTGGAACAGTTTAATAATAATAATAATAATAATAATAATAATAATAATAATTTGTACCCCGCCCATCTGACTGGGTTGTCCCAGCCACTCTGGCTGGCTTCCAACAGATAGAAAAACATAATCAAACATCAAGCATGAAGAACTTTCCTATACAGCCCCTACCTATAGATGTAAGTGCTGCAGCACAGACACTAGTTTGCTACTTCAGTAAGAACTGAGCCATAGAATGGACTTCTTGGAGTTTGCACCCATGAGTCTTGTTTAAGCAGCTTTCTTCAAGCATATATAAAGAGATTGAAATCCCATGTTTTACTGAGGACAGGGTAATCCTTTGTACCTTTCTGGAATAGCATTTGCAGCTGTCTAAATACATAAAGATTACATGAATTATACTGAAGTGATTTGCGTTTTTTCCTTTTCTTTTAAAGAGCAATGTGTTTTAGATGCATTGTCCTGAAACACACCTGCAGGATTTGTGATAAAGCTGTCATAGATCTTTTTGATTATTATATCACTAGTGGAATCCTACTGCATAGCTCTGTTTTCCCCTCTCTTTCCCCTGAGGCATCAGAAATGACTACAAGTAGAAGCAAGATCTTGAGTGGTATCTAATTTTCTTTTGGGATCACTTGTTGAATGGGTTTTTACTCACGCTCAGCATTCTGATTGATCAAATGTCTGGGCTAGTGAAGCAACACCCCCATCTCGGTATATTCTCAAAAGAGGGTTCTTTTAAAAAAATACTTCCACTGTAGCATGTGGTTTAGTGCTGTGTTGAAACCTATTCTGCAGGTTCTCAGCAGTTTTCTTCTTTTGTGAAAGAGGCTTCATTTTTTTTCCTGCCTCATTCACAGGGTGCATTAGAACTGATTGATACTTTCCGTGGGTGCAGGACTAAGCTAAATTTACTGTTGCAAGGGGGCGGTATGTGGTGTGAATATTTTACTTTCCACTAAAGGTTTCTCCAGTGTTTCTCAGCAGTCTCCCTAGTTGCCTTTGTTTCCTGTTCTCAAAAAGTCCCATGTAAATAGTTACATCATGATGTCTTCACCTGAGTTTTGATTAAATTGTGGCCAGAGGGGATTAAACCCAGAGGGGGCAGTCTGAGTGCTTGGGATTAGTGCAGTCACTAATGGTTGTTTTTAATGAAATATACCCCCTTTTTACCTTTTAAAACTATATTTCTGCATTAATTTTTAAGAGTAAAATGTTGTCTAATAATAATACTATAGTGGGCAGGCACACAGTAGGCAGAACTTGTCCCTTCTGCACATAAAGGAAAGGCAAGCCAAAGATATCATGGTGTTTTTCAGGAAACCAGGGCACCAGAGAAGGTGAATGAAAGGACACTCACAAATATCTTTTAGCTGTCTTGAAAGTAAGCCGAGTGCAACAAATAACCTGCAGCCTACCCATGAGACTTTCATGGAAATTATATTTTCCCTTTGATGATTTTTGAGGTCACTTTCTCTTCTCATTAATTGATATAGAATAGTGGGGGAAATGCCTGTTGTCTCTGTCCATAGAGTTTTCTAGGCAGGAATACTGGAGTGGCTTGCCGGTTCCTGCTCCAGGTGAATCACGTTTGGTCAAAACTCTCCACTATGACCTGTCCATCTTGGGTGCCCTGCTCGGCATAGTTCATAGCTTCTCTGAGTTATTCAAGCCCCTTCGCCATGGCAAGGCAGCGATCTGTATAGTTAAAGCTATGGTTTTCCCAGTAGTGATGTATGGAAGTGAGAGCTGGACCATAAAGAAGGCTGATCGCCGAAGAATTGATGCTTTTGAATTATGGTGCTGGAGGAGACACTTGAGAGTCCCATGGACTGCAAGAAGATCAAACATGTCCATTCTTAAGAAAACCAGCCCTGAGTGCTCACTGGAAGGACAGATCCTGAAGCTGAGGCTCCAATACTTTGGCCACATCATGAGAAGAGAAGACTGCCTGGAAAAGACCCTGATGTTGGGAAAGATGGAGGGCACAAGGAGAAGGGGACGACAGAGGACGAGATGGTTGGATAGTGTCTTCGAAGCTACCAGCATGAGTTTGACCAAACTGCGGGAGGCAGTGGAAGACAGAAGTGCCTGGCGTGTTCTGGTCCATGGGGTCACGAAGAGTCGGACACGACTCAACGACTAAACAACAGCAACAACAACAAGTGGGGGAAATGCAAGATTTTCTTTTTTCATAGCACTAATGTGGTTTAGTCCTCGCTTGTCTGAGTCATCAGAAACAATTTGATTTGGAAGTATCTTCCTTCACTGCTCTGGTTTTCTACTGGAAGCCATTTTCACAAGATTTGCAAGGTCATGAATGACCGCCATGGGGGATGGCTGCAGGTGTTTTTGGCAAGTGGAGGGTCTTGTGATGCTGGCTATGTCATAAGTAGAAGTAGCCAACCTGGTGCCCTCAAGTTGTTGTTGGACCACAATTCCCATCACTCCCAGCCAACAAGCTCAGTGGTCAGGAATGATGGGAATTGTAGTCCAACATCTGGAAGATGTTGACTATTCTTGTCATAGACCATGTCTACTTCTCCTCTGGCCTCACACTCTACTACAGTAAAGTTGCTTTCTGCAGTGCAGACCTGGACAACTTGTGTTCTACCAAACAAGTTTTTATCTCTCCTGGATTTGAATACACACACACACATTTGCTTTGTTTTTTAGATGCAAATGTCTTATACATTTCTTTAGTGGTGGTGGGACAATTTGGATAGTGTGCTCCTGGAGAGTAATGAAATCCAATAGATTCCTAAATGCCCTGCCTCTCCACTCCTAGGATAGAACAAGCCACTCTGTTGAACAACGGCACAATGACAGACCCTCCCAGTGTCCCTATCTTCCAGGGACGTCCCTGATTTAGAGAAACCCTCCCAGTTTCTGATTTGATCCCAGAACATCCCACTTTTCCTTAGGATGTCCCTATTTTCACTGGAGAAATGTTGGAGAGTATGGAGTTAGCCAACGCCCAAGCCATCTGAAGGCAATCCTGTATAGGGAAGTGGGTTTTAAAAAAATATTTAATGTTTTATTATGTTTTTATGTATGTTGGAAGCTGCCCAGAGTGGCTGGGGCAACCCAGTAAGATGTGTGTGGGGGGGGGGGGGTTATAAATAGTAAAATTATTATTAGGGAATGGGACATTCCTATTTTCATCTGAGAAATGTTGGCGGGTATGCAATGGTATAGGCAGATGCACTAGGTTCTTGACACAGTCACTCCCAACCAGCCTATCCAGCACTGAGGAGTTTGTTCTGCACTTCTGTATACCATTTCTCAGATTGATTTGATCTTATTTGGGAAGAACCAGCTTAATTGAGCTCCTTAAGACTAATTTCCTATTTTAGGAAGATTTCCCCTGCCTATGAGAAAATGTCTGCGGTAGAGAACTGTGTCTTAACACTCTATGATTTTTATTGTGTTTGTGTGATCTTTTCGGATTTCCCCCCAGTTTTAAATGGGATGATGGAACTGTATGCCTCTATATGCTTTGTGAGCTAACTTTAGGTTGCTGATGGGAAGTGTGGTAGCAATCTAATTCCCCATCATCACCAGTGACATAGGTGGATCTGAGCAAGATTGGTAGGTGCAACCCTATTTTAGTAAATAGTACAGAAAAATTCAACGGAGAATGGGGTTAATTTATTTCAAAATTGGAAGCAAACAAAATATTTGTCTTCAATATGTTCTGCATAAGAATGGCTCCAAACCTGCGAGGCATTTTGAAATGCCTCATAGGATGCTTTTGCCCTCAAATGAACCAAGTGGCTGAGAAAGATAGTTTTATTTGCATATTTGACTCAATATTCACCTGTAGCTGACACAACAGACCTAAAAGCACCAGTTTTCTCCAGCTTGAAGTGTGAAGCATCTCTGAAATCACAGCATGAGGCTTTCTGAATTAAAGAGATAAATGTAGGGATGTGCATCAGGTTTATCACAGTAGAAGCTGCAAAAATTGTTTAAAGATCCCTCTCATTTGTGTGGCTCAGAGCCATTATGCAGAGGAGTAAACAGTGTTTGTCGCAATACACAGATCAATGTTCTGAAAGCCAACACAATTAAAGAAAACCCAGCAAACTTTAGAGAAAAGAATAAGTATATGAGATTGTTCATATGCTACACAGATGTAGCAAAATGGGGGGGAAATGACTTGTTCTTTTCTCTTCAATTCAGTTACGATGCAGAAAGTGGTATTCTTACATTTTATCTGCCTCTGAGAGCTCTGCTGGCACCCAAGTCGTTTTTAGATGCCCTGTTCCATATATTAATGTAGAACAGGTTTGAGGATTGTGTCCACAAATTTTAGTTTTATGAGGGAGGGAGAAAATATTTTCTCTGTTCTCTCCATACCATGTAAAATTGCCACCTCTTACTCACAAATCAGTAGATCAGCCTAATACATCAACACAGATGGATCACCACCCAAGGAAAGCCTGGTGAGTTTTAAGCAGCATATAAATATTTAACCATAACTAATAATAATAATTACAAACCCGATATGACTACTGATAAATCAGTAGCTATAATAATTACTACTGGAGAAAGCAAATAAAAATCTGTTCAGTTGCAAAAAAACTGGTGTTTTTTATTGTATATATTGTTTTAATCAATGGATTTATTACAGAGTAATACAGTGCTGTATGTATGTGTGTGTACACACACACACACACACACACACACACACACACAGTTTCCCATACATTTATCATTTCCTGTGCAGCAGAAACCATCAGGCTTTACTAACATTCTAATATAAATTAGAATGTTGTTGTTTTCATAGTTATCTTTGAGTCTTCATTTTGAAATACAGTGGTACCTCGGGTTAAGTACTTAATTCGTTCCGGAGGTCCGTTCTTAACCTGAAACTGTTCTTAACCTGAATCACCACTTTAGCTAATGGGGCCTCCTGCTGCCGCCGCGCTGCCAGAGCACAATTTCTGTTCTCATCCGAAGCAAAGTTCTTAACCCGAGGTAATATTTCTGGGTTAGCGGACTCTGTAACCTGAAGTGTATGTAACCTGAAGCATATGTAACCCGAGGTACCACTGTACTGGTCGTGACCATTTTACACGGGGTTTTCATTCCTGCCCCCTGTGTACGTTGGCAGGCATGTGTCAATTGGACATGGGCAACATGGGAAACCCTCTCATTTATTGGCAGCAACCTCCACATTGGGAAACCCCCTCCATCCTGCCGACTGCTATTGTTCTCACCAGTCCTGCTTTGCACAAATGTTTTTGCTTGGTTGGAAAGTGTTTCTGAACTCTGTTAATGCTTCCTGCTTCAGTAGAGGATAGAGGGGAATGTGTATGAAGAAAATAGCCTGCTATTTAAAGGTTGTTGTTTTTTTAATCACACTTAACACTCCACTTTTACCACTGGCCTGTGGCCCCCCAGAACTTTGATCAAAAGGGAATGTGGCCCTCTGGTTGAAAAAAAGTTTCCCACATCTGCTCTGTCTCAATGGCTACTGCTTCTGTAGATGGGGCTGGACTTACAGCTGAATGAGGCCATATCATGCATCATTGTATCTCCAGATATTACTAAGGACAGGCAGAAAGCAGAAGTGGGTCTTAGGTTTTTGGTGGCAACCTCTCCTCTATCACAGTGCCTGAATCCAACAGCAGAGGGGGAAAGCTACATTTGGTATTTGTCTCTTAGGAGCATAGCAAATTATGCAGCCAAGAACTAAACTATTCAGTAGTGCAGTACTGTTGCTCATATACTTAGGAAATGCATGTCACACTCTGGCAAATGTCAATGAATATGCCAAAAAAGAAAATAAATAAACACACACTTCTGTCTTCTGCTGTCTGTTTGATGACAATATTACGCAGCGCTGATTTGTTGCAGCTGCTACTATTATGTGTCAGGATATTTTGTCCTATATTGCATGTTACCCTGTTCCTTCTAAAACCAACATTTTTATTTTTATTATCATTTCCGCTCCAAGCTTCTACACCTCTAAAAATTACTGTAATTTCAAATCTATAATTCATCTTGAAAATATACTCCTGTGGCACTATAAAATCACTTTTTTTTTTTTTTTTTACAACAAGGCATTGGTGTGAGTACAACTGTTATCACTGCAGATGCTATAATCAGAAACCATAGTGGTATACATGCCATTATAGCTACAGGTTATTTTTTACAGTCAGGTCTTGCAATTAATCCTCTGCCCACTCTGGTGACCATTTATGCATCACCAAAATAGAGGGCAAAGGAGGGCTTGAATTTGCATAACATTTGCATACAATAATTTATATTTAGAGATGCAGACTTAGAAATAATTATGAGAATTTAAATCAGGGGTTGGAAGCCTGTGGGCCTCTATATTTTGCTGGACTCCAGCTCCTATCAGCTGCAGAGAACATGGTCAGGGATAAGGAGAACAAAGGACATGCCAATCTGGTGTGTGGTGCGTTTGCCCTATGCCAGCCTGCCTCCCAACTCTTCCTCCTAATAAACAACCCAGGAAGTTAGTGAGATGGTTCTGCCCTACCTGTTGAGCTGCTTCTGATATTGAATCCATACTCAGCGGGGGGGGGGGGGGGCAGACTTTGAAGCAGTCACTCATACTTGACTGGCGGTGTCAGGCTGAGGAAGAGCACCTGCAAGAGGAGATTC
Organism: Podarcis pityusensis; assembly: GCF_964106645.2. Classification (NCBI taxonomy): domain Eukaryota; kingdom Metazoa; phylum Chordata; class Lepidosauria; order Squamata; family Lacertidae; genus Podarcis; species Podarcis pityusensis. The sequence continues at coordinate 45,920,777 of NC_138034.1, read as the reverse complement.
CTCCTTGCCCTTCTCTCTATTTTCACTCACACCGGGCTCCTCGTCAGCTGCACCAACAGCGAAGCAACTGCCATTTTGGGCTGGCCGTGCTCGGATATGGAAAAACAGGTTACCCGTTTGAAGTCCAAATGGGATAGTGGACACTTTTGTCTAAAAACAGAGACAGTTTTTCTAGGGATGGGTGGCCACCCTAATGCCAGCTGCTTATTGCACTCCCTGGAAATCATATCTAACCTAGGTTAGATGAACAGGATTAAAGTGTAATTCTTTGTGGTGGTAACTGATGTTACCAAATAAGAACCAGTGTTGTGTAGTGGTTCTAGCGTTGGACTAGGACCTAGGGGACCAGGGTACAAATTCCCACTCAGCGATTAAATGCACTGAGTAATCTTGGGTCTGTGACTGCTTCTCAGCCTCACCTATGACATAGGGCAGTCGTGAGGATAAAATAGAATGGGGAAAGAAGTACTATATACACCATGAACTCCTTGGAGGAAAGAAGGGATATATATGTACAGTGGTACCTCGGGTGAAGAACTTAATTCGTTCTGGAGGTCGTTCTTAAACTGAAACTGTTCTTAACCTGAAGCACCTCTTTAGCTAATGGGGCCTCCCGCTGCTGCTGCACCACTGCTGCGCGATTTCTGTTCTCACCCTGAAGCAAAGTTCTTAACCGGAGGTACTATTTCTGCGTTAGCGGAGTCTGTAGCCTGAAGTGTCTGTAACCCAAGGTACCACTGTATTAAAAAGACTTAATAACTATATAATCTCAGACAAGGAGCCAACAGATATTTCTAAGAATCAGCTGTGTGCCCAGTTATTTCATATTAGCAGTGATTAAAGCTTAGTCTGGGCCTTTGCATATCCTTTCTAGCTGCAGTCCTGTCTTTGAGCCCCTCCATACACACTTTTTATTCCACATTCATGATTACCTGTGCACTTGATGCTATCAGGGCAGTCACATACAATGCCGCTCTCAATACTGTTTTGTGCCTGCAAAAGTTTTAGGACAGTCTCGGTACTTCATTTCCAATCAGCATATATCCTGTAACTTCCTGCTGAAGCCCCATAACTTTTTATGCCATCAACATTCTGATATCTTTTTGTTCCACTTTAGTTGTGTTATAGCTCTCTGGACAGCAATAATGTGGTAGACTTGGAGAAGCATCGCAGAACAAATGAAAGCAGAATACATCAACCACTATTATTGTGTCAATAATAACATTGAAGTCTGCACCCACAATAAAAGACCACTAATATGTGTCCCTTACAGAGTAGAGTGTCCCATTTCACCCAGAACTTGTGCATTATTGGCCTATTATTCATGAATATAGAAGAGGATAGTCAAGGTAAGTGCTTTTTTTTCTTTTTTCTTTTTTTTTTTTTACTGATAGCTACAAGTAGCATGGCCCAATTCTACAGTGTCAGTCTTCTGATATGTAAGAAGAAACAATCTTGAAAAGAAAGAAAACATCTGAAGGCTCTTTTTTAAAAAAATCTGAGTGGACCTTAAAGAAGAGTTTTAAGAAAAGTGTCTTAGATGAACAATGCACCCGAAATTGCAAATTGAGGACTCAATTTACAAAGCCACTTTCCTTTTCAGAACTTTATTCCGAAATTACTGTGAACTTTCATGCAGTTTTCCCTTTCTAAGGGCCTTTTTGAAGTTTCCTTTTGCTGGCTGGTCTGCATCCTGTCTGAGGTTTTATACATCTAATATATCCAAAGGAAAAGCATACCATGTCTGAAAGTAAATGGCATTTGCTTCAGAAGACTGCTGCTTTTCATGGAAATAATTTCAAAAATCTTCTTTTGATCTTCCAGAAAACCAAAAAAATAATAATATTAATATTATTCTTTAAAATCCATGAAGTGGCTTTCCTTCTTTTCTACTCTGTATGAAATATAGTTTACCTACAATATCTTTCACAGTTTTACATAAAGCTCATCATATTTCTCAGACCTGTATTAGCATAACCAAATTATAAATTTAGTGTTTCAGCTATATGTAATTGAGCAATGTAATTGTAATTGATACAGCATTTTTCTACAACCACAGAAATGCACTATAGATGGATAGATACACACACACACACACACACACACACACACACGGTAGGTGTGTGATTTTTGTTTGGTTGCAAAAATAACAAGGAATCTAGTAGCCCATTGGCAATTAGCTAATGTGTCGTGCATGCTACTAGTGGCCGTGCCCCTGTTTGCTCCACTCCCCCTCTTTACCTCCTAGCTCTTTCCCTTCCAACCCTATTCAACTACTAAGTTGTCTTCGCCTTCCCAACCCCATTTCTGAAGTAACTTTTCTCTTCTGTTCTGCAGCCCACTGTCCATGTGTCCATGTGCCTCCTACTCTCCCTCCTTATGTGCCACTGCTCCTTGCACACAAACCACTCCCATCGGGACCACCTGCACCTTCCTCTTCCATTGCAATTGCTAAGCATCCTTTTCGCTTTCTGCCCAGTTACAAAGCTGCCATCACCCCTGTTCTTCAGACTCCTTCATGTCCCTGTGATCATCTTCAGCCCCATTCAACATGGCATTCCTTCTACTCCTTCCCTTTCTTCAAACCCCTTTGTATCCCATTTTTCAGCTTTCCCCTCCCCTTCTGCTTACTTTTCTTATCTCTCTCTTGCACACAGATCACCCCAATTTCCATACCACCTTCTCTCTCCTATTCCGCAGCCCCCTTTTGCACACACTACCTTCACAATATAACAATGTTCTCAAGCCAATATAATTATCTATCTATCCATTTTAAGCAAGTGGGAAAATAGTGTGATTATTCTACTGGGTTTGCTCCTGAGAATGCTGATTTTAGAACCACTGTTAACCAGAATGAAACAACAGAACTTTAAAAAAGAAATGTAGAAAAGTGTTGACATCTTGTGTCTAACCCTGTATTTAATTGCACACTGTAGCAGGAACATCAGTGTCTTACACTAAAGAAGTGACTTTTTTTTTTTGCAATTCATTTGGCAGAAGGGCAGATGGCCTTCCATGATGACCTTTGACCACCACAATTAGCATCCAAGAGAGTTGAGAAGCTCCAGCTCATTAACTCATAGACAGATGTTTGGTGTTCCTTGATCACTGCTGCTAAGTGGCAGTTTCTGCCGTTATGCAAACAATAACATCGATAAATATGTGACCTGCAGAGTGATTCCACTTTTAAAGCAATGCTACATCCATATATACCTTCTAACCAGGTTTACATCAGAGGATGCTTCATGCATCAGACTGTTCATACATCTAGCCCAGAATCAGCTGTGCTGACTAGGAATGACTATCAGCTATGATTTTTCTGCTACCTGATCCTTTGAACTTGGAGGTTGTCCTGGGATTGCAAAGTAGAAGATTTGTATTTAGTATTATTTTTCTAGAAAAAGAGGTGTCGGAGCTCACCATGAACCTTCTACCTTTTTCATTTAGAATGGCAATGGCGCTCACCTGAGAGGTGCCAGAGGTGAGCTCCGGTGAGCTCCTACTGAAAAAAAGGCCTTGACAAGACCCTCCAAGTGTCGCTGTTTTCCAGGGACAGTCCCTGTTAAATTCCAGTTGTTTGTCATGTAGTTATTACATGTAGTTATCATCCTTGGCCCCACTGCCTGTGACTCCACTGTGCTTGGACCTGCAAACTGAGCTAGTTAGAGGAATGGTCTGATTTGGTATAAGGCAGACTGCTATTCTCATTTTGCAAGACATATTCAGGCAAGTGTACCAGGACTGGGTGGGAGGGTTGCAAGATGTGCTGGGAGGTAGGGAGTGAAATTTGAGTCTTTCCTCCCCTTCCACTGAAATGGAAGATAAAACATGTTTTGTGCCTTGGGCATTCATTTGCTGACAAGTCTTGTCTCAGAATTTTAAATTTAGAATCTTAAATTTATTCCATGCAATCATTTTAATTTTTTATCTAATACAATTTAACTTCTATATCATTTTATTCTAGTGCCTTTTGCTTATTTACTAGCAGCAGTTTTTAAAGCCTCAGTTATTTCACAAGGGATGCTTATTTGTATGAAATTGCTGGTCCAATGGAATTTTTGGAATGTAATCTTTTGATTCTCCCCCCAGCAAACGGCAGATTTAGTCAGTGGTTGTACTCAGCATACAAATACTCCAAGGGAAGAGAACAGAACTCGTCTCATACATTGTTTAATTAAAATAAAATAAAAAATACTGCCAATAATCTTATAATTTGGAAGGAAACTATAAGCCACATCTGTGTAGTGAAGTAAGAGTTTAATTATGGACTTTGAGCATAATAGTTCTTAGATAATGCTTATGTTATTTGCAATAGGACAAAATCTCAGGGAACTCTTCTGTCAAAGGAAATTAATTATATTATATTTTGATTTTATTTATTTTTAGTTCACCTTTCCCACCCTTGTATGAAAGAGCTTGGGAAATCCCGAAAGCTTTATTAAGGAAATCGGCACGTTATCTCTGCTTCAACTCAGGATACAGGTTACAAGGCTCAAAAGGTACAGCATCAGGTACTAGGACACATGGCTACTTAAAGTGAAGACTTTCTCCCAACATCTGACTTGTACTCCTTTCCACTTTGAAAGTAGTGGGAGAGGAACCAGCTATTTCCCTGGCTTTCATTCAAAGCAAGAAGACAATGCTTGCAAGCAAGCTCTCCTACAGGGAGTCTGGAACTATCCTTGCCTGCACTGACAGTAGCACATCCTTGGTGACAGGACTCTGGCCCAGGCCTCAGACTCTCCCCCCACCTTCTGTCTAGCCAGCTCTGCCTATTGGGCAGCTAACTTCTCATCTACAGGGGGGAACTTGCCCTCTTTCCAGGTCACTGCTGCAGCTATCTCCACCTTGTCTTGAAATCCTCCTCCTCTGGCAGATCCTGCCAATATCACCCCATACTGTTTGGTGTCACCAGGACCAGGGCAGTATCAGATCTAGAGGGAGCAGGGGAGGAAACTTTAATTTAATATATTTACTAACACTGGACCACAAGGACACAACAAAATGTAATCAAAATACCCTAAAACTCAATAGAAGAGGGTAAATCTTTCAACAAACGAAAAAACCAGGAGAAAAAAGAATTGGACATGGATTAAAAGTAATGCATGTTTGTGCATTGGGGGGGGGGTGAACCCTAAGAGAAGGATTAGAGTGCTCATTTTTCCTGCATGCATGCATTGAAGGAAATATTATCTTTAAGAACACAAGGGTGATTGATTAGTGTTTTGGGGGCCTGTGATCTTAAGTAACTGCATTGATGTGCAGTTTTACACTATGCTGGAAGAAACGTAACATATTGATTGTAGTAGTAGAAAATAATGCTCAAAATGGACCAGGAAATGAAAGTATCTTTGAAGAAAGACCTTTATAAAATGTACTTCATAGTTCCTCTATTGCTGCTTTCCTCCCACAATACCTCATACTGGTTCCATATTTTGCTGAATGACTTTTCAGTCATTTGTTTTTACTGCTAAATTGCAGTTCATCATTCTTCTCACTGTTGTGTTGTTCCAAAGTACTGCATTTCATTGGAGTTTCACTGTGTCCTCGCCCACTTTATTTTAAAGGAAGAACAATTGCAATTGTGGGGGTGGGGTGGGGTGGGGATTGGCTTAGATGTTTTAAAGGATATTTTCCCATAGGAGATCATCAAAATATTTTGATGTCTGATATCCCCTACTGAGATATTTAGTAGCTGAATGTGTTAATTCACGACAGTTCAATAATGAGTTGTCTATTCAAGTAAAAATAAAATGTACTCAGAAGGTTCATACTGAATTGCTTCATTTTTCAGTCTTGGCATGTATACCTCCATATGACAAATGAAGGGACTGGTGCTTAGAAATAACTCAAGGCCACTGACATCAGAGCAATCTTATATATGTCTATGCAGTAGGAAGTCCCACTCAATTCAATGTAAGGCTTATGGAACTGCAGCTTTGATCTTTTAGGTTCAAGCAGCAGGGCTTTGTCGGCCACTGATGCATCCACAGTCAGTTGCAGCAGAAGGGGTGGAGGGGCAGGATGACTGGGCCCAATCCAGACCCAATTTCACCAGATGTTGTTGAACTCCAACTCTCACCATTCCCAGGAAACATGGTCAAGGGCTAGGGATGATGGGACTTGGAGGCCAAGAACATCTGGAGGGCCATGGGTTCTCCATCCCTTTCTTCCCTCTATAGTCTTGGGTCTCCTGGGAATTCCCCATTGCACAACCACAGAACCCTTGTTGTATCTCCAATGTAAGTACAGAGGTAGTAGGTCCCCCAAAAATGTGCAAGCAAAAGGCACCCGTACAATTTGTATCCCCCAACCAGCTGTTAATGCAATTATTTCCCTATGTATCCAATTGATACATATTGGCAGCTTTCATTCTTTCTCTTTATAGTAAGTCTACGGAGAAAAGCATATACTTTCTTCTTTTTTTTTTTGAAAAATATTTATTGGGGTTTACAATAAAAGTGAACATAATGAACAGTATAACAAATCTTAACATAATTTCACATTTTCTTTGGACTTCCTCACATCTCCCGCTCCCACTTTCATCATTATAACTTTTTACCAGCAATTTATTATCTTATTTGCATTCTTATATCTCATTTATGTCTTTATAATCTTATAATTCTCAATAAAGTTTATATTTTCTCAATCTCACTTATTATCTTAAATCATCTAGGTTAGTGGTGCTTCATTATTTATGATCTAGCATCCTGCTTAACATTCACTCAAATTACAATGCTTTTGTAAATAATTCTTAAATTTCTTCCAATCCTCCTCCATCTTCTCTTCTCCCAGGTCACGAATTCTGCCGGTCATCTCAGCCAGTTCCATGTAGTCTATCAGTTGCATCTGCCATTCTTCCAGTGTGGGTAGATCTTGAGCGAAAAGCATATACTTTCTTAATGGAAACCTAGAATGACAGGTTGGTTAGTGTTTGAATCTCAGATGAACATCCAGTGAAAGTTTTTCCCACCCTTCAAAATAACGTTGTGAGAAATTAATGCAAATCAGCAGAGCATTGCAAATTTTGTTGCAAAAGATAGCAGCTTGTCTCATTGTTTTAGCATATTTGTCTGCTCACTTAACAAGTTCACCATTTCAAAGTTTGGCAAGCTTTCGTTACAACCTCAACACTGTATGCTATAAATTCTGCTTCATGTGTAAAAATTACAACAGTAGAACTTACAGCAAGTACCCATAGAGATATACCTTATCAATGTTTTGTGCTACTTTTGCACTTGCCATGTTTTAAGGCATGTGTAGGCAAACTAAGGCCTGGCGGCCAGATCTGGCCCAATTGTCTTCTAAATCTGACCCGCAGATGGTCCGGGTATCAGCGTGTTTTTACATGAGTAGAATGTGTGCTTTCATTTCAAATGCATCTCTGAGTTATTTGTGAGGCATAGGAATTTGTTCATTATTTTTTTCAAAATATAGTCCAGCCCTCCACAAGGTCTGAGGGACAGTGGACCAGCCCCCTGCTGAAAAAGTTTGCTGACCCCTGTTTTAAGGTATAGTTTTGATAGTGACAGCTCCAGGATAACAGACACATTGTTTCCTAAAGGTGTGTATTGGGTTATATTGAAGTCCACACTTTTCTTTTTGTCCTTGGTATCTATGAGAGATCATGACATATGTTTCTAGATTTCTGGCCAGCATACTGACTTCTGGCCAACATCTCTAATGGGTGCCACAGGGAGATTTCCTCATCACAAATGTTTCCCAGTTCAGTTCAATAGAAGAGCAACTCTATGTACTATACATACAAACCTGCTTCTGGGAAGAGAAAGTAGAAGTCCATGAATATAGTTGTTCCACATGTGAACTAGAACACCTGTGGGGTAGAATTCAACATTATGATAAGGTGATTGCATCAGTGCAAGCATTTCTGCAACACATTACAGTGGCTCAGCCAAAGATTTGTACATAAACTAGAAAAAGCCAACATATGCCTTCTTCAGGTTCTGCTTTTTATTTTTTTAGGTCTTGTAACTTTTATTAAAATTTGAAAAACTACTCATTTGGGGCCCAAATTTTCATGTTATGTACTTTAGTGTAAAACCTCATCCATATCTCTGTGTCTGCAGAAAGGTCTTTCTATATGATGAAATTCTAACTTGCGGGGATGGGGGGTAAGGAGCTAAAAATTTAGGATGAAATAGGTTATCTTTAATTTTCATATACATATTCTATTTTTTAAGAAATGAAAGATGGAATATAGAAGGCATAATTCTCACTGAAGTGTGAACAAAGACCCATTTAATTTACTTATGCATGACCACAACAAGCCAGAGTTGTGAATATATTTTCAATTCTACCACATCTATTTCTTAGACTGATTAATAGCAAATATTTGTTTAAACTCAGGGTTATTTATTTGTGTGCATCAAAAGTAAGGTAGTGCAAGATTGAGAAAGGAACTCCATAACCAGGAAAGGTATATTAATACAAATATATAGCAGATCATTCTCCCCCCGCCCCTCACTGGCTTGTGATGATGAGTCAATGTAAACCAGAAGTATTAATTGACTTCACCAGGGCACCAAACCTTTCAATATATTTTTTTCTGGCATGATAAATAATATGCATGTGCACACTCAGAATTTATAAATAATTAGAAATATAGACAATTTTGTTTGTTTCATATTATACCAAAAAACATATCTAATTTAACTCAGAAAAAGGCCTCAGGGATCAGGCAGGGAAAACAGAAACCAGTCAGTCCATGAGATATCATGCATCCAAGTTGTTAAATGTTTTGTAAATGAAAGCAAGAACCACAAACCTGGCACAGTAGCATATGGGTAGCCAGTGCAAATTTTTGAGCACAAGAGTTATATGTTGGCAATGGTCTGTCCTCATCAATAGTCTAGCTTGTAGAGATTGGTAAAAATAAATGCAAGTGGAAGATTTTCTTTTTGTGAAACTGGCTCTTGTTTAGAAATAAATTTCTCCAGTCCAGAAAATGGTTCAAAAAGAACTTGGCTTCAAACATTACAAAAATAATGAAAATACGTTGTCTCATGCAGAACTAAACATAAGCTGCTCCCAGTGTAAGGTTTATAGGCTTAGCAAAAATCCAGCATTGGAGCTTAAAAATCTTATCTTCCTTTTTCTCCTCCATTTCCAGCCTATCTGCCTCAGGCTGTTTTTCCCAGGAGAAAAGTATGTCTGTTCTTCTCAGTAGTTGAGAACAAAGGACTATGTGGTCTTATGATGGAGAATTCTACTCCATTACAATATGCAAGCATCCTGTAACCCAAACTAAGTCCCATGACCCCATGTGATAAACTGTAAAGAGTTAGATTACTACACCCTTACAATGGAAATTTACAGCTAGCCTCCATCTCAAGGCCCATGGAAAAACACAAGTATTTACTTCCCCACTGATTTTAGTACTAACAGATTTCTTCAACATTTAATGTAACATTAAATAACATAAGTGTTCTATTTTGTGCCTGCTAAGCCTCAGACCCAAGAATAACCACACATATAGCTCTGGGTAATAATTGTGTCTTGAGGTTACCAGGACAGTGATCACCGTGATCAGACTATCCCTATCCAATAGCAGCTGTAATTGGGACATCAGCTATAGCTGGTAAAAGGCACTCCTAGACTGGAATCAGGATCACCTTCAAATTCTGTACCTGCTCTTTCAGAGGGAGTACAAACTCATCCAGAACAGTCTCCCAGCCAATCTTCAGAAGCTAAAATGATATTAAATGATGGTAAAATAATATCAAATGGTGTTAAGATATATTAAAAGACCTCACAGGACTCTCTCTGACTCTCCCTCTCTCCCCCTCAGTGAAAGGTTGTTAAAGAAGGCAGCAGGTGAGCCTCTGTAATCCAAGATGATCTCAGGGTCCAGGTAGGTTCATATGGAGAGAGGTATTGCAGTCCTGAGCCATTATCGGACTACAGCTCCCATCATTCCTGACGATTGGCCATTCTGGCAGCATTTATGGGCATTGGAGTCCAACAATAACCAAAGATTCACCATTGCTGGAAGAGGTAAAAAAGGTAAAATTGCTGGAAGAAGAAGAAGAAGAAGAAGAAGAAGAAGAAGAAGAAGATACCCCACCCACCTAGCTGGGTTACCCCAGCCACTCTGAGTGGCTTCCAACATATATGAAATAGCATAGCATTTGTGTGAGATATTCCCTCTTCCTATTCTTGCCCTGATCAAAATTTGTAATCTTTCCACATAAAGAAAGATTATAACAACAGTATAAACTGAATTACTTTAGATTTCATCTTGCATCTCCCCATCTTTTCTTCATTGAGCATTTGCTACTGGTTAATTCTAGTTTTGAAGGGTATATTGGGCTGCTCCAGTATGACAAACCCCATATCCCTAACTCTGGCTGTAAGATAAATAACAGCTGTAACAGCTCTTATACAGTGCAATAACAACTGCTGGCAGGAGACAATCTCGGAAATGAAATTTTAGAGTTGTATTTAAAATAAAAAAACCTAGTGTTAAAAGCTCTATTGATTATTTTAATTCAGTCTCCCACTATCAATATCATTAAGCAGTGTGACTCCTCTTTGTCTGTACCATGGTTGGCAGTCAAAGATAAAGAGGAATTGATCTGCCTTTAACAAAATATACTGGAGTATAATTTGTACTTACAATTTGCTGGGGAAATTGCAGAGTTATGTGGGGTGGGTGGGGACTCACATTTACAATTGCACTTCACTCTACTACCATAGAAACAAAGAAATTGGTTTCCCAGCGTTTCTGATGCTTGTATTTTCACTAGCAATGAAAATACGAGCAATGAAAATATAAGCAATAATGCTTTCAACACATAAACGAATAAGAACATTAAATGAGCTTCTGGATGAGGCCATCTAGCTCAGCATCCTGTTCTCACTGTGGCCAACCAAATGCCTGTGGGAAGCCTGCAAACAGGGCATGAGCGCGACAGCAATCTGCCCACCTGTGATTCCCAGAAACTGGTGTTCTGACAATAGAGGTAGAACATGGTCGCCATAGCTGGAGCTTTTGATAGCTTTGTCCTCCATGAATTTGCTCCTTTTTAAAAGCCATCCAAGTTGGTGTCTTTCACTGCCTCCTGTGGGAGCAAGTTCCATCATTTAACTATGAGCTGTGTGAACAAGTGCTTTCTTTTATCTGTCCTTATCTGAAAGTATCTTTCAACATACTTCATTCAATTCTACTTAGAAGCATTGCCACCTGACCCCACCCCAGAAGCATTGCCACCTGACCCCACCCCACCCCACTCCTCCTCTTTCCCCCTTTTCTTCTTACAGTAACACTAATGTCTCAACAAATGAAACTGATCTGTAGAAAATATAACTTGAAAAAGAGACATTGTGCATACTTTTGTAAACCAAGAAATCTTTAATAAAAATATATTTAAAGAACACCACAAACTTCATTCAATGACCAAAGTTCTAGTGTTGTGAGAGAGGCAGAAAACCTTTTCTCTGTCCACTTTTTCCATTCCATGCATAATTTCATATACTTCTATCATGTCAGCTCTTATTCGCCTATTCTCCAAACTAAAAAGTCCCAAATGCTGCAACCTTTCCTTATAGAGGAGTCACTACATTCCCTTGAGCATTTTCATTGTCCTTTTCTGAACATTTTCCTCCTCAAAAAGGGTATTATATTTGAGAGATAATCCACTGGGGCAGTCAAATACAACATTCCTTGTTTTGCTAGAGTGGACATGGAAGGGAATGTTTGGTCCAGCCAGTCGAAACGTCTTGTTCCTCCTGGCCTGGAGCATCCTTCCTTGCATGTGACTAATAGGTGGGCATGACCTTTCCAGACCTGGTAAAAGGCCAAGTCACACAGCCACCTCCCTCTCTTCGATCTTCTTTCTCGTCCTGCAAACTTCCTGATTCACCTGCACTGTACTGCTGGCTGCCAGCTAGCAGTCCGTCCCCCCCAGGTTATCTCCCAAATATGGGGTAAATCTGTTTGTGCATGTTTGTAACTTTAAGCCTAAAGCCTGCCTTCAGGGAATCACACTGTGCTCTGCCTGACCATGAGTAAAACTATTTTTTGTTACTTATAAATAAGACTGTTGTGTCTTTATTCTTTTAGGAGGGATCAAAGGGGTCTTGCCAGGAATAATAGAACATATCTCAATCTAGGCAAGCCAGATTGAATTGCTTGTTGTCTTAAGAGACTCACACAAGTCTGCAACCAGTTTTCTGCTGCGTAATGGGGGAATGGGCTCTGCTAAGTGGAAAAACTTGCTAGCGCAAGTTAGGAAGGATTTTAATAATCAATATATCCTCTCCTGCCACCCTCAACACCCCCACATTATAGAGGTGAGGTGACTAAAACCATGCACAGTATTCCAAATGTGGCCACCCCACAAATTTGTATAATGGAAAAATGATATGGACAGTTTTACTTTCAATTCTTTCCCTAATAATTCCTAGGATGGATTTTGCCTTTTTCACAGCTGCTACCTGATGGGTCAACATCTTTACTGAACTATCCACTACAAGCCCAAGGTCTCTTTCCTGCTGAATCACTGACAGTTCAAACCCAATGAGTATATTATACATGTCGCCCCAACATGCAACACTTTAGACTGCATCACTTTACACTGAGTTGCATTTTACCACCCAGTCACTTTGGAAAGTCAGTTTGCACTGTTTGGAAAGGTCGTTTTGGAACTCTTAACAATCATTTTAATCACTATGAGCAATTTAGTATTGTCAGCAAACTTAACTCTGGATTGCTTATGAACAAGTTAAAAAGCACTGTTCCCAATTCCTTGGGGAGCTCCACTTTCTACATCTCTCCATTCAAAAAAGTGTCCATTTACTCTGCCGATAAGAAGGTCGGCGGTTCGAATCCCCATGACGGGGTGAGCTCCCATTGCTCGGTCCCAGCTCCTGCCAACCTAGCAGTTCGAAAGCACGTCAAAGTGCAAGTAGATAAATAGGTACCATTCTGGCGGGAAGGTAAACGGTGTTTCCGTGCACTGCTCTGGTTCGCCAGAAGCGGCTTAGTCATGTTGGCCACATGACCTGGAAGCTGTCATGGCTTTATTGGCTCCCTCGGCCAATAAAGTGAGATGAGTGCGCAACCCCAGAGTCGGTCACGACTGGACCTAATGGTCAGGGGTCCCTTTACCTTTACCTTATGCTTCCTGCTACCTAACCAATTCATGATCCTCAAAAAGACCACTCCTCTTTATTCCATGACTGCTAAGGTTACTCAGAAGTATTTGGTGAATAAACTATGGTTAGGGGCAGGCACATTCATGCAAGTCCTGCCTGCCATGACCATGGTCACACCAACTCCACCTGCTTTACAGTAAGTAGAGCCCTCAACTTCATCAAAGCGCCTGATGGACCTGTGTCTCTGATTGTGCACAGCCTTCTACTTACATTTAAGCTAATGCTAGTAAAAGCCTCCTTTAGACTTTCATAACCTCAACACAGAATGGTTGGGAACTGAATATTTGGGTCCAGAAACTTTAGTGGTGACACCAGTGTGTGTCACCACCCCAATTTCACCCCTCAGAAAAACTGGGACAATGCAGGCATGGAGAGGAGTTGCAGAATACCTACCTTCCCTGTAAGGCATACTTTAAATGTTACTTTGCCATGTGAGAATGAGCCATACTACAAATGGCTCCTGTGCAGCAATGGAAATACCACTAAGGACCCTGAATAATAATAAAAAATAAAATAAAAATTATTTATACCCTCCCCTCTCCAGCCAAAGCCGGGCTCAGGGCGGCTAACAACAATAAAAGTAACACAGCATTCTAAAATAAGATAGTAATGATTGATACCTAATAAGATATGTTTCTTTTTTAAAACAAATATTCTCTAAGTCACAACACCCCTTTTTATTATTGTGATATTTACCAAACTCTCTCTTATACAATTCATTAGATCAGGGGGTGGGAAATCTTTGACAGCCTAAGGACCACATTCTTCTCTGGGCAACTTTCCAAGAGTTTCATGACAGTGGGAAAGGTGGTGGAGCAATAAATGTACATTTTATCTTGGTACAGTGACTAATCTCTGTGCACATTCACACGCCCCTCTCTATTATCCATTCAGACAAGCAAGGGGCATTGTCAGAGTTCAAGGAAACATTCCAGCCAGACAAAAACACTTAGGTGCAGAGCATCTGGCTGGGGCTATTATTTTGTTCTGAACTGCCTCTTATGCAAGCTGAAAGTAGTCTCTCACAGTGGACAGAATAAAAAAAATCCTTCCAGTAGCACCTTTAAGACCAACTAAGTTAGTTCTTGGTATGAGCTTTCGTGTGCAAGCACACTTCTTCAGATACTTCTGAAGTGTGCTTGCACACGAAAGCTCATACCAAGAACTAACTTAGTTGGTCTTAAAGGTGCTACTGGAAGGATTTTTTTTATTTTGACTATGGCAGACCAACACGGCTACCTATCTGTAACAGTGGACAGAGTGAAACTTTCCCAAACAGAGTCATATTTATTATAGCCAGAAATGATAATGGCATTTCCTGGTGAAGGTAATGACAAAGCAGATGACATAATTAACAACATGGAAATTCTGTCAGTTTATGTGAAGTAGATTCCACTTGAATTATAGCAATTTCTGGTAGTTTTAAATATTAAGAACAGCCTGAGGATTATACATCCTTTCAGGGACTTCTCATTAATACTACAACAATGTGCTCTGGAATTATAATGAAAATTTAATATAATTGCAAAAAAAGAGAGAGGCTAATACTGATTCAATTCTTTCTGGATACTAGGAATGTGACTTAACTGCAAGCGCTTACTTCAAACCAAATTTCACACTGTGCATAAGAAAATATATTTGCCTTCTAGGGTACTTACCAATTCCATTAGATATATATGACATTCGTAGAAGATGAAAACTACTGATTGCCTCTCATTTCTAATATAGGTTATATATTGGAACTGGTTGTTTTTGTCAAAGTGTATAATATTTTAATATATTTAGAAAGGGCCTCATTCTTTTTTGATAGAGAAATGACTTTTGACATTAGGGTTTTTTATTACAAGTCACTTGAGTAGCATCAATGTCAAATATTGTTGATAATGAGTTTAGGCTTCAGGTGAGATCTTTGAGGAAGGAAAATAAATAAATAAAAGACAGAAATGCCCAGGGCACTTTATACTTTTGAACCATTCTTCATGAACGATGATTGCATTTTACAGAGAAATTGATGGGTTTGCCTCGAAAATTCATTCTCATTGTAAGCCAGGACTCAGTGTCAGTTGTTTTCATTTTTGACAATTACTGCTGGTAAACTGCATATTACAACTTTAATGGGCAGAAAAGTTTGGTTGTTGTAATCTAGAGAATAATGGTGTTTTAATGATTGTTTTAATGAGGACCTTAAGGCACGTTTGGATTTCATATGCTGATGGTTTCTAGAAAATTCCTGCCTTTCCTTGGAGCTCCATTTAGTAACAAACAGCCAAAGAGCCACCTATGGCTCTGTGAAGAAACACTGTCAAGGAAACATGTAAATGTACTAGCATTTATTTGCTATAAGCACTGCTTGTTTTCTGAAAGCAGAAAAGATACAATGGTTCAGCTGGCAGTCTACCAAGAAGCAGCTATGCTGCTAAAGTTTCAAAAGGGATGACTGTGGTAACTTGTGAGGTTTTCATTTATGACAGTTAACAGTAGAGACTAGTTTGTTTGTGTTAGTATGATCCAAACAGGTCAAACTGTGATAGGTCCTTTAGTAGGCATTCTCTTCAAAATCCTTAAGGCCAACGAACATTCAGAATTCTATCTTTACCCATTAGAAAAACAACCGGTGCTTGGAGTGAGTGCAGTAAACTGTAAGAATCTATGTGAGAGAAGAGCTGTCCATCACACAGACACCAATTGTAATTTAAAAGCCAATTATTCTGGTCCAGGCAAAGGGAGTTAAGATTAACCTGTTATTTTAGCAATATCTTAGATGACAATGAACAATGTTGCCTTGAAATGCATATTGATGTGTCCTTCCTTGCCACATGGAGCAATCTTTGTAGAGGACAGTGAGTGATGTTGTGACCCTATGAGCTAAGTCAGGTATCAGTAAACCCCATTACTGTTGTAGGAACGAGGGGGAAATTTGGTTCACTTTGCATTTTGACATGAACCTACCTAATTTTCACTTTCTAAAGCAAACCCAAAGAGAGAGCCTTCTAAATTTAGTACCTCACTGAATTTTGCAATGCAGTTATCCAAACAAATAAGGTGCGCAAAAACACAGAAAGCTAGTACTAGGAGAAATGTGTATTGGAGAAATGCACTAAAAATGCCAATATGTTTATCGTGACTTTTTTCTTTAATGCAAACATTTGTGGAAATGCAGAGAACTGAACTTAAGACTGGAAAACCGAGGAGCTGCGAAAAAGAAAAGAACAGTTTCAACCATCTCTATCGATGGGCAATATACTACAAGGAGAGGATGAGGATGGATTATGGCTGCTTTGATATATCCCTTTTATCTGGAGCCACATAGTTATGGTCTTTTTAAAGCTATCCTTAAATTAGGGGTGGCTATCTTATGGGCCTCCTGAAGTTATTGATCTACAGTTCTCATCATTGCTGACCACTGCCTTGGCTTGCTGGAGCAGATGAGTACTGAAGTCTAAGAACATCTGGAGGGCCACAGCTTTACAATCTCTGCCATATATGATTGGTAATTTTAAAGAGAGAGAGAGTTATTTGGCTAGTTAAGGGGGAGAGAAAGCGTACTGATCCCAGTTTTGAAAATATGAGTGAGCAATGAACGGCAGTTTGAGAAACCCTGATCAATATTAACAGAGCTGTAAAGATCACTTAATGGAAGACAGTAAGTAGAATCTTACAAGGCTTAAGTAATGTCAACAGTAACGTTTCTGTTTTCTGCTCAGTACGCATGATAAGACACAGAGGCACCTAATACCATCTCAGGAATTTAGCTGTGGGTGTAAAGATTAAAGCTTACTGTCTCAGCAGGGTGCTGAGCTCTTGATTCATTTTAAAAAAATAAATAAAATAACAACCAATCTGGATTATTGTAATACCCTGTTTGTAGGTCCCTTTGATATAGTCGTTTACCGTGCCTAGGCTTCAGAATACATAGATTATATAGCAATGAACGTTTGCAGAGACATTGCACTGGATCCACATCCCACCAGCAGTGATAGGTTTATGTCAAATGTTAAGCAAGCAATTGAGGGTACTTACTTCAGCTTCATAGTCTTCTGCTACATATATTAAGTTTTGTACTGAATCCCTTCAATGACTCATTCTATGTAACTTTGAAGTCTGAAGTCGTCGAACTTATCTCTAGGAAACAAAACATTGTTCATGTCAAAGTTTGCACGCACCCTTTAACAACTTCTGTCTGTGCAATAACTTGGAATTACATTAGAGCTGAACCAAAACTAATCACTGTATTTTTGGGAATGAAAAACTGCCCCCTCTTTTGTGATGATTCTTTGGCCGTGCTTGTGAAAATGTCCATCTATTTATTACATTTGATCTCTCTTGCACAGACTCAGGTTTATTTAGTCTTAGTGATATTCTCATGGAACAAACTCTGATTGCGTAGTAGCAACGTGACATCATTCCATTTGCTATATGACCCCCAAACTGCTGGGATCATTGATGTGACTAATCTACGAAATCTTTTTACAATAGAAAAAAAAGATTAAGTACGCATTAGTGGGCTAGGAGAGCTGAAAATAATGCTAATATATTTCACATATGGCAACAAATTCCCCGTTTTGGGTTTCAGATAGTACATGGGTAGACGAGTTTAAAAGGCCCAGGACACAAATTTTCATGGCCCTCTAGTGGCTATGATGACTCATTTACCAGAAGTACTGTAATGTATTTAGTGTTAACTCTGGAAGCGTATATTCTGACCAAACTAAGCCTCCTGATGTATATTTTACTCTATGAGGCTTAGTTTGATCAGAATTGAGCCTAATCCTCAATATGGCTACTAGGAAGTTTTGGTCATAGTGGTGTTTATAGCCGAGAAAGTATTTATTTATTTGAAACATTTCTATCCTACTCTTCATTCCAAAAAGCAACTCCAGAGTGGGTAGCAGTAAAATATGGATAAAGAACAGCATAAATATCATAATAAAACAGCATCATACGTCATAAAAACAACACAAATCAATTATAATCCCCCAAACCTTCAGTCTGAGCATTCACTGCAGCAAAGGTCAGGTGAATAATCAAGTTGTTAACTGGTGTCAAAAGCTCAAACCATGTCAGTGTCAGTTCTCTCACACCAGGAATGGCGTTCCAAGTCTGGGTACAACCACTCAGTATGCATAAGATTACAGTTCAAATAGGCAGAGGACTGGGATGTAAGTTAGGAAAAAAGCTCATCCTTTGGCTTTGTTTATTTTTCAAGAGAGGTAATGGTGCTAGTCTCTTGTAGCAAAAAACCAACAGTGAGTCTTGTGATAATGTACCATAGATTCCGGCGTATAAGACGACTTTTTAACCCCAGAAAAGAGGTTAAAAAGTTGGGGGTCGTCTTATACGCTGGGTATGGGCGGCGCGAAGCGGAGCCCACGCCCCTGCTGCTGCTGCGGTGGCTCTGAAGCAGCAGCAGCAGGCGGCGGGCTCCGCTCTGCGCTGGGCGGCTTTCTCCCGGCGCGGAGCTGCCCAGCGTATTAGGCGACTGGGCTTATAAGACGAACCCCCAAATTGCAGCTGCCAATTTGGGGGGTCGTCTAATACGCCCAGTTGCCTAATACGCTGGAATCTATGGTATACCAATTGATTATGGCATAAACATTTGTGGACCAGAGCCCACTTTGTCAGATGCATAAAGGTCCTGAATTGTTAGGGTTGGGCATCCAGTGGGATGTGATCAGACTTCTGGCCATGCAATGGGACTTCTCCTTCATCTCCTCCCTCGTTCCTCTGGGGCAGGTTTTGAAGGTGCACAGGGACATTGCAGAGGGAATAAAAATTAAAAAATCCTTCCAGTAGCACCTTTAAGACCAACTAAGTTAGTTCTTGGTATGAGCTTTCGTGTGCAAGCACACTTCTTCAGATACCAGATATCTGAAGAAGTGTGCTTGCACACGAAAGCTCATACCAAGAACTAACTTAGTTGGTCTTAAAGGTGCTACTGGAAGGATTTTTTTTATTTTGACTATGGCAGACCAACACGGCTACCTATCTGTAATTGCAGAGGGAATAAAGGAAAGAAATGTCCTGTTGCCTGACCAGAATTCACACCACAGCAGCATTGAATGCAACCCTTAGTCTTTAGGGTGCCACAAGACTCTTTGTTTTAGTTGCACTCATGTCATGCTGAAGTTTTTTGAAGTGGAGACTATATAAAGCAAATTAGGAACTCATTATATTATATTAAAATGGTGATTAATTTGCAAAATTCTCTACTTAATGGCATGGAATAATGATTCTGCCTTCTGAGGGAAGATGTTCCAGCTTGCACAGTTGTTCAGGGCTTAGGCAGTCCTTCCTTATGTTATATATATAAAAAGATCCCTGTGGAAGTTAAATTTCTCATTTGGATACCCACTTAAAACTGTCCTTCTCCAGTCCTCATTTTATGAATATGTCTAGAGACATGCTCAACGGAATGGAATCTCATGATATAGCTGTACTGTAAAGGAGGCAGGCATAGCTGTATAGAATGATGTACAGCAATATGAATGAGGAATGATGCTGCGGCAAAATAAATAAATGGCATGTATGGTTTAGGCAGTGGAGTATGGACCATTTCAGATGAAGATGAAAGACAGACAATTGTTTTATTTAATTTTTTTAAAAAAAGAATTATAGAAAGCCCATGAAATCTTCCTAGTTTACAAAGAGGCAGCAGATAAGAGTAGTGTGTATAAAGGATAGATCATTAATCATTGGGATTTCAATTAGCTAATGTTGAGTGGGGTGTTAATTATGGAATTGATAAGGAAGGGTCCTAGTTTTGGAACATAGCTTAGAGGTCTGCCTTGACATCTTCTGAAAACAGCAGGCTTTATTTAATGCATTTTAATGTTGCTGGGAAATAAGACAAGAATGATCCATTAGATCTGAAGACTCATGCTATCCAAACTGCAAATGTCCTTGAGGCTTGCTGTCTAAAAAAAAAGAAAGAAAGATAAAAAGATCAGTGAACTTTAAAATATAAATAAATTGAAACTGGCTATGGAAGAACGTGGAAGAAAACACATACCACATTTGATTAGAATAAACTGCTGTTTTGTTTTGTTTCTAACCAGAACACCAAAAACACACCTCATGGAACAGCAACAGACAAGCCTAGCAGATCTCCAGGGAATCACTATTCAAAAATAAGCAGAAGATCATTTTTCCTGTCATGAAAAGGAGAATTGGGTACATTTTTCAAATGATTTTCTTTGTCTCAGGGGAAATATACCATCAGAACTCTGTGCCAAAAATCCTGATTCCGTATTTTGTCTATCACATTGATTACATAGGGCTGTTTGCTTACCTTGTCTGAAAGTAAGATGTTTCAACAGTAAATAGTGGGAGGAAGTCAGATTACACTAAATGATTCCAGCCACAAGGACACAGGTATGGAGGTCTTTCAGTGGCAGTCAGCAAAGCTAACCAGGCAGAAGTGTGTGTCAAAGAAGAATATATTCATGGGACTGGATTTTGCATCTTTTCAACGAATATGACATAAGATGCAGCAAATACTTCTCAGTCGCAGAACTGCCAAGTGACAGAATAGTTACAAATAATTTTGTTCTCTTTCTGGAGCGCTTACTGACATCTATCCAAGCCCACTTGTATTATTAAGCTCTAATGTATGCTAATATATTTCCTTACCTCTCAGGATGCTCTGTTTCTTTTCTTGCTTTTCTCTGTGTTTTTACAATTTGTCTTCACTGGGTGTGGAGATTGCTGAATAATGGGAACTTCTGACTGCAGTGCTAATCATATTGGCTTTGTAGCTATGCTGTTTGACATGTCGGTATATAATAAACCGCTCTGTAAACCATGTCAAGTCAAATGTCTCTATAGAACATATTTAGAAAAATAGAAAGAGATAAAAGTCTTGCACTCACCTACTAATGCTTTCTTCTGAGTGCATTTTCTTCCTTTCATTCACGCCCACACAGCCTACACATTTTTCCTCCTGTTTCACTAACCCATTAGACTAGCAAAATGTTCATTTTGTGGGGGGAAATAAAGCAGTATGACTAACATTGTAAAATAACAGCACAATCATTTTCCAGATTCAGCATTAATTCTTTTCTGCATATCCCTACTTGACTTCCATATTATAATATTTTCCCCTAAACATTATGGGCCCCACACAGAAATGTTGTTCTCTTGCTTGTATATACCTCCTCTCTTTTTTCCTGTTTCCCCCCTTTTCATATGTACAGTTAGCACATTATGCACACTGGTGTCATTGAAATCATCCAGCTTTGGTCATGCTCAGGTAGACCAACTCTGCACTAATCTATGGGGTGTGGCAAGGGCCAGGAGAATTGCTCATGATAGATGGACTGATAAACTGTTAGGGAACAAAAAGTAGGGAATTTCTCCCACATGATCTCTGTTGTGAAGTGCCTAACTTTTTACCAACAATGAATATTTAACCCCTATTTCTCACACATCTCATAAAGCGACGTTCATTCTATAGGCAATGAGACATCTATAGCAATACAGGAAGCTGCTTTATACAGCATCAGACCATCTTGGTCCATCTTGCTCAGTATTCTCTAAACTGAATGTCAGTGGATCTCCAGGATTTCAGTCAGGGGATGGCCTCTGTCCCACCTTGAGGTGCTGGGAATTGAACCAGGGACATTCTGCAATTGAAACAGATGTACTGCCACTGAGCTGTAGCCTTTCCCCAATTGTTGTTTATCATTACAGTGGTACCTCGGGTTAAGAACTTAATTTGTTCTGGAGGTCCGTTCTTAACATGAAACTGTTCTTAACCTGAGGTACCACTTTTGCTAATGGGGCCTCCCACTGCCGTCATGCTGCCACTGTGTGATTTATGTTCTCATCCTGAAGCAAAGTTCTTAACCTGAGGTACTACTTCCGGGTTAGCAGAGTCTGTAACCTGAAGCGTCTGTAACCCAGGTACCACTGTAATGATCAATTATTTTTGTTGACCCTCGGGGTACCTTCCAACTGTACAGTGTATGAGTCTAATAATTACTAGCCCCCTCGGTTGATAGAGGTGCTTTTTTTATTAAAAAAAAATGTGTGTTGAATGCAAAGATGCATTGAATGACATGTCTGCTTTAGTCCTCACTTGTGCTTTCATGTCACATTTGGGGTGGAATCCAAACAATAGTTGAGTTTGAAATGTTACACTGAAGGTCATCTTGCAAATTTAACACCACCGTCTTTTGAAACCTTGCAGGATATTCCTCCCCCACTTTTTGCCCAGCTGCTATGAGGAGTGTTTGAAGCAACGGCCGTGAGGCAGCTTCTTGATACTCAGTATTATGCCTTGCTGAGTTGAGGTGATGAGGATGAAATTCAAAGTACGGCCTCTTAACATCTCTCTAGTGCAATTTCAGTTTGCAGAGAATGTCTTGTGGCATGTTACTACAACCTGAGGTCCTGTGGTAGACAGTTTTTTAATATATACTTTTCTCATGTGGTTGGGCTGCCACAATATATTTTTCAGAAGGTTAGCCAATTTTCTGGATGGTTGCTTATATTAAAACCTTGAGGAAAAGTCAGTTAGGCTGCCAGAATTGTTAATCAAACAAAAACTTTGCACATCATGTGCCTCCCAACCATCCCTTGAGCTTTTTATGCTCTGTTCTGGCTCAATAGTTGTGTGGTTTAGGAATGATCCATGGATAATCACAATTAATTCAAATAATGGAGACATACAGTGTGATGGAATCCATGCAATGACTGTGCAGCACTTTCACAGTGATCTCAAATTTTAGTTTGGGGTGATGTATTAGAACAATAGTTTGCATTCCCTTTCCTGAGTAAACTTACAATTAGGTCATTAGAGGATTATTATATTTTAACAAGTTTGGTGAAATATATATAAATAGCAGAAAGTACCTGGCATGAGATACTGTATATAAACAGATAATGTCTTATGTTTGTTTCCCAGACACTGCCCTGTCCAGCCCTGGGATGACCTGGGAAACACTAAACTAGGATTTGGGACCAAATCAATTCAGATCAAGGTTAATGTCTAATTTGGACTTTTAAACCCCTAAACAGTCACAAGTTTTGTGTATGTATGTGGGAGATGCGGCATCCCCTTCTCTCCCTCCCAGACACACTACTGAGAGCAGAAGGGTTTGATCAGCAAGTTCCCTGTGCAGAACACAATAGTGAAGCAGAATGCTGGTGCCTTGGCAGGTGGCTCTTGAACCGATTGCTTGCCCTCCCCTCTTTGCCTTCCCCCAGTTGTGTCACTTCCCCAAATGTGTTCCACCTCAGCATGGTTCAGGTCTCATCTATCCCAGCCATCACCATCATAGATGATGATACCACTGCATCCACTCCCTAGCTGTCTCTTATCCAGATGCCATTGTCGTTGCTGCCATTGCTGCCACTACGTTATGGGAAGTGGCTGCCAGAGGGGGGCCACCTCATTCCTGCATCACCTATCACTATTGTGGCCATAACCAATGATCTTTAGAAGTGTCCAATTCAGCACAGTTTGGAACGTTTTAGTCTGCCAGCTTGTTTTAAAATGGTCTCCAAGGGTATCCAAACATAGGTGAAAACTGAGTCTTCCATCTTGGAAACCGTTGTGCCAAATAGTCAATGGTGTTGAAAACCACTGAGAGATCAAGTAAAACCAATAGGCTTGTGCCACCTCTGCCTCCCAATAAAGGTAATCTGTCAGGGAAACCAAGGTTGTATTGGTACAAAACCTGGTCCTGAAATTACACTGAAATGGGTTGAGATCATCTGCTTCCTTCTGGCACACCTGGCCAGGATAATTTTGATCAGCATGCCTGGAAAAGGAGTTGTAGTACCACCACCTCTTTCAAGATAGCTTAGACCCTTTATATTTATGGTCGATCCTAGAACAGGCATGACTTCTCAACTTAGCCTCTCTCTCTCTCTCTCTCTCTCTCTCTCTCTCTCTCTCTCTCTCTCTCTTTGTGTGTGTGTGTGTGGTTGCAATCCTATGTCTTTCATTGAATTCAGTGCAAATTTAAATCAGAATAAACATGGAAAGGATCAGGCTGTTAATGTGAATGTTCTTTTTTCATAATGATGACTATTTGAAAAAAAAGGAGTGGTCATCACGTAAGCTCATAGGCCAAAATCAGGCTATAAAATGTACATTACATTTTGAATGCTGTTTTTCACCCCAGGCATTAATTGTTAACAGGATATAGTTTTTGTGGGGAATATGATGATGATTTTAGTTATTGTATGCGGCACTAGTGGAGAGGATTGTACAATTAATAAAGGATAATCACAGCATGATATACATGTCACTGGTGAGAAGAGTAGCTGCAAAATAGGAATGTACATAAATATAAAAATAATTTAAGAAACAAAGGTTCTATTGAGGGTTTTATTTTAAAGCATGATGCACAGCTGTAAGCAAAGCAAAATCATTATGTTGTGTAGCTAGGGACAGACTCTAAACCTGTAGGGGTGGGCATTGTTATTACTACAAAAGGCACTGTTTAGATTTCATCTAGAATTCTGTCAACAGAACTATTCACCATACTAATGTAATTGCCCTAGAGGGCCTTCAGTAACAATTGAATTTTTATTCAGTGGATCTAGTGCTAAGGCTCAAGGTTGAGGGAGTTAAGCTTGCTGTCTGTTGAGGGAGTTAAACTAGCTGTCTAAGAATGAAGTTGTACAGAAAAGATAAATATGTTGGGCTTGTCATTTCTGTAAAGAGATGTCATGGTAATGGTCAGTTGTGGGTAGGGCTGGCAACAAAGAAGGATGCTTCTGATCTTAACTCAGAAAGGTGTTCAGTGAACCTACATAAACGGCAGAAGTGGTTCAACATTTGAAATCTCCTTCTTCATAAAATACCAAGGAAAGAAAGCATTTGGAAACATAATCTGATTGAGTAGGAGACAGAAACTTGCTTTACCACATGAAAACATGTTTCCTTTAGAACTGCTCTTCAGTGCAACAAATTATGTCATTAAAGAGGTAGGTTTTTATGTATGGACCGTAGCTAACACTGAAACTTATCTAGGTAGAATAAGTGTCAGAGTTTAGAGGCATATTGAGGAACCATTTGCAATATTCACATATAAAGAGGAATGTAAAAGGAGTAACTCAAAAGTGTCAACAAGTAAAAATTCATTACAGTGAAAGCATTCTGGAACAGAGGCTTTCTTCTTGAGGAGCAATGTTAAACTTTCAAATTTTATAGAATATATGAAATTGCTTGTGATAATGCCGCCGCCTATATAGTACCATAAGAAAAACAGTTCAGACATTTTAAGTGTGATTTATCTGAACAAGGGAGGATCAGAAACCATGGTTTGATTTCAGCTTGTCTGGACAAACAATAATTCAAATTAACTGCCGTTTGTCCTCCACATGGCTTTAAGCCTTGCCACCTGTCCAACCCAAACAACTTCCAGTGCGAACTGTGGATATAGTATATGCCACCACACATTCTTCTGAGGACCTCTTGCATATGGGCCTGCCATTTTTCTTACCATGGGGCTGACGACAGGTTCTGGAGGA
The DNA here is from genome assembly GCF_964106645.2 of Podarcis pityusensis. Taxonomy (NCBI): domain Eukaryota; kingdom Metazoa; phylum Chordata; class Lepidosauria; order Squamata; family Lacertidae; genus Podarcis; species Podarcis pityusensis. Next base: position 45,895,118 of record NC_138034.1, on the reverse strand, counting down.
TTTAGTCAGGGAAAACAGTACAGGAAGAAAGGGATGAAAACCATCTCTCCCTGTGCTACTTCTCTGATCCAATTAGCAAACCCATGAGCTGAAGGGTTGCCATGTACAGCAGGGAGTATGCAGTGTTTGTGGAGACTACCTGTGTAATGCTGAAACCTGATTGTCCTGGGAAGCATAACCAATACAGGAGGCTGCCCACTGCAGCCACTCTCCAGCTCATGGGTGGTGATGGCAACAGTGGAGGCAAAGCTATCAAGCTCATCCTTGCCGTATCTGCTTGCATGTTCTACTTGTGTCTGTGACGTCCAGGTAACACAGGAACAGAGAAACTGCCTTATACTGGTTTACACAATTGGTCAATCTAGCTCAGTAGTGTCTACTTTGACTACAGTGGATGGCTAGAGTTTCAGATAGAAGACTTTTCCAGCCATATCCAGACATTCCAGGGACCAAACCCTGGACCTTTTGTATGCAAGGCTGTACCTGAGCAATAATTCTCCCAAGTCGTGTGTGTGTGTGTGTGTGTGTGTGTGTACATACTATTGTTGGCATCTATTTGTCTCAGAAGACGATGGAGGAGGGCACCTTTGGGGGTGACGCAAAACTGTTGGAAGGTTGCAGCGCCTGAGGTGGCTGTAGAGACCAATGCAGCAAAGACCTGTTTTGTTGCAGCTGGGGCAGACGAAGGTGTCTGATTGTGCTGCTGCAGATGCACCATGACATTTCTTCTCTCTGCATTCCTCCTATGGATCCATCTCTATGGATACATGACCTGACTGTTTCCAGGCACTGTAAGGGATTCCCAAATGGCAGGATTGATGTTGCCAGCCTTCATGACGCATTTGCAGGCATTTTTGTAATGCACAGTTGGTCTGCCAATGGGCCTGTTGCCTGAAGTCAGCTCCCAGTAGAGCATGTACTTGGGGATCCTACCATCTTCCATTCTGTGAACATGGCCCAGCCAGCGTAAATGTTGCTGCTACAGGTGTGCGAACATGCTGGGAATATTGGCTTGGGAGAGTGTGTGTGCACAAAATCACACATATATACAGATGTTTGATTCAATGACCCTAACCTTCCTTTGGTTTATGCAAATATATAATGAATTTTTTTTTGCTAGGCCCATTCCCCCCCCCCCCGAAAAGCTAACTCTCTAAAGCTTCTAAGGAAATATGCAGAGGTACTGATAGTTTTAGCAGTAGGCATGGTGCAGGAGTTCATTTGAAACATTTCGATCTGAGAAAGTCGTCTTTTACACCAGAAGCAGCAACAGTCATCTTTTTGCAGCAGGCAATTAACATGTGTGACTCCAGAATCCTCTCTGGCTTTATGTGATTAAGTGCTAGGAGGCTGATTGGGTTGCTCGTCTCCCTCACTATATAATTTCCCTTTAATTCTGAGGAATTTCCTAACTTCTGTTTGATTATAAGGTCCTGCACAAATCCTCAGGAGGAGTAAGCGGAGGTCTCTGGACACCATGTCTGTCATAATTTCCTTATAACGACTCTATTATGGATAATTCCCAGGAAGTCGGCTGTAAAGCTCAGTGGGTCCCTGCTTGGTATCCTTCACATTTTGATAATTAACTGAGCTGTTTGAACAACAGAAACTTTATAATGTTCAGCAGTGGGAGTTTTAGAGCTGATCAGCTTTACCTTCATCAGGACTTGTCATTCTAACACTTGAAGGGGAGTGTTTCGGGATGAGTCTAATCTTTAGGAAGGGAAGAAAAGCTTTAAAAATGTACAGGAGAATAAAGGCCTAAATGAAATTCATCATGCTGCCTCTAATGCTTTCCATGCTGTGTTGCTGGCTCCTGTATGGCTCCTGTTCTGTTCGTGGCTGTCTGGAAGGGATTTAACTAACCTATCTCCTACAATACAGGCAGAGAGAGAGAACTTGATTTATTCTAAAAGGAGTAAAATGAAATGTGTCTTCTCTCCTTTCCCTGCCTGCATTTTTGAATAAGTAGCTAAGTTCCTTAGCCCAAAACCATTACTTCCTAAAGGCTACAAACTTAAGGATGCAGGCAGTTCTATAGTCACTTACCTATAATTTCCATGAGGGGAACTTGTATTGAAGGAAGTGGAAGGTGTCTCCCCCCCCCCCCATGCAGATTGCAGGGCTGTGTGTTTGGAGAAGGCTAACCTAGAGTGGGATTGCAGTAAAAGGCAACCCCCTCATGTCAAGGTCACATTCAAGATAGGAGGCCCTGCCTCACTACACCCAAGGACAAACCTTGTGATTAACATTTTGTGTAGTTTGACCTAAACTATATTATGTATCATGACAGTTCCCAGGTTGCAGCCTGGAGTGTCCATGCTTGATGTTTGAATCTGCTGCTGAATCAAGAGATGAGATGCATTTTTCTTGCTTTGCCTATCCCTTGAACATGTTACCCCGCCCCACTCCACACCTACTTTAATCAGCCTGGTATGCCTCACACCAGGGAGCAAAGACTAGAACAGGGTTTTGGGAAATATAGGCCAAAGCAACTCTAAGCATGTTATCTTTTGATTTATTAGATGATTCAAAAGTAAAGATGGACTCTCCAGGTTTGAATGAGATGGTCCTATTTATCATTTCTGGACACACTGGTTATTCTGACTATGGTAGGAGCTAGGAGATGGCCATGAAAGGCAAGTTAGTTGGTTCCATGAACTAAGCTGTGGGTCACCAACCTTTTGTGCTGAAGGGTATGTTTGGCATTTTGAGGAAGCATTGTGAGTGCCAGTGACAAAACAGCTACTGGGGATGGGAGTGATGGCATAACACAAAATGGTTGCCATGTTTAGAAGAGCAGAAAAAGAGAACCACAAAATGGTGTTTGCATGCAGTTCCTCTTAATTAGACCCCCCATCAATGAAAAAGCGGGGGACCTATATCAGCAGGTGCTGCTGCACTTGCTCACAGCAATAAACTTTTTGTACTTCTCCTCAGGCATCCAATGAAATACACACACCATATCAATTACTGATGGGCACATCTGGCCCTGACCTAAACAGAAATAAAGGTGAGATAAAGGAACTTATGAAATGGTTCCTAGTGAGTTCATGATTACATTGAAGTATGAACCCAAGACAAAATATTCCGCCCACCAATAGAACCACATTGACACTCCTTCTTGAAAATAAGAACACCAAGAATAATAAAATGATAGATCAACTCAGTTTGTAGCTGTTGCCATTCCACTGGGTTGCTACTCAAAATCCTTGTCTTTTAGCTCTTGTATACATTTTCCCCAAGCATTCTTTTGCTCTCTTTGTGTTCCTACATCTCGACTCTTTTTCTTTGACAGTCATGATGATTCCCCCCCTCAAATAGCAAAGACGGTATTTATTTAATGCGATTCAAAAGTACATCCCAGAGCAAATGAGAGGGCAACGCTGTGGCAGGTAACTGTGACGGAAATAAAAAATCTGTTTACAAATACTGCAGCTGCGGTTCATGCTCCCAAGACTCTGAGGCCTGCACATTTTGAGACAATAATAAGACATCATACAATACTGCAAAGTTAATAAAAAAAATAAAATGTGCATACTTCCAAATCTATATGTAGGTTTGCTCTTTTCTAAAGGGGGAGAACACCTCATTTTGTTATGACAATGCTCACTTTCAGTTAGGATCCTTTGCTTCACTAACAGCTGGTTGACACATGTGCATTCTTCACTCGGTAGCTGTCATGATTTATTTGTGTGAATGAGCCATTGTAGATAAAAATTAACAAAGAGGACTTTCATTCAACAAAAGACAATGGTTAGTTCCATACTTCCTCTTCTTCAAGGACGGGCTCATTTTGGTTTCAGAAGAGAATGACATCCAGCAAAGGCTCCTGTAGAATGGAGTGGGGGTTATTTTCTATGCCCCACCAGTTCCTATATTGTTCCTTGACTCCTGTCCCTTCCAGAGTAGCTTTTTCATGGGGGATAGGGAATGCCCCTTATTCCATTGAAACAGTCCATTGGTTTTCATTTTTCATTGCTTTTCAATGGAGTCAGTCCATACAATTCAGTTGAGAAATCCAGTAGTGCATGAGTTGGGCAAGGATTACATGGAAATCCCCTAAAATGGACACACATTCCTACTATTTTTTCAAAGTTTTTACTGCTGGAATAAAATCATAAAAGTGGTCAGTGAATCTAAAGGATGACATATCTTAAGGGACTTGTGGAAACATGTCTCTGAAAACCTGTTGTCAGCTGCATGCACACCATGTATGCAAAACACATTTAAAGCACCCTCTCCCACAAAGAATCATGGGAACTGTACTTTGTTTAGGATGCTGAGAACTGTGGCTCTCTGAGGGATAAGATACTGATCCAATGACTTTGGGGAGTCAGAATGTGCTTTTAAATGTATGGTGAAGCCACAGGTAGGGTAAATACTATTGCACTCAGGTCCTGTTTAAGAGTTTCCCAGAGGCATCTGGTGAGGACAAGATGGTGGATTTGATAGGCCACTGACTTGATCCATCAGGACTTTTCTTATGTTCACTTGGACAATTGAAGATCCAGTCACTAAAGATGAGAAGCATTGAGGTTAACATGCGCCAGAGCAATCTCAATCCTTTGGGAGTTCTGAATCTATTTTAAAGCATTGTTCAGATGCCTTTTGTGCTTGGATAACAAACATAATAAACATTGAGTTATGTGTGAATGACGGATAGCCGAGCTGCTCTTTGTTGTAGCGAGCAATTCTTCTTAATTCAAAAGAGACTGCTAACTATAAGTAGAAAGTTTCTTTCATTTAAAGGGGTGCTAGTTTCTCTAGGGTTTCCTATTCCTCTGAAACACGAACCTCTTCTCCAACAATACTAGTGTCTAGTCTTGTTAGCACAGGCTCCCATGATGACATTCTTTATTCTAATAATGGAAGAGGCTCTATAGCATAATAAGCCACTTAGCAACTAGGTTAAGTTGAATATTTTATTACGACAGGGTCTGTTAAACTGTACCTGTAGTTAGATAAAAGAAAAGTCGATCCTAACGATGTTGGGGATTTCTCTGAGAGCATTCCCATGCTGCTTGGACTAGAGTGAATATTTTAAATTCATAAGGAGCCAGCATCAAATTTTTAGGAGCCAGCTCTGTACAGAGCTTAGGAAATAATAAAAAAGGCACCTGCATCAATATTTAGAAGTCTGGTTATTCAGATGATCAGATGGCTTGAATTTGTTCCTTGGTCTTACTCTTATTACATTGTGAATTGAATATATATTATATTATTTTTAGATATATTAACGAATTAATGGTATTTCCTAACGCGTTGTGATGTCTGGTTTGCACATGGAAAAGAAGATGGCATTTTTAGACTGCAGTCCTATACACACTTACCTGGGAGTAAATTCATTGAACTCTGTGAGATTTCTGAGTAGGCACCTATAGGATTCCTCAGTTAAGCCCTTATAATAAATGAAGCAATCCAAATTAAGCCACATTTCTGCATGAACAATTTATAAGTAATAACGGAAAGAAATTACTTGTAATATGGAAAAGTGTTCCTTAACTGCAACTCATTAAATAAATTACTCTATATTATCCCATATTATTACAATGCTGAAAATAGAATTTAGCGGTGGGGGTTCTGACACTTTCCCTTCCCTTTTAGTGTTCATGGCAGATCCATTTGAACATAATTTGTTCTAATGAAGAGGTACTGTGTGTTACCAGTTTGTTGCTACAACTCCTGGAAATAATGTTCTTAGAGAGTGAGACACTGAGCCGAGCAGCAACATTCTCTTTCATTAGCATGGTATAAAGTCAAAATGGCTGAACACCAGACTCAGGCATTGTTGGTCACCTGCCAACACCGTTGCAGGGGGCACACTGCCATATCTGTGCGCCTCCTGGTTCTGCTGCTGCTCCTCCTCCTTGCTGCTAATACTGCCTGCTCATCTGTCTTCTCTGAGCATGCAAACTGTGACCAGAGTGAGGTGAAATGGCATCACCATACCTTTGTCTTGTGCTGTTCCTCTTGGTGGTTGTACAGATTGAGCCCAAAAGAAGAGGGCACATGGGGGGGCCACCAGGGGGCGCATTGGAAGATGGCCGACAATAACATCTCTCCGACCCACACGAGGTAATTAAGAGGCTGATATGGGAGTATGCAGCGTCCCTTGCCCCCCAAGGGAATGGGGGGGGGACTACCTTGCCAGCTGTGTCCATAATTCACCCCCGGATTCGAAAGAAGGGGGTGAGGGCACTTGGCACGAAGCCCTCGAGTGAGGTCGGCTCTCCCTGACGCTGTCTCTAATCGCGCACTGGTTCGCATTAGCTCAGAATATATAATTGGAAATATATAATTGGAAACAAGCTAATGCACATACATCAAGTGAAGATCGGGAGTAAAGACTGCTGATTAATGGGATCTCTCTGAGCGGAGCGACGGGCTGGACAATAAATCAAGTGAAGAATCATCATTAAAAGATTGGTATGTTGGAGTGAAACGGAAAGGGGGGAGAGGAAAAAACTTTTCTTTTTTTGTCTTATGTGAGTACCAATAACCCTCCCCTCCAGAGAGAAGAATCGTTGCAAATTACTAATCACAAGCAGGAGATTAAGAACTGTGTGGATGAATTACTGATCAAAGAGAGAACTGGTGGAAACATCGGGGAATGGAAAAAAAGTTTTATGATGCAGTTACAAATGGAGTTTTGTTAAGACAGGCTTGCCCATAGGAGGATGAGGGGGAGGAGGACCAGGGTCATCGGAATATGAATGTATGGTTATTGGAATGTGATCTTGACCTGGCAGGGCCTCCTGAGATATAGATTGGCAAGCCTGTGGAAATCAACGGACAGACTGTGGGAATGTTCTTTACGAAGATGTGGAAATGGCGTCTGTCCTTTATGTGATATGACTCTTGGAGAGCGTAAAACCCACACAGGATATGTTTGTTTTCAACCCGCTTGTGAAGATTATCAGAGATCACAAAGAAAGGAATATATGATTACAACAAGAAGATGAGGAAAATAACAAAGAGACTATCTGGACAGAACTGGATAGAACTGTTTAATTAAAGCAGCAGCAAGAGTGATGTTTGGATCCCTTTCGGAGCTTGAGGTATGGGTACCCCCAACAAAATTTTAAAAATCTGGCTGTATAATTTGGAACTAATGTGATTTGGAATTAATGTGATTTGATTGGCCTGTTAATAAAAATTATATTAAAAATAAATAAATAAAAAGGAGAGGGCACATGAATAGACAGAAGGCATAGAGATAAGGAGGAAGTGGGCACTGCACATAAGACACTAAGCATTCTGGTCTCACAGTGGTCACCTCAGAAGCCTGTGGGGAACCCTCAAGCACAGGAGCACTCTCCCATCTTCCATAGCAACTGCTATTCAGTAAAGCACATAGTCAGGTACATAGCCACAGAAAGACAAAGTGTAGATGAGATCCAGGTAGGGCAAGGGGATAGAGAGCCCACTGAATATATAATATTTTCAACAGAAGATAGCCCTTCTTCTCAGCCCTCAAAGCCTTCAGCTATACAGACGCATCCTGTACTTATTTATTTCCTTCCATTCAAACAGATATTTCATAGAAACTGCACTGTTTGGGAAATGCTATTGTTGGTGATAGCCTCAGAGGAGTTAGAAGATTAACAAGCACTCGATGACATCACAGCAGTTCAATCAATGGCAAGAGTGGATGTGGTTCAAAAGAAACTGGCAGCCAGCAACTAGTTTATAACCCATTACTATACTTACGTAGGATTTCTGTCCTCTCTTCACTCAATACTCTACCATGATTCAAAACTTCATTCATGAGATAGAAATCACAGGACATCTTCCTGGATGACTTTGCTTTTCAAAAAACCTTGGAAAATAACAATTCTGAGCTTGAAATATACGCATATATTCTGAATGCCTCAGCGTATTAGTTTGATTAATGTACCTTTATGCTTCCAACTTGCAGTAGGATAAAACAAGACATTTTACTATTTATAGAATTTCTATTATATACTACTTTGAGTTCTCCATCTGATGTAGGTCAATTCTAGATGGATTGTTTATTGAGCATTCACCCTGATTTGTTCCCACAAAGTTCGTGAGGAGCTTAGACAACGTTGACTGTCCTAAGTCACAGGGACAGTGAGACTTCATTGTTACTTGTATGCAAATTAATTCTGCCACAAATAATGCTTTTTTATACTGTATATGGAAAGGCAACCAGTTTAGGTAGGGAGAAATGTGAATTCCTTTGCAGCAGGTTGGGGAAATCTATGACCACTTTGGGGTAGGGAGCATCTATTGTTTATAGTTATTTTTTTCCTTTAGTATTATCCTTTACATGTGGGCATCTTCAGCCCATGGGCTTCATCTGCAACCTTAATGTCACATTGAAGCGACACACACCTTAATGTCACATTGATGAAGCGACACACACACACACACACAGACAGAGGGAGAGAGAATACAGTCCTGTAATGCTCCAAACACCACCTTTTTTTATTTATTCCATAAAAGTTATGCAATGTTGGATTGCAAGAAAACCTCAAGGCAATTTACAAAAGAGATGATCACCAATAAGAAGAATTAACAACAATAATTTAAAACTAAAAAAAAAACAACAACCACAAATTCATTACCTGTATTATTTTTTTTGTGAGAGCATGCATTTACTTTCTGCTATGCATCACCATTCACATCAATGAAGAAGAAAAGACTGAATAGAGATTAGGACTAAACTATACTGGGAGATCCGATTTCAGGACTGCAGAGGGTGTCTCATGTTTAACTGACAATGTTTGCAGATTGGGGAGTAGATTACTTGTGTATCTATGCATTAAAAAAAAAAAAAAACTTAGCATACCGATTAAGCAGTCAAAATCAGTTCCATAAGAGCAACTATTTCCTCAAAACGGCACTAGAGTATTTTTTTATAGCTTTCACTGTTCCCTCTGTGTTAAAAAACAAGGTAGACATTGAGATCTTTGTGTTCCCACAGCAGGAGAAAAACATTATTCTGACAGATATAGCTCATGAAAACATCTCCATGTGATCTATGCAAGAATACAAGGTAGAATTTCAATGGATATATAGATAGTTTAGCTTCAGCAATGTGCTCTTGTTTGACACTATGATAGAATATCTCTCCCTGTATATTTTGATGGTGGTAAAAATTGGAGGACAAAGCTGTTGCTATGACATACTCGTAGTGCTTTGAAAACAAAGAATAGTTATCACAGAGTTGTCAGTATTTTTTTTTAAAAAGGAAAACGTGGGCGCAACAGGCTTTGCTTTGTTTGGCTTGGATAATTCCAGAAAGAAAAATAAGAGCATTCATCAGGAAAAAAATTGACCTCCGATAGATGGCAGTGTATTCTTTATAATACAAATCTCTTCTTTCCTTATTAGCATAGACTAGTTTCAGATGCAGTTCTGCTTCTCGCTGTTAGTGGAATGAAAAGAACATAGGACTCTCTTTTTGCTCCAAAAGTGACATTATAGTAAGGCACAGAGTAGCCAGTTGTTTCCCAATGGTTGTTGTTGTTTTTTTATCAGTTCTGCTTAATACAATCACAGGTTTGTTCCTTTGAAGTGTTGTTGATTATCACTAATCAGGCTTAGAGAAAATTACAGCTTGGATGGCTCCAAATGGTCATTGATTGGGGGGGGGGGCAAACTATACAAAATTTTTGGTGTATGAAACCTAAGACAAGAGAGGGGGAAATCTGTACATTTTATACAGAGAAGTTACAAATTATTGTCCCATTTAGAGAAGTAAGTTTCTGCCCACGGATAACTTTTTGCAGATGGTTTGGCTCAAAAAGGATTTTGTGGAGTATGTGTGTGTTTGTAAGATGTGAGGTTATATGCATTATTCCATGTTCACTTAAAAAATGCAAATAGCATCCCCAGTATTGGCAGTTAATTATCTAGATTGCAGCAGGCATGAAAGGGGAATTTTACCCTTTTGTCTCTGCTCTGCTAAGTAAGAAAACATCTTCTCTGGAGCTGCTATTTGCAATGAGGTTAATAGGAGATTTCATTGCAATGTAAATAGTATATCTGTCTAATTTATTAGGATCATAGCAGGGAAGGGGAAGCTAAACTGTTGTAATTCTTTATTGATTTTTAAAGTGTGTATATTCTTTTATTTTGTATAACGTTTGATGTCTTTGGGCATTTCTAATCAGAATTAAAAAAATGGGATATACTTTCTATATAAGTAAATAAAACTTCAGGTATGCACACTCATATGGCTGGATACAAAAATGCATTACACTTGGAATTTCTTCAACGTCTTCAATTCAAGCAGAAACTAATTAGTTTGTGTTAATAAACATTATATGGCAGAGGCACCAAGTTCCACCCAACATTGGGGGGCTTGTCGTATGTGCATGACATCACACATGCAATGCACACATGCAAATGCACATTGGGATAAGGCCATGAGGCCCAGTGGGGCCCTCCACCTCTGTGGGGAGGCCCAGCAGAGTCCACTGCTTTACATGCTGGGGGGAGGGGCTGAGGTGTGTTCAGCCCCATATAGTTATATGCTAACTGTTTAAAATACTCACAACAGTAACCCCTACTTCAGAGAGTGACTGAGTTTTTTCTTTGGAGCAACTGGCAAAATATACTTTGAAAATGATACAGTTGTAGTATTTCATGCCTGCTATAGTCTATCCTATGAGCAGAGAGATATCTTCACTTTTGTTGGTGGAGTTATTAACTTTCATGATACTTCCTGTGATAACATTATCATGTGATAACATTTTGGGGGGGGGAGATATTTCGAAGGATATAATGGATTTTTATGGAAACAATTGAACTTGATCCCAGATTATTGCTGCTACTGTTATTTGCTGAGGAGGATAACATTTCTTTTCATAAAGACTTGATAGTCTTCATGATGGTTTCATCTTGCCTAGAAGTTGGCTCTTGAGAGTGATTGCAAATTCATGTATGGAATGTATCATTAGTGGAAAAATTGACCCAAAGTTGTGGTCACTGATTATTTCTATACTACATGTGGACCATCCCTGAGTTCCTAGAATTCCACAATCCAAAATACTGATCTAGACAAACACTCTAAGATAAAAAGTTAGTGGATATTGTGAACATAAAAATGTGACACGTGATGTATTATTTGCTCTTAGTAATATTGCCTTTTGTTTGATGTTTTACATTTTGTACTCTCTGTACAAGGCACCGGCAAATTCATACCTTGTTCATGAATTATAGTTTTTAAAAAATGAGTACAGAGTATCACCATTAATATACTAAAGCAGGGTTGGGGACGTGGCCACCCATATGTTGTTGGACTACAAAACCCATCATTCCTGACCATTGGCCACACTGGCTAGGGTTGATGGGAAATGGAGTCCAGCAACATGTGGAGGGTCATAGGTTCTCTTGAGATTGTTCAGAAGACAGAAGTATCTTGTATATATAACATTGTTCATAACAGTGAGTAAGAACCTTGCCAGATATGTATTTTTTAAAATAGTGGCTGTGATAATTAAACAGTTTTTATTGCATGTATATGAGAAAGATAAATAACATATTGATTTTAAAAGTATATTCATTTTTTTATTAAGAGGATAAAACTTTCTATTCGGTGCATAACATTTTATGCCTTTCTCCCTCTGAGATATCTTGACTTTCAACATTTGCACTTTGCAGTTAAATACTGAAACCCCTAAGCAGCCATAATTATGGAGACATGTTAATTACTGAAAGTAGTGCTTGCTTTTGGAACAATTAAAACCCATTCGGCAGTACTGTTGGTTTCAAGGCAGGGAAACTATTTCAAAGGGCAGTAATTAAGTCAAAAACATAATTTTTATTATTGACTATCTAAAATCTCCTGTGAGTCAAGCAATGGTTGGCTGACCTATGCAAAAATGTCTTTGTAGCCTTTTTTTTTTTTAAGTTCTACATTGTATAATTCAAAGTGAAGTATCGGAGATAATTAGAGAGTCTTGTAATTAGAATGCAGTATTGATAAGATTGTGTAAACGTATATTAAAGACATTGTTTCTTTGATTAAATACAAAAAAGCACACTATACAGAAACCATCCCCTATCAGTTTCTGCCATTTCCTTGTTATTTATTTTGGATTATGATTACAGTTATACCAATTCTCATCCCTTTTCCAATGACCTCTGAGCAACCTAAAGTTATACGGGATGAAAATAATCAATTTCAGAAAACATCAAATATAAGACCTCTTCAGGCATTACAAATAAGTTAAATTGGGTCACAGCGGGGATGAGCATGCCAGTTCCACCCCTCTCCTGCTGTTTCCATTGCCTTCCAACTCATGGATGTCATCTGCCCCTCCATCACTAAAGTGCCCACTTGGTGAACCCGTTCCCCACTGATGTGAATACTCTCCACATCCCTGGGATAGGAGCCAATTCCTGGGGGCCAAGACCCCTTTGTCTCCTCAATGAAATATTTCAGGAGGTTGCCCCTCCCAAGTTGATGGGCATTGTCATTCAAATGTGCTGCATTTTGTGATCAGCAATGCAGGGTTGGGCTTACCTGGCTCCCCAAATATTTAATTCAAGTTGGCACATCTGACCTCTGGTGACTATGCATTCAGAGTTGAATGAAAAGGGGGCCCTATACATCTGTAGATGCATGGATGTAGGACCTAGGGCTTTCCCCCTATTTGCCAAGTCAGGTTGTTTCAGTGAGCTGGGTAAAATGGACAGAAAAGTGGGTCCACCAAAGTGGTGGATTTGATTTGGACTATCTATGTGTGTGAAAACAGAGGAGGTGGGAGGAGGCTTCAAGGTGGGATGAGGGAAGACCACATGTTTTGCTTATTGTGGCTGAAGGAGCGGGATTGTGCTTAGCTACCTAGGCAGCCAGCAAGAGCTAAGCTTGATGTGATCACTAGTGGCTGCTAGAGCAAATGGTTGAGGGGCATTTCCAATGGGCTCATTCTGTAGCCTTATTGAAGTTTACCGATTGGGTCTGCGTTGCTCCAGGACAGGAGGAAGGATGTCAAATGACACCGAGGTTGGTCCAAAGAAAGAGTTTATTCTGCTCTCCGGATAGCAGAAGGCACTTGCGTGGTGAGTCCACAGCAAGTCCAAAGAAATGAGAAGTTTCATGCAGTATATATATCCTCCAGGCACCCTCTCCCTCCTTCCCCAGGAATCCAACCACGTCAGCCTATGTACGCAGGTTGACATCACATATGTTCCTGCTCTGGTATTCTTAACCATAAAAGGGTATTCCTTCCTGTATTTCTGACCATAAAAGGATCTTCGTCTTCCTACTCTTGTCTTGGAGGAAGAGGTCATCATCTCCGAGAACACACTCTGGCGTTGTTCCCGGACTTAGGTCTGTGTGTCAGGGTTGTGGTAAGATAAGACCTAGAGTGTCATCCCTGTTCCACTTTGGAGTGGACAAGGCCATCCTTATCGTCACAGACTGTTAAAGGAGAGAGCCTTCTTTATGCAGCTGTGTTCTTGTTATGCATTTGCTCAACAGCTCAAGTTAAAGCATTTTAGAAATGCTAAGAAGAAAAGGGGGGGTTGAGTCAGTTTTAAACTGACTGCACAGAAACCCATTCCTTCATTTCCTCCCACCCCGTCAAACATTCACTGAACATATCAGAAATGTTGTATGAACATCTCTTCTATATTGGAAAGTGTTTGTGAAGCTGTCCAGAGTTTGGGGGATGAAGTTTGAAGTGGTATGATGGGACTACTGTCATGAAGAGAGCACTTAGAAGTTTGTGCTGCACACACAGATATCAGAACTTTCCCTTTTAAATAGAATCCATAGTATTTTGAAACATGTTTGTTTTTTATTTCCATTACCACCAGTGAAGTATCAGATAGAATTGACACTTACTGTGGCTTGAAATGGCAACATTCTGGACAGTTTGCCTAAATTCTAAAACCCATCTCATATTCCTCACAGTGGAAGGCGCTTTTAATCTAAAATCCGCATTATTTTTAGGTGACTTAACGACCTGTTTGACTAAAAGTGAGCCCATATAATCAACTTGGAGCATACCGTAATAACATTATTTAAATGAACAGAGATAGAAGTGGTGCTTTAAAACACACACACACCACAAAGCTGTATGCATGTAACATCACACTTCAGTTTAGCAATCAGACAGGTAATTATTATTTCTCAGGATGCCAGAGTCCAGCAATTATAACCTTTAAATATTCATTTCAGTTAATTAGAGCAACTGGAACAGTTCTGTTAAAAATGCTTCCAAAAATAGCTTCAGGAGATGGTGAATATAAATCACCTGGTAGAGAAAACAGGTAAGCTTTTCAGGGGGAAAGAAAAGAAAAACGTAATGTATCTGGATTTAGCAAGTAATTCTCTATTTTCAGTTCCCATATTTTTATAGTTTACATGCAGCTGTTCTACATTACAAGAACAATGTGGAATCAAAACTGGGAGAGAATAATTCTCTAATTTGTGAACATCATCATGTGTTCAAGGAACTGTGCCTTGTAACTAAAGGCTATAAATTAAAGTTTGTAATCAACAGTGAACTAGCATATATAAGCCATGAAATTATGACTGCATAATACCATATTTGTCTAATGAGTGATCGCTAGCATGGATACAGTGGTACCTCAGGTTACAGATGCTTCAGGTTACAGACTCCGCTAACCCAGAAATAGTACCTCGGGTTAAGAACGTTGCTTCAGGATGAGAACAGAAATTGTGCAGCGGCAGTGCAGTGGCAGCGGGAGGCCCCATTAGCTAAAGTGGTGCTTCAGGTTAAGAACAGTTTCAGGTTAAGAACAGACCTCCAAAACAAATTAAGTTCTTAACCTGAGGTACCACTGTAGTTATATAGAAAAAAAGTTTTTATCATTGTTCAATTTGATTCGTATTTTGCACAGTATAAAAATGTATGTATGTCGATCCTTTGAAAAAGACTTCGCTTAGAAAGGGTTGAGAAAATGTGGAGGTGTGCAAGGGAATATCCACTCACCTGGGACTCTGGGTGAACAGCCATGGCTGTGTGGCACAGCCAAACTGACTCCAGAGAGGCCATCATTTTCCGGCATGGCTGGGGAAAGTTATGGTCACTTGGTGCTGCCCAATACAAGGAAGAAGATAATCAGGGCCATCCACAACCATTTAGCACACTGTGGGGGTAAAATGATCCAACAGCCAAGTATAAAATTCACCTTTGTTCTGACCAGATGGTGTGCGCTTCACAGTTGTGGGTAGTATTCAGAACCATTGATTTCAATTGAGAGATTTAAGCATGGGGAAAAAAGGAAATAAATATGAATACAATTAAGACGTCTGGTGAAAAAAATATATATTTTAATTCAGCACACTTGGTATTATAGGCTTCTGTTACTTTCAGCAGGCAGAGGTGGCATGGCCTTAAGCACCAAATCTTTTATCAAGAGCGCCATATGTTTGTGAGGGTTTTCTGCCTGCCTGCCTGCCTGCCTGCCTGTATGGTACTTGGTCAGGTGCTTCACCCTAAGACACCGTGGATTGGCTGCTGTGCATTGTGTCTTCTAGAGGAGTGGAGTTTGGGAGCCCAAAGTGGCCATTGTCCAGCCTCGCAGGTTCTAGGAACATGGCAGAAGATAGTGCACATTTTGTGCTCATTTACGTGTTATTTGCTTCCAGAAAAAATGCATTTTCAAATAACACGAAAATGAGTACTAAATTGCAGTATATTTTGCTATATTTCTGGAAGTGGCTTTTATGACATGTGAAGGTTCAGATATAATATAGAAATTAACAGCTGGGAAAACATGAAGAAAATGGGGAAAAACACACAACCCCCCCCACTGCTGTGTGAATGCAGCCTATAACTATTGAGATGCATTTCATGTACCCAATCTCCCTGCCATCTCTCCATAATAAATGCCAAGGCTTAAAATAGGGATGGAAAACCTTTGTTGCTCTAGATGTTGTTGGACTCCAACTCCCATCAGCCCTAGCCAGTATAGCCAATGGTCAAGGATGACTGAAACTGATGGTTAACAATATCTAGAGGGCCAAGGTTTAAATCTTTGGTGTAATGTAAGCAAATACTATTTATTGTGAACGTCAGCAACATAACACAAAATCATCAGGTAAGTAATTGAAAAGCACTGCTTCCCATTCAGTGTGACAGACAAACTACTCAATATTGCCTAGTAATGTACTAAAATTTCTTTCTTATAATATAAAAATGTCAGGCAAAATTTCAGTGATGGCTTTTTAAGCATTTTAGGTCATGGTCTCTTTGTCATAAAGCTCCATATTAATTATATCACATTTTGCTTTTGTGGTGGAATGCCTCAGCAAAAGAATCCCAAAGAAGTTATGAAGAAATCATAACACTATAAATCTCACCAGGAGTGACAGGCTTAAGTGTGCTGTACACTGCAGAAGAGAAAAGCAGGGAATGTGCTGTATATTAAGCATTTACTGCAGATAGCTACATGTACTCCACACATTTTGACAAATAAGGTCTTAAGGGTACCATATAAAGAAAAGAAATGTGGACTCTCACTTCTGTTTTTTTATAGATAAGAGATTGGAGACTTCCCCAAGGTGCTTTGACATGAGTGTCACCATCAGGGCTAAACAAGAAAATGTTGTGGCAATAGGCGCACAATTTATTGCATGGAATGAAGTATTATCACTTATTATACGAAGGGAAGGATCATGACAATGGGTTGACACTGTGTTGCACAGTCATCTTCAATCACTGACTTTTTGGATCTGCCAGCTACAGGGGTTGTGTTTTGACTAGGGGTAGGGAGGAAATTCATTTGGATCAATTCACACTTCCCAAAGTAATTCAGGAACCAAAGCACACTTTTCTCTGAATTTTGCAATGAAGCCTTCCAACAAACAAACAAGCTCTATCAGGGTAAATGTGCACAAACATATGTACATTAGTGAAAACAATATGCAAATAATGCATTATATTAGAGAAAATTACTTAAGAATTATAATTTAATTCAGAAAAATTGCCTATACACATTAGGAGAAATGTTCACAAAATGTGAAGTAATTTTCATTCAGACTTTTAAAAATAAAATGACAGAAGTGGTAGCGGATGAATTCAAGATATTCTATTTTTAAATAATAGTATTTTTAAAGGACTACTCCTATGGGTCCCTTGTTGCAATTTTGCAATGCAAAGACCTCCCCTCCAATCTGTCCATTAAAAAACCCTAGTCATACCCACTTTAAAATTTGGGCACATCAATTTCCAAACTTTGGAGGGTTGACCATCAGCACAAAAAGGGTTAGCCACCCCTGCTCTAGAGATTGCCTCTGTTTCTATATAGAAGACTAGGCTGCTAAGGGAAGAGCTGTAGATTAAGTTTAAAAAGCACTAATTACCAACAGTCAGGCTGTTCTGCTGTTAAAATATAATGATACTTTCAACCTTTCCACTTTGCAATAATCTAAGCTAATGATGACTAGACAAATGAGAAATATGCTCAATTATATCTCCCTTGCTAAATATGAGATGCTTTGATCTACTGTTTGATTCATCTTCCTGAAGGAACAATTTCAACCTGCAGCAAAGTATCTTTCCAAGCATGGAGCATGAAGGCACTTCTATTTATTTTATTTTTCCACAGATGCGAAGTCCACTTCATTTCTGCCATTACCTATGGACCACTGCCTATGTCAAGTTTTAGTCCATGCTTGCCATGGTTCAGAGTATCTAGAGGTGATTCCTAGATAGGAAAAAAGAAGGTCCTAAGGGGCTAAAGCAAATCTTTCCTTCCAAATCACCTCTTAGAAATCTCCACTGAGCAAGAGTTCTATAATGTGAGTGAGGAACCGTCCCCCTGCAGATGTTTTGGACTACAATTCCCATCATCCCTGACCATTGGCTGAGATGTAGTCCAAAACAACTGGAGAGGTACAGGTACTCCACCCTGGTATATTCTATTTAACAATTGACATCTTTTTCCAAGGATGCCCCTGGAGTGATCCGGTGGTGATGATGCTGCCTTATTCACATTAGGTCATTGTGTTTGAAATGCACTGCAAAGAAAAAAGATACAAGCATTTCCTTGGAATGTTTCTCACACTTGCAGATTGGTGCTACAGTGACCTGTTGTGACCACAGGATACCTGCCATGTAGTTTTACAGTTTAGTTTATGTTCACAGTTAAAACGCCCTTAGTCCCAGAAAGAAGTAGCAAAGAAATAATCTCTAATGCAACCCATTTGACTCTCATTCAAATGAAGCATTGCCACTCACCACTAAAACTCATCCAAGTATAATGCAAGTATAATGGTGAATGGTGCTGTAGAAATATTGAGAGGTCCTTCCAAGCCCCTGGTACCCTTGGACAGTGCTCAACTTGGCTGATCCTGAAATAAAGAAAATAGGGTCTATTCTGAGCCACTATTTGTTCATGTGAATTCAACAGTTAGCTTTTCCTCAAAAGGCCAGTAATTTATTTAGTGGGTATGTAATTTCCCAGGCAGGTGCAGTTTGCACCACTGTGAGAGCAATACAATAACAGAAACATGACATAGGGGTTGGGTGAAATCAGTCCAGTTCTCTGTTGACTACAGCAGGAAGTAAGGTTGGCATTGGCAGTAGGGTAAGGATCATTTCCTCATTTCATTCAGCCCCTTGCTTATGAAATTACACTTCATTGGGGTCACCCAACCCGGCTCCATGGGAATCACCCAGTGTTGAACCCTAGTGCAATGTGAGTCATTGGGTGACCAGAGGAGAGATTACAACTAGGTAGAGGCCGTAACTCAAGCTTAGGGTGTGCCTTAGCCAATCATCCCCTCAATGCCATTTTTGCTAAACATACAAAGTTCCATCAAATGGCTAATATAAGTTAGCCTTAATTCACTGAGGGACAGGTGACCTCCCCCAACAGGGGCAACTTAGGTTGGAAAGGGAAATATCCCCCCCCAACCCTGTCCATCAGTGACCCAAAGGACTAGGAACGCTTCAACAGTGAAGGAGGGCTGTAGGAAGCTCACATGTCACACCTGGAACAAGGCATATTGTAATTGCAAGCATTTGGGGAGATGTTGTCATGCAATGTTCATAGGTAGGGGAGGTTTCTCTTTTATGAAGTATAGTACTTTGGAAAAAAGATGAATAGCTTCCAGACCATGCAGAAGAGCATCAATACACTCAGTGGAAGAGGTTATATTGGCTTCCTTGGCATGCATACTATATAGGGTCTAAGTGCTTGGAGCAACTTGCTAAAATCAGTGAATTAACAAGTCCTTGCCTCTCAACTCACATCATGTTACATGATGTGAATGAAATTTAGAATTCACAAAATTATTAATGGCTAATTAAGGGCTACTGAGAGATGACAACCTCCTAGACAATTACAAATTGTTCTAGTGTCATTGTCTTCCTCCTGCTCCAATGCCTTCAGATGAATCAGTAGTCAGATTTAATTTGTTCAATTTAATCAAATTCCACATGAATAAATATCTGTTGCATTGAACTGAGAGAAATGTGGAAATGTCCTGGAAAAAGAACACAGTTAAGCTCTGATCTGGCCTTTCCCCTCTCATCTTTCTCCTTCATTTTCTTGCCTTGTAAAGAGGACCATCTCCATGTGTTTAATCCTTTAAAAAATTTGTGCTTAGCAGAATTAACTTTACTGAACTCTGCATTTTATCATCTCCTTTATAATGTTTAGTATGATGTAATGGCTACTATTCTGGAGGTACAATCAAGAAGCATTTCCTGCATCATGCTGAAGTTACAAAGGCTTCCTTATAACTCATCCAAGCCACACATATCCAGTTGCATTCTCTGCTTCCAAAAGCCTTAAGGAAAAGAGTTTGGAAAATGAATTAATAACCTGTTCAAATAAATGAAAACATACACACAATGTGTGTACAGCAGCTCTGATATACACTATTAAAGTTGTCCAAACAATAGCCCTCTGAGAAAGGCCAATGCAAATATGGCTATATTGCCACAGAATGACTGGAAGGCATTTGGCAAGGATATTTGTTGAGGCCCCCAAGCCCTTCCCCAAAATAACTTCACAATGACACAAAAATTTAGTTTAAGTTATTGGGCAAAATTTAGGTCACAACTTTATTAATTACAGCAAAGTGAGTGGTATTGGCTTAGGCATTGGCAACAGACTATAACTGACTCCTGCCTCTCTGGCTGGTAGTCTGAAGGATAAACACCAAACGAGGGAGCAACATTGGTAAAGATCGATTGAAGCTCACCCTGGGGTTCCTGTGGTCCTGGCATGGCCCGAGCTCCTCAAGCGGACTTTGGACGAGATCCAGTACCCCCCAGATTCCTTTACCAGAATACCCTATTCCTGGAGGGGCAGGTGATGGCTGCACCTCCCCTCCCACACATTGCAATAAGTCAATGCCTAACCCCCAAATCTTATAAAGTTGTGACGATTGCTAAAGGGGTAGGCGAAAACCAAGTGGCTACTGCCAATTTGCCAAATGGAAAAATTCCTACCCAGTCCGCATTCCAAAACAGGCAACCAATCAATCTCCAAAGCAGCACAACCTACACCTAGGGATGGGAGGGTGGGTGTTCGGCAGCGCGAAGCAAGTGCCCAAATTACTGCCACTTTTATAGCCCCAACGATCTCGCGGCTTGTCATGATTGGCCCAAAAGGCCTGGTATGATTGGGGGGGGGGCAATGGAGAGGGCTGTAACATGCCCAGGAACCCTAACCTGGTGGGGGGCGTCTCAGGGTCCCGGGCGCAACCAGGACCCTCCCTAAAGAGGATCCCATTTACAGGATATCTTGCTTTAGAGCTACACAATTGATTGGGGTACTAAGTCAAACCATAGTTTAGTGTGCAGCAGGAGGACTAGAGGAGGAGCAAAGTGGCTCAGATTACTAATATAGGAGAACTGATTCTTTTCTCTTTAAAGCTTTCATTCAATAAGGTCATTATAGGCTACACACCTGACTTATGAGAACTTCCATAATACCAAATTATTTGGTTCCTTTAAGCTTCTTTGATATCTAAATGTAATCATTAGACAGCATTGGAAGTCACGTATTTCCCCTGAGAGATATTTGTAATGATATCTTCACTCCCATTTAACACACTTTGTTTATACCCCTTCAAACAGTTACACCCAGTCACCATACCATTCACATCACCTGGTTTTGGTTGTTGATGGGTCCTCCCTTTTCGCTTTTGTTTTCTTCCACCTCCACATCACACTGTCAGGCTGAATGGCAGCCTCACAGCTGTCCTTACTTTTTTCCTCTTGTTTATAGGCTGAAGTAGTTGGGAAAGTAGGTGGCTATTTTGGGACTCTGTTCCTATTAATTGCCATGCATTCAACACAGTCAATCAGAACATTCATAATAGAAATAAAATAGAATGTGAAAATGCTCAAATAGGTAGGTTAGAGCAACTAGGAAGTAAGATTCATCATTTGCTAATCTAAACAAACTGCACAGAAGGAAATATGTTTGTTTCTTGTGTGGCAAGTTTTTATGGCAGTCATGATTAGCTCTGAACTTTGCTTTACTTTAACAGGACAGTTCTAATGCTTAATGTATTAGGAGCTTGTTTACCTTGTCTGAGGCTGGCATGTTGACACATTATATTAAACTACACAAGTAGCTGTGAAATTAGATAGCCATGTATTTTCTGCTCAGCTGTCTATCTCCACTAGCATGATATTTGTGATTAAGGGTGGTTTAGAAGAATTCAGAACTATGGCATCTAAAAGCAGCAGAAAAAATGAAGTGGGGCAACTGTCATTCTCCAAATTGTAAGTATTCAAAGGCTAAGTGTGGTATTGAACATCCTTTGAATGTATCAAAGGATACATTCTTAAATACATTATAATTTCACATTCTCGTCACATACACATACAGAACCCTCCCCCCCAAAAAAATCTTCCTCTGCCCTATAATAGTTTTGTACCAATTGGACTCCACTAGAAGAGGTGTATTGTGCTTCCTTCAGAGATCTGCCACCTCCTTATTTTGAAAGCAAAGTAAGAGAAGAAACTGTCCAAATTGTTTGCATTTTGGTTTGGGGGGGATCCTATTCTCAGTGAAATCTGTAGGTGTCTGACACAATTGATATTTAGACAGTCTTCCCATGGGAAAGAGAAGTAATGATATTCATCAATTTCTATACATCACATTTCAAGTGCTTAAAAGTACTTCAAAGGTTGAGAGAGCTTTTAATAGGTTTGATATTTAAGTGGTGGTTTAATCTTAGCTTCTGTTTCTCTTAGTTTTTTACAATTATGTTTCAGATGTGAAATTTTTATTATTTTTGGAATAAATTATTCTGAATCGTATTAGAAAGTAGGATGCATAATAGATATATAGTGGTACCTCGGGTTAAGAACTTAATTCATTCTGGAGGTTCATTCTTAACTTGAAACTGTTCTTAACCTGAGGTACCACTTTAGCTAATGGGGCCACCCGCTGCTGCTGATGTGCCGCCGCCGCGTGATTTATGTTCTCATCCTGAAGCAAAGTTCTTAACCCGAGGTACTATTTCTGGGTTAGCGGAGTCTGTAACCTGAAGCGTCTGTAACCCGAGGTACCACTGTATTCCATTTATCAACCAAATCCTTCTGCCTTCTACTTTGGGTAAAGCCAAGCTATCTACCTCATTTCATGAGTGTTGAAAAGCACTTATGATATTCAGCCATGTCCAACATTCACTCTGATTTGGGTGTTTTGAACACACTGATGTTGTTTCAGTGTTGCTCTTCTCTGCACCACATCCCCAATTTTGTGTTCATTCTGGTTGGATTCATTTGATCACATCCCAGTTCAATTCAGTTGACAGTAGCCATCTAATGGCAGTATGTTAAAAATCAAATCATGTGAGTCACTATAGCCAGTGGGTGGAATCCAATCCTTCCTTACAATTTTATGGAAGTATTTTATGGAAATACATGAGGTGAAGAAGGAAAATGGGACTGAGTAGTAGTAGGGGTATGTGGGCTCTGAACATCATTGAAAAACCATCTATGTTCATTGAGATTGCTGTTTTATTTTCAGTAGTCTGTTCAGCTGCATCAAAAGCACTACTTTCCAAGCAAATGATGAATTCAAAGAATATTCAACACAGCTACATTTGGCTTTTAACTTTACCTTTTTACCTATTCAGCACCAATATAAGTGCACTCATAGAACTAACATTGTCAAAGTTAGGAAGTCGATTCTATCTCCTGTGTTTAACATTTCCTCTTTCTACTTCCACTGCACAGAACAAAGGAAACTGTTCTTCACACAGATGATATAAAGTTTACTCTCAAGGGTTTATTGTTTTGACTTCTAGAAGTGAGACAATTGCTTGAACACTGTTCTGCACAAGTTTTTCATTTACTGACTCTTCGCCAGCCATGTACAAAAGGTAATGTGCCTTGTTATTCCATTTAATTTAATCATCATGATCAGTTGCTTGCCTTCCATTCCTCTGTCACTTTGTTTTCAAGAGCTATTGGTCTGTGGAATAATCTTCCAAGGGACGTGGCAGTACCCCAACACCTGAAACACTGAAAACAAAATTGGGTAAAGAAGTGGAAGCTAAACTGATGATCCTACTGGACTTTCCTATGCCCAGCTTCTATTTAATAGTTGTGTGCAAAACAAGAAAGGAAACCGATGAGGCAGGTTTATTCTCTTACTGTTCTTTCCAACAGGGGCTTAATGTTGCAAATGGGTCATTTAGGTATCACAGATGTATGGGTCACTTGCAACAGGTTGTGTGAGTTTTTTTGTTTTTAGCTTATCAGATTTCCCCTAGAAATGACACATTTGGATTAAATGGGGACAGAATTCTGGCTGGCATTTTGATGCCAATGATATTGTGAGAGTGCAGAAAAAAATGCATGTACGAGGACCACCCATCCCATAATAAATGCTCACCCTGAAGCACCTTTAGTGCTAGCACACTCACAAAGCAAAAACATTCATTTATTTTTCAGTCCTTCATTTTTCACCTGTAGTCTATGTAGCTGTACTACTATTCATACGTTAAAAACTGGTATATATTACATTGAATAATAATTTCCAAATGCTGTGATGATATGGACTGAGCAAGTTTTACGTTCTAAAGCCAGCTTCCCATGCTCAAGACTCGCTGTTTGTCACTGCAGTCCAGGAGAACACAGCCTCAAATAACCATGGTAGCAATTTTCAGATAACCTGATATTCCCACTTGATTGCTAGCATTTTATGTATCCTCCTATGTCAACAGCTTTCATTTGTCTTGAAATATCTGGTGTCATTGGTTCCAATTTTAGTTTCTTCTCCCTTTGGGGCAACTGGCAAGATAGGAAAATGACCCTCATGTTAATGCTGTGGAGACCAGTGCATTATGGCAATCTCATTACCCGTTTATATACCCAGTAGGAAGTCCAAAATTTCTTAATGCATCAGACTATAAAGCATAAGTATGTAATTTGCTGCCCAAGGGCCAAATGAAGCTTGCTGCTGCATCACATAATGTGGGTCCCAGCTGCATGCTTCTTGTACTCGTGGGATAAAGACGCAGGTGGAACAAGGAATTGAGCCATCAAGATAATTCCTTCATCTTCAATGTGTGATAATATACTAAAGCAAAGCCCCAAACTCCATACTCATATTTTAGCATAATTTGCACACACCTTCTTGGTCAGCGATGGAAAAGAAATAATGGCTGAAGCATTTCCATAGAGGAATGCACCATAAAACGAACAGTTTGAGAAAGTTGAACCAACTGCTGACACCTTGGGTCAAGATGAGCCAGATGAACTATGAATGCCATACTCCTGAGTAGGAATAGAAGGATCTGTGAAGTTTGGTTCTCTCTGTTTCTCTTTTTTCCAACCTTAAGTTCAGTTCTCCAAATTTCTGCATATTTGTGAATTTTCTTTTCTAAAAAAAAACCCCTCATGAAAATTCACCAGCATTTTAATGCAAATTTCTAATAAACAGATTTCTATACACAGTTTTTACTAATGTTAGCTTTTTTGCAAGCAATTTCACTAAATTGTTGCAATTCTATGTTGTTTTAGCTAATATGTCCCATTTCTGTGCACATTTTTACTAAATATATGTTCTTTTGTACACACTGGCTGGTTAGAGAGCTGCAACACAAAATTTGGATAAGCATAACTTTCAAAGGATGACAATGTTTTGGATCTCTTATTGTTTTGCAAAGTGCAAGTTTGATAAATTTTGCTTTTGGTTTGGACTGAATTTAATCTCTCCCTCATTCCTACTCTAGAGTACAGAGGTACTCAATTTTGTGCATCATAAAAGCATCATGAAGCACCTAGGATCCACCAAGATTTCTGTTATGTAAGCCCCACTGAAATAAGCAAGGGGTGGCTAATCTATGACCCTTCAGGTATTGATGGGTTCCTCAGCTCACCAGCCCAGCTGGCATGGCCAATAGTCACAGAGGAGAGGTGTTTTACTCCAGCAAAATCTGGAGGGCTACCAGTTAGTCCCCACTGAAATAAATGCAAGTCAATACTGGAAAACCATTGCACTCTTGTTTAACTTAACTGCTGTTTGTTGCAATAGGGTTTGTGTTGAAGAAATTCTAGGCAGATTATACCGCCCATGTCAGTTAATGAGGCAGAGATGCTATCTGCATTTTCTTCATGGGAAAAAAATCTCTGAGTGAGGGTTTCATTTCCCAGCACAGATTTCCACCAAAGGCAGTTTGCATGAGAAAATTGGTTGGAATTACCATAAACATCAGAAGCTCTTGGGATCCCTGCTATATGGATCTTAAACTCTTGCCACGTTGGCCCCAAACTCATTATTTGCAGTGAGACTTTAGTTTCTTCAACTCATCTCTTCTTTCTGTTTCTAATCTGAATTCTTAAATATTTTTCATGGGCAAAGGATACATGAAACCCTCTATTCAATTTTTGTTCTAAACTAGCACGTTTCATCCTACACAGGTTTACCTTATGAATTCTAGTTACATGAAAGATTGAGTGCAAGGAGTCTCTGTGGTAAATCTGTAAGATTAATTAGTCCCTTTGGTAAACCAAAATCACCCATGGTTTTCATTGCAAAAGGTATTACCCTTCCCCCAATTACACACACATTATTTCTTAGTCGTAAGACAATATATTGCAACTCCGTAATTATTGCATCTGGCTGTTCAATTTAAATATATAATTGGTATAAAACAGTCTTTGTCATAGTCTCTTTCAATAAAGCTTGATGATGGGTTAAAAAATTGGTGTGTTCTTCTGTGGCAAACTTTAAATAATACAATAATTAAGAGGAAATTACATTAGAATATCCATAGGGCTTACCTTTAATGAAAGCAGGGTTTCTTTTGCTTGTTAATGCAATTTCAGCTTTGAGTTCTTCCCTCCAGTTTGGCCTCCCAAAATCACATTTTCCCAACCATCAGCAATAATACGTTAGTTAACCTTTGCTTAATGTAAGTTGAGAAAATAATTTTGAAAAACAGGAATAAAACCTTCAAAGTTAAAGCTAAAGATCAGTGAAACTTTAGCCATACATCTTTGCTTTAAAATGGCAATGAAAACCTTGTCATCAAAAATGAAAGTTGGCTAAAAGAATATGCACAATGAAAAGATTCCTTTCATATGGAAAGAAGGTATATATTACTTTTGTCAAAGCATTTATCCTTATTTCAAGACAATTCTCTTAAATGTCATTCTTTTTAAACATCCTGGCTGAATCTAGACACATCAAAGAAATGTTTCAGTTTAAAGCGTTGTAAATTTAAACAGGGAAAACAGGTAGAGAAAAATGGGACTCCACGTCGCCATCTAGTGACACAGTTATATTGCATATACAGCACAAAGAAATTGCTTTTTCTTTACCAGCCTAGCTGAGTCCCCTGTTATGTTACCATTTCTGAAAGAGATAGCAGAGCAAGTGACCTTAAGAATTTTACACTATATATGATTGGAACTGATAAAGATCAACTTTCATGATATTTGCACAGCTTTGTCTACAAAGTAAGGCCTCTCATGTGCTGCAGTCCTGAGTTATATATGACAGGGATGCACAACTTACGGCCTTTTAGATCTTGCTGAGCTCCAGTTCTTATCAGCCCCTGCCAGTATGACCAAAGGTCAGGGATGATGTTCAGCAATATCTTGAGGGCCACCTATTACCCACCTCTGATATCAAATCCAAACTCTTCTTCTCTTCTCTCCTGCTGTGGTATAAACCACTGAGCCTAGGACTTGCCAATCGGAAGATCGGTGGTTTGAATCCCCGCGATGGGGTGAGCTTCCGTTGCTTGGTCCCTGCTCCTGCCAATCTAGCAGTTCAAATGCTCATCAAAGTGCAAGTAGATAAATAGGTAAACGTTCCGGCAGGAAGGTAAACAGTGTTTCCGTGTGCTGCTCTGGTTTCGCCAGAAGTGGCTTAGTCATGCTGGCCACATGACCCGGAAAAACTGCCCGCGGACAAACGTCGGCTCTCTCAGCCAGTAAAGCGAGATGAGCACCGCAACCCCAGAGTCTTTCCCGACTGGACTTAACTGTCAGGGATCCCTTACCTTTACCTTTTTAAGAAGGAAAAAGAGAGCCATAAAATTGAGAGGGGACATGGCTCAGTGGTAGAGCATCTGCTTTGCATGTAGAAGGTCCTAAATCCACTCCCCAACATCTACAAATAGGACTGGGAGATATTCCCTGCCTGAAACCTTGGATAGCCACTTCCAATCAGTATAGACAACACTAAGTTTGATGGATCAATGAGCTGGCTTGGAATAAAGCAGCCTCCTTTGCCCATCAACAGCACCCAAACAGCACGACAGAGTGGGCACACAGATCACTTGATCTTGGTCTTCCTCACTATGGTGAGATGTATTGTATTTCTTTTAAAAATATATAGACATCATTTCCAAACTTAGATCTATATATATGAATAAGCTTCTGCAAATTTTACAGACATCTTAGCTCTCTTTTGCCTTCAGCTTTGGTGAAAGGTTTCCCCTTTCTTGATGATTTGTAAGAAGTGATCCCAGCTTTGGCTCCCTATCCACAATAAATGATCAAGGTCACCTGGCTGATTACCTTATCTAGATCCCACTGAAGTGTTGTTGTTTTCTTCAGATAACAGCACAGAGTAGGTATCTGCCATCAAAATGTGAACGTCAGCTCGAAATCTGTCCATGTCAGCTCATTTTATCTTAATTGCTTTACACAAAGCAGAAAAAAATGTTTCAAATTAGTTTAATTAGTATGATGAACTTTAGCTTTAAGTGTATATACCTCTGCGCAGAGGCAGATAATTATACAAAACATATAGCATGCTGAATTGCAGCCTTTTTGGGGTGGGGTGGGGGGAGTTCACCAAATTGCCATCTCTCCCTGCTCCCCTAAAGATGGCTGTTTGGACTATTTAGGCATTGAAGCTCCAGCATCACAACCCTGGAGCAGGAGCACAAAAAAGTTGTTCACTCCCTGCCTGGCCTTTCAATAGACAGTGGAGCACCGCATTAGCCACAAAGTTGTCGGATGAAGAAATAGAGTTGTCGGATGAGTAATGGAGGCACATCAGGTAACTGTTGACTGGAGGGCAGCTCCTCATTTTAAATGTTATATCTTCTTTGCTCTGTGAATCTTACATATTTAAGCTGGAGGAAGGGGACAGAGCATTGGCTAGCACTGAAGGAGAGCTCTGGGCAAGTATGAGTCAGGTGAAGGATAATTGAAAGTTTCTCTTTCCTTTGTGTAGACAGAAGAAATATGTTTGTGTGTGTGTGTGTGTGTGTGTATGTAAATTAATTCAAAGGGTTTTATCATAGGATCTTGAATGATTAGGGAAATTGATTGAACTTCAGAGAATCAATTGATTGATTGGGGGAAGTGATGGGAGGGATTAATCACACCCAGTCAATTGCAGAGTGACTTCATTGGGTTAATGCCAAAATACCATGTAAGCAATCAAATTTGGCTACAGATTTGGTGAGGACACTGAGGACAAATGTAGCCTCTTCAAACACAGTGTGGACAAAGCTTCCTGACTAGGTAAATCATTTAATATTATTTAATGGAAATGCAAGAATCGTTGCTGAAAATTGTTCTTCAGTGCTGAGGCAAATGTTTGCAAAAAACATCTTTCCCTTTTGCTCAGCACTACTAAAATTATTTTTTTATCCACACCTTATAGGAACAGTTACTTGGTTATTATTATTTAAAAGAAAGAAAGAAAGAAAGAAAGAGAGAGAAAGAAAATGCCAATTATAAGGAACCTGAACCGGCCTTTTTACAAAATGACATATTTTCCCCATATTGACAGTGAAAGGCTCATAGCTGATGTTTGGGACAAATTATTCAATAGTACACATATAATCAAAGAGTTGTGGTGCCTTAAAGACTAGGAATTTATTGGGGCAAGAGCTTTTGTGGACTTCTTAGTTGGTAGATATATAAAGCAACAAGACTTTTAGATTTAGTATATATTAATTTTAAATTCCAGTTGTGTTTTAATTCATATTCTTCTAGATTTATTGCTTCTACTTATTCTTAAGATTTTTTCCTGCATTTTTTGGGGGGAAACTTTTAAAACTATAATCAAAGCTTGTTGGTTGCATTGCAAAATTTGGAGAAATGTGAATTTTGAGGTATAATGGTGTTTTGGTTATATGTTTTGAGAAGTGCAAATTATGGTGTGTGAATTAAGATGTGAATGGAACTGAATTTCTTCTCCATCTCTATTTTGTTTTAACTGATTTTTTAAAACATGGTTTTAACACATTTCAGTATCATATTCTAATATTAATGTAACCTTCCCTGGGACCTTGTGGTAAAAGGTGGGTAACAAATCCTAATGAAAACAAAAGCAAGGCAAAATATGAAAAAACTGTAATGCTCTCTCTGACACCTCTTGCAGTTTCTCATAGTTACCAATTATGAATTTTTACACTTCTGAAAAGACAGCTGATGGAAGAGAAGCAATGAAACATCATTAGGGAACTGAGGCTTCTAAGTGATAGCAGGCAGCCTGTAGGCCATATCTGAAACTCTAAGCCTCTCCAACTGGCTGGTTGAGACTTTCTTCTCCTTTTTCACTTGGACCAGCAATTTTTTCTACTTCTCCCAGTAGTTAGCTTCACTCTAGCTCCACCACACAACACTGACTGTTACTGCTCTGCATGATTATTATTTAGCTAATCACTTGTTTCCAGTAGATACAACAGAGGTAGTGGTTGTTTTGCAACCCTCATTTTTAAATTCAGGACTGATGGCTAACTATATTTCTTCTACTAGCCTGCCTTGTTCCATAAATCATGCAATTAGGTTGACGGTAGAAGACCTTTAATCTTCATTTGTTCCAACCATTCAAGCTGTTTTGAAACTTTCATCTAAAACAACTAGACACACACTATCTGAGATGAGATGTAAAATCAAAGAACACATTGGATATAATTTCACAATGGTTGCTGCTGTTGACAAATCGGGGAGAATTTGGGAGAAGACATGCTTTAGCGCTCGCAGTTTGTGTGCAATGTGGCATAAGCATCCACATGCATTGCATGTCACGGTGTTATCTATGTTCTGCATCAGATAATGATTTTTCATTTCATGCTGAAATTAAAAGCTGCAGTGTTTCAAAAGAGTCACACACCCTTATCCTCATTTGTCAACTTGCTGAAGCCGAGATAGCTTCTTCCTCCCCTTCTATGAGGAATTAAGACATGATTTATGCTGATAAATATTGAAAAGGACAGCTTAAATTGTTTGGCATCTAACCTATTTAATGACATCTATTTTTCCTCTCTTGAGTGGCTACTACTCACGTCCTCCTGGCATGAGAAGTACCTTATGCAATGGGCGGTGTGCACACACTAGGAAATGGGGGCTTCACATATGTTTTGTTGACAATTCCCTTTTCAAATGGCATAATTGCCAAAGACCCCTGAGCTAAATGATGATTGTTCAGTGCTCATGACAGAAATGCACTAGAATGACAGATTATTTTGGATGCTTCTTGAGAAAAATGTGTGTTTACTTGTGGATATCCCAGAGATGGATGTACCAGAAAGAACTGAAAGTAAAGAAAGACAGAAAATGCTCAAGTGTGGAGAGGATGGCACCCATAGGAAGTTCTCTTATGGTAGACCAGGGTATCTGTCCAACTAGCCCAGTAGTGTCTATTCAGACTGGCAGCATCTCTCCCAGGACCTCAGCTATAGGTCTTTTCCATTGCTTGCAACCTATCTGATTCTTTTAACTAGCGATGCCAGATATTTATTCTGTGACTATCTGTATTCAAAGTGTGTGATCTACCAATGGTCTCTCTCTTCATTGGGGAATAAGATGATGATCCCACCACTTTGTTCTTTGCAGCAAACTGATGGAATCACCATGTTACCATTCTCCAATGAAATTTCAATTGACCAAAATAGTTTTCAATGGTAGTCAAGGCTTAGAACAGTAAGTCCGCCACTACCTTCTACTAGCTGTAGAATTGGGGAGCTATTTGGCTTTGGTATTCAGTTAACTCCTTAGTAATCAGCACGTGGAATTTGCTGGATGTATTTGTCTAGCCAATTTGAAGTACGTGTGTTGTGTAACTTCTAATTGCCATAATCCTTTGAAGACCTTTCCCAGCAATATCTATACCTTATGGTAGCTATTATGGCAGGATTTCTTCCTACTCAATAAAACCATTGTAAGCTCAAGATCATGAGAGAGGCTCCAACTAATTCTGGCATCTAGTGACTGCTCCTGTTTCTAAAAGGTTGATGGCATGGACTCTTCCCATATGACCTTGGGAACAGCATGAGGGGGGAATCAACACTACAGTTTCTAACCTGGCAAGTCTTGCATGGCATGTAATAAAATTTGGCTTAAACCACTCCAGATATGTTTTTTTTTCTACAAAGAAAGGGCCAGTTCTATAATTAGGCAGAATCTTGTGCAACTAATTTTGAGTTTCATGAAAGGGGAAGAAATGATTCATTATTTAATATATTATTTTTGTACTTCTACTGCCAGAGGAGAGGAGAGGTGCTTGTACATGTTTTAAGCCTCAGGCACCAAAAAAATATTGACTGGTTTTAAGTAATATTCATCTTGACTTGGTAGTGATGGTGGTGTCATTTTTCTGCTTTGCCTCAGGCAGCAAAATGTCTTGGGCAGGCCCTAAGAAGAGAGAATGGGCAGTATTGTAAATGTTGACAGTTTATATTTGAACAGTGTTGAAATCATTATTTTTGTGCTGTCATGTTTCAGGGATTCTCTGCCATTATTACTGAGAATAATCTAGGGGGGAAGTCAATATTTGGGGAGCTGAAAACCAAAGTACAAACAATTTATTTGATTCCTCTGGCTTTTATTTAAATATTTTGACAGACCTTATAGTTCACTGCTTTAAAGTGGGTGTCTGTGAGCAAGAGATTAATTTGTGCTTATTTTAATTGTTGGATTCTACTGCAGTGGTTGCTGCATTAAAAAACCAAAGCAAATTCAACCCATAAATAAAATATGAATTCAAACAAATGAGTAATAATTAATATGTCAGCCCAAAGGCAATTTGTGTTTTGTATTAGAGGCTATTTACGGTGTGCAAATGAAGTCAGATTCATATTTCTCAGATGGTTTGGGGGCATTTGGCCTTTGTTGTTCCTTAATGTAAAGCCTTGCTTCTTAAGTATATATTGAGCCCCACATTTTTCATTTGATGTTTTCCAGATGTGATTTCTTACACAAATATTTCAGATTCCTTTGCTGACAAAGAGTCCCAGGGGCTCACATAGTTATTTCCATCAGAGTAACTTCTTTATCACCACATAGATTTGCTTAATCTTCTAAACACTGTTGACATAACCTTGTCCTTTGTAGACAAACTGGCAGCATGTAGAGGAGAAAGCCAGAGCCATTTGTACTATGTGGATGATGCAGGTGGGGCTGGACCATTTCTTTGGTAAGTGGAATGCATGGGTCAGGGAATGACTGAACTGATATGGTGAATAACTCATAATCCTTATAGTCTGAAGCTGGGACTCCATTTTGTCTCTGTGCTTCTGTGTGTGCACTTTCATACAGGAAGGATGACCACAATTTTATATCCACATTTTCCACCCACTGTCACCATCATGCTTTCTACTGATTGTCTCCATGAACTTACTGTTACAAGCCACCCCACGTGGTGTATGTGACTTCAGGACTTGGAGGCATTCACCCAGCAGTTATGTTTCCTTTGCAAAATTAGGCACAACAGAGGTGATGTATATTTATGATATATGGTTTATTTGCATATATATGCTGTTATAGTTATCTGTTGTCTAAACCACCAGGGAAAATAGCCTAGTATGTAAAAGAAATTCCCTTCCCTTCTCTGGGTGTAGTTGAAACCTTAGTCTTGCCTGGATAGCAAATGCTAGCTGCTATCTAGAGTTTCTGCTCTGTTGTTCATCAATAGAAGCTCTCTTGGCTCCTGCTGCTTCCTAGTATGAAGGCCAACCGATTGCAAGGCTTCCTCATACAGTGAGTAACAACAACAACAACAACAACAACAACAACAACAGCAACAATTTTATAATTTATACCTCTCCCATCTGGCTGGGTTGCCCCAGCCACTCTGGGCAGCTTCCAACACAAATAAAAAAACATAAGAAAACATCAAACACTAAAAACCTCCTGACACAAGACTGCCTTCAGATGTCTTCTAAAAGTCGTATAGTTATTTATTTCCTTGACAGATGATGGGAGGGTGTTCCACAGGGAGGGTGCCACTGCTGACAAATCCCTCTGCCTGGGTTCCTGTAACTTCACTTCTTGCAGTGAGGGAAACACCAGAAGGCCCTCAGAGTTGGACCTCAGTGTCCAGGCTGAACAATTGGGGTGGAAATGCTCCTTCAGGGCCAAGACCATTTAGGGCTTTAAAGGTCAGCACCAAAACTTTGAATTGTGCTCAGAAAAGTACCGGCAACCCGTGTAGATCTTTTAGGATCAGGGTTATGTAGTACCAGTGGCCACTCCCAGTCACCAGTCTATCTTTCACATTTCAAATTAGTTGTAGTTTTGAGTCAACTTCAATCCCCACCCAGCCATGAAACTCACTGGGTGACCTTATACCAGTTGTGTTTTCTCATTCTATTCTACCTCAGAGGGTTGTTGAGAAAATGAAATTAAGGGTAATGAACCATGTTCTTCAACTTCTTAGAGGAAAGGTAAGATAGAAATATAATAATAAATAAATGAAATAAATATGTTAGTATAAAAAAGTTTCTTTGTTGAGTTAAACTCAAGTCCTGGTACTATTGTCTCTCCCCGCTGAATGGAAACTTTATTTTAATTATTCTACCTTAAAATGGATTGTCAGATTAAATTCACCTACCAAGTGTTATCAACTGGTCCTGGCATTTGTATTCATGCTTGAAGATGTCCATATTCATTAGTGGATTTCTTTAGCTTAACAAACCTTGGAATTAAATGCAACCCACAAAGCAAGCATTTATCATTTGGAGATACAACCGAGAGCTAGTTCTGTTAAAGGAATGTATTGTTTCAGCCATTAGCAGTCCAATCTGATTAGGAGACTCAATCTGTTTCTGGTGGGAACCACTGCAAGCACAACAACATCATTACCATCTGTGTCCTCAGCAGAGACTTCATATCTGAGCACTTAGCATTTCAAAAATCCTACAGATGTTGATAATGCATTATTCATTTCAAGACTGCCACAGCTGTGTACTTTCCAGTGCATTTTCCAGGCAATCTGTCCTTAGACTCTAATTTGAGCACTGTGGATTGGAGTGTAATACTGAGGCTTATGAATGGGCTAAGGTTCAGTGTGGGCCTCCATTGTAAAACCCAAAGGTTAGTGAAAAAAAGGGTATGTCAGTACTCATTTTTGGTATTCCAGTTTATAATGTGATGAATAAAACCATGCATCATGACTCTGCACCTGTGTGTGTGTGTGTGTGTGTGTGTGTGTGTGTGTACACATATAGTAAGGGGCCAAGACACTAAGATGACAGAAAAAAGCAGAAAGGCAAATTAAGAAGTATGGCAAAAGAAGATGGAAGCAGAAGGTGGAAAAGGGAGGGAAATTATCCATAAAATATGTCACAATTTTAGGCCTTTCAAAACTTTGTTCCTTTTTCATACCCACCCCCCACACATTTTATCCACTACTAAATCATTTCTTTGTCACAACTTTGCTACTTCAAGGGTGACATACTTTATGGACTGACACAAGAGAGGCTGTAAGGAATTCAGGAAATACTATTTTCTTTGTGTATGTTTGGAACAAATACAGGGAAAATGAAAGCCACAGCATTGCATCACCACCTATGAACAGGTACATGATTACATGGGAGTCCTTTGGTTGTTACATATCCATTTGTTGAAGATCAACAATGATCTTAGAGGTTCAATATCATCTTTCCTAAGAACGGGGCTACGTGCCTCTCCCCCCCCCCCAACTTTAGGCAGACAGCTCAAGCAGCAAATTCTAGGGGACAAGAAAAGGTGGTGAGGTGTTGGATGACAGAAGTTTGTGTGCCATGTAGCTTACACAATGTTCTCTAAGCTGGCCTGCCTTCCATGGATGCAGTAGAAAATACTGGTAATGGAAATTCACCTGCCAATCAAGTTAGCCTCTGAACATGGAATGGAAAGGGGCACGAACAGTATTCAGCATCCTCCTGTTGGACAAAGCAAGATTTTTTATTTTTGCTACTGGAGCACATTTTTAGAATGTTAATATAAGAAACATGGTGCTCCTTAAAACTGTGTTGGTGAATACTGTAAATGGAAGAATATTACATGTTGGGTATTTTTCCATTTTGTGTGTAACCGCCCCCGCCAAGCCTCTGACAAGTCATGGGTATTGAAATACTACAGTTACTTTACTTTCCAAAGTTATAAGCCAGGCAAATCTAGGAAGATTTGGCAAAAAGTTATTTCTGTCTTCCCATGTGTATGTACAGAAATAACTCCTAAAGGCAGAATGCTAATTTATCAGAGGCAAATAATTTATCATCCCATTAGAATTCAACATATACTATAGAGTTTCCTCTGGTAGAAAACCATTTCAGCTTTCTAGTGCCAGCAACTTTGTCATTTCATAAATAATGTTTTTCAATTGTCATGTCTTGTTAGCAGCAAAAGCAACTCTTGTCATTTCCATTTAATTATATATCATGTTTTTAAAAGAATATTCCAATTGTGTGAGTAAATAGCACCGTGTCTTACTGCAATAGCACTTCACCTCTGGAGATAAGAGTCACAAATGGAAATGTGTATGGTCTCATCATCACTGATGTGGGAAGTGAACGTTGTTTAAATTGGAAGACAAAACAAAAAGAACCCCCTCTGGTTAGGAAAACTAACACAATTAGTGGCCTTCTCTGAGTGAAATGTCAAGGCTAGAATGACAGGGGTGTTTTATAGATATGCAAATACTGTAGAGAGGTAGAATATTGATGGAAACATCACACCATGCTTGGCTCCCTTTTCTTCAATGCTGTCAATTCTGAAGATAGATGCACTATAAAAGGAAAACTCATGGAGCAGGGGTAGCCAAAATGATGTCCTCTAGAGGGCATTGGATTCCAATTCCCACCCACCCCACCCAGCATGTCCAATGGTCAGGTATGATGGAAACTGTAGTTCAGCAACATCTGGAGCCTAGCCCTGTTGATGACTGTCTAACTCACGAATGCAATTGTCAAGCATTCAATGCAATTGTTCGTCAAGGCCCAACAGTCTTACTCATCTATTCCTGCTCAGAAAGAGGTTGTCTTCTTTCTGTTTCAGGTATCCAACTGCATTCTCCTGGCAAAAGCTGTAGACAGCAGCAGTAATAATTTCCGATATTGGGTATAACCCTGGTGTTGCTTACTGTGTGTTGTTATTTCACTTTTATGTATATGTAAATGCTTCTTTATATGTCAGGGCCCCGCCCTCACAGGGAAAAGGTCTGCAAGGCAAGGAGGTCTTCCAGGGCTCACAGACAACATGGTCTCTGGCTTCTTCAACAGCCTCAGTTTGCTTAGCCCCAAGTGACATCAGCCTTCCTTTTGAAACTACTGTGAAAATGGAAATGAAAGTACTAAACTGAAAGTTACACATTAGTTTCTGAAACTAAGCACAACTCTAGTCTTCAGTACATCTGTCTGTGCTTGTGGCTGGCAGTTCTGCATTTATCCAAAGGTTGGACAATTTCTCTGTTACCTTCTAGCACTATATTTCTAGGGCTATCCTGGGCAACAAATGGAATTTGCTGCAGTTATGTGGTTGAATTCCCTAAATTAAGAGTGAAAAGTTGTTGTCTTCATCCAACTTGGAATGTATTAGTAATGAAAATAGATTGTTGTAAATGTTTTGCACTTTGTATCATTAATAATCAGCGTGGTTTTAGTACTTGTCCTGACAATCTTGTTAAAGACTAAAGTCAAATTGTCCCCTCTCTTCTTCTTCTTTTTTTGGTGCTAGACTTGTTTTCCATAAATTGCCAGAAAACAATTTATTCAATCCATCTTTCTTCAGTAATTGATTATGCGGATATTATTTATCGTACTGCTGCAAGCACGTCTTGGCATAAATTGGATGTGCTTTATCATTCCATGTTACATTGTATTTACAAATGTTCCATTTTCTGCTCATCACGGATGACTTTATTCCATGGTAAACTGGTCTTCATTAGGCAGTTTCTAGGCATTAGCATTTATCAGTGAGGGAATTTGGAGAAAAGCCCCACAATGCTTTCCATCTTTATCACATTTCTTTCCCCAACAAATGTGTGCTCAAATCCCCAGGCACTCTTTACAGTTCTTCTGCACATAAAATTTTAATACACTACAAAATATCCTTTTCTCTCCCCGTGCTGTTCTACTCCTGCTTTCCCACCTATTCGTTATTGTTCAAAGTAGCATTAAAGTTTACAGGCTATTTCAACTCTGCTAATTAAAATAAAACAACATAGTTTATATAGTGTGTGGCTGCAATTTGTCTTGAGACGACATTTATCAGGTCATCCTTGTTAAGGAGCAATGAAGTTGTCAATGTAACAATTTACTTGTTTAAGGGAAGGGTGAATTGGATATCTAAACTGTTTACTTTCCTTTATTTAGACATGAATAGTGACCTTACATTATCCATTTGAGATGACCCTTATTGCAAGAGACTCACACTTTTTTTCAGAAGGTCTTCCAGAGAACAAGAAACCTCAGCTGTTCACCAACGATATAATTCTGGTTCAAAAACCTTTTCTATTGGGTGATACAACAACTTTGCAATATAACAGACTTTCAGTTTGACTGGCAAGTGACAACAGCCACTTATTCTATCGGTTATCTGAAAACAGGAAATAAGTAAATGTAAATATATGTGATCTTGGCATACTAACCTATAAAGGTCCACGTCTACACTTAAGTCACAATACTTAGCACTTTTTTGCTTTCTGTGGGTCTAAATTCCCCACCCCAAAATATTTTTATTCAACCATTTTGCCTCAGCCCTGGGTTGATTATAAAATTTAATGCTTTATATTTCTATCATAATTTTTTCTTTCATTATGGAACACCAGGTACTATATACAGTAGTACCTCGGGTTACAGACGCTTCAGGTTACAGACTCCACTAACCCAGAAATAGTACCTCGGGTTAAGAACTTTGCTTCAGGATGAGAACAGAAATCGCGCGGAGGTGGTGTGTCGGCAGCAGGAGGCCCAATTAGCTAAAGTGGTACCTCAGGTTAAGAACAGTTTCAGGTTAAGTACAGACTTCCAGAACAAATTAAGTTCTTAACCCGAGGTACCACTGTGTGTAGTTCCCAGGCAGTCATCTATCCAAGCACTGATGCAGTCTCAAACCAGTTTAGTTTCAGTAAGGTACCTTAGCAAAATTAGGGCTGCCATACGTCTGGATGTTCCTGGACATCCTGAAATCCTGGACTGGGGTTTCAAAGGTGGAATTGATGTCGGGGGAATTTCCGAAAGGCGGCATTTTCTCCTGGATCGACAAAGCTCAATCAAAAGCTCAACAACTTTGAGGTTTTCCTTTAAAAAGCTCAAAACTTTGGGGGTGTCCTGGTTTTTACTTTTTGAAATATGGCAAGGTACTTCAGCAAGATACTTAGTTCCATCCATATATACCTTCTGACTATACTGTGGGCCCAACATTTTGTCACCCACATATCCTTACAGCAGCCTGTATTGTGCTACTGGTATAATACAGGAGAGAGAGGAAGTGGAAAATGAGCCTTGCATTATGTAGGAAAGGCAAAAAATAGAACTATGGAAACTTTGCTTCTCCGTGTTGTTTCTAATAAAGATGTGTGTAGTGTCACTGCTACTAGAGCTGACACCTAGTGGGAACAATGGTAGCTCAGCAGTATAGCAGAAGGTCCCAGAAGGTCCCCAAATCTAGCTAGAAGAGGGAAAGTTTCCTGTTTGAAACCTTGGAAAGCTTTCAATACTCAATGTAGATGATACAGAGCTTGATGGGCCAAGGGCAGTTTCTTGTGGCCCTAGTGTGATGTAGTGTAGGCTGATGTAATTATACATGAGTATTACAGTGCAAGTTTTTGGAGCAGACCAAATGGGTTAGGTATTTAAAGAGTCATGGCATGGGTGTGTTCTGTTGAACTGGAATCACTGGTGAACAGCTTGCTGCAGTTATATTTTTAATGAATATTGAAAGCTTAAGTGCCATCGTTTCCCATATCACTTTTCCCCGTCAAATGATTTATTGACCACTTATACATGATACATTCTCCTGTCATGGATAGCACATCATATATTTATTTTCATGAATAATGGGCACCATTTTAATTGATAGCTTCATACTGAGGAATAGATTTATTTCTACCATGAATAAAACTGCTCACAATATATAGCTAGTATAAATTATTCCACCACTTATTCTAGTTTTCCTTTTGCAACCCAACAGGCTGCTAATCTTAACAGAAATCAATCAAAGAATTCTAATACATTGCTATCCAGCCATCTCTGTGAAGCACACCAAAACATTCCCCCCCATAATGTTTTCAAAATGTGTGTTAAATGATGTTGCCAAGAGCCTTTGCTGAATCAAGAAACTTCTGACTTCCTCTGATAGATCTCTCTGTGAGCCACCCGTGTTTCATTTGCTTTTAGTTTATTTGTCTTCCCTTGACACCCTACCTGCCTGCCTACCCTGGACTCATTTATTACACTAGGTTTGCAACTCACAGCCTTCTCGTTAAAAGAATATGTGAAACTCATCGCTTTCAAGAAATAAAGTTAGCATTCATTCATTGACCTGACATTCTGGTATTGATACTCTATATAACCCTGAAAAAGACAGCTAATTGATCATTATTATTTAAAAAAATTAATTAGAGATACTAGTGTATTTTTTCTGAACTTGGGAACCAAAATGATTTTTTTCTGATGGGGGGCATACAGCCAGACTCAATAGAAGCAGTGTGTTTTGCAGCCCTAAATATTTGAGCAGCCCCAACATTTGAGCAAGAGAAGAATTTGTAGCTTCCTTCCTTCTTGTGTGTGCTCTTCTTTTATCACCAAATATTACCCCTGCCAAATACTTGACTCTTAAACAACCTCCTTATGACCCCCTAACTCATTGGCCAAAGGAAACATAAGACCACACTCCCACCGTTGAACATGGAAGGGGAAGGATAAGTGTGTTTGGGGGTAACAGGTGGGGATTTGCAGGTTAGTGCAGATGGGGTAGATTTGCAAGGAAGTGAAATTATTCTAAGCCCTCAAATTGGTTCACCAAATTTTCATTATTAGTATTTTTGGCTTGAATTTTTTGAGGAAATCTTGTGACAAAATGTGGAGAGTATCTCAGCTCTAAAAGAGATACAAATCACGAGAGAGGAAGAGGGGTTGACAAGCTCTGAAATCTCTTTAGTGGTCCCTGACATTCTTTGTCTCTGCAAATGATCTTACTGCACTATGAAAGTTACATGTCATTGCTTCATCTTGAAACAGCACCACTGAATAATAAAAAAAAGCAACAGCTCACATTTCTGTACATGTGTCAGAAATGTACATGGTTTCCTGTGATAGGATTTAAACTGGAATTGGAGTGCCACAGAGCACAGTGGAGAATATCATTAAAACCTAACAAACAGAACCTTTTGAACAATTGCATTGCAATGCATTGACCCAGATATTATCACAATATGTTGACCTGTCAGCAGTATTAGATATCTGTGAGTTCTTTCTTTCTTTTGAATCCTGATTCATCCTCAAATATTTCATTTTAAACATAGCTTTTGGCATCTATGATGTATTTAAATGTAATAATTAATATCTGAGATTCCCCCCCCCCCCAATGTAGTTGACTATTATTGATTCCTGAAATGGTTGGCATCCATTTGTTTCAAAAGACCTCCAGGGGTGAAGTCAAACTGCTGCATTAGCAGCACCAAAGTGACCTCTCCATGGTGCAAGCATGGACAATGTATATGGAGGTCCTGCACTGCCCAGAAAACAAAAGCCTTCTCTCAGCCTTGTTGATGTGGTCCAAAGAAAGCAGAGCAATACATTTGGCACCAGCTTGGCTGCAAGAGTTGTCGGAAGGAGGTGTACAATGCACCATCCAACCGACTTAGGTATTCCATTCTGGATTTTTGTAGGTCTTACTCCTTAGCATTTTCTTCTCACAAAGATACCCCACAAAACAGTGGAGGTTTAGGATCAGAGTTTTCCTTCTCCTAGAGGGACTATCTACGCAGGTTGATGAACCCCATCTGCCCTCACTTCCCTCTACAACATGTACAGAAACCAACTCCTTGACTGATGGACCCACTATTGGGTCCTCAATCACTATTGGATCTGCTCAATCCACTAGATCCTGTCTTCACATGCAAGGGAAGTCCATAACTTATTGAGGGATTAAGACCCATTTGCTACCCACACCTGGTTTAGCCAGCCAGTCAAAGCCATTTTCTGGGGTACAGCCACTGTCGTATGCTGACAACTTCTAGGAGCCGTAGGGGAGAGCTGAGTGGAGGGTGGGGACCAAAGGTGGTCAAACTACTCCAGAAAGAGCATATGTTTCTCCCCTAATACTCCAGATACCCCATTCCTGAAATTAGTCACTTATATTTCAATACTATATTCTCTAATCAGGAGTCTAATGTATTTCCTTAACACTGCAGCTAAAGTATTGTTATCTGAATTCGTGGGCACTCACTGCTGAACTCAGATAACTACAAACCATGTGCAACCGCCGACAAGGAGCCCTACTTCTTGGTTTTACTGTCTCTTTGGGATTACAAATGCAAGGGGGATGTCAAGTACCTGCTAGGCATGCTAGGTCTATGGGGATGCTGCTTGTTTCCAAAGCCCTGTGGGAATGCTTCTCTACATGGGGATTAGGGTGTATACAACATCCTCCTGTGCTACAGTGGTCTGTATTAAAATTACGTGTGGGAAAATCAGTCACAAAATAGGAAAAGCATCACTGGAAGGAATAGGGAGAATGGGAGAACTCTGAAATAAGATATGTTCCAGGTTTGATATGTTCCAGGACAAATCATTCCTTGGAGTCAACAGGAATCACTATAGTGTCCCATACATTTAATGATAATTGCTGCTTAAAAATGTGCCTCTAAGGAAATATTTTACAGTAATACATATCAGGCCTGAAATAAATATTTTTTTCAAGCACCTGGAGTGCCCCCTTTCCCATAAGCACCAACTCCTGGGGGAACAGGTCCCTTACCACCCAAAAAAATATTTGAGGGGGCATTGATGGACATTGCTGCCTTTCTTTTTCTTCTACATTTGGACTTCATTTTCCAACAAGTCTTGTAAACAAACTTGTAAGAGAGATCTGGGACTGGGCAAAAACCCTCTAGCGTTGTTTCTTATGGCCTTTGTGGTTGGAGGAGAGAGAGAGAAAGAGAGAGAGAATGAGACCAGTCAACATCATAAAGCTGTTTTGGGATAAAAAGTGGGGTGATGGGGGAATAATCCATTTCACCAGCACTAGGCACCTCTGTTGCTAGGATAGGAGAAGGGGCTTATCTGCGCCTCCTCCGATATATATCTATATATCTCTATCTATTATCTATCTATCATCTATAAAATTGGTGTCCCTTCCCCATCCTTTTCCTTGACCCCTTACATTGCCAGATTGGATTAGGTCCCTTTATAAAAAGAGTAGATTAATGGGGAAACCAAAGTTATGTTGAGAGTCTGTCTCTCCATCTTTTGTAGCATGTCCAATAATTTAAAAAATCATTGGAACCTTAATAAAATTACTAATTGCAAGGCAAATATCAGAGCAATTAACAGAGACTAACAAGCTAATTATGAGTAACCTGAAATATCACCCAGAAGACTCGTTAAGCCCAAGCATGAATAATAACATTTAGGACATGAAATGTATTTTTAAAAGGAGGATTAATTTTTAAAGGAAAAAAGTAGGATATAAACATGGAAATAAATATAAATTATATTGAATATACATGTATAATTGTCATGATTATTTAAAAGAAGAGGTACAGTATAATGTGTCATGATATATAAATGCCCTATTTATTGCTTTTATTTAATTCATGGTCCCTTATCAGCTGCAGCAAACTGTCATCCTTTCCATATTGGAATTTCAACTGCTACGCCTTTTCTGTGGCATGGCTATACATAGCTTTTGTTTTAGCCAGAACTCACCAGAACTAAGTTCCAGCACCTCTCAGGTGAGTTCTGGCACTTCTTTTTCTATAAAAATAGCACTGGCTGCAACCCTATTGTCACTAAGTGGTAAGGCTGCAATCCTATACACAACCAGGGAGTAAGTACCATTGAACTGAATACTGTTAGTCCAATGGAACTGAGTGGGCTTTCCTTCAGATATAATGTGCTTAAGACTGTGCTGTAATAATACTATCTAGAATAGTTCCAACTCAATAATCACTTGCACTAGAACAAAATATTAAAAGTCAATGGCTATACTCTAGATTAAGTCGTTCCAGGATTGCAGAGAGTATCTTTCCTAGATGTTATAATGGCTCAGCTAAGAAACACCCACTCCAAAAACCTTCATGCAGGTGTAACGACTGTCAGGAGGGACAGTAAATGCTTT
Organism: Podarcis pityusensis; assembly: GCF_964106645.2. Classification (NCBI taxonomy): domain Eukaryota; kingdom Metazoa; phylum Chordata; class Lepidosauria; order Squamata; family Lacertidae; genus Podarcis; species Podarcis pityusensis. The sequence continues at coordinate 45,851,166 of NC_138034.1, read as the reverse complement.
TGAACAGATTGTTTCCACTAAAGAGACTTGTGTTTTAGCTGATGTGATCTTGCAGGCAATTGTTCACCCACATGCACCACTGCCCATAAAATGATAGAATAATTTATATCACTATTCTTATTAAGCACAGAGCAACATCCCTAGGGATGACATATCTCTTGCGCTTGAAATAGGAAGGGACAGATTTCTCAGTCTACGATAGCTCTGCAAAGGAAAATACCTATCTACCAGCTTGTGTTGGTCTAATGGTGACTGAAAAGTGATGAGAAAAGAAACAGTCTTATTATTGTACAGGGAAAGAATGGTGGGGAAGGTGAAGTTTCATGCCAAAGGCTACAGTGACCCTTATTCTGTTGTCTCCCAGGATTTATTTGTTAGCCATTGATGTTAAATAATCTACAAATGCTGATATTCAGGTATTCTGACAAGCCTCGCAAAATGGTGCCGTTGCAACATGACTTCCGAGCACATGGGATATTGAATCGCATGGGCAATTTCCTCTTACTCCAAAGCAGCTGTAACCTTCAAATGAAGAAAGGAAGTTCACATGGGGTGCTTAATTTTTTTCCAGCAGGGCCTTTTCCCTGTCAAAATCACACATGCTCTAAGCTGGTCCATATCTTTCTCCCTGTAGGATGAAAAGCAGTTGGGCATGATCTAGTTAGTTAACGATGCAGCCCTGAGGCAAAGCCTGGTGGGGGACTGTTCATTTCCTCCCAGATAGTGGAGCTCAAGCCACTTCACATGGGCATCTAGTTGAACACTGCAAGAATGAGATGCTAGATTAGATTAGCCTCTGGCTTGAAACAGCAGGCTCTTCCTACGCTCTTAACACACAGGCTTTTAGCTCAAATGGAAGCTTATGTATTTGACTTTCTCGTCTGAAATTAGACCAAGGAGTCGCCCCAGAACAACCTCTGAGATTCAGGAGGCCTAGGTTGGAGTTAATGTGCTGAAGGTAAACGGTATTCAGTCATAATAAAAGGTGTCTCTTCAAAACCCACCCCCAGGAAGCCCACACTGATGTGTAGATTTGTCAGACAATGCCAGCTGCCATATCCTATCACACCACCTCCTGATAGTGAATTTATTCTCACTTTTCCAATGAAGTGCAATTTCCATCAATGTCATTGCCTGTTAGGGTGGGTGGTTTCATTTCTTCTTCCAGCCCTGCATGGCCCCTCCAATGTTTTAATGGGTGCTTTAATTAGAGCAGCAAGGCCTAGAGCTCTTGCTTCTGTTGTCACCATGTTTCCCCACTCCTAGCACATGCTCCAAATGTCACTTCAGATAAAATTGCTCTGTCAACTCTCGTTTGCTTGCTTTTAACAGGACAGGGACCAAACCTAGGGCATCCATCGAAATCAACCACTGAGTCATGCCATCTCTGTCAGCCTGGGGTGATCAGGAGGAAGAAAACCACATTTGGGGCAGAGAGGGAATGCTAAGCTGACGGCCTTCTGTATAAAACAGGTATTTCAGGGATGCTGCACTACAACTCCCATCACCCATGACCATTGGCCACATTGGTTGGGCCTGATGGATGTTAGAAATCAAACACATCTAGAGAGCCACAGGTTCCTCACCCTTGATAGATTCAAATAAATTTTATTTTTTATACTGAAAAATTCCAACTTCATTGCAGACATAGTACATGCTAGTGTAGCTTCAATCTCTGAATTTGGAATCTGCTAGTAGAAAAAACAGTCAACATGTTGCAAAAACAAAACAAAATGTGAGACATCGGTGAGATGACATCAGTGAACTAGTAGACAAGATAAATATATATTACTTATATATTACTTTGTTTCCTCACCATTTCAATATCATTAACTACAGGATTTTTTAAAAAGACATTTTGATGTATAAAAAAGCTTAAATCACAGAGGCAAATCTCTCCACCATCACCCCTTCAGTATACAGCAGAGATTTCAAATGCATATTTCATATTCTCTCTCTCTAAGGTCACTTGAAGATTTGCTCAGGGGCGGAGTGCAGATAATGCAGTGGGAATTTGCATTGCAAGCATGAGACTGGCACTGTGATGAGATGATCTGCCTTTCAAATGAGAATGAAATTTCACCCTAATTCTGGGTGTCCTATAAAAGACATACATATTTCCAGGTTAAAGATAAGACACACGTTAATGATGGAAAAATTGCCTGCAATACATCTTAAAGTACTTTAGAATGAGGGTGGGGAAATCTCACAACCACACCAATTTCCTAAACCCCATTCCATTGCCCTCACAATTCCTGTGGAGATTGGGAATGCTTTTGAATGTTCAGTTTATGCCCTCTTCCAATAATAGGAAAAGGGGCCACTATTTTAGGGAAATGGCTTAGTGACAGGGCACATCTGTAGCAGAGCTGTGCACTGGATCTGATCAGATCCCAAATCCCAGTTTGGGCCAATTAGGTTGATCTAGAATTCAGCCAGATTGAGTTGAGGCAGTCCTGGTTTGGCCCAGGCCAGACTGGGTCCCCTGGAGTGATCTAGGTCCGTCAGGAGGGATGAGGGTATTTGCCAGCTGGGGGTAGAGGAGCCTGTGTTTATAAACAACAACAACAACAACAACAACAACAACAACAACAACAACAACAACTAAATATTCTGTGTGTGCTGAGCTGGCAGGACCAGTGGCTGACCTGTTGTCAAGCGCAGGTTGAGCAGCATGATTCCCTTTCCCCCTTCTAGGCATGGAAACCCTACTCACCTGTAACAGATGAAAAGGCCTGTTGTGGCTTTTAACAGTTGGTATATAAAGCAATTATGTGACCATAAGTAATAGGTATGCATACCCAGAGAATGAATCTAATTGCTTCAAAAATGAATAACTGTTTATGGTCTGGTAATACTGTTGCTATGGATAGCATACAAGACAACAATTCACTTTGTTTTTTGCTGCTTAACACTGTGAATAGAATTTATTTTGAAGTGAATAGGCTCCTAAGCTTTGCTCACCAACCTTCTGCAGAAATCTGAAATGACAGCCCTAAATATGAGGATTTGTCAGTCAATACTAACATCTTAACATATATTTTTATTAGGTTTGATATATCCATAAAATACCCTCCCATCACACTTGTGCACCTAATCTTTTTTTCAAAGCAACCCAGGTCCTGTTGCAGCGGTTGCCAACATGGTGCCCCTGAGATGTAGAACTACAATGCCTATTAGCTTCAAATATTGTGGCCATTGACAGGTGCTGTAGTCTATCAGCATCTGAAGAACATCATATTGGCTACCTTTATTTTATTTTATCCCCTCTCTGTGAAGTAAATTAGGTTATGCATAGAGAAGATAATGTTTAGATTTCTCAATGGAATTTGCTCTTGTTTCTAATAGTCAGGAATGCAGGAGTATTCCAGAGCTTGAACACTCATTTTAAGCTTGAATGTGCTTATGTAATGCCTGTCTCCTCTGCTGCCACTACTGCCTTCATCCTCTACTCCTCAAGGGCCCAGAAGCTCACATGCAGTGGCAGGGAAGATTGCAGTAGTGGTAGGTACCGTACTCTCAGACTGGTGGAGGTGTCTATTCCTAGCAGAAAGTTTGGGACTGATAGTCTAACTCTTATTGCTAATAGGGGTGGAAATGCCCTAGTGTTGCCCCGGAAACCATTGTTGACTCCAGCCTTCTTCCTATGCCACAAGGTATGTTGCTGGGTCATGGGGCAGGGGAAGGGCAGCGCCAATGGCAGCACTTGAAGTGAGCAGGCTGCATGCTTGCCTTGATGCTGTTTTTGCTTTTATGAGTACCCTGTTTCAAATGCTTGAGGCATTCCAATATAATACTTGAGTGAAATGAAGGAAGTCCTTAAATTTGACATAGGCACATACCCCATGCATTTCTGCCACAATATAATGTATCTTCAGCTTTGTATGAAACCCTTTGTTTCTGTTCTTAACACCACCCACTTAGCATTTTTAGACACACACCCTCTCCTTATAGCTTAATGCAATGACACAGCTCAGAGTGCTCCTAAATTTCATCAATTTACTGCTAAATAAACTTTTATTTTAATATGCACTTCATTGCACTTACTGTCTAGCTTCTGGAATTAAATACTAAGTTTATAGTTGCAACCTTTTAAGCCAGTAAATTTATTCTGTTATTCCCATTTCAACTACTCTGTCATTTCCCTCTTACATCGCACAGAACTGACTGCCATAAAGCCTTGTTTTAATGTAGCTTCTGTCACATCTGTAATCCTTTACTAGCAACAAGGATATAAAAGGAATAGCTTTGGTAACACAGGTGAATTTCCTCATTCATGCCAATGTGGCTTGCAGATAGTGTTTTGCTCTGTTGCACTTGCATAAAAACAAGTAATGCAATAGACCAATTTTTTAGCTACAATCTTGTATATTGTACAGGTTCAACCAGTTGTATAATCCCCTCTCTCTGCCCTTGCTCCATGCCCTCTTCAAGTGACGTTGCATGGCTGGAGTGTTCTTAAACTGCAATAATGCTTCTTGTATCCCTGGATGGAAGTGGATAGAGCATGGATCTTTGTGTTCTAGAACTGGTTTGCTCCTTCCTGGGTTTTTCATATTCAGTTTGTTGGTACTGTTATATGGGATCCTCCTTAATGAGGGTCCTGGTTGCGCGCGGGCCCCTAAGCCACCCCCACGGGGAGAGTTGTTGCCAGGTGTGGCCCAAGCCTTAACGGTTGGGCCCCAGGCTATTTGGGCCAATCGGGGCAGTTGGCGTGATTCTTGGGGCCTATAAAAGCAGCAGTGCGGCGTAACTGAGGAAACTTGCTGTTGGGATACTGCCAGGGAGATAAAGTCCATCATGGCCCCCAAGCCAGCTGCCGGACGATCCATCGATCTCCTGTAGACACGCAGTATCAGCAATTAGCGACATGAGCTCCAGAACATTCTAGAGCCGATGCACACTCTTTATCAGCAGATAATGCACAGCCAAAGTTGCACTCAGGAGAGCATTATTTACAAGTTTTATTCAGCGTTGATCAGAACAAAGAAAACCGTGACTGCCTGCTTCAGTGTCTACGACACAGAGAGAGAAAACGAAAGCAATAGGAAACATAAACATCCTGTGAACAGGAAATGCGCAGACTCTGTGACTCACAAAAGCCTGCTCCCTTTTAAGGTGGAACGGAAATATCCTAACACTTGCATCATGCTGCCGAACACCCGCCCTCCCTCCCTAATTTTAGGTGCTGCTGCTTTGGCCTTGCTTCGGATTGGGTCGCCTGCTTTGGAGCAGGGGCTTGGTAGGAATTTTTCCATTTGGCAGATTGGATGTAGCCACTTGGTTTTCGCCTACCCCCTTAGCAATCATCACAACTTTGTAAGGTTTGGCGGTTAGGCATTGGCTTATTGAAGTATGTGGGAGGGGAGGTGCGGCCATCACCTGCCCCTCCATGAAGAAGGGTATTCCGGTAAAGGAATCTGGGCGTCCTGGATCTCGTCTGAAGTCCGCTTGAGGGACTAGGGCCATGCCAGGACCACAGAAACCCCGGGGTGAGCTTCGTTGGTCTTCATCGATGTTGCTCCCTCGTTTGGTGTTTACCCTTCCAGACTTCCAAACAGAGAGGCAGGAGTCAGTTATAGTCTGTTGCCAATGCCTAAGCCAACACCGCTCACTTTGCTGTAATCAATAAAGTTGTGGCCTAAATTTTGCCCAATAACTTAAACTAAAATTACGTGTCAGTGTGAAGTTATTTTAGGGGAAGGGCTTAGGGGCCTTGGGGCGCAAAAATCCGTTGAACATTATTCCTGAGCATATTTTGGATTCCAGATCTGAAACTTATTCTCTCTTTCCCCCACCACCTTCTCTGAATTCAGCAGAAAGAGAGCGCATTAATTTTTGACATAACATTTTTTCATGTACCAAACATTTCTTCTGGATGCACACCTTCATGAAGTCTTGAGACCTGTTTAGATGTTACCAAGGAAAAATCTTGCTACCGAAACAGTCTTCCTTATGATGGTGGTGCAATGGTTTCAGTGCACTGACCAGTCACACAGAGTCTATGCAAGCTAGCACCACAGCTTCAAGGATGTGCCAGTGCTGTCTGTGACCGGAACCACGCTAAGAAAAGATCACTAAGTCTTATACTTCTGTATGCAGCCCTTCACTGAGATTTTCTGGAGGGGCTCGTGCTGGAAGAAACATTTAATTTGTTCTGAGGACATTATGTTTTGAGGAAATGTAGTTTAGTAAAAAAAATGAAACTCTGATCTCACAGATTTAATGTGGATGCATTCAAAATATGGTTGCCAGTAAAGGGAATAAAAAGGGAGACATTCACTCTTGAAATAAATATTGCCTTAGGCAGAGGATCAGTCACCTGCTAGTACTTCCTTATTGATTTGGGGGATATTATTTAAAAAGCAAAACTGAAGGTAGAAACTGTCTTTATGTATGGAGCTTGTATGGTACCCATAATTTTGTCAATCGCTGTATAATTCTATTTAGAAAGACTGTTTTTATATCATCAATATGGCCCTTGTATAAATTAATTGTTCTCATAAACTATGTAGCAAACCTCCTATTGGCAATAGACAACAAATAAACAAACAACCTCTACAAAACTCCAGTCACATTTCCGAGAGCCAGTTTGCTGTGGCAGACAGAGGTCTTTGGATGAGAGAGCTTTAGTTTTAAATCTCTACCTAGCCTTGAAATGCACCAAGTGGCTCTCTTAGCATCATTCACTTATATTTTTGGATTGTTGTGTGGATAAAAAAGGATAACCACAGGTACCTGCCAGATTTCATGCAAACAGCATCTTCAAAGCAGCCTTGTATTGAATCAATGGAAGATAAGTTGTCAGCAGACTGTGAGATTGTCTAAAGAAATATAGATTTAGTGTGTCCTTTATGGTGGCCGCCATTTGCTGCTGGTCGTGGGGGAAGGGGGATCTCTTCACACAGCTGGGTGGGATGCAAGCCCTCCTCTTCTGGCCATGCATATCCTTGGTGTGAAGCCGGCACCCCAGGCCCAGGCCAGCCTATCAGGTGGGCACTGGAGGGCCAGGTGTGGGCGCAGGCTGGGCAAAAGCCAGGACCACCTTCCCCTTTGAAGGGTAGCAGCACCTGATGCCTCTTGCCTTTGTGGAGCCAGCTGTGATGGGATCACCTATCCTCCTGCCCTGCTATGTTGCATGTGTGGTTCAAGGGCATTACTGTGGAAAACATGGCCCATCTACAGGTTTTCACCCACATCGTAGCAAATGTCACAACTTTGGTGAATAAGGCATTAGGAATCCAACATCAGGGTGCCCCATTAAAAGGGTCCAGGAAGGGGTATTGTTGTCTGGGAGCCCATGTGGGGGCTCATGGGCAATAGCACCCCTTCCGAGAGGCAGAAATGGCAGGAACACTACACTTGATCCCTGTTAAGGGGTATTCTTCAGGCCAGTGCTGATCCACCTCCAAGTTCAACCAGCAGGCAGGCTGGTGGAGGGTGGATACTTACCCAAGGTCTTTGCCAAACCAATTTACATCTGTAATCAGTAAAGTTGTGGCCTATTTCACCCTATCAATGGTCTCCTATGTCATATTCATCATTGTATTCCCCCCCTCCCATCGGACCACATTATGTGTTTGGGTCATGATACGATGGTTCATCACGCCCTTTAGTATTGATATCAATTGCATGGATATCTGAAAAAGGCATTCATCTGTATTTTTCTAAAGGAGAATAATTCTGGAAAGTGCAAAAATGAACCATAATTTATGTTTAGAAATAATTGATCAACATGGAGCTGTGCATGTAAAATCACCATGGACTTTTCAAAAGACAAACCATAGGGTTCCAAGAATGAAATACATAGTTAATGTCAGTTTTGCTGTGCTGAAATCCTGGATAGTCTTTGAAATACTTGCTCAAAGTTTGCACTTCATACATCTCATGAAGAAAAAAACCCAGCTGTTTATTTTACCAGTGGCTTAAATAAATTATGTAGATATAAATTTAGTGTTCCTTTGCATCATGTGTGCGTGTTTCTATAACAGTTGGAGAATAGCCATCAAGCATGGGCAAACTGTTAAAACTCAAACTTCTTTTGCTATTGGTTACTTTTTACTACAGACCTTCTTCCACCTTGGGAATTTTTCAATTTCATTTTATTAAATTTATATCCTGTCCATCCTCACAAAGGGTGAGGATGGACAGGGTGGCAAACACATCAGTGACAAAATACAATCAATAGCAGATGTTAAAACAGATTCTAAAACACATGTAACCAAATTTTGCATCTGAAGCTGAAAACAATTATGCAAGTATCTAAAACAGCATAATGAAGGGGCCTATCTGATGCCAATAGGCAAGGAGTCCCAGAGCACAGGTGCTGCTGCATTAAAGGAATGACTCCTTGCAAATGCAAAATGAACACTGTGTGACACTTGTAAATATGCAAGTTCCACAGATAAAAGTGATTGAATATGTGCTTATGGAGTAAGGTGATTAAACTGGTCACAAGCTGTTCAGGGCCATACATATCAACAATATTCAACAGCAATATCTCTTTAATGGCTATAATATGCAACCAGGACCAGCCCTGCTATGAGGCAGAGTGAGGTCATTGCCTCACACAGTTAATTTGGATGGTCAAGAAAGGGCAGCTAATTGTTTCCTATTTAATTTATGATCATTGTATTTTTACTCCAAGAGAGAGACCCTTCTGAATCTGTGTGCCCCAGGTACCAAATAACTTGGTTGAGTATTACACATTTTGACTGGGGCAGGATTTTCTGTTTTGGCTCAGGCAGCAAAATATCCTCGGTTATCTCTGCATGTAGCTCTGTTTAGTACATGGAAGAAATGCCAGTTTATTAACAAACACAGAGGCCTTCATCTAGCTAAAAGCTGTTCATTTAAGTCCCATTTAAAGCAAATGAATGAGTAGGATACATCTAAGTCAAGTTCCATTACCTTCAGTGGCACTTTAGCTGGATTATGGGCAGAAAGGTGATGGAAAATGAGTACTATTCATAAGACACCAAGGAGATTGTAAGCAAACATCCACATTCTCCCTCATAAAAAAGTGATCATGTTCAGGTTTCCAGCAGAGCAGCATAATTCACTCCCCTAGTCTGATATTGCTGCTATATAGATTATTAACAAATTCCAGAAAATTGACCACCACAATATATTTTTCCTAAATGGCACTCACAAATTCTTCATTTGCCTGTATCAACAAAACCAAACAGCCCCCTCCAGGCATTCAAAATGTGAAGGGGATCCTCACACAATGAAAGGGAAATGGGACTACAGATTGAGCATAGATGTCTGCAGTGAGTAAATCAAAGTGTGTAGGCATCTATGAGAGGTAGATCATGAGACACTTAATCTCAAGTCATGACTTCGAGTCCCATAGTGGGCAAAAGATTCCTGCAATGCAGGGAGATGGACTAGAATCATAGAATCATAGAATCATAGAGTTGGAAGAGACCACAAGGGCCATCGAGTCCAACCCCCTGCCAAGCAGGAAACACCATCAGAGCACTCCTGACATATGGTTGTCAAGCCTCTGCTTAAAGACCTCCAAAGAAGGAGACTCCACCACACTCCTTGGCAGCAAATTCCACTGTCGAACAACTCTTACTGTCAGGAAATTCTTCCTAATGTTTAGGTGGAATCTTCTTTCTTGTAGTTTGGATCCATTGCTCCATGTCCGCTTCTCTGGAACAGCAGAAAACAACCCTTCTCCCTCCTCTATGTGACATCCTTTTATATATTTGAACATGGCTATCATATCACCCCTTAACCTCCTCTTTTCCAGGCTAAACATGCCCAGCTCCCTTAGCCGTTCCTCATAAGGCATCGTTTCCAGGCCTTTGACCATTTTGGTTGCCCTCTTCTGGACACGTTCCAGTTTGTCAGTGTCCTTCTTGAACTGTGGTGCCCAGAACTGGACACAGTACTCCAGGTGAGGTCTGACCAGAGCAGAATACAGTGGCACTATTACTTCCCTTGATCTAGATGCTATACTCCTATTGATACAACCCAGAATTGCATTGGCTTTTTTAGCTGCCGCGTCACACTGTTGGCTCATGTCAAGTTTGTGGTCGACCAAGACTCCTAGATCCTTTTCACATGTACTGCTCTCAAGCCAGGTGTCACCCATCTTGTATTTGTGCCTCTCATTTTTTTTGCCCAAGTGCAATACTTTACATTTCTCCCAGTTAAAATTCATCTTGTTTGTTTTGGCCCAGTTCTCTAATCTGTCAAGGTCGTTTTGAAGTGTGATCCTGTCCTCTGGGGTGTTAGCCACCCCTCCCAGTTTGGTGTCATCTGCAAATTTGATCAGGATACCCTTGAGTCCATCATCCAAGTCGTTGATAAAGATGTTGAATAAGACTGGGCCCAAGACAGAACCCTGTGGCACCCCACTAGTCACTCTTCTCCAGGATGAAGAGGAACCATTGATGAGCACCCTTTGGGTTCGGTCAGTCAGCCAGTTACAAATCCACTGAGTGGTAGCATAGTCAAGACCGCATTTTACCAGCTTCTTTACAAGAATATCATGGGGCACCTTGTCAAATGGCTTGCTGAAATCAAGGTAGGCTACATCCACTGCGTTCCCTTCATCTACCAGGCTTGTAATTCTGTCAAAAAACGAGATCAGGTTAGTCTGACATGACTTATTTTTCAGAAATCCATGCTGACTATTGGTGATCACAGCATTCCTTTCTAGGTGCTCACAGACTGTTTGCTTAATGATCTGCTCCAGATTCTATGATTCTATGGTCCTATGATTGCATAAGGCTCCCAGTCACATAGAAATTATGTGCATACATACAGCCCAACTTCACTCAAAATGTGTAGGTCTCCTTCATGTGAGTTATGGGTGAAGGGGGCTAATGGCTTTCTTATATGTGAATCCAAGTTGTCAGGTGGGGCAGGTTGTTACTAGTTTTCATCCAACTGGTTAAAGTGTTTCTTTCATTTGCCTGTCTTCTCTAAGATTTCCGCTTCTAGTAAATAGCATATTGATCAAGTGGTATGTAGGAACTAACATCCGACAATGGCTGGAACCAAATAAGCACTTTGGGAGCAGAAATGCCTTTTTCTGGATCAGCACAGTTCAACAATATTACAGTACAGGCAACCCACAGAAAAGAAGACACATTGCTTTTCAGACATTTAGCTTGGTGTTTAATTTGTTTTTAAAAAAATGAAAATAAAATATAAGCGAGTGCATACGTGCATATTTGCACACATGTGTAAACTGAAAATTTATTTTGGGTGCTATCAAGAGAAATGAAAAAACCCCCAGATGCTAAGCTTTTTATTGTCATTACCTGACTGTAGCTGCATATTATAATATGGCTTCAGGGAATGAAAAAATTAAAATGCTGCAAAGCATCTATTAAAGGTTATGTAAAATGACTTTAATGGGAAGATATCTTCTTTGATCTTTTTTAATGAACTGCACATGAAAGCTTGGGCTTTCAAAGGCTAAAGGAATGCTGTGATGTATTCAACATTGACATGTATGTGCTACTTTGAGTGGAAAATGAATGGATTCTTTGATAGAAACTGGTTTTAAGAAGATTATTGAAGTGATATTCACTTTTTGACTAGAGCCTGAAAATAAACTGAATTCTACCTCTCTCTCTTTTGGGTAGAAATACAAAATAGTAGCTCTTTAAAAGCAACACAGTATTCTTCAAATTTCAGAGCAAGTCATTTTGCAATGATACCATGGCAATCAGCTAAAAAAAATTCCATAGGTTAAATCAGCTTCCAACTGAAATTAGACAATCACCTAACAAACGAAAATGTAATAATCCTTTGAAATCTGCTGTTCTCCAAAATACATTTATAACAGGAAAATGTGCATTAAAATACACATATTAGTGAAAATAACATGAAAAAATTCATTTCATTAGGGAAAACTGCTTGAAAAAGTGTGTATATAAATAAAAACTGCATACAAATATGTGCTTATTAGGAGAAATTTGTGCCAAGGTGTGGACTGAACTTTTTTCTATTTAGAACATGCAGATTGGCGTGGGAATGTGGACAACTGAATTTAAGTTTGGAAAAATGAAAGCAGAGAAAAAGCAAAAGTGACAGATTTGTGCATCTCTACTCACATACACTCCAGCCCAAAATCTCAAAAATAAAAATGTATGCTCGTCACTTTTATAGCTCTTCATCTTTGAGCAGGGAAATTGCTAGGACACTGCTCATGACATAAAATTGCATAAATGTGTAGAACTGTTAGTAGCGAGAGTCTTACTGACACTATCTTTGAAGTGCACTCAGTTGCCCTGTAAGGAAAGTATTCCCCCCCCCCCCCATATCGGCATAGGAAATCAGGGACCCAGCAAAAAAGATAAAAGGCTCAGACCCTTTCCTTTCCACAGTGCACCAGTCCTGAAGAGACTTCTTTTCCCCAAACAGCAGATAGCGACACCCTATCCTAACCCTAATTTAAATGGGATTAAGCCCCACTGAATTCAGTGGGATCAGACATGGCTTGGATGGTAGGTTTAAATTAAAGGAGGGCTACAGAGAATGAATGTGATGTGGGTGGCACTGTGGGTTAAACCACAGAGCCTAGGACTTGCCAATCAGAAGGTCGGCGGTTCGAATCCCTGTGACAGGGTGAGCTCCCATTGCTTGGTCCCTGCTCCTGCCAACCTAGCAGTTCGAAAGCACGTCAAAGTGCAAGTAGATAAATAGGTACTGCTCCGGCGGGAAGGTAAACGGCATTTCTGTGTGCTGCTCTGGTTCACCAGAAGCGGCTTAGTCATGCTGGCCACATGACCCCGAAGCTGTACGCCGGCTCCCTCGGCCAATAAAGCGAGATGAGCGCCGCAATCCCAGAGTCGGTCACGACTGGACCTAATGGTCAGGTGTCCCTTTACCTTTACCTTACAGAGAATGAAGAATCCAAAAACATGAGTACAGTGGTACCATGGGTTACATACGCTTCAGGTTACAGACTCCACTAACCCAGAAATAGTACCTCGGGTTAAGAACTTTGCTTCAGGATGAGAACAGAAATCGTGCTCCAGCGGCGCAGCAGCAGTGGGAGGCCCCATTAGCTAAAGTGGTGCTTCAGGTTAAGAACAGTTTCAGGTTAAGAACGGACCTCCAGAATGAATAAAGTACTTAACCCGAGGTACCACTGTATTCTATACTGGCTCAAGTGTAGGACTGCATATAAGTTTTGTACTTGATTTGTTTGTTTATTCATTAGCTTTTCTTTTGTGACAGATGGCAATTGCTAAACTATTCCCTTTATTTCCCTTAAACTTTAAAAATCATTGTTTAACATTATAAGTGGTTTTTTTCCCTCCTCTGAAAGATACTAATGGCAAAACCCTTTAGATATCCTACACCTAGATGGGTGCCTAAATGCCATTAAGGTGTTGTCTGAATGCCATTAAGTGTAGTTTATTGAATTCTATATTCCGTGTGTTGTAACTATGCAATTTTGTGGTATTTTTATTTTGCCTTATTATTAAAATGCCAGCCTGTTCTCCAGTGTTTCCTGCCAAATTATTGATATGCCAGAAGATCATAACCCATTCCCCCTTATCACTGTTTATTCTTTGCTAGGAGGAGAATTTAAAGCGGAACTGTCAGCCATGGGTATCTTGTATATTTAAGGAGGTAGCAATACCGAAGGCTTGTGCATACATCCTCTAAATAAAATAAAGTGAATGAATAAGGTCTCGTTTGGCAAAATAAAAGCAGTGGTCTTTGCGCTGCAACAGAAGGAGTAGTGCCTGCTATTGTTTACTGCTTACTTCTATAAATGATTTTCACAGCAGTAATTCAAAGAGCCTCTGCCTGCCATTGCAATGTGTGGTATAATTCACAAGGCTGTCATTTTTAATTGGTTAGTCCAGGCCATCTAGACACATTGTGACTGGTGAGAAAAAGAAGTCAAAATAATTCATCAGAGCCAGTTCTGTGGCATAATAATGCATATTTTGGAGGAGCATTTCATTTTTTCACTGTTGCTGTCCTTACTTAATTACAGTGAATTCCTTTGTTTTGTGTTTGAAAAAAATAATGCTATGATAGCAGTCTGGCTCAAACTTTTTGAACTCACTCTTTCCCCCCAAAACTTATTCTGCCTTTTGCCTTTCCCCCCTCCATCCCCATCTAAACACCAACCATCTGTGCCTGTGGTGAGCACAGTTCTGTATATAGACAGCTGGCTGCCAAATGGGTTGGGAGTCACTAATCCAGCCAGGGCTTCAATATCTAACAAGATGTCTCTAACCTCCCCTTAAATCACATAGGGAAATGGCATTTAAACAAAGCAACACCGTTCAGTAATCGGATTTCAAAGATAGTGTTGTGCAGAAACTTTGCCACAGGTCCTGAAAGGAGGAATATTCCAATTGCATTAGGATCCTATCTCAGCCTAAATCTAAATCAAATAAGTGTTGGAAATGTAAAGAGAAAGAAGGGTTTTTTTTATCATATGTGGTAGTCTTGTAGTAAGGTTAAAGCTTACTGGGAAATGATATAGAATGAATTGAAAAGGATGCTTAAAATAATGTTTGTCAAAAAACCCAGAAGCTTTCCTTTTGGGAATTATAGGGACAGAACTACCTAAACTGTATAGAAACTTATTCATGTATGCTACTACAGCGGCAAGAATGTCAGTTGCCCCAAAATGGAAAGAAGTAGAAGTCCCAGCAAAGAAAGAATGGATACAAAATCTTATGGAATATGCAGAAATGGCAAAACTTACTGGAAAAATAAAAAATCAAGATAACAAACTTTTTTATATAAAAGAATGGAAATGGTTTATTGAATATTTACAGATAAATTGTAAACAGATAAGAATATTGGCAGGATTATTGTAATAGCCTGCAGTTTCATATAAGTATATATTTAAAGTAAATGAATAAATGAACAAATTAAGTTAATTTGGATATGCAGAAGATATTAGAAATAAATTTAAGGAGCCGCAGAAAGAAGGTGAAGGAAGTCAAGTTTTAAAATGTTAAAACGATTGTAAAACTATTGAAATGTATAAACCTGAAAATCATTCATATATATATATATATATATATATATATATATATATGATCCTAGCTCACCCTATACCACTGTGTCCTGCATAAGGAATTGCACCACAATTTAAGGACCACAGTGGGTGATGGGGAACTGCCAATGCTCATTACAGTATAGGAAAGCTTGCACTTTTTTCCCCTTTCCTCCCCACATCACTTCATACAGCAGGGGGTTCAATCCTGCTGGGTACTACTTTGCCAATATGTTCCTTGTTAGTATCCTTCTGGTGAAGTGGAACCCTGCAGCTAGCAGGTGACTGGTGTGGTGGAGGGTTCAGTTCCACTCAGGCTGCAAGTGCCTATTTCTCTCCTGGGAAATAGGAATGTGCAATCCAATTGCAGTGAAGGGCTGTTTGAAAGCTGTTTCGCAAACAGAGCTGGCCTGTCTTTCACAGAGGCAGCCTGACTTTCCTTCTTCAGTGCAGTTTGTAATGGTTGGGCTCATCATCTTGCTTCAAAATGGCATCTGAACACCCATTCCTTAGTATCAGGAACCATCAGGTAATTGGAATGATGCAATGGTCAGAGGTGTCCAGATGAGAACTGTCAAGCCAAATTGGGCAATGATATCTTCAGCAGCATCCAAATCATTTCAGTTTGGAACCAGCATGTCATATTTAGTGATGATATCTTTAGAATAATTCAAATTGGCAGAGGTTGTAATGGCTTGGTCCACCATCTTGCTACAAAATGGCTTCGAACAACTTCCAACCAGAGACCAAAACCTTCTTCTTGATTTCAGTAACCATCATTCCAGGGACTGGGCAAGTATATTTCCAGAGGTGTCCAAATCAGTGCAGTTTGAGCTGTTCAGTCCACCATCTTGCTTCAAAATGGCAACCAAATATAGTTCATCACCTGCTCCTCAATATTGGAAATGTTCACATACATTGGAATGACAGTATCTTCAGAGGCATCCAAACTGGCACAGTTCATAATGGTTTGGTCTACCATTTTGATTTAAAATGCCCAACTTTTTAGAAACATAGTCCTCAATCTCAAGAATTATGACACAAAAATAGATGTTATGCCAAATTGGGTGTCAATATCTAAAGAGGCATACATACCAATAGAAGACAGATAAACCACATCATTCCTGATCTCAGAAAGGATTTTAACTGTCTGCCATGCATTCTTGGAAATAGCATCTGAGTAGAACTAATTGTCCACAAACCAGGAAACAGGAGCGGTCAAAGTGCGAATGAGTGAGTAGAAGGTTTGTTCTTGTATTTGCCAAACTATGTTGAGGAATTTAATAGTACGGAATAAGAATTAAATTTGGGGAAAATTGTTGCTTTGTTCATCTTTTATCAGCGTTCACTAAGCCCAGTAGTTTGAGTGGGAGTACCTACTGTGCTGCAACACAGAAGTTTCTTTTGATGATTAGGAGTGTATAAGTGACTTGGCATGCACTGATAGCTGAAGATAATGTATTAGAAATAATGTATGGAAATTGGATTTTGTTTGAAATTAATATGGGAGTCCACTCTGGATACACCCTGTATTCTTTGATTTGGTTTGGATAATGATTACAGTAGCAGATGGTAAGAACTTTCAAGTTAATTGGACTCAGTAGGAAGAATAGAATGGCTTTGACTTTGTGGTTGACATTACTGTGCTCTCTACTAACGCTTAAATGCAGAATAAAATAAATGTTTAAAGCTGCAATCCTATACTTGCTTACCTGGGAGAGTTAAACCCATTGAAATTAATGGGAATTACTTCTGTGTAGACATAGTAGAATTGTAATTGTAAATGTGCTCAGTGTAAATAAGAACTTCCTACCTTTTACATTTGCACAGGCAATGTTAACATTCCATTGCACCAGCAGCTCACCCTTCACAATACTATGAGTCTGTTTCTGTCCTTGGTTCATAGTTGTACCATTAAAATGAAAACTCTCATGGCATGCATTAGATACATCAGCTTAGAGTAGTCACCTTTGTAATGGGAATTACCAGGGAAAGAGATTTATTGGAGGAATGAAAGAATTCCCAGAGCTAGGAGTCTGAGTGAATGTCCAGCTCCTTCTTGCTGTCCCTTCCAAGGCTGTCTCTTCTCTGGTCTCCTAATTCCATTTTGCAAGATTTGCCAGGACTGGTTTCCATGGTTCCCGCTGTCTTTACTGACTAACCTCCTCTCCATGTGCCTGACTAGTGTTCACTGGAGTGAGGTAGCAGCAGTGGTGTGTCAAACATCTAAGACTGACCCAAGGAAATTCCTCTAGATGGTGGTTGATTCCTGAAGACTCCAGGCCAAAGCTAGAGGGTTGGCAATCCTATGAAGAGGAGGTCATGCTTTGACTCTTGTATTAATTAGGCTATAATATTTCTGAAGCTACTGTCCTCTATATTGTGCAAACGTATTGTTCTCAGCTACAGGGAAATTTAAAGGAGCTTGGTGGAATAAACCCTTGGGGAAGTTTTAGTTAATAAAACCACAGTAGCATTCCTTTGGGCTCTGCACTATTTTCATGTATGGACCTTTGCCAATAGCATGTTCCTATCACTGATTTTTTAAAAAATTAGGCAGGGAAAAAGAAGGATATCAGTGCAAGTCCTTTTTGGGTATCTGCACAATGCCTCCATCTTCTTGTTTTGGTTGGTACTCTTCCCATAACAACTCCTTTAGGGGTGAGTGAAGATCAGAATACTGCAAATGTTTATGGGCACTACTGCACACCTGTATGAACAGGCATTGTGGTCTTGGTGCCAAAATATCTGAGGGGCCATAACTGTAGTCAGCAACCACTGCCAAAGCCGTAATGCTGCAAGTCTACAAAAAATGCATTTCTGTATTCAGCCCTACTTGAAAAGAATTTTTATTAGCTAATTTAAGGGAGAAGCATGATGAATGTCTCCTTCAAAATTCTAATCATACCTTTTGCTAAAGTTGTATCTGGTAATAGAAAGCCCTTCTGGCAATATTTATCTACATATAATGCATAATGTGTTAGATATAAGAAGACCATTTTGAAGGGAAATAGCTATCTGATCGAAGAATATTATAATAATAGCCATTTGTTTACCTAAAGTAACCTTATATTTTTTCTGTTCCTTATTCTTACTTTTTTCTAAGGAATACATTTTATTCTGACTCTAGTCTGTATTTATTTATCCATTGTATACTCTGAGCTGTCTATTTTTTGTGCATATATACACAGACCAAGCTCAATGTCACTAACCTGTTTCTCCACCAGCTAGTCTAACATTTTATCAAACAATTTTATCCATAGTTGGGAGTTACCATCAAATATAATGTTGCTTCATGAAATAAGCTGATAGATACTTAAGGAGTGCTTGGACACTGCATAGTATATATTTGCTAATCAATTTAACCTTACCAAAATTTCAGTCTGAAGAATGATGGGTAAAATGCTGTCACTACTGAGAACTGTCATGTCCATTTGATCTCACCAGTGATGCCAAACACATGCTTAAATCTCTTCTGCCATAAGTTGCTTAACTTTGGCTGCATCATTTATTTACTGAATGGTTTAAAATCTTGGTGCCCTGGCACCAAGGTGACTTACAATAAGAGCATGAACAGCACAATCATATAAATGTATGCTCTGAAGTACGGTAAGTCCCTTTGAGTTAGCAGCCAAAATTGCAATAAATACAGAAACAGTAGAAACGGCAAACCTGGGTTTAATCCCGCAGGAGCAGAGTTGCACTCTTGGGACACTCCTGCCAGTAGAATGACTTTTCATGATTCTCCCTCCCTCTCTGAAAATCTGCTGTAGAGAATTAGAGACAGTCAAAGAGTGTGTGGTGTGAGGGGGACTAAAAGGAGAAAGCAGGATGTCAGTCCTGTTGGTAAACAGAAGGCACTATGCTATTTCACTTTCAATGGATTTTATCCAATAAGCACCTGTACCTGTCCCATGGCTTAATTTACAATGGAAAGCTAAATTTTGCCTTGTAGTTGACCCTGATCGCTAATTGAAGGCACAAATAGAATAAAGAGGCCTTTAGGCGAACAGGTTTAGGGAGGAAGTTGCACAATTTGGGCACCACATTGGAAAAAGGTATTGTTTTCAATAGTCTGCATCTAAGTTCAAAAGGTAGAAGCACCTGGAAAAGGTTTTGTAAGAGGATTTCAAATAGTAAAAACATTCATATGGAAAATGTGATTCAGGACCTTCAGCAATTTGAAGGTCAACATTGTGCTTTTCCCATTAAAATCAGTAAGACCTAAGTTAGTCATGGCTGTCTTCTTTCATCGATTGCAATGGGACACGATGGCTAGTTTAGGGCCCTGGGCTCCAATGTAGCAGCCTTCAGGTATCTATCCATTCTGCTTTTAAACACTTTTCTCATGATGACTCTGTTCTATGTGCTATACATTTTGTAAAATCGCTTAAGCAAGAATGGGTTCTTTTTATTAGTTTACTATAGTTCCTATTGATTAGCAATTCAAACAATGCCTTAATCTCATTTTCTTGAGCCACATATATAGTATATTATTGAAACAGCCAGCATTCCCAACCATGAAGGGACAGAAGATCCATATTAAGACAAAATCATCAGGATCATGATACGCTTTCACTTGCAGTAACAATTAGTCACTACTTCTAATGAAGTTACACATGGTTTCAGAATTAAACCACAAGCCTTGACTTGTATGATAACCTAATAAGGGACCCTGCTGTGATTGGATGACACATCCACTAGATGATATTAGCTTTCTGAACCAGCATTCTAATCAAGCCAATGATTTACCTGGAATGGAAGTGTCATGTTATGCCTAAAGTAAAGCTCCATATTTCACTTTCAATGGATTTTATCCAATAAGCAGCTGTACCTGTCCCATGGCTTAATTTACAATGGAAAGCTAAATTTTGCCCTGTAGTTGACCCTGATCGCTAATTCTTATTATGTCCTTATTGGATTTTTCTCATTGTAGAAAGAGGCAGGAAATCAAAGGCGCATCAACTGGTTTATGTCTTTACAAATAACATAGATATGCATACTGCTTTGACTTGAATAATGCAGTCTTGCCATCTTGGTACCCTCCAGATAGTTCAGATTATGGCTTGCCTCAGCCCCAGCCAGCAAAGGCACAATAACCTTACATGGGATCCTGCTGTGGTCCCTTCTAGTTTCATTTAGCTGAAAGCATGGAAAAGGGGACAAAGCAGCCAACTTAAGAAAGCAGTTATCTTCCCTCCTTCCCTACAGCAATCAAGTGTGACTCTGACCATCTGTGGAATCAGATAATTAAAATATTATGAGAACATGGGAGTTGTAATAGCATATGCTCCCGATATTCCAGCTTTCCAGGAAGGGTTCTTTGTTTCTGGTACTCATCCACACAGTCTCATTTTGTCCTTTCAGAGAGATGGTGTGGTGGGATGCCTTTATATATATAAAAAACTTGTTAGTTTGTGCAGCACATATGTACCCTAGAGGTTTAAGTACCTAAGTAC
The DNA here is from genome assembly GCF_964106645.2 of Podarcis pityusensis. Taxonomy (NCBI): domain Eukaryota; kingdom Metazoa; phylum Chordata; class Lepidosauria; order Squamata; family Lacertidae; genus Podarcis; species Podarcis pityusensis. The sequence continues at coordinate 45,830,706 of NC_138034.1, read as the reverse complement.
CTTGTGCTGGGCATCTACAAATTAAAACTCTTAGGATGCATGAAAATGTACATAACCTGAATAGCAAGTCCATTGTGGTTGGATACATAAGTATTCCGTTTATCTGGATCATGCTTGGGAGAAGCTGCTTCTTTGTGGAAATTAATCTCCCAAAGTAGTTTTTGCAGGTTTTTTTTTAAAAAAAACAACAACAAAACAAAACCCTGTCTTTTTCCCTTAATAAAGGAGGTGGGAGAGAAATTTGACACTTAATTGAATAAATGTAGATGCTGTGTGTGTGTGCCTTTGTGTGTATTTTAAGGCAGATGGCATGCCTGAAGCATGAAGGAAGAGGCAATATATATTCTAAATCTTAGCATTTGACTAGCTAGGCAAAACATCTGTCAAATGCATTGTGAAAGCAGCAAGAAGTTGGTGGGGGTGAGGAATGCAACAAATCCTGATTTGTGTTGATATTTGTATTGTTATGTCCCCCAAGCAATGAGTAAGGTACGCAATGAAAAAGAAATACTTTTATGTTTCATTCTCGTTTTTATTTTTAAAACCAGATGATTTTGGTTATACTTTCATTTTTATTGTGTTTGTTTTTCTTGTTACCTTCATTTTAGTTTTGCCGTTGATTTAAATTGAGAGATTTTTTTTCTGTTTTCTGCAACCAAGAATTTGGGTGGGGTTTTGTTTTGTTTTTTGTTTGTCCAATTGGCATGGATTTGCTATCCTTTAACTGAAGACATTGGATCTGCGAAACTGTTAACATATCGGGCATAGGGTCCCCTTTTCAAAGGAAATGTAAAGGGCCGTTGGCATTCTATATTCCCCATTGCTTTCAGTGGAAGTCCTAGCTGGTGTTCTCCTTTCTACATGAAGTTTCCAGAAAACACAAAACAGTTTCAAACCAATGAAAGATGAAAAAAAACAAACATTTTACATGAAATCAACAGCAGAAACAAAAGACACTCCCTCCTCCCACCCCATGCCACACACTTTCCAGACCACTACCAAGCTTGCAATTGGGGTAGAATAGAAGTAGCAGAAACCTAAATTCAAGAACTGGAGGATTCTGAATGAGCAGCCAGTGAATCTTTTTTTTAAATCAGCACTCCACACTGCCCTTGTTCAATTGGCTTTGGTAGACAGGCTAAATTTTTAATTTTCATTAGACATTTTGTGTGGACAGGAAAGTACACCCTTGTGCAAATTAATTGAAACAAAGCATGTTTTGTATCTTACTCGTAATCCTGTACTCACAACAAACAGTTAGTTGCACCCCAAGGCCCTCAAGCCCTTTCCCAGTAAATAACTTCAAATGGACAGATAATTTTAGTTTAAGTTTTTGGGCAAAATTTGGCCACAACTTTATTGATTACAAAGCAAATTGAGTGGCATTGGTCAGGGACTATAACTGACTCCTGCCTCTCTGGCTAGCAGTTTGAAAGGGTAAACACCAAATGAGGGAGCAACATCAGTGAAGATCGATTGAAGCTCACCCCGTGGTTCCTGTGGTCCTGGCATGGCCCTAGCCCCCGCAAGCGGACTTCAGATGAGATCTGGGACCCCCAGATTCCTTTACTGGAATACCCTATTTCTAGAGGGGCAGGTGATGGCCACACACCCCCTCCCACACATTTCTATAAACCAACGTCTAACCGCCAAACCTTACAAAGTTGTGACGATTGCTAAGGGGGTAGGCGAAAACCAAGTGGCTAAAGCCAAATGGAAAAATTCCTACCCAGCCCTTGCTCCAAAGCAGATGACCCAATCCAAAGCAAGGCCAAAGCAGCAACACCTAAAATAGGGAGGGTGTTCTGCAGCGCGAAGCAAGTGTGTCAGAAGCCTGCAGCCAATAGACGGAATGATGCGCTCGCCACAATATACTGAGGTTCTATGAAAGAGAGTTATTCCAGAGCTGGAAAAGAGGTATCCTGATGCTACTGGGACATTGCAGCAGGACCTAGCACCCTGTCACACATCGAAAGTGGTGAAGAAATTCATGACAGAGCAGCAAATAGAGGTACTTGATTGGCCTATCCAAAAATTGCACATATAACAAATTTGTTTATTTCAGCAATTTTTATAACAGTATTTACCATTTCATATCTCTAGCCCTTTTAGGAGTTTACAACTCTAGCCCTTTTAGGAGTTTACAACTTCCTAAAAATATTTCACAAATGAAATTAAAATAAAAATAGCTATCCACTTTGATATTTTTAATGTAATGGTGGTCTATAAATTTTTTTTTATATATAAAAAAGTAATAATAAAGTTAAAAATCCACATGGTACAGATAGCAATTAGATGATATATACCTTTAAACTTCAATATGGGGAAACCCAGCCAGATGAGCAGAGTATAAATAATATATTATTATTATTATTATTATTATTATTATTATTATTATTTATTAACTAAAATATGGACATCATAATAACTACTAAAAAATTCAGAAATAGAACAGGGACAGCCAGCTCTAATCACAAGCATGTATATAGAGATATTGCAGCAACATTTTCATCTAGACGGCTATCTCCCCAACTTAAGCTCACATTAAAAACTGCCCTTGCCTAGAACTCCCTCTCCCCATCAGTTGACATTGAAAAAGAAAATTGACTAGTGATAAGATTTAGATATCAGATGGCTTATTCTCCCCCGCATGTCTTCTGTTTTTGATTTTGTTTCTTCTTCTTCCGCGCTTCACAACCCATTCCTTCTCATTTATTATTTCTGTATGATTTGATTGAAACTTTTTAAGATATTGCTTTCAGTGGTCAGCTTTTCCTGCTTCCTTTGGACGCCAAAGGCTAGAATCTCAACCGTATCCAATAAAAGGACTTGCCACTGATAAAAAATACATGTGATAAGTGTTTAAGGCTTAATTGAAACTTTTAAAATTCAGAGCAGGGATATTTTCAAAATGCAGTTGATTACAAGGCTAAATAAATTGGCTCATTAGGCACTTCAGACAGAAAGGCCGATCTAATTCCTGTCCTTTGGTAGAGAAGAAATTGAGTGAACAGCTTTTATTTCAGAAGCTTTTTCCAGTTCCTCTGTGCTAGTCCTCTAACAGCTATAAATGAACTCTTTCCCCAGGAGGAATCTTTACAAAACTGAAAAAAAATAAATAAATAGATAATTCCCTCACATCTACACTCCGTAAAATAAATAACCCAGCAGGTGCCATTTTGGGAGGCCTTTTCAATAAACCTCATGTGAGTTTGAGAAAAGTGCACGGTTGCTGAGTAACATGCCTAAAACAGGACTAATTGTAAAACTCATCATCATCGGTTAATTGTGTGCTGCCTTCCCATAGTAAATAATGCTCAAAGCAGCTTACAGTCTTAAGAAAGAAACAATGGGAAATATATTTCAAAATAGAAACAAAATATCAGCAATGCAACAATACAGAGTCAATGTTACATTAATATAGCAATTCACATCAATAGCATATCAAAACACCTCTCATATCAAACCAATACTAATGATGTTGCAAAAACTTATCCAGTGTTTCTCCCCTGACTAATCTCCATCACTTAAAGAGAAAAGAAACAACACTGGACATTATCAATGGAGCAATAAAAGTTCAGTGAATTATACACAGGCGGGGTGCAGGAGTTTTGATGCACTTTATTTTTGAGGTGGCCGAGATCTGTTTGTATCTTTTTTTTTCACTCAGTATCATTTCTTTCATTCATCTTTTCTTTCTTTCAAACAGTGGCCTCCAGCCTTCCTTGGCTACTTGGGGAGGAAGGGCAAGATATAATTTTAAGAAACAACAAAAGGAAGTTAGAAATCCTAAAAGAAACTGGAGGGCAGATTTCAGCATAGCTCTAATCAGTACATCACCACCAATACACAATTTAAAACAAAACAAAAGGAATGTGTCGTCCTACCACTTTATCCCCAGATAAATGTAACTGTGAAGATACTTGAAAAGGCAAAAGTCACTGATTACTGCAGAAGCAGATAAAAGCCTCTTTTTAAAAATTAGAAGTTCTAGATGCAACTGGGCATATTCATACTATGATTAATTTTTGATTTTAAGCTGTCACAAATGCTAAGCTATTATAAATTGTGTGGTTTGCCTGGAAATTATTCTTACATTGAAAGGGTGGAATACAAATGTTGGGAATTGTGCTGAATGGTAGGACCATGTTGTCATTTATTTATTAATTATCAATTATTTCATGCACAATAAAATATTTACTTATTTACTTCCCATACAAATGGTACCCATGCCTCTTGGGAAGGTATGATACTGACATGGAAAGTAACCATGTCCCAGAGTGGCTGGGGAAATCCAGCCAGATGGGCAGGGTATAAAGTATTATTATTATTATTATTATTATTATTATTATTTTTCAGATTTATCAGAATAACAAGAGAAGCAATGGAATGGAATGGTATTCTAGTCCATGGTGAAGGGCCACAGCTCAGTAGAAATGTATCTGCCTTGCATGTGGAAAGATCACAGCTTCAATCCCCAGCAATCCAAGGTAGTGATGGAAGAGATGCTTGCCCAAAGTATTAGAGAGCCATCACCAGTGTAGACCATACTGAGCTAGATGGACCAATAGTCTGATTCAGTATAAGGCAGCTTCCCCTTTACATTCCAGGGAAGTTTGCTAGCAACCAATACTGCTCACTGCAGTAGTGATTCACCAATCCAGGTGAGTGGGGTAGCACTGCTCACCTGGCTTCCCAGTGCCGATCATCACTGCTAGTTGCTGAGAAGGAGAAGGAAAGGGGTATGGCAGCAGGTAGCTCAGTGAGGATATGGTGGTGGAGGTGATCTGATTCCCCCACTGCCACAGGTACTCCATGCTGAGCTCCTGGCAGCCTTATTCCTTCCTCTCCCCCTCTCGGTAACTGGCAGTGACTCTCAACTTCTACTGACTCACTGTACCGAGCAGTGTTTGAACCAATATTTGAAAAAATATTGCTCAAATTCCAGCATAGGTGAAGAAACAAGGATTCAATTGATTGCGCAAAACTGTCCATTTCAGCAGATCTTGTTGCTAATGGCTCCAGAAGATCGAGTCACAGAAGCTAACTAAAAAACCATATGCTGTCTTAAAAGAATCGCTCTCCTGAGAACATTTAAGAAATGCAACTTCTCTGCACCCATGTAAGAACAAAAAGTGCTACTTCATCAGGCATTAGTATTTAATTAGTATTTCCATAAAGTTCTTTGGTAATCTAAGCAATATAAATCTTAAAGACAATCCCATGGGGGGGAGGGGAAGTGTGCTGTTTCCACAAGGAGTGACATGTTAATTGCCTGCAGACATTCTGTTGCTCTAATGAGTAAAATAACCTAATAACTAATTGAAACTCCATTCAAATAAAAAGTCATTAGCCAAGTAGTATCATATCTAAGTAAATTAACTCCATTTTCTATCCTGAATTATCTAGCTGTTGTGCTTTGATCACAGCTGAATTGGATCATTAACTAATTAAAAGTGAAGCCAATTTATAATTGCAAGATCTTATGTAAAGAGAGTGTTTTTCCTTCTTTTTTACTTCACAAAGACATTTCAATAAGAGCTCTTTCTCCTTTGAAAGATTTTACCCTGTCCATAATAAAGTGCATAGCAATGTGTTAGGGATTAGCATATCTGATAAACTACTAATGCGTACACAATGCACGTATATGGATATATGAATGGATGTAGTGACACACACTTTTGTGTCTTTCTCTTGGAATGTTCATAATCTATATATGTCATCACATAATCTGCTTGAATAGGCAACAGTCTAATGTTCTCTCTTTATAGGGTGTTCAGTGGTACCTCGGGTTAAGAACTTAATCCATTCTGGAGGTCCATTCCTGAAACTGTTCTTAACCTGAGGTACCACTTTAGCTAATGGGGCCTCCCGCTGCCGCCACACGATTTCTGTTCTCATCCTGAAGCAAAGTTCCTAACCCGAGGTACTATTTCTGGGTTAGCGGAGTCTGTAACCTGAAGAATCTGTAACCTGAAGTGTCTGTAACCCGAGGTACCACTGTACTATAGGTTTTGTTGATTTTTTTGTTTGCAGATACTCTATGCTCATTTAGATCAAGTGTCCTTCTGGTCCAGCATCCTGTTTCTTACAGTCAGCAAACAGGTGTCTCTGGAAACTCCACATGTAGGTCAAGGAATGATGGTCTTCCTTGACTGTTGCTCTCCAACAACTGGCATTCATTGGAATATTGAGGCCAAATTTGCAGGTTCCATTAAAGAGAACCTCAATTAAGTCTAATTCAAGGATGGGGGAAATGTGGTCCTCAATGTGTTGCTTGACTACAGCTCCCACCATCCCTTTCTGTTGGCCATGCCGGCTGCAGCTAATGAAATTTAGTTACACAACACCTGAAGGGCTTCAGGTTCTCAATACCTGGGCCAATTCCCATTTTAAAGCCATCTAAGCCAGTAGCCAAAAAATAAAATAAACACAAAACTGAAGATCATAGTCATATTATTCAAAAATTGAAACTTTTATAGAATATAACAGATGTATGTGCATAGGAATGCCCTTTTGGACCTTCAGCTTTCCCTGTGGAGTTCTGCGGGTGGGACACAGCAATGTTAAGGGCAGACCTGCTTTTGCTCCTTCTCAACAATTTGCGCTACCCATGGACTGAATTGATGAAAGAGGCTCAGGCATGCAAGCAATCGTATTTATTTGAGAATGCAACCAACAGAATATCGGTATATGTCATCTACCTTTAAAACAAACATTGGCAAGGCTTCAAAGCACTTTCAGCAGCCCAGAGCACTTTTTGTTTGAACGAGAGATATCCCATGCCAAGCAGTGGGAAGATGCCGTTCAAGAAACAAAAGTCAGAAGTCACCTGTGAAGGGGGGGGGGGCAGATAAACTATTGTGTCATTCCATGTTCATAACAGTCTTGAGCATTATCACGAGTCTGAATGATGTAATCACAATGGTAGATGGCTGAATGAATCATTTTTCTTTATAAGCCCAGATCTACAATGATAAGGAGGTTATGATGTTGTTACTAATGCTCTAAGGAGAAACTGCACCCTCTGACCAGCGTTTTATGATGTTTGGTAGCTCTTGTTTTTCATAGCCTTCTCCTCCATTTGGAAAGTCCCTGTGGCATATCAAACAGAGGAACAAATTATCTGTGAATAGCCTACATTATAATCTTTCCTCTGCAGCCTGCAAAGTATAATGCAAATGGATATAATTAAGAAATAAAATGTACAACCTCACATCACAGTCTGTGGTAAAATAGACATTTTTTGTAATTGCTAGTGATCAAATCATATGAGGTCACAATATGTACAAATGATTATCAATAATCTAAAAAAGAGACTTTGCATTCATTATCTCCTCACGTTTTTGTTTTGTTCTGACAGGAACAGCTGAACACAAGAACAAACTTTGGCTGTAACTCATGGTTAAGGAAGAGAGAGCTTAATCACAAGCATGTTCAGACAACATGCTAAGCCAAACCATGGATTAGTTGCCATGAGGTGCTAAACTAAAGGGGCTGGGGAACAGCGAAGAGGCTGGAAGACCTCATATGCACTTTTAGTAATGATTTGGCTTTGTTTTTAAGTGTGGACATAGCCATTATTGAATGTATTAGCCTCTTTGGAGAAAACTGCATTCCCAGAATGATGCTGCAATATAAACAGACTCTTTGGTAAATGATGGGCATGAAAAGAGACCTATATTGAACTGGAAGTGAGTCCCTTCATAAAAGGGGTCTACTGTACACAAGATGGAAACTTTATTCTGAATCAGATAATTTAAAGGAGTGTTCACTTGGCACATATTTGCTCTATAATTCCAAAATAATTTCCCAAGGCAGCAATTGATGTTGCTTGGTTAAAATGCAACATGAATGATTAAGAGGTGACAAAGACTAACAAGACATCATGGTTAGTCATTTGGGACTTCTAAGATCATGCATTATGTGAAAGCCTATTTAAAGGAAATGTCATTCAAGAAAACTGGGGAGGGTGCAATCAACGATGGGAAGCTCATTAATTTCAAATCTGAATTGGCTATTAATTCACATGGCTCTGTTTTTCAAAGGCCCAAGAACAAAATGCTATCTTGTTAGTGAAAAGTGCTGAAATGATTAGATTTAAAGCTGGGTTTATTTTCGACACCCCCGTGTGTGTGTGTGTGTCCCCACAGAGAATTGCACTCCTTCCAATGTTGATAATTGTATAACATTTAGCTTATAACTAACACTTCCATTCACACATGCAGCAAAACTGAGTATTTCTAATTTATGCTTGTTCCTCATGACAAGCCATAAGTGGCCTTCCTGTTGTTAAAACTTGCCATGTTAAAAATGCTTTATGGATTACACCTACTATATATACACCTTGAGTTATTTCTTTGTATTCTATATTTTTCAGTAGGTTATTTTATTTACAAATAGCCTGCAACATTCTGTAATATAACTAGGTTGGAGTGATGGGGCACATGCCCCAGGCACGGCTGAACAGCAGTGCAAAATGAGTCTCAAAGCTAATGTAATGCATCAATAGCAATTAAACAATCCCGATGACTTATTGCTCAGTTTGAAATAATTAGCCATGTTTTAGGTTTTTTTTAGGGCTGAGCTGAAATTTTTTTTCAGCTCCATTATTATAATGTAGGAAAGCTTTCAGGGGAGGGCATTTGGGAGGGAATGTGATAAATTCTAGACAGTGGATTCTAGGGAAAAAATAAATTTTCTTACTTTTGTCATTGCAGCCCTGCACCCCGCCCCCATGCCTCACTTGGAATACCATGCCATAGGAATGAATGTGTTATAATTAGTTAGACCAATGGTTCAACTAACACAATTTCATCTGCACCGACTGGCTGTAGCTCTCCAAGGTTTTGCACAGGACCTTATCCCAAGCTATCTGAAGATGTGAGGGATTGAATCTGGGACCCTGTAAAGGATGTGCTGTACTACTGTGCTCAAGTATCAAGATGAAGTGTTTTTCCAAGTGAGGCATTGTAGGGGAAGATGGCATTCCTGGACCACTGACATAAGGGTTCTTTTACTTCTTTACAAACAGTGAGGAAAATGCTGCTATCGGTTTCTTCACTTTCCTAGATTTCCCTCCTGACACCTGAAATTTGCAAGTGCTCCTGATTTCCTTTGCCCTTTGCCACTAGAATTTCCGGTGGAAATATTGAGCTGATAACTTTAGGTTCTTTTAAAGAGGTATTTGATGAGCTTGGCAAGGGTAACATTATACACATGTAGCTTTCTATTGGCCCTATGTTTGCCAGTAAACCAGTGGTATTCAGCAGTGGCGTAGCATCAGGGGGTACGGGGCAGTTGTCCCAGGTGCAAAATTGGTTAAGGGAGCAAAATTTCAACACCCGGTGCTGCATCGATACAGCTACACACTTCCATTGAAAACAGCTTCTCCATGCTAACCAGGAAGAGACCTCTCCAGACAATGAAACAACACTTCTTATATCTGCGGCTACAAACTCCTGGGTGACAAGGAAGCCTTTGGGCAATTGAATGGCCATCCATACTCCATCTGTTTCCCTCTCTCCCACCCTCTGCTGTGCAGCCCCGGGCACTGACAACACACACTACACCACTGGTATTCAGTGCCTGAATTCAGGTAGCTGAATAGTGCCTGTGGAGGAAAGAATTAGAGATGCATGCCTCTGACCAATGTTTGACTGGGCAACAGAAGCCAACAGACTTTTTACCTTTGTAGTTTCTAACCTTGCTCCAGCTGCAATCTATCTGAGCAGTGAAAAGTTGGCAATTCAGCAGAACATGTAACTATTCTTGGATTAGCCCACATTTATTAGCTCACCCTCCACAGAGGTTGTCATCAACATATGAACTATAGAAAGGCCTGAATCATTCTGTTACTGTGAAGTAGAGGGAAGCAGTGAATAGGATCTTGCTAGATAAAAGCAGAGGTGACTCCTAAGAGCGGTTTATAACCAAATTAATATAAATTAATATGCAGTCAGGCTTGCACTCTTAGTTAATATAGCTGGAGCAAGAAGTTGAATAGCCTATCTACAAATGTTCATAGCAGGAAGGACTTTTTTATTTTCACCTACATTTATATTATCCAGCACTGAAGTGAAAAAAGCTGTGAACCTCTACAAACACTCCTCCTGTGCTCCACTGCAGGTCTGTGAGTTCTAATGATTAATGCTTATCTGAAAACATTTCATTTATGTCTTGTGCTTGTTAATTTCTTCTACTGCATAGTTCTCTATCGCTTAGGTTTTTCTTCTTCACAACATCAGTGACCTTTTGTACATGAGTGATATTCCATCACTATGGCTACTGTCCTCTTAAGGCTAAAGGAGGCAAAAAAGGTAGTTTCTAGTATTCTAAATTATCTCCTTATGAATATTTTTTCTCTCCTGTTTCACCCTATGACCAAAATGCCTATCAATGTCAAGGATTTAAGGAAATAGTTTTAACTGCAACTCCCCCCCCCCACATCTGCGGGATGCATTTAGAGAATATCACACACACACTGCAGAATCAGAAGAATCTTTATTTGCATCAGCCACTAGCCATAGCAATAAAATAAAATGCAATGTCCTGAAGATAGAGGTAAAAACATAAGGTAAAAATTCCCTTCTGGAGGTTTACCTCAATAATCAACTAATAGATCTTATTCTAATTGCCCCTGCTAAAAACCTTGTTGTTTTTGCTGTCCCCTGATTATCTTGATCTGCTAGAAGAAAGGACACAGTAGCAATGGTTGAGTGACCTGTTATGGAAAGTAGTAGAGGGGTAATAACCTTACTCCTCAAATCTTTATAAAGAGTGCAAGCTGAAAGCACATGAACTACTGATTCAATACTGCCATCTCCACAGGGACATAACCGTTTTTCCAACGAAATTATTTGAAATTGACCCTTAAGTACAGCTGAAGGCAGTATATTTAATTTTGTGTAGGTGAAAGCGTGTCTACATTCTGGAATTGTTAAATTTTGCTAATAGGGTGCCAACCTATCAAAATGACTGGGTAGAGAATAATCATACCATGGACAAAAATTCCTTATTGTGGCCAAATTGTTCTGTTGCTCGATATATATATATATATATATGCTTTCATTCTAATATTCATTTTGCTACTTTTAACAGATTAACAATAGTACCAGCATCACAGTTTCAGTTTAGAACTGCTACTATGTTTTGCTATCTTGGAAAAAAAATGACACTAGTAACACTAGGCATGTGTTTTATGTAATATCAACAGCAATCATTTGGGAATTTTCAACAAGCCTTTATTTTATTCACTTGAAATTAATATTTAGGTAGCATTTATCTTGAAAAAAATGTTCCAGTGTATTACTGCATGCATTCTTAATTCAGCCATTAGTATTTAATGCATTCTGCAACAATAACAAATACTTTGCTTGCTTCACTACCAATTAAAATTAAACCAAGATCCTTAGTTTGTAAAAGAAGCATGCTTGTAAGAGTCATGATTTTGATTTATGTATACGATCTGAACTCAAAGCCCTGCAAAAACCCTCTGTACATTAATGGGGCTTGAATATTGTCATATGGTTCCAGAAGTCAATGCAAGGATCCCCAATCCAGGGTGAAAGGGAAGGTTCTGCCAATGGTGCCTTATTGCAAAAGACCCCTTTGCTCATATTATTGTCCAATTCCCTGAGCGGATACTTCTTTCAGTGTAGTGCAGGCCTTCATGAACACGTGAGACAGTAGCAGTGAGGTGTTGCAGATGGGCACCATTGCTCTCCTAGTTTCCCAACACCGCAAGTCACTGTCACTTATTAAGAGCAAGAGAACAATGAGGCACATGGAGTTTGGCACAGTGCAGCCTGTGGTAGCTGGAGTGTTGGATAGGCTCTTCTCCCTGATGCCACCTGTCTGCTCACAGTAGAAGCACGCTAGCTGCTTCAAACAGCTGATGAGTAAATATTGAAACAGGGCACACAGCAGATGCAGGTGTTGGGGACTGGCTGGGTGAGGAAGAGTGGTGGTAGGCACCCATCCAAGAGCCCCCCAGAGAGGTCTCAGAAGATGGTGACGTAGGTCTTGGATCCTGGTGGTGGGACACTGAAGAGCAGTCTGCTGAAGGAATATGATACGATAATCTTTATTATCACAATGCACATCACTTCATAGGACCACTTCAAAACAAAGCAAAAAATCTTATGCCCATGGTGGGTCCTTTCAACATGATTAGCAAACAGTAGAAATGCATTGGTGGCACCAGAATGAATTGTTTTTATTATGCTAAAACACTAAATCTCACCACCATCTCCCACTTAGCCCCATATATAGGTATTTTTGCCCAGTTTCCAGCAGATTTCAGCATATTCATGTATGACTCAGTCAGACAAGCAACCTTAAAGTAAAACTTTGGATAGACTATTTTGAAAATTTGGATGATTCATTGGCAGTAGGTGTTGCTGATCTCATTCTTGTATTGACTACTTAGGGATTTTATTTCTTGTCCTGAGAGTTTGCAGGAACACAGCTGTAAATTATACATTTTCTCAGCCAAGCAGAGACTTATGAAGTAGAATTTAAAATACTTTGTCCATGGTCCTGAAATGGTTTAAGGCTGTATAAGCAACATTGCACTAGTGTATAAAGTGTACTGTATAGTGTATAGCTTGGGAACTGTTCTATGAATAGTCTTTCCTATCTTAGAAATATTAGAAACTGGTTCTAACGAAAAGCAGTTTTGGGTTAATTAATATATTTCTCATGTAGGGTGGTTTTTAAAAAATGTTGAACTTTCTCTTCCTCCTCCTCCCAAATCCACATAATTTATTTTCATACTTTTTCTGGGCTGCCATATTTGTCTTGGATATTTTTTTTGTCTGATTTTGTGGGAAGGGACTAAAATGTCCCCCTAAGATTGAATTTACATAACATCCACTTCAGCCACTTTGGATTTAAATGCAAGTCCAAAAACATAAAATTTATCCACCTCTGAAAGCTGCTGAATTGAGGAAAAGGATTGTAATCACCTCAACTGCAGTAAATGATCTAGTCCATTTGATAATAAATCAATTACTGCTGATATGTTTAGAAAACCATGCTCATGAATAAACTCCATTGAACACAATGGGATTTGCTTCCATGGGAACTTACCAGGAATCTCTCTCTCTTTTCTCTCTCATATTGATCTGTTTTCTCACTTCCTTCTGGTGCAGAATTAAATAAAATAAGTGTTTGAAAAAAAAAATTCAAAAAACAGGAGAAATGCAACAAATAAAATGATAGAAAAACAGGAAAGTAAAATATAAGCCATTAAATAAATATCACCTCATGTGCTGTCAAAGGCACATTCAAATGAGCCCCCATCTGCAACTAATACTATGTGGCAGTAGGAGGAGGGAGAGGGAATACAGCATGTGAAATTAATTTATAAAATAATATAATATAAAAATGATGATAATAAAATAAATGAGTTTACATTTAGCAGGCAGGGACATATTTGCAACTACATGCCGTACTTGCATAGTTTCTATCTATGTACACTGTGCTATGCCTATGATCTAAATTTCTCTGCACTGTAGACAAAGTCAGACATGGTTTCAATACAGCCAGGAGCATCATTCTTTAACATGGTCAGTTCAAGACTGTTGCTTACCACATCATTCCTGATTAAACCACAACTAACTGGTGTGCTCACACTTCAGTCAGAGTAGAAGAGAATCAAATGTGCAGAATCAGTATGACCTAGAAAGAAGCTAAGACTTCCAGAGCACATAATCATCCTTTGTGCATTGCATTGGTCTTACTAATGGAAACCACTGATTTTTTATTGATTCTTCTTTTCTTTTTTTAGCTGTGAGATTGCATTGTGATTGTATGCATATGCAGGGTGCCATCTTGCTGAGAAATCCTCTCAGAACTGAGCCATCACTCAAACTAAGGTGGAAGCAGAGGTCAAGCTAGGAGTCAGTGCCAAAAACCAAAACCAAATATCAACCATAATGCATCAAGACAAAGAAGACTTTTGTTTCTTGGTGGAAGTCCCAAACCTTTAAAGCTTTTCCTATTTGATAGGGCAAAATTTCAATCTAATTTGTTAGGGGGAAAGGTTAGTCAGTGTGATTTGGCAGCCCCCACCCTACTCAATTTAATAATAAAAACAAAGAACAAAGGAAGGTGCTTTGCTTGCCACCCCTGAGTTACCAACAGCTGAGCAACTGCTGGTTCCGGTCTTTCCATAACCCACTTGCTGCCAACCATTTCACATTTCAATTCAATGAGAAGTCAGAGCTGGTCAGAGCTGGTCAGTGGTGATATAGAGGGCCAGTCCTGCCCCACTTTCAATCTCATTTGTAATGCAGAGGAGGAAAGCCCATTAAGGCCTGAGGCAAAATAGTCTGAATTCCATTTTAGAGGATAGATAACTTTGTGGTTTGAATCCCTGCGATGGGGTGAGCTCCTCTTGTTCGGTCCCTGCTCCTGACAACCTAGCAGTTCGAAAGCACGAAGTACAAGTAGATAAATAGGTACTGCTCCGGCGGGAAGGTAAACAGCATTTCTGTGCGCTGCTTTGGTTCGTCAGAAGAGGCTTAGTCATGCTGGCCACATGACCTGGAAGCTGTACGCCGGCTCCCTTGGCCAGTAAAGCAAGATAAGTGCCGCAACCCCAGAGTTGTCTGTGACTGGACCTAATGGTCAGGGGTCCCTTTACCTAACTTTCAGAAGCTGGAGAACAGGTGATATTTTTTTAATTTCTGAAGATAATTTATCTCCCAAATGGAAATTTGGAAACCCTAATCATTCTCACGCAAATTGCTGAAGATAATAGATCTGCCCAAAATTGTTATATTGCTCAACCAATTTATCTAGTAAGCTGAAATGATATTTATCCAAACAGATATTTTGGAGATTAGTTTGTAGATTAGGAAGTTGCATATTATTTATTTTTATAGACTTTACTGACTTAAATTGCTTTCCTTTAGAAAAAAATGTAAAAAAAATCATGTTTTGTAACCTGCACACCAATGAAATGATACATATGTACAAAACAAATCTTCATCATCCCCACCTTAGGGGCATTTTACTTTGGTTGGCATCAGGGTTTTGCTTGAGCTGCAAATGTTATGACCTACCAATCCCAGCACACATATATATGGCAGCTTACGAGGGCTTCATTAGAGGCTGCTGTGTAAGCTCAAGTGAATATGACTCCCTAAACCAAGGGTGGGTAACCTGTGGCCCTCCAGAGATTTATTGGCACCAAGACCAACCAGCCCCAACCAACGTGGCCAGTAAGCGAAAGCTGGAGGGTTAGAGCTTAGCCTAGTTGAAGTGTGGAGCTGCAACCCCCCCCCCCATTGTAAAGAAGGAACAGAGCAATCCTGAGAGTGAAAATTAAACTAGGATTAAGCTTCTTGGTTGGATGGTATACCACGTTAGCAGTAGCAGCACAAGCCTCCATTAGCACTGCAGACACAGGACTCAGCTTTAAAAAGCTATAATAATACACAAAGAACATAATTGACACAGAGAACATCCCTTGCATGTAGCAAATGAGGAGTGTAAACCCTCAGTCACATTTCTGAGCACAGGAAGCTTCATCATGACTTTTAATTATCCCATGCAGGGAAGGACGAGTCATAAATTTCAAGCTAGTTGTGAGAATTCTGCCACCATAAGTCACACATTATTGATGGGAATGACATCGCCTGGCTAAGAGGCTCTTTTATGCTATGTAGTATGAATAGGGGCTTGTCTCCATACTGATGGACTGTATGGTCCTCTCTTTACAGCTCTTGAATAATGACCACTGCCTCAATTACTGCCAGCGACAACAACAAAACAGCAACTCACATTCACAAGTCTTATTAAACTATTCCATAATGGATTTAGAACCCTTTTGGCAATCTTTTGGTCTCCACAGAGCTCTGACTTCCTGGCTTGGAGTGATTTGCATATTGCTAATCATTACTTTCAGTGTTTGAATTTTCTTTATAATTAGCTCTTTTTAAGTGTTTCAAAGCTTTAGCAGACATATATTCATTTGGCAGCTCACTAATTGCTTTTTATGTTGTCATCTTTGTTGCAAAGCTGCTTTATGATCTTAAAACTCTGCAGTGGTAATTTGCCCTGAAATTCGATTTTAAAAAAGGCTGCAACCTCTGGACTTTTTTTTTTTTTTAACAATTCACTTTAGACAGTGACAGGCTATTTTGTTCCTTCTCATGAATCAGACAGTCCAAAGCAAGCTGAAAGCCATAGAGTAGAATCAGATGAGAAGCGGGAATCATTCATAGAGATGGGCAAATAGTACAGTTTCAATTCTAGAACATTTTTCAATTCTAAGTGAGGTTCTTCATATTTCCACATCAATTTTAAAAGTCCTCAAGAAAATTTTAATATGTGCATTTTGCAATGCAATTTTGCCTAATATACATTATTTTTGCAAACATTTCCCCCTAATCTAATGCATTTTTGTATGTTATTTTCACTAATATAAGTATTTTTTATGCACAATTTCCCATCATATATGCATTTTGTACACATTATTTGGTTGGAGAATAATGACTGCAATTCATGTATTGAAGTGGTGAGAAACCTCTGACCCATCGGCCAACCTTGGTCTACATGGGAGCTGAATTTGGCCTGCGAGGTCATTTTCCCCAAGCCCTGACCATCTGTCCAACATTTGAAGTCAGTGGTGACATCAGCTGTTCTTAGGGGGTTAAACAGGCTGGGATAGCTGAGATAGCACCTGTTGGTTTTTGAATGTCTGATGTAGATTTTTTTCAATTTCGTTGTTCTGTATGGGACAATGACAAAGGCAAATTCATGCTGAAGACTGCAATAATTGTAAGCCCCACTGAGCATGGTGGGAGTTGCTTCCAACTTACCATATATAAGACAGGCCTACACACCAGCTTCTTCTTATAGTTTCTTACAGTTGTTAAGTGAGATAAAATCAGTAGAGTTTAAAGAGGGAGTGGGGACCATGGGTATACTTTATTTGAGCCAGAGGGGTTGTAGATACTAGATATTAACATGGGAAAACTAAATTGGCATCTATATGGATTTAAATTGATTTTATATATGTGCTGTTGTTTTAAAGGTTTTTTAGTATATAAAATAGTAGGGTTTTTATAAAAATGTTTTTAATATATGCATTTATTTTAACTGTTTTTATATATGTGATTGTCACACACACACATGTATGTTTTTATTATATTGCAAATGGTTCAGATGCCTCATGGGAAGCAAATCATAAATGAAATAATTAACAATATATTAAGTTCAAGGATATTCATACATTCTTTCCCCCTCTAGACATAAATGAGAAATCCAGATCTTGTGAGATTTGTTAGAGTTTTTCTGAAGCACTCTTGGAAGATACCAAATAACATTCTGTATGGTGACCTGCTCATTAAGAAAACTTTGGGATGTTGTTAGAGACACAGACCAAAGTGTGCTTCCACATCCTGTTTCAAAAGCTACGGTTTCTGAAAGAATTTCCTGTCCACAACCAGGAAGAGTCAGAAGGATGTGGTAGTAGATTTTAGGTCTGTGGGGAAAATAAACAGTGACAGTGGGAACCAGTGATATTGAACACAAATGAGTTTCCAGAGTGTATAAAATAACTGTGACTAGATTCAGGGAAAGGTTTAAATAAGTGTTTTTCAACCTTTGGTCCCCATATGTTATCCCATCACCCCCAGCTAGTTTAGCATCCATTACCACTGAAGTTGCAGTTCAACAGCATCTGTGAACCCAAGGCTGAAGAACACTGGTCTACAGGGCATTTGTCAGTTCACTTGTGTGTTTTACACACCCATCCACACCATTCTGACACACCTGATTTTAAATACAAATTGCAGCCAGAAACAGAAAAACTTAAACGAAGTGAATTAATTGAAGTAAAACAACACAAATCTATTCACCAGCTCCCCCCCCCCCCAAGAATAGACACATGTGTCACACTGAGCAGAGCTGTGATAATTGCAAGGGGCAGAAGTCTGTTGTTGAAGGATTTTCAACTAAACAAAGCATGCTTTGTTTGGGAATGAAGAATGCAGGTTATGACTCAGAAAACCTGAGAAGTCAATGTAGATAATAACCTTGACAGCATCTTTGAGCGCAATCTTGTTTGCCAACCTGTATTCCGTTGCTTTCAACAATGAAGCAACACTAATTAGTTCTGGCTGAGCATATGAAATTTTCCCATTAGAAGGATGGAGATTTGGCAGGGAGCATTATATGTCTCCTTAAAGACATGTCTCTTGTATTCTCTCTCAAGGCTTCCTAAAAGACCTACAGTCTAAAGTTGGATTACAGGAACAACCAGTGTCAGAACATACTCATTTACACCTTAATATTCTATATTAAACAACTAATGGGGAAATTGGTATCCCCCCCCCTTCAGGCTAGTTAAATGAAAACTTGGAAATGAGTATCTATCACACCTAATCTTCAAAGAGGAGGGTGGAAATCTATTGCTTGGGTTTTTAAGAGATTTGTTTTTGTAAACAACAACAACCACCCCTCTTTCATGTATCCCAAGGAGACAAGCTAATAGGGGGAAAGATGCCTAATTGAGAGCCTCAAATTGTGATGGCAACTGATCAGATGAACGAGTCTACAATCTAAATGTGCATTGTCTTCTCACTTTCCCAGCCCTTAATCTGGATGAGGGGAGAGCTACTGGGAGATGAGAAGGAAGACTGTGTTGATCATGTTGTATGCCTTTGGCAGATCAGTCAGGGGGAACCTCCAGCCCAAGGGCTAAATGCAACCCAGACCTCTCTACACAGCTCTCATGCATTGTGCCCTCCTAAAGTCCTTTTGTCTGACTGAAATGTAGCCTTGAACTGTGGTAAGGCCCCTTGCTGTCATGCTTAGCTGGATGGATGGATGAATGGAACTACAACTGAAAAGGCCCTGTCCCTGCCAACCCAGCCTCTGTTCTGAAAATACTGAGGGAAGGGCCTTCCAGGCTGATATTAGAGCTCAAAGTTCATACAGGTGCAGGTGATCCTTCAGATAACCTGATTTTTTAAAGGTCTGAACCAGCACTTTAAATTGGGCTGGAATGCTTTTTTAAAAAAAACTGCATGAATTAAAACAGAAAGACCCCCCCCCCCAAAAAAAAATAAGCTGACAAAAGCTAAAGGTGGCAAAAATCAATTAGTTTATGTGCAATGCCTCAAAGAACACAGAAATCATCTGAGTCTTTTGGGTACATGGTAAGAAAATGAATTTTGGAACTGAAGAAGGTTTTGTAAAGGCCTGGGCAGATTTCCGAGTTGCTGTCTCTACATACACTGAAACTGCTAAATGTTTGATGTACTTATATTATGTACTTTTTTCTTACTTGCATTAGCCAATGTATATGTACATATACTGATTAAATGCTATTCAAGAGTGAAAATGTATCCTCGAATTTCAGAAAACTTGATTTTTCATCTTTCCTTCTGTCAGTGTTTACTAGGATTACTCGTCTCTGTATCACCATTATAGTGTACATACCCATGTATATTTTCCATATAACTTACTTTCAGTAGCACAGACAAGCAAATGAACAAAGTGGTTATGACATCACAACATAATATAAGCAATAGAGGAAGAAAGAGAGATAACGCCACAGAGATATGATTTTTATAGAGGTTTCCATATTTCAAGGAAAATACAGTTTGACCCTTGATCACTGCTGTACCATAAATATCAGCTATGTTCACCTAATGAAAAACACATCTATTCCTTTTCCTCAGACAGATATTGCTAGATATGCTCAGAGTGTGCTAGCAGTATTTGCATTTTTGAATATAGACATTATTTATATAAAATAAACTCCCAACCAACACAAACCAACTTTTGACATATTAATATGTTTTTGAAGAATGAGCATTATCTTAAATAAATTAATAAAACAAAGTGCAACCTTCCTAATAAAGTTACCTGGAAAACAACTTCATAAATAATTAGATTAGCTGAGTCAAAATGGGTAAACTGAAAACTTCTCCTTTTGCATTTTTCAGGCAATGGTTCCTACTCTCAATCTGATTGGTTATGTTGGGACACAGTTAAGACTGGCTGGCAAAATGTATCTTACATGATCCCTGGTTGGTTAGGATAATCCTGGCAAGAAGTCCTTTCCAAAATAAAAAGGGTGTTGGTGCTACAGATTGAGGAATGAGAAATAAGGAAAAGGCAGTACACAAAAATGTAAGCAGGAAGTGGGAGGTGTCATGAAACTTTCCCCAGAAAATGTTAGTGGTGAAAGTTCAGCACGCTCCTAATGTGCATACGTTCTATTGAAATTCCAGAATAGATCGGTATCCACCTACACAAATTGCATTTTAGCGACATTATTTAGTTAGAGAGCATCAAATAATACTCCTGTCAAACCTCTCCACTAGAACTGATTGCATGATGTGCCACTCATTTATGGTCCATATTTACATCTTTATCTTAAAACATACTATTATCACACTGTTCGTTGCTGCAGATGGCTTATAGAAGTGCTGAATCGGGGAAATGGAAGTTCTGCATTTCTAGCTTCAACTCTGCTACTTTTAGCAGCTTTTGTACACAGCTAAGCCAGGTGCCATGCCCTAGCTCTGTACACAACTGACAGAGCAATCCTAATCCTGGCCAGGCCACAGCAAAACATGACAGGTTGCCATAGCCACAGCTGTGTGAATCAGCAATGTTCCCCAGATGACATGCAATTGGGTTAGTCTGAAGAGAACCACTGTGATGCATGTAGGGCTAGTTCCCTTCTGGCCAGTTGTGGCTACAGGCAGATGCAAAACTGGTTGAAGTAATTAATGTAAATTTAACTTTTATACCATAGACTAGTTACACACACACTCACACACCCCTCTCTAGCCTTCATCCAGATAGGCAAGAGTCATTATCAGAGTTCAATAGTACATTTCAGCCAGGCAAAAACACCGTGAGGGTGTGAAACAAGACTCTGAAAAGGGAGGCCTCAAGAGCCAGACAGAGGGGTCTGGACTGTGAGCCAAAACTGTCCCACCCCAGTGTAGCGTTTACTCCATGGGGGTGGGATGCCTGGCTAAGCAGGGTTCCCATTCCTATACTGGAAACCCTACAGATGTTGAAGCAGCTCCTTTGGCAGAGCCAATCAGACATCCACTGGGGGTGATGATAGCATACAGGGCACTACTGGTTTTATTCCTGCTAGCCCCTCTACACATTCAGAGATGAATGCCTGAATAGGGCTCAAATAGGAAAACAGGCTGTCATATAAATCAGGCTATATTTTTATTATTTTCCTAGCCTACAGTAAATGCCACTCTTTCTGAAATCTGGATTGCACCAAAGCACCACCATTATTAGAATACCTGTTCAAAAAATTTTACTGGGTAGGAATGTACATTATTCTCCTATGCCTAGAGCCATTATTGTGAATATAAATGTTAAATGCTGCTATAATGAGGAACCTTTACTGTAAAAAAAAAAATCTCACTCTATTTTCATACCTTCTATAATTTGTGCTTTTAAAAGTGCTGTAATTTAGAATCATCAGGTTTGCATTGCTTTAGGCTAGCATGAGATTACTAATATGAAGTGTTAAGTATAGCCTCAGATACTGTATTAAATGCTGTACTTTCAGCAGCTAGAGAACGGTTAAAATTATCATGCAGCTCCAACCAACCAGCCTTACTCCATTTTTAGGTCAATTCAACTTCATTGGGTTTGGTATACCTTAAAGAAAAGAAAATGAGATAGAGATTATGTTGACAATACTTTTTAGTCCAACCTGGTGCCAGCCGGACATTTTGGACTTCAATTGCTATCAGCCAGCCAGCATGATCAGTGGTCTGGGGATGATGGGAGTTACAGTTCAAAACATCTGGACTCACCTGGAGTCTCTTAAGTATGACAGACCTAAGATACTAAGGGTTTCACGGTAGGGATGTGTGAACCCCATTTGGTTCACCCTCTCAAATTAATTGAACTTTCACATCGCAGGGTTTTCTGAGAATTCAACTTGAGTGTTCCAGTTGAATGCCCAGAAAAGCCTGAGATTTCAAACATCCAATTATGCTTGAAATATCCAATTATTATGGGAGAAAGTCCTCTTTTGGGGTTTAGTATGAAGACTCACACCAAATTCCCAGCTAATCAGACTTTATTTAGTATTCCATTACAGGACAAAGTCCAAAAGAGCCTGTGAGTGCATTTCCATTAGCACACACCCTATATAGGAAATACACGTCATCTGAGCTGTTAATTCTCTAGCCAAGCATTTTCTGCCACCTCACCTCACTATCTCTCATCCAACCACAGTCCAACCCAAGATGATGATGATGATGATAATAATAATAATGATGATGCTGATGATGTCCATCTGTGTGTCCCCAACCACTCTGGACAGTTCCCAACAGATTAAAAACAGAATGAAACATCAAACGTTAAAAGCTTCCCTGCCTTCAGATGTTTTCTAATAGTCGATAGTTGTTTATTTCTATTACATCTGATGGGAGGGCATTCCACAGGGCAGGCACCACCACTGAGAAGGCCATCTGCCTGTTTCCCTGTAACCTCACATCTCACAGTGAGGAAACCACCAGAAGGTCCTTGGAGCTGGACCCCAGTGTCTGGGCTGAACAATGGGGGTGGAGACGCTCCTTCAGGTATACTGGGCCAAGGCCGTTTAGGGCTTTAAAGGTCAGCACCAACACTTTGAATTGCTTTTAGAAACATACTGGGAGCCAATGTAGGTCTTTCAGGACTGGTGTTATATGGTCTTGGCGGCCACTCCCAGTCACCAGTCTAGCTGTCACATTCTGGATTAGTTGTAGTTTCTGTGTCACCTTCAAAGGTAGCCCCACATAGAGCGCATTGCAGTAGTCCAAGTGGGAGATAAACAGGGCATGTATCACTCTGATGAGACAGTACACTGGCAGGAAGGGTCTCAGCCTGCATACCAGATGGAGCTGGTAAACAGCTGCCCTGGACACAGAATTGACCTGTGCCTCCATGGACAGCTGTGAGTCCAAAATAATTCCCAGGCTGCACACATGGTTCTTCAGGGGCACAGCTACTCCATTCAGAACCAGGAAGTCCTCCACACCCGCCTGCCCCCTGTCCCCCAAAACAGTACTTCTGTCTTGTCAGGATTCAACCTCAATGCTTGCTGTATGTGAAGAGCCCTCCTTGCATCTCCAACAGTCAGTGTTAGGTTCTTCCCAAACTGGTTCTTACCACTTTTGTAGTCAGGCCACACTCTCGTGTGTGACACACTGATAGTGGGATTTTAAATAATTTTTACTTCAATCTGCTGCTTCCTCTTCCTTGACAGTTCCTACTTGGGGAAGAGGAAGGACTAGCAGGTGAGAGATTTGTCACAGGCCTTGTAGAGCTCTCTCGCTGGCTGCAAATGATACACAAAGAGACATTTCCTGCCAGGGATTAGGGGCATTTAGTCAAATGCATAACCATTTGCATCTTAGGAGAAGGTCTACAAGGACTTGCTATCAACAAGGTCCACAAGGACTTGCTATCAACAACATGGTTAACAATAACTAGAAGGTGGAAAGATTTAGGAGAGAACTTACTATCAGAATTGTACCAGCAAATGTGGACAATTGCATTGACATAAAAACTGACACAAAAGGTGACAAACAGGAACAATGGATAAAGACAAAATAAAAGTTTCAAGTGACATGGTATCTCTTTGTTAAATATGTAGCCCAAAAGGAACATGGGTTGCAACCACCAAAAATATATGGCCTTCTGTGGGATGACTGTATAAGATGAAAATGTAAACAAAAAAGGAAAGGAGGAAAGGAGAACAAATGTTTTACAGTACAACAGATATTAAACCAATGCTCCTAACTATAGGTTGCTTATATATTCATTATGTTAGGTGTCATTTTGCTTCTGTCACAAATGTAAATAATATTTTTTTAAAAATAAAAGAATGACAGATATGTACTATATGCTCAGAGCACTAAGAAGAATCCCACATGCCAGTAATAATGCTTCCATATTCAGTTAATCAATGCCTAGTTTATCATTTTGTTTGTTACTATAGGTAAACCCTAATAGGTGGAATCCAATTTGTGCCTTTGTGTTCATAAAAGAGCTTTTGATCCAATGGAAGCAACTGCTAATGGGAGAATTGAGGGTGCAAATTTATGATTCCTTGTTCCCCTTGCAGCCCCCTGTGCCAAATTCAACCCTGTGTTTGGAGAGCTCCCCAACTTTCTGGAAGTGATTTGGGAGGCTGCCGATGACCCAGGTCAGATCAAGCCTACCTCATGGAAACATCTCACATACTAAAATTTATGAAGGCTTCAGTAGGACCTCAGTTAGATCTTTAACACTGCTGCAACTATGCACTGCAATCACCAGAGTCTCTTAGACTCATGGGAAATACAGTTTTTAAGGGCTTCCATAGCCCTTAGATGCTGCTGCGCACTGGGATAAATACTCTAAATTTCCTGTATATTTTGTATATACCTGTAATAAATGTAGGGGTTGCTTGTGCGTAAGTTGGTGCCACTCCTGGCTAGGTTGCCTTGTTAAACCTTTTCTGTCTGGACAGCCTTTCACTTCGTGGCTGTTCAGTCGCTAGCAGAATCCGTCAGTGGGCGTTTCTTAAACCTTTTCCAGCATAAAAGCTGTTTGACCCCAAGTCTCCTCCTACTCTCCCTGTGCGGAAGTCTTCTGCACAGGGAGGGTGTGGGTAGCGGAGGACCCGTGCTCTCCTCGCTGGTCTCCGGCGAGGAGTCTTGGAGCCCCCTCGCCGATTCCCCCATCTGCCCCCCTTTATCCCTGGTGTTACGCTGATTTCCTTCCCCAGCGGGTGAGCTGCCTCTCCCCCTGCTGGGCCCTTCTCCAGCATCGCTTGAGAGCCTAGCCTCCGCCTCTGGCTCCGATGTCAGTTCCCTGACATCCACCTCCCCCCCCAGGACCCCCTCCACCCCCGGCTCGACCCATCGATCCCACTTCGTCCCTTTCCTCGGCCGACGATGCAGGGAATCCCTGAAAGGAGCTGTCGCCATCCTCTGTGGATTCAAAACCCGCTTCCCACCCACTCCGATCTCTCCCCGCGGGGTGGGCCTCCCAGTCTGATTCTTCTTCCTCCGAAGCCTCTCCTCCCTCCTCTTCGGAGGCAGAAAAACCCACAAAATCCTCTTCATCATCTGTGGTTCCAAATTGCTCCTCCCAGAATCTCGCTAGTGGTTTAGGTTTGTCCGGGAACAGGCTGTGGAATTCCTCCACAAGATACCCGTCATTGATTGCCTCCGCGGGAACCCACGTGTTTTCCGACCCGGGTTCTCCCTCCCAAGCTACCAGGTACTCCACCTGGCGCCGTCGCCACCTTGAATCGAGTATTTCCGTGGCCTGGTTGTGGTGTTCCCTCTCCTCTATCTGCGGGTGTGTGGTGACTTCGCCTTCCCGCCCCGGGAATCCCCGCCCCTCCCTGTACGGTGAGAGGAGGGACCTATGGAACACCGGGTGTATCTTCATGCTGTCAGGCAACTTGAGCTTGAATACCACGGGGTTCACCTGCTGTGTTACCTCAAACGGCCCCAGCCGCCTTGGCTGCAACTTCTTGCACCCCCCCTTAAAGGGTAACCCTTGGGTTGACAACCACACCCGGTCCCCCACCCGTATGGTCTCCCCTTCCCTACGGTGCTTGTCTGCCTGCCTCTTGTAAATTTCCTTGGCCCGTTCTAAGTTCATCTTAAGTTGCTGGTTCAGGGCCTCCATTTCTTCCACAAACTGCTCTGCCGCAGGTACGCTCCACCCTTCCTCCCCACTCCCCGGGAAGGCTCTGGGGTGACACCCATAATTGGCCATGAATGGGCTCATTCCCGTGGACACATGTTCAGCGTTATTGTACGCAAATTCAGCCAGTGCTAGTTTCTCTACCTAATCGTTCTGCCTCTCACTGATGTAGCAGCGTAGGTATTGCTGGAGTACACTGTTCGCTCTCTCTGCTAGCCCGTTGGTTTCCAGATGTCTCGCCGTCGAGAAGCTCACCTCTACCTGAAGCAAGCTCATGAGCTTCCTCCAGAACCGGGAAGTAAATTGTTTCCTGCGATCCGAAATTACCCTCGAGGGAGCCCCATACAACCTGAAGATGTGATCCACAAACAACTTGGCTGTCTCCTCTGCGGTCACCACATGTGAACAAGCTATGAAATGGCACATCTTTGTCAATAGATCGACTACTACCATGACTGCTGTCTTCCCCCTTGACTTGGGCAAATCGGTCATAAAATCAATGGACACCACCTCCCAGGGTCTTCCCGGCGTGGGTAAGGGTTCCAGTAACCCTGCGGGGGCAGCCCTCTCCCCCTTTGCCCTTTGGCAGCGGTCGCACCCCCGTACAAATTCCCGTACATCCTCCCTCACCCTTGGCCACCAGAACTGCCTGGTGACGAGCATCATGGTTTTGTGCTGCCCAAAGTGCCCAGCTGTGGGGTTGTCATGGAGTTGTTTGAGTACCTTCCCCCTCAGGGTCTCCCCCGGTACATACAGCGCCCCCTTATAGTACAACACCCCTTCCTTTTCCTCAAAACCCCCTTGGTTTTCTCTCCCATTTCGGAGTTCCCAGATTTTAGTTTGAGCGAACACGTCGTTTCTAGTAAGCCCGGCCAGTTCTCGTTTCCCAACCAAGGCTCCCCCACACACCCATCGGTCCTCAGGGATCCCGTGTCGTATCTCCGGTGGTCCCTCTCCTTCCATGTACTCCGGCTTCTGGGAGAGAGCATCTGCTCTTACGTTTTCCTCTCCTGGCATGTATCGGATTTCGAAGGAAAACTTGGAGAACTCCTGTGCCCATCAAATCTGTCTCTGGTTGAGTACTCGTGCGGTCCTCCAGTACTCCAAGTTCTTGTGATCAGTACAAACCTGGATCTTGTGCTGTGCCCCTATTAGCAGATGTCTCCATCGGCGAAATGCCGCATAGATCACAAGCAGTTCGCGGTCATACACCGTATAGTTTTGCTCTGATTTGCTCAGCTTCCTCGAGAAAAAGGCACACGGCTTCCATTCCTGCTTGCTCCTCCCTGGCTGCAAGAGAACCGCCCCAATGGCTCTGTTGGATGCGTCGGTCTCTAGCCTCATGGATTTCTCCAGATCAACGTGCAGGAGCTGCTCTTCCGAAGCGAACGCCTTCTTCAGTCTTTCAAAGGATTGCTGGGCACTTTCTGTCCAGACAAACTTCTTTTTGCTACTGAGACAATCTGCGATGGGCGCTGTCAAGTGGGCGAAGTTCTTGATGAACTTCCTGTAGAAGTTGCTGAACCCTAGGAACCTCTGCACGTCCTTCCGGGTTTTGGGGGCCTTCCATTCCAGCACCGCTTGCACCTTGCTTGGGTCCATAGCTAGGCCTTTGTCTGACAACTTGTACCCCAGAAACTCGACTTCTCTGGCATGAAACTGACATTTTTCTAGCTTGACCCACAACTGGTGCTTCTGCAGTCTCTCTAGCACTTCCCTGACGTCTCTGACATGTTGCTTCTCATTGTCCGAATAGATTAAGACATCGTCCAAGAAGGCTACGCAGTTCTTGTACAGCAGGGACCCCAACACGTGGTGCATGGAAACTTGAAAACAGGTGGAGCCCGACTGTAATCCAAATGGCATAACTAAGTACTCAAAGGCCCCCAGGGGTGTGAACATTGTGGTCTTCCATTCGTCCCCCTCCCTCATCCTAATCAAGTTGTATGCTCCCCTGAGGTCTAGCTTGGTAAAAAAATTTCCCTGCCTCACCCGTGTTAAAATGTCGTCAATCCTGGGCATTGGGAAGGTCACGGGTTCTGACACCAAATTGACGGCCTGGTAGTCCACAACGAGCCTGGGCTGATTAGTGTCTTTTTTGTCCACAAAGAACACCGGACTGCCCCCCACCGCCTTTGATTCTCTTATGAAACCTCTTTTCAGGTTCTTGTCAATAAATTCCCGCAACTCCTTCATCTCCCTGTCTGACATGGCATACAGTTTACCCACCGGCAGCTGCGCCCCTGGGAGCAAGTTGATTTGGCAGTCAAAGGGCCTATGGGGGGTAGTCTATCCGCCTCCTTCTCGCTGAAGACCTCCTGCAGGTCAGCATATTGTGGTGGCACCTCCCCTTTCGGCTCCACAGCTATCCCAGCCACCCTGGCCACGGTCATCCTTGGGGTTTCCCCCCCTAGACAGTGTTCCAAGCAGTAGGCTGACCCAAAGGTGACCGTATGCTGATGCCATGCCACTACTGGATCATGTAGTGCCAGCCAGCTCATCCCTAATATTATTGGGGGTCCTGCCAGTGTGGCTACGTGAAAGGCAATGGTCTCCGTGTGCTTGGAAACCCTCATTCTCATTGGTGGGGTCTGGTGCGTCACTTCCCCTCCCAGAAGCTCCCTGCCATCAATGGTGGTCACTTGCAAGGGAAAATCCAGGGGCAGCAGGTGGAGCTGGTGCTCTAGGGCGAAGTCCTTGCTGAAGAAATTGCAGGAACTGCCTGAATCCAACAGCCCCTTAACCTTGACTGGGTGCCCATTCGGGAGTTCTAGCACCACTTCTATGGCTATGGCCGCCCTGGGGGGGGGGGGGTCTGGCTGGGGCACTTCTATTGGTTGCTGGCCTGGCTGCTGTGCCCGCTGAGTGGCAGCCAAGCGTTGGCGTTTCCCTGCTCCTGCCCCTTTCCCCCCTCCTCCTCACCTCCAGCAGCTCCCACCATCCCTTGCCAGGCCTTTCTTTGAGGGCAGACCCTGGCAAAATGTCCTGGCCGCTGGCAGAGGAAACACTTCTTATTGGTTTTCCAATCCTTTCCCTCCCTTTTGCGACCTTCACTGGAGTTTGAAATCTCCCGCGCGCGCGCGCCATCTATTTCCATTGGCTCCACCGGCGGGGAAGGCTGCCTCGGTATTTCAGGAATGCGGTAGTCATGGCAATGTTCCCCTCTCCCTTCGCGCTTCTCCTGAGCCCGCGCTTCCTGTCTTACGCCAATCGCAAGCACAGCCTTGGTCAGCTGATCCATCGACTGCGGGCGGGGCGTGCAGGAAAACTCGTCCTTCACCGTTGGGGACAACCCCTCCTCAAACAACATCTGAATGGGTTCCGAGTCCAATTCCCACCCGAGCCGGTGGACTAACATGGCAAAGCGCAACCAGTAGTCTCTAACTGACTGGTTCCCCTGTTTACAACCCATCAGTTCCCGCCGAGTCACACTTTGCTGCACATCACTGGAATACATCGCATCCATCGCCTGGAAGAATTTCCTCAGGTCTTTCAAGGCGGCATTTTGCGTTGCCATTAGGGGCCTGATCCATTCCCTGGCCCCATCCTGCAGATGCCTGACAATGTAGGCCACCCTCTCCCCATCGTCCTCAAAATCCTTATGCTGCAGTTCCAAAGCGTATTCTATTTCCGTTCGGAACGCGTTGTAGTCCTGGGGCTTCCCCCCAAACTTGTGTACCAGTCCCGGTACCTTCCTTGCTACGGGGGTGAGTCTGACCTGTGCATCGTGAGCCCGCCTTTCTTCCAACCGCGCCGTGAGAAGAGCCACATGCTGTTCCAAATCTCGGTTCCTCTCCACCAGATTTTACACTCCAGGTGCTCCCTCCGTGGGGCCGGCTTCTCCGGTTTGGCTCATTCTGCTGCCTGCCTGTCGCTGCGCACAAGCAACGTCAGAGACTGACGGATTGCTGTAATAAATGTAGGGGTTGCTTGTGCGTAAGTTGGTGCCACTCCTGGCTAGGTTGCCTTGTTAAACCTTTTCTGTCTGGACAGCCTTTCACTTCGTGGCTGTTCAGTCACTAGCAGAATCCGTCAGTGGGCGTTTCTTAAACCTTTTCCAGCATAAAAGCTGTTTGACCCCAAGTCTCCTCCTACTCTCCCTGTGCGGAAGTCTTCTGCGCAGGGAGGGTGTGGGTAGCGGAGGACCCATGCTCTCCTCGCTGGTCTCCGGCGAGGAGTCTTGGAGCCCCCTCGCCGATTCCTCCATCTGCCCCCCTTTATCCCTGGTGTTACGCTGATTTCCTTCCCCAGCGGGTGAGCTGCCTCTCCCCCTGCTGGGCCCTTCTCCAGCATCGCTTGAGAGCCTAGCCTCCGCCTCTGGCTCCGATGTCAGTTCCCTGACAATACCTAAGCAACAAGTGGAATATCTAGACAGTAGTGTGACTTTTATGTTTTAATGAAAAATAGGACATGGCATCCATTACCTGAACGTTATTAGGGGGGAAAAACAATGTAAAATTGATATACCTATTATGCATTACCCTTGAGGTGCATGGTGTCCTTTCTCTATTATTATATAGTGTCAATTTAAAAAATTCCTTTTCTTCTTAGTTTATAAACATGTACAAAAATATCTGACATGATGACCTTTCCACTGATATCTGTCCGGAAAACTTCAGTTAAGAAAAGTAAAGGAGCACAGTGTTTGTTTCTCTAACTTCAAATTTCCTTTATTCTATTTGTGTTTGTGTTTTTAAAAAACAGAAGTGAGAATGCAGGCATATTTAAGTATTTTTGTGATAAAGAAGTAGATTTGGCAATAGTTTCTTTCTATGTTTAATGGTGATATTCAACATGAAGGGGCAAATAAACTCCAACGGTGAGTAATTATAGAAAATGGAATGAGGTTCAAGGCGCCAAGAACAGAGGTAAGTGTCCTGTAGTGGTTAGAGCATTGAACCAGGACCTGGGAGACCAGGGGTCAAATCCACACTCTGCCATGAAACTCAGTGAGTGACCATGGGCTAGTCACAATCTCTTAGCCTAAGCTACCTCACAGCAGAGGATAAAATGGAGAAGGAGAGAACTTGGTGTGCCACCTTGAGTTCCTTGGAGGAAAGATGGGATATAAATTAAATAATAATTGCAATAATAATGCTGTTTTGATGCTTCCTCTTAGGATCACTTCAACCACTATAATATTAGCAGGAGCACTGCATATGCATGCCCTATGTCATAAAATGTTAAAGCAAACATTGGCCACAGGGAGGGGGGAATTTGTGTATGCGCTATGAGCAGTCAGGCCCAACCACAATTCTAGGAACATGTATGAATGATTAGTCAAAACCAATTGCTGTTTTGTTTTACACACATTGTGGAGAATATTGTGTACATGCACAGGTTTACTTGAACATTCCATAATGTTGAAATTTTGCTTTTCCCATGCTAAACCAAGTTAAATCGGAAGCTGTGACACCCAAACTCTTTCCCAGCTTCCGACCACCGCCAGCCTACATCCCACCCACCAATCCTTACTCTTAAATTGAGGCTAATGTAGCTCTAGCTTTGGTTAGGGAAGGCCTAGAGGACCAGATGATTCTCCTTCCCAGACATTCCAGACATCTATCACTGTAGCTGCTGGTGTTGTGTCCCTGCCCACCTTGCCTCATGACATCATTTTCATTCCATACCTATTCTGGAATATTGCAGTCCTAAACATTTGTGAAAGACCTAGAATGGTTCCACAATATTTTCATTGTGTGAAAGGTGAGTTGCACAGTTTTCCACTTTTATGTGGGGTGGTGGGTTGAGAAACTTCCATTTTGCCACTTTCCCCCAACCTTTTTTGACATTAGGCCTGTCATGGCAGTCTCTAAAATGATGGATAGTTCAGACCAACACAGTGAAGTCAAGTAGTTCCTGCCATTTATTCTTCTAATCTGCCATGAGGTCAGAAGTCTGGAATGCCTAGTGTTCTATACTAACAACAACAGCAAAAGTCCTGCAAAAGTCCTATCAGTAATAGCATTGTGTGCATGCTCATAACCAACATTTACCAGTTGGTGGAATGAGGGAATGAGGGAACATAAAAGGTGTGATTGCAGACAGAAACTTTTCTTAATCTGAACACAACCTGTCATTGAAATGGATGGTGACAAGTACAATCACCTTCCAAAACCAGCAACATGGGGCCAGTGGTGTTGATAGTCAACTACAGTTTTGATTCTTAAAAACATTGCAATGAGCAGCATCTACAGAACTATAAATGGTAAGTCTGGAAGAGCCCTCTCTGTACACAGCAGTGAGCTAGGTACCAACAGCACAAGGAAATATATATAGATCTGCATCCTACCCCTTCAACATGGAAAACAGGGAGATAGGTAGTGGTTGCGAGAAGGAGATTAGAGGCTGGGTGAGTGGGCTAGAGAGAGGGGAAATGAGTTATCTGGTTCAGATAAAAATCTGAGCTGGAGAAGAACGTGGGGTGATGGTGCTCATAATGATCACTTTATATTAGAGGGGAGCATTAGGAGCCACCAGAGTTCACAATCCAAATTCAGGGATTACACTTTCAGTGACGTCTCTGCTAGATAAAATTGACTGTTTACCTTCAGATGGGCACTATGCATATGGTTATGAACTGATAAGAAATCATAATATATGGATACATAATTACTCAAGGCTTGTTTCATTTTGCACAATGATTCCTTCTATAAAATATGTTAGCAATCTAACTTTCTACAGAAAACTTTGCATATGCAACTTGTTACATAAAGGTTTGGCCTGTCACTGTCAAAAACAAAACAACATTAACAGCAAAAACAGCAGGGAGGTAAAATTATTTTCACACCACATCCAATAAGCCTGGGAATACTAAGATGCTCTAGCAGAAAAGAATGGAGTGACAAGGAGAGCACACTGTCTGCAAACCTTCCATGGGGGATGTAGAGCTAATATTGCTGCTTAAAAAAAGGAAATGCTGTATGTTCCAAACCAAGTACATCTTGCCTTGTTATGAAACTATCAGGGTGTCTTCTGATTGAGACTGGAGAATGCCTTAGATTTTAATCCAGAAAATCTAATTTATTATCTGATAGCATTGTTCTTTATTCAGAAAATATTCTTGAAAATGCATATCCGTTTCTGTGGAATGCTCTCCCCTGAGAAGTTCACCTGGTACCTTCATTATACAACTTTAGGTGCTAGGCAAAAACATTCTTTTTTAACCGGGCCTTTGGTTGATCTGATTTACATCCTATGCCCTTTTAAAATGTGGGTTTTTGGGGGGGGGGGGCTATTGGGTTGCTGTTTTCATTTTTATTAAGTATTTTGTGGTTTTATATCTTGATTTTATTCTGTGAACCGCCCTGAGACCCCCGGGTATAGGGCAGTATATAAATTATAATAATAATAATAATAATAATAATAATAATAATAATAATAATATCCAGAGATATGGGATGAAGGGAAATAGGTTTGCATGCTTATACTAGCTTAATTCTTAGACCAGTCAGCAATGGCTAAACTCCTGTGCAAACTCACTCGGAAGTACACCTTGCTGAACTTGGTGAACCTTCATCTGAGTAAACACAAACAGAATCGTACTACAAAGTTAATTGGTGGTAGCCAGTTTTAATCAATATGTCCGACAAATTAAAGTTAAATGAACATTTAACTGAATTCAACACAGAAGTTCTAGCTTGGGCAGGAAACTGTCACTAATTCAAACACTCTCCCTCATCGAGAATGCCTCACACTGTGGAAAGATTCCTCTTCCTTGGAGAGACATGGTGTTACCCCATATATTCCAGAGAGCACCTCAGGAGCTGCACCATTGGGGGTGGGTGGGCAAAGTGAATGATGGGGCACATTAACAGAGACCTGAGTGGTACCAGTCTGTTACTACCTGCCTCACCCCCACCCCACTGTCTGGGACCATTGCCTCAATTTGCCTTATGGAACCACTGACCCTGCTGGCTAGGAACTCTACAAGCAGAAGCTGGGGTAATGAGCTACTCAGTCCCAATCCTTCAAGCCAAGAGCCAACATCAAGCTGCAGACACAGCATTTGTAAAATGTTTGCTATCCTTCCCTCCCTATCTACAGGTTATCGTATGCAACAGTAGCTTCGTTTGCCTTCAATCCCCCATAATTTTTTTTATCTCGTCACCAACAACAAAAATATTATAAGCTCATCATTACCCTTTGCTTTTTATTTATTTTTTCATACGCCTCTCAAAATACACCCTGCTTACTCCCACCGTAATTCAGTCTAAGGCTGATTTAGGTGAATGTGAAAATAGCTTACGTGATATAAGAGAAGTGACAAAACAAGTTGTAGATGAGTACAGCTGTTGTCAGGCAAGCAAAACAATTGTCAGTAGCAGAATGAAAGAAAAGCAGTGGTATTCAAGTTTATTTTCTATTCTCGGAGGACAGTTGAAATAGAGCTCCCAGGCCTTTCCTTGTTACCGCTGTATTCACAGTCTTGAAGACTTATGACAGAGAATTTTGCTGGAGGCCTGAGGCATTCACAAACTCTTAAACTACCTAGCAGATGTGACTAAACTTTGAAAACTCTCTTCAGAGTCAGGAATGAACATATTAAAAAGACATATTTCTATGTTCTAGATGAATTGTTTGCTTGTTGTCTAGATAGTCTGCATATCCTAATTTAGAAGAATTGGGTTAAGACACCTTGCTCAGTGGTAGAGTATCGCTAGCATCACAAGGTTACGGTTGGAAAATACCTCTGTCTGAAGCCCTGGAGACCTGCTGCCAGTCAGCATAGATAATACTGAACTAGATGTATCAGTAGTGTAACAACATAATTACATTCCTATCATTTCTGGTGTCAGGAGCCTAAATTCTTGGGCCAGCCATAATAATGTTCCATTCAGTGTGATTGCATCCTGATTTGGGGATGAACTTTGGTGCTGATAATAAGATGATATCCCTTTTGCCCTGATCATAAGAAGCAATGAGCCATCATCAGGAGCTCTGTTCAGGTGTTATGAACCTGAACAAATAGAACAAATTAGCAGGGAGAAGCATTCTACTTCACACACACCCCAGCCACCATCCCATATCACTACTCAAGCTGGAAGGCAACTGTGGAGCTACATTAGTCATGTTACAACGCTATAACTACATTATAAACATGTGATACTAGATGGTGCTGTAGAGACCCAAATTTTGTCCATGCAACTTTACATATAGTTTTGCTTTTCTTTTGTTATAATGATTTAATTTCTGACTTATTTATAGCATTTCCCCCCGTGTGTAGATCCAGCCTGTCTGAAGTGGGGTGTCACCTCTACTCCTGCAGGCCCTTGCACTGTGTAGAACCTTGGAAAATCAAGCTGCTACATAATGTGAAGAGACTTCATGAGTGCAAGAGCACCTCACTTCAGACAATGAGTATAAAGCCTGACAACTTCTATAAAAATATGTCCCTGAAGACATTCAGAGCAATACGATTGATCACACCTCTGAACACTTCCTCTTCAATTTCTCTGAATACTCATTAGGATAATTCAAGGACACAGTGTTCTTCATGTGCCACATGTTGAGAATCTGAGGTGAGATACCCACATAGTGGAAGTTGCCCCAGTTCTAGTCACTTCACAGAGGCAGCTTAAGGTCCAAAATTGTTTACTGGTGTAGCAAGTTCAGCTTCAGTCCAGTTTCTCCAACTCATATGAGGAAACTAATTGCACCACAAATACAGAATTACATTTCTTCCGAGGACATGGAGTCACCATAGCATTTATTGAAAACTGTAGCTCAGTCACAAGAATTTTCAGGTAAGGTTGGGAAAGATTATTAAAACTCCAAAGATCTGCTCTAAACTGAGTTTTATGAACCAATGAGCTAATTTAGTTTAAAACAGGGCTATGAAATTCCTCGCCAGAAGAAAAAAAATGCTATAGCAAAGAATTTCCAAAGGTGGATTAGATATCAACAGAAAATTATGTCAGTAATTGCCAGTTTATTGTGCCAGCTTTGTCTTCATTTGCTGTGACTGAATACTCAGTTTAGAGTGACTGGCACAGCTCCTGTGCCACCATTTTATTATTGGTGGGCCTCAGTAAATTTCAGTAGGCCCTGGGGGTAGAAAGCTTGAGAACCCTTGTCCAATCACATTTGGAATGACCTTCACAAACATGCAGAGGCAAATGTATTTCTTTCTTCAGCATAGAGATGATCACTATGGATTCTTTTCCAGGGATGATGTTTGACTGAGAAATTGAAAACCAAACCACACTTTCCCTCAGAAAATAGTTCAGTTTATTCTGAGCCTGTTTAGAAGCTTGGTGTGCTCTTTATGACAGCAAAATGTGATGGGCTCAGAACACCTCCTCCAATCCCCTGAAACCACTCTTCACAAGTGAGTTTAATATTTCCCTCTGTTACTTTTCTCACCTTGCTTAGTATTGGTTGTTTTTGATGACAGAAGAAGTAGCACTGCTAAGGAGGTCTTGCTAAAGGATTTGCTCACTACCTGCCTATTTGATATGCCTCCTTGATTGCTGCTACAGCAGCATCCAGGGTGGCTGGGAATCTTGCTGCTGCCTAGCACTCAACCAAGTAAGGAAGAAGACAGGAGAGGGGAATTCCTCTCCAGCTTGGATTCTTGACTTATCTTTAGCTGGTGAAGAACTCTGAGAGTTATAAACAGTGCTTTTTTTTTGGGGGGGGGGGTACACAGGGGTATGCATACCCCTAAACATTTTGTGAATCTAAGTTTGGCCTCATTGAGGGGGTATAGCAGAGACATCACCTTGCTAACAAATGTCCGTGTAATGGTTCTAGGGGTTGCTCGTGCGTAAGCAGGTGCCTATCTCCCCGGCTGGGTGCAAACACCTGGCTGGGTTGCCAATGTGAACCTTTTCTGTCCGGACAGCCACTCACCCGTGGCTGACTCAATCGCTGGCAGACTCCGTCAGTGGGCGTTTCTTAAACTTCTTCCAGCAAAGACGCTCTTTGACGCCTAGTCTCCTCCTACTCTCTCTGTGCGAAAGCCTTCTGCGCAAGGAGGGCGTAGGCAACGGAGGACCCCTACTCTCCCCACTGGTCCCAGGCAAGGAGTCATGGGACCGCCTCGCCGCTTCCCCCATCTGCCCCCCTTCTCCACTGGTGCTACACTGATTCTCTTCCCCAGAAGATGGGCTGCCTCTCCCAATCCCGGGACGCTCTCTGGAATCCCTCTGGATTTTGCTCTCTCCCTCCGGCACTGATGGCAGTTGCCTGACAGTCTGTATAGTTAAAGCTATGGTTTTCCCAGTAGTGATGTATGGAAGTGAGAGCTGGACCATAAAGAAGGCTGATCGCCGAAGAATTGATGCTTTTGAATTATGGTGCTGGAGGAGACTTTTGAGAGTCCCATAGACTGCAAGAAGATCAAACCTATCCATTCTTAAGGAAATCAGCCCTGAGTGCTCACTGGAAGGACAGATCCTGAAGCTGAGACTCCAATACTTTGGCCACCTCATGAGAAGAGAAGACTCCCTGGAAAAGACCCTGATGTTGGGGAAGATGGAGGGCACAAGGAGAAGGGGACGACAGAGGATGAGATGGTTGGACAGTGTTCTCGAAGCTACCAGCAAACCAGAGTTTGACCAAACTGCGGGAGGCAGTGGAAGACAGGAGTGCCTGGCGTGCTCTGGTCCATGGGGTCACGAAGAGTCGGACACAACTAAACGACTAAACAACAACAACAACAACATTTTGATATGAGTAGGATAATGAGAGTAACCCCTAAACATATTTTTAAGGGAAAAAAGCACTGGTTATAAATCTCACATATGAAAGAAGAGCATTGTGAGTCACTGAGGTGTGTATTCCAAAGCTGGAATACAAAATACAAACTTTGACAACATCACTACTTCTGCAAGAACAAACACTGCATGAGGCATGGTTTCTAGATTCATTTCCCTTCACTTGTTCCATTTTGCTGTAGCACAATGTATTGCTTGTTGGGGGGTTTCCACTCATATACTTTCCATATACTGTGCTGATGGTGGCTTTTGGAAAAATGAAACTCGGCTGCAAAACCTCCCTCTTTTTAATTGACACAGGTGTGGGCTAACAATACCAATATTCCATAGTACATAATTGTAGTCTGCCAAGGATCTGCTAAGATCTAATCTACATGGAATGATTTTTTGCAGCACACAATGCCTTTAATAAGAGTGAGTCAATGAGCCTAATTTACCTTTTATAAAACATGACATAAGGCAATATAATTAAGACTAAACTTATTTCCTGTGGTGAAATTAACTTACAGAAATGAAGGTGTTTATTTATTAAATAGGATCTCTGGAGCTCTTGCTTTATTCTTCTCCCTCCTGGGAGGGTTTTGATTATTTGTTTCCTTTCTCTGGCTTGCTTGCTGTGCAATTTAAAACGGAGACTTTCCTTTGGGAAACAAAATTTGATTGGAGAACAGCCTGCATCACCAGCTAAACACATTACTGATGTTTTACTCACTTTTCTGCCCCATTCTTTCTTTCTTAACCATCAGAAGAATTATGTGTCAAGGTTTTCAAGCTCTGTGGAGCTTTGCAGATTTCATTTGAAGCAACAAGGTGGAAGCTATTTGGTCAGAGGATGGAAGGGTGACGACGGATTTGGCCATATCTGAGTTTGTGCTTTTGCATCTTGGCTTTTGGCTTGATGCATACATTCAATGTTAAACCCTTAAGAGAAAGAAGGAAAACAACAATCAACATTTCCATATATACAAGGCAATCATTCAAGTAAACTATTACATTTTGAGTTGTATTAGCTATTGGTTGATAAACACATTCACCATTAGATGGTTGCAATTGCAACAGTAAAAACTATACAGAACTTAACATTTTAGGTAATTGAATGGAACAATTCTATACTGATCTGCTCAGAATTGAGTCCCATTGAGTTCACTGGGGCTCACTTGTAAGTAAGTGTGCATTAGATTACAGCCTAAATGAATATAAAATCTATTAGGTTGATCTAATGGCTAGAAATATTTCACCTATTTTTTTTTAAAACCACCCATTGTAATATACAGATCCTTACTTTCTAGAAGATATCAAATGTTCTCTGTGTTTGCTTTGTTCTTCAGTGAGAGATCTGATTTGAAATATGCAAAATATATATCCTGTGAACCTTACAGTAACAAAAACATTATAAAGAGCTTTGAGTAGTGGGGAAGATAAGAGAAAAATCTCAGCTGATGATCAGTTTTAGCGAGCCTATCCTCCAAAAACATTTTGACATAGTCTTGAAGCAAGTTGTTGTGGATGCCCTCATCCTTCTTAGATAGGGGAGAGTTGAATAAGGGGGATCTTTGAACTTGCACAGTCATGGAGTCAACCTGGAATTCTGTAACACAACCATAACCTGCTGCATTGCTAAACTTTCTTGCACTGTGTTTCAGCAGCTGTCAAACCCAGTTATCTTAGATACAGCTCTGTGAAGCCACAATGAATTTTATACACTAACAAAGATTCAGGTGCCATATTATTCATATAATCAAGCAGGAGAAGAGGGGATTTATTCTGTGTATTGTCTTCAATACACAGTGGTGCGTAGTGGTGAGATGGAACATCACTGCAGCTTACCTGGGTGGGGCACCACTATCAATACGGTGTATCTGTAAGAGCCTGACCTCACCATTGCTGTGCTCCATCCCCAGTTTTGGGATCCCCCTCCTGGAGACTATGTTTCCAGAGCACAGGAGACAAAGTGGGACATCTGTGATTAGGATCAGAAGCCAGGGCATCTTCTGTCAATCCAGGATATCCCAATTAAATTGGGAGAATTTAGGGATATGATCTCATCTGTCATCTACTGGCAACTTGTATACAGTGGTACCTCCGGTTGTGAACAGGATCTGTTCTGGAGGTCTGGCCATATCTGGAAGTTTTTGCAACCGGAGAGACTGCTTCTGCGCATGTGCGTGCAGTGGTAGACAGCTTCTGCACATGCACGAGCAGCAAAACACTTCCGAGTTTGCCACTTTTGCAACTCGAAGGTTCCACTGTATTGAATTGTGTCACGTACTGTGCTGAGGAGGGCTGCACTGAGGAAGAATGGTGGAAGCCACCCCCTCCCCCTGATCCTGAATCTTCCTAGGAGCAGGAGGACAGTATAGATTTGGAATAGTGGTTTGCAGAGGGGCATAGTTCAGAAGGCAGAAGCTGGGAAATACTGGATGGGGAACAGTTAGGAGAAGAAACATGGGAAGAGAGAGGGTTAACAGATTCACAGTCTTTGGACAGCATAAGTCTCAGAATAGAAAGCGCAGAGGGTACAAGCTCAGATTACAAGACATAGGAGTGACATAGATTAATAGGGATGGAGGAGGTGTGAATCTTAATTGGGGGCATCGCCATTCTAGGTAGACATTTTCTTTTGTCCCTCACTGTGTTTATTAAAGAATCTAACTGGTAAGAATTTCCTTTCATTTGATCTGCTTATTTACGGCCATGGGGGAGGAAGCCGATTTCCCAAAGCCTGGCAAGTTGAGTGGAGGATAGTGGGAAGAAAGAAAACTGGCAGAAGCCACATGGACGTTGTATTGTGGGGAATTTAAAGCTGCAGTCAGCAGAACAGGCAGCTAGGCAACAAGTAGCACCCATTAGTGGTCCAAGTGCTGACAGCACCAGGGATTCAGAGGGAATGACTGATTGTTGCAGTGACAGTGATAATGCCGCAGGTGGGCAGACAGAATAAGTGCCAGTACTATTGGCATTCCTGTTATTCCTGGCATTGGGAAAGGCATTGGCAGCACTATGTTGAGTGCCAACTGAAGCCTGGGTGCTAGCACTCTACCTGTATGTGAGTGAAAGGGAGACAAAGAGACTCAAAAGCAGACATTACACTGTAAGTCCTATAACCACCCTCAAGACTGTACCAGTAAATTTCAGAGACATCCAAATGAGAACTTAGACCAAGTAGGAAAGTGTGGACACATCATTTCTTGTGGAAATAAAATTGAACTAGAAGATGGACGAGTGCATAAGCACTACATCCTGTTCCACAATCGACTTCAAAAGAAAAAAAGCCTTGGAGTTTCTGTAGCTGCGACTTGATCAAGAAGTACTTTGTCTTGACCTTTATGAAGTATCAAGAGAAACAAAAAATGATAGTAAAAGCTGCCGCAGTGGAAGTTAAAAAGCTTCTTAACCTTTAAAAGTGAACAAAATACTGCTCTGGTTTCTGTGGGCCCAGTAGCATCTTATTTTACTGCTTTTTAAAGTTGTTTTTATTTCACTGTAGGGTGGCAGGGGACATGGGTGTTAAAGTGATGCTTAAACTGAACAGCAGTCCTCCTGGATGCATGTTACTTGTTCGCAAGTGTGCCTAAATGCTACATTTTCTTTGTTTCAGCAGGTTATGACCATCTATTTATGAAAGCTGAATATCATAACAAGGCCCTTCTACCTTGCATGATGTTTGTTCATCAGATGATATAATGTAAAAACTCTTCTCCAATGCACTCCAGCACAGGAGAAGTTTGACTGATATTCTTTCTGTGTGTGTTTTTTTAAAAAACCCCAAACACTTTAATAAACTATATGCAATATTGTAATACACTTCAAAGTGTAATGAATAGGATTAGAGAAAACTGACAAGTTTAAGAATACCTGTAGAACTGTTAAGATATCTCTAACACTGAGATCTTGAGGGAAAGCTACAACAAATCTCTCTTTTTAAGAGACTTCTGGAACCTGAAGTATTCCATTTTACAATACAGTTAAGCTCATATAGAACAGCAGGCCTAGTAAGAAATGCAACTAAATAGATATTTGAAATCTGGGTGCACAGCACCATCAAACTCATTTTCTCAATCATAGAGTTTATGTCTTTATTCCACAGGAAGTACCTTTCTTTGAAAAACTCCCATTTAACATGATTGATAGGCCAGCTAACCCTGAATATTGCTTATTATACAGCTATTACAGCAGGAACAGGTTCTGAAAATACTGAAGCATAATTCTGAAATAAAATGAAAGTCATATTGCCAAGATATATCCCATTCACTGCATGGATGTAGTTGATTCCAGTAGATTGCATTCATTCAGCTCTATTTGGGAGACAAAGGAATATGATAAAATTTCATGCAGCAGCCATAACAAAATTCCCAGCCAAGAAGAGTGAAGAAAAGGCCTGGATTTATTTTCTTTTTTAAAATGGGGTATGCAAAGCTGGTATAGAGATGATCACTATGGTATAGATTATTTCTGTTTGAAGGAAGAGATAGAAATTGAAGTTAGAAATTTGGGTCAGATTTATTAATTTTATTTTACATACTGCTCTGCCCTTTCCGGGGTCTTTTCCGTACTAGCTGAATCAATCAATATTTATTACGGTCAAAGACCAGACAACAGATTTTGTCTCAATCCTAACTAATTTTGTCTCAATCCTGCAGTTTTCGACACTAGCTCTTGTTCCATAGTACAAACCAAACTTTAATTACACATTTTCGGTGGCAAAAAAGTGAAGGATTGTGACGAATAATGCTTGACCACTCCTAAAGTAAAGAGAACCAAACTTATTTATGGTCACTGCAGTAGCCTTAACTCTGTGCCACAACATGAAATGGGATCTGAGAAGGAGGAGGAATAGATGTGGGCACTTTTACAACTTCCACACTTCTGTTGTCTATGTTCTGGTAACCTCTAGGTTTGATTACTGCAACATATTATATAAGGGGCGGGGGGAATTGCCTCTGAATACAGTTTGGAAACTTCAGCTGGTACAGAATTCAGCAGCCAGGTTGCTCACTGGAATGAGACAGTTTGAACATATTACACCGATCCTGGCCTGAATGGCTGCCAATTAGTTTCTGGGCTCAATACATAGCACTGGTTTTGACCTATAAAGCCTTTAACAGCTCAGGTCTGCAATGCCTCAAGGACTGCCTGTCCCCATATGAACCAACCAGGACCTTGCAGTTATAATCTTCTTTGTGTTCCCCCTCCATGAGAGGTCTGGAGGGTGGCAACAAAAGAACAGGCCTCTTCTGTGGTGGCTCCCCACCTATGGGATGCTCTTCCCAGGGAGGCTCAAGGGGCACCATCATTTTATATCTTTAGGCACACAGCAAAAGCTTTCTCCTATAAGCAGGCCTTTGGCCTTTAACAAACTGTTGCCTTTTAGATGTGGGTGGGATGTTATAATAATAATAATAATAATAATAATAATAATAATTTATTATTTCTACCCCACCCATCTGGCTAGGTTTCCCCAGCCACTCTGGGCGGCTTCCAACAGATTATTAAAATACAATAGTTTTTAATGTATTTCTCTTTCCTCTTGGTTTTAATGAATCTATGTGGGGTTTATTGTTTATTTGTTTGGTCGTAAGTTGCCTTAGGTTGCCCTTGGCAAGGTAAAGTGACTGACAAATGTAATTAACTACTACTACTACTACTACTACTACTACTACTACCTCAAACATTAAGAGTGAAATCTTATACACAATTATCTAGGAATGTGTCTCATTAAGTTCAATGGGGCTTACTTCTGAATATACCTTCATAGAATTGTGCTGTAAATCTATAAATAAAATGCAAATAAACTTAAATTCCATGCATTAATATTGCAGAGAAGAATTTAAGGCAAAATGAGAAATTACTAAACAAAATATTGAAGGAAAGTATCTAGTCCTAATATGGAAAGAGACCAGCTCTCCTTGGGCTTTTGCATAGTGGAGTCGCGATACAGGAGTCAGTGGTTACTTGTGGCATCTGTGGTTATTTATGGAAATAATGGCTACTTATAATTGCAAACAGAGAACACTGCCTTGTTTACAGTTACATTCTGGTCATAATCATGATCATTGTGTGCTGATTGGTTCAGATGAATATAGATGTTCTACAGCATTTATGAGAAGACCTTGAATCCAAAAAGGGATGAATAAACATACTGCTCAAGAGGTGCCTAATTTAGCTCCATAAATCAAGGAGGCTTTGATGATTTCTTCCTAAGACAGCTCATGCTCAGAAGACTTAAAGGCAAGAGGGGCAAATGAATCATGGATGCTTTAGTAACCAATTACACATGTCCTGGGCTCAAAATGGAACCTGAGAAAGCTTAGAGTGCTGGATTGGGACAGGGATATCCAGGTTTAAATCCACCCTTAGCTATGAAGCTCACTAGGCCAGTCACCTATTTAATCCTGGGGCCCCCAACATAGCACCCTCAGACACCCTCTTAGAATAAGCATGCACGGTCCTGATTGCTGATATTGGGCTAGTTGATAATTGTGTACATGTCTCACTGGGTTGGTGGAAATGTTAATTTCTCTGTAAGAAACACAAAAGTATAATTTGGCTGCCTTGGAGCTTAACAAATTTAATGGTATAG
Organism: Podarcis pityusensis; assembly: GCF_964106645.2. Taxonomy (NCBI): domain Eukaryota; kingdom Metazoa; phylum Chordata; class Lepidosauria; order Squamata; family Lacertidae; genus Podarcis; species Podarcis pityusensis. The sequence continues at coordinate 45,786,705 of NC_138034.1, read as the reverse complement.
TAAGTATTTTAGCAGACATGGTTCTCTTCCAGAGTGACACATTGCAGACAGTGAAGGGGTTAAGAAGATCTTTAAAAATATCCTTCAAGCTAAAATTATATAGAAGAGGCTGAGGTCAAGTCAGCTGACAATTGCCTTGAAAATATTCAAAACAGCTTTTTTTTTTAAGCAAAACTATATAATAAGAACATGTCCCACAGTAATTTGTCTGAAGTGTCTATAGGAACAGTGCACATAAATGTGGTTATGGTAACTGAAGCTCATGTTATTTGTCAATAATCATTTCAGTGGTGCAGCTCAGAAGTAATTTTGTTGCCAACAACACTGTCTTAATTAAATCATTTTGACTAAATAACATGTTTTGAAATAAGGCTTACCTTCCTTCTGGAAAAATTGAATTTAGGAGCAGGTTCCATATTCATGTTTTATTTACAATTGTAAATGCACATTTTTCATCAATATTTTCTGACAGGTTTGTATTGGATTCAAGCCCAGAAGGTTTTCTGCAGATGCAAGGTTTCCAAAAGCTATTGTTTTAGTGATTTTTCACAGTGTATTATAAATGGCTTGTTTTCGTTACTGATTTCTCTTCATTTCGTTCTATCTGAAGACATGCTCTGCAGATTAATGTGTTCCTACTGGGTCCAGCCAGGGTTAGCTTAGGACTTCATGAACTGTTCTTGTTTTTGATGTGTTTGGGGACTATGGCTCTGCAAACTTCATGTCTGGAAGTGAAGATTTATAATCCATGCCTCTTCATTCACTAGTTGGGCATAAAAACATGCTATGCTTTCTCCTGGCAATAAATAACCTTTAGGTGAAAACATTTCATTCTCAGACTTTTCTCAGCAACTTCAAGTCCCTAGTAGTAATATTTGAGCATTAACCTTTAAGTGAGCATCTTTATTATAATTATATGTAAAATGAATCATAGAGAGCTTTTTTATTATTAGAAAAAATGCATGATTCTGCCTTCCTGGACAGCGTACTGGATTGACCATGCCAATCATAGCCCATGACAGGGGCACTCCCAGATTCCTATCATGAGTTGGCAGCACAGGGAGACTAGAATGAGCTCATTTCATTGTGGGTTTGAGATAAAGGACTGGTTAAGGTGCTACTGGGTGAGGGAATAGGCATCCGTGTGCTGTTTCAGAAAGCTGGATTTGGATAAAGTAAGTTTTTATTATTTCTCTCTTTCATCCTAAAGTCATTTAGGCCACATGTACATCACACATTTAAAGCACGATGATACATACCACTTTAAATAGTCATTTCTTCCTCTAAACTAGCATCATGGGAGCTGTAGTTTGGTAAAAATGCTGAGAGTTGTTAAGAGATCCCCATTCACCTCCCAGAACTACAATTCCCAGTGTAGTTTAAGAATCAATCTCTTTCCCCAGGGAAATCTACGAAATGTAGTTCTGAAAGGGAATAGGGGTCTCCCAAGTACCCTCAGCACCCTTACAGATGACAGCTCCCAGAATTCTTTGGAGTAAGCCATGACTGTTTAAAGTGGTTTCATACTGATTACTCATTTCAGGTTCAACTATAAAACATAATACATATAAAAATAGGTATGTATAGTATTAAAAATATGAAAAATAAAGATGAATCAAGGAGGAGGGGTGCCCCCCCCCATTTTCAATAGAGGGCCAGGTATCAGGAAAGCACTAGACGCTAAAAACTTTTGCAGGTGGGTGGGGAGGTACTCAGGCTGTTTGTGTCAGGCAGCTGCTGCTTAGGAAGCCCTCTGCTCAGCTTCCGAGGAAGCGCAGCTGTGCCCAGAGAAATGCCTCAGAACTGTGCTAGGCCCAGTGGGAGGTAATTCTGAGTGGATAGCCAAGCCTGTCATAGCGAAGGATTTAAGCAGCTCTCCTCATTAAGTGGTCTGCATGTTGTGGTTTGCAAGTTGTGATTTAATAAAGGCAGAAGGCCTATTTCATCCCAGCATGGTGTCCGCTTCATTCTTGCCATCCACGGAGTGTGAGATACACACAAATTATCATTTTCTTGACTCTATGATAACAAAATGTGACATTTGGACTTGGAATATCTTTGTCATTATCAAAGTGATTCTATTTGCCTTCAAATATATTATGTTTTAGTAGAATGAAATTCTCCCTCCTGCCCTCTCTCTCTCGAGCTTACAGTAGCTTATATTTCTTCTTTCTCTCCAGGGCACCTTTAGGGGGTCTAAGAAATCCCTGTCCCCCGACAGTGTTCTTGACTTCCGTGAAAACATTTGCAGTGCACTGCAGGACTCGGGTGCACTAATATTAAAACTTACTGACACATTTAGAATTGCCTGGTGGTTTAATGAAGAGGTGAGGTTTCGGGGAAGAGAGTGATGCATCATTTCATGGTCCCTGCTCTGCACCACCAGAATCCCCTGGTGCACAAATGCAGCCTAATGTGCTAGATAAGACATCTTTGGGACCGAAGTTGTGACCATTAAAAGTGCTGGCAGCATATCACTAAGTTCAAAATGAAATTAGTAACTTTGGATGTGGGCGGACACTCCTGTCGAGTAGCCTCTGCCAGCCAGCCTTGCTAAACTGTGCTTAGCAGCATGAGATCTAATTTTGCCACACAGAACTTGACTTTGTCACAGCAGGAGAGAGACAATGTGCATGTACAGAGGCAGAACACCCACAAATGAATGGAGTCCCAAATCACACCAGTCTCTGCAGGGTCCGTCGTTACACTACGGTTATTTTTCTGACATTTAAGGACCTTACACAGACATAATGGAGCCTTTAAGTACTGACGCAGAGAAGTCTAAAATTAGGAGCAAGGAAGGGGAAGTGTGTGAATAAGTACGGTATGAGAAGAGTCCAAAGGCAAAGCACGTTGAAGAGATTCCATGCAAAAATGTGTGAGGCTGCAGATAAATGTGGTTGAATGATCATTCTGACACTTTGATATAGTACTGAAAGACCTTCACAGATATTATCTCGACATTCCTCACAACATCCCTTTGAGGTAGGTCAATATCTCAATATTACAAATGTCTGGGACTGAGAGACAGTGGCCAAGTTGAGAATCAAAACAGCAACTTTTAGCTAATAGTGTGTGCCTTTGATCTCTAGCTATGCCTGCTCACAACGTAAATGTAACTATTCAGCAAATGTTCTGAGGTTACAAACTTTCCTTAAGCTATTTTAAGTCAGGGTGTCTGTCCTATCTTAGTTGTTAACGGTGGTGCATTTCCTGAGTAGTGGAAGAGATGGGACAGAAGCCCTTAGCTACAGAAAACCAGCAACCTCTTAACATTTACTGAAGTGCTTATTACCTCCCTTGAGTGGGCTAGTCTTGGAATTGATTCGGGAAGAGTCATATGCACCCCCTAGCCTAACCTTCAAGACTTTGAAATAGCCAGGCTTAATTTCTTCTAAAATGAATTAGCAGGCATATCGGCATGGGCATAAGCTTAGTGACTCAAATTCATCATCATAATCATCATTGGAAAAAATGGATACTGTAATGGAAAAGGGTGGGGATTCTTAAGTCTGGGGAGATGAATATGGACCTCCAGGATTTTGGTTGACTCCCTAGCCCATGCCCTTTCTTCCCCAGCTGCATCTCTTACCAGCCCTGCACAATGCCCTCCATCAGTGCTTTTGCCTTACTGGAATGTATCCCTGAACTGTGACTGCATTCGCATGACAACGTTTCCATTTCCCTAACTGTTAATTTCTGCATTATCTTTGAACTTTCACACTATGCAAATGCCACTTTTGGAAAACTAATGGAAATATAGCACATGTTTAGCTCACATTTCCGTGTTATTTGATTCCGGGGTGGGTGGGAATCCATTTGCAGACCACTTAACCCAGAAAACTGCGAGAGTAAAGTAACAAAATTTGGGGCTGGATACAGGCATGTAGTTCTTTCTTACAGGAAATGCTCCACAGGGGTGGGGGACAAAAATGGGGGAGGGGAATGAGGAGGGTCATGGGGGGAGTGAGAAATGTCCCTATTTGCATCCGAAGAATGCTGGAGGGTATGAAATCTAAGGTAAGGTGAATATCCTCAGACGTAATAGGCTTATAGTCAAAGCTTAAATAGTCTGTTGTAAGATGAATCATAACAATGATTTATAGGAAGGCGCTTTGGTATGTTTTCACTGTGCACTCAAGACCTTGTGGGATCAAATATTTCATTCAGGGATATGTCTAATTTTGAAGTTCTGTGGTTATAATAATTTTAAACCTACTGATATCTTTGTTCCAACAAAGCAAGCAAAAGCTAGAAATTGACTAAAATGTGAGTATGAAGCATTTGGGGTAATAATAAATAAAATCCATTAATCTTGAAAATTTAATTTTGCAGCCGGTAGCCAAGGATCAGTCTAATGTGATTACTTTCTGAAATGCTTTGTTCAAGAGGACATTTGCAATCCTGAAGTTGCAAGGAAATGTAAAAATATGCTTCAGTATAAAGTTGAGCATTAAAACGCAAGGGGGGAAAGTGTATTGAATGAACAAAGCACATATCCGTCACAGTCAGTAAACACAATTAAAGTCAAACTACAGGGGAAACCAAATGGAGCATTTTTGTCAACAAATCCAGTTAAGCAATCAGGTTTAATAAATGAAATAGTGGTTTTAAACATAATAAATAGTGGAAAGTTAAGCTAGTAGGGATTCCCCACTCCATGTATTTAAATGTATTTCATTTGAGAACAAAGACAAGTCAAAATGTACACAATGAAAAATAATAGACTAATAGGCATGGTGCTCCTTCAGATTATAAGATGCCCACATTAAGATGTTGCACAAAAAGCAGAGATAGCCATGCTCTTCCACATGAAACAAAATCCACATTGGGGAAATTGTTGGGATACTGCTGGGGAGACAAAGTCCATCATGGCCCCCAAGTCGCCTCCGGACGTCCATCGATCTCCCGTAGGCACGCAGTATCAGCAATTAGCGACATGAGCTCCAGAAATAGCCTGCCACATTCTCGAGCCGATGCACGCTCTATCAGCAGATAATGCACAGCGAAAGTTGCACGCAGGAGAGCATTATTTACAAATTTATTCAGCGTTGGTCAGAACAAAGAAAACATGACTGCCAGCTTCAGTGTCTCGGACACACAGAGCGAAAAACAAAAACACAACAGAAACATCCTGTGAAACAGGAAATATGCAGGCTGTGTGACTCACAAAGCCTGCTCCCTTTTAAGGTGGAACGGAAATATCCTAACAGAAATATCCTGATTAGGCTAGCCAATATATCTCAAAATAGTATGCGAGCTTTTGATTTCTTCAGAGCTCTTAATCAGCCTAATTGGCAAGCAGAGTAAAGTGGGGGGCTAGCTGAAGCTGAAGCTATGAAGTCTGTGTCTGGTCATAGTCTAAGATGGAATGGGTGAGGAGATAGAAGACTTTCCAATGAGTCTCTTTTCCTTGTTAAGACCTTAGGTGATGCCTGAGGATGGAGATTCTGTCTATGCATTACATACCTTTAATTGCATAGCATTCACATCTCACTGTCCACTGACATCATCATCATCATCATCATCATCATCATCATCATTATTTTGTGTCCTGAATGTTCCATGAATACATGGGAGTTCATGTACTCAAAATGAATCCCTGAATGAGGGATGTAAGAATTTTGAGCCAGTCACAAACAAAGTTCTGGTTTGATGTACATTGTTGAGACAAAAAGAAACAACAACAACAACAGAGCCTTGTTCTTGTACTCAACAGTCTAGGACAATCTGACTTCTTTATATGCTCTAAAAATATAAAATGGGCTACTGTTGAGTCCAAGGTCAATTTCAAGACACCAAGTTCCATCACACTGCAAAATTAAGCTGAAGTAGTCTGGCTTCAAATGAGCACTTGTAATTTCCAGAGGCATTTTATAGCACTGTGTTGTAAAATTACTCACCAGTGAAACAGGACTTCAGATTCAGACGTAAATGTGTAGAAAGTGGGTATCTGATCTAAAATGATCTGTTCCCAGGAGTAAAAGAAAAGAAAAGAAAGAAATATGAATATTTTGTTTTGGATAACCAGTTCTTAGTTCTGAGTCAAATGTACAAAAAGAGAGTGATAATATTGCTAGGATGGTGCGGCTTTAGACTAAAGGTGAGAGATTACATATACAAAGAAATAAAAAGAATGTAAAATCTCTCTAGTCTGCATTTAACCAACCAGATGCTTATGGGAAGACCACAAGCAAGATGTGAGCACAATAGCACACTCCCACTTACAATCCTCACTCTCCCTGCCCCCCATAAAAAACCCTGTTATCACATAGTGTTTGTATAAAACAGCAGAAGTTAACTTCAGTGAAATGTGGAGCACACATTTAACTGAGCTGTAAGGAATGCGTTCTTGAATAGGAAAGATTTCTATAGCCCTAGCTAACTAGTTGGAGAAACAAAGGCAGCCATACTTGGCCCTTTGTTCTCGGCAAGCTAGAGATCCAAGATGATCTTCCAACTCGAGATACAAAAGAGAAGTGTGAGAGGAGGACTGAAGTAAGAGGCGATGTAACCTAAGGCACAGCAGTCTAACTTCAAAGGACGGGTCATCACAGAGATCAAAGGGACACAGACAGTTTTTACCCCACAGAAACCTTTGCCAGCAGGCTGAATTGCTTCCCACTTCCAACAAAAGCTCCCAGAGATCTTGAATATGAGAGGGAAAAAGATTAGCCTAGTTTTATAACATTCCCTCCAAAGGATATTGTAGAAGAGGGTACTGTGTCTCTTGCAGAAAGTCCTGTGGTACTTTAAAGTCTTCAGCCAATGCCCGTGCCAATACCACACACATTTAATTTACAATCAATAATGTTGTGGCCTTAATGTTACCCATCAACCTTAATTCTGTGTCCATGTGTAGTTATTTCATGGGGGGCTGGCTTGGGGCCTCAAGATGCAACATTCCCTACAAAGGATATTGTAGAAAAGGGTACTGTGGCAGAAAGTCCTGTAGTACTTTAAAGTCTAACAAATTTATTATGGCATCAATGTTGATAGACTAGGGCCTACTACGTAAGATGCATGATGTGTAATTTCCTGTATTGTTTTTTTAAAGAAACAAAGTACTGTTTTCTCTTTAAGCTAAAGGTATGATAGGGAGGAAAACACAATTATCCTACTGTCTGCTATCAGTTAATTAAAATGATCCTCTCCAGCATTTGCAATGGAAGGCTGTGTATTACATCACACAAGAGTCTGCTGAATCAGGCCAGTGGCTCATCTAGTACAGCATTCTATTCTCACAGTGGCCAATTATAGGCCTGAAGGAAACCAGCAAGCACAATAGCACTCTGCCCACCTGCGATTCCCAGCAACTAGTATTCAGACAGTGGAGGTAGAACATAGCCATCTTAACATTCATGGTTGTGCATTTTACATGTATGTACATTGGAGGCAAGTTGCATGCCCCACAATTGCTTCATGCAAAGATTTAGAGATCCTAGGGAACAGATAGCCAACGTGGTGCCCTCCATATGTTGTTGGACTCTCACCACCTCAAGAAGCATAGCCAATGGTCAGGGATGGTGGGAGTTGTGCTCCAATGTCTGGAGGGCACCACATTGGTTTCCCCTGCCCAAGGGTGTGGGTTAAACCCTGAAAAATGACTACTCCAGAACCTCAGGCAAACAACATTTTCACCCGAGGAAAAACTAGGAAGCAAACAGGGCCGGATATTTGCCAGGAAGAGATACCAGCACACAAGGACAGTTGATGCGTATGCTCTCAAGCAGAATCTTTTGTGCACTTTCTACTTATACTTTGATCTGTGTTTCAAATTCTGAATTCTACAGGCACCAAAAGTTTTCTGCCTATTACTGAAAGCAGCCCGGTGGTTCAACTGTTCCTGTTCTCCCATGTGATCTGAGGATTACAGTCCCAATTAAGATTTCCTAGTTAGGCCCAGTTGAGAATTCCTGCTTTAAAGGAAAGAACGTTGGCATAAATTATGCAGATCTCCCCAGAGAGGACCCATGGACATCCAACGAAGCTTAATGTTGGAAGATTCAGGGCAGATAAAATAAAGTACTTCTTCACACAGTGTACAGTTTAAATGATGAAACTTGCTCCCACAGGAGGCAGTGATGGTCCCTAACTTTGATTGTTTTAAAAGAGGATTAGGCAATTAATGGTACCTAGCCACAAGTTAATATGCCTCTGTATACCAGTTGCTGAAAATCACAGGGGGAAGACTGCTGTTGCACTCAGGTCTTGCTTTCAGGCTTCCCATAAGCATCTGGTTGACCAGTGTAAGAACAGGATGAAGGACTAGATGGGACTTGATCCAGCAGGCTCTTAAGTCCTTATGAAAGGCTCATCTGACACCTAAATTATTATCTTTTCAGCACCAGGTAAAGGCTAGGCCATGTAACTGAATTTTTTTAGTGCTTCTAGATTTAGGCAAATTGCTTCTCTTTGCTGTCTTTTTTTTGTAAGGCTGGTTTTAATAATTATGCTGATTTGCTTTTATGCAGTCATCTTTTGCTGGGTTTTGGTTTTTATGTTATTTGCGTACAGAATGCTTTATGGTTTTTATGATGTTGAATATATTTTCCTTGCTTCTTACATACTGCCCAGGATTTTAGTTGATGAGTAGTCTGGAAAATAAATATATAGGGCATTTTCTGGGGTTGACTCTAAGATATGTGATGGTTTATTGGCAGACCTGTGGCTGAGTCCCCTTCAGGATTAGGCTAAAATCAGACATTTTATTTGCTCTTGTTTGATATTGAGCACTGGTCTTAAATAAATTAGATATTTTGATTAGGGAAGCATTCATTTTCTATTGACTTCCTGATCCATTAGGCCAACAATAGATAATATAGTGAGGTCCAGATGTTTTGGACTCCAACTTTCATCAGCCCCAGTAATCATGGCCGATGGTCAAGGATGATGGCTACCCCTCCAGAGGTTGTCTACCCCTCCATTAGGCTACACCTCTGGTCAGCTAAAATCCAATGGGCCCTGTCTTGTGACCCACCAAAATGCAACAAGCCTCATTTCCTTTATTACTAAATCCTTGCCAAGCTTCGATCCTTAACAAACCAAAGTTCATACAAAACTGTCTTATGCAAGATCAGACTATATGTCCATCTAGGCCAGTATTGTCTACTCTACCTGGCAGCTGCAATCTGGGGTCTCAGCCAAGAGTCCTTCATATTGCTTCTTACATGTCCCTTTTATTAGATGCTGGGGACTGAGTTGGGAATGTCTGGATGCAAAACATGTGCTCTACTACCATCAAGCTATGGCCAAAATGCACCCAATACTCCAGTTGGGTTCTGCCCACTGCTAAAGGTAATGCTAATTTCTGAAAGATCAGCCTTTGCTAATTAGGTTCAGGTTAGATTTGGAGGACAAAACTATAGCTATTTGTATTGTATATATATATTTTTAGGATTAAGTTGTTATAGTCATTTTTATTGGCTTTTTACTATTCCCCACTAGCCACCTTGAACAGCTGAGGAAGATTGTTTTTTAAAGAATAATAATCAGTTTTCTTTAACCACTAAACACACAAACGAACAGCAGACAGTGCATACTTCAGTCAAGAAATTGCCAAATAAAACGTAGGGTGTGTGTGTGTGAAAGAATTAAACACTTGAGGCAAATGATCAGCAGTGTGCTTCCAGAGTACTAAGATAACGTAGCAACTAGTTACATGAGCAAATACAGTTGCAATTTTCCAGCTTAATAAAAACCCACATTTCATGAATCTACAATTTAGCATCTTTAAGGCAATGCAGTGCTACATCTGCCTACTGTGGAAAGATACAACTGTAAGAATAATGTTAGTTCTTTCTTTGGAGACTGTATTGCTTTCGTTGTGCTACGACTCATTAACTTTTAGGAGATGCTGTCACTGATTACAATAGTACAAGGTGACAACCATTAGCACTTACGATATTGAGATAAGGGGATTTCAACAAGATAGCATGTATTTTCTATTAACAGAAACTATTTAAACAATCACTCTAACTATGCTATTAATTGTCCCCAATATCACACATATGTTAAATAAGCTATAAAAATTACTGCTATTGGTTTACTGAAGCAGCTGAAAAGCACTAGGGTGCTTTCTTCCTGCTGCTAGCAAAAAACAACACAAGACTTTCCTTCTCTCACCTCTAACGGATCAGACATCCATTCCCCAATTTTGAAATGATACATAACCAGAGGCCTACCATCAATTCATTGGATATTTCAAATCAATCATTGTTTGACAGTTGTAAAAATGGCAATTCTTTGGTTAGGATTGTTAGAGAAGGGATTTCAACCCCAGAGTTGAGGACTAAAATGTCTCAAAGTAGTTAGCAACCTATCTATATCTATGGTATGTTATGGAGTCTGCTAATTTTAGCCACCACAGAGTGGTATTTTAAAACAGGAAAAAGATAATCTTCTAACATCTGAAAATGAGACTTACCTTTTGGAGGTCATGCCTTCCAGGAGCTAGGTGATGTTACCTAATTTGACGTCTATTAATTCTACCTAGTGTGCACCACCGAAAACTAAAATCTGACTTTGCTAGTCTAAACAGTATTTTCTTTATTTTGGCATCTGCTCTATGCATCACAGGAGACCCTGTGTTTTGATCAGTCTTTGAGTCAGTGCCGAATCACTGCTAGATTTTTTTATATTCAAAAGAGTCATTATTGTTCCTTTTCCCCAGCCACCTCGGTGGGTGCAACCACTGGAGGCTCAGCCATTTGGGCTAATAAGGCACTGCCCCACCAACCTCAGTCTGTCCTTGACTAGCCCCTACCTGTTTGCCTGCATATTCACACAATGTTGTACACATACCTAGAATTGCATGGTACATTATATTTCCCATGGACAATGTGAATCCATGGAGAGATTTTGTTTATTCAAGCTGAAATAGAAAATAGAATGGCAATTTTTAAAAAGCACACAGAGAAATATAAAATGTGTGTTTTAACAAAGTTTTTAAGAGTAAAAAAAGAAGCAGAATATTAGCAGGATGAGCAAACTCAGTGTTTTCAGATGTTTAAGGGAAAGGATAGAGATGTGAAATGAAGCAAGAAAGCTAAGACTTAATAAGAAGAAAACAGTGGGCAAGCGAAGAGCAAAAGATGGTATGTAGTGATAGGTCAAAGACAACAGAGAGGCCCCAAGCACCAGGACTTTAAAAAATAAGAAACAAATGTTTAAATTAGACATGGAAGATAATAGGACCCAGTGAAGTAAGCAATATCAAGAAGTGACATAATCAAAGTGCCAGCCTTGATGGCTATTATGGATAGCAGAATTCCAAGCAGTAATTAAAAGTTTAAGGTCAGAAAGAGCTGGGCCAGAGAAATACCCATACTCCAAGTAAGAAAGCAATGTTTAAATATTAGATACTTAGTCAAAGTTGTGCTACTTTAATTTAGAATTCATGTATGCTTAGTCATAAGTAGGGTCAATAGGAGTTATCCAGAGGTGAGTGCCTATAGGATTGCAACTTAAAATTATAATTAGAAAAGAGCCATGTTAATATATAACAGTGTTTATAACTTCATCTTTAGCATCTTCTATTGTATCCCCCCAATTATTAGTTCCATTGCAAATCTATAATAGAATAATAGAAAATAATAACTTTTCTTCCACCCACATACTTCACCAAGTATTTTCATCTAATTATTATCACAGCAATAAATCTTCACTTTTTGATTGATTATTGCACTAATTATTTTCATCATCTCTATCTGGTCATTAAAAAAGGGAATTACAATCCTGACATATGAGATTGCTGATTAAATATTATACAACATCATCATCATCATCAACCAATGACGTGTGATCCATTCTGACATATCCAAAATTCAATATTTATTTATTTTTTGGAAAGGCACACAGCACAAATGCTAAACGGTATTTTATAACAAAACATATGAAAGGACAATAAGGACTGGAATATTAACCCCCCCAAATCATTCTGTCTTGCTCCATTAACCAGCCAAATGTTATAGGGATATTCACAAGTAGGACATGGTGGCATTATTTGTCGCCTTTAGTTAATTCTCATCTTTTGCTAGATTGAAGCACACTGTCTCTGAACACAAAGACTGTCCAAGCACATGGACAATTTGTCCCATGTTTGGAGACAGTAAACTTCTCCTCAGTGAAAATAGCTGCTAATACTTTGTTTCAGTTTCCTGCATTGTTTTGTGGTTCTCACAAGAGCTGCTCTGCCATTTTCCCTTTATACTGCTGTCAAAAGCTGTCTTTGGATACCATACTAAATCATAGTTTAGTGTGATAAGAAGATACCCAGGTGAGCCTCACATTTATGCTTCTCCCCTCCCCTTCCCTCTCCTTCCTTTTACTCCAGAGAGCCAGTGTGGTGTAGTGGTTAAGAGCAGTGGACTTGTAATCTGGTGAACCAGGTTCGTGTCCCCGCTCCTCCACATGCAGCTGCTGGGTGACCTTGGGCTAGTCACATTTCTCTGAAGTTTCTCAGCCTCACTCACCTCACAGAGTGTTTGTTGTGGGGGAGGAAGGCAAAGGAGATAGTTAGCTGCTTTGAGACTCCTTAAGGGGAGTGAAAGGCAGGATATCAAGTCCAAACTCTTCTTCTCTTCTTCTTCTCCCCTTCCCTCCCCACTTCTTCACTTCCAGATTTAGTTTACCACAGTTTGGTGTGCCATTTAAACAACACAGCTGGATGAACCATGGTTTCAAATACATCATATTTAATATTAACTACAGGTTTACAGTTTGGATGACACAGCAAACTGTGATTAAACAAAAAGAGGGGGGAAATGCCGCACAGGAGGAGCAGGGAGTGAATGAACCTGAAGATTGCATGGACTCATTCTCATCACACTATAGCTTAGTACAAGGGTGGAGAACATTTTTGGGTTATTTGCATTGCTGCCATAGGAGCCAACTCCTAGGGTCCAAAGAGTCTTTGCCACCCCAATAAAATATTTGAGGGGCCCAGCTCCCCCAAGTTTAATAGGCATTGCCATTCAAATAGTGTGTGTGTGTGTGTGTGCCGCATCATGTGATTGATTATGCAGGGCAGGTCTTACTTGCCCCCCCCCCCAATATTTTATTCAAGTTGACACCCGAGATTGCTGGTGGTGACAGACCCCAAAGCAAGTACAGCTTTTCATGTGCAAACTCACATGTAACCACAGACACATGTACACTCACACCCTCGCCCCTTCAGCATGTCATCTCAGACAGGCCTCTGTCACCTTTCAATTTCTTCCTCTCCGATTCACTAGTTCTGTCTGACTCACAATTACCTTTTAGGACAATGGGATATTAGTAACCAGGCACACTGCTGAATCAGCGGCTGCCTTTTTGATTCACCATGCATATATCTTGATTGTTCCCTGATCACTGATCGGTCCGCATCAAACTCAGCCAAATCTGCTAGCTTATGTAATCATATGCTATCCAGTGATATTTACATTTAGAAGAACAATCAGGGGCCACTTCACCCTGGGCCTAGTAAAAATGATTACGTGAATAGGAATTCAAGTAAGGAAATTGTGGATGTGTTCAGAATAGAATGATAAAAATGAATTACTATTTTCCCCAGTTTCATATAGTTTGGTCTGTTGAAGAAGCTAATAATCAACTGAGCTGGACTGCAAGTGGGTAAAGATGGAGCTGATGAGAGGCTTCAGGTTTCCACATACCTGCTGATGCTTCATAACTCTCAAAGAGAATTATGGAAAGGAAAGGGATAAGCTGAGGAGTTTAGGGACTGGTGGGTGTGGTAGGTTAGGGGCCAGCTACTCACCTTCATGTTGAAGAGGGCTTCTCAGATCTGTAGTGAAGGGATAAGGGAGTGTAATCTCTGCTCCTGGATGAAAGAAGGAGCAGCTCTCCTAAACTCTGAGGACACCTTTGGGATCCCTGAACAATGATATTGGGTAATTTCTCTTATTTAATACAAAAAAGTAGTACCATGTTGGTGCAATGAAAAACCTCAGTTTACTAATATTTTACTTGTGAGTTCCAATCCATCTATTAAAAATGTAGAATTTCTAAATGACTTAATCCTGGCTTATTCCTTGAAAAAAAATATCACTGTGTGTGTGTGTTCTGTTTTTTGTTTTAGCAAACAAATTCAAATAATTAAAATATCCACATAATGCAAGCGAACAGGACTCTAGTGTGATTTGCATTAAACAAGCAAACTCTGAAGATGTCCACACACTGTTCCAGTCTTCTTTAAATTAAGAATAATTGTTGGTGATTTGAAAAAACATAATATTGTAAAAGCTCTGTGGGTGAAATCTAGGTTGATCGGTTGAGAGGTTTAATACTTGTGGACTGACAGCAACTAAAAAGTAGCACTGTACATAGTTACTGAACTAAGGGTTTGATCCCTATTCTCTCTGTCTTCCTAGAACACAGATGGAAAGAACAGATTAGAATCTACAGGTAAATTTGCAACAAGGATTTCCTGTGATTCTCTTATAATTCACAGACTTTGTTTAGTCTGTTTGGTGCTCTTCAGTGCTACATTAGCAGTTTCTATGGAAGCCGCCCAGATGGGCGGCCCAGCCAGATGGGAGGGGTATAAATAATAAATTATTATTATTATTATTATTATTATTATTAACTTTGCCTAAGGCAAGTTATCAAAAGTTATTTAAAGGGACAGTAAATATTGGCTGAAGTAAAGCCAAGGTCAATGCTTTACCTTAAAAACCTGTAAGTCTTGAAATGTAGGTTTGGGAGGGAACATAGCTCAGTGGTGGAGCACTTGCCTTGCATGCTGAAGTTCCCATGTTCAATCCCTTGAATTTCCAAGTAAGGCTGGGAAAAAGTGTTGCCTGAAACCATGGAAAGCCACTGTCAGGTCTGACCAACACTGAAGTAGATGGACCAACTTTCTATTTAACTAGTATTCAACATGCAAACCCTCCAGTCTTTCCCGGTATCGATCAGTGAGCTTCTTTTGCCAAGAGGAAAGGAGAACATAGAAGTATATTACTGATTTAAATTGATTTCAGGTTGCTTAAATGGCCAGGCTTTATTCATTTGTTGCCATGCTGAAACTTCCTATTAGGATGATGCAACATTACTTGAGTCCCATTCTCAGCAAGGGCAAATTATGCTGTCTCATTAAGTTAGTAAAATTAGAGCCTAAGGTTGTCTGAAGCATGGATCAGTCATCAGGGGAAGGGGCATAGCTAAGTGGTAGAACATCTGCCTGGTATGCGGAAGGTCCCAAATTCAATCCCTGGCATCTCAGGTAGGGTTGGGAAGGACACCTGCCAGTCAATGTAGAGGATACTGAGCTAGATGGATCAGTGGTCTGACTCAGTATAAAACAGCTCCCTATGTTCCTGTTTTCTATAGTCTTCAAACAGGAAACTAAGGAACCTGGATGACTGCAGGTTTTGCTTATACTTTCTTTTAAAAAATAACAATTGATTTATTTGTTAATAGTGTTCCCAACAACAGATATGAATCAACAATGTCATTCAATTTGCATCAGTGTTTTTTATGGCTAGTGACAAAATAATGCCCTATTTTGTAAAGCTGAGTATTACTAAAACAAGACTATGATACTGAAGAAAATGAAAGTCTCCAATTGCTGGAGAAATATTGTTTATTTTATTATTTGTATATAAAAACCATGTTTGTATATTGCTATCATTGATTTTTTATTTAAAAAATTGATATATCTATATACAATAAAAAACACGAAAACATAAAACTGAAGATCATCGACTGTTACAGAAATGTGTTGTCTTAATTGCCTGCATAAGCCTTTCAGCAGGCTTTTAAAGGTTACAAAAGAAGGCACATGCTGAATCTCTATTGGCAGAGTGTTCCACACGACTGGAACAATAACACAAATGCTTGGTTTCTTGTTGCATTCAGATGAGCCTTGCTGATTTGGGGGATGACCTACGATGCTCCTGGCAGATGATCTCAGTGTTTGACCTGGGATATAAGGGTTGTTGAGGTCTTTATAAATTAATATAAGGACCTTGAACCTGGCTCTTCTTCTTTTTCTTCTTTGGCGATCACTCGTAGCTGAGTAAGATTGTCTTCCATAAACATGGTTTTAACAATGAGTCTGTAAGTGACAGTGGAGGCCAATTCTGGACCCACACATCCTTCCACAGTGGAGACATTGGTGAACCTGGCTCAGAAATACAAGGACAGCCAGTCCAGATGTTTTAAGAAAGGTGTTACATGTTGGTGCTATGTGCCCCATCAGCAGTCTAGCTGCTGCATTCTGCATTATCTAGAACTTCCAGACCAGGGCCAAGGATAGCCCTACACAGAGCATGCTGCAGTAATCCAGCCTTGAGGTTACCAAGGCATGGACTACAATGGTCAGGCTACCCCATATATTGAATGAATGCGCAGTGTTTTAATTGAATGGGGTGAAAACAGCTATGTCTAAAATACTGTGTTTATATTATGGCAGTATTTTATATACAAATGAATAAAAAAAATGTTGTCTATGTAATTATTTTACGCTTGTTACACCAATGGATGAATGTAGATATAATCGTTTTCTTTGATGGATCATAGCACACTAGAATTGTGTTTGCTTTCTGCCCTTTTAAAATGGTGATTAATGTGAAGAAGGAGTTGACCAGCAAAGCTGTTTAAAGATGCTCTCCACGTTTGTATGAAATGAGTTCTGTCCAGCTGACACTTATGTATTTTTATCAGTGCAGAAGGATGAGCATAATTTTGATTTGAAATGTTAAAGTAAACTCTGACAGACAGGAAGGCTATAATATAAATAGAACAAAGAAGTAGAGTTATCTCCTTATACACACAATAGAAGTTTCAGAGACCGGAACAAGTCTCCTCTCCTTTTAGCAGTAAGTTCTTGGTGACAGGCTGCTATGGTTTCTTTGATTTTAGAAGTGAACACTTAATAAAATTCAAACAGCCATTTCTCACTTCTTGTCCTCGATGTGATCATTCTTCATGCTTCCATCACTGTGGGGCCTGACCATACCCAAAGTCCACACAGACGGAAAGATTGGTAACAGGGGAGTCTGGTGCACATATACAGGCTTCTTCCATGATTTGAAACCTTGATCAGGGTTGCAGATCACGGGGAGAACCTCTCATATGTCCAGCAGGCTTCCCTGTTACAGATGTTCTTCCAATGTGATCAGTGAGGGAAGGCACATGATAGTGGGGATCAGGCCAGTGGGCATAGCCCTCTTCTTTTCCTTCATGCAATTAATATCACATGGAGCATGAGGGAGAAGGGGTTGTATGTTAATTGGATTTGAAATACGGAAAATGATGGGTGGGATCCAATTCGATGATTTACGCTTGTGCCAGGGAACGTTCCCTCCTTTCCTCCCCCACTCGCACCAGGCAACTTCCTCAAATCTGCTCTGGAGAGTTTGGGGGGAAACCCAGAACAGATTTAGGGGACACACAGAGGGAGGAGAGGGGAGAAAGTTCTCTTGCACAATTGCAAATCCTTGTGCTAAAGGGGCAACTTATTTAGCACTATATTGGGTACAACCCAATGAGCCTACTTAGAAGCATGGATTTTGGATTTCAAAATTTGAGTTCTGACATTGAACAAGAACTTGAGTGGTATTTTGCTGTATCTAATTAAGTTATATTCAGAGTAGGCCTGCTGAAAATAGTAAATCTGTCAGTCATGTCTACTAACTTCAATCTGAGCAGGATATGCACTGGAAAAAATCCATTATTGATATTAGAAATTCGCATTATATTTTAAAATTATATAATACTATTACTATTAAGTTAGACACGAAGAAATGTTAGACAACAGCTTCTTAAAAACATTTGATACCACCCACCCCTTAGGTTTGGAACTGTTTCCTCTTGAGTATCCTCACTTTCTTCCTCCTACCCTTTCTGTCTTTGCTCAACACACTTGTTTATTAAAGCCTGTCTTGATCACCGTCATACTTTATCTATATTTATTTGTCAGGTTTAGTGGGTTAATTTGTTTGCCCATGCACAGTAACAGTGTGATATAAGGGAGAAATTATTTACGAGGAGGCTGATGTGGGTTTAATAAGGCCACAACTTTATTGGTTACAGACAATGTTTGGAGTTTGGAATCACAAGGTTTCAAGGATTCAGTCCATGGACAGTCTGACTGCTGGCTGGTGTTCCAGTCCCTGCCTGAATTCTACAACAAAGTCTTGGGCATTTCATGATTCTTGGCAGGGATTTTTAAAACTATTTTTTTTGGGGGGGGGTTGGGGAAATATGCTAAAATCACGTAAAATAATCATTTTAAATTATTAAACACACATTTATTTAAATAAAGACTATTTGATTTTAATGGCTTGTGGTAAATGTCGGTGCTCTTTTCATACACTAGAAAAGTAACTCATAAATGAAATGTTCATTGTTGTTTTATAAGTTAGTCAGAACATTCTGCACCAGCTGAAGCTTTCCAGCAGTCATCAAACTTAACCCCATTTAAGGTAGTGTGACCTTTGGAATATGAAGATACAAATGATGTTCATCCCATGTCTCTGAATGTGATAATGAATTTATAGCATTCAAGTGCACTCTCTCTCTCTCTCTCTCTCTCTCTCTCTCTCTCTCTCTTTCTTTCTTTCTTTCCTTCTTTTGCAGCATCTCTCAACCATAGGCGGATATAAACTTATTTAAATTTTCTCCATAGTTTTCTGTTGTTTGCTTCTTGTATCATATAAGCCTTGCTGATAGTTTTAGATCACCCACCAACTGCATAGGTGCTTGTCCCCTTGGTCTTTTGAAATTGTAGGATCACCATACTAACACTCTTTTCTTCCATTAGTTGTTTCTATCTTTTCATAATATTCCTAAGATCATGCATTTCATGACATGTTAAGTTGTTAATATTTCTCTGTAAGGTAAAGGTAAAGGGACCCCTGACCATTAGGTCCAGTCATGACCGACTCTGGGGTTGCAGTGCTCACCTCGCTTTATTGGCTGAGGGAGCCGGCGTACAGCTTCCAGATCATGTGGCCAGCATGACTAAGCCACTTCTGGTGAACCAGAGCAGCGCATGGAAACGCGTTTACCTTCCTGCCGGAGCAGTACCTATTTATATACTTGCACTTTGACGTGCTTTCGAACTGCTAGGTTGGCAGGAGCAGGGACTGAGCACCAGGAGCTCACCCCGTTGTGGGGATTCGAACCACCAACCTTCTGATCGACAAGTCCTAGGCTCTGTGGTTTAACCCACAGCGCCACCCATGTCCCTTATGTTGCTCTGTACCATGGCCCAATTCTCCACTCCATAACACACCACAGGCCATATGCACATATTGAGCACTTTAGCTTTCAGGTGTAGGGAAATATTTATATTTTTTCATTATGAAGCTAAATTTCCCTTCTCTTTATTCTCACTGTTCAGTTTTCTCTCCCAGAGTGATCCCCCCCCAATAGATGTATTCTTCAACTTGCTGTATTGCTTTATTTTCTAATTGTATATTATCCTCTTCTTTGAACATTCCTTTAGTCTTGGCTAGAGCCATCTTCAGTCCTACCTTTTTGATTCTTGGTTCAGTTTTTCCAGCATTTCTTGTAGACTTTTGGCTATTATGACTATATCATCTGCATATCGCACTAACAACTCTATTAAAGCTCTGAGAAAAAGTAATCCCTAGAAACCCCTCAGTCCAGTTTCCTTCCTTTACTTCTAATTCTTCTCTTTGTTCCTTGTGACTTGAAGTAGGAGGCACAATGAGACAACCAGGGACTTCCATGGTTCAGGAATCATGGTTCTGCATGACATTCCTTCATTCACTTCTTGGGGCTTGTGACTGTGAGTATGGGAGTGGAAAAGTGGTGGGTTTTACTCTTAGGCTTCAATCATATAGACATTTACCTGGAAGTAAGACTCACTGAACTGAATGAGACTTACTTCTGGGTAGACACATATAACTTTGCAGTATTATAGATCTCAACAGTATCTCAACAGATGAGATACTTCTGTCCCAGGATCCCTTCCCAATTCTCAGTCCTTTACTAGAGGCATGTACTGTGATGGAGGAATGGCTTTAATTAGGTGTCCTAAAAGACTGCATCTTTGAACATTGCTTGGATTAATTCCAGGAAAGCTGATCTTTAACTTTTATACTCAGAGGCCAATCTGATTTAATTCAAGGCACCCTTAATTTACATAGGACATAATAAAAATGCACAGTGCTTCTATAGCATGAGGCCGTAGAGCTGATGTCTGTGGAGAGGTATGGTACATTAACTTCCTCGCCTCAGTGCTACGATGTATATAGGAAATCACTTGAGTTTAAAAGGTGACGGTTCAGTCCAGTAATTCTTGACATATGACATTTCACAACAGCTGAAGTTACTGAACAGAACAGAGGAGTTGGGGGAGCTGCAGTCATAAGGGATTGGTAATTAGAGACAAAACCTTTCACCTCAGGTCAACGTTTAAAATCCAACCCAAGTTTGTAGCAGCCAGAACTCATTACCATCTGCAGCCTTTGTTAGTGGCCACATGAAATGAACCAGTGGTGCTAATGTATTGGAAATGGCTGGCTGTACAGTATCATATTCAGCAGAAATTGAAATTTAGACCGTAAGCTTCTCCAGAGCAAGAAGGAGTATGTCTGCTTCTGTGTATTAGGCAGTGTCATCTACAATATTATAACTCAACAAATAAATAAAGCCAAATAATAGTCACTGTTCTTATTGGCTCTTATAGCACAAATACATGAGCATTACTTCACATGGAGATTGCATTCATCTCTTGGTGCTCAAAGGTTCATTAGACAAGATGCTCTAACTGCAATTTATTCATTTAAATGCATATCTTGCTATTACGGGCAGCTTGTGGCATGTTGAAAGTGTCCTTGCTATGTCCTTCACTCTTAACTCCCCATCCCTACTTCTCTTGAGCCTTAAAATGTACTTTAAAAAATAAAATTATAAAATTATCCAGTCAAATGTCCTCCTGTCGAAGTATGCTTGTCATTGCATCTTACCACCACCCCAAATACAGTTGCTTAACTCCTCCCACAGTGTCTTTCTCACTTCTTTGTGAAAACTGCTGCGTATTTTATGGAAGGGGTGCACAGTCTGTA
Organism: Podarcis pityusensis; assembly: GCF_964106645.2. Classification (NCBI taxonomy): domain Eukaryota; kingdom Metazoa; phylum Chordata; class Lepidosauria; order Squamata; family Lacertidae; genus Podarcis; species Podarcis pityusensis. The sequence goes on along the minus strand of NC_138034.1, from coordinate 45,765,664 downwards.
TTTGTGTGGCATGTCCAATAGCTACATACAATTTCTGAACCTATTTCCTCAGAAATGTGTCAGTGAGCTCAATAGTACTTACTTCTCAACCTACTGCCAACCTAGCAGTTTGAAAGCATGCCAGTGCAAGTAGATAAATAGGTACCGCTGCGGCGGGGAAGTAAACGGTGTTTCCGCGCGCTCTGGTTTCCGTCACAGTGTTCCATTGTGCCAGAAGAAGTTTAGTCGTTCTGGCCACATGACCTGGAAAGCTGTCTGTGGACAAACGCTGGCTCCCTTGGCCTCAAAGCAAGATGAGCACCACAATCCCATAGTCGCCTTTGACTGGACTTAACTGTCCAGGGGTCCTTTACCTTCAGGGGCGTTCTGGGGGGGTGCGGCGGCCCGCCCCGGGTGCCATTCCAAAGGAGGGGTGACAAAATGCTGACCCCCGATCGGCAGCACCCCCAGGGTATGCACCACACCCCCCGCAGGCAGTGCACCATGCCCCCTGGGATGAGCGCCACTCCAGGTACTGGAGCAGGTTGCTTCGCCTCTGTTTACCTTTACTTCTCAGCACCTGTGGTTAGGATTGTGCTGTTAGATTGTGCTGTTCCACCCTAGCTTGCTTACCACTGACAAAAGAACTGAATCATGTGCCTTTAAAGAAGCTCAAAGCATTCTATGAGCTGTATATAGCTGCTTCAAATACTGTCGTTCCTTAGCTGGTAGCTAATTTTAGCATAGACGCCATTACAACTGATCAAGGGTTAAAAGATGAGCACATCTGGCTCTGCCCACAGACTGAGGGAAGTTCAGGATTCAATCAAATATTGGTAAATACAGATTGTGCAGTTAAAGTGAGTGTGGTGCTCTTGTGCAACTAAACATATCTATCTATCTATCATCTATCTATCTATCATCATTGTGTGTGTGTGTGTGTGTGTGTGTGTGTGTGTGTTTTCTCTCTTTTTGGCCTCTCTAATGTTTCCTCTCCAAATCTAGCCATGCTAGATATTTTAAAGAGATATCACCACTAGCAAACCTTGCTTTTTGAATATATATATATAGAGAGAGAGAGAGAGAGAGAGAGAGAGAGAGAGAGGAACAGTCAATGAGATGTGAGGAGCCCAAGGGGACTGGTTGAAAAAGAGAACTTTATGGGAAAGCAAAGTCACCAAGGCAGAGAAAAGCTGTCAGAAAACACAGAACAGGAATAATGTAGCAAAGGTGAAGGGGGAACAGACGAAGATAATCAAAATGATGTACAGTGGTACCTCGGGTTACATATGCTTCAGGTTACATACGCTTCAGGTTACAAACTCCACTAACCCAGAAAGAGTACCTTGGGTTAAGAACTTTGCTTCAGGATGAGAACAGAAATTGTGCTCCGGCGGCGTGGCAGCAGCAGGAGGCCCCATTAGCTAAAGTGGTGCTTCAGGTTAAGAACAGTTTCAGGTTAAGAACGGACATCCAGAATGAATTAAGTTCTAAACCTGAGGTACCACTGTACAGTTTAAGGTAAGTCTTATCAGACTAATGGGAGGATAATAAGCATAGTATTTCCACTCAAGCTGACAGCTTCTAGGGCAACTAGGCCCCAGAGTCTCTTAGAGTAACAAAAAAACCTTTGGCTAGATGCAGCTGTAAGACCTCCAGTCTGTCAGTCTCTTCTTGGCTAACTGATTCTGGTTCTGGGCTGGATGGGATCATGTCAGGAGGCAGCTGTTGTCTTCTTCACTATGTGTAATCTATGTGAAGTAACCCTCTGGTTAAACATTGTTTTGCTACAGATAATTCCACTCTACTGCTTAATTAGGTGTGATGTTTATGAGCTAGAAAAAGCCAAACCAAATTTGGACATATTGGCATTATCCTCCTCAGCTATTCCATTTCATCTTTAAACCAAGACCCCATAGTCCCCTCATTAGGGGGTAGTGGTGAAAATAAATATTATAGCTCCCTATGTGACTGCAGCAATTTCAACCACACTTTCACAAACACCTCTTCTCCCCAGAACTTGCACTGACAAAATTAAAGTTGTCACAGAATTGCACAGAAAGCTGCTTAACAGAAATATGTAGAACTGCACCTAGGGATGAATGAATCAGTCAGTTCTAGTCTCTCTCTCTCTCTCTGTGTGTGTGTGTGTGTGTGTGAGAGAGAGAGTATCTGTGTTTTTAAAAATCTTAAGCTCAGTTTCCCACACTTACACAATTAGAAATCAATTTATGAAAATTCATCTATGATTTAGTGCGAATTTCTCCTAAATAGGCATATGTTTTTGAATGCAATACCAAATATGCACATTTTTGCAAGCATTTTCCTCCTGATATAATTCATTTTTGTATGTTATTTTCACCACCTCCTACATTATTATTATTATTTACACACTTTCCCTTAATATGTACATTTCTGTGCAATTCTTTTGGCTGCATCACAAAATTCAGAGAACTACAAATTTTGAATAATAATTGGTTCAAAAAGTGTGAATTGGGTTGGTCCTCATTAAAATACAAACAAAATTGAATCTCTGCTCCATCTCAAATTGTCCCCATGTAGCTATATCTTAAGTGGCAGTCCTATGTTAATCAAACATGATTACACACACTTAATCACTAACATGTTCAAGTGGGGCTGCTTTAAAACATTTAACTTAACCTGTGTGTACATGCTTTGTATGCCTCAATTCTAGCATTTTGAACATGTTATTCAGGTGATACCTATATGAACAGCATGGTTAAAATACTCCCTCAAGCTAGCCTTTCCACCCCCGCTCAACCATAAGATTACATTTTTGCAGTAATATTATTTATTGTCGAGGGAGAATTTAAAAGTAAACAGACTCACTAAATCTTTAACTCTTCTGAATTTCAACCAAGTTCATAATGAAGCCCACTGCATAAAACAGCAAACAAACAAACGAACACAATCCACACACACAGCAACAGTAATATGCACGATATCTGATGGAGAATGTGAGCTCTGAGTTCCAGAAAGTATTTTTATTTTTAAAAAGAGGATATGCATCTCATTGAAAATTGCAAAATCACATAAGTTGCATGTGCGGTGACTTGGATGCTTCAGCTGTTGCAAAGCGCCACCCAGCAGTCAGTACAACAGACTATCAGTTGGATATATTTCTGTTTCAATTACTGGTAGCATAAAGGCTATTGGATATTTTGACAACATGTGTGTTCAAACCTTTCCTATTCTTACTAGTCAAGCAGGTTAGAAAGGTGAGTGTCTTAAAGAAAATGCAGTCATGAATGCATGATTGAAAGGGATTTATTCCCCGCTCCCATAGTGACTAAGGCTGTGGTCTGTCCAGTTCTGAATGAATCCTTAAATTTGACTACACACACACACACTGCTCTGTTTATGTCTAATCTGGCTTTTCTGCAAAGGTGCTTAGGGTAAATTTGCGGTCCTATACAAATTTACCTGGGATTAAGTCTCACTGAAGCCAGTGAGGCTTACTTATGACTAGAAATGTATAGGATTTCACCATCGGCATATGGTCACAATTAAACTCTTGGAGAAAACCAGTTTTGAATGAGCTCTGGAGTTCAGGTGGTGGGTAGCTTCTGTGTAGAGCTTAATAAGGATAGTATGGTGTTGCTGATTCCCCAGACCTCTGAGAAGCTTTTACTATTGAGAACGGTTTTGGAAGGGATTGAGGTATAGATTTACTAGATCAAACCAAAGTCCTGTCTAGTCCACCATGCTTTTTCTCTCAGTGGACAACAAAATACCTCTTATTTGCTTACTCTCTTTTACAGGAACACTTATAACCTGCCGTTTAGCCAAAAGTCCGTGGGCAAAAAAATGCATGCACATTAAAACCAAAATTAACAATGTCATACTAAAATAAAATGCAACAACAACAATAGAATTCACAGTAAAATCACAGAGCAATAAAACCGCAAGGTAGCAGCAGTGAAAACAATGGACCTCATCCCCGGATTAGCCTTCTCACAATGCTGTTCCTCAGCAAGTGGTACTCAGAGACATGCTGATTCTAGTCCTGCAGGTAGTATAAAGCCATTGTAGACAATAGGTTTTGAAGTAGGAAGCCAGTGCTTAACAGTGGGTCCATTTCATTTCACTTATTCCCATATGAATCTTCACAGTCTTTCCATGATATGCTTAGCATTTGGCCATTTATATTAGAAACCCTTCCAGAAGAATGGTCCATTCCATAGTGACTATTCTAGCATAATTATAACGTACCTTGCTTCACTGAACTTTCCCCATTAATGCTTTCAAGGTACACAGTCCATCAAAAAGTAATAATTAACATGAAAATATTCAATGATATACAAAATCTCTGGGAAAATTCTCTTTTAATGAACAGTTTTGAATACACTGTATTTATAATAGCAACTTAAACTGAATGCATATGCCTAATGAGGAAGCCAAGTAAGCAGACTGGCTTCCTGAAGTAAGAATTTTAAAGATTTGCTCTAAAGACTTGCTAAAACCTAATTGTGATGTATTCTTTTTAGCTCAGTGGTACTTGGCATTCTACTGTATGCCATTACCATAATGTTTATTTCCAAAGGAATGCACTAGCTTCTTGTAATTTTATGAGGGGATGAAACCACAACACAAAGTATACTTAAATCCCCTGTGAGAAATTTAACTTGAATTTCACAAGCTTTTCAGAGTAATTCCTTTTGAAATTGAAACACTGGACCCTGTTTTCATATGTATATAATGCCTAACGTTTTCTTTTCAGATGCACTATCAACTTGGGAATACCATTTAATAGAGCAATTTAATTGATTATCCCCTTGGCCCATAATCACCTTTGTCTCGTGAAGGAAAAGATGGCACTTCTTGAGAAACAGGCACAACTCGCAAGTAAGAATGTCCCCTCTGATAGCCCCATAAAAAGGAATGAAAAAGAGAGGTGGGAACCAGCTGCCTCGCCTTATAAAAAAGTAGAAAATATTCATTTTGTTAGTTTTGCACTTGTACTGATGCAACTGAAGCACTGTGCAGATTTTAATAAAGCAGCCATGATGTCTGCTTCTTATGGCTGTACTGCAGTTTTGAGTCCCACATGATGTCATAAAGGTAAAGGTAAAAGAGACCCCTGACCATTAGGTCCAGTCGTGACCGACTCTGGGGTTGCGGCGCTCATCTCGCTTTATTGGCCGAGGGAGCCGGCGTAGAGCTTCCGGGTCACGTGGCCAGCATGACTAAGCCGCTTCTGACGAACCAGAGCAGCACACGGAAATGCCGTTTACCTTCCCACTGGAGTGGTACCTATTTATCTACTTGCACTTTGACGTGCTTTCGAACTGCTAGGTTGGCAGGAGCAGGGACCGAGCAATGGGAGCTCACCCCGTCACGGGGATTCGAACCACTGACCTTCTGATCGGCAAGTCCTAGGCTCTGTGGTTTAACCCACAGCGCCACCCGCATCCCTTACATGATGTCATACCACATGGCAATTTCCTTTCAGCCCAGCATTAAATATGTATCTGAGCCACAAGGCAAAGAAACTTAAGGGCAGTTATGCTGGTGCTTGCTGCATCTCCCTCCTTGTGTCATAGATACCAATGTCACTTGCAACAGATAGATGTCTTTGAGACATTGTTGTCCCTAGGATTAAAATGAGAGAGGAGAGAAGATAGAACAGTGATGTGAATAAGAGTCAAGAGTGGCATGGGGAGGAAATGACTCCAAACAAGGAAGGGGACAACAGAAGTCATCATGCATCACAGGTCTCTTTCAAAGCAGCATCGTGACCTAGCTTAATCCCGATATATTGCTTTGAAAATAGACTCCTTTGATCTCCTTTAGAGAAAGTATTTTGGGGAATATAATACCACTTGACCTTCATACAAAGGCACATGCTGGCATCCCTTGGAATGGCCATCATTTTATCTTTTCTGGGTTACGACCTCTCCATTGCATTCTAGAGTCTTGTTGGTTGGATTCAATGTATAATGAGATTGTGTCACATCTCAAGTTTGTAGCTCTGTGTGCACGCATGACCAATTACCTTTTTGAACTTGAATGTATCCCTAGTATGAAGACTAAAGGCCAATTAAGATGGTGCCATGTATAGTTCTTTATACAAAATGTTCCATTATCTTTCATTTCATTTCATTTCATTTTTAAATCTCTTTTCCTGGCATACTTTTGCAAAAAGGCTAGGCAAGACCTTTGCTTTGGGCCCTGGGAGATTACTTTTTAGACCTGCCGATATATATCTGATATACAGATGGAACACTGGTCTCCCTTTATGGACCTAGACTTTGAGTAAATTATCCACACCATAAAATAATATACTAGGTGCTCCCATAATTCACATTTACAGGTTTTGAGATGGCAGGTTTCATAGCTGCATCTTCCCACTTTCCAATGCAACTTCTGTCGTTTACATCAACGCCTCTTTTTCAAACCTTTTATTATTTTTCAATTGTGAGCTAGTCCATACATTACAGGTCCCTGGTAGTAGAGATCAATATGTAAACCCTGCCTATTTAGTGGGAAGTTACCTGCCTTTACAAATGGCCTCCAGTGATGTGGAACATGCATGGTGAAACTCATTGCAGGCATCACTTGGGACATTCTCCTGAACAATATGGCTTGGTGCAGAAGGACTGGAAAACCTTCCCTATGAATGCTTAAGCCCGTGACTTGTATCTTATGTAGACCAACTCTTAACAACCAGTTAATGATATGATGAATGCCTGGGGTTTTTTTTAATTTTCATTTAAAGTAGTTGGCTTTCCAGAACTGTATAATCACAAGTGTGACGAAGGTGTGTGAGCATGCGCACCTCTCTCTCTTTCAATAATTTAATTTCTCTAAAGTTGGCTTGTTGTCAGAGCTGATTATTCACAGTGCATAGTGTGAAAAGCTCCTCAAACTCAGTGATAATATAAGCAACGTCAACTAAATGTTCATGAGATGATGAATGATAAATAAATTAAAAGAGGTAAATAAAAATAAGTACTCATAAGTTAACATTGATCCATACAGAGATTTGTTCTTCCAGTGCTTTAAGAAAGTAAATAATAAGGTTGTAAAACTGTGGACCTAAGGAAAATAAAATAGCATATCCTTGTCATTTGACATGGGAGGTGGCTCGAAGCACTGTGTAGTCTTAAATAATATATGTACTGTAGTCTCTGGGCAGTGATGCTAATGGGAACTTTCAATGAGGGAACCTTAAAGCTTGGGTCTCTTGATAGATTGATAGAGGTATTGCTTCTGACAGAAGATTCAGCTGAGAGTAACAGACAATAACATGGCTGATTACAAAGCAGAAGATGCAAATTTGACCACATTTCTATGCATTAAACTGGCTTAGGATTTCTTGGATTTTAATATAAAATACAATGAAGTGTTTCAAATAAGATTCTTCTATCTTGCTGGGTATTAACAAATCACACTATGCAAAAAGCAAAGGAGGAGGAAAAACATGTTGAACAAAGCCTTGCCTGGGAAGAAGGATAAAATGTCTGAAGTACAGAAAGGTATGTTGCTCACATCAGCAACAAATGTAGTACGGCCAATTGACATCCCACTGATTAGTATTTTTATATGCAGATACCACCGTTAATTAGGAAAATAGCAGCCTTCTCCCCCTCCCCTCACTTGTAGTTAGGCTGTTGTTATAGCTCCATTTGCACTATACATTTAATACAGTTTTATCCTGCTTTAAACAGTCATAACTCCCTTCCCAAATAATCTTGGGAACTGTAGTTTGCTGAGAGTGCTAGGAGGCTATTTCTATTACAAAGGTTCAGTTTCAGAGTACTCTGGAAAGAGGGATTGACTGCTAAACCACTTTAGGAATTGTGTTGGCAGTTTAATTTTTGTAAGCTGACCTGAATGCCAATATGATGGAAAAGTGGAATAAATAAATATTCATATTCTGTAATGTGAAATGCACTCTGCACTTTCAATTACCTCCCCGCCCCCCCTCGGCCCAGTAGTGTAGCCATTCATGTTGAATAATCAGAACTTTCCTAATGGGTGCTGATATGCAGTTGGTTGTTCAATGTCCTACCCAGCTGCTTTTGTGAAGACTGTAGGGAACACTTTGTACAACTTGAATTTGGTCAGGGAAACAGAAGGAAGTTAAAAATGTTTTAGCAGTTTGGCATAGGCAGTTGGGTAGACATCAGGAGAGCTTGTGTTCTGGGGCTCCTGATGGTTTGAAATTTATACAGCCTGCTTGCTTACTACCTGCTCAACCAATATACAAAGGAAGTCACTATTTCATTAGTTGAAAGCCCATTCAATTTAAAGAAAAGATAGTCCAACATAACAGAAGAGTGTTGCTTGAAAAAAGTGACCCCAGTGCAGGTAAGCGCATAAGCAAAAACTTTTTGCAATACTTTGTTGGAAACTACCCATAGTGGCAGGGGCAACCCAGCCAGATGGGCGCCATATAAATAAATTATTATTATTATTATTATTATTATTATTATTATTATTATTATCATCATTAAAGTTCTTCCACAAGATTATAGAGTAGCACCATTGTTGGGGGAGGGGGTCAGGTGGGAGGTCAGAGACATAACAAAGTACAGTGGTACCTCAGGTTACATACGCTTCAGGTTACACACTCCACTAACCTAGAAATAATGCTTCAGGTTAAGAACTTTGCTTCAGGATAAGAACAGAAATCGGGCTCCGGCGGCGCGGCAGCAGCAGGAGGCCCCATTAGCTAAAGTAATGCTTCAGGTTAAGAACAGTTTCAGGTTAAGAACAGACCTCTGGAACGAATCAAGTACTTAACCTGAGGCACCACTGTACTTTGTTTTGCAGAGGAAGCTCTGTTCCATATTTTATTTTGAAAAGAAACAAAATAATACAGGGAGGATGGCCATTTGTCCCTCTTTTGTGCCATAATTTGAGACCTTTTTTCTTTTAAGGCTGAGCATCTATTAGGTGCATCCCACAACTTCTTTATTCAACATAAAGCTTGGCCTGGAATCTGCTCACTTGTTGGGAAGTGAGCAGTTTGCCTGATAGTTCTAAACCATAACCTCAAGAACTTTCATCATGGGAGATGATAAATGTTATACCAGACACCTTTGCAATTTACTGTTATTCCATGTTAGTAACCTTATTATTCTCTTGAAACATGCACATGAAATTGCTTTATGGGACTGGATTAACAGCACAATCCTATGCATGTCTTTTTAGAACTAAGTCTTAATTGAGTTCAATGCGGCTTACCCTTAGTTAAATGTGCATAAGATACAGCCTTAGAAGAGTGAATGATTCTCTTGATTGTGTCTTTCAGCTACAAAATATCACTAGATGATATTTGTTGCTATCATCACACTTCTGGGATAAGAGAACCCTTTCCATTCCTCTTTCACAGTTCAAGTGAATTAGGATTTTATAGCATTAAGTTATTTATTTGGTTCCATCTCTATTAAAATGCAAAGTAACAAACCAGCAAGTGCAAAGGGTATGGCTTACTCAATGTCCATCACTTTCCCTTCAAATGTATATTCAAAATAGATTTAACACAGCAATCCTTCTGGATTTTTTGTTCTAAGGATGAAAATTAGTAGTTTTTAAAAAACAATAAAAATAAAAAATAACACAAGCAGATCATGAAACACAAATTCATTGCCAATAGATGGCAGCATAACTCTTCTCATTAGCTTTCCAAACAATTTTTCAGGCGCAAGTTGGTGGATGTTATTATCGGGAATAAAGGCTACTAAACTTGATTTTCCCCAGTTCTCAATTTATTTGTCTGTCTTACTCTTTTGATTTGATTTATTATTTCTATCCCATTTTTCTGTCCATGGACACTCAAAGCGCTTTACAAGATTAAAAACAGTAAGAGATTTAAAACACAGATTGCAGAGAATCACCATAAAACAAATAGCTTAAGACAGCAGTAGCTAAAACCAAATCTAAAGTACGTAGATTAAAAAGCCCAGTTACAGCAAATCACAAAAATGCAAGAGGCAAAGGTTTGCAGAAACAAAACCAGTTTTGAGTAAGGATCTAATTGCTATATGAGACTGTCCCATATAGTATTATGTTGAATATGAAAGTGCTAGCATCAAAGAGAACAGTCAATACCAGCAGAGCTTAATTTCTAGTCAAGAGATGCTGGAAGTCTAATCCATGTAAAACAACAGCCTTTGATATAGATGCCCTTTCCCCTAGCTAATCTCTTTGTGTAGACAATTTACTTGGAGGTGTTGCATGCACTTTGAACCTGGTAGGGGCACTATCCTCTGCTTTCAGTGCCTCAATGTGAAGCTCTTTCTTAGCTGACGAGTCTTGATGTGAATAAGAATCCTTGCATTGAGAGAATCCATAGAGGCACTAGTAAAGTCCAATTATTGCTGCGTGGGGGGGGGGGGGGATAGAATAAATTCATGTTTGATGAAAACATGTGCTTGTAAAACTTGCTATAGCATCTGCTACAAAATATGTGGATTTCATTCTTGAGTTTCTCACATACAAGGTCTAAAAGAAAAATACATTTTTAAACCTCATATACCCATAAACAAAGTGGTGGCAGAGAAAGTATGGCCATTCATGTTTCCTTCTTTGTTGATTTGATAGCATGTTAAAGGACACTCCTTTGGCCACAATGTATTATAGATTAGGACACCTACTATATTTAGTATCGGCCAGGACATAAATATATATCTACTGACAAAAGTCCACACCGATCATGCACGCAGAGAAAAGCAGACTTGATAGTCCCATTTGGCAGCATCCTGCTTTTCGTTATTACATATGACTAAGTGGTTATCTACAAAAGTGGATGTCTGTATTGATCTAGAATCAAGTCAAGTGCAGAGTACATTGACCCCTATATTCTTCTCCACACCTCAGCTCTTGACACTGCTTTCTTGAGCCCTTTCCTCGAACCACCACTTTAAGTAATTTATCAGAGACAAGGGAAATTATTTGAAAACACTGGAAACCATGGGAACTACATTTCCTACATCTGCTGGCTGACCATGTCCCAAATTAGAGGTGAGTAATGTTCCCAAAAGACTCCTTAGATTAACTCAGAAGTTGTCTGATTTCTTCCTTCCCAAATGTGGAAAACTCTGTTAACAATAGATGCAAAAGTCACGAAGGAGACAATTTTCTTTGTCACCATCACAACACAGACCTTCAATATGGATTCTAGGTAGATTAGCTGCAAGTCTTCACCCATCTGATCTACAGCATTGTTCCTATTGCTTCATTGCCCAACACTTGGAAACACAATACAAGTAAACTAGGTCTCACTTAAGTGGAACCAGAGATCAACCAGGACTTTGAGAGGACATCTGCAGATATTGTTTGGAGATATCCTAAAATCAAGCTGTAAAAGGTAAAGGGACCCCTGACCATTAGGTCCAGTCATGACCGACTCTGGGGTTGCGGCGCTCATCTCCCTTTATTGGCCAAGGGAGCCGGCGTACAGCTTCCGGGTCATGTGGCCAGCATGACTAAGCCACTTCTGGTGAACCAGAGCAGCGCTCGGAAACACCATTTACCTTCCCGCCAGAGTGGTACCTATTTATCTACTTGCACTTTGACGTGCTTTTGAACTGCTAGGTTGGCAGGAGCAGGGACCAAGCAACGGGAGCTCACCCCATCGTGGGGATTCGAACCACCAACCTTCTGATCGGCAAGCCGTAGGCTCTGTGGTTTAGCGCACAGCGCCACCTGCGTCCCAAAGATCAAGCTGTACACCATCTCAATTCATCAGCCTGTAGGGGCATGATCTATTTGATGTCCACAGCCCCTGTGACAGCTATGAGACCCAAGCAACCCAACCTGCATTCAGCAGATAAACTATCTATACATAACAAACAGATCATGTCAGGGATGTGGCTGAATCAAACGCCTGGGAAGAGTCAGACTCTGGAGCTGAAGCAATGCCTGTACAAAGGGAGACAGGATAGGGTCTGACTCTGGAGATGAGGAATTGCAGCCACAGCCAGAACAGGAGTGGGCTAGTTCGGCCCCCCTTCACCAAGAGTTCCCAGACTCAGAAAGCTCACAGGCAGAGGGAGGGGAGGAGATAGATGGCATTGAGGGAGTTGCTATGCAACTGGGAAGCAGGCAGCATTTGTTTGATAGCGGGGAGGGGGAGTTTACCCACCTTCTCCCCAAACCAGAAGAGCTGTAGGGATTAAAATGCAACAGAAGTGTAAGGGAGAAAGGACTTGACTTTGGCGCCCTTCATGCTGTGACAGGGGCAGAGACTCAGAGTGACCAACTTGTAGCTAATGGCGGAAGGCCTGGAGCCACTCTCTGGATGTAAATTGTAAATAAATGTACATAAAACTGCCCAAGACTCATTTTAATTTTTATTGGAGCTTGCTTGCTTGCCTGCCTGAGATCATTACAGGTCATAACAGTCTATTCACCCATATGTTCCCTTCAAACAACCCCATATGTACCAAATCCAATGTATGAACCTCTATATGTGCCAGTTCTAGTGTACACCGGGACTATCTCATGGTTCTCATGAAAGCCGGAACATGGATATGCTTCTGTCTCAGTCATGTAAAAGGAAACTGCTTAAAGATAAAGACTAATGTAAGTGACACTTTTGAAACTGAAGACATTTTTGGTGGAAAGGTACCTGAGAAGCACTATCATTCTTGGGCAATGGGGACCCCAGGAGTGATTATTCACCTAAGTATTCTCTGGGAGGGTGGTTATCTTCTCATTACAATTACTACTGCCACTAGTTGGACAGCTACTACTGGTTAAGTATATTCATATGTTGCTTCTATGGCATCATTTTTATTCCATGTAAGACTTTTGATAATGTTTAGAATTATTCTCAAATGCTCAGCATATTCAAATATGCAATTAACTAACAAGTCTAATTTGTGAAATTAGTCTGCCATTCTAAAGTGTGAGAGCCAGCATTATATTTCTAGTGCAGAGACCATTAATTTCCATTCCTTTAAAAAATTCCTTCTTGATGATCGTTTGCTAATTTTATCAGGGTACTATTTTCTGAAGAGATTACAATGAACATTATTTTACTGGTCATGGCAAGCCTTCAATTACTGGGCTTTAATGCTGTGGGTATTATTATCCTGTTATCAAGTCATCTTTCCCCCTTTAATTTGCTTCTACAAGCTATTTATTTATTGCAAGGTACAATAAGCACCTATAAAAAAAAAATTCTTGCATTACTAGTAACCAGGATCTTAAAATGCATAACCTTTAAAGGCCTATAATTATGGCTCAGCTGCATTTTTGTGGCAACACATTTTTCCAGTGAAAGGTGATATTTTGGAGAGCTCAAAGGTTTTTTTTCCTGAAAAAAGATGAACTTCCTGGGGGTGGGGCCCCTAATTCACTAAAAAATTGGGGTTGCTCCCCTCTCTTGGCAAAGAATAGAGGAAATCCTGCTCAGCTCCATATATTGATGAGGGTCAATTCTCCGAAGGTGGCTGCAGCTACAAACTCCAAGGAAAGCAATCCTCAGCATGATATGTGAAGCCTGAGGAAGAGAATTGTGTGGCACGTAACACTGCGTAAGGCAAATATTTTCTCCACTGTTTGATTGCCCCCCACAAAGATTGGCAACATGAAGTAGGGATCTTTTCAGGTGGAATGAAATGTTTTGCAAAAAAGGGGGGAAATGATCCATTTCAGCTCTGCCTTCCTTACTCTACATATTTTTGATAGAGTGTACATAGCCAACCAGTGAGAGATTTTACTCATGAAATTAAAAGACGCCTGCTTCTTGGGAGAAAAGCGATGGCAAACCTAGACAGCATCTTAAAAAGCAGAGACATCACCTTACTGACAAAGGTCCGTATAGTTAAAGCTATGGTTTTCCCAGTAGTGATGTATGGAAGTGAGAGCTGGACCATAAAGAAGGCTGATCGCCGAAGAATTGATGCTTTTGAATTATGGTGCTGGAGGAGACTCTTGAGAGTCCCATGGACTGCAAGAAGATCAAACCTATCCATTCTTAAGGAAATAATAATAATAATAATAATAATAATAATAATAATAATAATTTTTATATCCCACCCTCCCCAGCCGAAGGCGGGCTCAGGGTGGCTAACAACAATTAAAAAATACAACATTCTAAAATCATTTCATTATAAAATTAATTCAAATCAAATTGATGGCAACCATTGGGCTAGAGTTCTGTGAAGATTGCCAAAGGAGGGAGTCAGGCTGTGCCCTGGCCAAAGGCTTGGTGGAACAGCTCTGTCTTGCAGGCCCTGTGGAAAGATGTCAAGTCCCACAGGACCCTAGTCTCTTGTGGCAGAGCGTTCCACCAGATCGGAGCCAAAGCCCTGAGTGCTCACTGGAAGGACAGATCCTGAAGCTGAGGCTCCAGTACTTTGACCACCTCATGAGAAGAGAAGACTCCCTGGAAAAGACCCTGATGTTGGGAAGGATTGAGGGCACAAGGAGAAAGGACGGCAGAGGACAAGATGTTTGGACAGTGTTCTCAAAGCTACGAACATGAGTTTGACCAAACTGTGAGAGGCAGGGGAAGACAGGAGTGCCTGGTGTGCTTTGATCCATGGGGTAATGAAGAGTCGGACACGACTAAATGACTAAACAGCAGTAGCAGCAGCAACAACAACAACACATAGCCAACATTTCCCACTGCCTCTTCTGTTTCCAGAGGGTGATGCTTGTGGAGTGCTTATTGGCCCTGTGGAGCCTTCAATGTAGGGTTCCTTAAGGTTCAGTTTCATCCCCTATTCTGTTTAACATCTACATGAAACTGCTGAGTGGGGTTATCCAGAGTTTTGGAGTACATTGTCATCAACATATTGCTGACACACAGCTCTGCTTCTCCTTTACACTCGCAGGGGTGACAGTGGATGTTCTGGACCGTTGACTTGCCTCCGTAATGAGTGGGATGAGAGCCAACAAACTGAAGCTCAATCCAGATAAGGCTGAAGCACTGTGTGAATGGTTCCCTAGACAGAATGGATGGGAGGTTTGCTCTTGATGGGGGTTACACTCCTTCTAAAGGAGCGGATAGGTAGCTTTGGATCCTTTTGAGACTCAAGTGGCCACAGTGGTGCATAGTGCCTTCCATCAGCTTAAGCCGGTGACACAGCTTCACCCCTGTTTGGACAGAAATAGACTAACTTCTGTCGTCTGTGCTCTGCTAACCTCTAGGTAGGATTACTACAATGTGTTATATGTATTGCTGCCTCAGAAGGTGGTTCAAAAACTTCAGCTGGTGTAGAATTTGGTGGCCAGGCTTTTCACTGGGGAGAGATGGTTTGAGCATATTACACCGATCCTGGCCCAACTGCACTGGCTGACACTTAGTTTCTGGGGCCAATTCAAAGTGCTGGTTTTGACCTATGAAGCCTTAAACAGCTCAGGACTATCATATCTGAAGGACCACTTCTCCCCATATGAATCTACCCAGACCCTGCAATCATCATCTGAGGCCCTTCTTCATGCACCTACCTCCTAGAGAGTTCTGTAGGAGAATGGGCTTTTTTCTGTGATGGCTCCCCATTTGTGAAATGCTCTTCCCAGAGAAGGAACTTCTTTATAATCAGGCCTTGAGCTGCTCAACATTCTATGTCCTTTTAAATGTGTTTGTGGGAGGGGGGGTTATTGGTTTATTTTTGTTTTATTGTGTACTTTGCATTGTCCTTTTGTATTTTAAGGTTGTGAACCGCCCTGTGATCTTTGGATGAAGGGTGGTTTGCAAATTTCATTAATTAATATACAGATATAGATATATAAACACACACACACAGGATGCTACAGGATGATACAGGGGACATATATTTGGTTAACACCCCCCCCCCCAAAAAAAATACCTAGTTAGAAGTTACACTAAAGATGAACTGGAGCTTTGGGAGGTTGTACATATAGCTCTATAGTCACAAATATTCAGTAATATATGTATGCACAGACATTAAGGAACACTGAATACATATATGATAGTCCTGAACTGTTTAAGGCTTTATAGGTCAAAACCAGCACTTTGAATTGGGCCCATGCAACTCAATACACTACTAGATGCTCTTAAGACCAATTCCCATGATCTAATATACATGTCACAAATATGGATTCCATTGATATAAAGCCCTAAATGGTTTGTGACCCAATCACCTAAAAGAGTGATTTCCCCTGTATCAACCATGTTAGATTCTGTGATCTGTAGGTGGGGCCTCACTGGTGATGGTGATGCCACCAAGGGCTGCCTTGATGACAGGGCCTTTTCAGTGGTGATACTACTTTTGTGGAATGCCCTACTAGTAATATATGACTGCCTCCATCACTATTAACTTTCAGGAGGCATTTGAAAACATTCCTGTTTACACAGACATTTGGCAGCTGAAGAACACTGTTCCTGGCAACCCTGAGATTATTGGATGAAAGAACATCTTTAATTTTTACTGCTTTTAGAAGTTTTTTTTTAACCAAAATTGTTTTCAGATGTTTTTAGCTGTAACTGTTTATAGACTATTTTACTTGCTTTTACATATGTGGATGTGTTTCTGTGCTCCTTTGGGAGGGAGGGCAAAACATAAATGCAATGTATTATTATTATTATTATTATTATTATTATTATTAATTTAAAATAATATTTTATTTTATTATATATAAATAAAAGTTGAAAAATAGTATCAGTGTCCATCTATGCAGCTATGTTCCTTTCATTTTTAGGCTGATTTCCCACATTTGCCTTCAGCCTGAACTAGAATGCTAGAACTGTGACATTATAATTACCTGTTTTCAAGCTTACCTTTCAAGCTGGGCTCAGTAGTTTCACTTAAAATAATAATAAAGCAGAGTTAGGGTTTTGTGGTTTTTTTAGGTGAGAGGAATAGGTTTTTTTTAAGAAGTTCAAAGTAAGCCAGAGGCATTTCCATCCTCTCTGGGTATGTTGTGAGCTGCTTGCTGTACTTCCAATAATCTGATGTTTTAACAAAAATCTAAAGGAGAATTCTGCCTAAAATCAAACTCTGAAGTTGGTTGTTCATTTGTGCCTAGTAGCAATTTTCATTGAGTTTTCTGGTGTTCAACCTCTGTGTGCCCTTCAACTTACAAGCATAACACAGGTGCAATGAAAACATATCCAAAGGCACGATACACAGGAGTTCAGTCTGGTAGGATCTTGATAAGCTACAATTACATAGTTGGACATCTCTCTGCAGATCCTTCTTTCATGCATAGTTTCTTTTTTAAAAAAATATTAAAAAATCAGCCCTCACAAGTCTGATTTTAAATATTTCTTTTTAATTATAAATATATAGTATCAAGTTAGGGCTAGGCAAAATGAATGACTTACTTTCGCCATTCCGGAGTCAAAGCAGAACCTTGTGCAAATATGAGATATTACTTTGGAGTCAAAATTGTGTGGATTTGATCTGTCCATGCATTGCTAAATACATAAAATAAATTAATGTAATGAATACTTGAGTATTTAACCTGTGCCTTTTCTTTGGCCGTGGGTGGGTGGTGGGGGTGGGTTTAAAAGGTTGGTGTGAATAAAGGGGGGAAATTGCATAGTGGGGGTGAGAGATTGTGGTGGGAAAGGGCCATTTATATGAGCTTTTTTAGTATACTGTAGTTCTGCTTCAAATGTTTTAGAAACACAAATGTCATGTGCTACCATAAACATTATCTATATATGGTATATACATCACTTCTCAGCCTTTGGGCTAAGATCAAGTGTAGTACATTATAGGGGTGTTCACACATCACATTCAACAAGTGGACAATCTATGTACCTGTGCACACCGTAGCTGAGCTGAAGATTCATATGGTTATTCACACACAGAGAATTACAGAGTTGGAAGGGACTTAGAGGATCATCTAGTCCAACCCCTTGCAAGGTAGGGATATGTAGCTGTCCCTTATGGGGTTCAAACTTGCAACCTTGGTGTTATCAGCATCACGCTCTAACCAACTGAGCTATCCAGCAGGACTATTAAATGCCTGAATAAACAAAGAGTTAAGATGTAGAAATTAGCAAGTGTGCACTCATTCACACAAACACTTGTCCGTGTATAGAAACAGCTTGTACCTGTGTTCAGTGTAACACATGACTAAGCTTTCAGTAACATCTAAATTCAGTAACATCTATTTGTAGACAACTAGGTTCTATGTAGGATAGACCTATTTAAATAAATGAGCCTAAGCTAGTCATTGTCATTAATTTAATGGGTTTTCTAGGCAAATCATGAGTGGTGGTCTCCTCATGGAGAGGGGTGATTCTATTATTCCTGCTTTCCCTGCAGTTCACCCAAAAATCGTCTCCAGAGAGTTGGAGGACAATATGTGAAGTTTCACATGAGGCTGTATGGAGAAGGGGACTTCAGTAAAACAAACAAACAAACAAACAAACAAACAAACAAACAAACAAAAACTCTCATTTTCCCCCTTCTTGAGCAGCAGCTTCCACTGGAATACCCATTGCAAATACAGAAGGAAAATTTCCATTCTGGATCTAATCAATGGGAAATATGCTCCCAGGATCCCAGCATGTGCCCATGTACTTTTCTATACACTCCCCTCTCTTTCAAACATTATAGGAAAGTTTTGGTTCAGTGGAACTGCATGGATCCATATTTTCTGTAACGTGTGAAGGTGCCTGAATAATCCAAGCAAAGAGTTATGTATAGGTCACACTTACATCAGTCACTGACTGGTGATAGTCTGCCTGTGTAAAATGGCAAGCAGAAATCAGACTCTACGGGAAGAGGTTTTGTTGCTATCGTTGCACCTTGTATTATTTTAACTACTGTTCAATGGAGAACATTCACATGGTTAACCTTGGGTCACCAAGTGATATGGTACAAGTGATGTACATGCCCGAAAGCATTAAATTAACCATTAGGCATTCATTAACCTGCTTGATTTGACAGAATTTTTCATTAACTCTGAAAAATGTCATTTTTCCATGTAAAATGTTTTGTATTCTGTCTTCCTAGTACTGTTTTAAAGGATGTTATTTGATTATGCTGCTTCCATATTTCTTAGTTACCAGATAATTATTTATTCTCTATCTCTCTATGCCTCCTAATTTTGTCTTCAATGTGTCATTTGTTTTAGTTCTTCCAGCATGTTAGACATTACCACTGAGCACTGCTTAGTTTGGAAAGGTTAATGGGTTGTAGCTACTATCAACCCTATTTTATGCTTTTCTGACAATGTATGTTACATGAACTGGCATTCCACAAATGACATCAGTCTCTACTCACTGATGACTCCCATTTATTTTTATAAAATGGAATTTTGAACTAAGCAGGGTTGGCACTAACCTTAATCATAAATGTTTTGCTGCGATCAAAGATGTTCTGCACTCTTCCTTTTAAAGTTTTCTTTTAAAAATGTTGTGCCATGCTCTAGCATTTTGCAACCTGATCCCTAAATTAGCAAGCTTCCTGGAATACCAGTGAGAGGTTGTCATGTCAAGTCCTTCCCTTAGGTCTCTAGAAGCACACCAGCTGGGTGCCTGTGGAGTGTCACAGAGCAGTGTGCTTCTATTTCCTTAAGTTAAAAGGAAGGACACCCATGCACCTTGGCGATCTCATAAAAATTATTAAGCCTCTCCCCTGGAGGTAAGAAAATGTACTGCTTCTTTCACAGAGTGAAGAATTTCATGAAATCAGTGGATGAGGTTTAGCACTCTTATTAACCAATTTTTAGCCTTATTCCAACCTTCTTACCCCACCTAACACTATCAGCACAAATCTTCCCCCATTTATTTCAATGATTGGAAATACTGTAGGTAAAAAACCCTCACCCTCAC
The DNA here is from genome assembly GCF_964106645.2 of Podarcis pityusensis. Lineage (NCBI taxonomy): Eukaryota > Metazoa > Chordata > Lepidosauria > Squamata > Lacertidae > Podarcis > Podarcis pityusensis. Next base: position 45,745,947 of record NC_138034.1, on the reverse strand, counting down.
AATCATCATACAGGCTGATCCAACAATGTCAGCATGTGAAGCGGCAGCTAGGAGGGATTGTGTGAAACCATCCCACTGTGTGTAAAGTGTCCTTTCAATTTTTGTTACCATTTTTGCAAGTGTTACAGTGGCCAACAATTGAGCTGGCACATGTGGATACACCTTTTAAATCTTTACTGGCTTTCTGAGAGGATGCATATGACTCTTATTTATTTATTTATTTATTTATTTATTTATTTATTTATTTCCTAATAGAGTTTTCTTTTAATCATTATATATAATCATTATATAGCTTGGCAAAAATTAACAATAGCTGCATATCCTGAATGCAAGACAAATCATTACAATGCCAGATCACTGTATTTCCTAACCCAGTCTTAGCTTCTTCTGAGCGCTTTTCCCCCTGGTACTTCCCTTTTTCATGAGCTTTTGATAGCAGTACAATTATTTTCTTCCATGACTGGTTTGCACTCTTCTGATTGCCTTAAAAAAAAAAACTGGATTGCACTGCAGGGTAGATGCATGTTCTGCTTCACACTGACCTTTCAGCAGCATAATGGTCATTTTATCTGCTCTCTTGTGAATGGAAACTTCTTGTTCCTTTAAGGTTCGATAACCAGGGCTGCATTCACATGGCAGTCTGTTCCATTTTCATGACAGTTCCCTAACACTTAATTTCCACATTATATTTGAGCTTTCACACAATGCAGAAGCCACTTGAGAAACTCTATAGTGCAAGTTTAGCACTCATTTCTATATTATTTGCATTTTTTTTCCTGGAAGAAAATAACATGGAAATTAGCACTAAACCTTCATCCAGTTTAGGTCTGGAACTGACTTTTACGTCATGTGAATGCTCAACTAAAATGCAAAGCTTAACAGATAGGGAAAAGTCAAGAAAATGGAACAAACTGCCATGTGAATGCAGCCCAAAGGTGCTGGTCTTTGCTATGGTGACATTTTTTTTTAGATAGGGATCTATCTAAACCAGTGACCTTTTTGCCGAATGGGCAGCCGCCACTGCCTTGCCAAACACACTGGGCGATTTTCAAACATTGGCGGCAGATTGAGGTGGCCTGCTTGGGAATGCCCATGCTAATATAGTGAGATTTCAATTTAATTATGTTTTCCATATCCATTCTGCTGTAATTGTACATTTGGCTTGCTATTGATTTATTTGTTTACTGCATTTATATGCTTCAGCCTTGCACTCAAGGCAGTTTACAGTTTAAAATAATGAGCTACAGTTTAATAGACTCGGAACAAAATGAGAAAGGACGAGGGAGGGAAGAGAGAAATATGCATATTCAGATACGATGGCCACTGTATGAGACAGCTCTGGGAGGGGGAAAGCTAAAGGGTTGTTTGGTTCTATCCAGATCATGGTTAAAGCAGGAACAAAACACGTCTTCTTATACTAAGTCAGAACACTGGTGTACCTACTTCAATGCTGCCTACTCTGACTGACAGAAGTTTTCCAGTATTTTAGGCAGCAGTCTTTCCTAGACTTGGGACACAGGTGGCGCTGTGGGTTAAACCACAGAGCCTAGGACTTGCCAATCAGAAGGTTGGCGGTTCAAATCCCTGTGACGGGGTGAGCTCCTGTTGTTTGGTCCCTGCTCCTGCCAACCTAGCAGTTCGAAAGCACGTCAAAGTGCAAGTAGATAAATAGGTACCACTCCTGTGGGAAGGTAAACGGCGTTTCCGTGTGCTGCTCTGGTTCACCAGAAGTGGCTTATTCATGCTGGCCACATGACCCGGAAGCTGTCTGCAGACAAACACCGGCTCCCTCGGCCAATAAAGCAAGATGAGTGCCGCAACCCCAGAGTCGGTCACAACTGGACCTAATGGTCAGGGGTCCCTTTACCTTTACCTTTACTTTCCTAGACTTACTTAACATTGCTGGGGATTTAACTTTAGTCTTTTCAGCATGCAGCTCAAATTCTATACCATGAACTATGTTACTTTTCAGTTAAGGTAACAGGACAGTGTCACTGGATCCATTCTTGATACTCACACATTCAGAGCAGCATCAACAAAGGGCCTCCTAGTCATGGTCAGTTCAATTTATGTAGATAGGAACTCTATATCAAGGAGTCACAACTTGTTCTATGTGTAGTTTTAGAGGTGGAGTCAGAGCCACAATCCCACCCTTCTGCTACCTTTGTTACACATCTGGTGAACAAATCAACTGAGATGAAGATGACTGAAAATATAAATAGAAAGCCATACAACTGCAGCAGAACCAGTGCCTCATCTCTTTGACTTTTGGTTAGGGCCTTCTCAGTGGCTGCTCCTAGACTTTAGAACGCCCTAGAGAAGCTAGACTGGCTCCCTCCTTGTTGTCCCTCTGCCAGCAGGGGAAGGCCTTATTCCAACAGGCTTCAGGGAACTTGCTGCTTTTGGTTTGTTGGGTGTTTGAAGGAAAGGACTTTTAATAGTGCTGTGCTGGATTTACTATTTGTATTTCAATAGATTTGTTTTTATGATGTTTTAAGTCTATTTATCACTTTATAGCTTTTGTGTTGTTTAATCTGTGTAAGCTGCCTCGATCCCCAGCCTAGAGAAAAGACAGCATATAAATATATTCTTCTTTTTTCTTTGGCAATCACTCGTAGCTGAATAAGATTGTCTTCCTAAACACAGTTTTAGCAGTGAGTCCGTAAGTGACTGTGGAGCCAATTCTGGATCCACATGTCCTTCCACAGTGGGGACATAGGTTTCTGGGTGGGAGTTGATCATGGTGAGGGTTTGTCAAACGTGCCTTCCTCTACCCAACTCAATCTGTCTAAACCCTCCTCCTTCCTGCAGCTAGGAGCCCTTTGAAAAATGTTCCCCATTAGTGTTGAGGCTTGTAGCCACACCAGCAGAGGGGGTGTCATTAGACTTACCCTGGAGAGGGAAGGTATAAGTTTCCCTCCTTCTGCACAGGCTTCTCCAATAGGATGACTTTAATTAAGTAAGAAAAAAGTAAGCTATATGCTACATATGCAGCAAACATCAAGTTTGGCCCTAAAGGCATATAACAACTGCCAATGAGTTATCATTACCAAGAACTAGTTCTTTTCTGTTTTCTCTCTTTCCAACTATAATTTGTGAGTACCTCTTCTAAAAGAAAGGGGGAAAAAAAACCCAGAAAAATTTAGATTCCAGATGATTCTTTTAAAGGAAAGCCCTGGATTAAGAGTATGTTGTTAGTATTCAGCATAGCATACAGCAAGCTGGCACTTGCATTCTTTAGTGCATCACTTTAGATAGTAGCAATACACATTTTAATTGAATTTCCTTTACACTTCAGCCTGTAATCATAGGTTCAGGTTGTGTAGGATTAGTCCTGCTGGGGAAAACGTGCCTCTGCCTTTTTGTTGCTTGTATTTAGGGTTTGTGCAATCTCCATTTTAAAAAGGACAGGGGTCTTGAAATGCAGGAGGATCTGCATTCCGCCTGCGCTAATGGCTTCAGTGTGTCCTCCAAATGGTTTGCATCACTCTAAATTGAATTCCAGTAATTGCATATGCGGCACACTATTGCTGTTATTACATTGGTTGGAGTCTGCTTGCCATGAAAATAAGTGAACAAAATAAAGGAGATTCCAATGTGTATTGGTTGAAAATGTAACCCCGTGAATATCTTGATCCTTTCAAATTACTTCACTCCTCTCTGCACTGATGGACAATATCAGACTTGCATAGTAAAACCTTTACCTCTAATGAATAGGCTCAAGGATTTTTCACTTTGAAAACTGAGCAGTCCCATTAAAGTTAGCTGTCCTGTACTTTCCAGAATCTGAGAGTTGTTAGGAGACTAAGAGATGGATTTAGGGCAGTGTGACTGCTTCCACCACACTGGACGCTGGGCCTAGGGGGCATAGCAGGGCATCACAACTATGACATAGTGAATTGAACTATCCAGCAGGGAAGGGGGAGAAAGTAGATTCAGTTCATATTTCAAGGTGAACTTACCAAATTTGCACTTTTTGAAACGATGTGTGAACCAAAACACTTCTCTGAATTTGTTGTACAGTTATCAAGTCAAGTGATGTGTACAATAATGCATATATACTACAGTAAAGTGTGCATAAGATGTACATTAGTGAAAATAGCATTGAAAATGCATCCTATATAGGGCAATTGCTTGGACAGAAATTTATATTAGGCAAAACTGCATATAAAAATGAATGCATTAGGAGAAATGTGTACGAAAATGCTGATTAATCTTCATGAGGACCTTAAAACATCACAAGTGATGGAGAGGTGAACTTAAGGTTGGAAAAATAATAATCTAAGAGCCCCCTAGTGTGGAGTACTTGAAAGACCTGTCAGCTCAAATTTTCCTTTCTGATTTCATTCATGAATAGGATGCTGTCAGATGGATTTGAACTTGTCCACTATTCCTGCATGGTGAAATAATCACCTAACTATTTCATCATACTTCCACTGTAACATACATTGGACTCAGCAACATTTCACTATATTTCATATTTAAAGGGGAGTCTATATTCTGTGATAAAAAGACTGATGTGTTTAAAAACCACCATAAAGTGATTGACTGATTATTTGTATCTCTGTGTTTGTTTTTTGCAACATGGCAAGTAGATTGGTATTCAAGGATTTGTAAACCTGTAGGAAGATTGGGATTTGCAAGTGGGACTGCAGGTTGTATATATGTTATTTTGATGCATTGAAAAACATAGCAACAAATTATCTCTTGACACCAGATGTTTAACAAATGCACCCTTCTTGAGAGATAAAAATATAACTGAAGTTTAATGCTAATTTATTTTTGTTTACAGAAAAAAAAACCTTTTGCCAACTTTTCAACATGGAAAATCACAAGACTTTTGCACTGTAATTTCAGTTTTCATGGATTACAGTGCTTGATGAAATCTGGAGCAGCATTCCAGCATACAGTTGTTCATTTTACATTGGGGGAAAGGAAGCATACATGCACATCAAGAATGGTGACATGGTGGTATGCCTATGAAAAAAGCCACAGTTCCATAATGCAACAGGTAATGCAATGTAAAATGAACATTCAAAAATGGAACAGAAGTGCTAGCATTATAACCAGGTAACCTAACACAATTGTCCCAGCATCTTAATGCATTCCAGGATTCTTTGTATATTCTTATACGTCTCTCTCTGTCTCAACCAAAAACCTAAATCTGGCTTTCAAATGAGAAAATATAAACATCTATATTAAAATGATCTTCTAAAACAATGGATAAACCAGGATAATATATTTATTACAGAGCAGTGTTGTTAGGAAAGTATATGTATTGCTAATGGGGAGGGAGATGCTGTAGAGATTTATGAAAGCCATTGGCAGAGCTTTGCGACTTCAGCCGCAGAAGAACAGCAGGCATTTTCTATGGCCTGAGTTTAAGGAATTTGACACAGGAAGCCCATAACAAAGCAGCATCCTATTATGCAGAACATATTAGACTTTTCAAAATGATCATTTTAAATATTGAAGCTTCTTAAAAATATTTTTCAGAAGTTGTGGGGGTCAAAGGCAGATTTCAATTTCATGCCATTTTTGACGGGAGAAAAACATGAGAGCAAAAAGCAGAGACCTCATATTGTGGCTTTAATTATACTTAGACTTAAATAAGTACTAGGGATTGGGAATGCTTTTATAGAAGCACTAGAAAAGGAAGAATTTCTTTGCTTCTTCTCTTTCACTAGCAGCACACATTATTCAGCTGCTTAAAATTCTTCCGGCAACAATATAGACTTGATTACAGCAGAGTAGATTATGATTTTCTGTTTGAAAGAATATTTAAGTTCATTATGTAGAGATCTTTGTGTGCTTCTGATTGTCTCCAGTGGTTAGGCATTTGAAACTCCAGGATTGCTGCTACTCTAATCCAGCCCTAATAAAAATGTAGTGTATGCACTACTCAGTCAGGTTTGAGGCAGTTGTGAGCTATTCATATTGTATCCTCAGGAGAAGCCTGACATTTTCTACATTTTTAAATAAAGTGTATTCCTCTAGATATCATCAGAAGAAAAAGAGAAATATATTTTATTAAACTAGGGCATGTTGCAGGGTACAAAGACTCCCGACTATTTAGTTCAAGCAGTTAATTTTCCTTCTTTTTCTTTAGCAATTATTCTTAAGGGCTTAGTTAGATTCTGACAGTTGCCATAATAGCCTACAAGTGATAGAATGCAGTGTCCAATCTCAATATCCTTCAGCCCTCCTGCATTGAACGATTCAGATGCATACATGGAAAGCAGTTGGAAAGACATATGCATTTGTCCTTGAATTCTGGTTTAAGGGTATTGAAAATGAGTTCAGTCATTATGCCCACCTAGGGCAAAGTAGGGATGGGCAGAACTCCTCAGAATTCCTGAGGAAACCTGCTGGTTTTACAAAAACTCTTCCCTCAGATTGTGAGTCACAACCCATCCACCTGAGGGTACACCTTACCACAGGGTACACCTGGTGGACCCATGGCCACTACAGGAAGCCCCTGATTCAGGCAGTATCCAGGGGTCCAGCTCACCAGAGGCACACCTATTGCTTCTTTCTCTACGTCACTCCTTTGCCTTGCTGCCTCACCAATAGGCATAATGCTCAGACTTATTCCCTCAGTGTTTGTTCAGAAAGTTTAGGCTAAATAACTTATCCAGCTTTGTTAATCTCTGATGTCACTTCCTGTGGTGCCAGTGTGGTGTAGTGGTTAAGAGCGGTAGACTCGTAATCTGGTGAACTGGGTTCGCGTCTCCGCTCCTCCACATGCAGCTGCTGGGTGACCTTGGGCTAGTCTCACTTCTTAGAAGTCTCTCAGCCCCACTCACCTCACAAAGTGTTTGTTGTGGGGGAGGAAGGGAAAGGAGAATGTTAGCTGCTTTGAGACTCCTTCGGGTGGTGATAAAGCGGGATATCAAATCCCAACTCTTCTTCTTCTTCTTCTTCTTCTTCTTCTTCTTCTTTGTATTGCCATTGTAACTTTTCATGCTTTGAGCCTTCCTGTCATGCCCATGTGGGGTGGAGGGCAGCTCGGTACACTTGCTCCAGGCCTCAGAGGGCTAAACCTGCCAAGGTGTGTTTGTTTGTGTGTGTGTGTGTGTGTGTGTGTGGCTTCCAGGGACCTGGTGCTTTTTTTGTTTGAGTTTTTAACTTTATTCTAACAAGACTCCCACCCCAGACCTCAGACAATCTCTGCGTGGGCCAGCTTCATGTGTTTCTGCCTCTAAAGAATAGTAGTCTCTTTCTCCAACAACATCCCATCAATTAGGAAAGCATCTATAACTCCCACTTCTTGGTTGCCTGTGTATACACAGAGAAAAACCAAAAGTAGCCAACTAAGAAGATTGATGGCCCATCTGACACTCCCAATGTTGCAGCCATACTGAGCAGAGTTCCCACTGTCTTGTCCCTCCCACTTCCCCTTTTGGTAAGTGGCAGTGACGTGCAGTGCTGGGAAGATGCTACTGGCCAATATGTATTCTGTAGGATATTCTGCCTCATATAACCAACATGCTTAACTCTAATGAATGCATAAAGGGGTTAAGACCATAGAGTAAACTGTCCTGCTGGATTTAGCTAGGTCACCTCCCCTCACCTTGGGAGAAAGGATTATCAAGCTCTTTGTTTTCCCACTGTTATTCATTCCACCATGTGAACCCTACCAGGTCTAAGCTGGATGCTCCAAGCAAAACATCTTTGTGTTTCTGTACAAATAATTTAGAAACTCTCACCACTTTGGAACCTCAGTCATACTGCCTTTATTTTCTTACTACTCATGAATCTGACCTTTGAAGAGTTTGTAAGTAAAACATTTTTAACTTACCAAATATGTGCTCTTTTTCTTTGCTAAGGGAAGTGGGGAAATTTTGGAAGCACCTTAAAAGGGGGTATTTTAAAGGTCTAACAGCCTATACTTCCACACTTTGCTGCAAATTTTATTATTTTAAATCTCTGCTGGGGTTCTCTCATCAAACAGTACTTGCCCCAAACCTTGATCTAGATATCCAGGGAATTCTCCTTTTAATTATTTACCTTTTGCTTTCCCAACCAACACATACTATGCGGAATGAAACAGGAGAAAAGAAGAGGAAGAATACAGGTATTCAGAGGGTTTTTTTCAGTGAAAAAACAAATGAAGAGATGGAACCACCAAAAGACTACATATTTTCTAAGCTAGAATCTACCACATCACACATTTACAGAAAAAGATACTTGTCACTTTTCAAAGACGGTTGTAAAGTCATTCAGAGCTTGTGTTAGATAATGTTATTTCAGATAAAGCATTAAAAAAGAAGTCTCGCCTCCAGGTATACAGAGCAAGTTGAAAAGATAAGATTTGCAGTCTTCCTGAATAATCTAGACTCATAAGTATCAGTAAGGTCAGAGTTTTGCATGTGATCTACACAATAAATACTCTAATATATCACCGCCCCTCAGGCAGTTCAAGAAGTCTCTTCGTGGTTCCTGCATATAGCAGCTGGAAAAATTGTGATGAATGTTATTTTTAACAAAGCATTAGCATGCAAATTGATTAATTTCAAGGGAGGGGAAAGCACAGCTTGAACACTCTCATTCTTTTTTATTGAAAATATGATACTTTAAAAACATGCTTTCTCTCTCAGAGCCAGATTGCCTTCCACATAACAGTTCTTCAAGTATGAAACCGTTGATTATGGCTGAACTGAATGTTTTCTGTTTTGAATGTTAAGTGAATGGATGTGCTTTTAGGGGAGCAGAAATGTTTTTCCCCAAAACCATCAATGGTGAAAATTCTCTTCCTTGCCCGCCCTATGAAAAACTATGAAAACACTTTTTATGAAGACTCCACATGGCTAAGAGATTTGGGCAGAGCATTTATTGCCAGCATGCATTAATCACACTCATTTAAGGAGCAGTTCAAACCCCATAAACTTTGTTTTTAACTTTTAATAGTTTTCTTAAATCATTTCTTATTATGCTGTTGATAGCTATTCGCAGACCAATCAGTGATGTGCAGACAATTCAGAACACAGCAGGCAACATGCTTGGCTTTTCTAGCACTTAATTAATGGGTCAGTTACCCATACAGAGTATGTTTTGTTTGCATTATTTTGAAGTCATTTTGGAATGGCAGCTGTTTTACTGCTACCTTACACCTCAAACATCCTTGCTTGATGTTTTAATGCTTAAAACCACGACTAGTGTCAATTCTTGTTCAGAAAATGCCAAGAAGAAACTGCAAAAGGAGATGCCTGTAATATGTTAAGTGTGAACTGACAGCCTTGAAAATCAGAATGTACAGCAAAGAGGCAGGACTAATAGGAAATAAACCTTCATAACTAAGGAGGTATCAACAAATTTATTATTGGGGGGGTGATATAACAGCAGGGATGTGGGTGGCGCTGTGGGTAAAACCTCAGCGCCTAGGACTTGCCGATCGCATGGTCGGTGGTTCAAATCCCCGCGGCGGGGTGAGCTCCCGTCGTTCGGTCCCAGCTCCTGCCCACCTAGCAGTTCGAAAGCACAATTAAGTGCAAGTAGATAAATAGGTACCGCTTTCTAGCGGGAAGGTAAACGGCGTTCCATGTGCTGCTCTAGTGCCGGTTCGCTGGAGCAGCTTCGTCACGCTGGCCACGTGACCCAGAAGTGTCTGCAGACAGCGCTGGCTCCCGGCCTCTGAGTGAGATGAGCGCACAACCCTAGAGTCTGTCAAGACTGGCCCGTACGGGCAGGGGTACCTTTACCTTTACCTTGATATAATAGCTAATGGAAACCATTATTACACACTGTTTTTCTTTTTCTTTTTTAAAAACTGTAATTTAAAACAATTCACTCCTATCAGTGGTGTCTCCTTGATTATGGAATGTTTTACCCAGAGAGATGCACCAAACACCATAATTTTCATCTTTAGGTGCCTGGTCAATAGTAATTCTTCACACGTGTATTTTGCATGTTGTGGGTGGGGTAGGATATATCCTTTTGATGTTATTGCAGGATGAGCACTAAATAATAAAAATATAAAGAATAGTGGGGGGGGCAGTGATTGCAAGGACTGAAATACCAGAGCTGCGTATCTGATTTAAGGGAGACTTTACGAAAACAGCCAAATTGAGTCACGAAACTTTTTCTTCCATTAAGCATCCCTTAAAATCCTCCGCAGCCTTGTTAGCTGTCTTCATTTCCTGATCTCAAAATGGGAGGAGTTACCTAATTATGTCTTGTCCTGTGGGAAGCCGTGGTCAGGGGCGTCTTACCCTTAGAGGCTAGTGGCACAGGGCTCCAGGGTGCCAGTTCTAGAGGGCACTAGGGAAGAGGTGGAGGCTAGATGCAGTGCCTCCCGGTATCAGCTCGCCCGCCTCCGCCATGCCGCACCGCAGCAGCGCCGCAGCTGGAGCCTCTGCCTGCCATGGCCACCACTGCACGAAGTGGCCAGCTGAGCCGGGAGGCACCATGTCCAGCCTCTGCCTCTTCCCTGCCAGAGGAGCCGCCCTCCAGCAGCTGCCCACCTCCTCCAGCCCCGCCGGCAGCGCTGTCCTTCCTAAAAAAAGGTGGACAACTCTGGGAAACGGGGGGAGGGGGGCACGCCGGAGGGAGCTTTGCACCACGGCGCTGGATATGCTTAAGACAGCCCTGGCCGTGGTGGTGTTGGCTTCTGTCCAATTGAAATTGATGAATTTGCTTGTTTTGTTTTTAAAGGAAATGTTTCACCACTAGTGAGATTTCTTATATTTTTATTCCACCCTTCCTCCTAAAGGAGCCCAGGGCAGCAAACATCAAAAAATTAAAATCAATGCAAAGTGGTGTTGTTGGTGTTGTTTTTTAAAAAATAAGAACAAATACATAGGACTGCAATCTGATATCCACTCACATGGGAAAAAGCCCCATTGAACTCAGTGGGTCTTTCTTCTAAGTTACTATGCAGAGGATTTTACCCCTAGCGACTTTCACATAGGTTTTTCCTTCACATTTGTGAATTTCAAAGGGGAAAATATATTCTGGGGATGAAAGACTGGAACCAGAAACTTTTGAGTTTTTAAAGCAAGCATATTAATTGCTGTGCACTGCACTTGTTAGATCTTTAAGAATTTGCATTGTGCTGGCAAAGAAAGCATGTCACACATAAGAGCAAGGGAGGGGGAGGGACATTAACATGCAACCAGATGGTCACAAGTATTGATCTGAAGAGTAATAAAGAGTTATAGCTGCAGGTGAGCCTTTAGATGTTAAACTTTACTGAAGGAATAACTCCCCTTTGGTTTCTCGCTAGGTTGCCCAAGACACTAATTCTCAGCTCAAAAGATTATCTCACACTTCACTGGCTTTGGTACCTTAGTATAATCATCTGGTGTGAACTTTTTCTGCACTTCACAGATACACTGCAGGGAACTGAGCAGTCATAAAAGATTTCTGAAAAAGCTATAAAAGGCCACAGCCAGTTTCATCATAATAGCTACTGTTTTCTTTAGATTTCAGACATACTTTTTGCAAATTTTATTTTACGCATAATTCAAGGTGAGTATAGATAAGAGATCTGTAAAATAGATAATTTTCTTTCCTTCTCTTGTGGCAATTTCCCAAGTCCTTCCAAGGTCAGACACTGTTTGGAATAATAAAAAAGTGGTGTGTCTCTTTTCTAATTGTGACTAATGTAGCTGAAACATGGTGGGATCAAACTGATGGTTGTGCAGGAATAGACAACATGCATCCCGGCCCTAAGCTCATCGACTCATAAATAGCTCAGACTGAGCCCCGTGGAATTTACTTTCTATGAAATATACTTAGAGTTATAACTTTGCTCCACTTTGAGGTGCATATTTAAAATCATTAGAACAGGCATAGGCAAACTCGGCCCACAGATGCTTTGGGACTACAACTCCCATCATCCCTGACCACTGGTCCTGTTAGCTAGGGATGATGGGAGTTGTAGTCCCATAACATCTGGAGGGGCAAATTTGCCTCTGCCTGCATTAGAATATAGGGAAATAATAAGTGCTATTCGTGCTCAAGTATTAGCCATGCTCAGACCTCTTACAATCAGTGGACTGGCTTAGGTGTATTGAGTACAGTTCCCCATATTGCCAGATCAATTTTTATTTTCATAAAATGATAAAATCATAGAGTTGGAAGGTACCCACAAGGGTCATCTAGTCCAACCACCTGCAAATGTCAGAATCTTAACTAAAGCATCCATGACAGATGATCATCCAACCTCTACTTCAAAACCTCCAATGAAGGAGATTCCACAACCTCCCAAGGGAGTCTATTACCCTGCTGAAAAGCTCTTACTGTCAGAAAGTTGTCCTGATGTTTAATCAAAATCTCCTTTCTTGTAACTTGAATCCATCGTTTCGAGTCCTACCCTCCAGAGCTGGACAAAATAAGATTGTTCCCTCTTCCATGTAACAGCCCTTAAGATATTTGAAGATGGCTATCATATCTCCTTTCAGTCTCCTATTTTCCAGGCTAAACATACCCATCTCCTTCAACCTTTCCTCATAAGTCATGGTTTCCACACCCTTGATCATATGGGTACCCCACCATTGCACATGTTCCAGCTTGTCAACAACCTTCTTAAATTGTGGTGTCCAGAATTGGACACAGCATTCCAGATGTCGTCCAGATTTATTTTTTTAAAAAAAATCCTCACGAATATTCACAAACACAGTGGTTTTTAGTTTCTCCTACTATACTGTTTTTGTAATTTCCTCCAGTGGACAAAAATGTGGTATGCAATGTTCCATAATATAAACATTTCTGCAAAGCACTGGTCACTGATATAATGCATTTTGAAATGTATATTCATTTTTCTTTTGCACAATTCTTGGCTGGAGAACGGCATTGCAGAATTCAGAGAAATGCAAATTTCAGCAGAAGGCTGTACTTTGGTTCACATACTGTTTCGGAAAGCGTAAATTAGGTAGGTTCACCTTTAAGTGGAAACTAAATCAAATTCCTCCCCCATCTCTATGTTCAGTGTCTTGTACATATTAGATTATTTGCTAGATTGTAACTATTTCCCATTATAATTGGATTGTTTAAAATAAACCTAACTAAACTTGCCTCTTTCTCTTCTCCATCCCTATTCCCATCCCATCTTTGTTTACAGACTGTCTTCTTGTATATCCCAATTAATTAATTGCACTCTAATTTATGTGTTCTGCATGGGAAAGTTCAGAAGATGACAAAATGACCGGTAGCCTGTGGTCCTCAAGCACTGTAGGCAAATCAGTGAGAGAAGGTATTTCAATTGATGTCTAAATTATTACAACTATAATACATAACAATAGACTAACTGAAGTCTCATTTGCAGAGACCTTTTACTGCAGGTCAGGGTCTATGGGCTCCTCCATCTGCATTGGCCAATTTTTGCACAATTTATGCAAACTTTGCCTACGTAAACTGATTATAGTGCTAAATTACTATTGTATACCATGGGCAAAATCTTGTGTTCCTTTAACACAAATAGTGGTGGTCATTTGGACAAATATGCTGTAGCTCTTTGTATTCCGGCTTCTGTCATGCATGCACTACTTTCATCACTTGCAGCTATTTCCTTAATCCTATTCTTTTCCTGACTCACAGATTTACTGATGTGAATGGGTGAATTGATGGACAATGTGGTAGCTGACACTAGATTCAAGGACATTACTATTCAGGCTGAAGCACTGTTAATGAGTACCCATGTCTTGAAAATGCAAGTATATGCATACCTACTATGGTCTGTGAATCTTACCTTAGGCTTCTGCAATCCACTCATTGTAGTGGTGACATGTATATCACACATTGGTCTTGTTGATGGCAAATGACTCTTTCATATGAATGGTACCAATCAACAGGTGACTACCATATATCTGAATAGTCCCAGTGCAGCTAAGCAAGGGACTAGGAGACTCAAAACAGAGATTCTGGCAGCTGGTCCCAGGTCTGACTTCACTTGCCATCAGGCTAACTCTCAGAGAGATGGAGCTATTGGATTTTGCTGCAGTCCCATCCAGGGAGGGTACTAAAACATATCAGTCCAGGTGGACCAGGTAATCACAGGAACCAATAGCAGTTTGGTTCACCTTAGGGTTTTTAGTGTTTATTCTCAGTTGTTCTGGGACATTTGAGTGGATTACAAATCTTATAAACAAACGAACAAGCCAGTCAGCCAGCCTCACTTCAAGTTTGGTTCTTAAGTTTGAACAATTACTTGCTAAGAGGCCCCATTCTGCTGCCTGTTCTGCCTTTGTACCAACCAGTAGAGCATAGGGTGAAAACTAACAGCACTAGGCACACTTAATATGCACTTTCTAATATTAATGTTTGTGGCACACAATATGGAAATATTTAAAAATCATGCTGTGACAAAGACTCCTTGCCTGTATATGCCACTGCATTCATTGCACTTTGAGGAAATTATGAATTATAATGGGATCATTATAATTCATTTTACACTATAAAATTAGAACAGGATAAAACAGCAAGTTAAAAACTTCAAAACAACAAAAGCAAGGAAAGCACACAAACGGTAAAAACTACTATAGGCATGGGGGAATAAATCTGACCTTTCCTGACACTTAAAATACAATAATGAGAAGGGCTGCAACTCAGTAGGAGAGCATTTGTTTTGCTTGCAGAAGGTCCCTGATTTAATCCCCAACCTTTCAATGTGGGGCTGGAAGAGATCCCTGCCTAAAATCCTGGAGAGCTGCTGCCAGTCATTGTAGACCAAAGCTAGATAGATCAATGTTCTGTAGAAGTCAGTTTCCTACATCCCTAATAAATAAGGTCCCAAGCATCCATGCCAAGCACTCAAGCAAGTTCCTTAATTTGGGCACCACCACTAGAAAGGCCCTCCCATTTAATCTCAGAAGGATATATGGCAATTCTCACTGGGACTGTGAATATAACTTTTATAAAGGTTATGTTCAAGGTAGCAGTAGAGAGCTATCGCCAGCAGATTTTCTTCCAGCAAGTGAAAAATGCCCTTGGTTTCATGAACACTTGGTAAATCCCAGGGCTATAATGCCCTTGCCAAATTGTAATGAAACATCATTAGTTTATAATAAAAGAACTCCCATTAAAAATCAGGTGGTTTATTGATTTTAGTGACAAGAGATTTTCAATTATTTGCTCTGCATTTTGTTACTTCCATTCTAAAACCAAACTTCGGGTTTTAGTATCCAGTTATTATGATAATCAGAAACAAAAATGAAATGCATTAGGAATGTTGCTCTGATAAATTACATGAAGCGTCTGTTTTAAATCCCTGCCCAAGGAAAGGTATTTAATCTAGCATTCATTTCTGCAAATACATTCCTCTTTCTCATCAGTTCCATAAAGTTCTGTACTGTTAATGTATTTATTTATTCATTTGCCATTTTTCATCTGGAGATACTTGGCTGAATCCAGACTGAGGTTGCTATTCTGTACTTGGGATTAAGCTCCATTGAACATGAGCAGAGATAAGATAAGAGGAACTGGAAGGAGATACGTAATTAAAGTTAGGTGATGGTTAGGTTCTAAAAGGCAGCAGTACAGTGGTGAAATGTGGTGAAAGAATCTGGCTGTTTTGACCTGATGGCCAAATAAATAGACGCAGAGGCTGGGTTGATTAAAAAATCCTGCAAAAAGGCAACACTATTGGTGAAGGAGCAAACCTCAAGCCGAAAGAAAGTGCAACTAGTAGAGTGACCAAAACACTTGCCTGCAGGAGCTGAAGACATACCCATCCAGCCTACATCCCATTCCAAGGCCACAACATGAAGGTGAGTAGGAAGATCTATGCTGCTTCATCACCCCCCATTGTTCCAGACCAATGAAGCAGTTTGGCTTCAAGGGCAACCCCTATTCCACCACAGAGCCCAGAGCGTGAGCTCATCATCCTGAAAGGTGCCTAAACTGGATCACCAAGCTGAAACACAACTTTTCCCTTTTCTACAGCAACTGCACTCAAGGGAGATGCAAATTCGGACCAAAGAAGGTGTGGCTGGGGAGGGTGTATGTGGCCTGAGGAGAATCCCAAAGGCCCAATAGGGTGCTTGAGGGGCTGTATGTGATGTGCGTGTGCTGGTAGTCCATGTTATTAATCCTTCATTTGAAAATTTGATTCACACCTTCTTCCCTTTTTCAAGAACTAGTGGTTGAGAGGATCTTACCTTAGGGCTTGGATGAAGAAGATCCAGTAATTTTTAGTTACTCATGAAGAGTGACCATTCCTGCAGTCTAACATTCTGCATAGTATATGCATAGGTTTAGGAGGATAAAACAGGAAACAAGCACAAAGTATTATAAGTTTTTTAAACTCATAAACTTCATCTAGGTATTCCTTTATTATAAACAAAGGTAGGGATAGACCCATTTTGCCCACTTAAGGCTGGAAGTGTAATTTCAGTCACTCTAACACGTGAGATGTGCAACTTTTCAGAAATGCAAACAGCCAGCTTCTCCTAGGATTCTTCATTCAATTTCCCCAGTTTTCCATTTTCACCCTCTCCAATAGACAGCCAGCATTCCTCATTGGAGTATCCTCCCCACACCTAAAATTCTTTTGTAATTCTGCAAAGTTTAGGATTCCCTGAGGCTAGTTTATATCTCCCTTTCGTGAATGGATAGTTTGGGCTACATAAAGACACACGCTTTGAGAATGAATTTGCCATTAGATGTCAATTATGGACACTCATTTCCTTCTCTGCATCTTCCTCCTTCCTCATTGTGTGTTTATTGAGAGGAAGACATAGGTAACATGACTGGCATTCATTTATAAGCAGAGACAAAGCATAAGACAATGAAGAACTCTAAACGTCCCTCAGGAAAGGTAATATACAATTTGGCAGTTGGGAAAGTTTGATCTCTAGTTGTAGGGGAAATGAGACACACACTTATAAATCAGAAGAGGAACTCTTTTAAAGAAAAGCTCTATTTTGATAAACCAATGCATCATTCAAGGTTCAGTGAAGATCTATAAGGAAATGTAATTTCACATGTAAATTTAAAAGTTATATCCCTAGGTTAATTTATGGGTGGTAAACAGGAATCATGCTGCATTGAGTAGAATGAAATATTCATGACACTGATTTTTTTTAAATCAAATTAATATTTTCCTCTTCCCCTCCAAGCACTTATCCTAAATGGAAACCTTTATTCATAAGAGCCTTCAGAGCAGTAGGCAGGCAGAGGGACTTTGTGTTTATGGGTGACCAGTGTCTCTTCCTGACCCTTCATCTATATAAAGCTTCAATCAGTTTGCACTCTTTTAATGGAAAGATTTCACACAGTGGTTTTCCCCAGAAGCAATGAACAAACAAGCTTGGTGGACAGATTTCTGGGTTTGAACTAGTTTTTAATCTCTTTGTTGGTTATGGCACAGAGACAAGTAACCGTGCAATGAAAGGTTTGCACTCCATGAACTATTTCCTCTGCGTCAGCACCACCGGGGGGCTAGGAGGACTCAGAATCCTGGGAAACTTAATTGCTGTGGCTCACCTTGGGAGCCAAATATGAGCAGAATAAGAATAAAACAAAAATGGTTTTTAAGTTCTCCCCTGAAAATATATCCCATTACTTCATTTCATCCCCTCTCCCTCACTTAATCTTGTTTCATTTTTATCCCACTGTTCCCACAGGAAACTCAAGGTTCCATACATTGAGTTATTTTATTTTAACCTCATGATACCACTATGAGGTACATTAGGTGGAGAAGAAATGGCTTAGAATCATAGAGTTGGAAGGAACCATGAGGGTCATGTAGTCCAACCAACCACCTGCAATGGTCTTCCGCCCAACATGGTGTTTGAACCCACGATCTTGAGATTAAGAGTCTCATGATCTACTGGCCTTGTCTTAATTTAATCAAAAAACAAGGCTATTTTTAGAGTTTAGAGTGCTCTGATAAGCAGTGGGCAACTAGATTTGGCCACCACAACATAGTGTTGCTCTGGGTGGGGCATCATGGGAAATTTAAAGGGCAACTAGACTATGCCACCCACTGCCACTTGAGGTGCTGAGTCAGGAGAGGGACCAATGCAAGGTTCATTTGCAGCTAGTTTTTTCCTAGGCCTATTTTCTTCTCAGGTATAAAAAACCTGATGCTACTAGTTCCATTCAGTATAAACACATACAAATTATGAGGATGAAATATTCGGAAGTAGTGATAGACACAACACTGTTGTGGCTTGTGTTACAGTTTATTTATGGATGGAGGAGAAATTTGGTTTGGGTTTCATATAGCAAAAGTACACCTATAATTCCACACTACCTGAAACAATATGTGGACTGAAATACAGCTATCTTGAACTGACACTTTTCTGAGTTTTGTGATGCCATTCTCAAAACAAACAAAAAACTTTATAAAAATAAGTATACTAAGGAAAGGTGTGCATAAAAATGCATACATTTGTGAAAATAACACATAATGTACTGGGAAAATTTGCTTCAAAAATGTATATATTACCATAGTAGAAATGAGTTAAAATGCTATCAATTTAAATTCACAAACTGATGTGGGAGTGTGGAGAATTGAATTTAAAGTGAGAAAAATGAGAAACCAAGAGAAATGGAAATTAACAGATATCTCTCCATACATTTAGTTGAATGAAAGGGATGTACACGATGAGTATTCAGAAATTTGTGCCCAGCTTCATGAGAAAACTTCATCCCTGCTTCCCCCATATCAAGAAGCAACTGAAAGTCAGTTTTTTAACACTGGTAAGAACAAACAGTATTTAGAATGATCATTTTATAATAATAAGGTGCACCAACTGTGTAGCCTTCATTTGGCTTTCTTGCAGTATTCTCTAAGATGAAAACAGAATGGCAGAAACATGCAAGGGCATTTGGTAAGAAATCTCAAAGAGCTCCATCAAAGTTAAAGTGATGTCTGCAGTCACTTTTCCAGTGGGTGACAGAGCAGGAAATTAATATTTGCCTGTCGTAGCTGGTTGCAGTGATCCCACAACATCAGCACATTTCCTTAAGAAAAGAGAGATAAAAGGCTTTGACCAAGTTTTCCTCCCCTTCCAAATGTGGCAACTTCCAAGTCAAGTGAATCTAATTTAAATATTTATATATTATATTTATCTTTACATGACTGTTTCACAGCCAACAGCTATTCAGTATTCCACAATCTGAATTTCATGAAGCAAATTTTACTTTCTTTCACCACCTGCAGAGCAGAGCAAGGTACTGAATTTCCTCAAAGTCTCATTCTAGACCCCCCTCCCCCCATTTTTTTTTAAGGTTACAGCTTTAAGGGATTGAGCACACACTCATGGGCAGTACTGGGGCAGAAACAGAAGCAAATCAGAGAGAGGATGGAAAGCAAAATAAGGGGGGGGGGATAGCAAGTAGTGATGAATATTTAAATCCATTTGTCAGAAGAAGAAGAAGAAGAGTTTGGATTTGATATCCCGCCTTTCACTCCCCTTCAGGAGTCTCAAAGCGGCTAACATTCTCCTTTCCCTTCCTCCCCCACAACAAACACTCTGTGAGGTGAGTGGGGCTGAGAGACTTCAGAGAAGTGTGACTGAGATTTGCCACTGAGAAGAGAAGCCACTGAGATTTGAACTGGTAGATTTGGATCTAGGAAGTCACAGTTTTGGAAACTGTTGCCTTATTTGGTAAGCCAAGGAGACTGGCTTGGAGCATTCCCCTGATAGCAGAAGAACATTGGAACCCTCTTGGGAAGACTGAAGCTTTGCTTGAGCAGTAAGAGAAAATACTAGAGTAGTGCCACTTACAGAAGATAGGAAACAGACTTACATAAAGTGTGCATGCTCTAATTTGTACATAAAGACACAAATTTACAAACAATTGCTATAATTTAAGAAATATAACATATCTCATCATAAAGGGGAAGGCTATGACCTGGTGACATGTGTTTCCAGAACAGAGTTCTACTGTTATGGTTCTTTATCTTTAAGCTGGATGTGGACCAAACACTCCTTCAAATAGATAACTCCTCCAAACAGAAGACAGTCTTCTGTAAAGTTGGACACATTGCCATCCTAGACCTTACTAGCTGTGACTTCTCAATGACTCTCTGAATTGGCCTTATCCACCAGCTCTTATTCCTGACCACTGCCTCCCAGGTTTCTGGTCCCTTCTTGACCTCAGCTCTGATGCTGCTCTTCAGACTATTTGTGCACTGTGGGTATTCTCAAAGATGACAGATGCAAAAATGCATGCTGGTTGGAATTCAAAATAATGTGTCTATGCACAGGGTCTTTCCAGCTCCTTTTCTGGTGGTGGTTGCTCACATCTCTCAAAAGGTCACATCTTAAAGGTTAGGGGAGCACCATGAGATATGAGGGGCTGCCCATAGTACTGAAGAGGATATTGATTCCACCACTATACACACAGGTGGAGTTCATGGCATGAATCTCTCAGTCTCAGCATTAACACATCCAACTCCTTCACACTTTTTGTGTAAGAAGAAGACAACTGATTTCAACTGGATGTATGTGCAAATAAGATTGTAATGCCATTTGGTAGGAGATTTATCCAGTCTACATCGTAAACCTACTACTACTTTTTAAATGTTTTTTTCATCAATGAAAAAAGTTTTTCAGTATGTAATAGTTGGTTTCATTTTTACCCATTAAGTATCCTGGAACTGGAATACTTACTCCTGGGTTTTATGAAATGCTTTTAAGGAACATATCAGTGTTTCTTGGAAACTATTCTGTCTTCAGCAATGGCATCAAGTGGATATGAAGATACATAAAATAGACATAAACAGAGGCTTGGGTGTAATAAAAGATGTGGACGGGAATACATACCATTACTTTGAACCCTTGATGCTAGGTACTTAACACATTTTTCCTGTCTTAAAATGAAAATTTCCTCCTGAATTCTTGTTAGAGGAACAACTACCTGGTTGAACTTGAAACTAACATAGGAGATATTGCCATGTGTGGGTAGGAGTCTGTAATAGTAATTACCAAGATTATCTCTGAACATTCAGTTGCTCAATGATCTACAGTGTAAACAAAGTATAAATGACAGTGAAATGTACTTAGCTTTTCATTGGCTTGGCATACTTTCAAGCCACTTATTATTGGATAATGTGTTTTGGGTAGTTTCAGAAACACTAGAGAGATCGGAGCACAAGTCATTTCTTTTGCCATGCTGTGGTTCTGCTGAGGCTTGGAAACATATGCTGTAACGAGGACATTCTAAGTGGCAAAATAGCTGGAGAAAGTTCTTATGATCTTTGTAATATTTTCTGTATTGAAGTCCGCTTGCTCTCCATCCTTTAATTATTAATGCATTCTTGTTGGACAGTTTTTAAAATATGTTACAAGAATAGGAAGATGTTAATGAATTCACTTCTTTTCTTTTCTTTTCCCACTTTGCCACATTCTTATAAATAAAATGTGCCAAATGTATATAAGAATAAATTAACCAGAATAATGAAGAGCCAGTATAAAGTGAAAAGCTTTCTTGTTAATGGCAAATGATTTCTACCTCTAAGGTTGTAGGAAACGAGGAAGCATTACAATAATAAAAGGAAAGAATACTGGAGACAGTCATATTGAAGATAAGTAATGAAGCTGAAAAAATGCCTAAATATGTTGATATTTTACCTGATTGTCCCTCAGCATCAGATTCAAAGACTTCAGGGGGCAAACAGTATGGATGAAATGATGTTTTGTTGTTGTTGTTTTTTAAAAAAACAAATTGTTGATGAGAGGAATACTTCTGTGGCGCTACAGAAAATCTTATTAGGTGATTATATTGGGGGTGAGGCATTCACATGGCCCTTTCTGAGTACTGGAAGAAGATGTGGAGCAGTCAAGAGATTACATGTTCCCCTTTGATGCCCATGCATTCAGGCTACTTTCATGCTACTCATGCACCATTGACCACATGTGGAGCTCTTTCATGTAAGGAGGAACTATGAGCTGATCAGGATCCTTGCTCATGTGAAATAACGCTAAGCACATACATCACTATGCAAGTAGATAGGAGTAGCACCTCCTGTTTTACTGCTTGAAGTGAAATGGGAAGCGCCGCCCCACTCTGCCATGCCACCCTACATTTCCAACACTGATTCCTGGACTGCAAATATCATAGAGCTATAAATGAATGAATGATACTTCAGTATTAATTCTGCAATCAGCAGTGTCTGCAGCTAGATTAATAAGGGCCTCTTCTGAGGGCAGTGCTGCAGTGTAGGTTTCTACTGTGTATGCCATTGCTCCTGCCAACACTCCTTCTAAAAGCTGTAGTAGCTCTGGTGCAGGAAGAATCAACCACATAGAGTTCTAACATGCATTCTTGAAGGAATACTAAAATGCAGATTACTGGAGGGAATGATGATTGATAAATTTGTGATTTGCTCTAGTTTTATTTCATTGTAAACAAATATCAAGAATAAAATATAAATTCAAATGTGCCCTGCCCATTTTACAGAGTGCAACATGAAGTAATGGTTCCATTTTCTTTGAGGAAGGGCTATGGCTTAGTGGCAGAGCATCTGCTTTGCGTGCAAAAAGTCCTAGGTTCAATCCTGGGCATCTCCAAGTAAGGTGCGTAATGTCCCCTGTCTGAAACCCTGGAGAGCTACTCCCAGTCATGAGCTAGATAGGCCAATAGTGTGACTCAGTATAAAGCAATTTCCTCTGTTCCTATTTAGTAACTTTGCTGGCTCAAAAATTATTTTGATGTCCTAAAAGTAAGTATTTCTGGAAACTTCAAGAAATATTACATACATTTTAGAGTCAAGTACAAATAATGCCAAACCACTGTTAATGTTTAATCTCCCCTGCCACCATATTCAGGGTCTAGTCATCATAGTTAGTTTGGGTCACAAATTCAGCCTGGGTTTATGTGCCTAATATGAAGGATCCATCACTCTCTATTAGTGTTTTAATTATGAATCACATCCCAGATGGTTGGAGGATTGACATTTTCAATTATCAGAGTCACACCACATGCTTTCTCTCTTTGTTAAATTCTTCATCACCCGCAATACTTCTGCCATGTAGAAATTTTTATTCACTTGGTGTTAAGTTTGAGCTTGTGAGCTTGGCATGTTAGAATAATAACCTCTTGTTTTGTGCAACTGGAATTGTGAAGAAGATGTGTTATAAACAAATTATCATGCAAATAAATGAAGA
This sequence comes from Podarcis pityusensis, assembly GCF_964106645.2. Lineage (NCBI taxonomy): Eukaryota > Metazoa > Chordata > Lepidosauria > Squamata > Lacertidae > Podarcis > Podarcis pityusensis. Next base: position 45,722,887 of record NC_138034.1, on the reverse strand, counting down.
GGTAATATTAGCACCAGGGATGCTTTAGAACAGGAGTGGGGAACCTGTGGTCCAACATATGGCAGGGCCAATGTCCAAGAGTGATGGGAGTGTTGTCCAGCACCCTCTGGATGGCCCAAGCTTCTCCATTCATGTCTTACCAGGTGCTTCTGAGGCATTTGTAAGAAGCACATTTGCACAGAGCCATGTCTTATTTGACCCCATCAAACACCTGTAAGCAAGAGCACGGGATTCCTCTAGTTCTTAGGAGTTGTAGTCCAACAACATCTGGAGAGCTACATCCCTGTGCAAGCCTTTGGGAGGTAGTGATGCAAGGGCTGCCATATTTTGAAGAGCAAAAAAGAGGACACATTTGTCTACTTCTACTTTTAACTATGCCTGTTGTCTTTGTCCAGGCATAGTGCTCACTGGAAGGACAGATCCTGAATTGAGGCTCCAATACTTTGGCCACCTCATGAGAAGAGAAGACTCCCTGGAAAAGACCCTGATGTTGGGAAAGATTGAGAGCACAAGGAAAAGGGGATGACAGAGGACAAGATGGTTGGACAGTGTTCTTGAAGCTACCAACACAAAAGCTTATACCAAGAACAAACTTAGTTGGTCTCTAAGGTGCTACTGGACATTTTATTTTAATATAGATTTCAACTGCATCTGACCAACACGGCTACCTACCTGAATCTCAAACTGCGGGAGGCAGTGGAAGACAGGAGTGCCTGGCGTGCTCTGGTCCATGGTGTCCCAGAGCGTCAGACACGACTAAACAGCAACAACCTTTAACTATGGATTGCTATGACAACTCCATGAAAAAGAGGGCATGTCCTAGAAAAAGAGGACATATGGCAACCCTATGCAAGAGGGCATCAGAGGAGCAAGGGAAGGAAAGAGGGACAAAAGCCAGTTTTGCCTGTGGCATCCCTGACCATCATTCGAGGCAACCCAGGCTGCCACAGCACACAGGTTGAAAATCACTGCTGTAGCTAAAACACTGTCTTATTTGCTGAGAGCTCTATGAGAAATCTCTGCCTCTTGCCTGATTAGAAATGACAGGCACAGTTGGGTGGACCAAAATTGGTAGATTGCAAAAAGGACTAAAGGAGAGCATGTCTTCATGTCTGGTGCAATTGAAACCCCCCCCCCCCCCCATCTCTGGTAAGTATTCATTTTGTTACATTCTTTACTGTATGGTTCAACTACATCCTGCAAATGCAAGTGAAGTGTTTTTAATGGCATATAAGGCAAGATAGTAAATAATCTGTTGATCTGTGAATTGCATAGTCTGGCGAGCCGCTATATTCCCTGTGTCTGTACTTCATAAAGTTTATTTCAAGCATAAAAACCAGGAAATAAAAAATAGTAGGGCTGCAATATAAAAACCAGAAGATGAGTCTGAGAGTGTCCTTGTTCATCTCTTTCTACAGAAGACATTGTTCTAGATAATCAGCACTAAGTTATAGAGAAACTACAAGCAATTATGTTGGCAGGGATGAAAAATGAAACATTAATTAAAGAGGAAAAAGGCAACCATAAGAAATACTGCCAAAGCCATAACTCACTTTATTGGCTTAATTAGAAATGTGAACATAATATGTATTTGCATGGTTTTTGCTAAAATATACTCAAAAGGTATCTAAGCACTGCAGAGAAAGTTGGAGTGGAATTAAAAACCAATGCTGAATCCAGACACGAGCTTAGTTCGATTGCATTGGGTGCTCCAAACACAAAGAGTTGTATACAAATACATTATACTTAAAGTAGACTCATTGAAATTAATGGACCTAAATTATCTATCCTGAACATGGCTAACATTAGATACAACACAGAGTTCTTATATAATGTGTTATTGGCTTTAAGTGGGCCAAATCATATTCAGTTCTTCTGGAATGGTTCGAGTTATTTTTTGTTTTATGTTAACCTTTTTATTTTGGAGATTGGGTTAAAATTGGGCATGGTTATTTATTTAATATATGTAGAGAGAGACAATTCCATAGGAGTGGGCCAGTAACACTGAAGGCTCAGTTTCATGTTGATGTCATATGAGTCCTGTATACTTGGGGGACAACCAGAGATGCTCCAACATATCCCCTCGGAGATCACACTGGGATATAAGTGTTCAGGTGGTCCCTAAAATACCCTGGACCTAAGTTGTTTCCTAATATTCTGTTGTTTGATTTGTTGGCCACCTTGAGTATCTTTGGGAAATTAGGTGGGATAGACATTTTTGAAACAGTTTCATGACAGCACAATTCAAAGTTAAACTGAATCTTCTTTTCTGTTCTCTAGTGGGAACATCTGTGAATATGCAATTAAAAAAAAATTAACAGTAGCCCAGGGGTGTAGCAAGGGGGGTGTAGTAGGTGTGGTCTGCCCTGAGTATCCCCCCTGGGGGGAGGTGACAAAATGGTGGGAGGCACTCACTGTGGGGCCTGCAGCACGCCCGAGCCATGCGTCTCTCCTGGGAGTGACACAGTGGCTTGAGCACCCACAGGCTCTGCACTGCCCTAAACAGTCCGTCCGTTGCCTCCCCCTCAGCTGTAGGGCAGCTGAATGGGAGGAGGCAGGCAGACTCCTCAGAGGCCCTACAGTGCCCCCATGGGTGACTGGCCCTGCCCCCAGGTGCAAGGAACGCATGCTGCCCCAGGCACCCGATTGGCCTGCTCCATCGCTGCAGCAGCCTGCTTCAGGCATTTTGGATCCTGCAATTACTGTCACGATAACTAGGAGCTTGGGTCCACACATGATGGCTCTGGTCCTGCAGTTGTGTCCTCCATAGAACAAATTCACCATCACATTAGGACTGAAGATCTGAAGTGGGGAGTCTGCTGTATGGACATAGGCTCGCTCCCCAAACAGTCCAAAATCCCGCATTCTAATAATGTATGATGATGCCTGTGTCAGACCTTCAGCCTAAACCATGGCAGTGGTGGAGCTGGACCATCAGGGACATGACAGAGGAGCTCACCACACAAGTGTAGCTCCTCTCTGCCCATCACATGGTTGCATTTGAAAACCCAAACAGCATTCTTGTGCTTCCATAAGAACTTCTCCCAACCAGTGGCTGCATCCAGCAACTGATTACAAGCAGGAAAATACAAACACAGTTACCCTTCTTGAAACAATAACCGCATTCCTTTTAATGGAAAGGCTACATGTGTTAAAGAGTGCATGTGCCTATTAGGTCCTACCATTTAATATTCCAGCCTCCAGGCTCAGCAATTCAATCTACACAGCACTCATCGAAATCTGTCTGATAATGTAGGTGTCTACTCAGCAACCTACCATTCTAACAAACTTTTAAAAAGAGAGTTCTAATTAAAATTTTAAAAAGTCTTTATCAAAACATCAGAGGAATTAAATGCTGGAGGTTTGTGTTCTGATGTATTTTTTCCCCTAACTGAAGACATTAGGCATAATTTTTCTAACTTATTCAGCCAATTTATTGAAATAGCTTTATTGAAATAGCTTACATTACAAATGCCATTAACACCACATGCCATGCTAATGAGACTAAATTTTAATAATTAAAAACAAAATGCACAAGGAGATTGACAGCACTGAAAGGGAGCTATTTCTATGAAATTTTAATAAAAGTATGATGTGACGTTGTTATCTTTCTCCTTCATGACAAAGAACCACATCATTTACATTTTTAACTGATTAAAATCAACACACTGATCTAAATATTTATGATTGCTCCAGGAATGTTCCTGCCACTACTCACCCACAAACCCATGCGTTTCAAAATGCAGCATGCTTATTAAGCCATCTTAGGCATGCAAATAATAATAATGCTTCACCAATGAAGTTGTCACAGTTTGGGGAATTCAAATGACAAGATGAGAGAGCCGTGTAACTTAACAAAGATGCAGAAGTCCTCTCAATTAGTGTTCATATTATTTATTATTCACTGTTGACCTTTGTCTTTTGCAAAGAGGAATGCAAAATAAACAGGGGAAGCACTGGCATTTAAGATAACCACTTCAAATAAACCAGAAAGGGGTCAGGTCAATTTCTTTGTTGTTGCTTTGTGCTTGGGTATTCCTGCCATGTGCCCTGTGAAGTGCAAAGAGCACGTGAATGTTAAAGAAGGCATATGGCTTCGGAACTGGCAATCTGATTCTTTCCCCAGCTTCTGAGTTTAAGAGGAGTGCTTACTTCTGAATGCATAGGTCCATCACATATGATGGGGTTTTCTGTAATGATATACAGATTTGATGCAAAAGCAAAACGAGGAATGGCTCCGTTCTGCATCTTAGCTTTCTGCATATCAGGGATAGAGTCATGACCAGCCTGCAAAGATTGGCTTTGTGTCGCCTGGTTCATAAGGAGGGAACTCAGAAGTTGTTATAGGCCTGCTCCATCTACTGGTATAGTGTGGGTTGCCAGTGCCTGGAGCAATACAGAAGTGGGGATGGGAGGGAGGGAAACGGATGGAGTATGCATGTGCATTCAACTGCCTAACAGCATCCATGCCACCCAGGGGATCATAGCTGCAGAGCTAAGAAAAGAAAAGTCATTCCGTTGTCTGGAGAGGTCACCTCCTGGTTTTCATGAAGAAGCCATTTTCAGTGGAGCCCAGCAATGGAAGCACACAGCTGTGTTGAGGCAGCACCAGATGCTGATTTTTTTGTACCCACTAACAATGTTGAACCCGGGGTAACTGTCCCTGTGGCCCTCCCACACTATGCCACTGCCTCTGTATTGTCTATATTGATTGTTCTCTACCTGGAAGAGCTGGAGACTGAAGCTGTGACTTACTGCATGAAACGCTGGTACTCAATCACTGACCTATAATCCCAAGCTATGTGTCTCTTTTCTAGAAGAGGTGATAGCTCAATGGTAGGACATTTGCTTTGCGTCTCGAGGCCCCAAGACCCACCCCCAAAATAAATACACATGGACACTTATATTAGTTTAAGTTTTGGGGCAAAATTTTTGGCCACAACTTTATTGAAATACAATCACGTGAGCGGTATTGGCTTAGGCATTGACTCCCCGCTATAATTGGCTCCACGTCTCAGGGTGATCGTCAAATGGGGTAAACCAAACAAGGGAGCTAGGTCGATGAGGACCAACCTAAGCTCACCCTGGGGTTCCTGTGGTCCTGGCATGGCCCTAGTCCCTCAAGCGGACTTCGGACGAGATCTAGGACCCCCAGATCCCTTTACTGGAATACCCTTCTTCATGGAGGAGCAGGTGATGGCCGCACCTCCCCTCCCCACAATCCAACTGAGCCAATGCCTAACCGCCACCTTACAAGTTGTGACGATTTGCTAAGGGGTAGGCGAAAACCAAATAGCTAAAGCCAATCTGCCAAATGGAAAAATTCCTACCTAGCCCCTGTTCCAAAACAGGCGACCCAAACCAAAGCAAGGCCAAGTGACTCTACCTAAATTAGGGAGGGTGGGCGGGTGTTCAACAGTGTGAAGCAAGTGCCCCTCCTTGTGTCACACTGCCATTTTTAAAGCCCCTGGGATCACGCCACCTACTGGCTATTGGCTAAAATCGCCTGGTGTGATCCCAGGGGAATGGGCAGGACTTCTTGCTCCTCCCCCCCATTTTAACCCTATCAGGTGAGCTCTTGGGTCCCGCGCGCAACCAGGACCCTCTGTTATGAGGATCCCATTTGCTTGTAGAAAAACCCAGGTTCAATTCCTGGCATCTCTAGGGTTAGGGTACTTTCCTGCCAAAGACCCTGGAAAACCATTGGCAGTCGGTGTAGACAATACTGAACTGGTGTATGAATAATATGCCTCACTGTAAGGCAGTTTCCTATATTTCAGCCCCACCTGCATGCAAAGTAGGTGCTCTACCACTGAGCTATGACCCTTCCCACTTCATTTCAGCTGCCGTGGTAAAAGTTCTCACCTACGCTTCTGCAGCTTAAACTTAATCCACAGGCTCAGATGTGAGACACAGGAAGAAACTGTTGGCTGTTGCAGTCAGCATCTGGGAGTTAGAAGAATAATGACTTGGATTAGACGGGATTGATTTTCCAATATTAAAAGTGTGTTCCTTGCTATGCCTCTGCATAGTAAGTTGGTAAATGTGAAGCAACCAATGAAAAACTGAGGAGCTGCCTTGCTCCCCTTACTTTTTCCATCACAAAGGTGCATCAATGAACTGCAATGCAGACACATGCTAACAAACATACAGAGAATGCAAAAGGTGTTAGAAATAAATAAATGAAAATCCATTTCATTTTAAGACCAGGAGCCTCTGAACACCGCAAGAAGGATTGCTTTTTTTCTTTTTTAATGAGGCTCTGTGGTGATACTATACATTTTTTGATGATACTGTAAAATAAAGAGCAAAAAGATGTACAAGGCACATCTAAAAAAACAAGCCTAGAAAATATCCAATATATGGGTTCATTTGTGTTTTAAACAGTGAAACAATACTGATAGAAGTTATTCTGATTCTTCAGCTTGGGAGTCTTTCAAAAAATGTCATCTAAAAATAAAACAAAATTGGGCTGCCTTTGGAATGCACATAACCACATCCAATTTGAAAACCACAGGCAATGATAGTAGTCTGTGCTTTATATCACCTGTGTTTTTTAACTGACGTATATGAAGCAGCAGCGACGTATCCACCTAAGAGGGGTGCATAATGAAAGTTCTGCATGGATTTTACAGAAACTAAACTCTGCATATTATAACAGAAATGTGTACATGGCTATAGAAGAGATTTAATTCATTACTAAACACAACTGATGAAGGCACAAATATGGAAAGTGAGTAATGCATCAGTGTGTGTGTGTGTGTGTGTGTGTGTGTATTATGGTGTAAATTATTATGCACTTTTGGGGACTGATCCAAAGTCTATTCAATGCAATCAGTCGGCCCCCACTAGGGTTCCTAGTGGTTGGATTGAACAGAGTATATATCATTGACATCAAGACTAGAAAGGTTAAAAATAATTAGAATGGAGTCCTTGGAAAATACATTTGCCAAAAAAAAAATCTAGACAGTTTTTAATAGCTTGTCAACAGATTTCTCAACCCTTATCAGAAACATTTCATTTTCTCCATGAAAAATTTGCATTTTTCTTGTTTATGCATGCTGCATATAACCAAGTGATGAAAACTCATATTAAAACTTGACTCGACTCAATTAGTTGCTACTTCCACATGTTTGAACATAAACCTGGAAGTCATAAACCTAATTCATCAGACCCCTGAGAACTGACTCAAAGTTATTAAAGTGCTGTACTAAATATTCATTACTTGACATTTTTAGAAAGTATATTACTCGTTTTATCCAGAGTAGTATATACCATTAAAAAACTTTTCTTTCATTCAGATGAAAACTATCATCATAAAATGATAATAATAAAATAGATATTTGCCTACACCGATCCAATAAATAGCTTGCATTTTATAACTAATAAAATCAAATGAACCTGAAGTCAAACTAATTGCAAATGTACCAATTAAATAATGACAGAATAAATGTTCCTTTGGTCTTTTATTATTTTTCTGCAAACAATATAAACTTCCTGGAGCAATAAGCCTTATGTGTCTTGGGACCCCAGTGCTTCCCAAACCTGCCTTTATGGGCCCTGAAATCGTCTTTAGAAGCTCATTTCCAAATCCCTCCTCCAGCAGAAGTTTAGTGGTTGGCGAGAAGAGAAAGGACTTTCCCAGTGGTGGTCCCCATAAATGGAATGCTCTCCCCAAAGTAGCTCACCTGGTGACTACATCTACATCTTTTTGGCGTTAGGCAAAGAGCTTTCTCTTGTCCCAAATCTTCAGTCTTTATTGCTGATGGAAGATTTAGCTGGTTGATTCTTACAGCAATCATACTTTGAGTAATAGTGATGGTTTGAGAGTATTGTGATCCTTTGCAGCGGTCTAGCTGATTATTAGTATTTTTTATAGTTTTATATGTTAAGGTATAATTATTGAGTTATTTGCTTTTCTTCTAAGTCGGCTTGAGACCTGTGTATATGGCAATGAACAAGTCAAAAAAAGAAATAATAATGGCATTTTCTTCTTATGGGGAGTTGCTGTTTCAACAATTTATATACTGCTTAACTCCATATTAATAATACTAACAACAACAATAACTATAATAATAGTAATAATTTATTTATACCCTGCCCAGCCACTCTGGGTGGCTTCCAACAGAATATTAAAATACAATAGTCTATTAAAGATTAAAAGCTTCCCTAAACAGGGCTGCCTTCAGATTTCTTCTAAAAGTCTGGTAGTTGTTTTTCTCTTTGACATCTGGTGGGCGGGCATTCCACAGGACGGTTCATAAAAAAATACTGTTTGATCTCAGCTGGGAGAGAGTTACACATAAGAGGGTCCACAGTACTGAACACATGGCTCCTGGTGGATGCAAGCCATGTGTCTGAGCCATGGGAGATAACTAAGAGAGAGCCACCCGAAGTTCTCAGTAATTGGAAGGGTTATAAGGTCATTGAGGGCCTTTGGCAGTACAAGAGAACTGTCCTTCCCACCGGGAACAGGGACTGGGTATTTGGGAGGTTGCTAGGGTAACAGGTGTGAGGTGACAGGAAATAAGTGTCTTTAGCAAGGTGTGCTGGGAAGAAGATGGGGCAGAACAATGACAGAAATCCATCTAGGGCAGCCTGGCTGAAAGCAGTCTTGGAGCCTTTGACTCTAGTGCTGCACTGCTGTGGAGAACAAGCTCTGCTTGAGATGACCACGTTGTAGAATCTGGACTACATCCAAACTGATCTAAAAATGTGAATAAATCATATTTCTTAAAGCCTTCTATGACAGCCTTGTACGACAGCCTCCGCCATGTCTTCAATTCTCCAAAGGAGCACAGACACTGCTTGAGGGCCAAGACCCCTGGAATCCTGTGTAGAGCTTGGCAGGGATTGATGTGGCCAGTAGCATTACCAATGCACAAGTCACCATGGTCTGATTATCACTGTCCAATAACTTCCGCAATTTGTATACAAGTCATAGTAGCACCCCCAAGCTATGAAACTTCTCTTGCATAGGGAGTGCAGCCTCATCCAGAACAGGCAAATGGGCAGTTTCCCTTACAGAAGAACCACCCACCCACTTCACTTTGGAGAATTTCAGACCACAGCTGTTTCACTTCAGAAATGGTCCAAATACCCATAGCTGCTTTAGTTCAGTATTCGGGTTTTCAGTAGCCATTTCCTAAATACCATCTTCCTCAAGGACATAACCTATTACAATTTACTAGAGCTCAAAGACGCTTCATGGCTCTTTGAAAAATCATAAGTATGTCAGAGTCATCTGCAGCACTCATAGTTTTTTGGACTGGAATCATAAACAATTGGGTCATGTTTGCTTAAGGCTCTATAATGTTATAGTAAATCAAGCTGTTAAGAGGAGTAAATTTACTTATTTTTCAAGAGAGAGAGAGAGAGCATGGTCACACAAAATAGCTAGTTGAACGATACAATCATACTTTGGTTCTTGAACGTAATCCATTTCAGAAATCTGTTCCGCTCCTGAAATTATTTGAAAACCAAGGCACAGCTTCCGGTTGTCTGCAGGAGCTTCCTGCACTCAAGTGGAAGCCATGTCAGACATTTGGCTTCCAAAAAACATTCAAAAACCAGAACACTTACTTCCATGTTTTCGGTGTCCAGGAGCCAAAAGGTATGAGTAACAAGGAGCTCAAGAACCAAGGTATAACTGTATAATATTTTAATCTGGCAAATTAAATTTTACTATTTATTACTTAAGCAACATTGCAGAAGGACCATAAAACAGTGGTGAAGGATCTGTTTTGTGGGAAGAAGGTCCCAGTTTCAATTCCCAGCATCTTCAGGTAGGAGTGGAAGAAACCCTTGTCTGAAATCCAGGAGAACCTTTTCCAACCAGTATAGACAATACTGAGCTAGATGGATGAAGTACAAGGCAGTTTCCTATGTTTCTTAGTATAATCATATTCCAGATGTTTTAATGATGTGTACAATAGGATTTATTCCAAACCAATTCTGTAAGTCTTTAGCTTTAGGTTATACAATAAAAGCATTGGTAGAAAAAGGGGTAATAATAATAGTAGTAATACTAATATGCAGATGATACTTAGTGATAGGAAAACAAAATACATGTTTTCTTTGAAATCCTAACAGCCCACATTTAACTAAACATTAGGGAATGCATATGTTCATTAGATGCTGTTTTTATAAAAGTTTCTTTCAACATCAGACATAACATGGAGGGCTTTTTCATTATTCATTAATTGCTATCCTTGTGATAAATGAATTTTTATTTAACTTTTGCTCATGTGTGTGATAAAATAATCAGTAATAAGGATACATATGAGAATATTCACTTTGGACTCATAAACGAGGCAGATTTCCATATGCATGAAGAATTGGTTTTAAACAGTATGACATGTTGTTTGATAAACACTTCAGAGACTTACATTATGGTTTGTGACCTATCATCCAAACAGAATGCCCTTTTCTATTAAAAGTACTTTTGATCAGCAAAACTAATCTAGGGATGCAGTATTTATGGAGCACATTATCACCAGGTCCCTGTATAACCAGAAACTGACACTACCAAAAAAGTTCATAGAATTTTATAGTAACGGGGGTGGTTGGGGAAGGGGGCAGAAAGCCTACAACTTTCTTTTAGTGATTCTGGAATATCAGGTTTTAGAATGAATGACTTGCTGCTAGCATGAAGGCTGCTATACCGCACCCCAATTTTTGTCTCTCATCATTGGCTCCTGGAAAAATAAAACAAACTCAATCTCATGAATCAGAGCAACATTTTAATGTGCTCTTCTGCAAATAGAAAAATGCATCTTCCCTGTGAATTCAGTTCACCGAAGAACCTTATGCAAAGAAAATCAAACGGCATTCAGAAAATCAATTCTGCATTCAATAGCCAGATTCATGCAGCTAATTGTAGGCAAGGTTTTGCATCTACATGCAGAAGCACTTTAGTGGTTTTTTAAGGGATGTTTCTGAAATTTCTCTCCTCCAAATTCCTTCCCAGATTTTAGTGTCCTTAATGACCTGGTCTTGTTTCTAAATTAAAACCAAGAAGTCATCCACTACTCTTGGGGAGTTTTTATGGATGTAAGATTTTTATTTACGCTTTTCATAATACAATAAGATATAGAAGACTGATTTAAATAAAAAGAAAACAAAAACAGATATTAAAAATACAAATATAATATGGAGTCCTCTTTTAAACATAATTATTGACCCTTACCACCACCTACGCTGCCTGAAGTTTCTGCTTAAAAAGTTGTTTTTTAAAAAATAAATAAACAAATCAGTAATCAAGATGACCCATTTCAAAGTTTCTGTAAGACATGGCTACTAAACCTGAGCAAGTCTGTGGTGAAGATATACATTTGTTAAATCTGTAATGATACATTGGGCATTGTCAATATCTTTTCACAGTTTATGTAAGTGCAACTCATAGCAAAAGGAGCTAAATCCTAGGTGTCTATGTTCCTGAAAGTCGCTAGGATGTCACAGTGACAGGCAGCAGCTTTCCAAGATTTTAGACAGGGCACATACCCAGCCCTACTATAGATGCCAGGGGTTGAAACTTCTGCATGCAAAGCAGGAGAATGCTCTACCAACTGAACTACAGCTGTTCCAGGGGTATATCCTACTCAAGAGCTTCTCTCCTGCCCACTCCCTGCTCACCATGAGGCTGACCTGGTGCTTGTTGTTTGTTATCTGTATCTTAAGTCTCCCGGGTCTTTAGCATACACAGTGATGTTTATTGCAGTGTGAAGTCATCAAAGGCAATTAACAACTTATGACCTATATGTCACCAAATACCCACCAAATAATACTTCTATACATTGCTCTATGCACTGTATTAATCAGCTTGAACAAAGAGTTCACAAAACACTTGGTTCTTCTCAAGGGCACCCTGGCATGTAATTATCTTCAAATAATTCGTGATGGTTTCTTACAACCTGCTGTATCTGATATTTAAAGAAAACAACAAAGAAGGCACTAGAAAAAGCTTTTAAAGCAGCAAAGTAGGAAATTATCTGCAAAATGTTAATAAGAATAGCTGATGTCTGGTACTTGAAAGTATCACTTTAAGTGTTTGATCCGTAACTGAACTTCAGTCATCTTGAACCACTTAAGGAGATAACGTGAACAAGAAAGACAAAAAGAGATGGGGAAAAGGGACTTATTGTGGGGTTGTTAATAGACATTAACAGTTTTGTTTACCAGGAATGAAATGTTTTATTCCACTTCTGAGATTGTTATGTTTTAGGGTCATGACATTGTAAAGGGCAAAGTCAAGTTCAGCAGAGACCATTATGACAAGGCACTCCATGCTTCTTAAGTATCACAAGTGAGATTAATGAGAACATTGTCACAATTCAGATGTGATGAGGGAGACTGTAGGGATAGGTGTTCCAGACCATTTCTAAATTCCTGTTTTCTTTTCTTTTTTAAAATCTGCACAGATTCACAATTAAATGCATATTAAATATGTGAACACACATATTTGAAAACACACACACATAAATTGGAATACATAAACACACTTAAATACATATCAGTAAATCTCTCTCTCTCTCTCTCTCTCAATATGTATTTTAAAACGTATCTTGATGCATTTAACCCTGGCTAACATTCTCAATCTGATATTACCTTTAAATGCTACTTCCTTTAAGCCAAAAGATTCTAAATTGCCACTTTTTATTTAATATCCAGGATACTGCTGCAATACATCATACAACAGACAAACAAGTATTTAAAATTCCTCATTTGCAAACGGTGAATGAATTTTGGCAGTTTTTCTGAATTTTCTTCTCCATGGGATCAGGATTTCTCCCCTTCTGGTTGTATACACCAAATGTCTGAGAACAAGACAAGAAGCACCTTTGTAGCTTGACCAGACACTCACACACGGCATGAAAACCCAGGCGCGGTATTGTCACAATTACCTCCATCAAAACTGGGAGTTATAGTTTGGTGATGATGATCAGTTGGAGTTCTCTAGTGTAACCTCAAAAGTAACCTCAAAAGAACTACAGTTGTGTTAAAAGAGGACATGGCCACTAAATTTGAGCAAGTCTGTGGTGAGCATACATTTGTTAAATCTGTAATGGCCTTGGTCCAGTATACCTGAAGGAATGTCTCCACCCCTATCATTCTGCCTGGACACTGAGGTCCAGCTCTGAGGGCCTTCTGGTGGTTCCCTCGCTGCAAGAAGTCAAGTTGCAGGGAACCAAGCAGAGGGCCTTCTCAGTAGTGGCACCCGCCCTGTTGAATGCCCTCCCACCAGATGTCAAAGAGAAAAACAACTACCAGACTTTTAGAAGACATCTGAAGGCAGCCTTGTTTAGGGAAGCTTTAAATGTTTAATAGACTATTGTATTTTAATATTCTGTTGGAAGCCGCCCAAAGTGGCTGGGGAAACCCAGCCAGATGGGCGGGGTATAAATAATAAATTTTTATTATAAATTATTATACATTGGGCAAAGGATTTTGGTTATAAATATAATTAGAAGACTGGGAAAGATTATGGAAGGAGGGGATTAATTTTATGGCTTGCAATTCGCTTAAAGAAAATGTAATGAAAATGCTGTATAGCTGGTATATAACACCAGCAAAATTAGCAAAAAATGTATAGATCATATAATCAATGTTGGAAACGTAAAGAAAAAGAAGGTACCTTTTATCATATGTGGTGTGTTTGTAAGGAAGGTAAGGCGTTCTGGGAAATGATATGTAATGAACTTTAAAAAATATTGAAATATACATTTACAAAAAAACCAGAAACCTTTCTTTTAGGTATCGTAGGAAGAGAAATACAAAAGCAAGACAAAGCATTGTTTTTATATGCAACAACTGCAGCGAGAACATTATTAGCCCAAAGATGGAAGCAGGAAGAATTACCGACCAAAGAAGAGTGGCAGATGAAACTATTGGACTATGACGAATTGGCAAAATTGATGGGAAAAATTAGGAAACAGCAGGACCAGACTTTTCTGAATGACTGGAATAAATTTATGTTGTATCTGAAAGACAACTGTCAACAACTGACATCGTTAGTAAGGTTGCAAGAAGTTTTGCAAGGTTAAAAGTATCACTTATTATTAAGAGTAATTTACAATTAATTTATTAAAAAAATTGATTTAACAATAATAAAATATAATCAATTGCAGGATTAAAGAATAAGTATGAAAACCATCAGTGGGCGGGGGGCTGGGGATGTAAGTCACAGGCTTATATAGCCAAACATGTATTTTTATTTTTATTATTTTACAATGTTGTTATGTTTGAAAAACTGTATAAACCAATAAAATTATTATAAAAAAGCCATACATTTGATTAAAATACCTTGAGCTAAAGAAGAAAAAGCTCCAGTTTGATTGGCACACATATTTTCCACACCCTACTACAATGGTGTTGCCGTAGCTAGACATAATAAGTGGCAGGATCCTATTCTTATGGGTTTGGAGAAGACCAGAAGAATAAGGAAAACAGTATAACCAATCCGGGCGTGTTGAGGACAGGATGCTATAAATCCTAAGGTATAAACTGCACAGAAGTGACTACAGTATTGAAGTCAGGGGATTAGAAAGAATATATGGATTTGTCCATTATGAAACACTTCCTGTGCATTTGCCCAATACAATCCTAAGGGGCCAATGATTTTATTTTAACAAATAGTTAATTTATTTTTCATATAGTTATATTTGTTCAGTTTTGCTCTGATGCCTCAACAAAGCTTTCAATGGGCTTATTAGCTAATCATCCTGTATAATAATATCTGCATTGACACACTTGATTTACACATAAACTGGAGATTTGATTTCCAGGGCTATTTCATGTTATTATAAGCACCTGATTGAATAAGCTGCTGCTTGGTGTCAAGGCTTGTTACCTTCTTAACCATTATGAATTCTCAGGTGATTTTCTTGTAGTTTAATATACTCGCTGATTTTTTTTCCCTTTTCAACATCTGTTCTAGTGGGTCCATTGCTATTTTTTTTCTTTTTATCTTGCACATACCCCTCCCTGCGTAGAGATGGGCAAATCTGTCAGTTTTAGTTTCTCTAAGTTCCTCGTTTATTCAGGTTCATAAGTTCAGTTCCACACCTGTTTGTGATTTACTTTAAAAAGAAAGTCCTCATGAAATTTCACCATCATTTTAGTGCAATTTTCTCTTAATATTCACATGTTCATATACAATTTTCCATAATGTATACAATTTTGCAAAGCAATTTCTGAAAATATAATGCATTTCTGTAAGTTATTTTCACCAATACACGCATTTCTATGTACACATCACTGGGCTGGAAAATGGAATCGCAAAATTCAAAGAAGTGCAAATTTTGAAGGCCGTCTGTGTTTCAGTTTGTGTATTGTTTCGTAAAGGTTGATTTAGGTAGGTTTGCCTTTAAATGTGAACTGAATTGAAAGACTTCCCCATCCCCATTCCTACCCCACTTTCACTACTGTGAATACTGAAGAAATAGGTTCATTAATTTTTATCATCATACCTGTCTCAGCAGTCAGGGTATTATTCTTGCAATCTCTCCGAGGGTGAGTTTCTCCTTCCCTAATCTCAAGTTTCTTAGGTACTTGGGGAGAAAGTTTTAATTATGTTCACCTCTTCTGCAATTTATTTCCATTCTTTGTATTAGCTTTTGTTATCTTCACTTAATTCCATTCTGCTATCTCCACATTGCTCATATCTAGCCCTACCTGTTTCATACAGAACATCATCTATCCTTTTATTTTATTCTTGATTACATTATGCAACCTGTTCTATTCACAGATTTTCTTTTTTCCTAGAGCATCTACTATGTGTTGGGGAAAAGCAGGAAAAGGGAAAGAAGCATAATGAACATCTTGGTGCATTCATTTGGCTACTTAATCTTCATTTTACAACATCTAAATAACAATCACATAATGTAGCTAGTCATGTCTCTTATGCTAATAAAATAATATCTGGTTTCATAACCATTGTCTGGAGCAGATTATCCTCGATCTCTGGCAGTTTAGGGACTGATTTTCAGTTGTTTTGCAAGGATCAGATTGGCTGTTTGAACAATGGTTGCTGAAATCAGTTTGCCCCCCCCCCCTTATTGAATGGCAAGTGTATTGAGTTGCATTTTTTTTCTCTTTCACTTGGCTTTGGGGGTGAGGGTGGCAATGCATTTTACAGACATGATCTAAGTGCCTCTGCTTATTGTGTTTCATGAAGTTATTGTTTTTATTAGTTTACTTATGACATTGTTTGGTTTGTATGTTTCTTCACCATCTCTGCTTGCTGCCATGGGTATGCTGATTGAAATGTGGGATTAAGATGCAACAACTAAATATTCATTGGAATAGTTTATGATCTCTTCATTTAGTGCATGACAAAGGAAGACAGGCAGGATTGCTTTGTTCCCACAGGGCCAGGAACACTTCCTTTGAATAGTGTGTGCTTTTAATGCATCTTAAGGGACAGGCCATAGCTCCTGCTTTGCCTACAGAATGCCCCAGTTTCAATCTCCAGCACCTCCAGGCAGGGCTGGGAAAGATTCTTAGTCAAAACTCTGCCAAGCTGCTGCCTGTCAGTGTTCAGCAGGGGAAGCCATTCTGGAGCTTTCCAGATGTTGATGGGAAACCAGATAGGACTCCAACTGAGATAATGGCAGTAGAATCCCAAAAACACATGGAGGGTCATCATCTAGGCTAGATAATCCCGAGCTACTTGAACCAATGGTCTGCCTCTGTATAAGTTATCTTCCTACTTACTATGTAGAGTAAGAGAGAAAATAATATATTTTGCCCAGCTCTCTTTCAGTTACGGAGTAGGCAATCTTTTGCTGGTCATCAGCTTCTTCCTACTTACTCCAAGAGCCTCTCAACAGCAGGGCCTTCCATCAGGCAGAACCATATAAAGCAAAGCAGACTGAACATTCAAATCACTTCACATGAAAAAAACCAGTGTGATGTTGAAGATGTTACACTAGGAGCAGGGACAACACAAATGAGCACTCGGTCATGAAGCTCATTGAGTGACTTTGTGCCAGATACTCTTTCTCATCCTGCCCTGCAAATTACTGTGAGGTTAAACAAGAGAAGGGGAACGGTATATCCTGCTCTGAGCAATTCAGAGGAAGTTTGGGATGTGCTAAATAAATAATAATAAATACATGAGACAGGAAAATCCACCAACATATCACTGCATGATATAAAATTAAGGGACTGAGCCTTCCTTAACATCTAGTGTCACTGTATCAATTGGTGTACCATGACTTTGAGTGGATATTTAATATGGATACTGATTTTTATTGGTACTAATTCACATGATTTGCCATTAAACTGTCAAGTGAAGGCAACCAGTGCTGAGAGATCAGGTTACCTCTGATTTTTTTTAATCTGTGGAAATGTGAATTCTTTCTACCAAACAGCATTCATTAACATATAAAGTTGGCTTCCATGAGTATCACTGGCACCTGCTGGAGAGTCAGTGACATAGCAAACATTTAACAATTTTTTTTGTTTTTGTTTTTTTAAAATGATATTTATTGAAAAAAGAGTTTTTTTAAAGATTACAAAGAAAAAAGACAAAACAGAAAAAGAAAAAGAAAAAAGAAAACCATCATTTTCAAATTCTCCACTTTCATTACCTTCTTTCTATGACCTCCTCCTCCTCCCTTTTCTTGTATCTTGATTAATAGTTGTCACAGCAAATCCTTTCCATAATTCATAGTATTCTGTCATTACATTACCTTACTCTATTTTCATCTTATCTTTTAAAAAACCTTAACGCTTAAGACTTAAATGTTATTTTTACCAACTTCTCATAACCATTACCTTTTTACCTAATTCTTTAAACATTTTTACAAGAGCCAAGTAATTTCATTTCAACATTTTTCTAACATTCATCAATTTTATAAAACATTCCTAATGATAGAAAAAAGAAATAAGAACAATCCAATCTTCTTCCAGCGTCCCTTCCTCCTGGTCCCGGGTTTGTCAGTCCTTTTTATCCCATTAGTCTGGCACATTAACCTGGTGATCTTATATCCGAGGCCTTCAAGTCTCTTCCATGTCCCTTCCGCAGCTCTTCTTCATATTTTCCTTTCACGCGTGGGAACTCCAGCTTGGTAGTGTTTTTGACCCTTTTCAACAAATCAGCCCCTTTCCCATAGTCCAGACTAGACTCCATGTGGTATTTTAAGACATGTTTCAAATTCCCTCCAAAATTGGGAGCCCCCACAGCTCCAAACATCTGACGGCCCATTGCCAGACTCGGAAAGTCCAAACATCTCTGCATAGGGGGGTCAGTCCAACCCCCCATTTCCAAATCAATCCAAACTTTATCTTTCCAAATCTGGTTTTTTCCAAGTTCATTTGTCAAATCCAAAGGCTCATTTTCCTGCAGGGCCAAAAGTTCCTCCCTTTCTGGCGCTCAAGATTCAGCAACATCCTCTTCTCTCAACTGTTCTGTCATGGCACACTCCTGTTTAAGTTCCTGGGTGGGCTCCATATAGTTTCCCACGACCTGTTCAAATGTTCTGGCCGCATTAGTCATCAAATCCGTCTTATGACTTAACTGATCCAATAGGGCATTTATTTTACAGAAAGCACCCAACAGTGCTTCTGAAAACATTGTCCTGCAAGGTCACAAGCCCTTTCCAACGGTTGTAATCTGTGGCAGCTGCAAGCTCCCTAGAATTAGTTACAATTTCACAGTCCCCCTCTAGGGGGAAAACTTCTGGTTGTTCTTTCTTTTAAGGACAATAGCAACAAAGTTTCTTTTTTAAAGATATTTTGTCAATATTTGTTCCTTTAAAATGCGAAAGGAAACAGTGGAATCACAATGTTACTCTTCTTTTAACTATCTGTCAAAAACATTTGTCTCTGGTCAATGAGCTTCAAACGTCAATTCTGACACCCCGCTCCAGGATCAGGACGGTGGAAAGTTACTTTACTTTAAACTAACTTCTGCAGGTTTAAACAGTCCAAAAAAGATCCCCCTTCTTCTCCTGCTACCGAAGGGGGGTTCAACGATTTTAAATGGTGAAAACCAATCCTTTGAAAGTGATTTTCTAAGCTCTAGTTTACGTTGTCTTTGCTTTCTTCTGACTACAAGGAAACGGAAGGCTGACTTCCTGTTTAGACCTTCCCGTTTCAGTACCAAATTAAGGTAAATTTTTAAGTCCAATTCCTTTCTAATCGCCAGTTCTTATTTGAAGTCCAATTGTTCAATGTTTAAGTACTCACGGGTGATTATTTTAGATGCCAAATTGTCCCAGGAAAAAGGCAGCGCTCTCCGGCAACGGCTATGTGGCTTCGCTCCACGGAAAAAGCAATTGACTCACAGCACCGCGCCACTTCCCCCTCTTCGCTTCGGAGCCCGTTAGTGGGTTCCTTTGCGGGTTGGGGGGGCGCTAAGGGTGCCTGCCGAGTCCCACGGTCACAAGCTTCATCCGCCTGTGATTTCTAAAAGGGTCCCCGCTTCGGCAAACATTTAACAATTGATAGTATATTGTCTACTACCTTTCTTGCTTGTACATTAGCATTTCTCTTATCCAAAGATCAAAGCTTTCATATGACTGAAACTGCAGTAAATGTTTTTTTGGCTCTGTAAACTTCCTTTTAGTACACCACAGACAGTCTCCAAATACACACATTTCTTTTTTTAAAAAAAACAAAACCAAACCAAAACAAAACCCCAAACCCTTGTTGCTGAAATTGGGTGCAATATTGTCAAAATATTGTCAAAATTAAGCACTTTGGGGTGCCATTACTTTCAGTATGTTTAATTTGTTCCCCGCTGAAGTTAGTGAGATCAAGTGCTTAACTTTCACTGGACTATATCTTTGCTTTGAAATTTTACAAGCATGTCTTTTAAATAATTCTTTGCAAAGCACATGCATTCCGAGAAGTCACTGAATTATGTGCACATATGATCTTTGGTACAATTGTTTTGTAGAATTAATTAGCTGACATCATGACTTTTTGTGTATTTTGGGGAGAGGGAAGGAAGTGGAAATGCTAATTTGCAAATGATATAATGCTATGTACTCAAGAGATAAAAGCAGAATGATTTATGGTCCAGAATTAGCAGATTAACAGATTTTACTGTTCTGTTTTCCCCTGTTGTGCTTATAAACATAAATATCAGCCATTATACTCAAATATGCTATGCTCATTAGGATGATCTTTAATGATGCTGACTCAGGCAATGCTAATGAGATTTTAAACCTTAAACTTTGTTGATTAGAAAGATCACAGTGTCTTAGGGCCTATGTGGGCTACCAACTATACTACATCTATTGACAAACATTCATGCCTTCTGATTTTATAATTCCATAACACTCATATTCTAACATTTAAAATTAAACGAACAAAGATGCTAAAATGCTTCACAATATGCCAACATGTGGAATATGCTATCAGTTACATCTGCTTTAATTTGCTAATTTTTGTCTTGCTAATTTTTAAATGCCAGCATTCAGAATGTAAAGTTAGTAAACCTTTACTGGGATGCAACCCCCCCCCCCATAGACCTAGTTTTGCACACCCAAGAAAGCTTTGGGATTGGGGTACTTAAAAAAGTGAGGGAGGCCAACAATTCAAATGGACTCAGCCAAGCTATTCTCTGTTTCTCATTTTTCAAATCTTACATTCAGATCTCCACATTTCCATATCAGTTTGGATTTTTATTTTTAAAAGTTTTCATGAAATTAATCAGGATTTTAGTGCAGAATTCTCCTACTGTTCTCATTCCAGCTAAGCAATTTATCCTAATGTAATGCATATTTGTAACTTATTTACCTTAATATATACATTTTTGCACACTTTATTCTACTATAGACATTTTTGTATGTATTAATTGTCTGGAGAACTTCATTGCAAAATTTGGAGAAGTGTGAATTTCAAGGGACAGCTGTTGCAGTTTGCAAACTACCAAGACCTCTGGCAGTGTTCAAGTGGGCTTGTGGGTGGTGGGTGGGGTTGGGGGTTGAGAATTGCTGCACCAAAGTCAATGCACAGGAAATACACAAGGCTAGCTTAAGCAACCATTCTTGTAGGGAGGATACCTGTGAATTCTACTCATTGGTTCCTGAATAAGAATGTTTTGGACTGTAGATTTGCAGTGTGATTCTGTGTGTGCTTTACTCTGAAAAAACATCAACTGACTTCAATTTAGAGAAGGAGAAAATGAGGACAGGGCTGCTGGACAGTTGTGTAGAAGATGGAATTTCAGCAAGTAAGGTTGGCATGTATTTCTACATAAATGTGCAGAGGAATCCTTATTGTATGTGTTGGTGGTTAAGTCTAGGTTCTATGCAAGTAAATGTACATAAAATTGCAGGCACACAGCACGATATATACAAGTGATATATTACTCAGACCTAAGCCCCTTTGAACTTGATGGGACTTATTCACAGGTGTGTATAGGATTGCAATTTTAAATTCTTCTTCTTCTTCTTCTTCTTCTTTTGGCTCTGGGCAGCTTTCAACAGAACATTAAAAACAGAATAAAATTGTGGCTCAATCACCTTGCCCAAGAATGGAAGATTTGAGACTGGGCAATAGTTGGCCATATCAGCCAGGTCCAAATATTTTTTTAAGAAGCGGTTTAATGCCTGCCTCTTTCAGCAGGGCTGGAAAGATTCCCTCACAGAGGGAAGCATTCACCACCCTGCAGAGCCCATCACCCAGCTCTTCCCTGCTTGCTTTTATTAGATAGGATGGGCAAGGATCAAGGATCACTCGTCCAAGCAGCCTGTCCACATCCTCAGAGGTAACAGATTGGAATTCATTCCATGCAACTTGACTAGGCAGGACTCTAGCACTCTCATGCCCTGGCCCTGCTCCCACAGTGGAGGCTACCTCTTCCCAAATCTGAGAGACTTTATCTGCAAAAAAACCTTTGCAGAATCATTGCAGGAGATTTGGGATGCCTTATCAGGCCCCGATGGCACAGCTGGTTAAATGACGAACCACCTGAAAGAGTCTTCTGCTGCTGTTTTCTGCAGATGCAAAAGAGGTGGTGAAGAAGGTCCTCTTCACCGTTGCTATTGCCACTTGGTAGGCTCAAAGGTGAGCTCTAACCTGTGTCCGATTCCAGTTCCAGTTTATTCACTTGGTTCCCTTTTTAACCTTATTCAATCACCTTATTTAAAAAGTTGACTGCTTATCAGGGTATCTCCTACTATTAGCAGTATATTGATGAGCATGGTTGTATTGATATTTATACATTTCTATGAATATATGTGTACACATCTGAATATATTGTAACTGTCATGCCCCTACTGGAGGAAAGTTCCAGCTCTTAAAGGTGCAGGCTGCCCAAAACCAGAGTGTCTGCCTGAAAAACAAGGACCTGTTGTCTGTAAGGGACTACCCATGAGAAAGCTACTTTTTATGAGTAGACACAAACAAACCTGAAACTAGGAATGTAGTGAAATTATTTACCCTCAGTGTTTAACTATGCTGCTAATTAACTGATGTCGGTGGTATTCTGTAAAAGTAAATAGTTTGGAGGGAATAAAGTAGCACACAACACTAATATAGTCTAGGTGTAGTTTTTAATTTCTACCTGTAAATGAAACAATAAATAAAAAAAGAATTAAAAGTGTAAACATGTAAGTAATTAAAATATGTATAGTAAATGATTCCCAGCTTTTAGCCTTTTCATTATTTATACATGGTATCTTGCTTTACTTTTCACCACACAAGTCATTTTAGTGAGGTCACTATATTGATTTAACCTGTAATTGCTTGAGGGAAAATTATGATTCTGTAGCTGCCTTGCTTGTATAGAAAGCAGTGAATCATTTCCAGCCCTTTAGCATATCTTATTCTACCCATGAATTTTTGTTTGTGCTGAAAGATCATAGGTTCCACCTGTTCTTTGAACAAGTGATACATTTGTTATTTATTTAGCCATCTTCTGGACCCCTACATATGCTACAACTTATTTTTCTTTAAATGTGTGATGACAGTAATGGTGGCAACTAGAACTCAGCTGTCTTTTCTCTGAATGTTTTGTTTCAAACCAGTATTTACATCTGTAAAACAGAATTCCAAAGGTTTTCTCATCATAGTCATCTTTGCACTTCTCTGTCCTCTGGCAAGCATGACACATCTCACATTCCATCCAAGGAGTGATTGCTGCCTCTACTATTCCAGGCTGAAACTAAATTCTGATAAGACAGAGGAATTGTGGGAATTTGGTTCCCAGGTTCATGAAGATGGTATGTACCCTATTCTGAAAGGAATAATAGAATAATAGAATTGTATAATTGGAAAGTACTCCAGGAGTCATCTAGTCCAATCCCTGTGATGCAAGAATCTCAGCTGAAGCATCCATGACAGATGTTGTTTAGTCGTTTAGTCGTGTCCGACTCTTCGTGACCCCATGGACCAGAGCACGCCAGGCACTTCTGTCTTCCACTGCCTCCCGCAGTTTAGTCAAACTCATGCTGGTAGCTTCGAGAACACTATCCAACCATCTTGTCCTCTGTCACCCCCTTCTCCTTGTGCCCTCCATCTTTCCCAACATCAGGGTCTTTTCCAGGGAGTCTTCTCTTCTCATGAGGTGGCTAAAGTATTGGAGTCTCAGCTTCAGGATCTGTCCTTCCAGTGAGCACTCAGGGCTGATTTCCTTAAGAATGGACATGTTTGATCTTCTTCCAAAATCTACTTTAAAACTTCCAAGGAAGGAGAGTCCACCACCTCCTGAGGCAGTTTCACTCCCTTTGAAGGAAAAAGTTCACAGCCTGGTGATTCTCCTAGAACCAACTTTGTTGTTGTCATTATTATCACCATCCTAATATAACATCCTAATAGAAAACATTTTCAACATAAAACTTTCACATTAAAAATTCACACCTGATGTGTTAAAACGCAGAAAGTATATTTTTAAAAATTTCAAGTTAGACATTTAAAGCCCAGAGTACCTTCTATCAACTTTGTCTTGTTCAAAAGCTCTTGGAGAGGCAGAGACAACCTGGCGATGGTTATCTATGCAATGATAACCTTCTGATGGGATTACTGTAACACAGGGATGAGGAACCTGTGGTCCTCCAGATGTTCCTGGACTTTACTTCCCATCATTCCCAGTTAGCTTTACCAATGCTCAGGGCTGATTGAACATGTAATGCAATAGCATCTGGAGGGCCAAAGGTCCCCCATTCTTTCTATAGATGGGATTGCCTTTGAATATGTTTCAAAAGTTTCAGTTTGTACAGAATGCATCTGCCAGGTATGCCAAATTCATTTCATATTTTGCTAGTGCAAAGGAGCTCCCTGGCTTGTCTGGCTGCTCTCAAACGAGTGCTAGTATTGACTTTTAAAATCCCTAAAGACTTAGGACCAGGTATCTGAAGGACTGCATTTCTCCCATGCCATCCTGCCTGCACTCTTAGATCATCAGCCGAGGGATCCTCTCTGTTCCCTCCTTGTCAAACAGACACGAAGCAGGTGGCAACTAGACAGAAAGACTTTTCGGGTTTGTCATCCTGTGTATGCAACACCATCCCTAGAGAGGCTCATCTGGCACCAACACTGCTTTCTTTCAGGCACCAGCCAAAACCTTTTAATCTTCTCAGGCGTTTACATTTTAGGCATTTTAAATCTTGCAGATGGCTGTTTTATCTGCTAGTAATTTTATATGTTTTGTTGTTGTAATGTTTTAATTGTGTAAACTTCTCTGGAACCAGTCTTGGTGAAAGGTGGTGTATAAAATGTTTTTAAATGAATGAATAGATGGAATGTTATGCTTCTGAGAGAGTTTGAATGACTCAGGAGCACAGCATGAAATAGACAATCTCAGCCTCCCACCTATGTTTGAGGCTGGCAAATATGTCTGAATAACACCCTAAACTCAAGCTTTGCTTAAGAAGCTCTCAGACCTTACTTTTCCGTCATTGTCAAAGAGAAGTGTTCAGGTAACCACATATTTGATCTGACAGTACTAACACAGCGTGCAGTGGTCCTGACAAGAACTTATCTGGATTCCTTGATTTATATATACAGTGGGATATTTCATGATAGGAATTTTAAAAAATAGAGTGGAGCAGAAGCAATGAAAAAGGTATGACTCGCTTCTGATAACAAGAACTATACCAAAGTTAGAGAATGGCTGCTTCTTCTACCCCGAGAGAACAAATTGTTCTCTGCAATAAGACATAAAGAGCCTGCTGGATTGGTCAATGGCCCATCTAGTCCTAGCAGACCAGATGCATGTGGGAGACCAGCAAGTAGAATTTGATCATGAGAGCACACTCCTCCTCAATACTAGTTTCCAACAACTAATATTAAGAAACATTGCTCTTTCCAACTGTGGAGGCAGAGCACAGCCATTGTGGCTAGTAGTCATAGATAGCCCTCTCCTCCATGAATTTCTCTAAACCTCTTTTAAAGCCAAAGTAAATTTTACATTGGACGCAGGTGGCGCCGTGGTATAAACCACTGAGCCTTGGGCTTGCCGATCGGAAGGTCGGCAGTTCGAATCCTTTCGACGGGGTGAGCTCCCATTGTTTGGTCCCTGCTCCTGCCAACCTAGCAGTTCAAAAGCACGTCAAAGCGCAAGTAGATAAATAGGTACCACTCTGGCGGGAAGGTAAACGGTGTTTCCGTGCGCTGCTCTGGTTTCACCAGAAGCGGCTTAGTCATGCTGGCCACATGACTCGGAAAAACTGTCTGCGGACAAATGTCGGCTCCCTCGGCTAGTAAAGCGAAATGAGCACCACAACCCCAAAGTCATCTGCGACTGGACTTAACTATCAGGGGTCCTTTACCTTTTTTAATTTTACATTCTTACATTTATTCTGAAAATCGTCGAAGGAGACAGGTACAGGGATGGCATTTCCCAAATGGGAAACCATCACAGAGAAGGCCATATAATGGGTCAGTGCCAATGCAGAAATCTCAACTAAAACATCCATGACAGATCCAACCTCTGCTTAAAAACCTCCAATGCAAAGAATCTAAGTTCCTCCTGAAGTTTAGTCAGAATCATCTTTCTCATAACCTGAAGCCATTGGTTTGGGTCCTAGCCTCCAGAGCAGGAAAAAACAAGCTTCCTCCATCTTCCATGTCACGGCCCTTTAGATATTTGAAGATGGCTATCATATCTCCTCTCAGTCTCCTGTTTTCCAGGCTAAACATACCCAGCTCCCTCAACCATTCCTCATAAAGCTTTGTTTCCAGATGCTTGATTAATATTTCACCTTTAAGAAATTCCCATCCATCTTGTAGTGATGATGGCAGCTGTGGCATGCAGGCCAAAGCCATATTTGATGTTTTGCATAGCAATATGGTGTATTTCTAATGTGCTGTACTCTGTGGAAGGCATACTTGGCAAATACATTATTACCAAATGCTGTGAGGTGCAATCATCTCTTGCCAGCAGCAGCACCGGGCATATGGGGTGCGAGGGGCTGCAGTCCCCTCAATATTTTGAGGCAGGGGGTGCTGCACCCCAGTATTAAGGGGGCTGCCATCCCCTGCCACCCCCCTGGGTGAGTGCTGGCACCCTCCATGGCGCCCACTGCCATCGCCCAAGAGCCTTGGAGGGTGATTTTTGCCCTCTGCGCTGTCCGCCAGAGCATCTTGACAGGTGCCCATGCATCCTGGCGGGGTGCCGCATGTTTGATGTCATGCATGCCCCCCAGTGTGGGGCCTTCTTGCCATAAGTCCTTCCTCAAGGAAGCGGAGATCATGGTCCCAAAACCCAGAGGTGACACCAACAACAGGGCCTCCCTTACTACTCTCACAAAGGAGCAACATGGACACAAAGAGCCTATGGAGTCATGTGTTTAACCCCACCTTTGACATGTCAGGGCTCCTCCATGTCCCTTACAGTTTGAAAGATAATATTTGAGAGAGGAAGCCATTTCTATCAAATGGCACAGTTCATTGGATTTTTATATACAAAAAGTGTGCACATAAAAGATGTGTGCAATATGCATATTTTGCAAGTGAGTGCACTGAAAAGTGTGTTTTATGTAAACAGTATCCATGGAATGCACAAAACAGGATGCAGCAGAGCATCACACAGTGGATACAATGGCATGCAACAAGGTGAAATATACCACTGATTGAGGGCAGAATTAGCTGCTCATTCCATCCTTATTTTGTTGTGGACTGACTTACATAATCAGGTTGCATCTATCTGAGAATATCCATTGAAACAAAGATAGCCTTACATGGATAAATTAATTTGTATAATGGCACGATAAATGCAATTATTGCTTCTGCTGGTGAACTGAGCTAGGGTGTAAAATATGCACTTTTTCAAATTTATTTGATTCTTGGAAAATAAAGCGGCAATTTTCTCACTTTCACTAGACCTGTTTTTGCTGACAGAGCAAAACTCCAGTGAGTTAGAGAGAGAGAGTTATTCTCAATCAGAGCTCATACTTTTTCATCCAGATATGGCATTTAGTAGGGCAAATTCCATTTGCTATAGCTAGTACAACTCTCCCGGCAATATGCTAGTGCCATAAGTATGTATTCTTAAATTAAATTTGTATTAGCAAATTTCTGCTATGAATACAGAACACTGAATTTTGTCACATACAGGAGAAAATAAATTATAATTATCTATAGCTAGAATCAGAGAGTGTGATTAGTGCAACAGCTGTTTGGAAAGCAGGCACTCCAGCAGGATACCAACTTGATGAACAGTAAGAGATTTTTTAGCGATGCCAGATATTCTTTTTAATTTGCCATGTGTTAGCAAACGTATATTTGCTGGCATTGTAAATTCTCTCTCTCTCATTTTGAACCTGGATCAAGGGTGTAATGGGGCAATAGTGTATTCTTCATTCTCTTAGGGAGGCTGGTTTAAAAGAAATATTGAGCGCAGATGTCCCATTTTCCCATTTTCTTAGTGATCAGCATTTTATGAATATGTCGCTTTCTGTTGTTTAAGAAGTATCCTTAAAATGTTGTTACCTCCAAGAGGCAGTTGATGAGGACAAACCGTGTGTGTGTGTGTGTGTGTGTGTGTGTGTGTGTATACACACACACACACATATATATGATTAATGCCTCCTTGTAAGAGCAGGTAGTCCCTGCCTCCTTGAGGGAGGCAGTGGTAAAACCACTCCTTAATATATTCTCCTTGGATTCAGAAAATCTGAGAAATTAGCAGCCAGTTGCCAATCTCCCTTCAAGCAGGGCTCTTGAATGGGTAGTCATGGACCAGATCCAGGGGCTCTTCGGGGACAGGTGTGCCAAGGTGGGGGGGGGGCAGGGGCCCCTGGAAAATTTTCAATGAAGGGCTGGCCCCCTAAAGGTTTTGTGGCAGACATGCACATGCTCCATGGGGTGTGCTTGCATCACGTCAGCAAGCCCCATGGCATCCGTGAGTAACATTATGATGCACCAAAGGTGCCTATGATGTGTGTCAGTCAGGGCTGGAGAAGCTGATGGTAGGCAGAGACCTGGCTGAAGCTCACTCTGCACCCTCTGTGAGTGCCTCCCAGGCTCTGGCCCTCTTTGGGATGGCGCTGGATTTCCCACTGTCCTGTCGTATTGTGTTGTGGTCCTGCCCAAAGATGAGTATGTTGAAATATGCTAGGACCTTGCTGTGGAATATTTGGTTATCGTATTCTGGGTCAGGGAGGAACTTTCCCTGCAGACTAATTGTCCTGTCTGCAGGTTTTTGCCTTTCTCATAGCAATTGTCACAACTTTGGACGTTAAGGCATTGGTCTGGCTCTTTAACATTTGGGTAACCTGCTAAGGGTGTCTAGGGAGGGGTATTGCTCTCTGGGAGCTCACACGGGGCCCTTCCTGAGGTGGCCCTGGAGCAGGGGCACCAAATCCTGGGGGCCAAGCTCTTTTGACTACCCCAATATTTTTGGGAGGCCCTGCAATGTCCAAAAATATCAGGAGTTGGAAGAGGCCAAGTGCAGAGACAAGCATGGTGCAGTTTTAGGGGCGACTCCTTCTCTTCCTCTTCCTGCCACAGAGGGGAAGGAGGGTTCAAGCAGGTGGCAGGAGCAGGAGCAGCAGGAGCCACCAGTCACTGAAGCTGTACTGCTGCCACATTTGGCTCCACCCTGGCTCTTCCCAACTTCCTGATGTCACACATGTCACATGCATGATTTCAGAGGGGCCAGTCACCATCACAAGCTGGCACCTGTCCTGGACGGAGCATCAAACTCAATATGGGGGGGGGGGGGGAGAATCTCCTTTCCAGGGTCAACACATCGCATTACCATCCAGCAGATGGGATGGTTGATCTCAGATGCATATCCAATGCCTTCGCCAAAACCGGTTTACATCTGTAATCAATAAAGTTGTGGCCTATTTCATCCCAACACTGATGTCCTGTGTCTTATTTAACTTGCTGGGTGGTGTGCTTCTGACGATTGGCCATGCAATAGTGTACATCACAAAATGTTAGTGTATATCACAACATGAATGTTTTTTGCTTTATTGCTTGCGCACATGGTGGTAAGCCAAATGGCCTATATCTTCCCAATAAATGCACATTATGTTTATGTACATTACCTATGTCCTTTCTGGTACCTAGATATAATTCCCCCAGTCACTTCATTGGTTATTAGATCAACCCCAGAGTTAAAAGCCTATAATTTAAGTTGATTTTTCAAATCTACAGCAAATTACAGAGAGCTCAACGGAATAGATTTCTCAAAAGAAAGCTATCTTTTTACATTGGGTCAATTATTCTCATGTTTTTCACAAACCACTTCAACTGCATATTTTGCTTACTTTAAACCAAATTTTTCAGAGCATCATATCCTGAAAATCACCATAAATAACTTGAAGAAGGAAATTTGGTACATACAGTTTTTAAGAATCCCAATCTTCTTATGCCTCTGGATTCCCAATGGAGAACTCTTGGAGGGGGAATTATTTTATACAAGCAAAGATACTTGACCTTTCAAGATTGTTAACAGACACTTTTTATGACCATTGATATTTCTTAGCAGTGAGTTTAGCACTACGGGAACAGTACTTCTCAAGCCACAAAATGTCACTTTTATGATGTATTCAGTTTAACAGCTTTAAGGGCACCATTCCCAAACTAATGACTTATAAAAGCTTAAAGGCATGCAATTTTACTTAAAGATGTGCAGGTGCTAGAAAAATCTTCATATTAGATTACAATAGAAAATAGTGCACCATACCATTACAGCAATTGCTTCGTTTCCTTCAGTACTCTGAGAGTAATATGACCTGTAGCTTGTTCATATGACCATGGCCCTTTCATATTGAAATATACACTGCAATTCAGCAGCCTGCCATTATTACACACAACGGAATGATTATACAGTGTTTTCTCTGCGACATTAAAAATATATATTAGGAAGAAAAGGTGGTGATTGTTGAGAATACATTCAGATCTCAGTATATTTTGTGGCACTGACAACCACCTTGGTTTTTTATACATATTTTATGTGTGTGTGTATGGATAGGGATGGTGGAAAAATAGGTTTGGTCAGCTTTTTACAACAGACCAATCTATTCCAGTGGCCCCAAACCTGCTTGTGGATTGGAACACAACCACACCTATTTTGGGTCAGTGCTAGATTTTTAGTCCCCCCCCCACCCCCACAGCAATTCGACTTTGCTGGTTTTGTCTTCTGTATTTACATTGCATGTTTTGCTTACTTGAGTCATCAAGAGGCGTTCGCTGTACTGATATTAGTGTTGGGATTTTCCATTCACCTTTAGTTGCAGATATGGGATTGTTACGTGTCATATGTCTGTTTACATTCCAGCACAGTTTGCTGGCGTAAACGGAACTTCCGCTGTGTTGCTTTTGCTTTGACTCTCTCTCCGAGGAGACGGCAGGGAGAGACAACATGTTTCTTTGTCTTGATTTATGTTTAATAAATCTGTAGTTAATAGTATGTATTCACAAGCTTCAGTCTTTTCTGTTGTGCAGTTTACACTGCTAAGTATAGTGTGCCCAGGTCTGGGAGGCTCGGGTCACTGATTTATGTCGGAGCCAGAGGTCGATGGATCTTCGCAGCGGCACAGCTGGAAGGAGACGATCCACCTGGGGGCTAGCCAGCTGGCCTTTCGATCCCCGGATGACGACAATTAGATGGAGCTTAAATTATGCCATTAGGGAGAAGCCTTAGAAGAAACTGCTGTAGGAGAGGGACTATGAGCAGCATCATGAGAGGGGTGTTTCCAACTATCCCAACCTTTACCCTTGGAAGCCTTGCAAATGGGTGCAGGAAGGTGACACTTAGTAACATCATGGGAAGCGTGTTTCTAGGACTAAGGTGAAACTGTGAAGCTCCTTTGTTATTTTTGCTATTGGGTACTACGTGTTGTTTAAGTAATCTTGTTATAATTAAAGTATTGAAATGTGTTTTTGTATGATATATATATATATATATATATATATATATATATATATGTTATGTTATTATGAAATAGCTTTTGTAGTGCTTGTTTGAAATGCATCCCTGTTTTTCGTTGTTATTGTGAGCCACTTTGAGCATGATTTTGTGGGAAAGTGGGTAGCCAAAAAACCACCTCTCTCCACATGTGAAATCTTCAGCGTAGAAAGCCTCCTTGGCTCCAGCAGTTCTGAAGGTATAAGTTGCAGATAGGATTGGGCTTGAACAACACTCAGAAATATCTACTGGATGGATGAACATGATTTGAATACAAATAGATGGCCTTCAAGGCTATGTGAGTAGTGCTTGTCACAACAATAGGAAGAGCAGGGATACATGATGGGAGAGGGCAGGCGTGATTGACTGGGGATAATCAGCTCTAGTCCCATTTTTGTTCTGCTAACTCCAAATCCTTTTATGTATGTCAGGGTGGTGAGTTGGGGGGAGTTGACATTTTCCTGCATCCCGGCAGAGTCACTGTGAGCAGAAACAGTGAAGACAGAAGTGGTTTGCCTCACAATTATTTTCCCCCTCAGTTTGCCTTTAGGGATTCTTGCTATTACCCCCATTTTCCTTCCGGGTATTGCTTAGAGGTGGTAACCCTAATAATGTGAAAACTGGAAACATCTGCAACCGTCCTTCCCACTGAAGATCCTTGGAAAAAGGGGAACTTCAGGTATAGGTTTCTGTCTGCCCTGCCCCCAATTTATCAATTGCATTCAACAGGAATATTTGAAGGGGGAGATTACAGCAAAGAGAAACTGCCTGTTGTTCCTCCATCTAAGAAATATTTGGGCCTGAAGCCTCTTTAAATTTCCGTATACAATTCAGTGGAAGAACCCTTCTCAATTAAATTGCCTTGAGGGAACAGAAATAGGTGGTACCTCTCATTTCGTATCTCCTGCCAACCTAGCAGTTCGAAAGCATGCCAAGTGCAAGTACCGTTCCGGCGGGAAGGTAAACGGCGTTTCCATGCACTGCTCTGGTTCGCCAGAAGCGGCTTAGTCATGCTGGCCACATGACCCGGAAGCTGTATGCCGGCTCCCTCAGCCAATAAAGCGAGATTAGTGCCGCAACCCCAGAGTCGGTCATGACTGGACCTAATGGTCAGGGGTCCCTTTACCTTTACTCATTTCATATTGGTTTGAAATATGCTGAAATATTTCCCCATTTGAGGGACTTCCGGGTTGGCGCCTCCGGCAATGGCGGAGCTCCTCCGTTCGGGAGGAACTTGCTCCGTGAAAAACAGGGTCTGACTGCCACGGCGAAGGTGGAGACCCATTGAAATCACAAGCGAGAGAAGCTTGTGAACCTGGGATTCGGCTGGCACCTTTTGCGCCTCCCCTACTCGCGGGGAAACCCTGTTTTGGGGATCCGGAGCGACGTGGGGTGAGTGGCGTGGTGCTTTGAATCGACTGCTTTTTTCACGGAGTGAAGCCGCATTGCTGTTGCCGCTGACGTTTTCCTGTGGACAATTGGATTTTAAACAACTACTCGTGAGTAAATCGGAAAATTGGATTTTTAAATACTTTAATTCGGCACTGAAGCGGGAGGTCATAAACAGGAAGTCCGCCTTCCGTTTTTGTAAATAGACTGAAGCAAAGACGTTACAAGTTAAAGTCTTTGAAAGCTTTTGGCAAAGGATTAAATTTCCATCAGTTTAAAATACAAAACCTCCCTTGGAAGCAGGAGAAGAGGGGGAAATTTTGGATCTAGTGAGCCTGCAGGAGAGAGTGAAAAATCTAATTACCACTGCTCTGAACCTGGGATCGGGCTGCCAGATGACGTTTGGAGGGAGTGCATTTGACAGAACGGATTTGACAGCTAGCTAAATAAGAGTAAGATACTGTTTCCATTGTCCTCCTCTGCGTTTAAAAAGAGGAAAAGTAACTGAAAATTTATCTTTAATGCTTGAGTTGTGCCTGAAAGAACTGATACAAGTGGAGATTGTTTCCCTCTAGAGGGAGCTTTTGAAACTGTTACAGGAGTGCAACTGGGGGATTTCCAGCTGCAGACAAGGATTCTGAGAACCAGAGAGTGACCTTGGACCATTTAAAAATGTTGACAGGAGAGGCCATTGTGACTGTTTTATGTAAGATAAGCTGTTTGCTGGGACAGCTTCACAAGAAGATGGATGACATGACTTTTAAAGTTGATAATTTGGAACAGAAAGTGACTAATTTGAGTCAAAAAGCGAACACCAACACAGAAATAATTCAGGACTTGGTACAGGAATCCATTTTGGCAGGACAAATGGTGGAGGAGAAGGAGGAGAAGGAGAATGCTGCTGTTGTTGAACATAAAGTAATACAAGTGAGATCCGTGGTTTTACAGAAGCAAATTGAGGACTATAAGTTGAGGCCTTTTATGATTGAATTTAGGAAAAGTCAGACTCTGAGGAATGGATCCTGGCTTGGACTAAAGAAGGAAAGTTGGAAAGATCCCTCTATGCAGGGATTAACTGACTTTTGGGACATGGACTCGGGCCTGGAGGAGATTGAAGTTTTGGGGGCCTTTGGACTTGGAGGAATCTTGAAATATGCCCTGAAATACTTTATGGACTGTAGCTTTAACTATGGAAATTTGGCTGATCTGTTCAGAAGGAAGAAAAGGATTGACAGGTTGGAGTTTCCCCGAGATTTGCTCTTTAGCATTAAAGAAAATGAAGAAGACCTGCAGAAGGGACTTGGAAAAGAGTTAAGAGCCTCGGACATAAGATCACCAGGTTGATGGACTTTACGGAGTTGACGGAAAGGACTGGCAGAATCCGAAACCAGGGAGAGGAGATGGTGGAAGAAGATTGGAAAATTTAAAGTTTATATATAGACTTATGGTAAAACTAATGAGTGATAGAAAAATGGTGGAATGATTTTTTATGGGCTTAGCAGAAATGTTATAAGAAGTTAAGCATATATAAGTATTTTAGTTTTAATGGAAAATAAGGTTAAAAAATACGTTATTTACAATATGATAGAAAATGGAGAAAGATGGAAAGGATTTGTTGAAACAATTAAAAGAAGTGGAATACAAAAAGGGAGGTGAGAGGAGGTCGAGGAAACAAGGGAATGAAAGATAGAGTACGGAAAAGAGATGATGTATGTTTTTAAATTGTTTTTGTTTTGTTTCATTTAGGGTTAAGGTTAGGGAGTGGGGTTTGTTTAGTTTAGTTTAATGTGTTTAGTTTTGAGTTTAGGTTGTGTTTTGCATTGTTTATATATTGTATTGTATTGTTTTTTTCTTTTTGCTTTCCTCCTATGTTTTTTTTTCCTGTTTTCTCTTTTTGTAATCTATAAAAGTAATAAATATTATTTAAAAAAAAAATATTTCCCCATTTGGTGGGGTGTATCTTGGATTATTTCCAAGCTAATCAAGCGCAAACCACAGGGAGTTCTTCCATTACTGTTATTCAGTTCTTCTTCACAATCCAGACAATGGGTTATTTATAGGTCTTGTTGCCTGACGTGCATTCTGCAAAAAGATATCACTGCATCTTGATTTTTTTCTGATGACTAAATCTACTTTTTCTGTTTTACCCTACTTTCTAATACCCAACACTTAAGTGTAACATTTCTCATTATCAGTAATATATTTTTATTTCTGTTCAGAAGCTGTCAAGTCACTGCCATGCTCCTCAAGAAAAGTGCTCCTTAAAATGTAACCATTAAGTTAGCATGGAAATGGCACATAGTGAATAGAATGAAGGTACATAATGTGAGCAAAATGACACTGTAATTTCTTTCACCGTCCAAATGCATCACACACCGTTATGATAAACGAACGTACATTCTAAGGCAGTAAATTCATTGGGAAGCAGATCAAATTGGAAAGGCAAACAATGCTTTAAGGAAGATGCTTATCGGCGCCCACAAATATTTAATCACCTATTCATACAAACTAAGTGGATGTGTGTGCTTTGTATTCCTCTTATCATTTCTACACAGATAAAATACATAGTGAAACAAAAACAAAAAACCCTTATTGATTTATAAATTACTAGCACTATTATAAATGAAAGTGTATAAAAATAGATTCCAGTAGTTGTTTTTTATAAACTCACCCAATATCTTTTTTGGAGAGGCCCGATAAAATATGTGGAAGGGCTCAACTTTTTGTGGGGAAATCTTGCACTATTATTATTTAGAATAGCAACCCCAATGTGTTCTAGCAACATCTGGTCTACTGGGCCTTTGCCAATATTCTGGACATAAAATAAAGGCCACACACTTACCTAGAAGAGATAGACATGGACATAGATTCTACTGGTCATGGATCTTCTTCCTAAACTGGGAATGACTTTTTTTACTCTTAATAATTGTTCTTATTTTGTAGCACTTTATGTGTCAGTCACAACCTTAGGGTTTTTCATATTGTATTGACAACAGAGAAACAAGAATTTTGGAGTGCCAGTTATGTAACTAGACAATTATTCTGATAAACATTGTGTAATCAGGTGCAGTATAACAGATTTAATTGTGTATATCTCCACACAATTATAATATGTTGATACTTGCAAAACTCAAGTACTGAAAATATCATTTAAAATAGTTAATGAAGCAAGATCCTGGAAATTACTGCCATTAAAAATCATAATAATGACCAGGAATGTTAATTTTCTGCATGGGTGCAATTGCACCATGAATCATGCAGTTTAGCTTCTGGCATGGTGCATAGTGCTTCTGTTCAGTTATTGAAGACTCTCAGCATTATTCTTTTGAATGTTTCTAGCCCTCATGAATGTGGAAGTTCCTTACTGGCGACAAATGATATACTCCATTTTCTTTTTCTTCTTACTTCTGTTCCGCCTTGTACACTTAAGATACCATATTCTTGCTTTGTAGATTTTTTTTATAGCAAATATTTATAAAACAGCAAGACACCACATTAAGACTTGAACCTTATTCACGTCTGAGAATTTATGAAAGTATAAATGCACCATAACATAAATATGAGACGAGAACAGGCAAATGGTATTGGCTAGAGCTGTTCTCTTGAATCTTTAGCATATGCGCCGCTGGGGTGCAAAGATCCACCCAGCGCCCCTCAAAGTTGTTGAGCTTTATTTCGGAGGGGGAAGCCAAAGTTGTTGGCTTTTTTTAGGGGGGGATCACTCACCTGTAACAACAACACAGTGAAAAAACTGCTTTTGTTTCCTGACTCGTCTGGAATATTTGACGCTATGGAATAACAGAGCAATGGAGGAGGGGGGGCGGGGACTTTCACTCCAGTGCTTTACACTGCTGCCAACTGAGAGGGAACGCTATACAGTAGGCATACATCTGGCGCCCCCCAGTTTTTGGTGCCTGGGTGCCCCGCACCCCTTGCACCCCTGGGTGAAGATGGCCCTGGATTCACACAATTCCCTTTCAACCTCCTCCTGTCCAGTCCAGACTCCAGGATGTGGTCACCATTCCAGCTCCACTGCACTTCCCTCCTGTTTCAGGCCAGCCCCACTCACTGAATTTAGGATGCTTAGGAGTTAGTTTTGGATTCTTCATCATGCTCTCAGGTGCTCAAGCTGTGGGGGAATGGATGCTAGACTGGATAGGCCTTTGTTCTGATCCAGAAAGATTCTTCTTCTTACAACCCTGTACTAATGCTGTCTCTTTACCAATATATTTGTTAACAAAGTGCAAGAAAACTTTCTATTTCTAGTTCTTCTCATTCTCAGTTGCCTCAATCCATATTTTTTTTCAATTCACTTACATGCTAATACATGAACAACATATTGGAACTTTTCACTACAGAGAAGATTTCAACATGAGTACAAAAGGCATGTAGATAGTTCTTTGTTAATGCCTTTCTTTACAAAAAAAGTTCCCATTTATTACATTTGCAGACTGCAAAAAAAAATGCCTCAAAGATTGCCATATTTCAGTTATTTATACTGTAATTTTAAAGAAACAGTGGGGGGGGGATAAAAAGAAAGAAACTGCTCTGGAATTGTAATCATTGCTGATAATGGAGTTCCTAATAATATTTATTACTTAAAATATACTGGTTATTGCCTGTTTGGGATTTCTTTATTTTTAAATCTCTTTTTAAAAAATCCTCTCAAAATAACATTGTAACATGTATTTTTTTCTCAAAACATGGTTTTTTGAAGTGTGTATTTTGGTACACTTAAATCCTGAAAGCTGTATCACAACATTCAAAGTTTGAAATCCTGTAGACAGCTATGTTCTGATTCGCACATTAGTCCTAGAGGTATCTATTAGGTCATTTCCCATGCGGATTAGCAAATATCAAATTCTTCAGGCATCCTTAAAACAAAGACAAGAAAAAGGGTTTCTACAATAGTACCCTACACTGAAAATAAAAAAGAATCAAACATTTTTATGTGACCAGCTTGTTGTAAATTGCCTGCTACTGCATAGGGCTGCCATATTTCCAAATATGAAAAGTTGTTGAGCTTTGATTTTTGCAGGGTGGACCCTGCCACCTTCTCAGAGCCCGCCTGATTTTGAGATTTTGAGAAGGTGGCATAAGGGCTCTTGGATGCTGCTACAGCCCTGGCACTGATTTTCCAAAGCGAGACCTGCCCTCGGAGGGATGAGGGAATCTGGGCAGCGGTGTAGCTAGCTGCTCAGGTGCCCAGGGTGGTGCACACACCCTGCAGCTGGGGCCGGAGTGAGCCGCCCATGGGGGCAGGGTGAGCCAAGGCAGGGTGCGCTGCATGGAGCCTCTCTGAAGCCTCCCCCTCAGCTGTAGGGTGGTTGAGGTGGTGGGCAGACACAAGCCCCATGATGCTCGAAAAAGCAGCATGGGGCTTGCGGCAGTCCGCCTGCTGCCTCCCCCTCAGGAGAGATGCGTGACTCAGGCATGCCCAGTGCCTCCCGCCTCACCTAGCTATGTCTCTGCCTTCATGCTCACCTAAGTGTGGATCTCCAAACTCTTCCCCTTCAATTTCCCAAGCCCTCCCCCTATTGCTCTTGCTCCCTACCATAGGAGCCAGCAGCTGGACCATGGCTGGATGTATGCTGATGGTGGTGAGAGGAATGCAGCCTGCTTATGGAGAGGGGAAGAAATGGGGTTGGATGGTGGGTTTCTGGCTTATTGCAGAGATTCAAAAGCCGCTTTTTAGGGCAACGAGCCTCCAAAGGCTGTTTCCACCATGCAGTCATAAAACCCAGAACAACCCAGACCCAGCAAAAAGTATTAACTCCCTCCCACACCACCCCCGACAAAGAAAAGGTTTTCCATTCTTCCCTTCCTTTAGCACATTTTAGAATGGAATATGGCTGTCTTGCTGGCTAGCTTCATCACTTGCAGACCACGCTGCTGAAAGATCATGCCATGATTCCCAAACTGTGAGCCTTTGCCTCCATAGGAAGCCTCTCAGCTCTACTAAGCAAGATAAAACTATTTC
Organism: Podarcis pityusensis; assembly: GCF_964106645.2. Lineage (NCBI taxonomy): Eukaryota > Metazoa > Chordata > Lepidosauria > Squamata > Lacertidae > Podarcis > Podarcis pityusensis. Next base: position 45,684,203 of record NC_138034.1, on the reverse strand, counting down.
CCATGAAGATGAAATATTGCCTGTCAGGTCTCTTTTCACACACAACAAACTCAAACACTGCTATTTCAGGAGTGCACAAAAAGTGGCTCATCGTAAGACATTTTCTTTCCTGACCTGGGAATTTAATGGATTCTTCTGTGTTTTAATCTATAGGACTTGGTCTAAAAACTTCATGCCTCTTAAATCCACATCATTCTTAGGATATAATGAGTCATTAAAATATATATATATTTACCAGTTGAATCACATGAGTCCCAGATTAACAACAAAAAGTGCCACAATGTTATAACTGCTGCAGCCACATTTTTTACCTTTGCAGTTTCTAGACAATTTATTTTATTTATTTCTAAAAGAAATTATGTAACACTGATTAATATAAAAACTGTTTCCAGCAATTTTACATAAAACAGATGAAATTAAAACCAAATCAGAAATCAGATAATGATTGTCGAAGGGTGTATTCGTAACTGCCTGATCTCAGTGACTGAGATGGAACACATGGATTCAGGCAATTCCTGAGGTACCCAGAACCTAAGTTATTCAGGCTTTGAAGAATAATACAAAATCATTAAATCTGATTTGGTAGTAGGTGGGCTTCCAGTGTAGATGATTTAACAATGGTGTCACATGTTGTTGCACCAGCTCTAATTTCAGAACCAGGCCCAAGGGTAGCCCCACATAGAGCAGATTACAGTAATCCAACCTTGAAGTTACCAATGCAGAGGATATTTGACCCCTAATGACAGTTGGATCAAAGAATACCCCCAAGCTATGCACTTGTTCTTTTAGATGTATCATCAAAGGCAACCCCATAACAATCATAACTAAATAAAAATTACCTGGACATGAATCACTAAGCCTGGCTATCTCTAGCCAAGTACGATCACAGTTGACAAACTAGCATGAGATAGTATGAAGCTCTCTGATCCATCTGTGCCTCCGAGACAAGATGGATCAACAAACAACCCTGAACTAATATCGTAGGGGAAGGGCACGTCCTCAATAAAAGTTGAAGCATCACTCAACTGTAAAGGCAAAGTATCTTCTAATGAACCACTCTGTCCACAGTTTTCTGCCATACTTCCTAGGGAGACCCAAGGAAGTAGAAAGTACCTCCAGATAATTATGGACAAATGTCTCCCCCCTCCCCTCAAAGAGAGCTGCAAAACACCCCAAAGCCTATTTTCTTAATGAAAGAATGTATCTGGGAAATTGGGAAAGGCGTATTGTTAACATGCTTTATTTTAAGCTAAGGTGAATTCTCACCATTTTGTTTTAAAGAACTTAAAGAAAACGAAGTCTCATCATATAATTTAAACCATGTGTTGTCTTCATATACCTCTGAATCTCTATTTCAGAAGAGAACTTTTCATCCATAAAACACTTTAATGTAAGAGGCTGCTTCTTACTTTTACAGGCTTTTAACATCACATGCCTAGAGCTGTAGACTGCTCCCTTGATCTGATGTAGATTTCATGTGGAATAGTAACCTGGTGAACCTTTCAACCAATTTAGCAGAGCTAATAAAGAATAACACAATCTATTGCTTGATGCTCATTAAAATTAGAATCCACAGATCTTTGCACATTGTTTGATGGTATCTTCAGGGGCAGCAGTTTCAAAGTTGGTAGTTCAGTCTGCTAGATTCCCCCCCCCCCCCCAGCAATCAGACAACATTATTATTTTTCTTGAATTTTGCAACATGTGCAAACCATCTGATGCCATCATTCACAGACCACAAACTAATTGACTATTGCCTTGTATTATGTCCCACAAATGGCACTGCAGATGCCAGGACCACAGTTCCTCTAGCACCTTCAAGTAAAGTTAGGTAGGTTGGCTGTGCTAAAGCAATGTCTGTTTCAATTTTAGTCACATTTCTGAAAGTGAATGAAACAGAGTCAAGCTGGTTGAAGCCACAGGAGTTGATATGAACTAAGTGAAGCTGAAGTTGTCAAAGCAATTTGTTCAAAACTGAATTTTCAGATAGAAAAGGGTGTGAATCTGAATTCCTTTATAATATAAGAGCATGAATCACAAAACAGGACAATAGTAGCAGATTTTGACATTGGGCTTTATTTAAGAGCAATCATTAAATAAATGTTACAGTCCAATCTTAAGTTGGGATTTTTGACTATGTGCTATTTGATGCAGCTTCCCACAGAAGCTATTAGGGAGTTGGCCAAAAGCCAAGAAGACTGAGCAGAGGGAGTTATTTTGCCTAGAGATATGGGAACTTGGATACAACTCTGCTATTGGTCTAGGTCACCACATAGGCATGATGATTCATGACCTTCCTGGTTGGTTGGTTGGTTGGTTGGTTGGTCAATGTGTGGTTTGAGAGTTTGTTGGAGTTTGTTCTGTGAGAGAGTTAAGATCCGTGTCTGTATCCTGTATATAGTAACTTGTGATTCAGCTATAAATAATAAACCTATAAGTAACCAAGTTACTGGTAGAAGCGTCTTGTTCCTGCTTCATCCTGCCTGCAACTGACTGCTTCTGGACAGTCTGCGTATACTCTGCTATATTCAGCAGGTTCTGGCTAAGATCCTTCAACATGTTTAATGAAAATTAAACCCAATTGACTTAAATGGGGCTTACTCCCAATGGGCAGAGCAATTCTAGACCTTGCAGGTGGGGTCCTATTCTATTGATTTGGCCTGGGCAGGAGATGGGGGACAGGATTTTTAATTTTCCCTCCCATTGATTTCCAGGGTTGGGGTGGAAATAAGACGGGTAGTTGTCAGCCAATTTTGTGGAGATGTCTGATTAATGAGGTGATTTTGCACTCTGTGGCCACCAACAAATCATCTTTTGGTGGGTATACCAGTGGGCACTTCTACTGCTTCCCAGGATATCTCCGTTCCCGAATCTGGTTTTAGGATTGCAGCCTAGGTCTTCAGCAGAATGGGAAATTACATAGCTCAACCTTATCATGGAGGAATGTTCAGCCACTTTGTGTTCTCATTTGTTCTTCTAAAATGTTTGGTTTCTCTTTTAGAGGGCCTGGTTACCAGAAGGATCAAATTTTAGCCCATGAACCTGGTATTTAAGGTGAAATAGACCAGCTGCTAGAGAGGAGGGAGAGAGTGTTCTTGTGCTTGAGTCCTTCTTGTGAGTTTCCTACAGGCGTCTGATTGGCCACTGTTCGTACATGATGCTGGAGTAGGTTGGCCACTGAACTTTCTCAGCAGGCTCTTCTTATGTGCTTATGAAGTGAAACTCAATAAATTCAGAAAGAAAAAAATAACTTTAACAGGTCCTGGAGAATGGTAACTGAATTAGCATCCCACTAGCCTTCAGGTTGGCCAGAAGATTGTAGGGGGTGGAGTGAACATGTTATATATAAACAAAGCTGGTAAGTAGAGAAAAGTTGTTGGAGGCTAGAGATGACTTGAAGAGAAAGAGCTGTGTGAAGTGAAAATGTTACAGTAAATGGTTGGCATACTACAGAAAAAAAGAAGCTAAAAAGTGACCCAAAAGCTGAATGCAAATTGAAAGGTATTGGCTTGGCTTGCTTAGGAAAACACTGTAGTCTAGGATCAGCTGATATGCTGTTATTTATTTTTATTTTGCACTTCCAGTTAACATCTCAGACTGTTTCTGAAATAAGTTTTTAAAACGAAAAATAACACATTTTCAAAACTATTAACCTGTTAGCCTACAATAAAAATGAAGACATGTCCAATTGCCTTACCACTCTAACGAGCATAGAGAGTTGGCTGGGCCAGTTAAAACTACAGGGTTAAAAGGCTGTTTAATTGAGGCTGACAAATGAGAGAGAGATGGTGGTGGTGGTGGTGGTGGGGAAATCCACTTGGTAGCAGTAATGAAATGAATATGAAGAAGGTGTTGGCTTTAGTGGGTTTTCATACCTCCCTTTCCCTGCATGGTGTGAACAAAAGCACACTGAGTAACACTTATAAATATTGATTCAGAAGTGAGCCTCGCTGTCTTCAGGTAAACTTTTCTAGGTCTGCAGCCAAATATGATCTGAATTAATCTCATGCACATTATTTATTTGCAGCAGGGAGGGGAAACCTTCTCAGCCAGAGGGCTGCATTCCTCCTGGGCAACTTTCCAGAGGCCATATGCATCAATGGGATTAGTGTGTGGAGAAGCAGGTATAGCTCTTACATTCATCTTCAAGTTAGAGGCTTCTTTCTATACATACACATGTGTCTCCACTCTCCATCCATGCGAGCAAGAGGGCACATTCTAGCAAGCAAGATGGCACATTCTAGCACAGTTTGAGGACACATTCTAGCAAGTCAAGCAGGAACACAGCACATTTTGGGTAGAAGATATGGCCTAGGTACAGAGTGTGTGGCCTGGTAGTCTCAAGAGCTGGCTGGACACAGAGTCTTCCTGGCCTGAGGTTCCCCTTTCATCAGGGGTTGCCCAATAACAAAAAGGTCTCTGGGTAGCTTTCCCTCACTGCCATCAATTCAGGTTTTTTTTAAAAAGCAAAACCATGCAAAGTAAGTTCATTGTTTGTAATTGAGCGCACACCTTCCTTGATGCTTCTGGTGGAGCATTTGTTGTGCCCTGAAAGTACAATTAGCAGTGACAGAAGGATCTTGAAGAAAAGTTTGAGCTATTTGTTCATAGAGTGATGCACCACTTTGACATAACTTAGAAGGTATCTTTCAAAGCCCCTGCAAAGCTCTTCATCTTTTGTAGAATTTTACATTTTCCTTCTTGGAAAAAAAGTGAAATATGCGTGCCTGATTTTTGTATTGGGAAAATCAAAAAAGCATCTAATTGTTTTGCCTATTTTCTCTGCTTCTCTGAAATGGGTCTGACAAACACACACACACACACACACACACACGGAAAGATTTTAGCGTAACTTCAGACAAAACCTTCTAAAGCAACAAAAGACACCCTGGGGAAACAAGTGAAGGCAATCAGAAGAATAGACTTATGAATAGTTCTCCAGTTCTTAAAGAAAAATCTTCTGACAGAATAGTACTTCAATTAAATAGGAGCTGGGGTGGGAAGGGAAAAACAACAATAAAATGGTACAATAGAGATAGTACATATATGTTCAGAATTCATTGTTAACTTTAGTACTTTGAAAGGAACCAGCATGAAACCAAACTATAAAAAACAAAGCAGTAGTGAAACAACAGTTTATACTACCCTTTGTTGGAGGTCTGGGTTTCAAGATACAAGGCGGTGGCAAAGCATGCTACTCTAACATGTATTTCCTCAAAATGTACAAAACGTGTCATTTGCTGGCTATTATTAGTCTTTTTTTATATGAGAATTGACTATTGTTTGATTAACAGAGAGTTTTTGGCTATGTGTCGGGTACATTTTAAATATCCCAGGAGCAGACCTCAGGGAAGTCCTCAAGAGACTCAGTTAGGTCCGCCTCTGAGTAAGCGCACCCATTGGCCCAGATGCTATTGGCCAAATTTTGTGTCCATCTGATTCCCCATGCCCTGGTTGCAGAAGAGGCTGTAGCATCTTCTGTTGGTCAGGAATACAACTTGCAGAACCTGTAGGATGGTGTTGTGCCATAACACTGCCTGTTGTGTGGAATTGCTGGTTATTACTAGTCTTCTTTTATATGAGGATTATCTACCATTTTAGTGGCAGAGAACGTCTCACTGTTTTCCAATCAGTAAAGGGAATGTTTCCAGTTTGCATGTCTTGAGATCCTAGAGGGTTGAAAATCGCATTATTTGCAGACTGGCAAGGGTGTTGACATGAAACCTGAACTCTGAGAGTCTTAGTGACAAGGAATCACTGCAATTTTGTCAGAAGTACTGCAATTTGATTTGCAAGTGTAGATTTCATGCCTTAGAACAACAAAACAAAACAAAACAGGCATTTCCCAGACTTCTTTTCCTGCTATAAGCTCTGTTTGGCACATGGTTTGGTGTATGCTTTTCAAGGTAAGTTAACGCCTAACTGCATGTGATGGGCATGTTTTTCAGTTGATTTTTTTCAAGAGTATCCCTGAGAAGATGAAGTTAATTCTGTTAGGCTTTATATATATAATGGAGACTAATATACATAACTTTGCAAGCAATTTATCCTAATGTAATGTAATGTTGTATGTTATTTCAATTAACATATTATTTAAAGAAGGACCATTGTTAGCGGTCGAGCATTTGCCATGCAAGTGGGAAGTACCAGGCTCAATCCCTGGCATCTCCAGATAGAGCTGGAAAAATCCTGGAGATCCACAGCCAGTCAGAGTAGAGTGTACTGAGCTAGGTGGACCAATCATTTGACTCAGTATAAAGCAGCTGCCTGTGTGTGTGTGTGTGTGTGCATGCGTGCGTGTGCATACACACACACACACACACACACACACACACATATGTAAACAATCTTTGGAGAACTGCATCACAAAATTTAGATAAGTGTGGATTTTGAAGGATAGCTGTGTTTCAGTTCTCATATTGTTTTGGTAAGTGCAAATGAGAGAGATTAGCCTTTAAATGAAAACTGAATCAAATTTCTCCCCATCCTTAACCTGGAGTCCTGATCACTTACATCAGGTTGAAGAGGGAGGTGGAGTATAGGGTCAGGAAGGGATAACGTGGGGTGCCTTTTCAAATATCCAGATTTTCCCTTACTAATACTGACAAGGTGTCTGGTGTTATACAAAGTAGTTTTGAATATTCATTCGGGAGAGAAAACAGTGAGTGCTATTTTCACACGCCTTTGCTCCGGCTAAAATGGGGTGAGGTGGGGTGGCACATCTCTCTTATGGGAAGACACACATTCTTCAAAGTGTGTGCACTCTCATAAATTTTTCTTCAGGGAAAATGCATAAGGATTCATTTTTGATGAACTAAAAAGCACAAAAATAGGAATTGCAAGTCACTTGCACTTCCCATTTCTCTGCAGAAGTGTGAATGCCTGAAGCAGCTCTGACATTAGGTGCATATTAAATAGATAACCACTTGCTTCATGTTTTCTGAGACCAAATAAATGACATGCTAAGACTGAAATCCTATTCCCACTTACCTGGAAGAAAGGCCCTAATGAATGTAACATAATTTATTTTTGAATAGACATGCATATGATTATGCCTTAATAGAATAATGAACCCATCTTTCTGCAAGTTTTGGAGCTGCCTCTCCCGCACCCCCCAGCATTTCATATATTTCTTACCCAATATTTCATCACATTTTAACAGGCTATTCTCCAGGCAGGTTCTTTTGCAAAAGACTGTTAGAACTACATGATCAAAAGAAAGTGGCTGGCAAATGTAAAGAACTAGATTCTCTTATCTTACTCACGTAGAATGATACCGTATTCTAGGATACTCTCCTTTGAAGTCAATGGATTCATTCATGTAGCTGGGAACGATCTGGCATGATTAAGAGTATCTAGAGCAGCCCATTACTGTTAAGTGGACATGCAGAGGAATGATAGGGAATGATAAGTCTGATAGAGATGAATGTTGTCTTTTAAATGCTGCACCTGTTTACCTTTTCAGAAGTACTATGCACTGTTTGCTTGGAGGGCTCCTGAAATGTCAAGAAATGTGCCAGTTCAGTTGTGAGTGGCAATCGAACCACCTGCCAGCAAGAGCAAATGTGTGCAAAAGTTGGGAAGGACTGCAAAGGTACCCTGCTGTGAGATGAGTTTTGCTTTCAGTAGCACCACCTACTTAAATATGCACCCTTATGGTGATCATTGCTTACACAATGATATTCATATTTCTTTGATTTGGAAATTAAGCTATGACTCCAGTGTGTTAGGCATTTGCTATATCCTCTCCTCTATCTTATTTTCTGTATTCCTCTTCACTGAGATACAAGCTTTTCTTTTCCTCTCCTGTTAGAATGACAGGTTAGCTAAGGCCTCTGTATGGATTGATGGCTGACATAAGCTTTGAATTGGGGACACTGCAATTCACCTTTCTACTCTTTCTTAGCTCCTACATTACTGGAATCTGTAATGCAGAGAGAAATGCCAGCTTCATCTTTGTAGGGCAGCACAAATGACGAGCTGTACGTGAAACGGCATGGGGGCAGAATCCAGTTCATGCTTGCACTTTGAAATTCCATTTCTCTCAATAGGAAAAGCTTTTTAAAGCACGTGCTTAATCCCCTCTCATTAAAACACATGAGACTTAAAAGTGCTTTTCCTTTCATCAACTCCCCTGAATGAAAATTCCAAATTCTTGCTTCTTAACTCACATTCTTAGCCATCATATTATGCCAGTTCCCCAAAAGGTATCACGCTGAAAATGTTTACACTGAGTGGAGGTGTCCCTCCACCTAGCCCTGCTGGTCTCTGCCCAAGGAGTGACACCAGTGTGACACCAACATCATTTTGCTGGTTGGTGTAGAGTTTCCAGTTCTGCCTGCTAAATGGGTGGTTGAATATAAATGCCACCACTGGTATCCCTGCCAGCAGCAGCCCATGGAAGGACTCAGAACTGGTCATTCTGTAGGCATGAAGGGGCTGAACCAGCCCAGAATACGCTGCAATCCAAACCACCTCCACTTTCACCACCTGACAGCCACAGCCTTATAGAATCATAAAGTTGGAGAGTTAGAAGGGACTTCAAGGGTCATCTAGTCCAACACTGCAATGCAGGAATCTCAGCTAAATCATACATGACAGATGACCTTCCAAACTCTGCTTACTCCAAGGAAGTAGAATCCACTACTTCCCGAGGGAGTCTGTTCCACTGTCAGAAAGTTACTCCTGATGTTTAGTTGAAATTTCCCTTCTTGTAGCCATTGGACCTACCCTGCAGAGCAGGAGAAAACAGACTTGCTCCATCTTCCATGTGATAGCCCTTAAGATATTTGAAGATAGCTATCATATTTCCTCTCAGTCTCTTATTTTCCAGGCTAAACATACCCAACTTCCTCAATGGTTTGTCATAAGTCTTGGTTTCCAGACCCTTTATCAAATTGGTCACCCTTCATTGCACACATTCCAGCTTGTCAATATCCATCTTAAATGTGGTGCCCAGGACTGGACAGAGTACTTCAGGTGTGCTCTAACCAAGGCAAAATAGAGTGGGACTATTACTTTCCTTGACTGAGACACTCTACTTTTGTTGCTGCAGCCTCAAACTGTTGTCTCATGCTAAGCTTGTGGTCCACTAAGACCCCTAGATCCTTTTCACTTGTATTACTGGCAAGCCAGGTGTCCCCCATCTTATATTTGTGCCGCTGATTCTTCCTGCCAAAGAGAACAACTTTACATTTGAGCCTATTGAAATTCATTTTGTTAGCTTTGGCCCAGTTCTCCAGTCTGTTAAGGTCATCATCTTGAGTCCTAATTCTGTCTTCTGCAGCATTGGCTACCCATCCCAGTTTGGTGTCATCTGCAAATTTGATCCAAGTTGTTCATAAAGACATTGGACAACAAAGAGGCCCAGGACAGAACCCTGCAGCACCCCACTTGTCACTTTTGTTTCCAGATGAAGAGGAACCATTACTGAGCCCTCTTTATGTTTGTTTGGTTAGTCAGCCAGCTACAAATCCACCTAACCGTTACCTTATTCAGCCCACATTTGACCAACTTCTCCACAGAAATATCATGGAGGAGTTTGTCAAAAACCTTACTGAAATCATGATACACTGTCTTCACAGAATTCCCTTGATCCACCAAGTGTGTAACTCTATCAAAAATAGAAATGAGGTTTATCTAGCATGACTTGTTTTTAAGAAACCCATGTTGGGTCTTAGCAATCACAGCATCCTTTTCTAAGTGCTCATAGACCGACTGTTTAATTATCTATCTAGGACCTTTCCAGTCGTTGTATAATCTCTAGGTTGATACAGCAATATGACTGCCTCCCACTTTCTGTCCCAACCTGGCCAGCCATGCCATTAAGCCCACTGTTCCCTGACCAAAGCTTTTTATGGCAGTTACAAAAATTTGAGGCAGATCAAGCAGCATGTAAAATACAAAATATGGGCTTTAAAAAGCTGTAATCATAAAATGTTGCTTCCTACAGCAGTCACCTACAGTGGGACATTCCTTCCCCCATGCAAATTGTTTGAAGGATTGTTTTTTATTGATTTTATAACCCCACGCACCTCCTTTCCTAGCACAACTTATATTTAACTGGTGAAAATCTGTTAAAGATCCATAGGCTGGAGGTTCTATACTCCTGACCTGTGTCACAGCCCATGGAGACTGAGATTGAAATGCATACTCAGCCACAAAACCCAAAGAGTCATCCTGGACCAAGTACAAATTTTCATAAGATATAAAAGGCAGTAGCATGAACTCTTTGGAGAATCAGAGTGAAATAAATTAATATTAAAGGTGAAGGTAGCAATGCAGATTCTTATGTTTTCATCAGTTCTAACTAAATATGGTTTGCACTTCCAAACCCTGAAAGTTGTCTTCTAGATATCTTTCTTGCTCATATAGAGAAATCTGATAATAAAAAAGCAAATTCTTCTCTTCTGTGCCTCAATTCCCACCAAGAAAGAAAGAACATTTTAAATTAGAACTGATATTTAAGGTTAACTATATGGTGATCTTGTGCTTGTCCACAAAATGTGGTCTAAATACTCTTCCCACATCATCCATAAAATCTTGCAGATCTAATTTGAGATGCATGGGTGTAAATGAATACAAAATGTTGCTCTTAATTGGGATGTGTGCCTGGGACATATTCCCTTTAATATGTTTAATAAGCTTTAAAAACTAGTTTCATTGGTGTACCTCTGGGACCCTGTGAAGAATAACAGGGATCTCTAGAAGTGGATTTTTAATTTCTACATGCAACTGAGGTGGAATTAAAGTGCAAAAGCAATTTCAAAGGTCTTGGTATGATGGATGATCTGAAATTGTTCCTTACATTTTTTTAAAAAAAGCTTCACAAAACTTTCTGAATTCCTTTGTTGCAGGCAATAACAATCTACCCTATATTATATTTCTATGAAAAATAACTTTATGCTTTGTTTTGGATTTGTTCTTCCATCTTAACTGAAAGGATTAGAGTCAGACAATAAAAAAACTGAACATGTAAACAAGAGCAATATCAAAAGAAACCTGTATGAACATTGCATCACCTGGGGGATGCCGAGCGTTCAGGAGGAAATGCCATACGAACTATGTAAGTCTGATGCACGTTTCAGAATAGAAAAGCAGCAAGCTGCAGATTAGAGCAGTGGAAAGGATTCTTCTTGGGTTCAGTGAATATACCACAGGTTACAGAATCCCAAATACACAAACATAAGGTGACCATCAGTAACAGTGTGAGTTTTGAAGAGGAGCCGGATGAGAACATAATGACATTACAAAATCCAACAGAAGAAGACCACCAGGACACAGACAAAAGCCCTGAGAAATGAATACCATCAAAAACAAAGAGTTGAAATCAACACACAACCAACTGAAATGCAGGAACAAGGGCAATCCCCTGCAGATGTTGAGATCAGATTGTCAACCAGGGAAAACGAAGGCCTTTAATGTCCTACAAAGTAAGGCTGGAGAGGAGGTGGGCCAAGAGGCAGAGATGAGGCAGGCTGCTGAAGAAGCCAGGAGATCTCTTCCTGCTGATGCAACCAGCTCCCCTCACTCATGGCCACCCAGAACCCACAAAGGTATGAAGAGGGTGGAACAAAGACAGACAAGGTGAAGAAGTCCCAGGTTGTTTGGGAAGGACCCAGGGAAGGAGAAGACAGGGTGCTGTGGGAGGGCGGGGACCTTCAGTCCTTGCAACTGCCTCATTGGGAAAAGTTGCTATGCTCACAAGGCCTGTGCTGTTTTTATTTTATTTTAATAAAGAGTTAACATCACCAACTGTCTCCCAACTTCTGCCTTGACACTTGACCACTTTTTTTGTGACATGCAGCCCACAAAAGGTTGCCCATGACAGAATACAGCATTTGGGCTGAAAATGCTTCCCCATTCCTGCTTTTGCAGCATAGCACACAGTGAACATGAACATGTAAAACACAAGACACAAATGTGCACAAACTGCATAGAGCCATACAAGCAACAGAGTCACAGAATCAGTAAGAGCTGCATGACTTACATGGCATTGATAAATTGATCTCAGTTCTCATTTTAATTAATATTGGAAGCAAGGATGTGGAATAGATGACTATCACTGAGAACAAGGATAATAATCACTAAAATTATAGCTGTGATGAGTCCTGATACTTCTTCCCGTATCAGACTTAATTCAACAGGCACTAATTTTTGTAAATGTTCCTCAGCTGATCTTCTGTTCTAGCTATTCCAATTAACCTGGTAGGTACCTGGCTATTCAGTTCTTCCTTCACCTGAATTTTCTTGTTGATTGGACACCACTTTGAACTAGTTCAATTATTATTTTATTGTGATACTCAAAAGACTATCTAATGCACCTTGAAATACAGTGGTACCTTGGTTTACAAACTTAATTCATTCCAGAAGTCCATTCTTAAACCAAAAATGAGATGCTCTTTCCCTAATGAGGCCTCCCGCCCACTGGCGGAGGAGGAAGAGTGTGGGGGGGGGGAGCACACTGCCCCAGCAGCGTTATCCCGGTGGGGTGCCATCGCCGCTGCCCCCCTGCCTGCGTGGGGCGCCATGCCCCCACAGGCATTGTGCCATGCCTGTGGGTGGCACGCCACGCCCCCAGGATGTGTGCCAGCCACGCCCATCCTGCTCTCTGCCCCCCCTGGTGCTGGAGCATGAAGCTCTGTCACTGCTCCCACCGCTGGTGCCCTTCCACCATTCGCATTCCATTCTTAGACCGAGGTGAAGTTCTCAAACCAGGACAATACTTCCGGTTTTGCGGAGTACTTAAACTGAATCGTTCATAAACAGGACTGTTCTTAAACCAAGATACCACTGTAAAGTCTTCTGCAAATTCCTGATCTCCAAAAAGCTGGGCAGAAAGTACCAGCACCTGAGCAACAGAAGGGCAAAAACTCAGAATCTACCTAGAACAGCATGATGCATCTGATTGCACAGCCTGCACTGTTTCCTCATAAGTCTGAATTCCTAAACTGGTGATCTAGCAGTCAGAGCACCCACAGCTGGCAACTTTAACACTGCAGAACATGTGGTAATGTATATGGCATATAGATGATAGATTGATAGATAGACAGATAGACAGACAGATAGACAGATAGACAGATAGATGATAGATAGATGATAGATAGTCAGAGTTGGGCATACATTAAGATGTGTGAGAGATAACTCATTAATTTTATTGTATTCAATACAAGTGGTGTTCTTTGCCCACATATAAGTGTCTTGCTCGTTCTTTGGAGGTTAGGTTTTATCCAGAACATAATGTCCGTTTCAACACATCTCTTGTCCATGTTGAAAAGACTCCAAGAACAAAGAGAACAAATTCCTAAATTACAAGGACAGGCACATTTTAAATCTGACTCCCCCTCCTGAAATGGTGAGCATTTTTTGCAGGAAAATCCTGGGATTGGCTGAATGCAGTAAAGTACAAAGAAATATAATCTTCAGGAAGAAATTTCCATGCAAATTATCTTCTGATGCACCATTAGATACACCCCATGCAGCTGAGGACAGGGCTAAGGTGTGCAACTTTCACCGTATTCTTGACCCTTCTGGATATTACTTGGGGAATGTTCCTGTCTCACTCTAATGAAATATCTAAGGCAAAAAGCATTAAAAGCCTCCACTCCTTAACCTCTTAATGAGGCCCTATTCCCCGTTCTACAATTCTTTTAAAAAGGTTTCCTCTGCAGCAAAGAATTAAAAACTCTGCTTTCAGAGATTCTTCGTTTGCTAATGCTCTGTTCTTGCAATTAATCACTTGAAGAGCCTGTGCAGGCCCAATCAGACTCAATTTGTCTATGTCTCAGCTCTCTTCTTCATTACCACTATAACTGTTAATTAATTCTTTGCTCGTATTAAACAGTAGCATATGCTTTCCACTCTATGTAGATTAGAAGGAGTTCACTACCCAAAGACCTACGTATTGGGCCTCCTAATCTTAGTAACTTCCTAATCATTAATGGAATGTTTTAGTATACATGCTTTATAATTTGTATTTGATACTATTTTATTTCACACACTATATATCTTTGGAAATTATTATATTTTGATAGGACATGGTACTTTTTGTTATTGTAAGTTGTTTGGTTACTTCAGAACTCCAAGGGAAATGACAAATACTGTATGCTGTAGTCAATATTTTTAGGTACTCGGTCATTTTAGATGACTGGATCACCTCCTGAACTGATAAGCACACAAGCAAGAAGAACATGCAACAGAATCAAGAGATAGGACACCTGTCATTGGTAAAGTAGGGCCTGTATTAACTTTAAATGTAATAGAGATCTGCAATGCAACTTCCAATGGAGTATAATTTTATAATAATGCATATGACACCTATGCAACTAGAGGAAGAGCTGTAGCTCAGTGCAGAGCGTGCAGCAGTTTCCAGGTTCAATCTTTGGCATCTCTGGAGAGGATTGAGAATGTTCCCCTGTCTGAACCAGTGGGTCTGACTCTTACATTTGTCAGGAGACAAATGAGGGGAGTGCAACCCTACTCGTTCTTCTTGACCTCTCAGTGGCTTTTGATACTATTGATACTTCTGGGACAGCTCAGGGAAGTGGGAGATGGAAGCACTGTGCTAGAATGGTTCTGCATCTATCTCCAGTGCTTATGAGGGCCACTGTTCAACACCATGGGGGCTTTCCTGTGATGTGTCCCAGCATTCCATCTTCCCTCACATGCTTTTCAACATCTGCATTAAGACACTGGCAGATGACACCAGGATACCCAGCTCTTTCTCTGTGTTCCAACTGGATCAGAGGAGGTAACTGAGGTGCTAGACAGGTGTTTGGAGGCAGTGATGGGCTGGATATGGGCCAACAAATTTAATCTGAATCCTGAAAAAACAGAGTATACTGTGTTCCAAGTTCTCAAGTACAAGAGGTACTTGTTCTAGGCAGGGTGGCCTCAGTAGTTAGGAGTGCCTATGTTCAGCTCCAACTGGTTCACCAGCTATGACCCCTTTTGGACAGAGGTGCTTAGGGCCCAGATCTCTGAGAAACCACCTCTTTCCCTACTGATAGTTTCAGGGGTTAATATCAAAAGATGGGACCATCTTGCTAAATTCAATTACCCTCAGAAGTTCAGGATCTGTTGCCCAGGATCAGGCATTCTCTGTTGCTGCCCCTAGATAATAGATTTCCCTCCCCATAGAGGCACATCTGGCACCTTTACTCTACAGCTTTCAGCAACACACCTCTTTACTCTGGGCTTTGACAGCTCAGATATTTGTTTTCAGGACCCACCTATTCCTGAGACTGTAATTTGTTCTGACTGTTTTTAATACTGAATTTTAAAGGGTAGTGAAGGGTAGATAACAACAACAAATGTTTGGTTTTTCATAAATAAATTACCCACATAAAAAACTATGATGTGTAAGTGTCTTATTATTGATAAAATATATTTACTTTGCCTTTATATCTTTACTATATTACCTAATTATCTATCTAAACAGTCACTGGTTCCTTATATTCTGGCCTCACATGCTGCCCTTAATTCCTATCCAGACTTTCTTTGAAAACAAAGGTGACTATCATTTCCCCAAGATATAGGATGCTGCTAGATAAAAGTTTTGTTTGAATTTTTCTATAGTAATTCTGGGAGAGGCAGTATCCAGGAACTTGAGGGAAGCACCATGTGCTAACTCTGTTAAGGAAAAATATGGTTCGAGCTATTAGCAGTCAACTCAGATTGGAGGACTGATCTGTTACCAGTGACAGTGTCTATAGGGATAACAATAATTCCATCTGCACCATAGCCGGAGACTTTAAATCTTCACATTCAGAGTTCTAAGAAAATCTTACAGATGTCTTTACCTCATTATGTGGTTACTGGGGGATTGTCTCATCTGGTGTACTTTGCAACCGGGTATACCTTTAACAAGCAATCTGGCATTAGCCTTCTGTTTCTACCACTGAAAACCAACGATGGCTATATATCACTGGTACTGTTAATTACATTGCTGCGCAAGGCATCATTAAAGCTCCAAACACTGAAAGGCACATCAGGAAGATTCTCTTTCCCCTCCCCTTAAGCAAAACTGCATTTAACCAATCAAGAAAAGTACAATAAATCCTGTCCAAGTTTTTGTTACAATGAATCATGTAGGTGAGAGAGATTTTATTTTAAAAAAATATTTCTTGCAACCAACTTACTTCCAGGAAAAATATTTCTTTAAAGCTGTAAGCTGACCTCTTTTAATTTGCTTAAAGAAGTCTATGAAATAAACACAGTTTACAGGCGACATTGTCAACATCACGTCCAACTTGATAGCTTCCAAAGACAGTGAGAACATTAGTTCTCACACTTATCTTTATCACAATTCATATTTTATGTAGTGTTTTCCCACACTGCTCAAAATGTTTCATATCAATTCTCTCTGTAGTCTTTATTATATCCTTACACATTAGGCTTTGACAGAACATGCCCTAGTCTGCACCATAAGATGAAAGGGAGGAAAGCAAACAGTCAAACAAATAATTCCTTCTTCTTAATTTCTTTTAGTCTAGCTGCATCCACTACACAGCCCATTGAGCTTTTGGACTTTGACTGGCTGAACCTACTGCATATTCTATAAAGAATGACCTGGCACTTAAGTGTGGGGCAAATAGCAAGTATTCAGAACCCCCGCCAAGAAGGGGGTGCTTTTTTTTCTAAAAAAAATGTTTAGGGGTACTCTCATTTTCCTACTCATATTGAAATACTGCCCCTCAATGAAGCCAGACTTGGATTCACAAAATGTTTAGGGGTATGCATACCCCTGCATACCCCCAGAGAAAAGCACTGCCTTTACCTTTACCTTCTATCTTAATATCTCCACATTTCTGACTCCAGAATTAATGACCCTATTTTCTACATTGTTTTCCATCCTTCTTCTCAACCTTTTAGCCAATCAGAATAGGCTGTTGGTTAAATGTCCATGGCCTCCTAGTTACTGTGTTTCTAGGCTTAACATTTCCTGAACAAAACATACTATTGTACTTATAACATTCCTGTAGAGTTTTAACCCTCTTGGCCTTTAAAACAAAAGCAACAATTTTACAACACAGGTTTTTACAACCGAAAACTAAACATACAATAGATGGACTACTCATAGACTCATATTATTATCCTGGCACATTGAAATGTCAGGATTGAAGATGAGAGAGAGTAATTCTTCGCTGGATTCTGTGTCAACAGTTCAATTCACCCTTTCCAACCCTGTGCCCTCCTGAATATTTGGACTATAACTTCCACTCACCCCAGCTGGCTAGTGTTCAGGAAAGAAAGGAGTAGTAGTTCAACAACATCTGGAGGCAACAGGTTGGGGAAGTCTGGTTTAAAACATGTGAAGCAGTGAACTGTAATGAAACTAGAAATGTTAGCTATACTCATTAGACAACACCTTTGCAGAAATGTTATGTAACAATATTTCCAGAAGATTAATTAAAGTCACTTTTAGAATCAAAACACAGTTCCAATTAGGAAAAAATAATGCTTAATTCCAAAAATAGATCATTGTTGTCTGGAACTTAGGAGAACAGGGACTATCATTTCCAATAATCATCACACAGGAGAATCTTAACTACAGTAACTACTCTAGCTGATGTGGATGAGGATTTAGATTTTAAATTAATGTCTGTGTATGGGTACTATTTTTTTGTACAATTAAATTTAACTTATAGAATGTTCCATTTTTAAGTACCATTTTCCTTGGATTGTGATCTGGCACAAAATTAGGTTTACACAAGATCAAGCACAATCAATCAGAATGGGATACACAATGGAGACTGTATCCCAAGTCTTTTAAATCATTCAATAAAGCTTTTGGGGTTTTTGTACAGTGGTACCTAGGTTGCATACGCTTCAGGTTACGTACGCTTCAGGTTACAGACTCCGCTAACCCAGAAATTGTACCTCGGGTTAAGAACTTTGCTTCAGGATGAGAACAGAAATAGTGCTCCGGCGGCGCGGCAGCCGCAGGAGGCCCCATTAGCTAAAGTGGTGCTTCAGGTTAAGAACAGTTTCAGGTTAAGAACGGACCTCCGGAACAAATGAAGTCCTTAACCCAAGGTACCATTGAATTCCTATCCTTTTAAACTAAAAGAAGTTTAGAAGCAGCAGCTTTGCATATTAAGTACATGGCATAAACGGATCTGCTGGCATCCGTCTGTCTCAAGAGACAATGGAGTGCACCTCTTAGGGTGAAGACAAACCACCAGAGAATCACAGTGCCTGCTATGGTTGTGGAGACTAGTACTTGTAACTGCTGCCTCCTGTGATGTTTTGCTGTGTTAACAGCAACGAAGTGACCTCTCTGGGGCCCAAGCTTGGGAAGTGTGTTTGGAGGTCCTTGGCTGCCCAGAATGCAAGACACTCCCCCACTTTTAGGCCTCACTGATGTTGTTGAAAGGAAAGCAGAGCAATACATTTGGTACCACCTTGACTGCAGGTTTATTCCTTAGCCTTTTCTTCTTCTACAAGGCAATGGGTATAGATTTTTCCTCAGGATTTGCTCCTGAAACTTTTCTCATGAATGCAAGGCAGCAGAGGTTTAGGTTCAGAGTTTTCCTTTTCCTACATGGAATACCTTCCTTGTAGTTGATGAGACTACTCTGTCCCTCATTTCCCTCTACAGCACATGCAGTAACCACCTTCTTGACTGTTGGGCCCACTACTGGGGTTATTTGCTCAATCCACTGAAACCTGACTTTCCATGCAGGGGAAATCCTAAACTTATCAAGGGTTTCAAGATTCATCAGCTACCCTCACCTGGGTTAGCTGACCAGTCCAAAATGCACTCCAAAAAGCCTCAGCAGTGCAGAGGGGAGTTGTTTTCTCAACAAGCTAGATGATATTTAGCTCTTCAAAAGTATCTTGGCCATTTGACATTGTTATGATTCCCACCTGACATACTTGGCCTCTGGAACTTATGGAGATAAGGATCTTGTCTCACCAGGCTGAAAGCATTCCCTACTCCTGCCTAATACCAACTCAGATTATGTGTATTGTGTTGTCTACTCTGACTGGCAGCTCTCCATGATTACAACAGAGGTCTTTTACATTGCCTGCTACCTGATACTTTTAACTGGAGATGACAGCAGGGCTTGTCATGGACATTTTGCTACCTGAGTCAGAGGACAAGATGATGTTCCTTCCCGTTCCATAAACTGAATGATGGCTGGGGCATGCCATGTAACATATACAACTCTGTCCTCCAACAGAGGAGAATGGCCAGGGACCTTAGAGAGAACAGCTGGAGGTTCCCCAGCATCTGCCACCTCAGGAAATCACCTCATATTGGCTAATGGTATGGTAAGACTGAAATGTCTGCAAGGAAAACACGTGATCTATCTAACATATTCTCTCCAGGGATATGAATTTCTCAAAATCTTACATGTTTATAGTCAGCACATTATCTTGGAAGCAAATAAACTTATGTATGGAAAGTGTTTGCCACATAGTGTTCATTTGGTACAACATAATCTTATTTGCCATTTTTCATCCCCCATCTCTCTCTCTCTCTCTCTCTCTCTCTCTCTCTCTCTCTCTGTGTGTGTGTGTGTATGAAATGGAAGAGTTTTCCTGAAGTTATTTCTTAGGCCTTTAATTGTAGTTGTCACTTATGCTGTTATTTTAGCCTTAGTAATACTCTGTTTAGCATAATTAATACAGACCTGAAGCATTTCTGTTTCTTTACAACCTACACAGTGGATCAAAGTGGAACAAGCTGCCTTGCGTATTATGACACTTTAAAATGTTTTCACTGTGATTAGTACTTCTCTGCAAATCGCTGCAAACATTTTTGTATTCTGTAAAATAGCAAACACAGAGAAATTATTGTTTTCCTAATGCTGTCATACCAACAATGGTTGAAAGCAAACAAATCAATGCTCAGGGATGAAATGCACAAATTGGACAGATAAAGGCATTGTGAGAAGTCATCATGTGAGAAGTCAATTCAGAACATGCTTTTTTACTTTGAAATAAGATTAATTTGTTCTAAAGCTGCCAATCATTGAGCATAGTGCTGGAGTTGGAATGGAGGAGAACTTTGTTTTTTTCCACATCTTAATGAGAAGCTACCCAATTCACACTTTTTGAACTAATGCCTGAACTGAAACACAGCTATCATGGGAAATTCACACATCTCTGAATTTTGCAGTGCAAAATTTTGCACCCAAACAATGCATACATTAGGGGGAAAATGTGCATAAAATGCTCATATTAGTGGAAATGACATGCATTATATTAGGAAAAACTGCTTGTATAATTAGGTATATTGGTCAAAGCTGCATACTAAAATGTCTTTGTAGGAGAAATTTGCACGAAAATGCTAACAAATTTTCTTTATGGTTTTGTTTTGTTTGTTTTTTAAAAATCACAAATTGCTGTGGAAATATGGAGAACTGATGTATTGCAATGCTCCCATGAATGAGTTATTTGCAAAGGAAATATTTCCTACATATAGTATAGTAATGGAATTGACAGCATCCTGTACATGTGTGCATGAGTGTAAGTGTGAAAGTGTTCCACTGCTGGGAGATTGTGCACATAAAGCTATTCCTTCAGGGACTTGGGAAACATCAGCCACTGGATCCTTAAAAAAAAATGCATGGGAAGGTTTTCCTTGAAGGGAAAGTTCTGGGTGTGAAATTTTACAAAGTAAAAGGCATTTAAAAGAAGCATCCAGTGAGCTGATCCAAACTCCCTTCTGCTTCATTCGCATTCAGTATGGATTTCTGTTGCTCACGGGGATTGTGCAACCTAAATACACTTGCTGAATCTTTCCTATGTGCTATGTATATAGAAACTATAAAGCTGTGACCCAAAGCCCCATTTTGCATTCTGTCTGAAATTTAAGTGAACCTGTGCTGTTGATCCAAAAGTTCACATCTTTGAATCTGGGTATTTTTGAGCTGTAAACATTGAGTTACCAAAATTCAGATTATTAGAAAAAGTCAGAATGAAATTCTGTAGTTTAACATCTGACCTGAATGAGAACTCAGGAGTCATCATGTCTGCCTTCATGCTGAATTAGGAATAGTCAGAGTTTATACTAATCTTGCTGGTGGGCTGTTCTTGTGATTGCCACCAGTAATCCTACCAGGAACCATGCTTTTGACATTCCAGATTTGTCAGCTCTAGCCCAAGTCCAGATCCAAGTCTTAAAAGATGTTTGGACTCCTGCAGACCAACATTCTGCACCATCTGTTCCAGGGCTTGTTTTGGGATTCTGTCCTACATTTTTCATGACTCTTAGAGAGAAAAATATTTGTCTTTCAGACTCTCCTTGTATGAGTGACACCAGCAAGGCCAAGACAACTTGTATAGTGTTATATGAAAAAACAGGGGTGAGAATAGTTAAAATGCACTCTTTGAGAATATGTACACAAGATAGCAATCTCATTTTTTGAGAACAAATCAATCCTGAATTTTGTTCTTTGGGATATCATGTTTACTGTAGATGTAGTTGGATGTGGGTGGCGCTGTAGTCTAAACCACTGAGCCATTTGGGTTTGCCAATGAGAAGGTCAGCGGTTCAAATCCCTGCAGCGGGGTGAGCTCCCGATGCTCTGTCCTAGCTTCTGCCAACCTAGCAGTTTGAAAGCACACCAGTGCAAGTAGATAAATACTCGCTTCTTCTGAAGTGAGATGAGAGCTGCACCCCATAGTTGCCTTTGACTGGACTGAACTGTCTAGGGGTCCTTTACCTTTTACCTTTACCTAGTTGGACAAATATCTGTTCTACTTTCTCTAAGCAACCAACTAAGAAAGAATTAGATTTACATCTTAATTATGACCTTTAAACTAGGCAATGTTTTACACTGCACAAGTTTGTACCATCTTTATAAATTGCCTCATTAGCACCTAAAGTACATCATGATCCTTTTGTTCTGCTTATTGATTATTCTATTTAATGTATTTGCTTGACTATGGCCCATCCTTATACTAAAACTTAAATTGCAACAATTTTTTTTTGCATGCTATGTCTCATCAAATTATAGATGTTTTATATTATCTTGTTAGCCTTCTTCATTCTGCACTCTGAAAGCTTTTTACAATATATACCATAGATATAAAAAAGCAAGGGGTTATCCAGTGTCCTCAGTTTATTTTATTTTTTATGTTTTATATATTGTTTCATATAGTTCAAGTATCTTAATACAAGGTTCTAAGCAATTTTAAGCTTCCTGTGCATGCTATTCCAAGAATGAAAACACATTTAACACAATATTAAGTTAAACCAAGGACATCTGGTTGGCCAGTGTGATAGCAGAGTGTTGGGTTTTGAGAGTGGCCTGAGGTGTAGTCTCACATGTAATCCTATTATTGGGGGACACTGGACAATCCTCCACAATCCATTGCATTTTTAACCCTCAAGGCAGTGCAGCTTTGCCTTTCTTTGGAAAGCTAGCAGACCCTGACAACCCCAATCCTAGCTGTTTGGGAAATTTATTTCCCTTCTATGTTACTTCAAGTAATCAGTCCAGCTTAGCAAGCCCCCCCCCCCATTGGTGATCACTTATCCCTTGCCATAAAGGAGGAACTGCATCATCCATAATGAAGACAAAAGAAAATCCTGATTTGTATACAATTTGCATAAGCTAATTTATATCTATAGATCAAAATTTAGGTGTTACTGCTGTAATTTAAATAGAAATGCAATACATTTCATTATAGTGGAGATGGCAGGGACCAGGTGACCTGTGTGCCTGCTCAGTCGGCTGTCTGGGTGCTCAGTCTGAGTGTTAACTGTAGGTAGGGAACTTCTATCCCACCTCTGTTCCCATTTCTCAAGATTCTTTATCAAACTGAACATGAACCAGACTGTCATTCATATAGTAAACTGTCTATTGTGAAGTTGGACACAAAGAAGGAAGCTATGTTAATGATATTGGTGAGTCTCAGCCCTAAGAAGCTATTGGAGAATTTTGACTGGATAAATCTGGTGACATGGTTTCCACAATCCACCCCACTTGCAAATACACTGGAGAATTTCCAGAAGCTATTTGTGCTTGATTCTATGACTCCTCCCCATCTGCAAAATATATTAACATATATTTCAAAGTTCTGGTACTACCCTTCTGCTTTGTGAACAGAATACCACTTGTCCCTGCCCCTGTGAAGTGCTGGGTCCATTTGAAGTCCAGCAAGAGATAAAATAAGGGCAAGGTTAGCAGCTGCCCACCATAGGCTTGAATAGTCAGCTCACTAGCCAGGCTGGATTCAGTGGAGTATGCATGCCTAGTACTCTAGTTTGGTGTAATTGACCTCAGTATCTGCCTACATATTGCTTCAGGAAAAGTAAATGTATAGGTAAAGGTAAAGGTACCCCTGACCATAGGTCCACTTTGACGTGCTTTCGAACTGCTAGGTGGGCAGGAGCTGGGACCGAACAACAGGACCTCACCCCGTCGCAGGGACTCGAACCACCAACCTTCTGATCAGCAAGCCCTAGGCTCAGTGGTTTAGACCACAGCGCCACCCACGTACATCCTGCAATGACATTTAGGATGGAGGGTTTTCCATCTGCTGTGTGTTGCTAGGTTTGTGTCTCCCAGCTGGGTGGGTGTGACATAAATTGGCAAATTATCCTGGTGACAGGCTTTTAGCTGGCATGAAAATTGAAGATATGAGGGGAGTAAGAAGTGATGCATACTTTTGAGCAGCCTGAAGCATTTTTTGAATTATTAAAGGAACCTCCCTAGTTTAGGGCTAGTGGCAAGGCAGAAAATGGAACACAACCTCCCAAAGGCATGTTGCCTCTCTTTCCATCCAAACTGAATGGGTCTGGGAAACCTAGACAGGAATCCTTCAACACATTACAGGTTCTGAGGCTGGGGTGCTTATCAGAACTGTTCCTGTGACTGGAGCTCACCCGGTGTGGGAAGAGAATTAGCAACCATGGTCTCAGTCTAGGGAGTTACCTCCCCGGACCACTGACCATGCTCCATCAGAACCTTGCACTCAGTGTGAGGTCAGAGTGGTGATGGCATAGCCAGTGAATTTGGATGTTTGACTGGCATGTGCAGCCCATGGCCTCTACTCATATTCCAATTTCCTGTTCAGGTAAAACAGAAATCCATATCTGGTTGAGATCCTGCTCTGTAGTATAGTTAAGAATTACCATTCTAATCAAGAGAAGGAAATCTGTACATTACAGAAACTGCCCAAAGGATTTCTGTGTTTTGTATTGGGCAGAAGTAAGCTAACCATTGTGTGTAAAAATGACTAGCAAGGAAATTTTAAAATATCTTTCTCTTCAACACTCTGTTTTAGACACTCATCTAACTGCAAAGAGGTCATTTCAAATGAAGAATGATTGTCAGTAATTCATTTGTGAGTTAAACTAGAGATGGCCAAAAGATATCTGCTCTTTTTGAAGTTTCAAAAGGGGAAAAAATAACCCAAACCATCCAGAAGAGCAATTTTAGATAAAAATGCTCTGATGGATCTCCCCCAACCAACCCCAAAGCCTGTTAATCTCTTGACACCAAAATACTGAAACAAAATGCTCATGTTAGAGGGGGGAAGTGCTGGATTGAGAAAGGACACACTGTTCTTTCAGTGACAAGAGCCTCCGAGACAGAACAAGCAAAATGAGCAATAAGCTCAGAATACTTCATTTATTGATTGCTGACAGAGTTAAAGTGCGATTTGAGAAAAAGAGCAGTGACCTGGTAAAATTCAAATGTAAGTTAAATGTGCACACAACTATTAAGCTGATAAGCTTTGCTGCATGCATAATTTGATGTTCATTTTCTCTTCCACCCCCCCTTTGTTTAAATTTGATGCGGGGGGGGGGATGGGGGAAATATAAATGGTTATTGAAAAGGTCAATTTATATTTTTAAAACCTACCCTTTTCCAAAATATATCAGTATCAAAGAAAGCTTTGATCAAGAAAGAATAGTATAGGAAATCTGCAATATCACTAAGCCAACCTTCCCCAACATACTGCCTCCCAGATGTTTCGGACTACAACTCCCATCATTCCCAGCCAGTATCGTCAATAGTTAGGGATTATGGGGGTTGAAGTCCAAAATATTTGGAAGGCACCTGGATTAGGGAAGGCTGCTAGATAGTGTATCTAAATAGTGTCTGTCCATGCTCCTAATTTAGTAGCAGGGAACAGCTAATGTGAAAGGACAAGTAGCTTTTCCTCTGAGACAGAGGAAAAGGCTAAGGCTATGTGGAAAATGTTTGGTTTTGGGTGCTTTGCCTGAGTAAAATTCACCCAAATCACTTCTAATTACACTCTAATCTAAGAATATTTACCCCATCCATTATACTTACTGATACTTTGGCTTCTGCCAGAATGCAAAATTCATCAGAAGTTTCACTCACATAGATTTAGTCAAAATGTTGATTAAAGCTTTATCTTATGTGAATCCTGGGAAGAGAAACATACATGCTTAATATTTAGCTCTGCTAGTTGAATGTAAGTGGATTACTATGGGAAGTGGTCTGGAGCACCCTGAGGTCAGGGTCCTTGATTACAATCTAGCATACAGGTAAGGTAAAGGTAAAGGGACCCCTGACCATTAGGTCCAGTTGTAGCCGACTCTGGGGTTGCGGCGCTCATCTCGCTTTATTGGCCGAGGGAGCCGGCGTACAGCTTCTGGGTCATGTGGCCAGCATGACTAAGATGCTTCTGGCGAACCAGAGCAGTGCACGGACACGCCATTTACCTTCCCGCCGGAGTGGTACCTATTTATCTACTTGCACTTTGACGTGCTTTTGAACTGCTAGGTTGGCAGGAGCAGGGACCGAGCAACAGGAGCTCACCCCGTCGCGGGGATTCGAACCGACAACCTTCTGATCGACAAGTCCTAGGCTCTGTGGTTTAACCCACAGCGCCACCTGCGTCCCAGGTAGATACACTTAAATCCCATCATGTGCAGAAATTGTCCGATTCTGGAATATTAAGAAATTAAATGAATCTCTATTCAGTCATTGCAGTTTGATCCACAACCATCTGTGATATTTAATGGTTAATCTAAAACAGTAGTGTACAAAGATCTGGTGACATTTCTATTAATTGCTCCAAGTCTTGCTATTGCTAAAACCTGGAAGATGGTTGAACCTAATATGCTTCAATGCTGGTACATGGAAGTATGGCAATTGCCATTGTTTGGAAGTGGGCAAGGAAACTAACAGTTAAACTCGGAGCAGTAAGAAAAGGAAATGAGACACACCAGTTTCAAAAGACTTGGCATAGCTTTTTATGTGGGCTAGCAAGAAAATTGTACATGGGCACCTTTGGCTGCAAACTTTGAGATTATGATTGGGAAAAAACGTAAAATTATATATGTAAATTTATAAACAGGACTAATGGCATTATATTATAATGGCAATGTACCATTATGTGTCACTGTTTTTTGTCAGCTCCTTGTTATGGTTTAATTATTGTTATTTTTTATACTAAAAACCATTTGATCCCATGTTCACATTTCAAGATATGCATTTGTGCAATATTAAAATGTGCATTTGTATATTTTGTTTTTTGTTTTAAAAAAATGTAAAATTCAGAGAAGTGTGAAATCTGATAGATAATTGTATGAGGTGCAAATTAGGTCGATTTGGTTAAAAATCTGGAGGGAATGAAAATTTCCCCATCGTTATATGCAAGGTGTGGGGAATCTCCAGATGTTGGTGACCTACAACTTCCATCAGTCTAGCAAGCATGGCCAAGGAGGTTGGAAGTTGTAGCTCAGCAACTTTTGAAGGTTCCTCACACCTGCTATACACAGGAACAGCCATATGGTGTGTAGAGGTGCGGAGCTCCTCTCTCAGCACCAGCTTACTTGTACAGGGCAGGGGCAGGGCAGGGCAGCAGTGAAGTTCAGCTGTGTGGAAACATCAATGGGGCCAATCTTTCACTCCTACTGGTGTGGTTGTGTTGCCTTGCCCTAGCTACTGCCCCATCCCATTCACATCCAGGTAACAGGCAGTGATACCAGAGCTAGGAGGATGGGGCTGCCATGGAATCTGAATGTTCAACTGTAGACACACTCCTATTGTTTTGACTAGAACTGCACCATGCCTGACATTTTCTTCCTGGCTTGTATACTTTGCCTTTTGCTGTTTTTAACTTTCTAAATACACTTCTTGGGAATAGAAATATTTGAAGGATTTGGAATGAAAACTGTAATCTAATAGAGGACGCATCAAGATTGCACTGTGGAAGTGTTTATTGTAACCAAATCTAATAATGAAATCTCGTGCTGAAATCAAAGTTATGCATTAAAGGTGGAAGTCAGCCTCTGGCAAGGAGACAATTGCACTTTTCACTTCCATCAGTTCCCAGAAAGATTTCAGGCACAGTCACATGGAGATGGTATTTGGAAGTATACATGGTTTCTATCTGAAGTTTATTATTCTGGTGCCTAAATACATCACATTAAACTAAAAATGGTCAATCAAAATTCCTCAAATACTCTGAACACCTATTTAATTTTTTAAAATATTTTTTGCCAATATGTATTTGGTTTAATATTTGAGTTGAATGAATTCAAAAGGGACAGGGGCACAATAACAAGGGAGGCAATTGTGGAAGTATGAAATACATTTCCCCCAATTTTATATTTTTTTAGACCTCATTAATTTCACATCATGTTCTTTTTTCATTGCTGCCATTTCATTTTGCCTTGATTTAATTGCTTTCATTCTCAGTTTACATTTGTTCCTGCTTTTCCATTCATTTCATTGGAGACCTATCCTATTTTCTTCTGCCTGTAACTTTGGTATTTTCTGTCTAAATGGCAAAATTGCATAGGTATTCCAAAGAGAATAATAGTCAACATGTTTCAGCAGCTTGGACAAAAGGAAATTTGTTGTTATCCGAGCAGATCAGACTCAGAGTAGACCCATTAAAACCAATAGATTAACTTAAATCTGTTGACTTCTTCTTTGTTGTTGTTGTTTAGTCGTTTAGTCGTGTCAGACTCTTCGTGACCCCATGGACCAGAGAACGCCAGGCACCTCTGTCCTCCACTGCCTCCCACAGTTTGGTCAAACTCATGCTGGTAACCTCGAAAACACTATCCAACCATCTCGTCCTCTGTCGTCCCCTTCTCCTTGTGCCCTCCATCTTTCCCAACATCAGGGTCTTCTCCAGGGAGTCTTCTCTTCTCATGAGGTGGCCAAAGTACTGGAGCCTCAGCTTCACGATCTCTCCTTCCAGTGAGCACTCAGGACTGATTTCCTTAAGAATGGATAGGTTTGATCTTCTTGCAGTCCATGGGACTCTCAAGAGTCTCCTCCAGCACCATAATTCAAAAGCATCAATTCTTCGGCGATCAGCCTTCTTTATGGTCCAGCTCTCACTTCCATACATCACTACTGGGAAAACCATAGCTTTAACTATGCGAACCTTTGTTGGCAAGGTGATGTCTCTACTTCTCAAGATGCTGTCTAGGCCTGTCATTGCCCTTCTCCCAAGAAGCAGGCGTCTTTTAATTTCGTGGCTGTTGTCACCATCTGCAGTGATCATGGAGCCCAAGAAAGTAAAATCTCTCAGTGCCTCCATTTCTTCCCCTTCTATTTGCCAGGAGGTGATGGGACCAGTGGCCATGATCTTCGTTTTTTTGATGTTGAGCTTCAGACCATATTTTGCACTCTCCTCTTTCACCCTCATTAAAAGGTTCTTTAATTCCTCCTCACTTTCTGCCATAAAGGTTGTGTCATCTGCATATCTGAGGTTGTTGATATTTCTTCCGGCAATCTTAATTCCGGCTAGGGATTCATCCAGCCCAGCCTTTTGCATGATGAATTCTGCATATAAGTTAAATAAGCAGGGAGACAAAATACAGCCTTGTCATACTCCTTTCCCAATTTTGAACCAATCAGTTGTTCCAGATCCAGTTCTAACTGTAGCTTCTTGTCCCACATAGAGATTTCTCAGGAGACAGATGAGGTGATCAGGCACTCCCATTTCTTTAAGAACTTGCCATAGTTTGCCGTGGTTGACACAGTCAAAGGCTTTTGCATAGTCAATGAAGCAGAAGTAGATGTCTTTCTGGAACTCTCTAGCTTTCTCCATAATCCAGCGCATGTTTGCAATTTGGTCTCTGGTTCCTCTGCCTGTTCTAAATCCAGCTTGCACTTCTGGGAGTTCTTGGTCCACATACTACTTGAGCCTTCCTTGTAGAATTTTAAGCATAACCTTGCTAGCATGTGAAATGAGTGCAATTGTGCGATAGTTGGAGCATTCTTTGGCACTGCCCTTCTTTGGGATTGGGATGTAGACTGATCTTCTCCAATCTTCTGGCCACTGCTGAGTTTTCCAAACTTGCTGGCATATTGAGAGTAGCACCTTAACAGCATCATCTTTAAAAAATTTAAATAGTTCAGCTGGAATACCATCACTTCCACTGGCCTTGTTATTTGCAGTGCTTTCTAAGGCCCATTTGACTTCACTCTCCAGGATGTCTGGCTCAAGGTCAGCAACCACACTACCTGGGGTATACGAGACATCTATATCTTTCTGGTATAATTCCTCTGTGTATTCTTGCCACCTCTTCTTGATGTCTTCTGCTTCTGTTAGGTCCTTTCCACTTTTGTCCTTTATTATGGTGATCTTTGTATGAAATGTTCCTTTCATATCTCCAATTTTCTTGAACAGATCTCTGGTTCTTCCCATTCTATTTCTTTCCTCTATTTCTTTGCATTGCTCGTTTAAGAAGGCCTTCTTGTCTCTCCTTGCTATTCTTTGGAAATCTGCATTCAATTTCCTGTATCTTTCACGATCTCCCTCGCATTTTGCTTGCCTTCTCTCCCCCGCTATTTGTAAGGCCTCATTGGACAGCCACTTTGCTTTCTTGCATTTCCTTTTCATTGGGATGGTTTTCGTTGCTGCCTCCTGTATAATGTTACGAGCCTCCATCCATAGTTCTTCAGGCACTCTGTCCACCAAATCTAAATCCTTAAACCTGTTCCTCACTTCCACTGTGTATTCATAAGGGATTTGATTTAGATGGTATCTTACCGGCCCAGTGGTTTTTCCTACTTTCTTCAGTTTAAGCTTGAATTTTGCTATAAGAAGCTGATGATCTGAGCCACAGTCAGCTCCAGGTCTTGTTTTTGCTGACTGTATAGAGCTTCTCCATCTTTGGCTGCAGAGAATATAATCAATCTGATTTCGATGCTGCCCATCTGGTGATGTCCATGTGTAGAGTCGTCTCTTGTGTTGTTGGAAAAGCGTGTTTGTGATGACCAGCTTGTTCTCTTGACAGAACTCTATTAGCCTTTGCCCTGCTTCATTTTGATCTCCAAGGCCAAACTTGCCAGTTGTTCCTTTTATCTCTTGACTCCCTACTTTAGCATTCCAATCCCCTATAATGAGAAGAACATCCTTCTTTGGTGTCACTTCTATAAGGTATTGTAAGTCTTCATAGAATTGGTCAATTTCAGTTTCTTCAGCACCAGTAGTTGGTGCATAAACTTGGATTACTGTGATGTTAAAAGGTCTGCCTTGCATTCGTATCGAGAAGACTTCTTCTTTAAGTATTTACAAAGTTCCATACAAAAAACATATAGGTTGAAATAAGTTTATACACAGTAAAACAGAATAAAAGGCACTTATTTTATCCTTTACATTGTGCCATCTGCTTTAAAGGATAAAAAAGTAATTTAAGGAAAAATAATTGTAGGAAGGAATATTATAATTTAATTTCTCATTCCCAAAGAATTATGAATACTCATCATTCTATAAATGTATGTATGTATGTATTTATGTATGTATTTTTATATGAGTTTAGTTTACTGATGCAATTTCCCAATTTTCCTCAGATGTTACCAAATAAAACAGGATGCTTCAAGCAGGTTTGGATGCTGAATTACAAGAGCCACAGTGCTATCAATAGGCAAGGCGTTTTCTACCCTCAGAAGATGCGAAGAGGTAATCATATACCGTATTTTTCGCCCTATAGGACGCACTTTTCCCCCTCCAAAAATGAAGGGGAAATGTGTGTGCGTCCTATGGGGCGAATGCAGGCTGTCGCTGAAGCCTGGAGAGCGAGAGGGGTCAGTGCGCACTGACCCCTCTCGCTCTCCAGGCTTCAGGAAGCTCTGCGCAACCCTCGGGAGACCGGCTCCGAGGGTTGCGCAGAGCTGCCTGCAGTCCCGGGCTCAGCGCAACTCTGCGCGGCCACCGGGAGCCGGGTCCAAAGTCCCGCCCCGCTCCCGATGGCCGCGCAGAGCTGCCTGCAGTCCCCGGCTCAGCGCAGCTCTGCGCGGCCACCGGGAGCCGGGCGCGAAGTCCCGCCCCGCTCCGGATGGCCGCGCAGAGCTGCCTGCCGTCCCCGGCTCAGCGCAGCTCTGCGCGGCCACTGGGAGCCGGGCGCGAAGTCCCGCCCCGCTCCCGATGGCCGCGCAGAGCTGCCTGCAGTCCCGGGATCAGCGCAGCTCTGCGCGGCCATCTGGAGCGGGGCGCAAAGTCCCACCCCGCTCCGGATGGCCGCGCAGAGCTGCCTGCAGTCCCAGGATCAGCGCACTTCTCCCCATCGCCAGCCCCACAAGCTCGGGGGACAGCGGGGAGGCAGAGCGCACCTTCCCACTGTTCCCCAACCTAGTTCTTCCAGCCCCGCACCTGGGGGGGAAATAAATTTTTTTTTCTTTATTTCCCCCCCCAAAAAAACTAGGTGTGTCCTATGGGCCGGAGCGTCCTATGGAGCGCAAAATACGGTAGATCTAGACCAGGGGTCAGCAAACTTTTTCAGCAGGGGGCTGGTCCACTGTCCCTCAGACCTTGTGGGGGGCCGGACTATATTTTTTGGGGAAAATGAACTAATTCCTGTGCCACACAAATAACCCAGGGATGCATTTTAAATAAAAACACACATTCTACTCATGTAAAAACACCAGGCAGCCCCCACAAATAACCCAGAGATGCATTTTAAATAAAATGACACATTCTACTCATGAAAAAACACGCTGATTCCCAGAAAGTCTGCGGGCCGGATTTAGAAGGTGATTGGGCCAGATCCTGCCCCCGGGCCTTAGTTTGCCCAGCCATGATCTAGACCCACTTTCAATCCATGGGTACTCAGAATGTACCCATGGCAAAGAGGAAATCTCTAGAAATTTTCTATATGAACCACACCAAATCATAAGCTACTTTTAAACACACTCAGCATTATTGAGTATTATAGAAAGTAGAAACTGTCTGGCTAGAGCAACCCAGCTCCAGATGGTGTTTGACACCATTAAAGAATGTAGGCGATACTTTGTGCTCAGAGACCAGAATCTTACAAATGGAAAGCAGTACCTTGTTAGTTAGGAACTATAAATGTCAAAACCAGGGTTTTGTCCACATAAATGAAATCACTGCTAAACAACAGAAGGAAGAATAACAGCAAAAACCAGCTTATTAGGCCTGAAAGGGGGCAGGGAGCACTTTGATTTCTTTACGTGCAAGCAGAAAAAGAACCAAAACTTTTCATATTTGTAACTTTGCCCTTTTGATCACACTAAGGAGGGAACACAAAGAAGTGGTGGAACAAGAGCAATGCTTTATGGCCAAATAAATCATTATGATCTTGTGTTGTTTCTGATGTTCAGGCTTTCTGTCCTTGCTCGAAAGACCTTACATGTCACATAGCTCTGCCTCTTGCCCTGCCTCCCTTTGACATTAATCTCAGTGCCTTTTTTCCCTTTTACTCTTAACAGTGCATGCAAGTTCCATCATATTTATCTGGCATTTCTGTGACGACCTATAATGAAAAAGAAACATCTACAAATTTTCTTCCTCACAAAAGCTTTTCGGGACAATGCACAATTGAAAAACACACAGTTCTTAAGGGTTGAATCCACACATGGACTTCCATGAAAGGAAAGGCTTCTTCCATTCATGGATGGGTTGCGATCCAGTGGCAGTGCTATTGGTGAAAGGTGAGGGAGGCTGTTTTCATCACGTTCCCTTGCACCACATTCCATTCTGCAACTTCAGGAGGCAAAATTAGCAAAATTTACTTCCCCTCCTTCCTCCCACAGGAATGTCCCCTGAGTAGAGTTCTGCACAAAAGAATGTCTGGCTCCAATCCTATGCCTTTCAGGCCTCCCTCACCTCGATAAGATTCTGCTTACTCGTTGACTTTCTTTGCAGTGGGATAGTTTAATATTCTAAATGAAATACCCAAACAAGTGTTGCTCCATATTGTTTCATTTCAATGGGAAACTAGAATCTCTCTCTCTCTTTCTCTGCCCCCCCCCCCGTTGGTGCTATTTTTGGGACCCTGTGACAGTCATGAATTAACAAACAAGACACAGGATTGTGAAATATCAGGCCAAAACTTTATTCACAGCAGTAGAAAGTGGGGATGGCATGGAAGTAGGGCAAGGATCCCATTCCACATTCCAACAGCCCTTGCGGTTGGAATGACCATCTGCCAGAGTTGGGGGATTTCTCTTTGGGGGTCATCCAGCACTGAGTGGTGCAAGCCAGGCATGCAGGGTCTCTTGGGGTGGTTAGCATAAGAGATTCCAGCCACGCAGGGGCCCTAACCTGAGTTTATGGTGTGCCATGGTCAATCTTTTCCCCAGTCCCCTTATGGAGTCCCCTTTACTATGTTGATCGTACCCAATGTCATTTCCGCCAATATACATTGCCTAAGAAAAGTAAGCTTATGTCCCTGAGTGAAAGGCAAAAAGGGAAACCCAGCCTAGGGGCCAATTAAGGTTGGGAGAAAAATCCTTTCCAGCAACCAAAATAGTCCATTGTCACGGGGCTGCCTGGGAATGCCCCGGAGCTGAGGGAGGGAAAAGAACAGGAGCCTTTTTAAAAGACAGAAGAGGGAGAGAAGGACAAGCAAGCCGAAGGAACTCAAGCGATGAGGATGCTCCCAGATGCTGGAGAGCAGCAACACCACTTGACTAGTTCAGGGACAAAGGGAGACTCAATGCCCATTCCTTCTGCACAGGACAGGAGGGGTTAAAACGTAGGGAACAAAGGAGGTGCTTGGGGCTTCCCCAGCTCCTTTGCTGGAGGAGGAGCAGAAAGCTCCCACTTCCTGGATCTGCTACTGAGGATTCAAACGCATGAATCTATGTTCTGTACCTTTGTAAATATGTATGTAAATAAAGACTATAAATATATCTCTGAGTGAGCAGAGGTCTTCCTTGCGAAAGGCTTCTAGACCCATCACACCCATAGAGGCTCTTGCACTGAGGGTGATTAGGTAGAAAGGTGGCTAGGGGGAAAATGGCACTGAGTACCTGTGAGCAAGAACTTTTAAAGTCCTGCCCTTTGTACCGCATGAGATTCTACAGGGTGCCACTGCCCCATGAGATCCCAAGAGAAGTTCTGAGAGATGCAAATGAACCTTCCCTGCTCCTCTTTGGGTCCCATGCTGCCAGGCAAAGTCATCCAATGCACAGAGTTGTACAGAGCAAGACATTAAATAGTCACAAAAATACATTTTACCTTCATGTTTTACTCATTCTCTAATTCCTCATATATATATATATAAAAAATACATGTTCTGATAGATTTTAATGTGGTTGACATTTTATTTTATTTTCAGTGCATTTCTCCCCCAATATTATTTACAGTCTACAGTCATTAAGCATGAAAGCACCCAAGCCATGTTCAGTTTTGCAGTATCAAATATAATTTTATTCCAGGCATTTGCATGAACTTGCCTATTGACCTTTAACTGCTTCAGAATATATGCTTCAGAATGTGAACATAAATGATGTCACCATTAATCGGAGCTAAGTAGACCCATGCACTATGCATTTTTATAAAAAAAATCTACTCAAGAAATGTGTGCCTGTAGGTTACCAATACCTGCATTAATATACATCTATGGCAGATACACTGGCAGAATTATAAAGAGGAAGAGTAAAGGTCACAATAATGAAAACACTTGTAAATTAAGCAGGCATTAGAAAATTCAAAGATGAACATAAAGGTAAAGCATGTGTCATAAGTCCAGCAATCTATAGATTAATGTAGCTAACAAAGTGCTGCTGTGAAGTGCTCAGCTGAACAATTTTCAAAGCTTCAGGAGATAGGCTAAAAATGACTTCCAAGGATTTTTTTAATATATATTTGGGGGTCTCAGAGAAATTCTAATAGTTTGAGGGAAAGCAGTGACTTCTTCTCCTTCTCATTTTTCTTCTTCATAATAGGGTAGTTTACAATTTTAAAAGACAAAAATTAATAAGATGGTGACAAACAAAATCCATACCTCCCAGTTTAAAAGGACACAGATTGTTTAATTAGCTAATTGCTTGGGAGAAAAGGAATGTTTTTGCCTGAGGCCTAAAGACATGTAACAAAGGTGCCAGGTGAGCCTCCGTGGGGAGAACATTCCACAAGCAGGGAGCCCTTGCGGAAAAAGTCCCTTCTCATAATGCCACCCTCTAGACCTCTCATGGGGGAGACACACAAAGAAGGGTCTCAGATTGCGATCACAGGGTCCAAGTTGGTTCAGACAGGGAGAGTGCTCCTTGTGGTCCTGAGCAGTTTGGATTTTACACTCTTTCTTTTACTAAAGGGAAAAAATGCTTAAAGCAATGGAAGAATTCTGGTAAAGCTTTCTAGTCTATGATTTAGGTGTATACTGTGAATACATTACTGTTCATACAAGCTTTTCCTTCAGTGGTGCATGGAGTAAGGCAACTAGAATTCCTATAAGCATACCTTTTCACAGCGTATGCTGAACACTTGATGGAGCATTGAAGGGACCAGTGTGCATGAGCGGTGACAATCTCACTGCTAAATCACATGACTGTACACAAAAGTATTGTGCCTAAGTTTATTTTATTGTCCACTGCTTTGATAACTTCTGGCTATCTGTAAAACAAATAATATTGTAGGTATCATTGGAGAGATGAGTTGGAGTGTGGACCACTCTTGAATCATCCATTCATCTGTGGATCTTCATAAATCCAGCATTTTAAATCTGTTTGGTGAAGTCTGTGTTTGTGTGTTTTAATTCCTTTTCTAGCTGGAATCACTCCAGTCCTGTATTACAGTATGATAAATAATAGACAAGCTACAGAAGCAAGACTTAAGGGTGAAGAGGGGCAAGACTCTGTAGAGCTTGTAATGTTAGTGCCATGACAGAATGGTGGTGAGCTAATGTTAAAAGTGCCCATACTTCATTTCAGATCTCATTCAGGTGCTGAAAATTATTATATACTAGGCTTTCATCCATATATCAGAGAAGATGCAAGTGGATAGCTATCCATTTTAATGTTTACCACATAGCTGAAAGTCAAATGGACAAAAATTGTAGAAGTCAGGTAGCAGTATTACCGTATCTAAGGTGATAGCCTTTGTCACTTGACTGACAGTTAGTCAGGTCTCTGGGAAGAAATGCTGGATATCAGGGGAGACCTTACCTCCTGACCCTTGTGACATCTCCTGCCTTTATTACTAGCTTTAACAGAGAAGGCAGAGAACCAAGCCAGTTCCTTGAAACTTGTCAGTCTGCCCTTCCATTCCTTATTTTAGTAATCATTAATGGTTCCTCAGAAATGTGAACCTGAATATTCTCTCTGTCCTCTTTCACAGAAACTGGATTTAATACCAGAATTCAAATACCAGCTGCAAGGACTACAAACAAAATGGTGATTTAATGATGTATTCTATGAAACTGCTATGTTTTGCAAAATTTTAGTCTTTACTTTTATCTGTTCAGCCCACCTGCATTGCATCCTCTCATGGGATCCATCCCAAGGCCTATTGACTTAATCATTTTGTTAAACGAAGCCTTCAAATCAATATAAATTTGTATAATTTATTCTTGTTGCAAAGATTTTAGTATCTGGGGTTTCTGGTTGCAGAATCTAAAGCCATTTTGCAATTCCCTTTTTTGGAATAGGTATATAAAAAGCAGATGCCATCTGCTAATAGCAATAAGAGTTTAGAAATTGTCTCAGCCCATTTATAATTTCTACCTCCATTATATCTGTGCATAGTTTATAGCTTATGTTTTCGCATTATACATTTTCTGATCTCATTTTCCATAATGCTCTTACTTAGATTTGTAATTTATTACTATGCCCCCTTTTACACAAACACACCCACACTTAACCAGCCAGCCTAACGAGTAGAATTGCTATCAATACACATTTTAAAGTGAAATGGATTGGGAATTTCTACAGTAACATCTTAGATTTTTTTAATATTATACAGTGCTTAAAAGTACTCTGATGAATGGAACTGTCCATTGCTGAAATATTGCAAAGTCTAAAACAGGGTCTTTAAGCCCTGCTTTATCAGTAGTATTTAGACTTTTAAAAATGAACCTAGTATTTTCTTATCGGGGTGAAGCTCCTCTAGTTTTCTGAACAAGGAAAGAAGATTATATGCAGACAAGGAAAAAATGCAGAGAAATATCATGAGAAGAGCAGGAAACCAAGATATGCAATGCCATGAAAAACACACAAATCTGTGATTCTGAAGATTGCACAGGTCAAGTGCTGACTTTGGTACTAAACAAGAAAATAGCATTCAAAGACTCAGATTCTCTTAGCAAGAAGGGGAGGGGGGAAAGTAACAAGACCTTGGTCCAAATAGCTTGAATAACTGGCTCCAGCAGATGTGATTTAAGCTTCTGTGTGGTTCTGTGACACCAGTTAGAGCAAAAGAGATTTCAGGGTCACTCATCATTGTAAGCCAAGCAGGCAGTTTCAGTCAAGCAAAGAAGAAGAAATCTACTGGGTGAAGGACACTTGCATTATCACACAAGCTGAGAAGGGAAAACACAGCATAGCTGGAGACCTGGTCTATTTCCTGGCAATCATTCTAGCAGGTGTCTGCTGTAAATTATGAATTAGAGCTGTGTGTCTATAGCGCCACAAAATTTTCCACCCTATTCATGAACAGAGAAATTGGGGAGACAGAGAGGATAATTTCTCCAAGAGTATCTTTAGGAGTGGGGTTCACAACTAGCAGTGTCAGTAACACAACTTTTTTCTCTCCCCAAGTTTTTTAATATAATAATAATGATAATAATAATAATAATAGCAGCCACCACTTTGATATATGTTCTATGCAACTAATGTGAAGCAGAACATGAGTATAATAACAGTATAGAAAAAGACATCGTTTAAAATGTACAGTGTACTCCTCCTCTCTTATAAATATGTATAATATTAACAGTCACTCGGTAAAATGTGTGGATAACACAGATGGTGTTTGGCTCATTCTTCTTCTTCATAAAAACTCACCCTACTCATTTATCCAAAATGATAAATATTATTTAGTTTTATATAAACATGTAGTTTATTCCCTGTCCTGAAATTCCCAACTCTCTTGTTGCATATTTTGTTACCAGATTCCACTCATTAATGACTTCTCTAAACTTCTCTCCTTCTTTAAGCATAACTGTTAATTAAATAGCATTTAGTTGTTCCCACATCCTCCTTATGAGATCTATTTTACTGGGTTATAAAAATTAGAATTAAAAAGTGGTGATTGCTCAGGGGAAAAAACCCTGACAACTAAGTTTCCTTCTTTTTCTAAGAGGTGAGGAAAATAAAAATCTCAGAAAGTTTGTTGGAAACATGCCTCCCACGAAATTTTGGTTCAGCTCTATTATGAATGGTTAATTTAACATGTTCCAACCTATTGATTTCAAGAGTTATGATATTTCGTGGCAACTTGCCAACCATAGAATGTGTCTGGATTGTTTTAAGGTTGGCATGACCACCAGACAATGTTGTCGTGCTGATCTTTTGCTTCTTTCTCCTCCACCCTGGCGTATGTGTGTTTGGAACATAATGATTTTGAATCCCTGCCAGTCCTCAGGAGCTTCCATAACTGTAAGACAACACAGATGTCTGTGTGCCATTTAATGGCTTTCAGGTGAGATAATGTAAGGATTCAAACACTAGAACTGACAAGTAGTGTGCTGTTGAGAATGGCTGGCAATGTCACCGGATGAATTTAAGCTATCAGCATTTCTGCCATTTCTCTCAGAAGCATGCGGAATAGAGTCCATGCCCCACATTTTTCAAAGTTACGCTTCTTTCAGTTCTTAGAAACAACAAGATCTGTGTTTTACTGTATTAATTCAGTGTTCTGTGTTGGTTTTATTAAGTTGTTACTCTTGATGGTTCTGTCATACATTTTGAGACTCTCTCAAAGATCACCCGAAGACAAAACCTTGCTTTTGCCAGTGTACTAATGCAACACAGCAGCAAGCAAAATCATGTTATTGTTGGTGGTATTCAAAAAGACAGCCTATTCATTTCCCCTCCTTAGCACATGGGCAGAGTGTCTCTCTACCAGGTGGGCATAATTATGCTGGAATATGGTTTGGCTGACACATTACTTCCTGTTGGCTGGATAATTCTTCTGCTGAATCCCAAATAAAAGAAAGAGAAAATGCAGAAAGTGGCTTTGCTGGAGGGGGGAAATGTTTGAAAGTTGTGTCACAGACATGTTTGAACGGGCAATTTTCAAAATTACAAAATTGTTTGTGTGTGTGTGCGTGTGCGTGTGTGTTTTTAAAAAGGGTAGGGGGAGAAATCCTTGCCAGACACATTTATGCAGCTCTGTTCTCTAGTTAGGCCAAAAAACTTATCACGGGAAACTGTTTGAAATTTAGCATTTCAATAGCACTTTTTCTATAAATTACAACACAAAGACCCACTCTTCTATTCTGGCATTGTCATGAGGAGATCAAAAACTCTGGCTTTGCAAATATCAAAACTGCAAATTATGGCTACTCTTAATTGTGGTTTAAAGAAACAAGCAAGCTATATAAACCACATTTTGAAGTTTTGTAGCAAAACATAGTTAAGACGAACCACAGTTTGTTCAGGTTCAAACACAACACTAAGCTGTGGTCAGTTAAAAATAAAAGCAAAGGCTGCTGATCTTCCCTCATTTGCAACAGAAGAGGTGAAGAGTAATGGAAATAAATATGCATAGGATCATACTGTTTCCCATCATTTCTCATGTAAGCAATTATCTTTGCCTTCATTTCATTCTAGTAGTAGGCAGAACAGGAATATTAAGTATGTGTGTATGTACATGCATGCAGAGGCATGCACATACACAAAGGAATGATATAATTTTATCTTCTGTACTGAAAAATGTAAAAGATGAAATAACTAGTTTTCATCAGTGAAATCATGAATTGCTTTAGCCATAATTGTCTATATTTATACGAGCAATATAAAACTGCAAATTAAAAAAGAACCTTGAGGAGAATCAGTCTTTCCCCCACATGTCTTCTAATTGGACAATTTGGAACCAATATTTGTGGGCTGGCAAGTCAAGAGAGTCAATTGCATCCTTTTCTTCTCACCACTGTAGGTTTTCCAGAGTCTTTTGGAGCTTATTTATTGTCACAGTTGAGTTAGTATGCGTTGTTTGGGACACAACATTTATAGCCTAGCTATAGTTATGACTGTTATTGCTTCTTTGCTTTTAGAAGAAGCAGTAAACTGTGGATGTGACAAGAGCATATACTGTTCCTGTCTAACGTCATAATCTAGTAAAGAAGCTGGAAAAAGAAACTCAAGAGAAAATGTAGAGGAAGTAGTTAGTGGGAGAAGCCTATACCCAAATATGCTGTATCTATGCATGCTGTATCTGTGCATCATAGCCCTAGACGTGGCTATGAAATGCCACATCTTTATTGTTCTAAGTAAAGTTGCCTCCTAGTTTTATGAAGTATACATTTTAAGTACCAATGAGTATTGCTACCATACCTCGAAAGAAGTCTCAAGTAAGAAAGTTTATATTTATTAAAATGTAACAAATTAGAGGACCTGCCAATTCACCAAATAACAAAGAGGAGACCACAGGAATCAAGGATTACATCAAAGGGAAACATCTCTCACCTCCTGGGCATGTAAGTCAGTGCATTATTTGCTCCTCAGCCATGGACCGTGTCAGCCTTGGGGGATTCTATCCTCCGCCAGCAGCATCAAGGATCAAGGCAGAAGCAAGAAAGTTCGTATTTATGGTTTTATTCAGTTCTTGTGGTGCAAGACAAATAACCCATTCCTTAACTCCATAGTGATATTGCTCACTCTGAGCTTGTCCCCTTCTTTCCCCAGCAACAGCCTGTGGCCCTATGGGTGGTCTCAGGAGTCAAACGTCTTTGAGCCCTTTGCTCTTGAATTCAAAGGGAGCGGCCTGTACGTGTGGATGGTGGTGCTTCTATGCTTTCCAAGTACATCTCTGCTGGCAATTCTCCCACACACCCTCCTTCTCCTGACACCTCATAACTTGTAAGATGGGATCCTCCTTAACAAAGCTCCTGGTTGCGCTCGGGCCCCTGGGACATCTCTGCAGGGTGGGTTGTAGCTAGGTTTGGCCCAAGCCTTAACCGTTAGGCCCTGGGATCGCGCTAGGCTGTTTTCGCCAATCAGGGTGAGCGGCGTGATTCCCAGGGCCTATAAAAGTGGCAGCGTGGTGTGATTGGGGACACTTGCTTCGTGCTGCCGAACACCCGCCCTCCCTCCCTTATTTTAGGTCATGCTGCTTTGGCCTTGCTTCGGTTTGGGTCACCTGCTTTGGAGCAGGGGCTGGGTAGGAACTTTTTCCATTTGGCAGATTGGCTGCAGCCATTTGGTTTTCGCCTATCCCCTTAGCAATTCTCACAACTTTGTAAGCTTTGGCTGTTAGGCATTGGTTTATTGAATGTGGGAGGGGAGTATGTGGGAGGGGAGGCGTGGCCATCACTTGCCCCTCCATGAATAAGGGTATTCCGGTAAAGGAATATGGGGGTCCTGGATCTCGTCCGAAGTCCACTTGAGGGGCTAGGGCCATGCCAGGACCACAGGAACCCCGGGATGAGCTTCAGTTGATCTTCATCAATGTTGCTCCCTCGTTTGGTGTTTACCCTTTCAGACTACCAGCCAGAGAGGCAGGAGGCAGTTATAGTCTGTTGCCAGTGTCTAAGCCAATACCTCTCACTTTTCTGTAATTAATAAAGTTGTGGCCTAAAATTTTGCCCAATAAAATAAAAATAAAAATTTATGTGTCAGTGTGAAGTTATTTACGGGGGAAGGGCTTGGGGGTCTCGAAACGCAATTTTGAGTTCTGCTGCAATTCAAACCTGTCTCCCTCTTCTCTTGAAACTACTGGATAAGAGGGGACTGCTCCCCCCACTTCACCCCACCTCCAAGGGAAGCAAAGGAGGAGCAGGGGGTGATTCCCAGCCTTCCCCTTCAGTCCAGGCCCTGACATCCCAACTGTTGGGCTTGGTTTAATAAATATTTCCAGGGGAACCTAAGGAGATGCAACCCAAAATAATCTGAGGTTATTTTATGTCTTATCAGCTTGGACAATTAAGCATAATAGCTGCTATCCAAGTTGCTGCTATCCAAATTATTTATTTAGCATTTATTTAATTCATTTATAAGAGTTCTTACTCACCCTTCACCATAAGGTCTAGGGGTGGGTTGCAGCAACAGAAAATGCAATTATAAAAACAGATGAAAGCATTACAATGATAAAATACATAAACAAATTCCATACAGAACAGGAGAGTACATTAATAGTGCCTCTGTGTATCTATTAATATTAAGATTCTGGTTTAAAAAAAAGCAAATTGTGTAAAGAAATCAAAAAGCTTTGAATAAATGGAGAGAGGAAACAATGTTGCCACATAATTCTAAAAATTAGAATGCTTTATCTTGCATATTCTGTGTTTAAATGGCTGTACAAGAGAGGCTAAACAATGCATGATGCTATTCAGAGTTAATAAATATATATTTGATTTGTATAGCAAGACTGGAACATAAGAGGGAACTTAAAATTAATATTTATATGCTGGGGCCCTTGCTGACCATTTACACCAGTGAATTCAGTTTTGTATTCCTTAGAAGAGGATGCTAAGAGCTTCTATGAAACTTTGTAACCATGTTTCAGGCCTCATGAAATGGATAGTTGAATGACGGCTAGGGAAGACACCAGCCCATTTCTATACCTCCCTATCCCATAACTGTTCTTGTATGCAGCTTTCAGA
Source organism: Podarcis pityusensis (assembly GCF_964106645.2). Classification (NCBI taxonomy): domain Eukaryota; kingdom Metazoa; phylum Chordata; class Lepidosauria; order Squamata; family Lacertidae; genus Podarcis; species Podarcis pityusensis. The sequence goes on along the minus strand of NC_138034.1, from coordinate 45,641,293 downwards.
AAATTCATAAAGCCACACTGTGCATCATCAGAAATTTTAAATTCTTGTCAGAGAGCTGCTTGCATAGTGTGGTCTTTCCCCCCCTTTCAGGACACATTGTCTGGCTTTCTCCACAAAGATGTGCCAAAATGGCCTTTGATGCATGCAGAATCTGCCTTGACACATGCAGTGTGAAATGGTCATTTATCCAGAAAGAAGAGTCCGCCCTATCTTCCAGCCATGTTGCCAAACTCACAGGTTTGGAATCCTAATTCCAGAGCCTCAGAATGTCACTTTTCCTCAAACCTGTTCATTTTGGGGTTAGTTTGTATGGATGTAGTCTTTCCTTCTTCTCTGCTGTTGGGGGATGGGAATAAAAGCAAAACTCAGCAGCAGTTTCAGAGGAAGGAAGCAGCTTGCAATCTACTAAGACAATATGAGAAGAAACACCTCTCCCACAACTCCTGTTCAGATGAATGAACTGACTTAAGAACATGTGGCAAGTGAGTGTGTGTGTGTGTGCAGACCAATAACATGGACTTTGTGAGTAGGACCTGTACAGTTCTTTTGCATATATTAGTGTAGGCTCTCTAAGTGAAAGCAGGAGCTTTGCACTAAGCAATGCTCTCCCCAGTTGTGCTTAGGCTGTGTAGATTTAGTGAATGGGGCCTGTTCCCATGATCCAACTCTCACCTGGCACATTTTCACAGTATGTGCTGTTGTCATATAGAGGCTATGGCAGTATTTGTGATGCTGCTGTAGGAATCGACCACACACGGCCATCCACACTTTGTACCACACTAAGCAACCCTACATTCTGTACCACAAAGGAACCATCTCTGATGTGGTCCCAGAAGCTGTCAATGAGTTCCAGGCTGGAGAGGAAACTTTTCAGATTTCCTCTTCCCTTCTTTTGCATGTGCACATGTGTATGGATAGTTTGCACTTACCAAAGAGATTAGAATGCCTACAGTGTTTTAAGAGATCTTAGAACTTATTTGTATCTGTTTTTAGGGAGTCATGATGTCAAAGTTTGAAGACTCTTGTGGTACTTGCAATTTGAAATCAAGGGGCAGAATGTGATCCTCACTAGTTTAGAAAATAAAAATGGAGGTGGTAGAGAATTGTGATGATGCTTTGACTACTTCTTTCTTTCTTTGGGGAACATTTCATCCACCGAGAATATGGCTCAGGATATTGGACACAAATTTATAACTTCATAAATTAGAAATGATTAACTTATACATAAATTATAATAAAAATACTTTATATCGCCCACAGACATTTCTTGATGTCACATGAAAGCATTTTCAAGGGGAAATTACCTACTTAATTTGATAAAGGTTTTTCTCTTCCTATTTTACCAGTGGGGGGAAATTGAGTATAACAACTGTTAAGAGTTCTATCTACTGCTAGCAAGAAGTCAAAGAAATAAAAGTAGTTAGGATTATTTATTTATACTTCTGTAGAAAGGCAATTCAGAATTTTTCTTCCTCTCTATAATCCAGTCTGTTTGGAAGCAGGGAAAAGAGAACTATAACAGGCATACTGGAAAAAAACAGGATGAGAAAATAGAAAAACATGATCTGTAACAGATTTCTAGTCACAGTTGTGCGTTCTGTTTTCTTGGTTCATCTTTTCTTTTCCCATTTTCTTTTCAAAAGAATGGTTCAGAATAATTGATTGGGACAATAAGAAAGAGTGTAGAGAGAATGATAGCTTTTACGTGATGTTACTTTTCTTTCTGGACTGCAGCTATATTCATTTCATATACATGCAAAATTTCAGACAATAACTTAGCGGCAAAGTTTCAGACTATAATTTTTATTTATCATTTATTGAACAGATTCATATACCACTTAACATGGGATATCAAAGTGGTGTACACTAAATATAAAAACACCCACAATAAACATTAGAACAGTAAAATATCAGGAATGGATAGAGATGACCACTAGATTAGAATAAGAAATCAAAATGACGAAAGATATAAGGAGCACTGGATATTTTTTATTGAATATATGAAAAAGCATTATAAACAAACAGTTAACCTAGCAGGATGGTAAGATTTTCAACAGTGTAAGAAAAAACTAAATTGTGTATAATAACAGTAGTTGCAATAGATGGGGTGAACCAAGAAAACGCAAGAAAAAGAGGAGACAAAAGGAACTATGGAAAAAGAAGATGGGAAGCCGGTGGAGGAATGCTTTCTGGTTTTCTGTTTATTTTTCGATGTCTTAAAATTTCTTTTCTATTTCAGACTTTTTTTGGTGTGTTCTTTGCATTATTTCCATTCATTTCTTTGTTATGGAATTGTATCAGAAACACATATAAAAATAAATATTAAAAAAAAGGAATGGAAATCAATGTCATGCTATTATGATTGTTCAATCAGTACAAGCATTTCAGCTTGCCAGACAGAATTCACACACACACACACACACACACTAGGGGAAGGGAAGGGAAGAAAGCCCTGACTATATGTGTGTGGGCATATGACACAAATCCCTAGTGTGCCACCACCCATCAAAACTTGCTTTGAATATGTCCACATCTTGCAAAAGTGGCAGAAAAAGATATATAGATTTTAAATATAGCCCTCTCCCCCATGTACAAAACATATAGCAGGTAACGGCCAGGTATGTTGCCATTTATCAAGGATCCAGCTAAAGCAGGGAGTGACTGAAAAATGATCCTTTAAAACTTATGTGAAAGGTCCTGGAAACAAACTCATCCCATCTGACATGCTTTGCAACTTCCTTCCTCTTTTGAAGTCTACATCGTTTGATAGACATTACATGATGCCTTGTATGCAAGGGGAAGATTACCTGGGCAACTAGTGGAAGTTTACAGGATTTATGTGTGTGTGTGTGTGTGTCTCTCTCTAGCACAAAACAAGGTAGGCTTCCAAGTGTCATTCCATATGACGCTTTTAATGATAACATCACTTTCTGAGTGTCTTCACTTCACCATTGTAGACAAAGTCCTCATTAGGTTAATGGAAGATCACTGGCTTTCACCTGCATTTTATTCCCTATAATGAGCCCTTTTTATACAATAAGGTTTATGAAAAGCGAAAACGTTGGCTCATGGGGAAGAGATGGATGAACATAATAAGGCTCCTGTTGGAGGGATTTATGATGTATATTTAGCATCGCAGACAACATAGTAAATCACTGCCACAGCCAATGTGAAAGATACATTAGTTGCCATTTGTTTTTCACCAGCTTATCTGGGTCCTTTTCAAATGTCATTCGAAAGATTTATACAGCAGCCTCATTTTTATATTATTAAAAAAAACTATTACACATTATAATGAAACCCTAAAACATGGCAAATTATTCCACTTTTCTTTTGTGGTTTGTAACAGTAATATCACACACACACACACACACACACACACACACATACACATACTTCAAAACCAGCAACAGTCACTCCTGGCCATGTATGACAATAGTCCGATGATGGATAACCCCAAGAAAAACACTGGTGAGAAATAGAGTTATCAAAAGTTGTGCCCCCATTGGCTTGGAGAGATATCCTGTAGCAATAATCAGCAGGTGTTGTTTACTAATGGCATGACTCATGCACCTTCATTTTCTCACAAACGTGGGTCACAAATGAGGGAGCACAATATTCCATATTTTAAAGATAAGGTTCAGGTTAAGACTCTAAATTTTCTGGAAACATTGTCATCATTGTCCTGTGTATGTTGACTCGGAAGTATAGCCAGATGAGCTCAGTAATATTTTCCTGAACCGCCCAGGTAACTATGCATAAGATTGAACGTGGGCAGTTTAGCACACCACCTAAAGAGCCCCATCCCCCCCAAAAAGAACCTCTAAAAGGGGCAAACTTATTTATATGCAGTTTGATTTTATAATGTGTTAGTATTTTAGGGCACAATCCAAACTCACTCCTTCCTCTGGTGGGGTTTTGTGGATTGGTGAGACCACTACTGTATATGCAGATGTGCTACATATGGTGGTCATAACAGAAGTTGAGGGACATGGTGATTGGGCTTAATCTGGGGTGAATGACATCATGAGATGGCAATGACACCCGAGATACACTGCATCCCAAGCTGGTTCAGCCCCAGCCCGTCCCACCCTTGGAACATCCATTTTGGGGACTTTAAACTGTTTCCCACAGGCAAGGTTCCAGCGAATAAGCCTCATGCTTACTTGACCATTTGGTGACTGGTGGGAGGCCAGTAAGCTTATCAGAACTTGAGCCAATAGACATTTTAAAAATAAATTGAATTGTGATCTTTGCAAGTCCACATCTAGCCTAGGACCAAGGACTATTTAAAAGAAAGAAAGAAAGAAAGAAAGAAAGAAAGAAAGAAAGAAAGAAAGAAGTACATTTTCATGGACAATGAATTCCCAATTAATGGAAGGGAGCTTTCATAACAGATAATTATTTTGAGCACATAAGGGTGGCCCTTCCATTGTGATCACCAAGAAATTATTTCATCCAGGAGCAATTGACCTTTATAGTCATTATGGCCCCAAGATTCTAAACTGTATGATTCTGCCAAGGCTTCAGCTAGCTGGAACTCCCAACAGATTCAACCATCACAAACTCAGTACACACTCCAAAATCAGTAATTACATAATGTGTTCTGAGAATGTGATAGAACGCCTGAAGCCAAAGTCATGTTAAAATCAATATGATGTCTCTCAAGCAGTGATGTGCCTTTTAAAGGAAGAAAGTGAAACATGAAATGATTGCAACAGAACACTTAAAATGTATTACATTACAGCTACAAAAGCAAAATTTGCAACTTGCCATGGCCAGGTAACAAGTTATGTTTTCTCTTCCCTTATGGCTTATGATGTAATATCAATATGTCACAGATCTCCACACACTGAAAATGTGATAGATTTAATTGATTGCTTTAATTGAATGAATGAATGAATGAATGGTTAAATAAATATAGATAGATAGATAAAACAAAGACACCTACATTTCAAATAATTCACTTACATGTTCAAATCATTATTGTGTAGCTGAATGATAAAATAGTAGTGGAAAAGAGCTATGACTATATTGAAAAAATGCTATTGGTAAAATAGTAGATATATCTTCAACTGACAGTAACAACTGGCAAAATAATGAAAGCAATAATTTCCTTTGCTGACTTGTGAAAAGTTGGGCAGTGACCAGTGCTGTCATATGTGCTCTTACCTGAGACACAGCTGATGGAGCCACTTGGTACATAAGGAGAGGGATGGAGCCAATATCAATGAGGAGCAGGTGCTGGTTGGAGATTCAGCCAAGCCTCAGTGGACCACTGGGTGGAGAACAGCATGTACGTCCAGCTTTGTTCAAATTAGTGACATATCCAGCAGGTCCTTTCTCTGCTAGGCACAAAGGATGGGTTCTTGTAGAGGGCTGTTTGCAGATTTCACACCTCCTTTCTCACAAACCGGAAAAACCGATGCCTTATTTATATCGCTATATATCCGTAGATCTCAGGGTGGTTAACAACATAAATTCACAATATAAAAAACATAAAAAACAAAGAAAATACAACCAAATAATCTCCCCTTCTATGACACCTTTTTAAAGGGCATCAGATGTCAATGATCCAAAGGCCTGGTTAAACAGGAATATTTTTGCCTGACACATAAGTTGTAGAATGAAGTTCTTGGATAGAACATTCCGCAAATGGGAAGCCATTGCAGAAAAGTCCTGTTCTTGTGCTGCTATCTTCCAGATCTCTTGTGGAAGAGGCACATGAAGAAGGACATCAGAAGATGATCTCAGGGTCCAGGTAGGTTCACATGGAGAGAGGCGGTCCTTGAGGTCCAGAGGTCCTGAGCCATTTAAGGCTTTATAGGTGAAAAGCAGCACTTTGAATTGGGCCCAGAAGCTAATTGGTAGCTAGTACAGTCAGACCAATTGGATATAATCCAAAATATTAACATCTGAATAACAGACTGGCAAGTGAAATATTGCTAGAAAATGTTTTAAAACTTCATGTAAATTGAGCCATGACTAAAAAATTCTGAATTAGCTGCAATATCTCAATAAAATACTGTAAACTCTTGAAGGAGTAGCTCAAGGAAGTTATCTCCTGCATGCTAATAGAAAATTTACTCAATGAATAAAATATTAGTTTGTATCTTGCAAAGGTAGAATGCAATATACGATAGTGTTTCTTAATATTATTATCTCCTTATATGAATTGATAGTGCTGTGAATCTTTCACCTGAGAAGCTTAATCTTGTTTTTGTCATCTTGTTTAACAACAACAACTAGAATTATACAGCCAAGGATGATTCTACTATGAAGAAATATTGGAAAGGTTAGAGCTACTGAGTGCAGAACTGAATAAAACAACAAGAGATATGGTTCCTTCAGAGAAAAGTAAATCACATTGCGAAATATATGTTTTTACTTTTCTTCTTTAATTTCGAAGAGGGAATCCAACCTAAAGAAAACACACGTTTTCAAAGACGAATATGATAGTAGTCGTAGTATCACGGACATAAATGTGTCATGATATTATATAGTATTATTACAGTGCCATAGACATAGATTTATCATCATCATTATCATATACACAAATAAAATATAATAGTGGTGATAGTAGTAATAACTGGCATAAGCATGGAAGAATGTATGATTATTTTAATTAAATGTACTTTGGTGTAGAGCACAATCCTAAACACAGTCAAAGGTCAGCTGACATTTAAAGTTCCAATGTACTAGCAAAGACCTCGGAAAGCTCCCTGAACATTGGTGCCCCACTAGTGGCAGGTGCACTTTGGGTCCAGCCAAAAAGATATGCAAAATCCCAAGTCCCTCATTGCTCCAACACTCTCCACCAACCCACAAAAAAGTGCCAGCTCTGGATCCTTGCACATATGTTGCACCTGCCACCATTTTGGAGATCTTTTAAACATTTATGCAGTATTGCTGCTACAGATCATTGTAGTATTGATGTTGAAGAAGATGACTTAAATGCTTTGGCCACACACTTCTGACTAAGTCTGGCCCAGCTATGGTCAAAAAATGATCAAAGTTCAGCACATGTCCCAAGCAAGCAAGTACCAGCTAGGGTCCCAGTAAGCAGAAAGCATAGTCCTTGCCCTTTCCCCCTTCATAATAATGGAGGGAAATCAAGACCAAGGATGGCAAGTTGCTCTGAAGCAGAACCATAGCACAGTTTAATTTCATCTAAAATTATATGCCTGCCATTCTCTGCATTACTCATAGCAAAGTTGGAAAATTCATGTCTGGATGCTTTATTATCCAGAATAGTGCCCCCAAGTCTTCCATTGTTTTTATTTATTTCCTGATGGTATTAAAGTCTGCATTCATTCCTTAATCCATTCATAGCTTTTCATAGCAAATCTTCCAATGGTACGTGTCAGAATTGCCTTATGATGACTGGCGGAATAAAATGAATGTGCACCTCCTACTAGCATTTGACTTACTGACACAAAGATAGTTTTGCATGATTGAAATTCTTTATTTATTTCTTCAAATGGTTTCCAGGGATGAAGCTTTAAGATTTACATAATGCATCTTCCCAATGACATTACAAGAACAAATTAGTCCTAAAAACACTTGAAAGCACTATGCGTAGGGTGGGAAATTGGATTCTTTATATTGAAGTACAAACACAGAACAAATATGAAACATAGCATTCATATAAATAGGCACACATACACTTAAGAGATAACATTTGATTTACACTGTTAAATGTAGGGAACATTAATCACAAGGTGTTGGTATGATTGCATTCATAGTAAGATATAAGCTTGCAATATTTTGCATGAAGGTGGATGGAATATAAAATGAGGTCACAGGGAGCTTGTTTGCATATAGCACTAACCCACAGTTTAACCGCTAACAGTGGCAACAGGAGCAGCTGCACAGGCAGTCTGGCCACCATTTTGGAACCTCCAAAATGTCCAAGGCTTAGCATCATTCCAGGACATTGTGGGGAGGAAATTACAACCCCTACCACCCAAAATGGTGGGGAAATGTCAGAGAATATTCCACTAAGTGGCATTCTTTTTCTAGGGGTTACAACACACAAGTGCACGCACACACAGAAAATGTATTCTGAATTTTTTTGGCTCATTTCCAATGTTAACCAACTTACTACTATCAATGTCAGGACAGGGTTCTGAGAAGCATACAAATTTAATTAATAAATAGCATAGAAGTGTAATAAATATTACCAACCCCACTCAAGAATGACATCATTACTTCATACTATTATGGTTAAATAAATCCATGGTGGTGGACAAATATCAGGCTTGTGGGATCTACTTTGTGATCCCAGGTGCCAGCACAGCCAGGATTTATGAACAATTGGTCGACCTGACAGAAGCCAGGCTACAGTCAGGTCCATCGTGGTGAGACCTGCCCCCCCGCCCCCCGCACCTAGCCATTATAGGCCAGTTCAAATTCAAAATTTGTGTAGAGAGCCCTGACTGTTCTAGAAGTTAAAGGAAGAACCAATGGCATCCACGAGCCATGTAGGAAGCCATGTAGGAAGGCTGTCCTGGGCCTCAATCATCACTCCCAGTTGATGCCTGTAAGTGGTATTTTCTCTATCTCTTTTTACTAGAATCTTAAGATCTACCAACTTGTGAAAAAACAAACAGTGCAATCCTGTACTTGCCTATTCAGATGGCAGTCCTAGTAGTAGTAGTAGTAGTTCTATTTATACCCAGAACATCAAACATAAAAAGCTTCCCAATACAGGGCTGTCTTCATATATTGGCTTAGGCATTGGTATCCAGACTATAACTGGCTCCTGCCCACCCAGCAGGAAGCCTGCAAAGCGTAAACTATGACAGGGGGAGCACCATCAATGGCTATTGACTGGTGCTCACCCCTGGAGCTGCTGGTGGTCCTGGCATGGCCCTAGCCCCTCCCGGGCTTCGGACGAGATCCAGACCCCTGGATTTCTTTAACGGAATACCCTCTAACTTGGAGAGGCAGGTGATGGCCACACCTCCCCTCCCCACACTCACCGAAACCAATGCCTAACCACCAAACCTTACAAAGTTGTGACGATTGCTAAGAGGTAGGTGAAAACCAAGCAACCACTGTCAATTTGCCATGTTGGAAAAATTCCTACCCAGCCCCCATTCCGAAACAGGTGACCAACCAAAGTCCCATGTGTATTAACAGCTTCCTATGTGAGAATAGGAACTGCGGGAAGCAGTGGAAGACACGAGTGCCTGATGTGCTCTGGTTCATGGGGTCATGAAGAGTCGGACATGACTAAATGACTAAACAGCAACATGTGAAAATATTCCACAATGTGGCCTTGAAATTTGCCACCACGCATCCATTTGATAATTGCCGTGCTATAAATGTTTCATAAATATAAGGTCTAATAAAGCTATCAAATGACTAATTAACAATGGTATTTTTCAATTTATGATAGCCATCTCTCTAAACTCAGTGAAATATGTGAAAAAACACACCCCTGATTAACTAGTATTTTACTCACTTTGAATTTCTGGATAATATCACAGTGGACTTGCAGTGGGTGTGGATTTGGCTTATTGCCATATGCCTGCCCAAGAATTCATTTTGGTGCTAGTGTTTGACTGACAACTGCAGGTTGCCAAGTGATTTTTGTTTTCCACCCCATCTGCTAGAGTCTATTAATTCACATTTATGTCTCAATGCTGGTGCTTTTCCTTTCCAGATGGCGTATGCAGAAATCAAGTCTTCATGGTGCGATACGAAATAGTAATGTCTAACACGTTCTAAAATAAATTAAATCCAGCATAATAAATTTTAAAAAGAGGCAGCAAATCAGTAGTTTAGAAAAGTTTCGAATTTTCATTTTATATGTTGTAATGAACTTCATTGCATCTGCCTTTGATTTACAGCTTGGTATAACATAAGGATGCTGTTTATCAGAAGCCCTTTTCCTAATAGGGATTTTTTCTAATTTGCCCAAATGAACATAGGCTAAATAAAAGACAATTTAATAAAAGAAATGAAGCCTTCAAGAGAAGACTCTCTGTCAATTCCTATAGATGGGTATGCACTATAACAGTGTGGACAGAGTAAGTTGATAAAACTACGGTGACATCCTACGCTTGGCAAGTGGGGTTAGTTCATCTTAAACTGCTGACTTTCAACAGCAATTCTTTAATAACAATTTATTACAGTGAATCAGGTGCACAGGGCTGAATTGACCTGGCATAGGATATATAGAGATGAGGTGATCACTTAATTCCACCCCATTTCAGTCTCACAGAGCTCAATCCATTCCATTTTTTTTTAAAGAACAGATAAAAGTCTGCATTATATTTAACACTTTGTATGCACTCATTACTCAAAATCCGCACTTGCCTTATGACACATCTACCCATACAATACACATTTTGTATTATGCATCTTTTGCATGAAATACTTTACACACCTTTTGTACACTGGAGGTGAATTTCAAAATCCAGAGAGTTTTTCATCTAACAGGGAATTGCGTTTTGATGTATAAGTGTCAGGGTGCTGTCGACAGCTGTGGCTGATTCCCAGGAAGGCAGTGAAACAGCAAGCTTTTTCAGTTCTGTTTATTAACACAATTTACACAAATATAAGGGGAAATAGGGAGAATAAAGGTATAGAGGTGAGGCATCTATTGTATAAATTAAAGGCATTTGTTGATGATGTGGTGTTAACATTGGAACAACCTATAGCTAGTGTCCCCCAAGGCAATAGAAGAAATTAAAAGATTTGGAGATGTGGTGGGCTTTAAAATAAACACAGAAAAGACTAAAATGCTGGTGAAAAACATGGAAAAACCAGTTGAGAAAGGTTTTGGAAATGGAGAGTGGCCTAAAAATAGTTAAGAAAGTGAAATATGTGGGATCTGGTTGATGGTGAAAAATCTTATTTCAAGATAAATACAATAAACTATGGAAAGAGACTAAAAAAGAGTTAGAGATTTGGGGAAGGATGAAGCTTTCCCTGCTAGGGAGAATTTCAGCTATCAAAATGAATGTGTTCCCCAAAATGTTGTTTTCATTTCAGTCAATCCAGATTGTTGACAAACTAAGTTGCCTCAAAGAATGGAAAAAGAATATTTCTAAATTTGTTTGGCAGGGGGGAAAGCCACAAAATAAACATAAAAATTTGATTGATACAAAAGAAAGAGGAGGCTTTGCCCTGCCAGACCTACAATTGTACTATGAGGTGGCTTCTCTGTGTTGGCTAAGGAAATGGATTGTATAGGAGAATGCACACATTTTAGACCTGGAAGGTCACGACATGAAGTTTTGTTGGCATGCATGCCTTTGGAAAAGCTAAAACATATAAGAGTTTTATGAACCATGTTATCAGGAGTCTGGGAGAAACACACACAAAAAAAGTTGGAAAGAAAAACACCCGTATGGTTGTTGCCAATTGAAACAATCAAACTAATAAACATGGATCGATGGTGGGTGACCTATAGCAATTTGTTGGACTTTTCAGGGAGTGAACCCATATTGAAACCACTGGAAGAAGTAAGGGGCCAAGTTACTGATTGGTTACAGTATCACCCATTACGTTATATGTTTAAATTAGATAAGAAAAATGGCTTTTTGGACCAAAACTCACAATTTGAAAAAGGTTTGTTGACAAACAAGAAAAAATTATTGTCCAAAATATATAAACTATTATTGGAATGGACAACAAAAGATGAGCTGGTTAAAGAGTCAATAACCCACTTGGCAATAGATATAGGATATAATATAAACTTAAACCTCTGGGAGAAACTTTGGAAGAATGGTCTGAAATTTACTGCATGCTACACACTGAAAGAGAATTATATGAAAATGATCCATAGATCATTTATCTCCGAGTAGATTGGCTAAAATGTATAAAGTGGAATCAGATTTATGTTGGAAACTTTTTCCATATGGTGGACACACAAAAAAGTTAAAGTATGTTGGGAGATGATATATAATGAGATGAAAAAAATGTTTAAAACACCTCCCCCCCCCCAAAAAAAACCCCAGAGGCATCTCTGTTAGGGATTATTCAGACAGAGGTTTCCAGGAGTCAGAAGAACTTATTCATGTACGCAACAACAGCAGCTCGGATTTTGTTAGCCCCAAAATGGAAAGTGAGAAGGACTTCCGGGTTAGCGCCATCGGCAAATGGCGGAGTTCCTCCGACCGGAGGAACTAGCTCCGTGAAAACTGGGTCTTCCCGCTGCGGCGAAGGCGGGGACCCGCTAGAAATCCCAGGCGGAGGAAGCCTGGGAACGTGGGGTTCGGCAGGGCACCAGGAGCGCCCCCCTACTCACCGGGAACCCCTTTTTGGGGCGCCGGAGCGAAGTGGGGTGAGCGGCGCGGTGCTGCGAACTGATTGCTACTTTCACGGAGTGAAGCCACATAGCCATTGCCGGAGAGTGCTGACTTTTTCCTGTGGACAATTGGATTTAAAACAAGTACCCGTGAGTAGAAACGGAAAATTGGATCAAGAAATATCTTAATTTGGCATCGAAGCGGGAAGGTTCAAAACAGGAAGTCCGTCTTCCACTTTTTGTATATAGACTATAGCAAAAAACCTTGTAAGCTAAAGCCTGGAAAGTCGTTAAAAAAGTCTAAATTTCCTTCATTTATAATTACTGAAACCCCCTTGGAAGCAGGAGAAAAGGGGGGGGGACTTTGTTTAACCCCTGCAGGAGAGGGAGTGAAGAAAGATAAGTTTCCACCGTCTCTAACCTGGGAACGGGGTGTCAGAGACAGAAATAGTTGGAGAGGTTTATTGACTGTGAATGGAATACTTTGACAGATAGCTAAAGAAGAGAAATAAACTGATTCCAATGTTGTCTTTTGCATTCTAAAGAAACAAAATATTTGAAAAATGAAAGTAATTTTCCCTTGCTGGACTTGCCTTAAAAAAAATGGATACAAATAGAAATTGTCTCCTCTAGAGGGAGCTTGTTAAATTGTTGCTGCAGTCTACTTGAGGACTCAACAGCTGTGAGATTAAGATCGTGGGACCAGTCTTTTCTGACCTTGACTAAATATGAGCTGGGAGGAAGTTTGGGTGCTTGCTTTATGCAAGACAAATGCCTTGCTGGAAGAGATGCATGAGAAGATGGATCTGATGAATGAGAAAATGGACTTGATGACTGTTGCGGTTAATAACTGTGGACAAACAGGGAATATTGATACAGAAATCATTCAGGGACCAACTCATGAACCTGTACTGACTGGGCAACTGCAGAAGATAATGGAGGAGGATGCGGTTGCACCTCAAATAATACAAATGGAGAGACCCGAGGCCCTACAGGAGCATAAGCCGCTGTCATTGAAGATTGAAGTTGGAGTGGGCCAGGGGGAGTCTGGAGCTGAGGAGGTTCTTAACTTTGGAGAGACCTTGAAATATGCTTTTAAATACTTTTTGGATTACATTGATGACTGTGGGGAGTGGGACTGTGGGGAATGGGCTGATTTGATGAAGGGAGATGGAGATAATTTTGGGTTGGAATCCCCCAGAGTCCTACTCCTCAATGAGAAAGGAAAGAAATTAAGAAAGAGACCAACAAAAGACAAGGAAAAGGGCAAGTATAAACAAGAAGAAGAAGATCTGCAGAAGGGACATGGAAGAGACTTAAGGGCCTCGGACATAAGATTACCAGGTTGATGGACTAGATGGAATGGACAGTAAGGACTGACATGACCCGAGACCAGGAAGAAGAGACGTTGGATGAAGACTGAAAGAAAATTGATAAAGAAAATTTCTTTTTTTCTAGGGAATTGGCCTAAAATTAATGAATATTAGGGAAAATGTTGGAATGAAACTATATGACTCTAGTAGAAATGATATCAGGAGTTATGTATAATCGAGTATTAAGCTTTAAGCTCTAAAGTATTTTACGGTAAGATAAGGTTAAATAAACTAAGGTAATTCGAATAACAGAACATGGGGAAAAGATGGAAAGGATCTGTTGAGTTAATTAATAGGTTAAATTGTTAAGATAAATTATAATGAAAATTGAGAAAGATGGAAAGAATTTGCTGAAATAACTAATCAAATTAGAATACAAAAAGGGAGGTGTGAGGAGGTCAATGAAACAAGCAAATGGAAGTTAAAGATATGTAATATGGGATTTGTGGTTTTTTTTCCTTTTCTTTTTGTATCTTTTTGCTGTATTGTTGCATTGGTTTTTGTGTTTTGCTTTTTCCCCCTTCCTTTTTATGTATTGTAGTGTTGTTTTTAATTTTTTTTCTTTTTTTCTGTAATTCTGAAACCTTTAATAAATATTATTTTTTTAAAAAATGGAAAGTGAGAGAGGTCCCTAGTAAGGAAGACTGGCAACTGGTAGAAAGACTGGAAGACTGGTAGAAATATGCAGAATTAGGAGTTCTAACAAGTAGAATAAGTAGAATAAGAGAACAAGAAGAATGGATATTTAAAGAGGAGTGGAATTTTTTTGCTGAGCATATTGAAAATAATTGTGCATAGCAACGCTGGAAGTATTAAAATAATTCAACAGCATAACATATTTTGAACTGATGTAAGATAGGAAAATTAGGGGGATATATTAAAATATGCAGGAATGGTGGAAAAGATAAATGAACCTTGCAAGGGGAGGGCGAGAAGTCAATGAAAACATGGTATAATAAAAGATGCTTTATTTGAAATGCAGAATTTGAAAATTTAATATATATATATATTTAAAAAAATACAATTTACAGAGACAAATTAAAGATGCACTGTGATGCCTAACATTGCCCTGAGTGAAGCTCCACCCACTTCTCCGTTACTTCCCTATTCATCTTACTACTCCTCCTGCCTCTGACATTGACTGGTACATGACTGTTGCCTCACAGCTCTCTGTTCTGCTATTCTCAGCGAATGCCTGAGAAGGAATGGGTTCTGGAATACTCTCCAGTGACAGCAACTCATTCAACTGCTGCTCAGGCTCTGTCTACTGAATGTTGTCCACTTCCTCCTCCTCCTCCTCTCCCATTATTTCCCAAGTTTTGTCCTCATCTCCTTCTGAGGTCTGCCCTGTGCCAAACCACTCCTGGAGGTCTATGCTATCTGCCCTTTCCTCCTCTCTAGGCAATAGGCTGGGGTGGCGGTCTCCACCATTCTTCCTCATCTACCCAGTCTCTGACAGTAAGTCAGTTTGGGAGTGTCATATAAGGTTGGTCTGCTGCAAAAGAAAAAAGTGAACCAAACCATTTCACCCCCACCCCTAATTCAATCATCATCATCATAGACTTTTATTGCGCTAGCCATAGGCCATGGCATCATTCAGAAAAATAACAAAAGGAAAAACAGTAATAACCATAAAAATCATCAGGCACCACACATACAATATAAACCACGGTCACAACTACTAAGATTGTTTGTTGCATAAAATAGAATAGCAGAAAATTCTCTAGTAAAATGTGCTAAATATCTGAATCCCCTTTGCAGTTGACCACTATTTTATCTAGTTCTTTCCTCCTGATCTTCTTAGCTGCCAACTCATAGAATGCTACTTTATAAGTTACAAAGTCATCAGTATCGCTCAGCAACCATTTCACCCTATTCAAGTGAGTTCCATTTGGAAACAGGGGTTTTATGAATCGGTCTCTTGGTCTATATATAATGGGCACTGCAATAAATAGTGGCACAGGTCCTCCACACAGGGTTGCCCACACAAAGTCTCTCTTCCTAATGTACTTTGCTGTAGTGTCCATCCAACACCGCCAAGAGCATCGATTGGAATCATAATTCTGTGAAAGCGATTCTAAGCATGGCAAGTGGAAGCTTTGACAAGTAACTGGCCTGGGTATGCTCCATTTTAATAAGTGGGAACCATGGCAAACTCTTGGTAGAAGCCATCATGGTTAGAACCCTTTCTGCATCGGACCTAAAGAGACAATCTCTTAAGTGCCTCTTGTCCATCTTCATAGTCATCTGAAAATCTTGTAATTGGTATTGCCCATCCCTAATTATGGCACCTGAATTTCCACTAGTTCCGTTAACCAAAGGTTTGCCATCCAGTCTTGTGTCATTTATCTGATGATAGTATTGATGCTGATGCAGTAGCCTTGTATCATGGTGCTGCATCTGTGTAAATATACTGATACCTGAGTCAACTTGTCATAGCCCAAGTTATGACCTGGTTTCTCATCTTTCAAATTTATGCACTAGTGTGCATTTGTTTAAAAGGATTTGGAAAATACTTGTCTTTTAGACAGATGAAAAACGTAGTAAAGGCATTCCAGCTTAACATAGTAGAAACACAGCTGGTATTCAGCACTAGTCCTACTCAGACTAGACCCAGGGAAGTTTTGACCTAGATTTTTTAATATATTTGACAACAAAAGTCGCACCTGTGCCTGCATTTATGCATGTGCACCTGGAAATATATGAGTGTGCCTGTATAGATGGATGAATCCATTTAAATTTGCTAAGTGTACCAAATGTTGTCAGTAAGGCAAAATCTAGTGAAGGATATAATTGTTATAATATTTTCTATCCTGATGATAAGATCTGCTCTGCTGGTAAGGAACTACTTGATACATAATTTGTGCATTGATGATGCTTGTATACAGTATCAACAGCCACTGTGCTATAGGGGCAGAATTGTATGGTAGCCACTTTAATCTATAGCACTGTTGTGGTGCAAGCCGCAGAGAATGATAGGCAGAAAGTAGCCTTTATGGGACCAATTTCTGTTTAGTGATCAAGACCGAACCTTAAATTTCCACAGAAATGTAAACAGCCATTCCATTGCTGCATCAGCAAAATCACAAATACATATACAGCACAAAAATATAGTATGCCCAATAATTCTGAAAGCTTGCCCAGCGCTCATTTAATTTAAACTGCAGCATCAAACACAATACCAGTTAAAAACATTTCAGTTTGTGATCTCTTTTCTGTTGCAATACTGTTTTATGGACTGCACTTTGTTTTTCAAAGCAAGGAGCATATTTTAGGAACTTATTAAATTTGCTACATGGAACAGATGAAAGTAGCTGAGAGAGATGCATGGCTTGACCCAGCCATAACACACGCAGGAGGGCTTTGCATATTCTCTTCAGAGAATTGAGGTATGATCTACACACAGTAAGTCCTTCTAAATCGTGAACTTAGGTAATGAGTGATGATAGATTTGTAGCCAAAACAGAGCCACTGGGAAACAGGAGGGAGGCTTCATCATGCTTCATTGAACCCTGAGTTTTGCAGAAGTAACTTCCCCCTCCCCCCCAAAAAAATCCCCTTTAGAAACGCAAATGGTTGTGGAGAATCCTAAGTGAACCAAGCATGCTCACTAGCCACAGAATACTGAGTATCAGTTGAAAAAGTAAAAATATGTATGCACGCATGCCTGGGAGCGGTACATCCAGGTGAGACATGCAATGGAGCATCTTACAGGAGGGCATTATAACTGGCTGAGAGTCAACAGGAACATTCCTATATGAAAGTGATAATACAAGGCAACCTGTGGTGTAGCATTGTAGTGCACATAGTCTATTTGCTGCCTATATAAAGTCAGTGATAAGCTCTACAGACCTATCCATTACATCCTTGCCTGGTCACTCAACTTCTCATTTATTCCCACTGTCTTACTTTCCTGCATATTGTCATGGACCTAGGGTAAGCTACAAGTTGGTCGGGCAGGGAAGGGCTTTTGCTTACATTCACAATTGGATTCACTGGTTCCAGGGTTTTTTCCCATCCCCCCAACAATCTCCAGAGCACCTGCTGTCACTTGTTTGCCCTGTACTATGAGGTCCAAAATCTTAGCTGCTTTTGTGTTTTATACCTAGCATTGGGACATTAGGCAAGATCCTTCATTGAGAGGTGGGCCTCCTCAGGGTCTGAGACCATTGCTGTACCTCTGGGTTTGGGGGCAGTAGTTGTGGGAACAACTAAGGCTGTTGTAAAATCTTGCTGTCACCTTCCAGTCTCTACCTAGAAATGGTAGAACTTTGCATAGAGCCAGCTCATGAGAAATAAAGGAAACAGAATACCTATTATATAGCACTTCATTTTAAAGGAGTGCAATAATATTTGCTTTTACTCTTTATTAAATTTAAGGAAGTATTTTATTAAAGAAGAACTCGAGCGCAAAGTCATCGTGATAAATTATAAAATTGTAGGGTAAAGGGTGGGAAGTGGCCTAGGCAGAAAATATTGTTTCTTGGGTAGAATGTATTCTGAAAGAATTTATACCAAAGAGTTTTGAACCACTGCCTGCATTTGAAATGCGAGCACCTATTTTGCATTTTTGAAAAAGTTGAGTTTAAGTTTGACATAAGGTTGTGATTGGGAAAAAGGGGTAAACAGACACACACTAGACTCAAACTTTCTTTTTTTCATATGTGCACCAGGCTTTGCCTCAGCACAATTGAAAACGATTCATAAGTGAAACCGTGAAGGAATTAAGTGGGTGTTTCCAAGTGCCAGTCAACAGAAAAATGAGGAGAAAAAATACTGCCAAGATGACTGCTGGTGTGTAGGAGTGAATAATGGGAAAAGTGAAAATGAAATGACAATACATATCATACATACATCAACTAACGATGGCAAAAGTTTTTTAAAGGCTTACTTTTTACATGTTCTGATAGAGGAGAACAAAAAGAAGCTAACTCACTATTGAATACGGATGTTGTATAACTTTCTGTTGGACCACTTAAATGAAAGTTAACGTCATATACCCTGTTCTCTCTTTCTTTTCTTTGAAGCAGTTATTTGAAACAGTCAACTTTATACTTGAAGTGTGCATAACTGCAAATCTAATGTACATTTTAGGTGTAGTTTTCCTATTTGAGAGACAAATCCAAAGAAGTGTCAAGGCTGATGACAGATTCAGTGCTGAATGATGTATGTCAGTGGACTGAAGAGATGGCAAAAACTAAAGAGACAATCCACTTGGAAGGTTCCTCTCCTGTGCTAGTTCCATTCAAATGAATGTGAACTGATTGGCTGCTCACTTTGATGTGACTTGGGCAGGAGAGAGAGCTCCCTGGTGGTCTTGGCCCCCAAAGTTTATTTTGGCATTTGAAATGGGAAATGGGAACTAACAATTCAATCCTTCCTCTTTTCCTAGGAAGAGAAGCAGGGAAGAAACGAGAAAGAAAAACCAATATAGAAGCACAACCATGTAAAATAAATTCCTGGAGGATTAACCGTGGCCTTTGCATATAAGCACAAAGATGGTCTTACATCACTTTCAGAAGATAATGTGTTTTCAAGCACTTGCCTGTGTTCAGATATGGGAGACTTGGGAAACAGAAGTCTACTAAGAGATGAATCCCTCAAAGATATACTTTATATATTAATTATAATGAAGATGTATGGTTCTAATGTGATAGGAGGTAAATGCCAATGCTAGCATATTATAAATCACCTGACAGGAGATCAGTGCCAATTCTGGTTCCTTGGTGTGAAGGACCACCAGATCCCATATGAACCTGCCCCTGCATCATTATCGTCATGATCAAAAACAACAACCATTTTCATAGCACCCTTTTCATCAGGCTATAGTCTTACAGGGTGCTTTGAGATGGGTGTGTACTGTAGCGCCAGTGATCCTTATGCAAGCAAGATTTTTGGAATGTTAACGAGAAGTGGTTGGCGCTCTGTCAAGGAAAAACCTAATCATTTAGAAACTAACAGTCTAAATTGTTCCCAAGCATCTATTTCCAGTATCCCAATGGCCTGTTTGCCATATTAAGCCCCCATCTGAAAGTATCCACAGTTAATTTATTCACATATCCCATTTTCCACAGGTTTATGTTCATAGTGGTTTACAAAAAACTGCCTAAATACAGCAATACAATAGCCATAACATAAAATTAAAATGATAATTTCACTACAACAACAACAGTTTTAAAAGGTAAAGGTAAAGTACCCCTGACAATTAAGTCCAGTTGTGAATGAATCTGGGGTTGCGGCGCTCATCTCGCTTTACTGGCCAAGGGAGCTGACGTTTGTCCACAGACAGTTTTTCTGGGTCATGTGGCCAGCATGACTAAGCCGCTTCTGGCGAAACCAGAGCAGTGCACAGAAACGCCATTTACCTTCCTGCCAGAGTGGTACTTATCTACTTGCACTGGTGTGCTTTCAAACTGCTAGGTTGGCAGGAACTGGGACCGAGCAACGGGAGCTCACCCCGTTGTGGGGATTCGAACCACCCACCAACCTTCCGACCGTCAAGCCCAAGGCTCAGTGGTTTATACCACAGCTCCACCCACGTCCAACAACAGTTTGGCAGGTGATAATTCATTTAAAACATTTAAAAGAAAATTAAGGGAGCATAAGCAGGCCAAAGTAGCGGTAAAGCTAATGCCAGCGGTAACTATTGACCCCCCAGAACTTTAATATCCAGACTCAAAAGGCCAACAGAACCCTCACAGATCTCCTGGCAGCTGTTCCTTTATGAAGGCTCCTAGGGCAGGAGGGTAGGACATGGCAGGAGGAAGTACTACTACTCTTTTCTGGGGCTCTTTTCTGGTGGTGCCCCAAAATTTAGTGCCCTTCACTAGAGACAGAGGAACCTGTCAATTCTCCCCCTCACTTTTCCCATTTCCCCCCATATTTTTAAGTTGAGTTCCCCACATTCTCACATCAGTTTTTTTAAAGTCCAAATGAAAAAGATTTCATCATTTTATTGTAGATTTCTCCTAATCATACATTTGTATGCAATTTCCCATAATTTACATTTTTTTCTGTAAATAATTTCCCCTAACATAATGCCTTTTGTACATTATTTTCACCAACTGTACAGATTTTATTTATACTTTCCCCTAATATATACATTTTTGTACAGCTTGCTTCTTCATTTAATTAAGATGCAAGCAGTATGTTTCAGTGTAGAAATGGATGGAAAGTAGGCTGTTCTGTAGAAAGTAGGAAGATTTCCTGATATATAGCATTTGTAAGAAGAACGGCATAAGTCATGTTCTAAGAAGTTAACAGAGAGTCGGTTAAAAACACAGAGCTCAGTTTTTAAATAAGATGTCAAAACTGATTGGTGACCCTCTGGAGTTGTTGGGTTCCTCGTAAGGCCAAAGTTGGCTTGTACTTCCCTTTGAGGTTATTGATCTTTCTCCACTCAAAGCTAATTGAGCTAAGAGAGTTACAGTTATGTTCTCAAGTGAAAGCTTTTGATTCACCCATAAAAATTTGTGAACCAGATAATCTGGAATGAAAAGAAAATCCCATCAATAGCAACCCCCCTGGACGTTGTAAAGTTACTGAAAACAGAGAGAGACTGAAGCACATCATGGGTTGAGGGAGCTACAGTTTTGCTCATGCAAGGAGTTTCATAGATAAGTTGTAGGCATGATGCCATTTCATGGGCAATCCATGGATAAAAAAGCAACTAAATAATATATTCATATTTTAAACATGGGTATCTCCGTTTACTGGTAGGTCTTCATACTCCGTTTGGAAAAAAATAGCAGCTATCAACATATTTATGTCAAAAGTCTGTGAAGCAGAGCACAACTGATTATAATGTTTTTTGCATTATCTTTTGTATCTCTGAGCATATTTCAAACAGATGATCTATGTATGTACCCACCCACCCCCAGAAAGTGGCAGGTGGGGGGGGGGAGATGACAGCAATGATACTTTGAGACTATCTAGTTTTCAACTTTCAGTATAGCCTGTTTGATATTTGACCCTATCTGAACTTTCCGGCTAACGCATTCAGATGATCTATCAACCACCCATTCACATGGTGATAAGCTCATCATGGGTAAGCATTTTGTAGACTGATTGCTACTGTTTGCACATGGTGGGGGATGGAATATCCTGGGGAGAACCAACCTATAATGAATGCTTCAATCAAGCTGTCATGTGATAATTGTAATCAATACCCAAATAGCATAGATGTGTAGATTTCCCTTCCTATTTCTTAAGGCACTGTTGCATTTTTTTCTATTTTTATTTTAGCAGAGGGAACAGTTACAAAAGGAACCTGTCCTCTTTACTTTCAGAACCAGTTCACAGAATGCTAGCATGGAGATTTTCACTTTCAAGAGTAGCCCAGCATAGAAGTATCTCATGGAACCTGGTTACAGCAATCAATGTAATCTCGACACTGAAAAACAATGGGACCACAAAATTGCCTGTATAGATGGAAAATTTCCAGCTCAAAGAATAGACCAAGATAATGTGTGCCCTAGCTCTCAATTTCTAACAATAACAAACAAAGGCTGAAATTTGGACGACAAAGTGACAGTAGAAGGGCTCATTTAGCCATTGCCTATGGAATATCTTTCCCAGCTATATTCTGCCTATAATGAAAACTGCACAGGGACACAAATCGTTTCCCCAATGAGTAGGAAAGCAGTTCAGGGGGATTTTGAATAGAGCCAAGCCAAACGTGTTGGTTTCAAATGCAGGGATTGCCTAGTAAAATTTGGGCAGGATGATTTCAGTGGGGAAATCAAAGTTTTCTGGAAGGTGTTGTAGGGTTACTAATAGAAATTAGTACTGAGGGGGCTCCACTATTTCTTTAATGTCAGTACATAGCACCTATCATCAGCTGCTAGCTAGTGGCTGCCATTTTCCTTCTTCCAAAACTTCCTAGATGTTTTGGGGGCAGGGGAAGAAATGGCCATCATAACCGCCAAACCTGCGGTGGGCATGCCATTTTCTGCCTACATCAAGGGCATTTGGGTGGTGGTGCATTCTGGGTAGTGGCCACGAAAAGGAGCTTTGCCATTGCTGGGGGTACATTTGGCCCCCATCCTTCCAAAATTCCATCAGAAACAACCTTCCACACAGATATATTTCCTCATCATCAAAGGATCTTATCTATAACAGCAGAACTATTAATGTGCCGAATGCAATAGAAGCTGCCGCTTCTATTGATTTTTATTGATTGAAACCACAAATTGTGGGATCATCCTTCATGGTTGAAATCACAGTTACAATAGGAGGTTTGTGAGCCATACTACTGTGATTTCTGCTCTCCCACCCCAAAACTGTGAAGTCTGCAGATCAGCTGCACCTATCTTTCTGACACTGGAAAGAAAATTCTTGACATAGAAAGGAATAGTTAGGTTTTACAATACCCTTGAATCCTCAGAACCATTTCCTCTTTAGCCCCGTGTCTTTGATCATCTGCTTCTGTCTCTCCCAGTGAATCATATTAATATAGTAAATAGCTTCAAAAGGTGAGTAGAAACAGAATGTGTTCTTTTGCCTGGAGTTTTAGCATTTCTCTCTCATGCTTCCCCTTCACCTGGCTTGAAGGAAGCAAAGAGCTCCCAAGAGACACACAAAAGGGCAGCACAGCCAGAGCTCTAAAACGGAACATGCATATGCAGCTGTAGGAGAGACGACAATGAGAGTGGCAGCAGCAAGGGTCTGTCAGATACAATGTGCTGGATGATTGTCTCTTAAGAAACTTTATTTCCCTCTCTACAGCAATCAAGGAATGGGAAGCTGTTTGTCACAGTCAGAGCTCTGACTAAAAGTGCAGGCAAGTGCCAACAGTGGGAGTAATGTAGAACACACTGTACATTTGGGGCATGTTCTCAGAGAATGCATTAAAATATTTGCCTTGCTTGGTGGAGAGGCATTGATAAATGCAACATTATCTATCAGCTGGGCTTCCTGAAAATTACATTTAGGGGACAGTGGTCCCAACTGGAAATGGCTTTTAAAGCTGAAGTCTTACACAGGCTACACACATACATTGCAAAAAGTTTGTGATTATTACTAAAACCTTGTTCCCATTTACCTATATAGAGTTTTGCATATTTCATTGTTGTTCCTGTTGTTGCTAACCTTGAAAGTCACATTGAAAATAAGCAGCATTGTGTCCTCTAAACACTTTCCCTCACATTATTGTAGTTAGAATCATAGAATCATAGAGTTGGAAGAGACCACAAGGGCCATCGAGTCCAACCCCCTGCCAAGCAGGAAATACCATCAGAGCACTCCTGACATATGGTTGTCAAGCCTCTGCTTAAAGACCTCCAAAGAAGGAGACTCCACCACACTCCTTGGCAGCAAATTCCACTGTCGAACAGCTCTTACTGTCAGGAAGTTCTTCCTAATGTTTAGGTGGAATCTTCTTTCTTGTAGTTTGGATCCATTGCTCCGTGTCCACTTCTCTGGAGCAGCAGAAAACAACCTTTCTCCCTCCTCTATGTGACATCCTTTTATATATTTGAACATGGCTATCATATCACCCCTTAACCTCCTCTTCTCCAGGCTAAACATTCCCAGCTCCCTTAGCCGTTCCTCATAAGGCATCGTTTCCAGGCCTTTGACCATTTTGGTTGCCCTCCTCTGGACACGTTCCAGTTTGTCAGTGTCCTTCTTGAACTGTGGTGCCCAGAACTGGACACAGTACTCCAGGTGAGGTCTGACCAGAGCAGAATACAGTGGCACTATTACTTCCCTTGATCTAGATGCTATACTCCTATTGATGCAGCCCAGAATTGCATTGGCTTTTTTAGCTGCCGCGTCACACTGTTGGCTCATGTCAAGTTTGTGGTCAACCAAGACTCCTAGATCCTTTTCACATGTACTGCTCTCAAGCCAGGTGTCACCCATCTTATATTTGTGCTTCTCATTTTTTTTGCCCAAGTGCAATACTTGTAAGTGTAAGTGCATATAGCTACTTATTTTAAAGTCTGTATATGAACTAATCAAGTCATGTTTAGTGCTTTACCATAATGCAGAATAAAGTTAATCCCATTAATATTAGATTGTGGTTGAGGTTTCAAAAAGCGAATGCTTTATCTCTAACACACACACACACACACAGAGAGAGAGAGAGAGAGAGAGAGAGAGAGATTGAACACTTGCAAATGCTTCATTTTCTAACTTTCCACTCTCAACATGTATACAGAAATGATTTAGTAGTTTATATTGGGATGGGCAGACTTCACACATATAAAGGCCATTTCCATCTGGCCTGGGAGGCCAGGGCCCTGACTGACTCCAGCTACAAAAGCTGAGACTGCTGAACAAACCCTTGGGCCAGGGTATTGTTGGGGCTGTGTTGGGGCGGAGGGATTCTTGCTGCTATTTATATTAATTTTTATGTTAGCCCTTTATTTATGTGGAAATTGTTCAATTTGGTTGTGTATTTTTGATGTTTTAGTTACTGTTTACGGTTTGTTTGTTTGTTTTTACGTTGTAATTTTCATGTTATAAGCCTCCTTCAGCATGGTTGAACAATGGAAAGCTGGCATACAAATAAAATGATGTATGTATGTATGTATGTATGTATGTGGGATTCACTTTGTTTTTTCTTGGAACCCCAAGATCAACCAGTGGGAGACTCTTGCAAAAGATATTACAGAATTACAGAATGCTGAGCCCAGGAATTTATCTTGGTGCTCAGTGGTGGAACTGAGTCCACACAAGAGTCCACACTCCTGGTTATCCCAAGTTTCTTAACTTTCCAGTACTTTTGGTGTATGACCCATGCATTAATCCTCTCCCTGTTTGCAACTTCCTTTTTGGTAGAGACAACCAGGACTTCCAACACATATCTTTTATTGGTCATGCTTAATGAGTAGTATGGTGTAGGTTAAAATTTGTCACATAATGTAACAGAGTGTTCTTCAACCTTGGTCCCCACATGTTGACTTCCAGCTCCCATAATCCTGAGCCAATTTAGCTAATGGTCAGAAATGATGAAACCTGCAGTCCAACCATACCTGGGAACCCAAGGCTGATGAACACTAATAGATTACAGAGAAGTAGCAGTGTCTGTTGTTGTTGTTGTTGTTGTTTAGTCGTTTAGTCGTGTCCGACTCTTCGTGACGCCATGGACCAGAACACGCCAGGCACTTCTGTCCTCCACTGCCTCCCGCAGTTTGGTCAAACTCATGCTGGTAGCTTCGAGAACACCATCCAACCATCTCGTCCTCTGTCGTCCCCTTCTCCTTATGCCCTCCATCTTTCCCAACATCAGGGTCTTTTCCAGGGAGTCTTCTCTTCTCATGAGGTGGCCAAAGTATTGGAGCCTCAGCTTCACGATCTGTCCTTCCAGTGAGCACTCAGGGCTGATTTCCTTCAGAATGGATAGGTTTGATCTTCTTGCAGTCCATGGGACTCTCAAGAGTTTCCTCCAGCACCACCCCTTCATGGATCACTGCCTTGCCCTGGCGAAGGGGCTTGAATAACTCAGAGAAGCTATGAACTATGCCGAGCAGGGCACCCAAGATGAACAGGTCATAGTGGAGAGTTTTGACCAAACGTGATCCACCTGGAGGAGGAACCGGCAAGCCACTCCAGTATCCCTGCCAAGAAAACTCCATGGACAAAGACAATAGGCATATAAAAGCAGTGTCTAGAATAATGCATTAAGTGTTGAGGCATCACTAGCTATTCTATTCTAGGGGGGGGGGGATTCTTTCTCTTTCACAACTATGTAAATATTTAGGATCTTTTACATATGTCACATTTGTATTTCTTTGATGTGAGAAAGAAATTGTCAGATTTGGGGTAGATAGTTTCTTCTTCTAGGCATGTCTTTACTCCTGAAAGGAAATTGATGATGTGTCATTTCCACTTGTAACAACCTATGTCATGAGAATAAGCTTTCCAAAATTTACTGTCACCTACTCTTTGAATTATAGTATGTGGTTTCTATTTTATCCTTTTTTGCTCTGTTTTGATTGACTGTATTTCCAGCACTCTTTTGTTTCCCCAGTTTACTACTTCACTAACCTGGAAGGGAAGGATAAAAATATATAGCCAATCAGGGGGAAAAAGAAAAGAAATCCATACATATCATATTTAAAGGTCATAGCAATAAAATACACTATTCTATTTATTGCAGATTATATTACTGATTTGAATTCAACCCATTGGCTAGGCCTGGGCCAAGGAACAGGAAGCTTAAAAAACATTTTAAGCATAATCATGCAATATTGCTACTGTTGTGAAAAGCAACATCTTCAATTCAGCATCCTCTTATATCTTGATGATTTCAGTGAGACTTAATCAGGCTGAGGCTGACCTTAATTTGCTTTTCATGCTTTGTAAGACCTTTAAGAAAACGTGTCATTAGTGTTTCTCAAAGAATCTTCTTACAGTTTTGAGGTTGGTTCATTAATAACGGAAACACTGCATGTCAGGGATTGCTCACCTGTGGCTCTCCAGATGTTGTTGGGCTGTTGCTATCATCACCTGTGACCATTGGCCATGCTAAATGGGGCTGATCAGAGTTGGAACATAACAAAATGTAGATGGTCAAAGGTTCCTCCGTCCTGGAACGTGTGACGAGGTCACAGCACTTTCCCCAAACCATATGCATGATGTAATTTTTTATATGGAACAGATGCAGCCACCAGCATATGCACATACACTTGTACACACTGTACACACCCATCTCAAAAAAGAAATGGCTGGATGATGTGAATTGAGCAAACAGATATATTCAATGTACTTGCATGTGACCAATGTTACATTTCATGATCAATGGGGCACATATGCAACTGTTGCTATATTGCCTTAAAAATAAATGAATCCCAGAATTGTAAATGTATGAACATTCATAGTCATTGCTATTCAAACAAGAACCTCTGAGTACTTGAACTGGAAATGCTAGGCCACCAAAATCCAAGCTATATTTCCCTGGATAGATTTGCTTTATAAAGATTACAGAGTGCTCTGTAAATGCTTTATGACAGAATCACAATAAATGACTAAGTAAGGGATAGATAACCGCTCGAATGGCTTAGTGTGAGCTCAGAAGAAGACCCCTTGCTTTTTCCTTAAAGCCAAGAACTAGAAAAATGATTTCTTTGCTTGTCTCATTGATTCTTTACCAGAGTCTGCTTCATTAACTCAAATAACTTATAGAGAAATCATCCTATGAATTCACTTCCTGGATGATGGATCAATTGGAATGCAACACACATAGGTTTCAGAATTTTATTTGGCTATTCTGTGAATATTATTCTCATCCAAAGATATGTGAAGAGTGGGTTATTTTGCCAGAAATCTAAAAATGCTTAAAGCTAACAGCTATGTAACTTGTTCCATAAATCATTTGCATTATAAACACATAAATATTTACCAACAGTGACCAAACTACCTACATGGTTACTATTATAATCCTAAATATAACATGGGTTGATGATACATGTGCGAACATTCATAATATTTTAGCTAGCAAGTACAGTTAAAGCAGATGGAGTCGCTGTGCCCAACCTCTGCTACAGTGAACAGAGGCACATCAAGCACAGAGGCCTTTCTTTGTGTCTCAAAATGCCTGCGGATCATTTCTCCTGGTTAGATGCAATACAGATCAGATCCCCACAAAGAAAATTATCATAGAATTGGAGCTTAATTGGAGCAGCTGCCTAAACAATTAAGGCAGCTGCTGCTACATCTTTCCAATGTGTGCCTGCAAAGTGTTTTGCAGTGGGACACACAGCTGAGCAATGGTTCCAAAGAGAAGAGCCGGGATCTGAATTGCCAACAGGTTGCCTTCCTTTCATCAAGCCCATTAACTATCTTGTCCTTCTATCCTCTGGTGTCTAATGCATCCCGTTCACTGCCATTTTGTTGCAGAGACCCTGCTCCTTCTTTTTCTGTTTATCACTCTACTTTTCTAACAGATCTTCAAACAGTTTCCTTTTTAGAAGGATGGAAGCACTCCAAATGGGGGGAAATGTACAGGGACGACTGCTTCCTGCTGAATAAACTAGAATGCTCCTTTTTATCCAGTAAAGAAAATGTGGTGTGTATGAGCATGAATGTGTATTTAATGGGAAGAGGTCAATGTTCCTCAAATACCCTTATGACAGTCTTTGCCATCTCCAGATGTTTGTATTGAAAATATATATAGAGGGCACCATTTTGATGAAGGCTGCCTTACAAAATAGCCATATAAGTAACACTGAGCAGGGAAACTAGATCTTTAAAAACTTTCTTCTATCCCTTTTATGTAATAGCCAAGATTCCCTGAGGATTTTTTTTAAACGTCCCTTTCAGCAGTACTAAAATCAAGGAAGGCAAAAAAAACTTGGAAAGCTATGGATGCAGTGTGAACATTTCTTCCTTCACTGAGGGTCCACATAACTAATTGCTGAAGTGTCTAAATTGGTGATCCCAGGATATCTTCCACCACATCCCCCTTTCACCTGATTTATTCTCTATAGTCAGCCATTCTAGCACTTGCTCAATATAAACAGCTACCAGAAAAACAGTGAAACTCACACATGCACACAACCCTGTTGTATTTCACAGAACAAAGGAAAAGTGGGTCTGAGATTCTGAAATGGAGATTTAAGAGCTTCTGTTTTGTTAGAAGCTGTCATTTATATGAGCTCCAAAGAGAACAAAACAGTAGATAATTACTTTATCAATGGGGCTATTGTTTTCACTCAGTGGAGTCATATAGTTCCAGAATTTGTCTCTGCCCTACATTAGCAATCAACTGGTTGAACATTCATTTTCTCTCCTCCACCTCCACAGATCTTTGATTACACCACAATAAAAAATGAAAGGGGCCTCCAAAGATTTGATTTTGGATCCTGGGACCACCTCCTGTTCTGAGATATGAATGAATATTTAAAAGGCTCCTAATGAAACTGTTGCCACATAGCAACCAAGGCAATATACTGCTAAATAGCATTGTGATCTGATAGAAAGGTAGCTGTGCTTATGCAAAACAAAATGAATTTCTAATTGTTTTTAGTCCATCTCGCTTGCCAGCAGCTGCTGGATTTGCCTTGAATATGTTACAATGTGTTCAGATTCCTGTAGAGTTGGCGTTTCTGATGCCAGCCAATGTAATTCAGCAAGTGAGCACTTTTGGATAATGTCATGATATAATGTCAGTGGAGTAACAAAGGTGTCAGGCTGCTCTTCTTCAGTCCAGATATAGTTCTGTTTTAGGTTTTTTTTATTTGTGCAGATGCTTTGCAATAAGGTTAATGACTGACTTGGGACATATTACCTAAGTACAAATTAATTATCGTCATGTACACGAACATGGCAGTGTCCTGGAGAGAGAAGTCTCCCAACTAAAATATAAACTAGGTTGGGATAGCCAAGTAGCTGGTATGTCACTTTGTGTGAAAACAGTATCCAAACCAGAGAGGAAGGATGGAAAGCCACTAAATTCTTCTCTGTTAGATGTGAGCTATTAGATGTGTGACTGATGCAAGATTCTCATTCCCATGACATAGTTTGAAGGCCCCATCGTGCACTGATATTGATATGGTAGGTGAGTAGGTGCCAAGGCAAATGATCAACAAGCCATTGAGAGGTGAGCACTGGGCTCATCAACTCTTGTTGGTCTGACCACATGCAGGCCACTGTGCAAACACAGTGTGGATGCCCATGGTGGCCCAGCATGTCCCATCCAGCTTAAGTGCTGCTCATCCCAACACAACACTCCACACTAGGAGAAAATATTGGATTTCTTGTTGGCCATTGGATAACTTGTGTAAAGGTTGTTCTGATGGAACGGGGCATAGTCTAGACTGAATCAGCCCTATTTCTGGTCCATGGGAAGTGACATTTCACTTTCCTGATCTTTTTTGCTCCATTAATACTAAAATAATAATATTTTTCAAAGTCCACATAGACTTCTGAAGTCTGTGCTTTTTTCTTGGCTAAACTGGCTCCATAGTATATGGGGCACTGTCATTTTCAGTACTCTGGATCCAACTGAATCTGTTTTTGGTTAGGAACTTTACGATTGATTGATTGATTGATTGATTGATTGATTACATATCTCTTGACATAATGTGCATGCTGGCCTAATTCGGTCGATTAAAGATAGACACTCCCCCCGAATGGTCTAACAAAGTTCTGTGGGTCCACTTGCATGACTAAGGTAGAAAGTTGTTCAACCCTTGAATAAATAAATAGCTGATTGGTAGTGACATTTAAATTTTTGATCTGAAATTAATTATAATATGGCTGCCAGGAATCCTGGTTTTTGTTTGTTTGTTTTACAGTTGTGCTCTGTGGGGCACAAGTTTGAAAACAAAGTTGTTTGGGGCATTAGCACGAACCTGTTGGGAAAACAAAACAAAAGCTAAAGTCTGGAATTTGCAGTAAGGGTATTTAAGACCCAAAGTTCAAAGAATTCATTTTATTCATCAGCTCACCTGATGACCTTGAGATGCCACCGCACCAAGTCCCTCTAGCAATATTGTAGGTAAACAGAAAAAAGATGGAGGAAGCAGGAGAAAATGCATAAGCAAGGAGAAAAAGTAAGAAAAATGTTCCTTTTTGGAGAGCTTGAGTTATAAGATTAGATTCCAGGAAGCAAAATCAAGGACACATAGGCCTGGCACATGATGATTATGATTTATGGGAGCATTATAATGGAAGAAAATCAATATATATTCTAAAAGTTCTGTTTTTCTCAGATTAATCTGATCCACCTCCCCAGGTTTAAGATGACAGAAGAAGGCTGTGTGGATAAGATTTTTGTCCCGTTTGAAATAGTTTTAATAACTTCAACTATATAACTCAAATTTTAGAAGACCATACTTTATACATGTTTAAAATGTTCCTTTAGAAAGGTGAACACATAAAATTGCTTGAATAGTGTTCATGCAAATTCTGGCTATTAATGAAAAGTTGCTCTTTGTGTTAAGTTTTCATTATAGTATAGATTTGTACATAAAATATATTAATCTATTATTTTCATTACATTATGGAATATGATGTACCACGAGATTATGTGTACCTGAGATTATCCACCCAACATGTCCACAGAATGTTGAATATGGCTATTGTGAGGCATCTAATGGCCCACATAAGGAAGGTTCACAGTACAGTGTATTGTGGGTAGTCCAGGCTTCTTCTTTTATCCCAGTGGTGCAGCACCCAAGTTCCAATCCCCAGCATCTCCAGGTAGGGCTGGGAAAGAACTCTGTCTGCAACCCTGGAGAGCTACTACAAGTCACTGCAGACAGTACTGAACTAGATGGACCAATGGCCTGACCGGCGGCAACCCTCTGCCCCCCAGCTGGATTACTGGGGGTCCCGGATGCCCAGCCGCAACACCGCCCACCTGAGAAGGTGAGCAGACTTCCTAAATTCCTGTGTTCCACCCTTACATGTCCCTGTTCATTTCACCAACAAGACAGAATAAGGAGTAATGAATAGCCACCCTTCTGAAAGTGTACTGTATCTTAATGACTTTTTGGGGTGGTAACTTACTCATTTCCATTAGTTACAAAACATCCTGAATGTCAATTGGGGAATTCTTCTTCTTGATGTATCTATCTACACAGGTTGCACTGGCAATTTTAAACATAATACTGCATTCTAAGAAAAACATATAGATCAAAGAAATGAAATATATTAAAAACAGACAGATAAATGGTATTTCCAGTGCAATAGTTTTGTACCTGTAGGGCTAACTTCTAGATACTTTAAAGTTTACAAGAAGACATCTGTCTGAGTTTTTTACCGTATTACTGTGCCTGTAAGGCATCAAGCAATAGAAGGGTGCAACCAAAGGACAAACAAATGAGGAAAAAATATCAGACCCATAAATCTACCAGCAGAACTAATTTTAAAAGCTTTACTAACACTTCCATATCTCTGTCTGCCTCATTCACAAAAGCTCTTCTTTTATCTTTCTAATAATTCCTATATATATATATATATATATATATATATATTCAAATGAGTAAGAGAGAGAGAGAGAACACGCCAGTTACAGATAGATATGCCACTGTAACAAACCATGCCATCACATAAAATTTCTGACTAGGTTTGTGCATGTGGTTTAGAATTAAATAGGATCAGTGTGTGGGAAGGGGAGATTTATGTCTTCAGTGATGCCTTCCAAAAACTGGAGCACCTGTGCAGCTACAATGCTTAGTAAAAGTACCAATTTACACCTTTTAAACTAAGGCCCATCTGCACTATACATTTAAGCAGTAACATACCAATTTAGACACACATGGCTTCCCCTCAAGACTCCTGGGAAGTGTAGTATGTTAAGGCTGCTGAGAGTTGGGAGACTCCTATTCCCTCGCAGAGCTAAAATTTCCAGAGTGGCTTCCAACCCTCTTCTCAGGCAACACTGCTTTACAATTATGCTTTAAAGATCCTTCTTTAAATCACAGTGCTTTTTTCTGGGGGGACGCAGGGGTACACATACCCCTAAATAGTTTGTGAATCATCATACTTTTGGCCATTTCCTGTATTTATTTTTCCCAATTTGAACTATGCTGTTGTTGTTTAGTCGTTTAGTCATGTCTGACTCTTCGTGACCCCATGGACCAGAGCACGCCAGGCACTTCTGTCTTCCACTGCCTCCCGCAGTTTGGTCAAACTCATGCTGGTAGCTTCGACAACACTATCCAACCATCTTGTCCTCTGTCATCCCCTTCTCCTTGTGCCCTCCATCTTTCCCAACATCAGGGTCTTTTCCAGGGAGTCTTCTCTTCTCATTAGGTGGCCAAAGTATTGGAGCCTCAGCTTCAGGATCTGTCCTTCCAGTGAGCATTCAGGGCTGATTTCCTTCAAAATGGATAGGTTTGATCTTCTTGCAGACCATGGGACTCTCAAGAGTCTCCTCCAGCACCATGATTCAAAAATTTCAACTATAAAATGGTGATTTTCTTGAGTCAAAATGAGAGTACCCCTAAACATTTTTTTAAAGAAAAAAAGCACTGTTTAAATGTATAGTGCAGATGGAGGGAGGGGTGTGTGGAGCATCACACATGGCTTCCCCTCAAGGCAGAGTTGTAGCTACAGACATGATTGAAATGAGCACACATGCTATAGCTACCACTTAAGGCACTGATGAAAGAACATGGCCATATTTGTATAAGAACATATGCAATTTTAAAGAAATCATTCAAATATGGATTTCTGTTTCCTTGTGACAAGGAACACACACACACAAAATGATAGTGGCACTTAGAAGGTAAGGGCCAGACAACTCCACAAAGGCAAGAAACGAAATGTGTGAAGCTGGCAGGTATCAGTTGGCATTGCATGGTACAGAGAACATAGAGATGAGTGCTGGGATTGGCAGACCACAACACGAGGCAGAAAGAACTCCTGGACCTCTGAGATAAAAGCTGAAGTCATATCATCACTACAGAGCAGAGATGTCTTTTCGGCCTAATTTTGAACTGAAACTTTATTGTGTGCTTTTTCAGTGTAACCAGCCAAAGGAGCTGTGCAACACTTGACTTTCTCCAAATATTATTTCATCTTGACTCTTGGCGACTACGGAAGAGTGCATCATTTCAATGGAGTGTGCACAGGAAAACAATATGGTACTCTGTGCCACTGATTTCACATGCCATCTATTGGCAAGGCAGCCCGACACTTAACATTCATCACATCCTCCCGCCTACAATTTACCTCTCCTGCCAAAAATTTGATGGCAACCAAGTGGCTTAAGCAGAATTGCACATCTTTAAAGGAGTGAATTGTTATGATCTTGGGAGCTGCCTAAATGCCCAAATGACTGAAAATGCCCAATGGTGAGATGGCAAAAAGTGATCAAAGACTTTCCTAAAATCACTGTATTGCCTTATTATCATGATAACAACATAGTCAACATGTATTGAATGAACAATGCTTTCTTTGATGCAAAGCTATCAGTTGTCTTTATTATACATTTTTAAACATTTATAATAATTTTTTCAAATGAAAACATTACTGTCACACTCTAGAGAGCTACAACTACTATTATTTCAAGTTGGTTTATCAGGGGCTATATTTTCTGACAAAGCGTGTTCTCATTAAAGAGAGAGCACGTGTTGCGGATGGGGCCAGACAAAACATCCTCACTTGCCAGCCAGGCTGTTGCAAGGGAATTGAATTGATTGGTGACTGTTGTTACTGGGGTAAATTTGATGTTGCCAAGTAAGGGGTGGAGTCAGAGGTTATTTATACTGGGTCCACAGCTTGTTCCTTTCTCTTTCGCTGTGGACACCGGATCACATGGAGCACTTGGACTGTCTGGAGGACAGTGATGCAATCTTCTCATTGTCTGGTTACATTTCTTTATTTCCCCCTTCTTTTAATCCTCTCTAGTCCCTTAAATAATTTAATTCCCTCTTTTTCCTGTTTGATTTCCCACCCCACCCCTTACCCTGTCCTGTGAGAAGATTCTCCCTGTATCTGTGGCTTGCCTTTCCAATAGGGAGAGAGCCCCATTAGGGGCTTTCTTTCGCAAAAAGGTTTCCCCCATTTCTCCTGTTGTAAATTGTGGGGCTAGTCAGGGCTGTTCCCAGCTTAGCTGGAATCACTTTCGTTTATAGTATCCCCGAAGGTTGGATTTATTTTGAGTGTGTGCAGCGCTGTTGGCCAAATTTTAATCTAGCCTTGGACAGGAGCACTATTTTGAGTTCCTTTAATATTGCTATGAGACTCAGATTCTCAAGAGCAGAAGCAGGGAGGCCTAGTCGGCCGGCACACAACTTCCAAGCCTAAGTCTGCTACAGGTACCAGTTAATTGTTAAGTCTCTGACACGTGATTCATTCTCTCTATGTATCTGCTTGCAGGCCCAGTTGCTGCTAAGGTATATCTGAGGCAGACAGAGGGTGCCAGAGGCTCTCTGTGCCTCCAGTGACTATGAGCCCGCTGTATATGCTCTTGAACTATG